>NC_136059.1:684464418-685816918 GCF_964261635.1 Lissotriton helveticus
AACCCAACCTTCACAAGTGTGAACTAGGGCTATAAAAGGATCAGGACCCAGGCTTCACAAGTGCAAAAAGTGATTACACAAGTTTGGCAACAGGCTTCACAAGTGCAGACCATGATCACATAGGGGCTGTGGCCACAACTTCACAACTGTGAGATACAGACTAACAATGAGATAACTCAGTCTTCAAAAGTGTGAGCTACGGCCATACAAGAGCCAGGACCAAGGCTTCACAAGTGCAGACCATGATCACACAAGGGCTATGACCCGTGCTTCACAAGTGTGGGCTATGGCCTGGCTTCACAAGTGTGAGCTATGGACACACAATTTGGTAACCCAGCCATCTCAAGTGTGAGCTGTAGCCATACAAGGACAAGGACAGACGCTTTACAAGTGCAGGCTGTGATCACACAGGGCTGTGTTGGGGCCCCAACTTCACAAGAGTGAGCTATGGGCACATAATGACATAACCCAGGCTTCACTAGTGTGAGCTACGGCCATACAAGAACCAGGACCCAGGATTCACAAGTTCAGACAGTGATTACACAGGGCTGGGGCTCCACTTCACAAGTGTGATATATGGACACACAATGATGTAACTCAGCCTTCACAAGTGTGAGCTACGGCCATACTTGAACCTGGACCCAGGCTTCACAAGTGCAGACAGTGATCACACAAGTGTGAGCTAAAGATACACAATGAGGTAACTCAGCCTTCGCAAGAGCGGGCTATGGCCCCAGCTTCATAAGTGTGAGATTAGGCCACACAAGGACCAGGACCAAGGCATCACAATTGAAGATAGTGATCACACAAGGGCTATGGCCCTGGCTTCACAAATGTGAGCTATGACCTCAGCTTCACAAATGTGAGCATCGCTATACAAGGACCATGACCGAGGCTTCACAGGTGCAGATAGTGATCACACAAGGTCTATGGCCCCGGCTTCACAAGTATGAGCAACGACCAGACAAGGACCAGACAAGGACTCAGGTTTCACAAGTGTGAGTGACTGCCATACGGAATTTAGGCTTCACACATGTGGGATACAGCCATACAGAGACATGGGTTGGGCAGATAAGGACTAGGGCTGGTCACACAAGGATAGGACCCAGCTTCACATGTGTGGTCTACTGCCACACAAGCTCTAGGGCCCATACTTCACAAGTGTGGGCTACGACTATTGTTCCACAGAACCATGACAACAGGATTTTGGAGATGTTGTTGTCATCATATAAACTGAAGGTTGACCAGTGAGCTTCTTTTTTGGACAGGAGTGTGTTCATCCATCAAAATGTGAAGCCGTAAGGAGAGGTAGGTTGATAGCGGCTCTTCTAAGCTCATTTCCCAGTGAGTTGACTTTGGCTGTGAAGAAAGATGAGAATTCTTCACAGTTTATTAGGGATTTTGTTGCTTCTTTAGAGGATTTGGCAAATTTATTTGATTGTTGTTTTACCATTTCGAAGAGTTTATGGGTTATATTTTTAGCGCTCCCTAGCATTGTAAGGAATGATTTTTTTGATTTGAGAATGCTTTTGTTGTATGCGTTTCTAGTCTTTCTTAGAAGTTTTAGCTGGAGGAATGATGGGTGTTGTCTCCATTTCCTCTGTTTGAAATCCCTTCATTTTAATTGCAGCAGCCACAATTGATTCCTTTATACAATAGTCTCCAAAATTCACAAGGAACGTGTGTTAGGCTGCTAATGGAATAGGACACGATGAGTTCTCTTGATCGAATGAAAGTCACTACCAGACTGTTCAACTGGGATCGCATATTTTTGGATAAGATCTGAACTAAATTTAATGAGATCTTGCCCAGCTTCTTGACCTTCTGGGATACCCACAAAACGCAAACTCGACCTCCTTGATCTTTTCTCAAAATCTTAGAGCTTGATCTTGATTTCCTCAAGCTCGCTATTATGCTTAGACTGACAATGTTCACATTTTTTCTGGACGTCCTCTAGATCAGATATTCGCTGCAAGGGCTAGTTTCTGGTTTAACAGCAATATATTTTCATTGATCTTTTCTAGCTGGCCCTTGACTTCCTTGTGGGCGTTTTCCTGTGCATTCCTTAATTGCCTTATTTCCTGCAAAACTTCCTTCAGGGTCACTTGGGATTGGAGGTTATCTATGACTATTACTGTCAGGCATTCTTTATTTCCCCCAGACTCAGTTTGTACATTATTTTTGCCTGGTACATTTGAATTAGAAATGTCATTTTGAAACTCTGGCTGCCCCTTAGAAATGTCCTGTACATTGATTCCAATCATAGGGGAGTTACTACCCTCGGGCAATGGACTTAGTCATATTCGCGCATCAAACACTGAAAGTTTAATGAATTTAATGATGAGGACGATATGCGTCTCAGAGTTATTGATGGATGCCTAGTCAGATGTATTTAGATGACGAATGATGAGAGAAACTCTTAATCTGCAGCGAGTTCTTAGGGCTTCCAGAGCTGAAGAGCTTTATGATCGACAAGTTGCTGACATGGAGGCCGGAGTGAGTCAGTCATGAACATGAAAAGTAAGCAGAAGTGCACAGTTGAAGGACACAAAGTGATGTCTACACGGAGAGAGAAGTTGTGCTTCAGGTATGGATTTTCATTTCCACACAGTGGAAAATGTCCCACCATTGGACTGATATGCAAAGGCTGTGCGAATGAGGATTGTTTTGTAATGATTTGCAAGGCGAAAGAAAAGCAAGTGTGTCATGGCAAGAAGATAAAATGGCCACCTGAGCGTTTCAGAAGCCACATTAGACACACACCCGTAAGGCCAAGCGACAGCACTAGTTGAGATAAATTGACACCAAACAAAGCTGATCGTCATCTAAATCATTATCAAAAAGTTCTTCAGTATCAATCTCACATGAAAGCGAAGAAGGTGGTTGTACGATGTCAATGTTTAATTCAGAAAAAATGTGCACTTGTTGGACTGGCGCATGTGAAGAAAAACATGAGACAAAGAAGAACCAACACAAAATACCACCAAACCCATTCAAACATTGTCTGAAGATTACACTTAAGGTAAACAGATGTTCAATACCTTTCATTATTGATAGTGGTACGTCGAAACACATTATGCCGAGTAGAAATACAATTAACTGTCTCTATTGCCATGATTTACGCCATCGAACACTAAACTGTATAAGTGGGCTTCATTAAAAAGTCAAGGTTAATTCATAGCGATGATGAAACACAAGAAAAACAAAGTACAAGCATCAATTCATGTGCTTCAAGGTACAGCGTCAAGTGCCTGTCTACTCAGTGTCAGCACAGTTGCTGATGTGGGACTGATATCAGTGAATTACAACACGAATGCTCATCACGAAATAGGAAGTCCCATACCTTCATTGTTTGATGGGTTAGGAAAATATAAGACTATGAAAGTACTATTGCATATTAATGAGGGTGTCCGTCCTATAGCTCAAAGACACAGATGAATTGCTTTTCATTTACAAGAAGTTGTTGGAAAAGAACTTGAATCATTACCTAAGCATGACATTATAGAGCATTCAACTGGTCAAATGCCATGGGTTTCTCCTATAGTGGTAGTGTCCAAAAAGGACAGGGAACGAGGTGTGTGCATATGCGTTGATATACGTCAAGCAAAGAACGCAACTGAATGAGAACGACATCCAGGTCTGCATATTGGTGACATGATAACACAACTGAACAGTGCGAAGGGCAGCGGCACCGCCATGCATATTACTTCCTTAGACCACCAAGCCACTGCCAGGGATCACAGATCCCTGGCAGTTGCAGCGGTCCCAAAGCAATCTGACCACCGTACTTGTATAACGGCGGTCGGACCACTTATGCAGCGGTCTCCGACCACCATCACACCTCCGCCGCAAATTTGGCAGTCAGATGGACTGCCAACCTCATAATCAGGTTACACAAAAGGGTAAACCCGGAATCACTGGGACCTGGGTACTCAACAGTATATAAAGGGGTGGTCCCAGTTAGTATAACATCAAAAGTGTTAACAATCAGGACAGATTGAAAAACAGATACTTAAGAAGAACAGATCAAAACACAATTTAACGTTCAGTGTTATTTAATCACACTGACACTGATCATAGGTTATTCAAATGGAAAGAAACCATTGAACATTAAATACATAACTGCCAATATTGCAGTGCCCAGGGGAAGGGGTAGGGGTGGGAAAGGCTGTGATTCTGGTGAGGTAGTGGGATGGGAAAGAGTGCAAATCACATGTAATACAAGCACATATTAATCATGTGCCGAAGGACACAAATCAAAAAACATATTAGAATAGAAGTACATCAAATCGAGGGCGGAGCTTGCCAGCACCGATGGCGGACGCCTGATTTAGGAGCTCCGCGCCATCGCCGCAATAATCCTGCAGTAATCCTTCCAACAAGACCAACAAGGAGGCCGGGGGCCTCGGGAGATCTTCCGGAACCCTCTGGCGCTTGATGCGAGTTCCAGCGGCGACTCTACTCCGCCGGAAACTGCCATAAACGGTACCTCGGGAGCTGACGCCCTGGGCCTCTACTCCCCGGCCTGGATTACAACGGAGGCCGGCGTACGTGACCCTGCGTGCGGCCGACAGGAGGCGGGACCAGCCGGTGAGTCCGTGGAGTGTTGCGGGAGCCTGGGATCCCGAGGGGAGACGCCGGAGGGGACGGAGCTTGTCCTGCGGCTGAGGCAGCGGTCTACGCTGGAGGCCCCTGTTCCATATTGCTGTGCCACATGGCGTTCTACAAAGGTGGATGGGGCATGGTGACACTGGCTGCGCAGCAACGAGACAGCGGGGCATAGTGAGAGTTCGTGGGTGAGTGCTGAGGCCCCGGCTGAGGTCGAACATGTCCCGTACCCCAGGCATCGCTTCTCATGAGCCGGGAACCTACCTCGCGTGAGCACGTAATCCGGGCGGCGCAGACATTACGAGAAGCATTAAGCATTAAAGCTCCGCGGCCCACTCCCACACTGTTGCACCGCGCGGTGCTCTGCGGAGGCGGCTACGATCCTGGACATTGCCCGAGTGGCCCTGAGGACAGACACTACCCGTGCCCGCAGTTTGGTGCTGTTGCGAGGGACACTGGGGGGTTGTGAGACTGTTGCTGCAGAAGAGGCTTGCAGGAGGACGACGCAGCGGAGCGGGTGAGAGGGCCGGACTGTTCCCCCCCCACTACAGAAGGCCTAGGTTACACCAAGGCAGCGACCTAGAGACTGCGGACTTGTTTCACGGGTCAGCTGGCCTGGGTGGGGCCCCAACGGTCCCCTGAAAGAGATAGTTCCAGCTTAGGCCTGGTGGGACTTTGCAGCCTCGGACGGCCTGCTCCGCCTGGTAGCAGAGGAGACCAGTTGGGGAACGAAGTGCTGTGTGGTTAGCCGTCCAGCGGATCGAGGACTCGACCCTGCGTTGGCACTTTCGGGAGCAGTCCGGGCCACGTTGGCAGCATGGGCAAAGGGGACAAAACCCAGACTATATTACCCTTCGAGCAACGCCGCACAAAGGCCCCAGACACGCGGGACATGGAAACTGCATCACAAAGCAAAAGTGCGGAAAGCTCGATCTATACAGACATTAAGGACCTGCTGGTCACGATGGAAAAGAGCCTCCAGGACAGTATGTCATCCCTGGGCACTAAAATTGATGCGCTCTCCTACCGCATGGACAGGATGTCGGAGAGAGTGGATAAACATGCGGAACGCCTGGATATGGCGGAGAGGCGCATCACGGAGGTAGAAGAAACACAAACGGAGCAGGACAAATTTCGCAAACAACATGAGAGACTCTTGCAGGTAATCCAGGATAAATCAGAGGATTTGGAGGCCCGCTCTCGAAGATCGAATATACGTATTACGGGTGTGCCGGAGACCACTCAGACCGGGAAGATGGAGTTATTTGTAGAGAAGCTATTGACCACGCTGTTGGGAGCAGATGTTTTTTCGCCAATGTTCATTGTCGAGAGGGCGCACCGAACGCTGGGCCAGCGCTCGAAACCGGGTGCTCCCCAGAGACCGATCATAGCTAAACTATTGAACTACAATGACAGGGACACAGCCCTCCGGATTGCTCGGGAAAAAAAGACTCTGCAATATGAAGGTTCCGACATTTCACTGTATCCAGACTTCACTGCGAAGGTCCAGGAGGAACGCAGACGCTATGCTCCATATAAGAAACAGCTCAGTGAGCTTGGACTGGACTACGCCATGCTATATCCGGCAAAATTGTGGATAAATCGGCAGGGTCACTCGCACATTTTCACGGACCCCAGGGATCGCCAGAAAGCACTGAAGGCCTGGATCAAGGAACGTAGAGGCAGCCCCCGGAGCCAGAACGATGAAGAGAGTGGTGGCAGCCAGCTGGAGAAACAAGACTAATGCACTGAAAGGCCCGTAGTATAGGCCCCGAGCTGGGACCTGGTGAGCCGTTACGAACCTGGGTCTGGCCTGGGGGCCTAGAGGCAGCGCAGGCATCCTCTAACTGACTGGAAGCTCGAGAACCGTGACTCTATGAGGGGCGCTGCGAATGGCCGGAGACTTGGTCTACTGGTGAGAATGTTCCTTTTTCCCTCTTCCCTACACATTTCGCACAGTTAATGTTAAAGATTGTAAGCTTGCACCTTGCTAGCTGTGCAGGGAGACAAGGCATGGTGGGCCTGGAGCTCTCCGAGCAGTAATAGCACAGAGCTGAGGGTATGATGTTTAAGTTTTCTGGAAATTAGTTGGCGCATGTTGGGATGCAATCCTAGGCGATGGCGCTGGGAGCGATGCTTGCACAGGCATTAACCGAGGGAAAGACTACTACACCTGGCAACCTCGGCCCCGGCGCTGTATGCACTGTTCGTTCCCACTGGGAACATCCAGAGTTTGGAGGGGTTAACACGGGGGGGGGGCTTACTGACAGGCGGGGCCAAGTTGGGGTTGGTCTGCTGTGAGTGGGGGGATGGGGGATCTGTAGGGGGGGAAGCTGCCGAGTTGGGGTTGGACAGGCGCAGATTGAGAATAAGAAACTCAAGTACTCTGGAGCACGTATGGCTCTCTGTGGAATGGCACACGCCCACGACGCACACTGCTACACGACATATCGCACTGCTCTGTTTCCCATCTGTAATCCTAACTCATCTCACAATGCTCACGCAATATCACCATGACAGCTGAATCGAGAACACAGGACCATGCACAGTTGGCCACGGTCTGCGCACTCACGGGGAATGTTAGGGGGCTGAATGATTTTAGGAAGTTGCGAAAAGTTTTAAGTTATCTTAAAAGACACAGGGTGGACATAGCGCTACTGCAGGATACATACTTGCCCTTATCAAGCGGGATGCTGCGCAGCAGAGGCCTGGAAGGGAACATAGCTGCGGCTGGGTTCACTACACACGCTAGGGGGGTTATCACGTGGGTAAACCCAGGTGCAAAAATCCAGATACAGACACTCAGCGCTGACCCGAAGGGCAGATACATAATAGCAGCATGTAAGGGAATGGGGTTGGACTTGCTGGTTGTAAATGCCTATGGTCCCAATTATGACTCCCCTGAATTCTATGACACACTAGCTACTAAGATTGGCACGTACTCTAAGCCGCACATAATATGGGGGGGGATTTTAACTTGACACTTAACCCAGACATTGGCAGGTCTGCGGGCCCTCCTCGCAGGCCATCGGCGGAAGAGCAGTTGCTGGCAGCTAAGCTACTTGTGTTGGATATGGAGGATGTGTGGAGAGGCAGGAATGAGATGTCAGGTGGATACACGCATTACTCGGCCTACCACAAGGTGCATACTAGAATAGATTACTGGTTCGCCACCTCGGGACTTAACAGTAGTATTAAGCAATGTAAAGTTCTGCCACGCACGCTATCTGATCACTCCCCCATACTATTGATTGTGGAAGCCCCTGCGAGGAAAATTCTTCCGTTTACCTGGCGCTTCCCGCCTTATTCGCTTCTTGACCCGGCTTTCCGTGGAGAGCTTGCAGAGGCGATTGAAGTATTTTTTTTAAAAACCTAGGGTCGGTGGAAGACTTCCAGACTGTGTGGGAGGCGTTCAAAGTATATATACGGGGCATTGCCATAGCTAAACACTCCAGTGTCCTGAAGGCTATAAGACGTAGGCTAGCCGAGCTAGAAACACAGCTGCAAGCCCTGGAGGAACAGCAGCGATGCAGGCCAGGATTGGACTCGGAGCAAGGCATTCGGCGCCTCCTGCTGGAGTTTCACGATGAGGCTGACAGAGAGGTTAAACATCTGGGCAAATATGCCACAGCCCGTACATACGGTGAGGGGGGAAGGCCTGGCTCTGTATTGGCTAACGTCCTTAAAGGCAGGAGAGGGCGGCCGATGGTTACTGAACTGAGCGATGTGAATGGACACAGCGCCACGGATGAGGCAGATATAGCTGCCATCTTCCGTGACTACTACTCGGACATGTACTCCTCGAGAGGCGGGGATCTATCTGCAGAAATACTAGACTACCTGGAGCACATAAAGCTCCCATTTCTCTCTGACTCTGACAGGGAATTCCTCATGTGCCCTATACAACAGGACGAAATCAGGGACGCCTTGGCCTCAATGCGATCGGGCAGTGCGCCTGGTCTGGACGGCCTGATAGTCGAGTTTTACAAGGCGTTTCAGGAACAGCTGCTGCCGCATATCACTAAATTGCTAAATGTGACATCTGTATTCAGGGAAGTATGCCAGGCTCTATGAGAGAGGCTATGATCATTACTATCCTCAAACCGGGCAAGACGCATGATGAGTGCGGATCATACCGTCCGCTGTCATTGTTAAATGTAGATACCAAACTTTATGCTAAAGTTCTAGCCACCAGATTGGCGTTACTGGCCCCTGAATTGGTTGCCCAAGAACAAGCTGGGTTCATACCCACCAGAAATATGACCTACAATGTACGAACGGTCCTGTGTACCATACAGCATGTTAAGCAGGATGTTTCGGCCGTTGCTGTTTTTCTTGACATGGAGAAGGCGTTCGACTCGGTGGAATGCCCTTTTCTGGTACAGGTGTTACGGCGTATGGGGCTTGGAGAGCCCTTTCTGCAAATGGTGGGAGCTCTCTACGAGGGGTCCTTGGCTAGAGTGCGTGTTGGCAACGCAATCTCGACACCCCTCCATATAGGCAGGGGGACCCGACAGGGATGCCCCCTGTCTCCCTTGCTATATGCCCTAGTGGCGGGACCTCTGGCTTGCGCATTGAGGGAATACCATGGCCACAGGGGCATACGCTTTCCGACCTACAAAATAGTAGTTTCGATGTATGCGGATGATACGCTACTGTACGCACACGACCCGGCTACTACACTTCCCCCGATGCTGAGAGAGATTGTGCGGTTTGGTGCGCTGTCTGGCCTCAAAGTCAACTGGGCAAAGTCCATGGTGCTGCCGCTTACTCCTGTGACCAGTCGGGTGGAGACGGATTACCCTCTGCAGTGGTCAGCAGACCCGATTAGGTATCTAGGGATACAAATTCACACAGACCCGGACCTGCTCATTAGTCAGAACTACGATAGAGCGGTCAGTAAGCTAGAAGACGATATAGTGATCTGGAGTAAGCTGCCACTCACTCTAATGGGCCGAATAGCCATTATGAAAATGGTGGTCCTGCCGCTGTTCCTGTTCCTTTTCAACGCTCTCCCCATAGTGCTATTTAAGGCATTCTTTCAGCGGTTATCGAGTCTTATGGTCAGCTTGGCGTGGGCGGGTAAACAGCCGAGAGTCAAGTGGTTAACTCTGACTCTGCCCTATCGCATGGGTGGCTTAGCAGCTCCTGACCTTGAACTATACTACAGAATGGCCCAGGCTACACACCTGCACACCTGGACTCATGGGGATCCGATGATCCCGCATGTCCGTATGGAGAGACTATTTGCGCTGCCACTCGCACTTCCAGCCACGATCTGCAGGCCACTAAATCGTAGGAGTGTTAGACTCCATTACCGCTACCAACCACGCATGGCACTCGCTACTGCAGAGACGGGGTGGTGCGTTGCTATACTCTCCGGAGATGCCGCTGGAATGGATGCTATGGCTACCACCCATGACGGAAAGGGGGGTCACTAGAGAGCTGGCGAAGCTGGGTCTCCGCCGAGCGGGTGACCTTTTTCAGGACGGTGTGGTTAAAACCTGGGATCAGGTGTGCGGAGATCGTGTTGAGATCCCACTGATGCAACGCTTCCACTTTCATAGGATGAGAAGTGCGTTTTCGGAACTGCTGGGCCCGGACATGGCGGAGCCCCCGGACGCCCCTGAACTGACATACGTCATCAAGCCTAGGGAGCCGCGGAAGCTCCTCGCGAACCTATATCGAGTGGCTGGTTCACAAGGGGAGCATCAACTTGTGAAAGCTAGGTTAGAGTGGCAGAGAGACCTGGGAATGACGCTAGACGATGAGACATGGCGGTACTGTTGCGAAAGCACGAAGCGAATATCGCTTAATAGCAGGCATAGACTGATCCACTTTAAATTCCTGCAGAGAGTGTATTACACCCTGGATAGACTCCACAGATACGGACTGAGGCCCACAGCACACTGCGAGCGGTGCCACGCTGTTAACGCGGACTTCCTACACTTGGCGTGGAACTGCCCGGGTGTCCAGACCTTTTAGGGCGATGTGTTTTTGGAAATGAGCAGAATTCTGGAGGTCGACATCCCCCCGGAACCGAGCTTGGCGCTGATTGGCAACTCCAGGCGACTCCCAGTAGCACTCCGCAGACTCATGGATATGGGGATGCTAATGGCAAGGAGAGTAGTAGCACACTGTTGGATGAGAGGTCCGCTCCCAACCAGAAGCAGATGGGCGAGGGACATGCTGTACTGTAGCACACAAGCGGAACACTATAGCGAACTGCTACCCCCTAAAAGCCGCACTAAATATTTTTGGGCCCTGTATCAAACCTACCCTCTTGGAAGGGAGGGTGTGGAGTTTGCAGGCCTGGAGGAGATGGCAATAGGTCAGCAAGCCGATAATAACTTGATGCCTGAGCCTCGGCTGGAGTGAGTTGAAAGTCGTGAGAATGGTTTGGAGAATGTAATGCTGGGCAGAGTGGGATGGAGAGTGCTGAGGACGTGGAATAGACAGGCGAGGTTGCAACACAGACAAAATTTCACCTCTAAGTTAGTCGGAGTACTACAGTGGGGTCAGATACTCACTAGGGACATTTGTGGATGAGATGTAGACGTTACGGAAGAGTACACTGAGACTAAGGGTAGCTATATTACAGAGCTTGACAACTCTGGAGCGCGCACTCCATAGCCGCACACACTGATCTTCACAAAGTTGGGGGGAGGGGGGGAGGGCCTGTTGGGGGTTGGGGTAGTTATTGGTGTTTAGCTAAGTCACGAACATACTTATCTTGTATACTAACTGCGAAATATTGGGGGGGAGGGCGGGATTGCACTCGCAGTTGCAATAAGCACTGAGACATGATGCTCGCGCCTAACGCTGTTGGCGGTGGCGACCGCAAACCGATTAGATGCTATGTCGAACTCGCCGCCGGACCCCCGGGTTGTTGGCTGATGGGCTGTGTAAAATAGTGATTATTATTCATCTAACATAGATATACTACGTGGCCGGCCCATGTGGTTGTAGGCCTGAAGCTGTGTACTCGGAGTTCGTGGTGTTAACAATAAAATTAAAAAAAAAGAAGTACATCAAATCTGTACTGGTCTACCATGTAACATATAATAGCTCAGTAATTCAAGTACTATAGTGAAGACTGGCATTGGGCAGTTACTGATTTGTGCCTATCAAGACACCTTGAACATATCAGAGTTACCAAAGCATGCATGGGAAAGAATTGCTGTTGACTTCTTCAGTCCTCTTGATAACGGGCATCACCTGATGGTGACTGTTGATGAATATTCCAGGTTTCTGTTGATCTCTTGTCTATCACTCAAGAAAGAGTCAGGAGGTGTTCCTGTGATTTTAAAATCTGCCAATTACCCGACTTTCAACATTCGATAATTCAGGGACTTTCACAATCATATTAATGTGAAGCATCAGAGAAGCACACGTCCAAGGCCACAATGGTCTTGTCAAATGTTTCATGAGTACATTAAAGAAAGCTGTTCAGCATGCTATGTTGGATAAGCTTTACCTTAAAACTGTTTTGAATTCTACCTGGCAAGCTTACCGTTCGACCTTTTACTCGACCACAGGTGAAAGCCCTGCAACCGTGATGTTCAGGAGAGAAATGACGGCAAAGTTACCTCAATGGGCCAACCGAAGATCAAATACTGAGGAAGGAACCTGTACGAAAAGTTGGTTTGTGCAAGAAAAATGAAGGCTATGTAGACAAGCGATGAAATGCAAAATACATTGTTTTTACTAGAGGAAATCAAGTGCTTGTTCGTCTGTAGACAAAACTAAAGTTTGATGCTTCCTTAGATGCTGAGCCATTCCACATCATGACCACCAAAGGACACATGGTGACTGTCCAACGTCCTTGGAAATCCAATATGCAAGATTCCTCTAATTTCCGACATGAGGCTCAATGCTTGTGAGGTTCTGATGTCAACGTAGAGATTGATTCTGAAAGGACAACTGACTGACGTTGCTCCTGCATCACCAAAGCAGATCATAGACACTTCTACTGCCAGTTTCCCATTTCCGGAGACCAGATCGGGACGAGTAATCAGAGTGCCATAAAGGCTCATCAAAGAGCTATGATTGTGTATATATTTGTAACATTTTTAAAAATTTTCATTTAACTGAGGTGGAGATTTAGTGTTGTGTGAGTTAGCAATGACAGAACCCTTTTGGCTCCTGATGGACTTCGTAGGACAGTGAGGTAAATGTTAGAGTGTTGTCAAGTGAATGCAGCTTTAGAATGTTGAGTTTGCGGTTACACACAGATGAATAAAGGTGTGTAAAACCAAACTTTGTGTGTGGTGTAGTCATTGGCGGGAACCCAGACTAGGGAGGGTAACCAAAAGGGGAGGGGTCCACTTTGAACTTCTTTTTTTGTAAATTGGGGTAACAGGTTTAAGGGGAGCAGGCAGTGGTTGAGGGGACCTCTGCCATTTCTCACTGAAAGTTTGGGGAAAAAATGAGGGTTTTTAAAAGCGGCCCTGTTTCCTTTAAGGAAATTGACTCAAAAAAGTTTACTTTACTTAAAATCAATCACAGATATAGTAGTCTGCTAACCCTTGCAGGCTACCATCCCTGTGATTTTGACCAATCGGAGTAAGTCACAATTTGTGACCAACCTAATTAATATTAATTAGTTAAGCAATAGAATTGCAACCCAATCTGATAACTTAATTTGTGAACTGACATGTTAGTGCAATGATACTCAAAGTACGGCCCGGAGGCATGCATGCAGGTCCCTGCTCAACATTAGCACTGGGCTGCTGATTACTTGACTCAGCACCAACATTAACACTTATGCTAAATAAATGGGCAAGAATGTATTTAAAGGTTATGGGAGCTGACTGTGGGAGAGGCTCCCCTGGGGTGGCAACAGACTACTGGCACCAGAGCAACTGATGGGGCTACCACTTATATTATGGGGTGGGAGGGTTAGCCGGGGGGTTCTGGGTACCACAGGGACAGCCTACACCTCTCCACTTTTCCGTGACTTGTAGTTCACCACACTAGTTTGGATGCAGATTTGTTGGATGGTTCCTGTCCTGGGGAAGGGGAGTTGGGGGGTTTGGTTGTTGAGGGGGTTTTGTTTGGGGCCAGGCATGTCGCTGTGGGGAGGTTCGAAGGAGGACTGACATGGTTTGAGCAATTGGATCCCCTGTAGGAATCAAATGCATCTCCTGGAATGTCAGGGGGATGCACACGATGTTGCATCATCATAAAATACACGCGTACCTAGTGAGGAAAGGGTACAGATTGCCCTGTTACAGGAAACTCATTTGACGCAGAAGGAAGGGATCGCATTGCAGTAAAGATGGATGGAGCAGGTATTTTGCACTAGATATTAAGCCTGTGCCAGAGGCACATTGATCTGGGTGCAGGAAGGAGTACCTTTTCAGAGTATCAGGCAACTGGTGGACCTGGATGGCAGGTATGTGGTGGTATCAGGGCAATTATACAGCAGGGATATAGTGATAGGGAGCCTTTATGCCCCCAACGTGGACCAAACTATATTCTTTGTACATCTCTCTAGGACGCTGGCGACCATGCTGACAGGGTCGGTACTGTTGTGGGGTGGACTTTAACAGTATTACTGATGTTGACCTGGACCGATCTCACCCACCACTCCCAGATGCACCCATACATAGACTTGCAGCGATCAGACGTGACTGGCAGCAACGCTGGGGGTTGACGGATACCTGGAGGGCCCATCACGCAGACGATATGGATTATTCCTACTACTCTGCATTGCACAAACTGCATGTTCAGTTGGACTCGATTCTATGTTGCCCAGACGTGCATGGTGGGGTCACACTCAGTGAATATTTGGCTAGAACGATCTCTGATCATAACCCGTTGTTGTCCTGAGTCAGGCTATGGCTTAGACCTACTATACCTAGTATCCTAGAAGATCCAGTGTTCCGGGCCACAATAGGTTTCGTTATTGATGATTATTTTTTAGATAATGCCGGGACAGCGACTAGTCCACTTATTGAATGGGACGCCTTTTAAACTGTCGTTAGGGACACTGCATTGGAGTAGTAGTTGGAATGCGGATGATGCTACTAAGGGACGTGCAAACTGCGGAGCGCAGCCTACGTGTACTGGAGAAGGAGAGACCGGAGCGAATAGATAGGCAGGCTGATCTTCTCACAGCCCGAGAAGTCCTAGCTACTCAAGTTGAAAAGCTGTGTTGCTTCGATTATAAGGCATACATTACCCAGGCCCATACGGAACGTGACAAATCTGGGGTATTGTTGGCCTGGCTGGCCCATTCAGCGCGTAGAGGAAGAACGATCTTGGAGCTGAAAGGACAGGGGGACGAGGTATTCTACAGTGAACAAGATATCAATGCTCAGTTTTTGGAGTATTATGCCTCCCTCTAACAGAGTAGACGACCCACGGGCTGAGGATGAGACGGGTTTCTTGGCTGGTGTGGAGCTTCCTACAGTTGATGCTGAGGCGGCGGAGGAACTAGGCAGAGAGGTGGAGGTTGGGGAAGTTCGTAGCGCAATCAAACATATGGCTAGGAATAAGAGCCCGGGGACGGATGGGCTCCCGGTGGAGTTTTACTCTGCATACATAGATGTATTGGCCCCACGGCTAGTGACACTGTATAACAAGGCGAAACATGAGAGTTGTTTTCCTGATTCAATGAGGGAAGTGATAATTGCCCCACTTTTAAAACCTGGTAAACCGCCTGAGGACCGAACTGCGTATCGGCCCCTCGCCATGCTTAACTTAGACTATAAAATATTAAGCCGTATATTGGCAAGTCAGCTATTAGACCACATGCCGACACTTATCCATGTAGATCAGGCAGGCTTTATCCCATCCAGAAACACGGCGATGAATGTCTGTAGGCTGCTGCCCATATTGGGGGCAGACACCTATTGCAAGGAGAAAGAATGCATTTTCACGGTCGACATCAAGAAGGCTTTTGATAGCCTAGAATGGTCGTATCTCTTTAGAGTTCTCAGAGCATTTGGCCTGGGGGACCTCTTCGTGGAATGGATGGCGCTCTTGTACTAAAACTCCACTGCCAGAGTTTAGATGGGGGGGGGTTGATTTCAGAGGCCTGTATGGTGGGCAGAGGTACGAGACAGGGCTGTCCACTGTCACCTTTATTGTTCGTCCTGGCGATGGAACCCATGGCTGGGCACGCCAGGTCAGGCCGTTACTATCAGGGGCTGGAGGTAGAGGGACAATTACAGCACATTGCGTTATATGCGGATGACCTCCTACTGTTTCTGGCCAACTCAGTGGAGCTCCTACGAGGAGCCAAGGAGCTGCCGGGTGTCCTGGGAAGAGTTGTGGGGCTTAGGGTGAACTGGGCCAAGTTGTGTCTTCTCCCTACATGGTCAGGTAGAGACAGATCTACAGCAGCAGAGGGAGTGCCTTGGGAAACTAGATGCTTACTTTACCTGGGCACTCAAATATACCATGACCCTGTAGATAAACCGGATGTAACATAGGGCATGCAGTAAGTAGCACAAAGGGCAACTTTGAGTTCTGGGGGACCCTCCCCTTATCTGTGGCAGGCCGGGTGGTGTTGGTGAAAATAATTACATTACCCAGGCTTCTCTATTTCTTCGTGACGCTCCAAATCTGGATCCCATCCAAGATTTTTGCTCAACTCAACACAATGCTCACGGGTTTCCTCTGGGGTACTGGGGGCCGGAGAGTGGCTCTCACCACTATGATGAGACCCAGGGGTGAAGGGGTCTCGCAGTGCCAGATTTTGAGGCCTATTCTCATGCAGCACAGCTACAGTAGTACACGAAATGGAAGGCAGGACGGTTAAAACATGCAGTGGACCTTGGTGGTCCGGACCCAAGCCTGAACCTCCTATCCCAGGTGCAATTGCGTCTGCCCAGGGATGTGGGGGTGGTCTCCCCCGCACTTACAAACGGTGCACCAGTGTTGGAACAGACTAGCTAGGCGAGCGCAGGTGCGGACCCGTATGTGCCTGAGTACCAGTTGTTTGTTTGTGAGGCACTACCCCATGGTGGGGCCTGGAGCAGGTTGCGATTATGGAATGAGGCCGGGATCTTCACTGTAGGGGATTTATTTGAAGACAATACCTTGCGTGATCTTCGGGAGCGGCACAACCTCCCCAGAGATCATTTTCTCCTACATGCCGCTCTGACGGCAGCTATCTGAAAAGATTGGTGGGGATGGTGGAACCCCAGACCTCTCTGGCCTGTCAATATGTGGGGATGGCGGCTGGTACAATCAAGGCGGTCACTTGCTTCTACAGGCGTATCACACAGGGAATGTGTTGGCGCCTAACAGACTGCACCTCAAATGGGTGGAGGACCTGGGTGAGGCCATTGATGAGAAACCATGGGGGGAACTTGTGGAAAGGGCCTGGAAGAGTTCTAGGAATGCTCGCTTCCAGTTGATTCACTTCTATGTCCTGCACAGGGCGTACCTTTTCCCGGGCAAGATCAATGAATACTTCAGGGCCCGGACTGCGTGCCCAAGAGGTAATTTAGAGGGTTCAGGGTTCTTCCACATGTTCTGGGATTATCCACATCTAGGAATGTTCTGGAGGGGGGGCGACAACTGGGCTGGCGGCCGTGACGTTGAAAGACATAGCATTGGCGCAAGGTTGTTGTTTGCTGATCTGGTTCCCTAACAATGCTAGGAATAAAGTTACTAGTAAGTTCATAGATCTGGGGCTGGCGTTGGCTAAAAGGGAACTCACTAGTAATTGAAAAACAAAAAACGGCCCAAGTGTGACACACTGGACTAGGGAGATGGTGAAGTGGGTGGATTGCGAGGGGACCTTCCGACTGCAGATGGCCAACCGCACTTGTAATGAGAGAACGCTGGAGATGGCACGGGCATGGATGGCATTGGTGGTCTGTTGAAACACCCGACTGACATTGCTGTTGACGACCCAGGGGAGGTGGACCTTTTAGCCCGGGAATGATCCCGGGATTACCTTGTTGCCCTGCGGGCCTCTCTAGGCCAGGCTGACATGGCAACCATCCCATCCAATGGTGCCACTAACCGGAGACATGGGACGTAGCGCCCCTAACACATGAGTGAATTGACCAATGTCCGAGTACAGATGCTTTGACATGTTAGCGACTGCCTGGGGGGGGGGTTGGAGGGAGTTGGGAGGGTGGGAAGGGGGTTATTGGATGTTATTCACACAGGGACACCAAGTGGGATTTAGGGCTTCTAGAGTGCACTAGCAAGCACTACAGGATCCTGAGCTGCGGGCGGACATTGGCCTCAGATGTTCATTCCTGTATTTCACCAACAGGTGGACTGACAATCGATCCTAAAGGATTATTTTGCACTTTTGTATCCCACTGTGTTGAATCTTGAGATGGACGTCATGCCTTCCGCAACGCTCTGCAATCTGTTTTCACTGTTTTATTGCAAATAAATAAAATTTGTTTACATAAAAATAGAATTTATTTAAAGGTTAATTGAAGTTAAAGAAAGGACGTAACTAGGGTGACCTGCACTGCTAAACTTTAGAAACACTTTAATTTTTAAAGACAACTTGCAGCAAAAGTGTAAAAGTATGAAAAAGTATTTTCACAATTCAAAGTGATATTTTCCAAACATGAACTTAGAAACATTCATTTTTGCCGCCACCCTGACAACAATGCTAACAGTAAACTAAGAGGTAAGTCAGTTGTTAAGTGAACTCTTTGGGTGGCCTGGTTTTATAATAAACATGTACATTATAGTTTATTAAATCAAACACAGAAAATGTTGTAACACATCCTGAAGTCATATATGTGATAATGAAGAAAAAGGAGGTAAAATGAAATGAAACTATCACCAAGGATCAGACAGCAAAAGGACAACAACTTTCTGAACCCCTCCCAATCTGACATTAGACTAACCACACCACAGAGACAGCCATAGTTGTAGCCACAGACAACATCAGAATGCGGCTAGACTATGGAGAAACAGCAGCCCTCATCCTCCTTGATCTCTCAGCAGCCTTCAATACTGTATCTCACCACAACCCGATAAACAGTCTCCACCAGATCAGAATCGAAAGAGCAGCCCTCAAGTGGATATCATCCTACCTCACAGGAAGAACACCAAAGGTCATCCTCCCTTCCTACTCCTTGCTCCCTGAGAACATCACCTGTGGTGTATATCAAGGCTCATCCCGCAGCTCAACCGCCTTCAGCGTATACATGATACCCCTTGCCCACATTGTCAAGAGCCATGGACTCAGCATCATCTCCTACACCGCCTGGATGAACAACTGTCTCATACGCAATACTGACAAGACAGAAGTACTCTTCGTCGGGAAAGATAAGGATACCTTCTAGAACAACAAATGGTGGTCACCTGAGCTGGGCCCAACCCCCAAACCCACAGAATATGCCTGCAACCTCAGCATCATCCTCGAATTAGCTGTTCATGAAGAAGCAGATCAGTGCCGTCTCCTCCGTTTCCTTCCCCACCCTCCGAATGCTCAGGAAGGCTTTCAAATGGCTTCCACCCAACAGCAGGAGAACAGTAACGCAAGCTCTCGTCACCAGCGGGCTAGACAATGGCAACTCTCTCTAGAAAGGAATGACCACCCAACTCATGATGAAACTCTAGACTATCCAGAACACTGCAGCCAGACTCACCCTCAGCCTACTCAGATGGACTCACATTACCCCTCATCTGAGGAAACTCCACTGGCTACCAGTCACAAAGAGATGCCAGTTAAAGCTGCTCAACCATGTTTACACGGCACTACACAATGAAGGACATGTGTACCTCAACATTGAAATAAACCACTAACCTACAAGGAAACTCCACTCTGAATCCCTCTCCCTAGGAGCCACCCGACACATCAGCCGAACGAACAGTGGAGGCCGCTCCTTCTCCCACCTGGTGGCAAAGACCTGAAACAACCTCTCCCTGCACCTCAGAGCCTCACCATTGTTCCAGCAGTTCAGGAATTACCTCAAGACATGGATATTCAACCACTAGAAGAACAGGCAGCATGCTCTCTCAGCACCTCAAGACCTTAATGGGTGATGCAGCCGTGCTCTACAAACCCTGATTGATTGATTGATTGATGCATACAAAATCAAGGACCTACTTACTCAGCCTCCCAGAAAGTACTTTGTTGACTAGTGAAGCATTATACAAGTGTTACAATACAGTAAAAGTGAAATAACTGTAAGGACAAATAACAAATCAAAAGATGAAATGAGTCTGTTTATCAATCCATTAATTCTATTAACAATAATCCCTATGTTCAACAAACATTCTTCCCACACCATGAACCAACTCCCTCCCAAAACCCAACAATCCTACAAATAACATACAGCAACTTTCTAGCATACATCAAACAACAATTGTGCTAACAACAAACAACACAAACATGATTCCCTCCCCAAACCCAACAATAATTCCTCCTGCAGCTCTCATCCACCCACTCCAAAACTCAGCTATCCTTCCCACAACAGCACATGCCAAATGTCCCAAAGATAGGTATGCTAAAAAAGAAATTTCCAACCTGCGGTTTCACTGCTCAGGAGTGTGCAACTTGTATTTAACAGGGCCATACTCTAGACAAAACTGTAAGAGGACTGAAGGGCTACAGGTGTTGGTGTTGCTGTTACTGCACCAATGGGGACTTGCGGTTGTTATCTGCAATGTGGTCTAATGGATTGTTGTGTGCAAATCAAGGCCTCTTTCCACCATTCTGTGAAAGGCTACAGTAATCTCCACAATTCTCACCTGTCCCAGCTGTTTGGTGATTTCCACCAAGGCCCATCACCATTCCACAGTTACTCACTCCAGTAGACTTTAGTGGTCATAGAAAGAGAAGAAACAAACACGGATTAGTAGTACTTACCACAGTAAGCACCTGTATCTCTAAAATCACAAAGCTGCTGGTCCAGTACACTTACTAACCTTACACATTCCAGGCCCCTTCTCACTCATTTATTATGCTGTCAGTATTTACCCTGCACCTTACTGTATTGCCATACAAATATTATTCCTTTATTAGGATACGGTACATTTTTCAGGCTGACTGCGATAGACAGCAGGTAAGATACAGTCCCGGATTAGACCTGCTGAAGGTTTACTTTCTCAAGTTTTGTGCCAGGAGCCCCCTTCACGCGGAACAAGTTCGCCGGGAAAAAGGAGAGCAACACTATAGCGGTGGTTGGCATGGCACGAGGAGTAGGTCTTGCATTACAGACAGGCGGACTTCATGTTGGCTGTCAAGACGGGCGATAGATGATTGCTGTGCAAAAAAGACGAACATGCAGCAGCTCGCGCTGATTTTCCATGAAAGCGGCATGGTTCTGGTGCTAACAAGCCCATTTACCGTTACGAAGAGTCGAAAAGCTTGAATTTAGGAGATCAAGGGCCCAGGACCTAAGAGGCACATGTTGGGGGTCAGGAACTCGCTGAAGACCGGTTCAGGAGCTGGGGGAGCCTGTAATGTCCCTGAGGCTCATTTCAGAAGGCAAGCAGACTACCCTATGCGTCACTCTGGGGTCCTGGTTTTAAGATGGATCGCAAGTCCAGTTCTTCTTTCAAAGGCAATAGGGCAGAATGTAGCAAGTCAGCACAGTAAGGCAACAGCTCCTTTAGAGTAGCAGTCCTGCATTTTGACAGGCCTTTCAGCAGCACAGCAGTCCTTCTTCCTGGTGGAGTATCCACAGGTCCAGATGTGTACTGAAGTGGTAGTGCCTGAGGTCCTTCTTTTATACACAGCTGTGCCTTTGAAGTGGGAAGAAGCTTCTAGAGGCATACCTTTGAAGTGCAGAGATGCCCTGCTTCCAAGCTGGCTGAAGTGACAATGCAGGGCCACTAGGCCCTTTATATGGAGACGGGACACAGCCTATTCAGGTGTAAGTGAGGCTGCGCATAGCTCCTCCTGCCAGTGATGATCCATCTAGTTACACCTAAGCTCCCATTGTTTGTGACTGTGTAGAAAGAATAGAAGAGGAACAACTGCCAACTACACCCAGCCATGTGACCAGAGTGAGGATGCAGGCACTAAATGGCCAAGCCAAGAAAATGCCAACTTTCTAAGAGTGGAAAATCGGGCGCGAACTGCCGCACCCATCAGTCGCACTGCGGAGTGGGAAATCTTCCCTCATATTAGACAATTGTGGTAAGTTTATCTATTTTCGCCATTGTTAACATCTTTGACCATACTAGTCCTCATTCTTTCCTTCTTCCTTCAAAACTTTAAAAATCACTGCGGAGACAGCGGAGGTCCATCCTGTTTCTTTATTTCATTTTTCATATATCCACTGAGTGCTCCTGAGGCATTTCGCAGTGACACGTTTACATGAAGAGCAAGATAAACACTTTCAGCAGCAAATGACTCATTTCATCTGCCCAATGCATTTCGAGCCTAACTGGCTCTTCGTCAGGGTTCTCCGTAATAAAACAAAAACACATTTCAACTGTCCATGCTCTGTTGACCTTAACAAAACATACCTTTCCTGTTAAACTCAAAATTCAAAATACTGTAAAACTGTGTGTACTCGAAGAGTCAGTTAGGCTTGAAATGCATTGGGCAGATGAAATAAGTCATTTGTTGCTGAAAGTGTTTATCTTGATCTTCATGTAAACGTGTCACTGCGAAATGCCTCAGGAGCACTCAGTGGATAAATGAAATTCAGCAGCAGGGCAATTGGAGGTACAGAGGTTATCAGGTGTTTCTCCCACCATTCTTTTTCATTTTACGAATGTTTGTCACCTCTGTAATTGAGCGATACTGGTGATACACAATGTTGCAAAGTCTGAGGCTTTGCTACATCATACACAAAATAAAACACCAGAGAAATGCTATTAAATAAAGTAACAGGTCTCACAAGATCAATAATAACATTCATTTTTAAGAATCATTAACTATGACCATGCTTTGGTGCTGGATCCTCAACCTCCTGATGAGATGCTGAGCAAGACCTATTCCCACAAGATGAGGTCCAACCAGCAGTGCATCACATTGCGCAAGAACTTGTGATGCATATTTTGCATATGACCTTGCACACACGTCTCCAGCAGAAATGTCTCTATTGTGTTCAGGTAGGGTGAGGCTAACCATTACCAAACATGTCAGCTGCTGCTAACATACCAGAGAGGGATATTTGCACTACAAAACATAGCGTCAAGGAACGTAATGCATTATAATAATATCAAACAAATAAAAGGCGTGTATGCGCATGACACCAGGAAGCCACTACCTTCTCCCTTAGATACCAGATAATAAAAACAAAAGGTAATCGGGTCATTCATAAGTGTGTCACCACTGGAGCAGGCCATCAAGTTCACACTAGCATCAGAGGCACTAGTAGTGATACTGACGCCTCCATAGCACAACCAGCAGGTATTTCCAATATCACTCTTTAGTATCATATTAGCATCATATATGTATGATTTATATTACATTTTTACTCAATAACCCAGGGTTCATTTGTAAATTTAATTTCGATTATCCTTGTTTTTTAAAGCATTATGGAAGTGTACTATGGTTATAATTTAAATGTAAAAAAGGAAACACTTCAGGCATGTAGTGATGTGCCTTAACACAATTAATTATTTTTGAAATATGTAGCATCAGGTGATGCTTGTAGAGAGCAAGGGAGAACTCCAAGAGGAAATCATATTAACAATAAATGAAATTGAAGATTCCATAGCTGTGAAACATGTCAGGGGTGAAGAAAGAAAGCTCACGATTGTTAGAAAAACTGCATTGCAATATCACCTTAGGCACTGTTCAAGTCAAAGTGTTAGCAGACTCAGGAAGTTTGTTCACTTTGGTTTCAAGGAACACAATATTGATGATGTTAAAGGTCAGCTTAACGACTTGCTGCTGGCAGATGTAAAAGTAGTGGGATATGGTGGTAGGAAGAATAATATCATAGGTATGACATGGATGGATATTCATTTTAAACAAAATAGTGTTCATGGAAGGGTAGACCTTACGGAGGAGGGTTCAAATCCTTTGGGGTGGTGCCACCAAAAAGATTTGAACATCATTCTGGACCCCAATGATGAGGAGCCACTAATGTTTGTTGAACCAGTGAACGAGAACACCATGCTTAAACTTGATACCGAGACAGAATGGAGTAAGAAGTTAGTAATGGCATTTCCACATGTGTTTTCAGACTAATTGGGTTTACTGAAAAAATGTACCCATCGGATCATTTTAAAGAAAAATGCCATTCCTACTATACATAAGGT
Organism: Lissotriton helveticus; assembly: GCF_964261635.1. Taxonomy (NCBI): domain Eukaryota; kingdom Metazoa; phylum Chordata; class Amphibia; order Caudata; family Salamandridae; genus Lissotriton; species Lissotriton helveticus. The sequence goes on from NC_136059.1 coordinate 684,488,191, forward strand.
GAGACCCGTACCCCTTCCTATGAGAGAGAAACTTCAACAAGAATTGAATACGTTGTTGAATAATATTTTTTGAGCCAACAGAATCGTCCGAATGGCTTGCCCCCATTGTAGTTGCGCCTAAGGAGGGGAACAAAATTTGCCTTTGCATTGATCTACGCGATTTGAACAAAAATATATGGGTAGACCGCCAACCATTGCCCAATATCGCAGAGATGCTGAGTGGAATGAGTGGGGGGAACATATTCAGTGTATTGGACATGTTGGCGGCATACCACCAGATTAATTTGCATTCTGAATTCAGATCACTCACATCATTTTGACCCCCCTTGATGCCCATCGATATTGTCGGATGCCGTATGGCTTGGCGCCAGCCTCGGCAGTCTTTCAAAGGATAATGCACAACGTTTTCAAGGGTATGCAAAACGTGTTGTGTTTCCAGGACGATGTTTTGGTGGTGGGGAAGTTATGGGAAGATCATGATATGCTGTTGAATGAGGTGCTAAAAAGGATTGGTGATCATGGTTTAACTCTTAAGAGGGAAAAGTGTCAGTTGAAAAGACTACTTGGGGCATGAGATATCTGAAAAAGGTAGAAGACCGAAGAAAAGTATAATGAAGGCTATTGAGGAAGCCCCCCAACCTGTTGACAAGGAGGAGTTTAAATCCTTTCTGGGGCCAGGAGAATATTGTTCCAAATTTTTCTCCAATTTTGCTGGCGTGGTGGGCCTTGTTGAAAAAGGGAGTAGTGTTTGAATGGGGGAAAGCTTGTAAAACTGCATTTGATAACATTAAGTGGTCACTTGCGCATGCTCCTACATTGGGACATTTCGATGTCAACAGGAAAAACATTGTATCTACTGATGCCAGAAATGTGGGGCTTGGAGGCAGTTTTATTTCAAAAGGTGGATGGTGAGGACGGAATTATAGGATTTGCATCACTGCGGTTGCAAGCGGCGGAGCGGTCATATTCAGCTATAGAGAAAGAAGCATTGGCTTGTTGCTAGGGTATGAACCACTTCAGGTATTATTTGTGGGGGTTGCCCTTTGTGCTCAAGTCTGACCATAAGTCGTTACTGCATATTTTTAAGTGTGGCAGGGGACTTGAGGGTAGTGTTACACCTCGTATTTCTAGGTGGTTAATGACTGTAATGAACCTTAATTTCACTATACAGTTCATTAGAGGAAAATGTGGTTGCTGATTGCCTATCACGCATGCCTGTGATTGAAGACAAATATGTTTTATTTACTGATATTATAGAGCCAGTAAATGCTTCAGTTGATGGGGAACTTGCTTTGAGTCAAGAAGAGTGGAGGAGTGCTATGCTTGGGTATACAAGGATTTTAAGGATTTAATAAGCAATGGATGGCATCACAATATTGCTTTGAGTGAGGAGTTAAAACAGTACTTGGTTATAAGGGATGAGTTGAGCAAGGACAAGGAATTGAGATGTAATTGAATAGTTTCTCTCAGAGCATTGAGAGGGAGGTTAGTTAAAATTGTGCATGAAGGACATTTGGGGAGGAGTTTGAAGAAAAGGAGGTTGAGTCAATCTTTTTGGTGTCCTGGCATGGATAAGAAGGTGGAAGCTGTAGTCAGTGATTGTGTGGCATGTAGTAACAGCGACAAGAATAGAGTGGTCAGGCAGCCACGATTAGAATGTGTGAAACTTTCCAATAGGCCATGGGAAAGTTTGGTGGTGGATTTCTTAGGTCCTGTGGAGAAAATGAGACACAGGGATAGGTTTCTTATGGTTCTTGCGGACTATCACAGCAAGAGGTTTGTGGCTGAGACCATAGAGAGTTACACAACAAGAAATGTGATAGAGTTCTTGAAGAAAGTATTTTTTTAGGCGGGAGTACCTAAGATATTGGTTACGTATAATGGAGTGCAGCTAGTGTCCTGAGCCATGTCTGCATTTCTGGCAGGTTTGGGTATCAGGCATGACAAAGTTGCACTCTATCGACAACAGGCCAATGGATTGGTGGAGAGAGTTAACCACTTTATCATGGATAACATTCAGCTGTCTTTAGCCAATGGGTTGGCATGGAAAGAAGAATTGCATAAAATGATGTGGGCTCATAGAGTTACTCCACACTCCGTGATTAGGGTATCTCCTTTTGTTGCTCCTAAAGGCAGAGAACCTGCGACAAAGGAATCTCCTTTGATATTGCTTGAAAAAGACCAAGTATTTGGTTGATCGTGAGAGCATGTCTATTAGAACATCTGAGGCTCAGAGTCGCAATAAAGTGAATTATGACAACAGAAAAGGGGTGAAAATCGTTGACTTGAAATGTGGAGATTGGGTTGTAATGAAGAAGCCAGGACATGTGGTGAAAGGTAAAAGTACGTTTTCCAAGCCACAAAAAGTGATCAAGGTGTCTAATTCTGTAGCCAAATTGGATGATGGAAGGGAATGGAGCATCGGAAATTTGTGTAAGGTAAAATCTTCTATTTAATGTTTCATTTTCATGTTGGTATCATATTGTTTTTGTTATGCTATTATTTTTATAATTTCCAATTGAATATTATTTTCTTGCACTGGTAACCATCCTTGTTTTCTGCAGGGGGAGAAGTGTGGGAAAGCACTGTAAAGTAGGATGGTACCTAGGCATTGTTGATGTCATTGTAATGGGAGGTTTGCCTATATTCCATGAAATGCTGTTGGTGATTCTTTATGCTGGAGGTTATGAAGATGTGAAGATGCATACTTAATAAAGAAGATCATTGAGGAATCTACATTTGCGTAGCAGATTATTACTGAAATGTTACTGTTCCAGTAATTAAGGGAGAGGAGGCACCTCATGAGGGGGCTCCTGCATACATTATGACTACTGAGAATGAGGATGCATTGAGTTTTCCTAGATATCGGACATTCAACATCAGAATACTGAATCATTTGTAGGTAAAATTGTATGAAATGAATCCACCACCTCTACATATTTAATATGAGTCATTTAATGTTTGGAGAAAATTGCAAGGGAAAGGAGAGGGAAAAGTACCAGAGAAGAAGTGGCCGAGCAGTACAGAATTATGCAAAGCTCGATGGGATGAAGAACAGTGTATATGGAGGAAAGCTATTATTGAGGGAATTAGGTTATATCCAGTACTTACTTCAGAAGCTGCTAATAAAGAAAAGAATATGTCTGTCATCAAAAACAAGGGAATGAGTCAGATACTGATTCTGGGGATGAGATATTGGAACAGATGTTGAATTCCAGACTACGACCACTACATAATACCCTTGCAGAGCAAGGAGATTTGAGTACCGGTACTAGTCCCTGTGGATCCCAGTTTATCACCAATTGAATGGCCTTACAAGTTTTGCAGATCACAAGCTGTAGTTCCCACTAGGGCAGCTGCAGGTGCTGTGCCTACCATAGCTCCAGTACCTATTGTTAATGCCCCGATTGCATCACGAGTAGTTGCGAGTGCGCCTGTCTCAGTCGAAGTAAAGTCAGAAATACAGTCAGCAGCTATATCTGGATTTGTTCTGACTTCCTGAAATTCATATATAGTTTTGTGAAAGCCCCCACACACTCGGCAATCTTTGGTGTATGGAGGAGGGATGTTGGTCTTCAAAACCCCTATGGCTCCTAGTGATTTAAATGTTACTAGTGAAGGGTACATACAATCAAGGCTTGAAGAAGCTATAGGAGAGAAGAAAACTGAAGCTGTAGAATCACCAGAGGAACCAGACACAGAAAAAGAGAGACCTTTGAATATACTGAATTTAAAGGTAGAACAGGAAGAGATGATAAAAGGAGGTTTTGAATCAGATCATTTAAATGAATACCAGAGAGAAGAATTAATTTACCTATGTAAGGAAGTTACACGAAGAGCAGCTTCAGTGCATGGTCGGTTGACAGAAATAGTCAGGAAATACGAGGTGGATCTCACCAATAACATACATTTACACCGTTGTCACAAGCATAGAATTAGATGATCCAGCTATAGTAAACATGAGAATTACAGGGATTGTAGAATTGATCAAATGTATTCACATGTGGAAGGATACAGAAATACTGGAAGTTAGATGGCCAAAGAAGCATGAAAATAACATGAAGTAATCAGCTAGCAGAGAAGCACAGGATGAACAACATGAGAAAGAAGTGACTGTATATCCACTTAGAGAAATAGCAGGAAGAACGTATGTTCCTTGGAGCAGAGGTGATTTAGCAGCATTTACAAACAATTTTCCAAAATTGCGAGACAAGCTAGTGTAATGGTATGCACAAGTGGAGAGATTCATAAAAATGTCTAAAGTATTGTGGACTAATTTGAATACATTCTTTGACAGTGTGGTGCCTGCTGATTTTTGGGCTGAATGTAATACAGCAGTGCAATAGCCAAAAGAGGAACCATCTAGAGAGAAAGAGACAAATGCACCAGCACCAGTGGTAATGGACAAATATGCAGTTGCTACCTTTTTAAAGTACCTCCAAAATATATGGATGGGCTCAAAATTAAAAGAACCACACAAGAGCCAAAAGAGACAGTTCATGAGTATTTTTGAGAGTTTGTTGCAGGTGTTTCAGCAGCACAGTGGACGCGAATATCCTGAGAAAAAGGACATGGGGATTTTTGTATCCTAGTGTGTTTTAGGATCAAAAACCTGATATCTGTGCACACATAATGCAAAATGTGATCTGTTGGCAAAATAAATCTCTTGATGAGATCCTGTGATATGCTAAATATTGTAGTGATGAATTGGACATGAAGCAGAATAAGATTAAAGAGAAGTACATGTTTGCCCAGACTAAGCTCGCTCAAAAAGAATTCCCAAATCTTCCTTTAGTAGTCAATCAGGGAAACATGCTAGTGGTTGGTGCCACACTACCTAATTTTCAGGGAAACCAAGGACGAATGAATGTGTTACAGGGTAAAGGAAGAGGTATTCCTTTAAGTATGGGGTCAAGATCAGACATGGCTGCTATTAAAAAGATTACTGCGTGTCACATCTGTCAAAAAATTGGAATTTGGAAGTGAGAATGTCGATTCAATCCTGAAAATACTGGAAACAATATGCAAACACCGTGAGGGATGCAGGTTCCAAATATGCATGTGCAACTGATGCAAATGCCAATGCAGGGACAGGTCCCAATGTTTGCTCCTGTGCCTGCACAAATGGGGATTCTACATTAAGATTTAAACCAAATGCCAAACATGAATACAAATCCATTAAAAAACTCCATGCCTCAGTTTCAGAATTATATACCACAAAATCTGAATGCTCCACAGCAATTTTAAAACTGAAGCCAAAACTCATTGCAACAATTCCCTTTTTTTGAAACTAATAGCTTCTGTTCTGATAATTCTCAATGACGGTCCCTTAGAGGGAAGGAAGATTGCATACTTGGAGCAGTCTTAGATGTAGCCCAAAGTGGCCCATATGTGGATGCTGAGGTATCTGCCCACCCCGTATCATTTCTCATTGATGAAGGAGCTACCCATTCTAGTGTGAGAAGTCAAGTCAAGTCAAGTCAAAAAATTTATATAGCGCGCTACATACCCAGAGGGTCTCAAGGCGCTTGAAGAGGGGTGGGGAATTACTTGTCAAATATCCACGTTTTAAGTTGTTTTCTGAATGCTAGGTGGTTCTGAGTAAGGCGAAGGTAAGTGGGAAGTGAGTTCCAGGTTTTAGCTGCCAGGTAGGAGAAGGATCTACCTCCCATGGTGGTTTTGTTGATGCGAGGTACAGTGGCAAGGGCTTGGTTGGATGATCGTAGCTGGCGGGAGGGGGTGTAGAAGGACATTCGTGTGTTGAGGCATTCGGGTCCGATTTCGTAGAGTGCTTTGTGTGCGTGGGTTAGGAGCCGGAAAGTGATCCTCTTATTGACGGGGAGCCAGTGGAGGTTTTTCAGGTGACCAGAGATATGTTCTTTACGCGGGATGTCTAATATGAGCCTGGCTGAAGCGTTCTGGATTCGTTGGAGTTTTTTCTGGAGTTTAGCGGTAGTACCGGCGTAGAGGGTGTTTCCGTAGTCCAGTCGGCTCATGACCAGAGCGTGGGTGACCGTTTTCCTAGTTTCGGTGGGGATCCAACGAAATGTTTTTTTGAGCATGCGAAGAATGTTGAAGCAGGATGAAGAGACAGCGTTGACTTGTCTTTTCATTGAAAGTGAGGAATCCAGGATGACGCCCAGGTTCCGTGCGTGGTCCATCGGGATGGGTGCTTTTCCAAGGGCTTCTGGCCACCAAGAGTCGTCCCAGGCAGAGGGGGAGGTACCTAAGATAAGGACTTCTGTTTTATCTGAGTTCAGTTTCAGACGGCTGTGTTTCATCCATTCGGCTACTTCTTTCATTCCTTCGTGTAGGTTAGTTTTGGCGGTGCTAGGGTCATTGGTGAGTGATAGGATCAGTTGAGTGTCATCCGCGTAGGAGATGATGTTTAGGTTGTGTTGGCGTGCGATGGCCGCGAGGGGGCTCATGTATACGTTGAAAAGGGTGGGACTGAGTGAGGACCCTTGGGGTACGCCGCAGATGACTTCAGTGGCCTCTGAGATGAATGGTGGGAGGCGGACTCTCTGGGTTCTTCCGGTGAGGAACGAGGTGATCCATTCCAGTGCTTTTCCTTGTATTCCGATGTTTCTGAGGCGCTGTAGAAGGGTGCTATGGCAGACTGTGTCGAAGGCTGCGGAGAGGTCAAGGAGGATGAGGGCGACTGTGTCTCCATTGTCCAGGAGAGTTCGGATATCGTCTGTTGCTGCGATGAGGGCGGTTTCAGTGCTGTGCTTGGCTCGGAAGCCGGATTGTGAGGAGTCGAGGGATTTGTTTGTTTCGAGGAAGGCGGCGAGCTGGTTGTTGACCGCTTTCTCGATGACTTTGGCCGGGAATGGAAGGAGCGAGATGGGGCGGTAGTTTTTGAGTTCGGTGGGGTCAGCTGTGGGTTTCTTCAGGAGGGCGCTGAGTTCGGCATGTTTCCAGCTGTCCGGGAAGGTTGCGGCGTCGAAGGAGCAGTTGATGACGTCTCGGAGGTGCGGTGCTATGATGGAGTCTGCTTTGTTAAAGATGTGGTGAGGGCATTGGTCTGTGGGGGATCCTGAGTGGATAGAGTTCATCAGACGGATGGTGTCCTCAGTGGAGATTGGCTTCCAGTCATTGAGGGTGTTCAAGGGAGGTGGGGGTCCTGCAGGGGGATGGGTGGGTTGGTCTTCGGGTTGGTTGTCGAAGCTGTTGTGGATGTCTGCAATTTTGTTGTGGAAGAATGAGGCTAGGGAGTCGCAGAGGGCTTGAGAGGGGGTGATGTCGTTGGAGTTGGCCGAGGGATTGGTAAATTCCTTGACGATGTTGAATAGTTCCTTGCTGTTGTGGGCGTTGTTATCTAGTCGGTCCTTGAAAGCGGCTTTCTTGGCATTTCGGATCAGTTGGTGGTGTATGCGGGTGGCGTTTTTGAAGGCGTCCTTGGTGCTGGTGGTTGGGTCTTTTTTCCAGGCCTTCTCAAGGGAGCGGCAGAGTTTCTTGGATTTCTTAAGATCATCGTTGAACCAGGAGGCCTTCTTGCTGCCAAGTTTTATTTGTCGTTTTTTCAGTGGTGCTAGGATGTCGGCGCTGTTGGATAACCATAGGGTGAGGTTGGTGGCGGCTTGGTCGGGGTTTGAGGAGTGGGCTGGGGGTTTTAGAAGAAGCGATGAGGAGATCTGGTCGATGGTGATTTTGTTCCAGTTTCTTTGCAGAGTTGGTTGGGGGTGGATGTTGGGTTTGGGCTTGTTGTAGGTGAAGTGAACGCAGCTGTGGTCAGTCCAAAGGAGAGCCGTGGTGTGGCTGAAGGAGACATGATTGCTGGAGGTGAAGATAGGGTCGAGTGTGTGACCTGCGATGTGGGTGGGGGAAGTGACCAGTTGTTTAAGTCCGAGGTTGGCGAGGTTGTCCAAAAGGGTGGTGGAGTTGCGGTCGTTGTTGTTTTCAAGGTGAAAGTTGAGGTCTCCCAGAAGGATGTAATCTTTGGAGGGGAGCGCGTGTGGAGTGATGAAGTCCGTGATGTCCTCACTAAATTGAGCGCGGGGTCCTGGAGGTCTGTAAAGGAGGGTGCCTCTGAGTGTGGTCTTGGGGTCGATGTGGATCTGGAAGTGAAGGTGTTCAGAGTTGGCGAGATTGACGTCTGAGCTGGTTGAGATGTGGATGGATTTCTTATGGACGATAGCGATTCCTCCTCCAGTGTGGCCGGTACGGTCCTTGCGTATGATCTTATAATCTTCTGGGATGGCAATGGTGATGTCTGGGGCCGAAGAGGCCAGTTGAGAACAGTTGAAGTCCCAGACCTACCTCTCTCAAGGGAAACTATCCAGTTAGTGGGAGTTACAAATAAACAGATACTGAATCCAATATCAGAGAATATCCCAGTAAAAATAGGTGCGTTTAGAGAAAAGCACCAATTTGCTGCGTGCGGCACAAGCCCTGTACATCTGTTAAGGAAAGATTGCCTGTGCACGTTAAATTGCACCATTTATTGTACACTGGATGGTGTTGTGTTCCAAACACATGATGAGGATGTTGATTTCAAATTACTCAAGCAGCAAGCTGAAGAAGGGATGTTCCCTTAATTGAATATTGATGTATTATCTGATGATTTGATAGGAACTGTAAATATAGAAGTGTGGAATTTCACCCGAAAACATATTGGGCTTATAAAAGGTGTAGAACCAGTCAGAATAAATATGAAGCAAAATGCTGTCCACCCCAGAACACCACCATACCATTTGACTCCAGAAACCATTGCAGGAATAAAACCAATAATAGAGGATATGTTGCAGAAAGGGATCTTGAGGGAAATAATTGGGAGTCTATATAATTCCACAATTATGGGATTACAGAAGCCCAATGGCAAATGTAGGATAGATCAAAATTTGACGGAGGTGAATGAGATAGTGGTGCCTAGTTGTCCTATGGTACTGAATCCACCCACATTATTGTTTCAAATATTGTGTACTGCAGAATGGTTTACTGTCATTGATTTATGCCACACTTTCTTTTCAGTGTCATTGCATGAAGAAAGCCAGTATATTGTCTCCTTTATGTTGCAGCAGAAGATATTGACTGACATGGTATTGTGTCCCACAAGGCTATCTATTTTTTCAAAAAAATTGTTTATTAAATTACAAATAACAATAACAGTTTGACGGTTCATAAAATCATCTACATTAAGACATGCTTCCATGAATATTGTATCACTTTGTTATAAGTGTGGCACCAATACAGTTTTAATACTAAATTGGATTATTACAGTTCTATACTCCTAATATTCAACTCGAGATCTCCGGCGATCCACTCAGGGCGGTTCACAAATATTCCCTCTGAAAGTGTTCCACTTGTTCCATATTCTTTCCCATTTTCTTGGGCATCCCCGATGTATATATGCCTCCCTCTCAGCCACCATTACTCCATCCATGTCCCCACACCATTCTCGATATTTTGGTGCGTTTGGTTCTCCCCGGTGTTTGGCTATATTCCGTTTTGCCAACATCATACATAATGTTGCCCAATCTTGCCCCACATGGTTGAGATCTGTTGGTTCCCATAAGTTTAAAATACATCTCTTGGGCTCTCGGTCAATCGTTACTCCACTCACTCATGTAAGTATGTTCATAATTGTCTCCCAGTAAGTTTTTATTACTGGGCAGTCCCACAGTGTATGATAGAAGGTGCCATCCCGCCTGCAATGTCTCAGGCAGAGTTGGTTGTCAATTTTTCCTATCTTATGAAGGGTTACTCTAGTATAATAAACAAGATGAAGTATTTTCAATTGAACTAATCTTAATTTGGAGGATATTGCAAACTCTCGAGGGGATGCTAGGGCTTACTGCCAATCAGGAGTCCATCTATTTTTGACCAGATTCTGAAAAGAAATCTAGAAACCCTGCAAATGCTGTGTAAGTCTACACTTGTTCAGCATAAATGACCTGCTTGTGGCATCCGAAACGCATGATGCATGTAAACATTACACCATTGCGCTTTTTAATCAGCTGTCTGAGAGTGACACAACGTGTCTCCAGGTAAACTGCAGTACTGTCAAAAAGAATTTCAATATCTGAGACACATCATTGTAAAGGGATGTATTAAAGGTGTCTCCCGAAAGGGTGGATGCCATCTTATAGAGAAATCCACCCCAAACTCAAAAGGAAGTCAGAATTTTTTCGGATTGGTTGGCCATTGTAGGCAGTGAATAACAAACTTTTCCTTAATGGCAAAACCCCTACTGAGGTTGACACACAGAGATGTGTCAGATCTGATTCCATTGGACAATGAATGTACAAAAGCATTCCTGGTCCTGTAAGAAAAATTGTATCATGCCCCTGCACTAGAAATGCTTGATTATATGAATGAATTCATTTATTTTGCAGCGAAAGAGATGGGTGCACTCTATTAATATTGACACAAATGCATGGAGTAGCTCAAAAGCCTATAGCCTATTTTTCCACTACAGTTGATACTGTAGCAGCAGGTCTTCCCGGTTGCCTAAAAGTGGTAGCCACAGTAAGTACTAGTCTGGAAAAGAGTGAGAACATAGTGATGGGATACTCTTTAACTGTTATGGTCCCACACTCTGTGGAGCTATTGATGACATGGACTAAAATGCAATAAATGACTCATAACAGTTTAAAGTGGAATTATAAGCAGGATTGTGTAGTCACTCTCACAGTGCGACTGGGAGTGGAGCGTAATCGCGCTTTCCACAACATCGTTCACAACAGATTGACCCATTATGAACAAAGTATTTTGTACGCAGACAATATCACATTAAAACGTTGTACAATTTTAAATCCTTCAACATTATTGCCTGTAAATGAAACTGATGGTAAATGTCATGAATATGACCATGATTGCCTAGATGTTATGGAACTAAGCACAAAACCTCTTCCCAATATTAAGGCTGAACCACTGATTAAGCCTGATCATGTGTTGTTTGTGGATGGTTCATGCCTAAGAGCAAACGATGGAACATTGAGAGCAGCATATTCCGTGTGCACTATAAATGATGTCCTAGAAGCATCATGGTTTCAAACAGTGTTCTCTGCACATGTTATTGAGTTAATTGCCCTTACCAGAGCCTGCAGTTTAACTGCTAAAATGACAGTTACCATATTCCCTGACAGCCAATACGGGTTTGGTGTAGTCCATGATTTTGGGCAGCTACGGTCTCAACTTGGTTTTCTCACTTCCGCAGAAACACCAATATGGAATAGAATCATTGCAAGGAACTTGTTGGAGGCATTACAATTGGTAGAAGAAATTGCTGTAGTTAAATGTCCAAGTCACCAAAATGGAAGTGGATACCCTGCCCTGGGCAATCGTTACGCTGACTTAGGAGCAAGGTATTGCGCACTGTTGGCTTGTTCTTTTAATGGAGCTTTTACATGGCAATCGAAGGAAGAGAGTTTTTTTGCCATGTTGATGAAAGTTACTTACACATGGGACGAACTGAAATGAGTACAGGAAAATGTGTCAGAGGCAGAACAGACTGGATAAGTAAGAGGAAGATGTAAGAAAGATGCCAATGACATTTGGATGTCAGCTGACGGGGCCGGTGTTGCTCGATAGCTTGTTGTTTTGAATGATACTATAGTATCACGGGTACACACATTTGGGAAGAGATACGATGGTGAGAATATTCAGACAGATTTGGCACAACCCCAGGTTCAAAATGTTTGCAGAAGAGATCTGTTACAAGTGTGTAATATGCCAGCAACTAAATGTAGGGAAAAGAACACGTCACTTTGACACACATTGGGTGATCAGGTGGTTCTTTGAACAGGATGCAGATGGATTTAATAAAGATGCCTGTACATAATGGGTTGAGATATATCCTGCTGATTGTCTGTATTTTATTGAGATGGGTGGAAGCCTACCCAACAAGAAGAAATTACAGTCTTACTTTAGCCAATTTCTCTTGAGTGAGATAGAGGAACACACTTCAACAATGAAGTGATGCAGATGAGTTGTACAGCACTACGGATTGTGCTTCAGCTTCCCAGATGCTTTACCCTTGGTGTTAGTGCGCATTCGAAGTACCCCAGACAGGAAAACAGGACTATCACCACTTGACATCCTAATGGGCAGGGTAATGAAACTACCTGCAAATGCCCTTGTGAATATTACAGACAACATAATTTTGCTGCAAATATTGCAAAGAATTGGCTGACATGGTTCGTTATATCGCGCATCAGGTATCTGTGGCCTCACCAGACTCCCACCAAGAAATGTGCCACAACCTCAGTCCTGGAGATTAGGTCATAATCAAGGAGCACGTTCGAAAGACTTGTCTTGAATCTAGATTGAAAGGCCCCTTCCAAGTGATCTTGACTACGAACACTGCTGTTAAGTGTGCTGGAGTTGCAAAGTGGATTCATGCCTCACAAGCCAAAAGAGTGAGCAATCCAGAAGTAGTGCCCCATGGTCTTTGATCCTGAAGAATTAGCTTTGGTGGTTGCACTACCAGAAGAGAGACCATCCAGGTCAGTAGCATCAGTGCCAGTTCAGCCACAATTAGAAGAAAGGGGTAAAGATCAGCAAACGGAGAGACAAGTATAAGTGTCTGAAGTGACACAAAGTGGCATTGAGATCTCTAACAAAAGGGAAGCAGAGATCGAAACCCACGTTGCAAGTGTTCAAAGAGTGGTGCAAGGAGATGAAAACAACCCAGGTGAAGGAACAATTATTGGGATAAGGGGAACAAATTGACAAGCAGAGTGGCCAAAAAGGTATGAATACAAGAACATAAGGAGGAGTATCTCAACAGCTGGTATTGCAGAGATCAGACCTGAAGAAGACAAAACAGACAAAGAAAGTGGCATAAATCCAAATCAGCAAATAATACAGAGATCCCAAAGAGCACAAGTACTTTGTCGCAGATACTCTGCACCTGAATGGTCCTATTACCTGAACACTGCACTGAATGTTACACTTGAAGACTTGCACAACACAAATCCTGAACTATTAGACCCACCTTGAAAGCCAAAAGATAACGCAAATGAATTTGAACAAGTTTTGAAGCAAAAGAAGTCGGAAAGATAGTGGGAAAAGAATCTGAACAAAAATGTACAGGTTTATTATTTTAGTTGATTGTTTTACAGAAGAATGACCTACCCAAACTAGCTACTTGGAACCTTACTTAGATTTCATTCTAATACCGCTTGATAGAAAGCTGTACATCCAGTTTAGGCTCGGCTCACTCCCATTGCACGATTTCCAAAGCGTGTGGCATAACAACACATTAGCACTAAGAAACTTTCACACAGAATCCATGCCCCATGTTATGTTTGTATGTCCGTCTTACGCACGGCCTAGATCAAAGTGGCTAAAACCTATTTGCAGCCAAATGGACAGATGAGATTACCGGGCAGCCATGAGAATTCTTAAATCGGATGCCAGACCATTGTTCGCCTGCGCCGTTGCCAAGTTTCTTGGCCATATGTGGCTCATCAGGCAAAGTCCACAGGCCGGAAGGTCATGAAGTCGTAATTTATCAAAGATAACTGGTGCACTTTAAACAATCAATTAGAAAAATTTATTTTTATGATAATTTATGATGAGCTATGGTGGAGGAAAACCTTTATGTCATGTAGCCGAAATAAAGTATTTGACTGTCTAAACTAGGCCCGCAAAAAGTTACTGAAGAGTTAGGGATAAAGAATTCAAAGAACAGGGAGTAGGTTTAAGGATTTTCTATTTAGAAATGTGAACAGCTGAAGGAAAAAAAGGGTGAACACAAACTGCATCAAAGAAGCTGTTCACTAAAACTCCTGAATTAAGCTTTTGCCTGACTCATAGAGAATGTGTTGCATTGGAAACTAGTGTAAATGTATCAAGGGTTTCATTTTTGTAATAACAATAATAATAATCAATATAGTACTAATAGGGTGTTATTTGACATCTGAGTCAGAACTAAAGCAAATAAGCTTACTAATAAACACACACCTCATTTTAGAGGAAATTCTCTAAGTTATGCCTTTGTAAGCTATAAAAAGCACAAATATTCTACTGTTTATTCTAGAGTAGTAGAATATACTAATGCTATGGATGCACAAGATTGCTAAGTTTGTGCTCATTTAGCCACTTTTGTTTCTGAGGAGGTTATGTACTATCACAAACCTTGTATTTTACTATCATTAGTTTATAGACAAGGACATTTTGAATATTTCTATTCTAATCATGATTTAATACTTTCTAGAGTACTCGTGATAGAAAGCATGAATTAACACCGGCAAGCAAAGCAGATGGGCACTGCTTGGTATTATTTCTTTCCACATGCCCCTATAGGTAGTGTAAAGGCTTATAAAAACTATTTAACTTTTCTGATGCAACCGGTGGAAAAGGCATACATAATGGCTTTAGAAGAGAGGTACATTAACATGACAAAACGTACATACAGAACGGGTGATGTCTTAGTGAATTCATGGAAGAAAGAAGAAAACAAATTTAGAATGTAAATGGCTTATCCTTAACTCAGACTAGACAGCCAACACAAATGGAAGATTTGAGTTTATAAAAAGAGAACACCAAAACGGACAAGATATGTAGGGATTAGTAGTTGTGAACATACATCAAAACAGGGGTATTTTGGATGATATTACAGGGAGACGAAAATGCAATGCCAGGAGTTTACTACATTTTTGGATAAAATGCTTATTTCCTGTTGCCAGCTGATTGGGAGGGAACATGCTATTTAGGTATATTATCCGGAAGATGTATCATGTTACCAGCTTAGATGCACTAACTTTAACACTATTGCATAACAGAAACGCAGTGTATAAGGTGGAACTGGATTCGTAGAAGATACATTTGGAGCAATAATTCTACCTGTACGTGTGATTGTAAATGATGAAAAGATTAGGTAATTACCAACAGTTGTTGACAAAATGGCAACCAGCAAATCTGGAGCTTTGCTTGTAATTAACACAGAATTAGTTGCTATAAGGTCCATGGTTTTGCAGGACCATCTTGCTTTAGATATACTACTTGCAGTAAAAGGAGAAGATTTGCAGATGCTTAAGTTAACTCAGTGCTGCTCATACATGCCTGATGAATGCAAAGAAACAGAGTTATCCAAAGAAAGTTTCAGGTGTGGAACCCAAAATATATGAATTGTAAACACCAAGTTTGTATAAAAATTTTGGAAAAGGGTTACCCATGATTGGGAGCTGGTTTTCAACAGCAGGGAAAGGTATATTGAAAGCTATATTAATGCCAATAATAACAGTGGGATTTTACAATATTTTGTTATGCTCTATTACTGAGTTGAAGATATTTCTTATGCAAAAGACAGGAAAATCCCCAAAAGAAATGATATGAAAGTGATATTATGGCATTATGAATGATGATCACATAAAATGTCAAACATTTAGGTAATAAAAAGAAAATGACAGGACTCAACTGATGACGAAAATGCATTCTGAAACAAAATTGCAAGTGAAACCTTATTGAGTGATGATTAAAAATTCATCAGAAGTGAGGGACTGGTAAAGTCTGAAAATGTCATGAAAAGTGACCTTGGTTAGTGTTGAAGAATATGTGCCTGACATTAGAAAATATGCTTACCTTGGTCGTAAACATAGAGAAAACCATCGAAAATGCTTCTTTAAAATATGTTAAATAAGTTATGCAGCTTTAAGCCATAGAAAAAGAATGCTTTCTCGAACTTGTAAAATAAACATGTAGTTTACATAAGTAGTAGGCTCTCATACCTAAAGTGCTTAAATGACTAGGCCTTAAAGTTTCTTTCGACTTCTGCTTCACATTTCAAATAAAATGCCTTTTTTAGAACTGTTGACCTAATCATCAGACTGCAAAATCGTTTGTCACTTAAAAATGTGCTGCTCTGACAGAAATGTATTTCTTTGCTTGCTCACACCATATGATTTCCTCATTTCACTAAGCAATGTATTTTTTTATATTATAAAAAAAATAGAATATTAGGAATATTAAGCATTCTGAAGAATGTGTTTGCATGGACTCACAAAGACTTACTGATAGAAATGTTTCATTGCGTTAGACCAGCCCTTTGTCCACACAATGGGATACTGACGACAAAAGCTAACAGAATATGCCTACAAAGGTTCTCATGAGAAGCTTCTCTCATTTATCTAGTGTAAGACATTTAGAAACTTTTAGATAACTGCTCACCGATGTGAATGCTTACTGTGGGAAATAGTAAGAGACACGACAGACCCGTTTCCATTGGACAAAGATGACTTAACCGTGCTGAATGTTGCAAAGGTTTCATGCTTTCATATATGCTTGTTCCTAGTTAGAGAGAGGAAAGTATTCTATTCTATTCATTCAAAACCCTATGCTTCGATTCCTCAAGCTTTATGCCTTATTCTCCTCCAGTCCTGTCCAGATTGGTGTGATCTACTGCTATCAGCGATTTCCTTTTACTCTGACCTTTCTGTGGGAAGACTTTCTCCTTTAGTTGATCATAACTACTGCTGTAGTTAATTTTCTTTCGATTTAGTAACAGTTGCTACTGCAACTTGTTAGGGAACTCGGCTGACTTTCTGGAACTGCTCTTTACAGGGAGTTCAGTCTTTGACTAACTAGAAACTGCAGAATCTTGCTCTTTTCCAGGAGAACTCTTTATGGGTTCTTATTTAGGTTAGGTCTCTTAGACTAAGATAGGGGCTATTTCCTTTATAGAACATGTTTTCTATTTTATGCTGACTCTAACTAAACCTTTTACCAATATTTCTGTGGTCTGTCAAATATGGGTAAAGACAACAAAAATCATACCAATATCTTCATGAGAAATAAAGCTTTAAAACTATTCCAAACCTCTCATCATTGACTGAACATTAAGATACCTAAAGTTGAGGATTCCATTTCAAAGGTAATTTATTACAGCTCCATTCAATCACAGTAGCAAAGATCCATTTGCCCGACGATGGAGGAACCCTAAAAATAGGAGGCCATTATTGTAAGTGCTTTCGGTTTGCACTGGTCATCAATTAGCCCCCAAAGTTTGGGCGGTAACACATACAAATAAGACATTTGCATCCGCAGTACACTTATTTTCCTGAACAACTGTGTTATCACACAATCCACCTGAGACAGTGGCCAGACAACTGACGAGGAAAACCTAATGGTCCATTATCTGATGATCACCATGGACAACTATTCAATATACCATCATAAAACTTCAGTGCAACTTATAGGTAGGCAATGAGGCAACATCTCATCACATCACTATATGTAGAGAGCCATGGAAGTGGAGAGATGCACAATGGGTTATAATAAAATGAATGTCAGTAAGGGATGAGGTGTGTGAATCAGAAGTACAACAAAACACAGGTTGAAGCACTGTTTCCCAATGGCAAACCAAGTGCATGTCAATGTGTCACGGAGCCGGGCTTCCTGACCTGGACGAGCTCCCTGACGCTGTCGGACGTGGTGTGTCTGCTAACGTCTCTTCCTTTACACCCCGTCCGCAGGATCCCTGTGACGTCTCATGGGCTTCCCCGGCCCTGCCTCCAGCTCGTCAGCTTCAGTTTCCAGCCTCCATGACGCTGGGGGCGTTCCCGCCGACTACATCTGCACCCGACCAATCCGGCGCCTGGACGTCATCCTCCGATGGCCAATCAGGGGAACTGGGGCCGTTTAAGGAAACCCCGTTTATCTACTGCAGCGCGGATCCTTTGGAAACGGAGCGAGTAGACGAGGAAGACGCCGCCAAGGAAGAAGAAGGAGGAACCGTCGTCGAACCGCTGTTGAGCTCCCTGGAGCCGAGAGTCGACAAGCCAGGAGGCCAACGTTTCCATGAGCCGCCCCGCCACACTTCCAAGGGAGAAGTGTGGCTACACAAGGTACGAGGGCGTTTCCAAGGGTTGTTTTCCTCACGGGGTGGGACCGGGTAGCCTGAGGGTGGACACTCTTGCCGTACCCTGTCATCCTGCGCATATAGACAGCTACAGATGGTGGTAGAACCCTGGTGTTCCCTCACTACCCTACCCCCCTCTCATTCTTTGTATATATCGGATCTTGGCCCTAACGTGGCTCTTTTCTGTTTTGTTTTCTCTTTCGAGTAACCATCCCTGGAGCAAGCCGGCCTTCTCTCTCCTCGAGGCACAGACTGGAAGTGATGACCTCGACAGTTCGCCGCTAAAGGGACTCACGACCTATGTTCATTGTACTTTACCCTTGTTTTGCTTTAAACCCAACCGGTGGTAGAGAAACTCTGAATAAAAACCCGGTTAAAGACACCTCTATATTTGTGACGGCTCTCCTTCCCCCGACCCCCATTCCCACACAAAGATTTAGCCCATATAGCAGCACACAATCAGCATCATGCACCACAACATGCTGTATGGCCTGTTTGTTCCTAAGGGCACACTGTTATGTCCAGGTAAGGATTTTATCAATAAGTACCTACATATTCCTGTATTTTCCCTCAACCATGTCAATAAATCTCACAACGTCCAATGAGACACTCTTAAATCTGTCTTCCCTATCTTTCGGCAATACGTCAAATGATGACGTACATCATTTACAAACCTGCCTTACAAACTCTCCCGGTTCCAACCACCACAAAAACACAAAAAATCTTTCTCTAAACTGATGTGCTAAAACATTTTTGTACAGCTTTGTCGACCTAGCGTTTCTATAGAAAGTCCATTCTGCCTCTCCCCAAAATATTAGAGAACCAAAGCTGCAAAAGGGACTGGTCATCCAGAGCCAAGTAGGTCTTTACGTATCATGGGATCACTCACACTGTATTTATTTTATCTATACTACTCCCTGTACAACACTTCCACACAGCCCTATCTCTGTGAAGAACATGCCTACCCTGCAGCTACCAATATCTTCATGAGAAATAAAGCTTTAAAACTATTCCAAACCTCTCATCATTGACTGAACATTAAGATACCTATGTATGTAAGTACCACAGTGGAAGCTGTGCATTCTACATATTTTCTATGCTAAGAAATAATGCTGTCACTAGAATGTATTAGTGTATCTTAGCTTACATTAATGGCAAAAGTAATTACAACAAATCATTACGAAATAAAAATAAGATAAAATCAGAAATTATTGAATGTGTTAAAATACAAGACTTTTCGACCCCAGTTTCGGGAGCTCTTTTTGCTATTTGGGGTACTTCACATCTTTGTTTACACATAAGATATCCGCACCAAAGTTGCATTCTTTTTTCTAATATCTTGTGGATTCTAAAAGTAACCTGGGTTTATAGATTGCTCTAGCGAGAACTGAGATAAATAGGCAATATATAGCTACAGTTTGTTTGGGGGGGAAAAGTGGTGTGTATGAACGTTTCTTTTTTCAAAAATTATATTTTGTGTGCTAAGATCATCATATTTCAAGCTTTTAGGCATACATAGAGGTGTATCAAAAGACATTTTTACCACAGTTTTGGTATTTTTCCAAGAGTTAGTAATTTTATTCTAATTTTTGTGATTTCAACCCACTTGCAGTTTGTGGTGGAAACATGTGTGAAACCTATGGGTCATACCGGAAAGCTATACATTTCTGAAAAGTAGAGAAAGTTCTGAGTTCAGCAAGTGGTCATTTGTGTACATCCCTGGTAGGTTTCTCAAAGAAACTTATCATTGGGCTAAAAATATATTGAAAATGAGAAGGAAAAAAAAGCCATACTTGACAAGGTTTCAATCTGCAATGTTTTGAGATGATGGGTGATTTCCAAAAACTATTCACTGTTATGTTTGTCAGAACCTTCTGGTCACACGGATGTATAGGTTTCATGTAGCCTAGAATTCGTTAATGTCTTTTTTCCCAAAATGTCTAGATTTGGTAGATTTCCCTGGGTAGCGGCTGAGCCCGGTATTCCTATCACTGATGTTTTGGGGACTTTTGTGTTTCAGGTGGGGCAGCGCTTTTTGTCAGAAAATCTGTGGGGATCACTGGGAGCTAGGAAATTCCTAGATCCCCACAGATTCCGGAACTTTCTCTCACAGAAATGTGAGGAAAATGCATGTGTTTAGCCAAAGTTTGAGGTTTGCAAAGGCTTCTGGGCAAAACAAACCATGTGCAATTTACACATTAAACCACTCAGGACAGATACGCATGCTAAGTGAACCTTTACTAATGTCTCCTATCACAACCTTTTGAGGCTCAGGAAGACATGTCTTTCATGTGCCTGTAGAACACTTGATGTGCTAAATCCAGCTCCATTCAGATTATGGAGGGTGCCTGAGGATGTCTTCAGGACTTGGCCAACATTTTTCAAACTGTGTGAGCATATCTAGCTTTGAAACTAAGATAAACATGCTTAAGAAGACTGTCCTAAGTTCCCTAAAGAGCACTTCCAAAACTACTAAGGATATTATGTTTTGGCACACCGGGTACTCTCGGACAAAATGGCATGTGTACTGTTCACGGTTATATGCAGTGCTGTGACTATAATGCACTTATCACACGGCGAACATAACATATATCACATTCCGACAGAGGATGAATATGGCAAGCAAATGTGACTCATATATGTAGTGCTAGGTACAGTGTTCTGTGTGTCTCTCATACCCTAATCATCTGCCTATGAGATATATCTATGAAAACATACCAAATCCAAATTTTGTATTAACTTGCCATGCCTCAGTCTCCTTTGAAGTCTTGACTTACAAAGGATAATTGTGTCAAGTGAGCCTTCACTAACACCTCCAATGGCAGCCACCCGGGGTCCAGGACGATGTGCCTTCTGTGCACCTTTAGAGCACTCAGTGTGCTAAATCTTGCTCCTTTCCAGTTTAGGGATGTAAGTTGGGGGGTGTCCAAAGATGTCTTCAGGACATGGCCTACATTCCACAGACTATGTGAGCACATCCCTCTTTGAAACCAAGGTAAACATGCTGACGTGGACTAGGGTACTCTGTAACAACATAGCGTATGTCCTGCCCATTTTTATGTGTAGTGCTGTGACTGTAATGAAGTTGTCATATGGCAAATAGGACATCAACCATGTTCTGATGGAGGATAAACATTGTAAGTAGGCCACGAATATAACCCATGTGTGTAGTGCTGGCTGCAGTGTTGTGTGTGTCTCTGGTACCTTAACCATCTTCCTTCTACCTATAAAAGACCAGTATGAAATCATACAAAGGCTTAGCTTTTGCTACCTGCTTATTTCAGTGTCTCTTTTGAAGTCCTTAGTAATACCAGGCACGTGCCAAAAGAGCCTTTACAAATGTCTCCTGTGGCACCCACCCATGGCTCAGGAAGATAAGTCATAATGCGCCTTTAGCACATTCACTTTGCTAAAGCCAGCTCCTTCCAATTTATGGATGTATGTTGGGGGGTTTCGAGGATGTTATCGGGAGTTGGCCTACATTCCTTAAACCGTGAGAGTATATTTACTTGCGGCACACCACTGAAACTTGGTTGCCACTTTTCAAAAGATACTGGAACAGTGGATTGGAATTATTTTGTATCCAGAAATAGTTCACAGAATGAATGGTAGTCACACAGTGGAGGAAATTCGGGCAGGGTTTTTCTGCTTGTGGTGGCAGAGGTCTTGCCATCCTCATCTCCTGATAATTTGATGGACGTACCCTCCTGCAGGTGAGGGTATCCACAGTTGCAGGATCTGGGGTGGCTCCAGGTGGTTCTTCCAATGGCAGGGCCTCCCTTCCTGTGGCTCTGGTGGCAGAGGTAGATGGCCCATATGTTGTTGAACCACAGGAAGGGGTAGATGGTGCTGGGAAAGCCCTGCACATATGAGTGTAAATGTTCTGCAGCACCCGTCAGGGAGCCCATATTGGAGTTGTGAGCCTCCAGCTCATAATTGATCTCCCTCTGCAACTGTTTCATCTCACAGAGCTCCGTGTGTACATGGTCCATCATGTCTTGGGACTGATGATAGGCTCCCATGACTTGGTTGATGGTGGTCTGGGTTAAAGTAACCCAAGTGGTCTCACTATGCTGGCCCACAGAATCCCTCCCACGGCCCCTAACCCCATTACCTTGCGCCCTTTGTCTAATATGCCCCATCCAACTGATTCTTGGGTGAGCCAGAGCTGGTGGTGTTGTGGTCTCAACATTACCAAGAACTGTGGGGCACACAATCAGTGTTACAGTGGTAGGAACACAGGAAGAGGAGACTTCGGTTAGCTGAGGTGTTACAGCTGGAGTGGGAGCTATTGGTGTGAGCTCAGTGAGATTCACTGGAGCCGTCTGCCCATGCTGACCAGATGAACCAGGATCCTCATCTTCATCCAGATTACCAGGAGTGTTGTTCTCACTGATGGCTTGATCCTGGGCTGGATTGGAGGTTTCTTTAGTGGCAGATTCCTGGCCACATGCTCTGCCAGTTGGACTTATTGAAAAAATGGAGAACATTTTTATTAGTGAAAGTGTGCATTATACATCCAAATCTTTTAAGACAAACAATATAGAAACCTAGAAGAAAAAAAGGTAGAGATGGTTATGATGATAGCTTTCAGTGATATGGAACCTATTAACCTACAGTTTAGCAATTTCAAAGAGAACAACTTTAAATAAGCAGGTAATAGGATGTCCTTGAATATTTATGAAGTAATTGGGAACTATACCTAACCTCTCCCAAACATTAAACCCAACACAGCGGAGAGGTGAAATGTGCAATTGGCAATCCAAAGGCCTAGCTGATTTCAAAACAGACATTTACCCAACTTGGGAGGATGTTTGACATTAGTCATCATGTGAACAGTGCAGGGTCAATGTTTGCAATTACCACTTATATTCAGGATATCAATGTTCCTACTTAATTTTTGGGTTAACACAGTTTGATTTGTGAAACTTGTGACATCAATTCAATTGATTGAGAAGAACAGGACAACATTCAGAAAACAACACAAACCATTTTCAGAAGACAGCTTTACCATATGTTGAAATCTGTTATACAAGAGAGAATGAGCAATAGGACATACAAATATTCTTTTGACAAAACAGAAACACGGCATCATGGTAGTTGTAGTCATTTCAAAGACAACTTCCTGACAATTAAAAAATTGTTAGTGGAACATACCTGTGGAAATTATGCAGTTGAAATGGGACAGACACTTACAATATGACAGGCACTTGGGTAATGGGTTGTTTGGTGTTGTAACAATCATGTGACATGTAATGGATATTGACACCTGTAATCTTAGATGCAACGCAATACATTCATACAAACAATCAAAATGATCTGAAACTGATAGTTTGAAGTTTCTATGTTATGAAAATATGTGCAGAACACATTGGCGACAACTGAGTTGAGAATAAACCGGACATTGAGACTTTGTAAAGTGCAACTTACCACACTCCACTCCACCAGGCATTTCTGTCAAGCCTTCTATATGTAGAATCTGCAAGAGATTCTCCTCCCAGGGCAGGAGTTGGAAGGGGGGAGTTGGGAGAACCACGTCCAGTCCTCAGGGCCTTCATGTGATGCTTGGAGGCCAGAGAATGCACGCTGCCCCGCACGTCATACCACCTTTTCCTAATTTCTTCATGTGTGTGCAGGATGTTATCTACAGCATTCACCCTGTTGACTATTCAGGCCTACATTTATCTTTTCAGTGATAGGGATGTATTTTGGCTTGGGCTCCAAACAATTGTGGCTCTGCTTTCATGATTTCATTCACCATGACTGACAATTCATCCTCAGTAAAATGGCGATTTTATGGTACTGGCATTGGGAAAAGAAATATGATGAAATAAAAAAATAAACACAAGGTGATTAATGAAATAAGATAAAGGAAGAAGAAACAGGGAAAAGGAATAAAGTAACCTTACATTACTTGAAAATGTTGTGGTGCAGTGAAATGGCAAAGGATCATGGTCATGGTCTGAAATGGAGTATGTTTTATAGTGTGGTATGCAGGTGTTTCCATTTGGCCAATGGACATCAGGTGTGTTCTACCGGCACCCATCCAATAGTCACAGTGAAGGTGCATTGTTGAGCATATACAGCGACAGACTGCCTCCATCAGGGAACTTCCGCTACGAGACCGCCAGCACAACTGTGAAATCTAAATCTGCTCAGCAGGAGCTGGCCGCCCTGCTGGCAACGGAGTACTATTTGCCAGCTTTGGAGTCTGCTGCATCGGCAGTGGTGTGCCGTGACTGTGCGGGAAACACTAGGTTGAGGCGGACGGAGAGGCAGCTTGCATTCATTAAAAAATACGGCGGGCGAAAAACCATCAATTAGGTAAAGTACTTGGGACAGCCGCTGCCACAGGACGGCGGTAAGACTGCCAAGATCTAAATCAGCCCCATAGTCATAGAGTCTAAAAAGGCAGCATATATTGTTGTTTTCTTTTCAGTAATATCCACCTGTAGAATGTACTATAAACCACAACCTGAGCTATGGTTGAGGGATTTTTTTTAATGCTGCTTGAATTGGTGAAATATGTAATTTTCTATAAGCCATTCTTGGATATTGACAGTTTTTGTCAACACTTTCTCATTGTTATCTAGCACGCTTATTGCCCTTAACTAGAGGGTACATTCTTTGGGCCTTTTTATACAGTGGGATAACTATAATATTTTTCATTATGTTGAGAGCTTCTTATGCATAGTTGTTAGTGTAAGAACATTTCAAGAGAGGGATCTATCAGTCTGCGTACTCATTAAAAGCTTCATTGCGGGTCAGACTTGGCCTTCGGTCGCTTTTGCTCGCAGGTGATGTAGGGTTCTACGAATGTTCTCTCCTATATTTACATCAAATGCACTTGAAGTTTAGGGAAGCCCTTTGGGCATAGATGCCAATAGAGTTTATGCTGGCCCTCTTAGAGTGCTAGACACTTCAATTATGTCACAGCCAGATGTTTACTTTCACATTTAAGGGCCTGCCATACAAAGATTACTACAACAACAAGTTGGACATAACCATATTCAGGTTCCTGGAGAACTTCCCACAAAATAAGTCTTTAAGACATATAACCAGTGTAAATGACAAGATAGCTGTGGTGTAACATAATTTTTCATGGACATGCATCATATGTGTGGATGTTCGTTCGATTCAATTTTAAAATCTTTATTTGGTTTTGAAATAAAACCATAAAAGTACACATAGCAATTCAATAAATTACAGAGAATACCTCATCATATCAACATTAGATCCAACATAAAAATACTAACTATAAGTGCAGAAAATATCACAATATGTTAAGATATTTCAAACCTCACCACAGATAAATTAAGGAGAAATAGCAAAATATAAAATATAAAACAAAAATGACAAGATTATCAGCAATAACAGAAAAATATCACACAATTCAAAAAGTATTTCATAACTCATCATCAGTAGCCAACAAAATGTAGAGGCATTCACCTACAATGGTAGGATATAGGGACAGCCAACTCGTTATAAAGTGCAAATGTGAATTAAACCAGTCCCATAGGATCACTGAGTGTTAATGCAAATTTATGAATTTGAATGGTTCTAAATAAAACTTAAGATTGACTAATGCGGTTGCCATACTGTATTGACCCTACAGCTTCCAAAAAGACTTGGTGTTAAAGAGGCCCGCATGTTAGCCACTACACTCAATAAACAAAAACCTCTATCTAAGGTCCGCTATGTTAATATAAAATGAAGCGGTAAACCTGCTAAAACACAAATTTCCAAGTTAATTACTACAGTGTTAAGATCCCTAAACCAACCCTGTCCTGCTAATTCCTTTATAAAGACAGATCATTATAGCTATACTACCAGGGCACTGTCCCACAATGGGCGCCAATTCCAGAATGTAAATGAATACCATGTTAGGTCATCAACAAATCATGTATGCCAGACGCCCCAGGATATAGCGGCATGGATTAGCAAATTTAGCGGCACAAATATGGAAATTTAGCGGCAAAAATATGGAAATATAGCGGCATTTTTGCGGCACTTTATTTTACTCGTAATCATTCATTCTCAGCCTTACATCAATGCAAACTGTTTTAGCAGAGTATTCCGCTTTGAAATAGGCAACCTGGGATATGGGACAGAGGAATCAGCCCATAGGTGAAGGCTGTTATCCTTGGAAATGCAATCCTCCATTTGCTTTAGTATAGGTTCTGAGGTTATTTTCTTGACTTATACTGGATGCTCCCTTGTGTCTGGATAAAGCTATACCTCTGAAGAGCTCAAACTAGAGCAAAACACGTGGGCACCTTACAGAGCCAGAAACAGGCATGCTGTGACAGTAAAAAGTAAAAATATGCAGGCATGTACTGCACTTACCTCCTTGAATTGCTCCACCTCCTGCCGGACATTCTCTTACTCCAGTTCCAGCCAACATGTGCCTGGGATAGAGGCTCCACTGCCCAGGAATGGCAGCCCATAGGCCTCGACAGAGGGAGGAGGAGGGACTGCTATGCCTGAGAGAAGGGCCATGGCTGCCTGCTGCAGAGAGGGAACTGCTGTTTGCAGCTAGGATAGGGTTTTGGCTGCTTCCTGTAGCAGGGAGGTTAGAACAGCTAGTGCCTGCAGGTGTTGAGCTTGTGCGTGCTTCCTACCTGCAATGCTTGGTCAGCTGCCTGCTCCCTCATGGCTTGCATCCTCTGCTCCTAGTCCTGGTGGCAGTGTGGAACTCGGACAGCCTCCCATTCCCTGTTTGAGCACCGATCCACGGCACTCAGGTCAATTACAATGCTGCATTGCAGCGTTGGTATTGGCTTGGGGAGGGGAGCCCGTGCTTCCTGCTTCAGAGGACGAAACGAGGAAGCGGTCCAGCGGTCCAGCAGCAAGGTAAGTCTGTTTTAATTTATTTTTCAATCTCCTTCCCTACCTCACTCATGATACTCTGTGGCAGCCGTTTCATTAATGTTTTTACAGTTAAACAAATATATTTCATCCCAGGGAAGAAGAGTTGCCAAAGGAACACAATTGCCACATTAGAGGAATTATGTACACCTCCATA
This sequence comes from Lissotriton helveticus, assembly GCF_964261635.1. NCBI lineage: Eukaryota > Metazoa > Chordata > Amphibia > Caudata > Salamandridae > Lissotriton > Lissotriton helveticus. Next base: position 684,515,022 of record NC_136059.1, read on the forward strand.
AAGAATGAGAATTGCACCCAAACCATTTTTATTATTTTTTTCAGCGTGCTCTGTTTCCTGTTTCAAAAACACTAGCATGCTCATTGAGATGGGGGCCTTCATTTTCAACACTCATTCCTTTGTACCCCTCCTCGCCATGCTCCCAACTTCTGCGTCCTTTTCCAGCAACATTGATCCTCTTCACTGGCAACACTGCATCCTTTTCTGTCTTTTCACTCTTCTATCTCTTCCTAAGTAATTTCTTGCCCGTGCTGGCGGCGTTCGAAAAGATCTGAATTTCCTTCGAGTATATTGTTGATGCTTTGTTTTTCTTAGCCTTGCACGTGTCTGGCATCTTACACACTATTGTTGTATGGACATCAGACTGACACCGTCTTGCAAGACTAGCAGCTAACTAAATGCCTTTCCTTTTTCTTTTAAACAAGGCCTGGATTTCTTTCTAATACTGATTAGGGCAGAAACAGAGTTTCCACCCGAATCACTATAACAACTAATTAGTAATACCATTCTATTCCTGCAGTGGATTTTCCGAAGACAGATTCTACCAGGTAAACCTGTCAGAATATTTGCATAGAAAACAGTTCGGAATTCAGAATTTTCTGCGAAAATCAGTGTGGTCACAACAGTTTTCCCTGCAACTCCCCATTCCGCAGAAAAAGCTTGTGAACCGTGCATTGTACATCACCCCCAAAATATAATTCCCAGCAGAATTTGAATCCCCAAGTACTGTATCACTGCATGGCTGGTGCTGCAACGCCCCAAACGAGACCTGGTATGTACCAATGATAATGATATGCATCAGGACAAGAACTATGGAAGCCCAGATTAGAGGTATTTCATAAATTCTTTTTCGCTGGCACTTTTGTAAACATCGCGGCATTTGTACAAACGTGCCAATTTTGCGGCAAATCGCGAAATCCTGGAGGGTCTGTCTAACAATTCATTTAATATGTAAAATTTAGGTGATTCCTAATCCAAATGCATTTCCATGTAAAGGAGGCAAAACCAAAATGTGAGCTATAAACATGTCAGGATGAAGGGAGGTTGGGTGCTTTAAGTAAATGTAAGATATCTCTGTAGGCCCTCATTTTGTGTCACTGAGAGGTATCTTAGAATTGGTGGGTTGGGAATGTTTTTGGCATATCTAGCTTCAACCTTGTTTTAAAAAAAGTAAAAACTTTAATTCCCTTTTACTAAGGCGTGTTTTACTCTCGGGTTCATCTAATAGTGGAAGATCATTAAATTTGGCCATCTCCCTGATAATGCACAAGAGCCACACATTTTTCAAATAATTGTCTAGCCTTAAACAATCACTTATGATTGCTTTTGTAGACTAACTCTCTTTTTTACTCCAAATAGAATGCCACAGCTGAAGGGGCTTCATTTCCAGTATGTATTCCAAATATTGCATGCTCATTCAATTCATAAAGTATTGACCAGTTTTCATGTTGGTGTTGCCTCTAATGTGAGATATGAATAGAACTGTAACAAAGAATGTGGTCAACACATGTGTGACACATATTACTCAATGTATACTGTCACAACATAGAATTTTCAACTGATTCATCATGACCACAATCTAGTTATCATCTAAAGTGTGAAAGATTAAAAAGTACTCATTAACCCTGTGGTCTTCTTCAAAGCGACGTTTGACCTGAGGTCTAAATTGCACAACTTGTTCCCTACATGTTGAGAAGTGGGTATAAGATTACTGGTCCTAATGTAAATTCTGTTCTTCATTGACACGATTTCCGACATTGTATATCTGTTATTTATATGCAAATGCTGTCACAGAAAGGTGCAGACTTGTGTGGGTCCTATGTAGAATGTGTCATCCACTGAAGCAAACAGTACTCATCACCTAGCTGCTAATTAATCATCAACTGCTAGGCATGGAGGTTGTTGCAGGTCACTGACAGCACTCTCCTTCCCAGGGTGATGAACTGGAAGCGCAAATTCTGTTGAGGTGGGTGGACCATCAAAGCCTGCCTGTGCCATCAATTGGAACCAAAGAATGTTTGCCTAGCGCTCTGGACATCCCAGACATTCCTGGTGGTAACCCCCTCAGCAGTATACTTGGCGACAACCCGACAGATCTTCTTGGCCAGCTCCTCCTCTACCATTCCTCAAAGCTATGGTTGTGCACATTTGTAGAGGACTCCATCCCTAATGATCCTGACCTCCTTCACAACAAAGTTGTGGACACTCTTTACTGGTGTGGACCATGGTTGAATCTGTCAACCCAGGTCACGATTAAATTGTAAATGACACCTATGCTTTTAGTTCTGAGTTGAACAAACTCACCAAGTTTCACAGAGATGACTTACTGGACCTGGGAGTCGAGGACATACGATAGCCAGGCAATGCCAGGACAGATTTAGTAGACTCAAATGCACCCAGAAAAGGGCCAAAACCAACAGTCAGGAAGGACAGTGCAGACATAAAAGACTATGGGTGGGGGACATACAACAGGCAGGTAGTTAATGTGACCGTCTGCACATGTCCCCTTCTATACTAAAGAGAGAACCAGAATAACCACTTGAAGGAACCTACAGAGAATAAAACAAATGATTCTCCAGCGGATGAGTACAAGCCATGAATGATACAGTGCACCACGCTATGCAATAAAGGCTATTTAAAACTATATATTTCTCTCTCTCTAACACCAAAAGATCATGCTTAAAATGTGGGAAAGAGTGAGTAATTAAGGGTGGGATGGGGAAGCTGGTGTTGGAGTTGAAGGCTGTAATTCATAACTAAGTTCCCTTATGGCCACTGCAGAGCACTAAGCAGTTATGTAAAACCTATTCCCTATGCATGTAACTGACTGCCAGTGGGTGAGCAGGTCCCTAAGGTTTGTGTCCTGGTTTGTTCACAGATGTGGTGGATCTTTGTTCCCCTTCAGAGGAAATGTGGTCCATGTCTTTTCCAATGAAACTCAAGGGATTCTTTGAAGGGACCCATTTTCATGACTTTTGAGGCAAGGAAGATGAGCATGACCCTTAAATGGGTGCAGGGCCAAAAGTCCCTGAAGCAATGTCCAATTGACAATTAGCTCCTTTTTTATGTTATAGTATAACTGGTAGGTTTTCTGGCACAGGAGTCCCAAGTCAGGAGTAAATTGACCAGTGCACCACCATTGGGGTGGCGCTCTCTAACAGAAAGTTCTACTCCATTTAGATTTCGAGATGCACCCAAAGTGGAATAATTTTTATGGCTATCCTATCAGACGACTTAGGGTTAGTAGCATCTGATTCTACCACTGTGATACAAGACTCTTTAATCAGAATCTCACCAGGATACCGTCTCATTGATCGCCCTGTGGAATCTGTGAAGTAGACCATAACTGGACCCTGTCATTCCTCCTTGAAATATGTTGCCAGTGCTTGTGAGTGCTGGACAGATATAAGAAGGCATACTCAGGGTACCACTAGTATTTATGAAGTGCCTAAGGCCTTAGGCTGTTTTTTAAATTATCAATAATCAGAGACAATTGTATACAATTTTCTGCATATCCACCTGCGTTGCTCCTCTAGATTCACCTTTCATCTGGCATTTACTGTAATGCCAAGTCCAATGTGTTGATGTCAAATCCGTAAGGGCATTTCAAGCAGGCCAAGACTCCATCTTGAGCACACAGAGACTCAATTTTCTCCTAAACAATGACATGTCTGTCTTTGATGCAGATGATGTCTGTCTTTATCCTTCCAAGAACTTATGAAAGTGTCAAGTCATTCAGACAATGATATTGAGAAGACGCCTGATGAGACATCAGTCAGAGACAAGAGCCTTGTTATCTCTATTTCAAGATCAAATAAAATTAATAACAATACAAATGTAGTCTGAATTGACCTGTATTTACCTTATTTGTTTATAATAATGCATTTAGGACTAGAACTTTTATGCACATAGACATTCTTACAGTTATGACAGAAATTCCCCATATCAGGCTACTTAAGAGAAGAGGTCCTTCCCCCGAGACTATCACGCAGGATACTGCCAAAAGGTTCTGACAGAAACTGCCAGATTACTGTACTGCTGCAGCATCATGTTCTGTATTGAAATCTGATACCGCGCCAAGTTCAAGAAGAAAGGAGCTGATGTATGTTTTCCTTTTGAGATAACACTCTCTGCAGGCCACTGATAATCAATGCCTCTTGCTGTAAACAGGTATGCAGTGCATAGATTCTCCCTGAGAAACTCTAGATGCAAGTTATGCTACTTCATGCTCACATACCGTAACACATAGAAATAGGTGTTAAATAGCTACATTACATTTTCAGTACGGTAGAAAGGTTCATATCATTTTCATTGTTTGCACTATGCATTAGTGATGTTTTAATAATATTCTGCGTGGTTGTTTCACATGTGATCAGCAACAGAATGAGCCTGTGAAATAAACACATTTTAAGCTTAAAGGGTCTTTTCAAAGTCCAGTAGAACAAAACTGGGTTTTCAAATGACCACTGCATCCCTGAATCCATTTAGGGACTGTTAGTTACCTAGAACGCATGAGCACCATATCAACTATACATTGAGTAGGGTTGTGTGGGGCTACAATAACCTGTTCTTTCACATTTAATCACTGGTGCTTTGAAGTAAGAACACTTATGACACCCATAGGTGTGAAAGCAAACCTTATAGAGCTACGACACTGTCTTTTTTTTTTGATAATCAACTTTATTGGTTTTATTGGTAACAGAAAAATTCATTGGTAGCAGATCAAGCACATTATTAAGGGGAAGTACATTCAGAGAAAGCCGACAACAACACATGAGGCACAAATGGAGTAAGTGTGACAATCGCATACTACTATGCATGAACAAGACCCCTCAAGCAGGTAACAAATTGAACCATTTACCCCACACCTGGCCGAAGAGTTCGGGACATCCCCAGGCCTCAAATAGGGGTTCCTCCTGGTCTCCGCTCCAATCCACCCCTCTCCTCCATTTCTGCACAGTAGGTGACTTGACCTGGGACCAGAGCTTTGCTATATCTCTCTTCGCCACCCCCACTGCCGTCCCCTGGAAGCGCTGATCCGCCCTGGATTCATCGAGGCCATCAAACACCCCCAAAAGCAGGCGCACCAGGTTGTGAGGAACCTCCCACCGAAGGGTCTGTGTGAGTTCGAGCTCCACCCCTCTCCAGAACGGCGCCAGAGAAGGACACTGCCATACCACGTGATAGAAATCTGCTGGAGTGTGATTGCAGCGCGCGCAGGCCGGAGAGGATCGCATGCGTGCACTGAAGAGGCGCGCCAGAGTGAGATATGCCGTGTGGAGGTAGTAAAGTTGGACGAGGCGTAACTTGGAGGATGTTGTCAAAGTTTTGGGGGCCATAAGGGCGTCTCTCAATTCTGCCTCTTCCAGGGGACCCAGCCACCCCTCCCAGTGGGCCGTGAGCACCGTCCTGATGACAGGGGGTAGAGCCTGCGGCACCTGGCTGCCATACAGGAATGCCTGGATCCGCGTGAAGTCCATCTCCTTGAGTTCCACCCGGTACGCCGGGTCAACCAATCGTGGATCACAATGAGCCTCGTAGCCAGGTAGTAGAGGTGGAGATTAGTCACCCCCATGACCCCGTCAAAGGGGGGAATACGACAGTGTGCAAGGGACATTCGCGGCCTCCCTCCTCCCCACAGAAACCGGGTGAGAATGCCATCAAATTCCCAGAACCAGCTACCCGGGCGGTGAATGGTGATATTTTGTAGGATGTATAGGAAGCGGGGGAGGATCATCATTTAAAAGAGAGCACTCCTACCCAGTGGGTTGAGGGGGAGAGTTTGCCATTTCGTGAGGTCCGCCTTCACCCTAGTGACCAAGGGGGCAACATTCAGGGCCCATTCAAGATCCGGTAGGAGGGTGACCCACACACCTAGATACTTGAAGGATTGTCTGCGGAGGGGAATATTCAGTTGCCAATCAAAGCATGTCCGGGAGGAATGGAAAGGGACTAGGTTGGATTTTGCTGAGTTTAGTCAAAGACCAGAGACCCGTTCAAAGGCGGAAAGGGCCTCTAGGCATCAGGGACGGGAGCTTTCTGGGTCTGCCAGAAAAAGCAGGACGTCATCCGCATATAGGGCTATCTTGTCAATCTGATTCTGATCCCAGCCCATCCACGGATGAGGGGATCTTGGCGGGTGAGCGCCGCCAGGGGTTCCATAGCCAATGCGAATAGAAGCGGCGAGAGCGGGCAGCCCTGGCGGGTGCCCCTCCGGATAGGGAACATCTCAGATAGCTCACCGTTAATGAGGACAGGAGCCCTAGGGTTACAATAAAGGACCCTGATAAGGCGTCGGAAAGGAAGGCAAAACCCATCCTCTCCAGCACATGCTCGAGGTAGCTCCGGTCCACCGTGTCAAATGCTTTTTCAAAATGATTGAAAAGCAGTGCCAGGCATGGGGTCAGGTGATGACGGTGTGCCAGAGCCAGGTGGAGGCGGCGTATGCAATGTCGGATACCCCTGGCAGGCATGAACCCGCACTGGTCGGGATGGACCAAGTCCTGCAAGAGTGGATGGAGCCATTGGGCTGTCGCAGTGGCGAAAATCTTTACCTCTGTATTAATCAGAGAGATCGGGCGGTAGTCCGCGCAATCAAGGGAGGGCGGCTGCATCTTTGGGAGGACCACAATAGTGGCCACATCAGTTTTGGGTGGGAAGGACCCTTCTTCCACTACGTATTTGAACAGCTCCGTCAAATGGGGAACCAATTTGTCGCGGTAGGTCGTGTAGTACTCCTGGGGGTAGCCATCAGGCCCAGGCGTTTTGCCAGAGTGTAACAGTGAAATTGTATCTCCTCTGGGGTAAAGAGGTGGTCCAGAGTTTCGGAGACCGTCTGGGGAAGGCAGGGCAGCTGGGTACCGGTCTCTGCCAACAAATCCGCCAGGGGAGTACAAGGAGGGCGGGCAGCATGGAGGGTCGCGTAGTAGCCAACGAAAGTCTGAGCAATGGCAATAGACGTCACATGGTGGATCCCACTTTTCGTCCGAATCTCAGGAATAATGCGGTTAACTTTGGGATAGGACTCTAGGTTGTGAAGTAACTTGCCATTTGTATCGCCCCAGCCATAGATATGTGCCAGCGAAGAGCACCAGAGCATTTTAGCGGACTCCAGCAAGATCCGACAAATCTCTTTGCGGCCCAGTGTAAGCTGCTGGGAGGAGTCTTCGTTGTCAGCGGTCAATTGGGCTCCCTCCAACGGCGCTGCCTGGGCCTCCAGCTGCATGAGCTGGGCAGACTGCTCCACACGTTTCGCGTGGACCAGACCTCTGGCCACCCCCCGAACCACGGCCTTGCCGGCCTCCCACAACATTCCCGGTGAGGGAACTGAGCCTGTGTTACTCGAGAAATAGTGCCGCAGCTTCTGCCCGAGGGATTCAACAAGTGCGGAGTCCTGCAGGAACCAGGCGTTCAGTCGCCAAACCGTACGTTAGCCAATAGGGGAGGTCCCGATACGGAGGGAGACGTGGGAATGATCCGAGATCCCTCTGGGCAATATAGCAGCCCCGGACATCAATTAAGAGTCCGTCGCGGGCATCAGGAGCAGGTCTATACGGGAATAGGTGTCATGAGCCGCCGAGGTGTGGGTGTATTGTTCTTTACAGGGGCTCCACACCCTCCAGACGTCACAGAGGCCTAGGGCGGAGGACCAACCAGACAGGCGCTACGCAGAGGCAAGACGGTGGGCCGATGGAATGCCTGTCGCGTGACCCGAAGGCTGCAGGACGGTGTTAAAGTCGCCCCCAACAACAGTCAGGCCCTGTGGAAAGGAGGAAATCACCGGTGTGAGGCGACAAAGGGTGGAGGCCATGACGGCAGGAGGAATGTATGTACCCAGGAGGTTCAGAGGGTGACCCTCGATCGTCCCCGTCATGGCCACATAGAGGCCTTGTGTATCAGTCTCGGCTCTGGCCAGGGTAAAGGGAAGCCCTTTCCTAAGTAGTATGGCCACCCCCCGGGAACCACGCGTAAAACCAGAGTGCCAGACCCTGTCAAACCCATAGTGGGCGAGGAAGTTGCATTTCGAGCCCAGGAGGTGTGTTTCTTGTAGAAACAGGATGTCAGGCTTCGTGATGGTGGGCGCTACGGAAGACGGCCGTGTGTTTGTTTCGGTCAAGAAGGCCGTTAACATTCCAGGAGAGGATGTGGAGGGTCCTATTGAAGGTGCGGGTCATTAAGATGGGTGGTATTGGAGGAATGGATGCAAGCGTGGGGGCATCCGAGACCCAAGGGATACACCCACCCGAGGTCCGAGGCCTTGAGTGGAAGGTGCGGGAACTGGTGATCTGCATGTCGTCAGCAAGGGCATATATGTGTGCGTGGCTACCAATGAGAACAGGAAACAGTGGCCTGTAGGTGGCTAAAAACAACAAACTGCTGGGAGACAATGGTCATCCGCCCCTCTCCCTTCGCCCCCCAACTCCCCCCACCCTACACTTCTGAAGTGGAAGCATCTGTGGCTCTGAAGGAAACCCCATCAACCAACAACCCCACAGTGAAGTAAACTGCCAAGCTAAAATGGTTAGCGAAACAAGAACATGGCTGAGCTGGACACACCTCCGTTTAATCGGAAAAAATGACAACAGCTGTAATCATGATATAACAATCTTGCAACCAGTACTGTATACTAGTCCTGGGACTGAGATGGAGATCAAGACACCAAAGCGGACGGGTTAGTAGAGCCGGATCGGCCCGACTCAGAAAGTTCAAGAGCAGTCACATTGCAGGGACTTCCAAAAGGTGAGAAACAGATTGCGCATTGTGCGGAGCAGGTCAGATGTCCTCCTCCCCACCAGATCCACGGAACACAGGGCTCCGGGACATGTCCGAATCCGACACAGCCCTCCGCAGAGTTTCAGCGGGCCCCGGGATGCTGCCCATGTCGATCCGTGAAGTAGTCAGGTTGGTGAGGCGGATCTCCGAGTCGGGGTCCGGGACAGAGAGCGCTGAGTCTGCGCAGCCAGTGAGCTGGACTCCCCTCCCCGGGGCCTAGGCGCATCCAGATGCGGCTGCGCGGGGACTCTCCGGGCAGGAGATGGAGTCGGTCCAGGCAGGAGGGGCCGCTCCTCCGTGAGCCAGGTCCTGGCCGCCTGGCGGGTGTTGAAGAAGAATGTCTTGTCCTGGAAGATGACCTTGAGACGAGCCGGGAAGAGGAGACCATAACGAAGGCCCATAGCTCAGATTTTTGTTTGACTTCATCATAGGATCGGCGTTGAGTCTGCACCTCCCTGGAATAGTCCGGGAAGACCATAATTCCGGAGTTCTGGAACTGTAGCGGACCATGCGCCCTGGCCGCCCCCAAGATAGCGTCCCTGTCCCGGAAATTGAAGATTCTCAGGATAATGGGGCGAGAAGGAGCTCCAGGTAGAGGCTTGAGAGCCAGAGAGCGGTGGGTCTGCTCAACGGCGAACCAGGGTGAAAGTTTCTCTTTGGGCATCCAGGAGCACACCCAGGTTTCTATAAATGTGTCAGCATGGCCCTGCTCCACTCCCTCAGGAAACCCCAGAAGGTGCAGGTTGTTCCTCCGTGCCCTATTTTCGGCATCTTCGGCCCTACGATGGAGCTCCAAGGTTTGTGTCTGGAGGCGGGTCACCTGGGTTTTGAGTTGGCCGATATTATCTTCCGCCGTAGAGATGTGGGATTCCGCCTCCGTGATGCGCGCCGTGACGTTGCGCAGGTCCCGGCGAATAAGAGCCACAACCACCCTCACTTCGCCAATTTTGCTCTCCACTGAAGCCTGCGATGTGCTTATGGTGGAAAGATCGACCCCGGCGGTTCCAGACGCGACAGGCGCCCCTTCGCCCGGGTCCCGATCCGATGTAGTGAATTGATCCTTTTTTGTTTGGGTTGGAGGAACAGGATTTTGGGTGGTGCGGTTCTGCCCATCTTCCCGGGGCAGAGGTCTGACCCGACCCGGCGAGCTCGGGCGTCGGTCCCTCCAAGGAGTGGAAGGAGGTGGCGGGGGGCCCCAGCCACCCAGACCGTCAATGCTCAGATCTGGGCACCCAGGTCCACCCCCACAAACCCAACCGAGACAGGAGGGGGAGAGCGACCGGGCTTTTGAGAGTCACATCAGTCCGTCGGCTCCACTCCCTGCTGAAGGATGAAAGGAGAGTGAGGGGGGACGGAGTCGCTAGGTTACTCTCCTGCCCCGCCACCCGATACGGTGGCCGATCCCCTGTCTGTACCCCACTCACCGGAGTAGGTTCTCAATGAGCGGCCTCAGCCCCCGACCAGGCCAGCCCCACTGAGGAGCCAGGAATGGGGGGGGGCTGGCCGTCCACGGGATGGGCACCTCCACAGTCTGATAGGCCCCATGTCCGGATCTGCTCAAGAGGGAATGCCAGTGCGGGCCCGTTCCCGAGATCAATCTGAGCCTCACCGGGCCGCCAGGGGTGTCGGAGACCACAAAACCCAGGTGGGGGCCACGGGCAGAAGGAACAAAGGCAGCCGGGATCCGCCACCCGACCGGGCTGCCAAGAGCCTCCCCCGGTGACCGCCGCCACTGACGCCCTCCCCTGGTGTCGAGCCGAGAGCCAACAATTCCAGGCCCGGCCGGGCAGAGGGAGGGGGGCCGCAACACCAGGGATGTCAAAAGGAGGCAGAGGCCCCGGCAGGGTGGGACCACGTCACCCCAAAGTCCGCAAGATGAGAAAGGCAAGAGGGCAGCCAGTCCTCGGGGATACAGAGAAGGCCCCAGGCAGCCGCCACCATCTGGGGGAGGAGCGTCCACCGCTTCGCTGAAGGAGGCAGTCCACGGAGCAGATCAGGCACCAGCAGCAGCCCCCTGGCAGCACCGGACCCCACAGAGACCTCGCCAATCCACGGGGGGTCCGGGACCATGGAGCCCATGCGTCGGTCACCAGCAGAAGAACCTCTGGCGTCCGGGGGGGTGCCACCCGATCCGATGGCCGACATGCCTCCCAGCGGCCACAGCCTCAGATGTCTCCGCCCTTCTCTGAGCCGGAATGCGGCAGATGGCAGGCCCAGCTGGGCTGAGGAAGGGGGGTCTCCACACCAGAGGCGCCGGGAGTGGGCAGGCGAAGTTGCGGAAGCCCCGCTAGGAGGGTGCACTCGTCGTCCCTTGTCGTCTCTCAGGGTCCAGAGGTCAGGCGAGGCAGGAGGCCAATCAAGCATCGGGGGCGCAAAGAGGGCCCCATGCAGCCGCCATTTTGGGGGAAGGTGCGCCCGCTGCACCGATGAAAAGGACAGTCTCCGGAGTTGGCAAGATGTCAGCAGCGGCTCCCCGGGCAGCGCTGGACTCAGCAGGGACCCCAGCAGCCTCCTTGAGGGTGAGTAGTACGCTGATGGCAGTGGATTATAGCGCGGATGATGGAGGGGTTCGGAGCACTCTTAGAGTGCGACCGCCATCTGAATGCACTAGGCCACGCCCCCTCCGCCACAGTTTTAGTTTATGTAACAGTCTAAGTTTCAATACATGTTCCCTGAAAGGATCTTTTGGGCTCTGACAAACTCGAAACACCAACAATTCAAGGCTTGACCTGACAGAAAACTTTGACCCGGTGTCCTGGTTAAATAGTGCACACCTTGGAGAAGTGACAAGGCGATTCCCCACATCCTGTGAGCTGTGCTGACAGCAGAAACAGCCTAATTGGAATAGACAAGAAGAAAGGTGACAGCGTTGCACTTAAAAGCTTGCATTGGAAATGTGGCTACCTGAAAGAGAAATGCTCCTCAACCATTGCTCTGCCCCAGATGGTTGTGGTGAAATTCGAATTTAACTATTTACTTGGAAATGTCAACTGGCCCCAAGGCGGGATTTATGTGAGCTTCTCTTGCAAGACCAGCACTCATCTTTTGACTTGCTGACGGCCGGCATTCCGGTTTAAGAAAAGGTCTGGACTGAATCTATGGGTCTTTTTCGTAAATGGTGGGTTATGAATAAATCCCTAGGAAAGTGGAGAAGGTCTATGCTGCTGAGAAAGAGGTGGATTGCCTTGCATGCTAAGAGTCTGTCTTGCATTGCCAGGGCCTGAGATCCCATGTGCCCATGCTGCAGTGCGATGCTTAGCACTGCTAAACACTACCATGATTGGAGAACACTCTCAAAAGGCCCAGCCCGACTCACAGTGGAATACCCAAGCAGCCCACGCAATAAAGTGCTGCAGGCATTAGGCGCAGCGTCCAACATTTGACAGGCATTACTGGGGCGGGTCATCATCACTGTGAGCCCCAGCACAATAGAAAAGTGAGACTGACATTTTACTCAGGAGGAGGAACTCCTTGAGGTGGCATGTCATCATTGTGAGCTCCAACATTCCAAAGGTGTGAAGTCATAGTGTGACCCTGCAAGAGGCACCACATATGGCGGCATGCCACAGTTGTGAGTCCATGCACTCTGTAGAAGTGAGACCTGTGTGTATCTGTGTTTGGCACTTTATTTAGTGGCCCATTGCTGCTAGAAGCCATTGTGATCTGACCTGAGCTGTACACGAAACCAGCATCTTCAATGCCATGAGTGCTAGCTACTCAGAGGACTTCTCAGTGCATGCCTGTTTGTGACCATCATTGATAGTAGTGCAACTTCCTTCCAGAGATACTTCAAATCCAGCCAGTGCTGACCACACAGCATAAACGAGAGTTTACACTACTGAAGACTGATTTGACATCACCTACCAACGGTGTTTCTTTGCCATACTGTGAAGGACTGGATGCAAAGATGAGCCGGCGCAAGCCCTTCTAGATTATCAAAGGAAAGGGCAATTCCTCTCCGTAGTTACAGTATCACCATGCACAGAACAATTTAAGTGAAAAGGTGACATGTATCCTTCAACAGGTTGCAGCCAGGAGAAAATAAATACAAAAGAGAATAAACTCATTTAGCAATCTTGTGATTCTTGGTTGAATACGTAGCTAGCACTGGTGATAACAACAAGAGACCAAACTTCACCTGATATCAGGAAGTAGAAAAAAGCCAGGCAGAAACTAGACATACAGGCAAATAGAGTCTACAATGAATTACAGCTGTTTGAGAAAAAATGGGAACGAGTGTTGAAACACCAAGAAGAAAAAGGACAGATAAAAAAAAATAATTCAAATAGAAAAATCCAAATTGCCAAATAAAAACAAAGAGACAAAAATAATAAGTGGGCATTGAACAAAATGGAAAATCTGGGAACCAGATGGTTTGCCACGCATCATGCATTTTCAAGTACTACCTTTTACATGCTTGAAAGAGGAACTTCTCTCACAGGAAGGAACTCTGACACATCTTGAATTGGGATATTCCAAAATGCCCCAATGGGCTGACCAGCATCTCGGAAAAGGGAATTTGAAAAGGCTAAGCTCCACCCTTATTGGCAACTCTGCTCACTCTGTTTGCCCGTTAAATTTGGCATAATAACCGAATATGACAGAGTACCTTGCTCACCAAACTCTCTAACCGCCTACCTCATCCAGAGACGGACACGCGCTAAGCTTGCTGTCGAAGGAGCTCTCATTGGCTCTGTGGACAGAAAGCATGACACTACCCACCCTATTTAGGGTGAATGAATGAATGACCTTTTACATAGCGCAAACAAATACCCGAAGGCGTCAAGGCACTGCAAACAGTTCCACTATCTGATAGGAGCAGAGAGTCTTCACAGATCAATTTTTACAAAGCAAAAAGCCAGGTCTTCAAGGCCTTTCGAAAGGGAAGATATGATTCTGCACTAGAGATAAATGGAGGAAGACTATTCCAAAGCGTAGCCACTGCAATTGAAAAAGGCCCTTCCTCTCCATCGTAACCTCCTGTATCTGGAATCAACAATCCGGTGTTTGGCAGCCGACCGCAATTTTCTTGTGGGGGTATATCGTTGAAAGATATGCCTAATTCCCTCAGGTCCTCAATTATGTAATGCCCTGTGCACAATGCACAGTACTTTAAACAGAATTCTTTTTTCTGCTGGGAGCCAGTATAATTTCTTCATGTCAGCCGATATTGAGTGATAATTAGGAATAGCTGTTGCATTCTGTACCAGTTGTAATTTATTAATGGAAGCCTTATTTATATCTAAGTAAAGGGCATTACAATAATCTATCTTGGATATGATCAATACTACTGCAGCTTGCTTTTGTGCGGCCAATGAAAGCATGGAAATATCTTTCTAAGGGTTCTTATGACCCAAAAGCAGGGTCACACAATCTTATTAACCTGGTGTGTGGACAATGTAATGGCTTCTTCTGCCTGAAGGTCATAAAACAAGATATAATGACTCCTTCACCTTGGGAGAAAGCTCCCTGGGTGTTTATTGGACTCATTTTTGTTTTTTGTTGTTCACAAATAAACTGCTGCTTTGAGAGTTTGTTTCCTAAAAACAAAAACAAAGAGTGTAAAGGTTTGGTGGTTAGCCAACAAAACTGACGACAGATGTTCACCAAAGGTTTTGTACCTTGAAGAAAACTACAGTAATGGAGGTCCAGAGATAAAAAGTACAGAGATAAAAGCTGGGCCAGTGGTTATCACTAAATTTGAAGGACAGAGTACCAACGGAATGGCAGAGGTAATGTCATCCACCATTTCGATGGACACCACTCCATCCATCAAACTTAAAATAAGGCCCTTGTTCCTAAATATCAGAAAGAACACCTGGCCATCAAAAAAGGTCCTAAGACCAAAATCTATGTATTTTTGTGTCCCCTATTATTTCATCCTACTATCCATAGAAAGCACTCCAATGAGTGTTTGGTACGGATGGTAGAATGATAAAGGTAGAATGATGGAAATATTCAGAAGGTGAAATGTGAAGGTGGAATGTATGATGTGGGAGAGACAGTGTGTATGTGCATTTTTTGGAGTAGAATGAAAGTTGGTGATTTTCTTGTTCTCAGATAGTGATTTATCTATATTACTCTTTATATATATTTCTTCTTAGGGAATAAACTGCCAATTTCCTACTTCACATATCTGTGTATGAGATATGTGGGGCAGCTACATTTTGGTGATAAGCAACATGGAAAGAATGCCTGAAGGCACCTGAAGCCTGATGCTATGTTGGCTTATCATTGGATTGGCGCATCTAGTTTGTGCTATCTTTCAACTGTGTGTCTGCAGTTGGGTTTGACTTTGTGGAGCAGTTGTCAGTAACCACCAGGTCTCTGGTGTGTAGCTAGCAAAAGAGTTTATATTCGCACAATGATACTGATATGTGAAGCAATAGAGAGTTCCATCTCAGTAGCAGCATCCAACATTGTAAGAATTGAACATTGTGGTCCTTCATTGTGGTGTAAATGTTTTAGTGATTGTTGAAGTAGAAGAGTGGTAATTGCAGGTATACAGTAAGGTATTCAAAGTGTAAAGTTTAACATAGGTGCATCACACAAGTCATGCTCTGAGTGTGTGCATATCTGTCTTCATTTCCAATCGGGCAACACAGTAATATCCTGACCACGGATCTGTGTGAATCAGTTTGAGTTATATTTCAGTCATCGTTATACTACTGTGAGCATCCAATGTTCGCTTTGTTTTGCCCTAAGTTGGCTGATATGCCCAGACGTGGGCCCCTTGCTCTCTTTGCCACTGGATTGAAGCTAGCCTGGCTGATGAGGGGTGTTATTCTGAAACCGGTCCCAGAATGCTTGTTTCCAGTCCAGGAAAGACCTGGCTTGGGCTGGACTGTTCCCATGAGAAACAGGGTCAACACTGATTTGCATATGGCTGGGTCTAAACTGGGGTGGCATGGTGAGCAAAAGAACAATGGATTTAACCCAGATCTCTTGACTCGGGGTGAATGTATGATTTATTCCGCATTCCGTCCATCATTTGTTTGCGTGGCACTATTCACCCTAAGTGGGATGGGTATGCCCAGAGTGGGCCCCTTTCCCACTTTGCCATTGGATTCAAGCTAGCCTGGCTGATGAGGGATGTTACTCTGAAACCGGTCCCAGAATGTTTATTTCCAGTCCAGGGAAGACTTAGCTTGGGCTGGACTGTTCCCAGGAGGAACAGGGTGAAGACTGATTTGCATATGGCTGGGTCTGAACCATGGTTGCGAAGTGAGCTAAAGAACGATGATGGATTGAACCCAATATCTGTGACTGGATGTGAGGGTCTGAAAAGTTTCAGCGCTCCATGCATCATATCCTTGTGTTTGCTTTGAGTATCCAATACACAACATATGTAAATGAACCCAGTTAAAGTTGTTTGGATTTGTATTTAATCATATCTGCACTAAGCTATTACACCCACTAACATATTTGCATTGCACTAGTTTTCATGTACTATTTAGAGGAAGTTTTCACATGTTGAAAGGGTGAAACAAGCGTGACTACTCTGAGACAACAGTGAGTAAGTTTACTGCAGCCGTCATTTGTGGTTTTAATGAGTTCCAGGCACAATATTCAGTACACAAACTCCCCTGCCATTTCTATTAGAGTAAGGGGAAACATCGATTGAATGGAAACAGTGGGTGTATTTATCCAGGCTAATGTTGAGGTGTTAGAAATGTAGTTCTCAAACACAATCATCCTTTTTTTTTTTACTCATCTCCTATGACCTCTGTAGCTATAGCACCCAATCGACCTGTACCACCACTGATGCATATAAGCTTGGTGGTTCCACTCTCAGCTGATGATCTTTACAGGGTATACCCATAACATGCAACTTGAGCTGACCAGAGTTTTTAATCATTGGGTCATCGTCCTCTCCCTAAACTCTACCAGATGCCATATCATCCAAAAGATTCCAAAACAGCCCCGTATCTGGCTTTTCTCTATAAAAATGTACTCTTTGATCTAACGTTCTGAAGTATCTAATAGAATTCCACCAAGCATTCCAAGTGGGAGGTATTGTCTGGTGCCACAATTTATAGATCTCCCTCCTGGCCAGTAATATCAAATAGAAGACCAATTTTTGTTGGGACCCTATCGGGTCAGCTATTCCCCCCAGTGCAGGGACAAAACCAAATATTATGAGAGATGGGCTTACCTCAACGATGCTACCCAAGGCCCTGGAGATAGTCTTAACCACATTTGTACAATATTCTTGTATCTTAGGGCAGGAAATGAATACGTGGACATCATCTGCATTCTGCTGGCCACATCTCAGACAGCTGGCTTCTCCACCACCCTTTATCTTGGATATCTTAAGTGGGGACCAATAGATCCTGTTGAGCATGGACATTTTTTTTTCTGAGTGCAGCAGATTTATTCAGGGGGTAAAGAATATCTAAAGATACTTGCCATAAGGTTTCCAGCTCCTCCCTCAGCAAGTAGTTCTCCCAGACTCTGTATGGCTCCTTCATCTTTCTATCAGCGGCTGCCAAGAAATGATTATACCATTGCGGCACTTTTTTTTTCTGGAAGCTAGGTCTTGTAGTTCGCTTTCCATCCTTATTAAAAAATTGTTTGGGGACATTCAATTAAAGCATTTTATAATTTGCCACCTGTAGATAATTTGAGAACTATACATATTTCTCAAATTACTATCAAACAAATGCAAGAAAGGAAAGGGAAAAAGTAAATATAATATTGGTAAGGTATAAGCTTCATTACAAATGTCAAAGAGATGGTGAAACAATTGACCAATATGTAACTGATACAAGGGCGATGGAAACATTTACAACCTTAAACATATTACATGTGTCTATACTTCACATAATCACAATTTATAGAAGAAATCAAACAAGGTTGGATATTCATGAGCTGGATCAGATGCCCTGGCATAAAGGACTAATGACATGGCCACGAGTACGGAGCTATCCAAACATATGTACAAAAAATATAGAAGGACACTCATACCGTGATAAATGTCATATCAAAGAGGGGTGAACATTGAAAAAGTGAAGACAAATTTGGAGGGGTGAGAATGCAAAAATAGAAGGAAAGATTGTTGTTACAGCCTAATGTTTTGAAAAGGAAGGGATATGTGAAGAATATGTTGGGGTGCGAGTAAAACCTAATTATGTGGCTGACATGGAGGAAGCAGAGATACCTGATGATGGCCTGGTTCTATGTTTGGGGGAAGGACACCTGGGAAAAAGAGGAAGAGCTGATGATCGATGGGGAGTTGTTGCAGAAAAGTCAATACATACTGATATAAGGCCTTGGAATTATTCAGGCAATACAACTGGCCTGTAGGGCTATTTTTGCTTACATTTGATATTTTAAGGGTCATAGGAGAAAGAGTAAGGTGTATGTTTCAATGAAGGTGAACAATTTTAAGATGTCTTCACAAGGAAGTATTGGGGATAAGATTGGACAAGAGAACGCATACCACCCACAGTGTATGCAAATAAGATGGAAAAGATAGTGAGCGTTTGACTGAAGGGCAGTATTGTATTGTGGAAAACTAATTTAGTGATGTATTCAAAAATAAACTGGGAAAATGTAAAAGTTTCAAAATAAAATAATCACCAAACAGAATACTGTTACTGTAAGACAGTATTTGAAGAATGTACCATTTACAGAGCAGAATAGTGGCAATTTTGAAATAACTGTTTGCTAAAGACATCACTGAACTATTTGAAAATTTGGGCTTGTTGTCTCTGATAGTTATTTCTTTAAAAAAAATCTGAACAGTATACACCTTGTTGGTTGAACATTGATTAAATGTAGCTTAATGATAAGGCAGTTTTCCGCTTCTTAATTGTTCTCACACGTGCTTACAACCAACTTGAAATGAGAGAAGATTCAAGACATGTCACACCATTTAATAATATGAAAGGATCATATCAAGTTAAAAGAATATCATTTGGTTTGGCTAGCACAGAGCCACAGCTATTGTTCAAAGAATAATGAATGAGGAATTGGAAGGTTGAAATGTGTTTTACACCATAACAAAAAGTGGGGTTTAACAGTTAAGAAAGACAATGGGGGCATGGCTTTGAGCGTCAAGATGGGGGTTGTACTCTAAGAGTGCTTGTGATCTCTCCATCATCCGCTCACATACTTATTATCCTCCAGTAACAGAAACCTCTCCAAATCGCCCGAACGGAGTGGTGCCCAAGGCTGCAGTGCGCCCAAGTGTGATGGGTGTTCTGAGCTGGGCTATGGACGCCGGTGACACTGATCCACTGCAGGGACTGGGCTGCGTGAAGATGGCGGTAAAATAGCCCCGGACACTGAAAATTACAGGCTGTAGGCGGCAGGGTACAGTTGGGCCTCACTGGATTATAGTGGAGGTCCTAGCTGTGTGGTCATCCTTCGTCGGTGGCACCATACGCCCTGAGGACTTCCCGAGATGGACGGATCACCGCGGACCCATTCTGTGGTCTGGCAAGATGGCCGCCGGCATATGAAAGATGGTGGGCCCGGCCGGGAGAAACACCCACGTGAGGTGAGATACCGGGTGGGGACCGGCAGGCAGCCAGACTTGCTGACAGTGGTGTGGCAGCCCTCCTGCTTCCTTAATCCCCCTGTGAAGAAAGGCGGTAAAGCCACTCGGCCTGCGATTTGCAGGACAGTGCATCGGTGCCTTCCCCCTGCAGAGGTGTGGGCCCTGGGGGACAGGAAAGGCAGCACAGGGGTTTTGGCTACTGTTGGTCCTGAGCTCAAGACACGGCCACAAGAACTCTTCCACGCCAACCGGACCCAGAGGCAATAAATTCCTTCCTGGTGTGTGCCTGAGACAAGGCTGAGCGCTTATCCCTGAACCAACTACCGGGCCTGCACATAATGGATGGGAACACGACAGCGGTGCTTTAGGGAGGGTCAATGGGCTCCCCACACACCCTTGCTGAAGCAAGATATGGGGCAGAGAGTTGCTGAGAGGGCTGAGTTTGTAAGAGTGCAGATCTGTGTGGCGGATGCGGCAAGGCTCTGGGCTTTCCCCCTATTGGATTATTGGATCCAGGGCTGACCTGAGGTGTGTGGAGTGACATCTATGGCATCCATCTGACATCCTCAAGGCTGGGACCACCTCTCTCACACACTCCTACTAGGCACACTGAAGATGGCACACTCGACCTGCAACTCGGCTGGGCGGACCGCTTGAGCCGGGGGGTGGCTGGGCCCTCCTATAGACCTCTCTGTGACAGGGGGTGTCACCTCTGCTGAAGTCCTGCCAGGGGGCCGCTAATAAACACAGGTGGACCCAGGGACCCAGCTATAACGAGCCCATGGCCAGAACGTATGACTTGACCTGTCCTCTGCAGCCCTGTAATTCAGCATCTATGGCTGTGGCGCAGTTGCCTGACCCCGAATGAAGTGCAGCTGTCCTAATCTCTGATTGGGTGAAGATAAAATCAACGTTCAGCCGTAACTCCTATAAGACTTTGGGACCCTGAGACAGTGTGGTGGTGTGTCAGTGGGCTTGGCGCTCTGGCCCCTTTAGTCCAGTGGTGCTCTAGAAGCTTCTCGGGGGTGGTCTCCCTGCTTGGGCCGTGAGGAAGCCTGATTGACGGTCAGGGTCCAGCCCCAACTCGGACCAGGTCACATAATTACTTGAGCCATGTAGGCACAGTCAGGGGGGAGACAACGAAGCAAGGCAATCTTGCCAGTCATTACGAACACTGAGCAAGAAATAGAAGAATCTGCCGTCCCCCCACGAACATCACCAGAGTACAAATGAGGATTCCTCTGAGCCCCACCCTGGTGAAGTTACTTATGAAAGATCCCAGTGGGAGCCGACAATGGCATGAATAACCAATCCTGAACACTCTCCAATGAGAACGAGGGCTGAAGATTTAGTCCCACCACGCAGATACTTAGGGAACTGGGGTCTTGGCAACGATCATACATTTTGAAGTCACACTGCCTCCTCCGAAACAGCTCCGCCGTGGGGAAGAAGAGAGGGGCGAAACCGCCGCCATCCCATACCCACATTAAACAATATGCTACCAGTGGCCTCAGCCACGGTGAGACTGCAGTGACTAAGATCACTCACCCGGAAGGAGACCTAGCTACGATCCTGCAAGCTATAAAGACCTCCAAAGATTCTATGGAGACCAAGATAGATGAAGTTCGGGTGGATATGGCCCTCATCCACCAGGATCTTTGTAGTGCCACTGCCTGAATAAAAAAAGCCAAATCCCGAATGTCGGAAGTGGAAGATAACGTATCACACTTGAAGGAACAGGTCAAGCAGCTATTATCCCACACTAACAACCTAGATAGGCATGCAGAGGAAGCCGAAAACCAATCATGTCGGAATAATCTTCGCCTGGTGGAGAGAAATCTCCTGAACTTCCAATGCTGCGATCAGAATACACAGACCTCTTGCAAAGCCCCCAAATCTAGTTTACAATGCACTGCCACCAATACGCATACACTGGTGGACTGAGAATCCTGCTCAATGGAGGGGTTCACCCTCTGTTTCCACACCAAGCTCCATAGCCTAATCTGTTTTGAGTTTTAATTAGTCGGGTGAAAGATGCTTGAACAAGAGAAGTATAGGGTGGGGGGTTAGTTGGGAGGTTGGGTAGGGACTGTTATCCCTGCTTTTGTGAGTATTGTTCTGTTTAACTGTAACACTGAGAATGACATCCACAATGCTCTACCAAGCTTCCTTCATAGAACGGCTGGACACCCCCAGACGGCCCCCCTTAGTCCTCTTTCCCTTCTCTTAGGGGTGATTGAGGGGATGGATGGCTTCCGAGCCGATAAACTGTTCCTAGGGACAGTCATCCTGATGGGCAAAAGAGACATTGAAGTCACCTGGAAAGGCGCTACATCTCCGACCATTGCGAAATGGCGAAAAGTAGTGGACTGGTGGGCCGTGCAAGAAAAACTGGTGTACGAAGCAAGAGGTTATCCTGCCAAGTATGGGCACATGCAGGGCAAGTGGTTGGGTTTGGTAAACTGAAGACACACTGGTAGGGGCTGGGTAAGTTGGAGACGCACTATGGGATCAACCCGACTGTACGAACTACGGGTAATATCTGGGGAAATAATGGCAAGCAAACACAGGACGACCAATATAAAAACCATTGTTATGGCACCTGTACAAATATTTTCATTTGTCAGGCTCACTGAGTACTATGCTATACACATAGAAAAGTATTCTAATACGGAGGAACTGGTGCACAGCTCAATGGAAATAAAAGCTAAAGTTTTATGGAAAAAGAAAAAAGTTTAAGGATTAAATAGGAAATAGTTTCAGCTCCTTCTTTAAAAATGTTTGTGTACAGCATGAGATATGTGGATGCCGTTGATGCTTTTAGCTATGCCATAGGTGCAGTATTAGAATGCAGAATATTTCAGAATGTGCCTTTGGGGAACCAAGCTTGCTGTGACAAGAAGATCACAAGCCTTTGATAAATATCTTACCACATGCTGTGGGAGATTTCTGAAATTTCTGATAGCCCAGTTTATATCTTAGTTCCAATATATTCCAGACAAGTTGAATGGACAAAGGATGTCTTGATTTCCTCTGCAGTTGGAAGGAAGTGGGATTGATTTTGAAGAGGAGGGGGAATATGAAGCAATGATTACTTAGGAGGATTTGTTGGAAGGTTTCGGGAAGCATACTGAAATGGGATTCTCTGAGCACAAACTAATAAAATAAACTGAGAAGGATACATTTCCTTGTGAGGTGAAGGATTATATGGCGAAAGGATGGCCTGAGAATTGGTACTTGTATAGGGTTTGCCTGTTGTATAAAAATATCAAAGAGGAATTGATGTTTAACAATGACATCATAGCATGGAGTAACAAAGTTACACAACTTGAAGATTTACATAAGAAGACAGAAGGAGATGTTAATAGTAATATTTTGGCATGGAAAATAGTGTAACGTATTGAGTAACAAATTGAAGGTGAAGGAGTATTTGTGCTGGACTAGTATGGATACTTTTTCGTAACAAGGTAACCCAAAAAGTTAGCTGCGGACCGTGGGTAAATACTGCTATTAAGAACAAGGGTCCTTAGCTTTTTTAGATAAAACAAAAAAATGATGAAATATAGGCCATAATCGGGAACTATATTTTGTCACTGTCCAGCCGGACAGGACTTTTATTTTCAACAATGTAAGTCTTGTGATTCAAAAGATAACAAGGCACAGTCCTGTACCAAGAAAGAAAAGAACACAAAAAACAAAGAAGAATTCCAAAGTGTTGGAAACAGGCAAAAGAAAGAGCAAATGTTGGCCACTTTTCAATCAGTGTTACATTCAAAGTATGCCGAACAACTGCCAAAACACAACATGATTCAACACAATGGTTAGGTTGTGGAGGCAATCTACAAAGTCGACGTTTCGATCCCTAGTGCTCAATTAATTGGGACCATCATCAGGACTGACAGATTTACAGTATTTGCCTGTCAGAATAAAATATTTACAATTTAAATGACCGCCTGTAGAAATAAAAGGAGGAAAGAGGGCGAGAAGAAAAACGTTTTAGACAATAAACAATAAACAATTTCTGACATTTAAAAGAGTGTTCATTAGACCTGAAGGTTGGATCACCTGAGTTGACATACGCATGTACTCGGATTCGACTTATTCGTGCTTAAACATGTGGTACATTCGTGGGTTTTTTTTTAGGTATACCGACGTGGTAGTGACTTGTGAAAAGTTTAATATACTTTTATAAAACATTGCCTGATTGAGAATGTTCTGGTCGTGCAGGTTTAAGCAGACGCGAGCAGTTATTTCGAAAAATATCTGTGTTTTACACATGCAGTGGGCGTCCGTCATGGGGCAATTATATGGGTTCCGGTGGGGCGAGCAGATGGGAGGGAATGAGCTTACAAACAACAACAAACTTAGGGGTCTAAATTGAGGATTCAACCGTAGTCCTCTACTCTTCAAAACCTTGTCAATAGTACAGAGGTATGAATGCAGTATGCTAACAAACCAGATCACCAGATGTGAAGAACCAGTAACGTGAGTCCCCCCTGGTGTAGGATTCCCATCAACGGTCTTGTGATGATCAATATTATCCTTTGGTAGTCCTAATCGGGTATTGTGTCTCTAGATCATTGAGACCGGCATACCCCGAAAACCAGATAAGGGGTAGCGACCCACAATCACTTGGTACTACCACATGTTGTTGATGTGGTGGGAAGTGCAGTGTAAAAATATAATAAGTGGTGATTTTAAAAAAGGATAGGGAGCTCAACCCGGAAAACTTTAATAATTGTTTGCCCCTTCCTTGCTAAAAACAAGAACAGTGAAATATCGTCACCGCAGTACATACAAATAGCTGCGGGGAGACCAACATGTTTCAGCCACTCAGGGATTAGTCCTTCGGCTTTCGTCAGGGTCTCTGTTCTATACCAATACTACTGCATCAGTCGTGAATAAGGTGTGAAAAAATATATGAAAAAAACACACAAGTGAAAAACCAACAAAGGATACAATTTTCCTTCAGTTGCTTCAACTCCTCTCTTCGGCACCTGGTTGAATATGTACTATTTAGGGAGGACAAACGTACAGGAAAAACACAATCTATTACCCTGGTCTGTAAGCAGCATAATAACTTCTTTAACAACAATGTATATACCAGCTTATTTACTCACCCAGTGTGTCCGGGGAGTGGACCTCACCTCTTCCTGGACCTGGCTCAGGATATGTGAGACCCCGCTCTACAATAACAAAAACCGACTACGTCAGCTACACATACCGGGCAACCAAACATGTAGCTACTCTGGTAGTGTTTATGTCTACGTAATCTAAGGTATTCTGTATATGGAGTCAAATGGCCCCCATCGATAAGTTCACAACACACCTGCCCTCCACCTCCCTGCAAACTACAGGCTGAAGTAAACAAGGGTTCACATCATTACAAATATGTAGCGCAAAGCTAACAGAATGGCCTGCCCAACGCGTCTAGCTGCTAAGGCAGGTAATCCTACCTGTCCGTCGGTGTCCCGGGCCGTGACTGAGTCAGGGGGAGGCACCATCCCCAAAGGACTCTGACTACTTCACAGTTTGGCCGGGGGACACTCAACCAATCACAAACAGTGAGGGAGGGGCTGGCCAAATCGCAGCCTCCTCATCTATCACCCTGTCTAAGTATTATATTAATATGAATGCCGCGTACCTCATTCTTAACGCCTGCCCTTGATTACAGGACCAGATATCTCCACTGTCCCGCGCGGTGTTTACACTAGCAATGAGGCACTGGGCGCGTCCTCTCGCGAGAACGGGCCGATCTAGAACTACAAGATGACATCATGTCATAGATGTTTGTAGTTCTAGTCCACAACGCGGAAGGGATTCCGGATTGTTGCTCCTAGCGTAGCCCAGAGCGATGTCACATGGGCCGCCTGAGCTCAGGACCAGCTGGGAAGTAACTCGGCCTGGATACAGTTAGCTTCCCACCCTGGGGGTATGCATATAACTGGATTATGTCAAGCGCTCGTTCGGCCAATAAAAAAGAACTACACGATGACATCATGTCAAAAATAAGTGTAGTTTTTTATTCTGCTTCTGGTGAAGCGCTCGTTCAGCCAATACACAAGAACTACACGATGACATCATGTCAAGGAAAAGTGTGGTTTTTCATTCTACTACTGGTTGTGGGCTTCTGAACTGTGAACAGACTTTGCTAATAATCACAGGCAAAACGAGAACGTTCCAGCAGGCCTCAGAATTGCAAGTACAAAAAAGCCAAAATGACTAATTGCTAATTAGACATTGTCGGACGTAGTGCACCACCGCAACTGGGCACGTTAGGAAAATTGGAAAAAATTGAATTAGAAATTTATAGAATACACGTGACTTGTGAGCTGGAATTAAGCGGTAAGTATACGCACATGACATTTTGGTGACTTTCTTAAAAACATATTTCATTGTATTCGACCAGTCAATAATTTATTAAAGGAACAGACAATTCATTTCCCATGTGGTTCCGCTTGTTCCTAAATTTGAAAAGGGGGATTCATTTATAAAGTCATTCAGAGGAGACTAGTCCAATCTTCTAGCCGGTTTAGGCCGTTACGAATGGTATCAAATTGAATCATTGTTCTTAATTCTTCCTTATTCAGTAGTTGGCCCAAATTACCACCTCTTGGAGGAAGTTTCACGACTTTAAGGATGGACCATTTGATGTCATTTTCAGTGTGTCCCACCGCACTGTAGTGGTCCACCAGGGGGGCATTTGCAGTCCTGCATCTAATGCGGCTCCTGTGTTGGCAGATTCTGGTCTTTCTGAAGATAAGGGTAGGTGTTTTCTGTATTATAGGCTTTGATGTCTTTCTTCACTTTGTTTGCCTTTTTGTTTTGTTCTATCCTATGAAAATCAGCTATGGTCTTTTCTAGCTGCTCCAGGAGTTTAGTTACTTCAATTGGAGGGTGTGCCTCCGTCAGTTGTTTCTCCAGATCGGCAATCTCTGCCTCAAGGGAGATCAATGTCTCTGTCGCTATATCAATCCCTAAACATAACCAGTGTCTGGAGCATGTTGTCCCAATATAGCTGAAGTTGTTTATGTATTTAGGATTGTCTGGTACTACAGTCACCAGTTCAATACCAGACCAATTAGAGAAACTTCGTAAAAAGCAAGTCCGACTTCAGTTGATGATTTTAATGTTAACTGATTATTTAAAAGCAAACGTAATTCCCCTAGGCCTTCAAATCCGCAATATCCCTGGTATCTTTACAGACAATCCTAAACCGACAGAGCGCAACACGCTTCTGAACTATAAAAGCAATCATCCCAGGGCCCTCAGAGATTCATTGCCATATTCGCAATTTCTAAGGATCAGACGCAACTGCTCTGAGAAAAGTAATTACTTCAGAGAGGCAGAAGTATTGTCAATTAAAATCAAGGAAAGAGGCTACCCCAAAAGAGTAGTGAAACAAGCTTCCAAACGCGCATGGTATTGCCCGCGTGAAGTCTTGTTCCCAAGGAAAAGACCCAAAAAGAGAGAATAGCGTGTGTGACCGCCTTCTCTCCAATATCGAATAAAATCAGGAAATCGATCTTGAAGCACTGGCCTACTATAAATGTGGGAAGCATCAAAATCGACAAACCCCTTTTCGCATTTCGGAAAAATAAAAATCTGAAAGACCATTTAGTGAGGGCAGCCCTTCCAGGCACTACACAAGGTAACACACTTGAAACAGCTTGGGGCTTGCCGCCCATTATAGGCCATGCTAAGTGCGGAAGCTGTAATGTTTGCGACTTCACGGTGGAGGGCACAAAATTCACTCACCAGCACATCACGTTCGAGAGAAGATCTTTTTCAAATTGTAACACATCGAATGTGATCTATGTTATTGAATGCCCCTGTCCCAAACTTTACGTGGGACAAACGACGCAGAAAATAAAGACCAGAATCTGCCAACACAGGAGCCGCATTAGATGCAGGACTGCAAATGCCCCCCTGGTGGACCACTACAGTGCGGTGGGACACACTGAAAATGACATCAAATGGTCCATCCTTAAAGTCGTGAAACTTCCTCCAAGAGGTGGTAATTTGGGCCAACTACTGAATAAATAAGAATTAAGAACAATGATTCAATTTGATACCATTCGTAACGGCCTAAACCGGCTAGAAGATTGGACTAGTCTCCTCTGAATGACTTTATAAATGAATCCCCCTTTTCAAATTTAGGAACAAGCGGAACCACATGGGAAATGAATTGTCTGTTCCTTTAATAAATTATTGACTGGTCGAATACAATGAAATATGTTTTTAAGAAAGTCACCAAAATATCGGCACTTGCACAATAATTGACGCACCTGTTCACCACTGTAAATGCTATCAATTGCACAAATGTCACTTCATGTACTGACCCCTCAATATGGCGCCCAAAGCTGCTCACGCAATCCCAATTCAAGATGGCACCCACTCATCTCTCTGCCCATCCTCATAGCAAAGGGTTGCCTAACTACCGTGCCGCGCACTGACCCACCCAACATGGCGCGCTGCTCTGGCCAACCATTCCCAGCCCAAAATGGCGCCCATTCGCGCCGTCTCCACGCCTGACGCCCTGCACGCCTACTTTAGTGCAATGGCTCCCACTGAGAAGCCAGCGGTTCACTGGACATTGCCTTCCACCCGCCACCACTATGCCGATCGAGGCACAGTGAGGACACCTCGCCTCAAGGTAAGAACAGCACGAACCCATAGTGCGAGATTTCCTGTATATTTAGGTAGGACAATCCCTTGACCCCGTTTCATTTATTACAGGGAAGGAAACAATTTTAAAGCAGTCCCAAGCTACCCGGTGCGGAGCACGGACCTTACGCGAATATTCACGAGCCCTTCAAGGTAATTCCCATTCTGAGCCCAGGCTCGACACGGCAGCCCCGCCTTAAGCAGCAATTCACCCTATCCCGCCCTGTTTTTTAATTTCAGGCGAACGACCCATATCCACCTCCACCTCCTTTTGACAGGGTCGCTCTCGATCGCCGACTCAGGGTAAGCTCATTCCCTCCCATCTGCTCGCCCCACCGGAACCCATATAATTGCCCCATGACGGACGCCCACTGCATGTGTAAAACACAGATATTTTTCGAAATAACTGCTCGCGTCTGCTTAAACCTGCACGACCAGAACATTCTCAATCAGGCAATGTTTTATAAAAGTATATTAAACTTTTCACAAGTCACTACCACGTCGGACAAACGACGCAGAAAATAAAGACCAGAATCTGCCAACACAGGAGCCGCATTAGATGCAGGACTGCAAATGCCCCCCTGGTGGACCACTACAGTGCGGTGGGACACACTGAAAATGACATCAAATGGTCCATCCTTAAAGTCGTGAAACTTCCTCCAAGAGGTGGTAATTTGGGCCAACAACTGAATAAGGAAGAATTAAGAACAATGATTCAATTTGATACCATTCGTAACGGCCTAAACCGGCTAGAAGATTGGACTAGTCTCCTCTGAATGACTTTATAAATGAATCCCCCTTTTCAAATTTAGGAACAAGCGGAACCACATGGGAAATGAATTGTCTGTTCCTTTAATAAATTATTGACTAGTCGAATACAATGAAATATGTTTTTAAGAAAGTCACCAAAATATCGGCACTTGCACAATAATTGACGCACCTGTTCACCACTGTAAATGCTATCAATTGCACAAATGTCACTTCATGTACTGACCCCTCAATATGGCGCCCAAAGCTGCTCACGCAATCCCAATCCAAGATGGCACCCACTCATCTCTCTGCCCATCCTCATAGCAAAGGGTTGCCTAACTACCGTGCCGCGCACTGACCCACCCAACATGGCGCGCTGCTCTGGCCAACCACTCCCATCCCAAAATGGCGCCCATTCGCGCCGTCCCCACGCCTGACGCCCTGCACGCCTACTTTAGTGCAATGGCTCCCACTGAGAAGCCAGCGGTTCACTGGACATTGCCTTCCACCCGCCACCACTATGCCGATCGAGGCACAGTGAGGACACCTCGCCTCAAGGTAAGAACAGCACGAACCCATAGTGCGAGATTTCCTGTATATTTAGGTAGGACAATCCCTTGACCCCGTTTCATTTATTACAGGGAAGGAAACAATTTTAAAGCAGTCCCAAGCTACCCGGTGCGGAGCACGGACCTTACGCGAATATTCACGAGCCCTTCAAGGTAATTCCCATTCTGAGCCCAGGCTCGACACGGCAGCCCCGCCTTAAGCAGCAATTCACCCTATCCCGCCCTGTTTTTTAATTTCAGGCGAACGACCCATATCCACCTCCACCTCCTTTTGACAGGGTCGCTCTCGATCGCCGACTCAGGGTAAGCTCATTCCCTCCCATCTGCTCGCCCCACCGGAACCCATATAATTGCCCCATGACGGACGCCCACTGCATGTGTAAAACACAGATATTTTTCGAAATAACTGCTCGCGTCTGCTTAAACCTGCACGACCAGAACATTCTCAATCAGGCAATGTTTTATAAAAGTATATTAAACTTTTCACAAGTCACTACCACGTCGGACAAACGACGCAGAAAATAAAGACCAGAATCTGCCAACACAGGAGCCGCATTAGATGCAGGACTGCAAATGCCCCCCTGGTGGACCACTACAGTGCGGTGGGACACACTGAAAATGACATCAAATGGTCCATCCTTAAAGTCGTGAAACTTCCTCCAAGAGGTGGTAATTTGGGCCAACTACTGAATAAGGAAGAATTAAGAACAATGATTCAATTTGATACCATTCGTAACGGCCTAAACCGGCTAGAAGATTGGACTAGTCTCCTCTGAATGACTTTATAAATGAATCCCCCTTTTCAAATTTAGGAACAAGCGGAACCACATGGGAAATGAATTGTCTGTTCCTTTAATAAATTATTGACTGGTCGAATACAATGAAATATGTTTTTAAGAAAGTCACCAAAATATCGGCACTTGCACAATAATTGACGCACCTGTTCACCACTGTAAATGCTATCAATTGCACAAATGTCACTTCATGTACTGACCCCTCAATATGGCGCCCAAAGCTGCTCACGCAATCCCAATTCAAGATGGCACCCACTCATCTCTCTGCCCATCCTCATAGCAAAGGGTTGCCTAACTACCGTGCCGCGCACTGACCCACCCAACATGGCGCGCTGCTCTGGCCAACCACTCCCATCCCAAAATGGCGCCCATTCGCGCCGTCTCCACGCCTGACGCCCTGCACGCCTACTTTAGTGCAATGGCTCCCACTGAGAAGCCAGCGGTTCACTGGACATTGCCTTCCACCCGCCACCACTATGCCGATCGAGGCACAGTGAGGACACCTCGCCTCAAGGTAAGAACAGCACGAACCCATAGTGCGAGATTTCCTGTATATTTAGGTAGGACAATCCCTTGACCCCGTTTCATTTATTACAGGGAAGGAAACAATTTTAAAGCAGTCCCAAGCTACCCGGTGCGGAGCACGGACCTTACGCGAATATTCACGAGCCCTTCAAGGTAATTCCCATTCTGAGCCCAGGCTCGACACGGCAGCCCCGCCTTAAGCAGCAATTCACCCTATCCCGCCCTGTTTTTTAATTTCAGGCGAACGACCCATATCCACCTCCACCTCCTTTTGACAGGGTCGCTCTCGATCGCCGACTCAGGGTAAGCTCATTCCCTCCCATCTGCTCGCCCCACCGGAACCCATATAATTGCCCCATGACGGACGCCCACTGCATGTGTAAAACACAGATATTTTTCGAAATAACTGCTCGCGTCTGCTTAAACCTGCACGACCAGAACATTCTCAATCAGGCAATGTTTTATAAAAGTATATTAAACTTTTCACAAGTCACTACCACGTCGGTATACTTAAAAAAAAAAACACGAATGCACCACATGTTTAAGCACGAATAAGTCGAATCCGAGTACATGCGTATGTCAACTCAGGTGATCCAACCTTCAGGTCTAATGAACACTCTTTTAAATGTCAGAAATTGCTTATTGTTTATTGTCTAAAACGTTTTTCTTCTCGCCCTCTTTCCTCCTTTTATTTCTACAGGCGGTCATTTAAATTGTAAATATTTTATTCTGACAGGCAAATACTGTAAATCTGTCAGTCCTGATGATGGTCCCAATTAATTGAGCACTAGGGATCGAAACGTCGACTTTGTAGATTGCCTCCACAACCTAACCATTGTGTTGAATCATGTTGTGTTTTGGCAGTTGTTCGGCATACTTTGAATGTAATACTGATTGAAAAGTGGCCAACATTTGCTCTTTCTTTTGCCTGTTTCCAACACTCTGGAATTCTTCTTTGTTTTTTGTGTTCTTTTCTTTCTTGGTACAGGACTGTGCCTTGTTATCTTTTGAATCACAAGACTTACATTGTTGAAAATAAAAGTCCTGTCCGGCTGGACAGTGACAAAATATAGTTCCCGATTATGGCCTATATTTCATCATTTTTGTGTTTTATCTAAAAAAGCTAAGGACCCTTGTTCTTAATAGCAGGACTAGTATGGATGCCACAAGTGACAGACAGGTGACAAATTGTGAGATTTGTAGTAGTAGTGACAAAATGACGAGGAAATACTATTTTACTGTTGTGTGGAGCTGACCAGAGTACTTAAAGGAAATTGCAAACAGGTGTTATGGGACTATTTTCAGATCTTCCTCAGAGGGAATCAATCATATACTATGCTATGACTGACTGTTATTATAAGGGGTCTTGGGTACACATGGCCAATAGTGTCACTACAGAACTGGAGATCAATAGGTAAAGAAGGTATATTTTGCTGTGAAGGTGATCCTGACTACACTAGTTTCAGTAAAAAAACTGATTTAATCTCTTACAAGTCTATTGAGGGATGACTTGATCATTCAAGGGTTCTGATGGGTGGCGGGAATTGAGGATTGAGTCTTGTTTTATAGCTATTAATTTGTTTCAGTCAAACCCTTACTTCTGGCAATGCAGCTCTTTGAATGATATCTGTCCAAAGAAAAACTGGTCTAAATTGGTCATATTTTTGATATGGAGGATGCTGGATGCTGGAAGACATGCTCTAGGTTCCACAGCTCGGGTGAGAACTCATCCGGTTGGAAAATCTAGTAATCTATGTCACATGTGAGGTGCATCACTGCTGGATGTGTAATTTCATCCCTCTCCTTGACGCCCTTAAAAGGTATTTAGAGATCATTGGTCTCTGCTTCCTCTACTTCTTTTGGGTCAGGTAGCAATAACCAAAATGGTTTCCTTACTAAAATGACTCACTCCTCCAGAATTAGCCACATTATAGCCAGAAATCCAATTTAATGAGCAAAGTTTCTTGTTGAGCAGCAGAGCTTTGTGTGTCTCAATGGCAAAATGCTATATCTCTTGCTCTGAAGGAGGGCTTGGAATGATGAACATTTTATCCCACTACCGGGCATTGTATTTAATTGTCATCAATAATTAGATTTCTGGTGAGCAGGTGGACCGAGCTTTTTGGTCGAAGTGGTGGATATTGGATGATTTGTCTCCTTTACATTACTTCTCTGGGAGGACATCTTCCATCTCTCACTAGGCCTACAACTTGCTACTGAACAGATCTTTGAGCTATGAGAAAGACTCAGAGCTTCTCAATGCAGTGGTATGTTGACTCGTGAGAAAGGCCACTCTCTGGTTTAGGACACACCTGGCTCATGTATTTGTACAGAGGCCCGAGTATAGCTTTAGAAAAGGAAAGGGCACAATTGACCAGTGCCTAAACCTGATTATGATTATCTTCAAATATACTCGAGCCAAGGAGGGCCAGCTATATATGGCATTTATGGACTTAACAGCCACATTTGATTGTGTATCTCATGGCAAGTTATGAGCAATAATGGAAGAAATTGGAGTTGATCCCCCTATCATTGCTTTTATTGGCAGCTGTATAGAGGAGCAACAGTTTATGTTCTGTATGGAAGGAATGATGTACGTACAAGGCCATCTAATTTCAAAAGAGGGGTAAGACAGGGTTGTTTACTCGCCCCATTTTTATTCTCTTTGTACACTATTGGGCTGGAGGCAATCTTGGGGGGAACAATGAAATATGTCCTTTAAGTGGAGTCATCCCCCTTACCTATACTCCTCAATGCGGATAATGCAGTGCTCGTGGCTAGAACTCATATGGCGTTGCAGAACCTCATACAGGAGTACATGAGTTATGTGCCTAAGTTAGACCTGCGTATAAACGTTTCAAAACCTTTTGTTTTAATTGCAGGAGTATGCTCTAAGAAAACTTTTAATTTCCATGTAGAGGAAAAGAAATTAGAAGTGGTTGATTCGTTTACCTATCTGGGTGTATGTGACGGGGCGGGTTCCCCACTGGGGGTACAGTCCCAGGACATGGACTGGTGGTCAGCCACCCCGCTTTCACCTACTTCCCTTCCCTTGTCTTAGCAGCCTGAAGCCGGCCCGCGGGATGCGTGGGCAGTACAAGACCAAGACCGCTGGGAGCATGACGAGGAGCAGGAAGTAACAGAGCCCTTTAAGTGGGAATATACAACACATGTAGACACACCCTCCACAAGCGTCACGACGTCAAAAGAGGTGAGGACCCAGGAAGTAACGAACGGCGTTTCCCGGGCGGAGAAAGGAGACTGTTGCATCGGAGAAGAGAAGAAGACCGAAGAGGAGAGTTTCGAAGGAGCCCTGCAGACCAGGAAAGAGAAGGAGAAGCCCAGAGGCCATCGTTCCCACGAGTCGCCCCGCCACGCTCCCACGGGAGGAGCGTGGCTCCAACAGGTACGGGGCAGAGTGGCGGGCTGGGTGGGACATAGGACACCGCCTACCGAGTAACCTGTACAGTGTGAATAGCCTTGTGTATAGTCCTCCCCTGTTCCCTACACGAGCACTCCGCACTACGGCTGTATATATTCACTGAGAGCACTGGTTACCCTCACTCCCGGTCCTGATCTTTCCGAGTCCCCTATCCTTCCACTAAATCCGTCCTCTTTCTCCTTTCATTTCGGTGACTGCTCCGGAATCGGCGAGACAAGCGGACACCTGAAGTGAGAGCAAGCTGGAGTCCATCCGAAAACCACCCATCGGCCCGGCTGCCTTTGCCAGAGAGAGAATTACCAGCAGAAGGAGGAAGTCCTATATAAAAATAAAACCCTCACTTAAAACTTTCTTTAAAGTTTATGACTCCATCCCTTCCGTTCAATCCCCTCCTCCCTCTCCAACCATAACGAACCCAGGACAGTGTATTATTTGACAAAAAGCTTTCTTGGAAAAAGATGGTGCTATGTAGACAGGCCCTTTTGGAAAATGGGATCAGGGCACTTGCAAATCTGTCTACAAAATTAGGTTAGAAACCTTTACCAGAAATGTTAAATATATACTAGCTAAAAACGCTGACAAGTGCCACATACGGGGCAGCAATTTGGAGAACGATAGACCCGGTCCCATTGCAACTTGTGGAGGACGATTTTTGTAATAAATTGCTCGTGCTTCCCCGTTCATGTACAAATTATCTAGCACATTTAGAATTGGATTTAGCATACTTTGAGGACATAATAATATTGGACCCACTGTTATTATGGCTTTCCATGTGGAAAAGACAACGTGTACAACTAAACCAGGCGACCTTGAGGAATTGCTTAAAACTGGACTTTACCCGTAGGATCCCCTGTTTAGAACATATAGAGAACACCTTGATTGAGATAGGGCTCCAACATCCATTTCAGTCGCCATTGCGGTGTGCCTCGTTCTCAAAGGCAAAATGTTAACAGATTTTCCTAAAAAAACTGCAAATGGTAGATGGGAAATAAATAAAGTAAAAACAACAAACATTGCATAACGTTTCCTCTCCCCTCTTAAAGATATATTACATTTATACCTGTCATTTGTACAGAACCTTCAGCATAGATACATCTTGATTAGATTTAGGCTGAATTATGCTCCTGTAATGTTTGGT
The DNA here is from genome assembly GCF_964261635.1 of Lissotriton helveticus. NCBI lineage: Eukaryota > Metazoa > Chordata > Amphibia > Caudata > Salamandridae > Lissotriton > Lissotriton helveticus. The sequence continues at coordinate 684,550,183 of NC_136059.1, forward strand.
TTCCCGGCTAACACTCACTCGGTGAACGATTTACCATTATACCCCTGTCATGAGAGAGCAACTCAAACCACATTACATATTCTATTTTTCTGTACCTTTTCTGTACCCCAAAGGAAAGCTTTTTTTAGTTCTGATGTTACAAATATAATCTTGCCCAATGTATCCCTGCACTGCACTTTATTCAACAGCTCCCAGGCCCTTATGTGTGTTATACTGTTGCCTCTTATCTATGGGAAGTGACCAGACTTATACGTTTATCTTTACAGATGTTTTAATGGACTGTAAATATTTGTCAAAAAATAGTGGTTAAGAAAATGATGTTATATGATGTATGGCCTTAGATGTTTTTATTGGATGTAAGGTTTTAACTGGTATCTGTACTTGTACTTTTTATGCATTGAAATAATCAGCCACGGCCGCTGCAGGTAAGAGCTGTGGGACGGTGGGGCCGGCGGGGGAGGGGGGATTTCAAGAGACCACCACAAGGGAAAATTAAATAATTAATTAATTTTCCATTGTGGTCGCCTCTTGAAATCCCCCCCAGCCGGCCCCACCGCCTCACTACTCTTAACTGCAGCGGCCGCAGCTGGAAATAATGCGAAATAAAGCAAAAGTAAAAGATAAAAAGAAGTATTTGCCCTTAAGGGGTGTTAAACCTGACACTTTGGTGTGATATTCTGCCAGAAATTTGCCATCACTCCTCTGTTTTTACTGAATTCGTTTTTGTTGACTTTAACCCTGGTAACCAGAGGTAAAGTGCTTGTGCCCTCTCCCTTAAATGTGGTAAAATTGGCACTTACCTAATTGGCATGTTAATTTACTTATAAATCCCTAAAATGTTGTACTACAGGCACCCTGGTCTGTAAATTAAATGATACTAGAGGCCTGCAGCACTCTTTTTGCCACCCTCTAAAGTAGCAGTGAAAAACATGTCCAAGGCCTGCCACTGCAGCGTGTAGTGCAGGTGTAAATTGTCATTTCGACCTGGCAAAAAAACCTTTGCCAGGTCTAAATCTTCTTTTTTTATTACTTACAAGTCACCCCTAAGGTAGACCCTAAAGGCTCATTGGAGAGGCTACTTTATATTAAATAAGCAGGGTGTGTGTGTTTATTTTTTACATATCCTTACAGTGAAAAACTCCTAAAGTTCTTTTTTCACTGTATTAAGGCTATCTCTCCCATAGACTGAAACCGAGTTTCCTTATTACACTTAATAAGTGTTAAGTTTTGAAACAGGGAGAGAAATGCTTCCTCCACTCATGTGAACTGTAATTTAAAATTCTCTTTAATGGTAAAGTTGGATTTTAAGTTACTATTCTAAAACTTCCACTTTTAGAAAGTTGTCATTTTTCGGCTCAAGCCAAATGTGACTTTCTGTTAGAGGCCATGGTCACATGACCGTGAATGGCTCTCCTGTGGTGTGTTGTCTATTCCTTTCAGACATGGGGACAAAGGGCCTAGGGTGTGGGGCAGGGTGTTCTCCTGAGCAAGATGTCCTGGGTTGTTGTACTCAGCCTTAGTGAACTTCAAAGGATAGCCTGAGAGCTGCATCCACCCCCTTCCTGACTTTTGAAGCTGTTAAAATGTAAATGTAAATGTCGGAATTTGTAAAGCGCACAGCTACCTCCACCGGAGGTGTCCCGGCGCTGTCCGTATACCGCTTAGGAACCCTTCCTGGCTTTCCTGGGAATTGTCCACTCCCGGGCACCCCCCAGGTGCAGCCAGGCATCCCAGCGCTTTTGGGGCCGTTGTGGAGACTAAGCAAGCTATTGCCCAGAGTTGCAGAATGGGACCCATGATCAGAACAGGCACTGAGGCGAGAATATCCAGACAGGGGAATTAATGAGCCAGAGACCCGCCGAGGTGGGAATCGAACCCTGGTCCCTGGCCAGAGCTCTGCATCAAGGTCTGCCTGCTCTAACCATTGAGCCACACTTTTCCACTGATGACCCAGGCAGTGACAAATGCAGCTTTCACCTAGGCCTGCCTGTCCTTTGTTACCCTAGACAGTTTGGAGCTACACCCAGGAAAGGAGCAGGATTAGACAAAGGGGACATCCCCCACCCACAGACTGGCACTGGGTATATGAATAGCACCTTCAGAACCTATAATCAGAAAACTCCTGGACCTGTGGATGACTCTGAAGAAAGTCTATCTTGTATGAAGAAGGAGGACTCAACCTGCTTGCCTTGTACTCAGAATCCACTAAGTGACTCTATTGGTCCGTCACCTGTCCTCCTGTTTGAGCTACAAGGACACAACAAACTTACAGAATCGTTCTGTACACATGCACAGCTGGCCAGCACCAACTGTACCTGCCCGAACCCTGCTGCTGGAAAATGCTAGAGTAAGTCCTGCTCCACAAGAGGTGCCCCTCAGGTCCTACACCATTGGCTAGCATCAGAGTTTATTCCTTCTGCCTCAAAACAACTCATGTAAAAATCATTTTTGTCTCCTTGAGACCACGGGTGGTCTTTGCTAAAAAAAAATGACTATCTGCAACGCCCACCCACGTAAACCTCCACTGACAACCTACTCTTCACATCAGCTATGATCATCCATGTCAGCAACGGCAGCCATGCCTACTGGCAACGTAAAGCTCCAGTGATAACTGCTACTCGAGCTGACAACCAACTCCTTGAGGCCCCCACAAAAACAAAGCTCCTGCTGAGGTTCCTCGCGCTGACAGGGACTCAAAGAAGGTAAACTCTTCACCAGGACCAGCCTGTTCCCTGTGTCCAACCCACACTCAATCATGGTTAGCCTGAACTTTGACACAGTCTAGTGTGATCAGATACCCGCAAGTGGGTCTTTGTGCTTTTCGGTGATTTTATTCATGCAGAACTTATCAAATTCATAACTCAGTTTTAGTGATTGAATTTTTGTTGTTTTGTGTCATTTTATTTATTAAATGTGACTATTTTTCTAAATTGGTTTGGGATTTTTTTTGTGGTTCGTTATCACTTTGTCACTGTTTGAGTGCTGCTTTAAAACTTTACAAATTGCCTCCAAGTAAAGCCTTACTGTTCTGTGCTAAGCTACCATAGGTTTAAGCACAGGATTATTTGTTGACTTTTGTGGTTCACCCTGACAAGGATTGTGCTTATTTACTTGAGTGGGGCTTCCACCCCACTCATCTAATAACCCAATTTCTTACATTGGTGCTCAGTGGTGGGATCCCTTACTTATGTTTGTAGTGTCACTCAGTGATTTGTGGAAGATCAACAATCCCTTACAATAATCCTACATTAGAATAATTTTTTTCCAGTTCTACTTGATTTTTGTTTAAATCTGTTTACTAAACATTTTATATTTCTGTTCCTTACATACAGAGTTCATAGTAGTCACATCAGGGATATATCATCATGACATCATCAGGACTGCACATCTGCACAATAAATGAGCAAAAAACAATAGCATATAGTGTAATAATGTGTTAGCGGATGACATCTGTGAAGCACAGGAACAGTTGGTCTAAAGAAACAGCATGGTACACAATTCAGGTGCGAATCAGGATGACCAGTCCATATTTGTGACAATACTTAGACAAATCAACACAGATAAACAATATATATCTAATAAAAACAATATAAACAAGAAACAGACCTGCATCCGTCCATGTAGTACACAAAACATTTGTAGTAAACCCAGCAGGAAGAAAAAAAAAGGCAATAAGTGCGATGTGGTTAGTGCGGGGCCAACAAGGGGTCTCAAAATAGGCATGTAGCAAGGGAGCCAATAAGCACAACAGCTACGTTGGCTCAGCCAGGGAAATGTACCACTTGATGCACAGCAGCCTAGATGTCTATTAAGATGGTGTCCAAACAGGTTGCCAGATGATACTTGTGTAGCTCCCTATGAAGGGCAACATTTTCCACCTACGCCCAAGTAATAATGGAGTGTTCACAAGCAGTAAGTAAAGGAGCGGTGGGAAACTTCCATTTGCGCCTTGATGAGGCGCTTGGAGTATAAATGACCTAACACAAGATATATCCTGAGCTCAAATTTCCAGTAAAAAGTCCTTAAAGACAAGATGATCTTCCCAAACCTCTTCTTTATTTCAAGATGTTTTTTCAAAGCAAAAGTTCTAGCTGCTAGAACTTTTGCTTTGAAAAAACATCATGAAAAAACATCTTGTCTTTAAGGACTTTTTACTGGAAATTTGAGCTCAGGATCTTGTGTTTGATTTAATGGTTTGGTTTCCATGCCATCTGGTGAATGGTGACTGGCTGTCGCCTTATCCTTTGAACTATAATCAAGTGGATTCAACTCACTGTTTCGCAACTGTGCCCAATTGTTACCCAGCCATTCTGTTCTCTGTATTACTTTGTATAAATGACCTAGTTCAAGGAACCTGTCGGTAGTCCTGTGTTTTTTATCGCGGCAGCGTAGACCCAATACACATATTTCACAGGTATGTAAAGAAGATCGCTCTGTACAAGTGGCCAGTGAGAAGTGATGCCATGCCAATACTGGTGAAGTGATGGGCAGGATCACAGCATGTGTAAAATGGACAATATCTGGGACAAGTGGCATCTATGTGAATAAAATAATGATTGATATTTTGTAGGGTAAAAAAAGGCCCTGTGAAGGATTTAATATTGAATAAGGGGAAAGCGGGCATTGCGTGAGTCTCGAATAGAGCATTCCAATAGCGAACTCCATCCTTATACGTGCAGGCGGGACCTAACTCTGCCTCCCAGCATCGGCACAAGGAGGTGAGAGGTGCTGCTGTATGGGTGCCAGTGAGTTAGCTATCCAGTGTATCAGGCGTGTCCCTGAACCCATCACATGGAGATATTGGCTAGAGAGGTGCATATGGTGTTCTTGTTGTATATCTCCCCACCTGTGCACCAGCACTATTATCAAAGAATTATACAAAAGGGACAGACACCGAGGCAAACCTTCTTCATCAATCAGGGACACTAGAGGGATGAGTGCACCTTCCCGGTACAGATCACTAAGCGTGTGAATCCCTGCCTCATGGTAGGAAGCTAGTTCCTGCAGCAAAGTGATTCAGTCTCTGTGCAGTATGCCCAGCAGCGGTAGCTCCGGTGCATAGGGAGTAAAAGCTTTAGTAAAAAAGAGGCTGTGCTTATAGCAATGATAAGCTACCTGTAGCAGAGTGAGGATAGGCATCACCGCTATCCTGCAAGGATGGAACAGGTGCAGTATGTCAGGTAAGTGCCAGGCTGGGGAAGTGGTGGCAGTGTCATTAATACAAAGGCACACTATCCAACAGGCCACCTATTTAAGCTGGAAGGCCAAATAGTACTGCTCAAAGTTAGAAACCGCCAGACCTCCCTTATCCGTTGGCAAATCAAGCTTCTGCAGTCCCACCCTACAATGTATAATATATCAAATCAACTCCGTCAGTTTCTCAAGTGAACGAAAAAAGGGGTTCGTCACATAAAAGGAAAGGTCGGCAAAATAATTTAAATTCTCCTTGATTGGCCATTTTTTCCACTTTTTACAATTCAACTCCTCCCCATATATGTGCACCTATGATGCTTGTTTGCAAAAATAAAGGGAGTCCTCATCCAACACTGACGGCTTTTGTGCAGCGAGAAAGGGCTGCAGGTGACAAAAGCCTTCAAGAAAAGAGCTCCAGATAGCCCTCAGAGCCTTGGTGGAGGCTCAAAAGCTGCAGTCTACAGCACAGGAGCAGGATGAGGATGATGTTGAAGAGGGTGATGAAATGGAGGGATAAAACCTCCTGGCCATGGTCCAAGAGGAGAGAGGGGGCCCCCTAAAAATGAGGTCCTCTGCTGGATCCACAGCAGGAATCTGTATTCTCCCGCAAACTGTCCCTTGAGGAGTTGAAGGACATGAGAGCAGAAAGAGAGTTAAAATTACAGATGACCAAGACGAAACTGGCTGCTAAGGAGAAAAAAGGTGAAGTGATCAGGAAGGAAGCTGTTGCAAAAGTGTTCTTGAACAGAAAAAGGTTGAGGTAGAAAGAGCATTGGCAGGGAAAAAGGCTGATGCTGAAAGGGCCTTAGGGGAGCTAAATGTACCTCTGGAAGAAAATAGCATTTTCCTGGCATATGAAGTAAGTCAAAAGGAGCGGGACCTAAAATACCAACAGCTCTCAGAAGCCAGTAGCAATGATGAAAGCGACAATGCAATGTCCAATGGAGACAAAGGGGTCCACATCCCCAAAAACCTGGTGCCAAGCTTTGTCGTGTGGGATGACATTAATAAGTGGTTTGCAGCCTATGAGGTAACCCTGCATATGCAGAGGGACTTAGAGAAGGATTGGGGATTAGTCTGTGGAAACACCTTCCAGTGGTTGGGAGGGATACCCTATTGACCTTAGAGGTATCTGACCCGATGACCCATGCCTCCATGAGACCAGCCCTTATCACAAAGTCGAGATTAGGGACAGTCACAAACTGCCTAAGTAGTCTTGGGAGGAGTTTGTGGACTACTCGGATATGGCACTGAATGGTTTGGTGAAGGGCAGAAAAGTGATGTTGAAGGCTGGTATAACCTGATTATGAGAGAACACATTCTGAGTAATTGCGTTATGGAGTTGAACCAACACCTGATAGATACCAAGCTGACTGTAACCAGGGAGCTTGTACACAAGGCTGACCTCTGGATTAGTACCATTGTGTCAAAGAAGGTACCTCGGAGGATCAGAAAAAGGGTGGACAGTGTCCCCACCAGAAGGAGGAGGTGGGAGATGAAGAAAAACCTAAAGAGTTCTTGAAAGGCCGCCAAAAGAGTTCTCAGGGTAAAAGTTTTCAGGGGAAGGATTCACAGCCCTATCCAGAACAAAAGAAAGGTGTTTTTGTAATGGGGGAAAAAACCTCAAACCACTTTGCACCCAAGTGCCATGAGTGCCACCAGTATGGGCACTTTAAGGAGTGGCAGAGAGATGGCGCCAAAGGCTCAAATCGAGGCCAATGCTAAGAAACACAGGCAGTGGCTCACCATCAATGGGCAGAGGGTGGAGGCTCTGAGAGACACAGGAGCCAGTATTACTACTGTTGGGTTTCATCAAAGCTGGTAATCCCTACTATAGTCCACCAGGTTGTAACTGCATATGACCAAAACTACCCAGTGGCTCTGATTCACTGTTAATTGGGGTGTCTCTGGTTCCTTAAAATAGCTGTGAGCCCAGCAATGTCTGTGGACTGTCTTCTAGGTAATAACTTAGACCACACTATCTGGAAAGGGGTGGAGCTCCAGTCCCACTTGGAGATGTTAGGTTTGCCTGCGTGGGTTTGCCTGACCACACGGTCCATGGCAGCCCAACAGGAAAGTCCAAAGGACCAAGAGGCTGGAACAATTGTCCCAGTACCTGCCTTGAAGAGGAGGGGCAGGAGTGTTGGAAAAATTCCACAGATGTTCCCATGGCTTGGGAGGGGGCAGATCCTGAAGGTGACCCCTTCTAGAACCTACAGGTAGAACACTGCTGCCCTGGGAGACCTACCTGAACTAGCCGGATGGCAAGCTGAAGGAGGCTCCTCTTGGGCAGAGTTCTGCCACGTACAGAAGGCGTGCCCCACTATTGAGGGCCTACAGCGACAGGCTAAGGACCAAGCAAATGGAGACATCTTTAGTAATGACCTAATCTGTAGGGAGAATGGTTGACTGCATAGTGAGCCTAAGGCAACAAAACCTGGGGCAACCCCTGTGTTTGTCCCCCTCCCACCCATTGCTACCGGGCCTTCCTATAAGAGAAGGCTCATGATGTACCCCTGTTGGGACATCTGGGGCAGGTTAAAATATTTGCAAGGTTGGCCACTCTTTTTATTGGCCTCAGATGAAAGCAACCCCAGATGCATTCTGTCAGTACTACACTACCTGCCAGGTAGGTGGGAAGTTAGGGGTAAATCGGAAGGATCATCTTCCCTGTCAGGAGCACCCCGAAAAAAGACAGATAATCCTGTTAATAGGTGATATTCAGAGTCTGAGAAAGTGTGGCAAAATGCTGGATACATCAGAGCTAGTACATGCTGTATTAGTCCTTGCAGTTGTCCAATGGAACAGGATTATCTGCCTTTTTTCAGTTACTGTGACAGACCGGACTTGTAGTCGCTTATCCCTAATATATCCATGGGGCAAAACATGTGTTGGCTAACAACTATTTGTAATACTTTGTCAAGTACTATACTATAGTTTTGAGATCATCAAGGACCACAAGATGTATAAATCACTATACAAGAACATGATGACTTATGGATTTTAATATTCATTTTAAATTCTAATTAAAAAACGGATCTATACAATACATGGGACTAACCTAAATTACAGATCCTGATTGGACTGTGGATTGAAGGTGTATAATCCACCATCAATTTGAGCCCTGTGTATGCTGGCATAGATTCCCTAGATTATAACTCCTACTCTCCTAGGAAATTAGCCACATCTAAGGCCTAGTGGGACAACTCTAAAAGCCAGGTCTTTAGCTTCTTGCAGAATTCAAAAGGTGAGGAGGAGCCTCTTATGTGTAGCGGCAGGTCATTCCATGTCTTTAGGAGCTATTAAGGAGAAGTATCAACCACTGGATCTAGTTCTTCAAAATGCCTGGTATTTGTACAAGTAGGAGTACAGATGAGCAAAGGTGTCTGGAAGTTTAGTGAAAGCAGATGCAACTGTTGATGTATGCTGGGCCAGTGTTATGTAGTGCCTTGAAAGTGTGGATGCGTAATCTGAATTGTGCTTGGGGAGCCAGTGGATTTCCTTCCGTTGTGGTGTGATGAGAGTGAGGCATGGGAGGTTGAGAGTGATTGTAGCTGCCGAGTTTTGAATGGTCGGCAGCATTCTATGTATCTTTTTTATTCTGGCATAGACAGTGTTCCCATAGTTCAGCTTGGGACCTGGGCATGGGTGATAGTTTTCTAGGTGCTGATTGTGAGTCAGTTGAAAATCTTCCTTAGCATCTTGGGTATGAAAGCATGAGGCTGTGACGGCATTGACTTGGGCGGTCATGATGAGTTTGATGTCAATCATGATACAGAGGTTCTTGCGTGGGTGGTTGTTGGTCCTAGCTCTGTTGGCCACCAGGTGGAGTCCTAGAGTGATGTGCTCTTCCTGAGGATCATAATTTTGGTCTTGTTGGTGTTCAGCTTTAGACAGTTGGCCTTCATCCAGAGGGCGATTTCAGTCACACAGGCATTGAGGGAGAGAATTAGTTGTGTGTCGTCAGCGTAGGAGAGGCTGTTGATGTGAGAGCGGACGATTTGACTAGAGGAATCATGTATGCATTAAAGAGGGTCGGGACAGGTAGGATCCTTGTGGAACTCCGCAGATGAGGTCGAAGGCATCCGAGGTGTATGATGCCAGGCTGACTGACTGGGTTCTTCCAGTCAGGAAGGAGCAGATCCACTGGAGTGAGCATCCTTGGATTCTGATTTCGTCTAGACCACGGGTACTCATAGTACGGCCCGCGGGCCACCAGCGGCCCGGCAAGCTTTCCCTGACGGCCCGCGGACCTTGAAGATTATTAACCCGAGTTTTAAAAAAATAAAAATAAAGAGTGTCTACCGCGCGCCGCGACTCTGAGAGACTCTGCTGCTCTGTGGGGGCCCGGGCATTCCAATGAAAGTCAGAGAGGAGCTGCAGGGGCGCTAAAAGGTGAAATACAAAAACCTCATTAACATACAAATGGTCTTTTAAAGACCTGTGAAGTGCCCGGATGGCTGTGTGTGTGTTTGTGTGCCCTGAAGCTGTCTCAGCCCAGGAACACACAGGCAGGGTGAGATGAAGAGGGTGACAGAGGGAGGTAGAGGGAGGGAGACAGAGAGAGAGAGAGGGAGGGAGTGGAAGGGAGGGAGAGGGAGGGAGAGCGAGGGAGGGAGGGAGAGCGAGGGAGGGAGAGAAAGCTAGGGACGTAGGGAAAGGGAGGGAGAGCGAGGGACAGAGGGAGAGGGAGAGCGAGGGACGGAGGGAGAGGGAGAGCGAGGGACGGAGGGAAAGGGAGGCAGACCGAGGGAGAGCGAGGGAGGGAGGGAAAGGGAGGCAGACACAGAGGGAGAGTGAGGGAGGGAGGGGGAGGGAGAGCGAGGGAGGGAGGGAGAGGAAGGGAAAGGGAGGGAGAGCGAGGGATAGAGGGAAAGGGAGGCAGACAGAGGGAGAGCGAGGGAGGGAGGGAAGGGAGGCAGACACAGGGAGAGCGAGGGAGGGAAAGGGAGGCAGACAGAGGGCGAGCGAGGGAGTGAGGGAAAGGGAGGCAGACACAGAGGGAGAGCAAGGGAGGGAGGGAAAGGGAGGCAGTCACAGAGGGAGAGCGAGGGAGGGAGGCAAAGGGAAGAAGAGGGAGGGAGAGCGAGGGAGAGAAAGGGTGGGAGTGTGAGGGACGGAGGGAGAGTGAGGGACGGAGGGAAAGGGAGGCAGACAGAGGGTGAGCGAGGGAGGGAATGAAAGGGAGGCAGACAAAGAGGGAGATCAAGGGAGGGAGGGAGGGAGGGAAAGGGAGGCAGACAGAGGAAGAGCAAGGGATGGAGGGAAAGGGAGGCAGACACAGAGGGAAAGCGAGGGAGGGAGGGAAATGGAAGGAGAGAGAGGGAGAGCGAGGGAGGGAGGGAAAGGGAGGCAGACACAAAGGTAGAGTGAGGGAGGGAGGGAAAGGGAAGTAGAGGGAGGGAGAGCGAGGGAGGGAGGGAAAGGGAGGCAGACAGAGGGAGAGCGAGGGAGGGTAAGGGAGGAAGACAGCGGCAGAGCGAGGGAGGGAAAGGGAGGCAGACAGAAGGAGAGCAAGGGAGGGAGGGAAAGGGAGGCAGACACAGAGGGAGAGCGAGAGAGGGAGGGAAAGGGAAGGAGAGAGAGGGAGAGGGAGGGAGGGAAAGGGAGGCAGACACAGAGGTAGAGTGAGGGAGGGAGGGAAAGGGATGGAGAGGGAAGGAGAGCAAGGGAGGGAGGGAAAGGGAGGCAGAGGGAGACCGAGGTACGGAGGTGGAGGAAAGGAGACAGGGAGGGAGGGAAAAGGAGGGGAGGGAGAGCGAGGGAGGGAAAGGAAGGGAGAGAGAGCGAGGGAGGGAGGAAAAGGGAGGCAGACAGAGGGAGAGCGAGAGAGGGAGGGAAAGGGAGAGCGAGGGAGGGAAAGATAGGGAGAGGGGGGAAAGATAGGGAGGGAGGGGAAGGGAAGCAGACAGAGGGAGAGTGAGGGAGGGAATGGGGGGGAGAGCAAGGGAGGGGGAGGGAGAGCGAGGGAGGGAGGGAAAGGGAGGGAGAGGGAGGGCGAGGGAGGGAGGGTAAGGGAGGCAGACAGAGGGAGAGCGAGGGAGGGAGGGGGAGGGGGAGGGAGAGCAAGTGAGGGAAAGGGAGGGGGAGGGAGAGTGAGGGAGGGAAAGGGGGGAAAGGGAGGGAGAGCGAGGAAGGGTAAGGGAGGCAGACACAGAGGGAGAGCGAGGGAGGGAGGGAAAGGGGGGAGGGAAAGGGAGGCAGACAGAGGGAGAGCAAGGGAGGGAAGGAAAGGAAAGTAGGTAGTGACCTAGCTTAGGACACCCCCCGCGCCGCACGGCCACCAGCTGCTGCGTGTGCCTCCCGCCACCCGCCTGCCTCGCTGACCCTGCCGCCGCCGTGTGACCACGCCCCCTGCCACTGAGCGGCGTGGTCTCCTGCGGTCTAGCGCTGTGCTCGCTGCTACTGTAGGCTCCTGTTCCCCGTTTTCCTTGCTGTGTGCCCCTTTGCCTGTCTGAGATTGTATCTTGTATATTTGTATTCTGCTCTGCTGTATATTTCTCGCCTGTCCCCCTGTTTACGCTCCCCCCGGTCTCCTCCCTCCCCGCTTCCCGCCGCCGCCGATAACCACGCCCCTTTTCTTTCTGTGCCCTCCCCGCTCCCGCCTCCCAGCTGCTCCGCCCTCCCTCGCACTTCGCCATAAATGGCGAACGTGCGAACGCGCAGCGGTCACGCGCAGCGGCGCGCCGATTGTGCGCCGAAGGCGCGCCAAAGGCAAGCCCGTCTGCGCCCGTCCGTGACCGGACCGCGCCCAGCGCCAGGACCCCTGGCTCCCGCAGACCCCAGCCCACCCGCCGGATGTATGACGCCGCCACCCTCAACGCACTCAACACCGGCCGAATCCCGGGATGCTACCGAGCCACCCCGAGACGAACCCACGGACCCTTCAGCTGTCACGCCTGCAAGTTCTCCTGCAACCGGACCTGCCCCGCTCCAGCACCCGCCAAGCCGAACACCTGCAGCAACCACCTCAAGTGCATCCTACTCAACACCCGCTCCGTCCACAGACACACCATCGAACTCTGGAACCTCCTCGACACCACGGCTCCTGACGTCGCCTTCCTCACGGAAACCTGGATGAACGACTCCTCAGCTCCCGACATCGCCATCGCCATCCCAGAGGGCTACAAGATCACCCGAAGAGACCGCGGCAACCAGACTGGAGGAGGCATCGCCATCATCTACAGGGACACCATCCGCATCACGACCAACACCGACGACACCCTGAAAACCGCCGGACACCTGCACTTCCAGATCCACACGGACCCAAAAACCACCCTCAGAGGCACCCTCATCTACCGACCCCCGGGACCACGCACTCAATTCAGCGAAGACATCGCCGACTTCATCTGCCCGCATGCCCTCCCCTCCGCTGACTACATCCTCCTGGGGGACATCAACTTCCACCTGGAGAACAACAACGACCGCAACACCACCACCCTGCTTGACAACCTCGCCAACCTCGGACTTAAGCAGCTGGTGACCACCCCCACCCACCTCGCCGGACACACACTCGACGCTGTCTTCTCATCCAGCAAGGACATCATCTTCAGCCACGCCACCGGACTCCACTGGACGGACCACAGCTGCGTCCACTTCAGCTTCAGAAGGACCACGATCCACCACCACCAGCAACAGGTTGCTCGAAGAAACTGGAACAAGATCACGGCAGACCAGCTCGCCGTTTCCCTGAGCCAGCACCCTCCCGCCAGCTCAGCGAACCCCAGCCAGGCCGCCGACAACCTCACGAAGTGGATCAGCAACTGCGCAGACGACCTCGCCCCACTGAGGACCCCGCCTAGCAGACCCGGCAGCAAGAAGGCCCCATGGTTCACCGACGAACTCAAGAGCTCCAAGAAGAACTGCCGAGCCCTCGAGAAAGCCTGGAGAAGGGAGCCAACACCGGACAACATGACCACCCTCAAGCTCGCCACCCGGAAGCACCATCAACTGATCCACGCCACCAAGAAAACAGCATTCAAGGACCGACTGGACAACAACGCACACAACTGCAAGGAACTCTTCAACATCGTGAAAGAGCTCTCCAACCCCAACGCCGGAAACAACGACATCACCCCTTCGCAAGACCTCTGCAACTCCCTCGCCTCCTACTTCCACAACAAGATCGCTGGCATACACAACAGCTTCAGCCCACAAACAACGCTCCCCACGACCGCACCAACGCCCCCCACCACCACCCTCAGCGCCTGGACCCAGATCAACACAGAAGACACCAACTGCACGATGAACTCTATCCACTCCGGATCTCCGACCGACCCCTGCCTCCACCACATCTTCAACAAGGCCGACGCTGTCATCGCACCCCACCTGCGGGACATCATCAACACCTCCTTCGACACAGCCACCTTCCCGGAGAGCTGGAAGCACGCCGAACTCAGCGCTCTACTAAAGAAACCAACAGCGGACCCCACCGAACTCAAGAATTACCGCCCCATCTCGCTCCTCCCGTTCCCAGCCAAAGTCATCGAGAAGACCGTCAACAAGCAGCTGGCCGCCTTCCTCGAGACGAATGGATCCCTCGACCCCTCACAGTCTGGCTTCCGAGCCAACCACAGCACCGAGACCGCCCTCATCGCTGCCACCGATGACATCCGAGCCCTGCTGGACAACGGTGAAACAGCGGCCCTCATCCTCCTAGACCTCTCCGCGGCGTTCGAGACTGTTTGCCACCGCACCCTAGTGCAGCGCCTCAGCAACATCGGAATCCAGGAGAAGGCACTGGAGTGGATCATCTCCTTCCTCGCTGGAAGGACACAGAGAGTCCGCCTACCACCGTTCAGATCGGCAGCCACGGAAGTCATCTGCGGCGTTCCCCAGGGCTCCTCGCTCAGCCCCACCCTCTTCAACGTCTACATGAGCCCCCTGGCGGCCATCGCACGCCAGCACAACCTCAACATCATCTCCTACGCCGACGACACCCAGCTGATCCTCTCCCTGACCAACGACCCCGCCGCCGCCAGAACCAACCTCCACGAAGGTATGAAAGACGTAGCCGAGTGGATGACGACCAGCCGCCTGAAACTAAACTCAGACAAGACGGAAGTCCTCATCCTGGGCTCCTCGCCCTCCGCCTGGGACGACTCCTGGTGGCCCCCCGCCCTGGGCACCGCACCCAAACCGACAGACCACGCACGCAACCTGGGCTTCATCCTGGACTCCTCCCTCTCCATGACCAGACAAGTCAACGCCGTCTCCGCGTCCTGTTTCAACATCCTGCGCATGCTACGAAAGATCTTCCGGTGGATCCCCACCGAGACCAGGTCACCCAGGCCCTCGTCACCAGCTGACTAGACTACGGCAACGCCCTCTACGCTGGAACCACCGCCAAGCTCCAGAAGAGACTCCAGCGGATCCAGAACGCCTCAGCCAGACTCATCCTCGACATCCCCCGACGCAGCCACATCTCCGGACACCTGAGAGACCTGCACTGGCTTCCCGTCAACAAGAGAATCACCTTCCGTCTCCTCACCCACGCACACAAAGCCCTACACGACCAAGGCCCGAGCTACCTCAACAACCGCCTCAACTTCTACGCTCCCAAACGCCACCTCCGTTCGACCAACCACGCCCTCGCCGCCGTCCCCCGCATCCGAAGAGCGACAACAGGAGGAAGGTTCTTCTCCTACCTGGCCGCCAAGACCTGGAACACCCTCCCTACCGACCTCCGCCTGACCCAAGATCACCTCTCCTTCAGGAAGAAGCTCAAGACCTGGCTGTTCGAGCAGTAGCGGCACCCCCCCCCCCCCCCAAGCGCCTTGAGACCCTCTGGGTGAGTAGTGCGCTCTATAAATGCCTTGATTGATTGATTGATTGGAAAGGGAGGCAGACAGAGGGAGAGCGAGGGAGGGAGGGAAAGGGAGGCAGACACAGAGGGAGAGCGAGGGAGAGCGAGGGAGGGAGGGAAAGGGAAGGAGAGAGAGGGAGAGCGAGGGAGGGAGGGAGGAAAAGGGAGGCAGACACAGAGGTAGAGTAAGGGAGGGAGGGAAAGGGAAGGAGAGCGAGGGAGGGAGGGAAAGGGAGCCAGACAGAGGGAGAGCGAGGGAGGGAAAGGGAGGCAGACAGAGGCAGAGCGAGGGAAGGGAAAGGGAGGCAGACAGAAGGAGAGGGAGGGAGGGAAAGGGAGGGAGACAGAGGGTGACAGACAGAGGGAGGAGGAAGGGAGGAGGGTGGGTGACTGACAGAGGGAGGGAGGAGGGAGGGTGAGGGAGGGAGAAAGGGAGAGGGAGGGAGGCAGAGAAAGGGAGAGGGAGGGAGACAGAGGGTGACAGGCAGAGGGAGGGAGGAGGGAGGGAGGAGGGTGACCGACAGAGGGAAGGAGGAGGGAGGAGGGAGTAGGAAGGGAGGGAGGAGGGTGGGTGGAAGGAGGGAGGAACGGTGGCAGAGAGGCAGGAGGGTGACAGACAGAGGGAGGGAGGAGGGAGGGAGTAGGGTGACAGAGGGAGGGAGGAGGGAGGAGGGAGGAGCGAGGGAGGAGAGAGGGAGGGAGGAGGGAGGGTGACAGACAGAGGGAGGAGGGTGACAGACAGAAGGAGGGAGGGAGGAGGGTGACAGACGGAGGGAGGGAGGAGGGGGGAGGAGGGTAGCAGACAGGGGGGAGGGCGGCAGAGGGAGGAGGGCGACAGAGTGAGGCGGGCAACAGAGTGAAGAGGGTGACAGAGTGAGGAGGGCTACAGAGTGAGGAGGGCGACAGAGTGAGGGTGAGGGAAGGAGAGAGAGGGAGACAGAGTGAGGAGGGTGACAGAGTGAGGGAGAGGGAAGGAGAGAGAGGGAGACAGAGAGGGAGAGGGAAGGAGAGAGAGGGAGACAGAGAGAGAGAGGGAGACAGAGAGAGAGAGGGAGTGAGACAGTCAGAGTGAGTGCGACAGAGGGAGTCAGGGAGAGAGAGAGGGAGAGAGAGGGAGTGAGACAGTATGAGTGAGACAGAGGGAGAAATAGGGAGAGATGGAGGGAGATAGAGGTTGAGAGGGAGAGAGAGAGAGAGAGGGAGAGAGAGGGAGAGAGAGAGATGTGTGTATGCCGGGTCTGGTGGCTCAGTGGACGAAGGTGTCCGCTGCAGGGACCTGTGTTCAACCTCAACCTCATGGTCACTGGTCACTGGTTTTTTTGTTGCTCTAGCCCCGCCCCCTCCCCACTTGCCCCGCCCCAACTGGTGAGGCCCTCGGACACAAACCACACTGTAAATTTGGCCCCTGAATGCGTACCGAATGAGTACCCATGGTCTAGACATTGGATGAGGTGCAGTGGGAGGCTGTGTCAAATTCTACAGAGAGGTCCTAGAGGATGAGGACCACTGTGTCACATCTGTCCAAAGTTATGCAGATGTCATCCATAGTGGTGGATGGCATGTCCTCATGGCATGCTTGATGCATGCTTGGTGCTTGATTACAGGGAAGTGCATCAGAAGGTGTTTGGGTTCAGTCCCTTTGAGAGTCTGTATGGACACCATGTCAGAGGGCCTCTCAGCCTTGTGAAGGAGGTTTGAAGCAAGCTCTCTAGAAATCCCCCTCCTCCCAAGATGTAGTCATCTATCTGTTGCCTCTCTGGATTCAGGTTAAGCACTTTTGGAAAAAGGCATTGAAAACCTGAAGACCAGCCTGGAAGTCATGAAGCTCTGGCATGACCAGAAGTCCACTCTGGCAAAATTTCAAACTGGTCAAAAAGTGTGGCTGACAGAGCCAATGAAGTCCTGGGCCTTGCAGGACTGGTGGACCAGGCCCTGTGAGGTTAAAGAGCAGAACAAGGAGGTCATCTACCTGGTGGACGTACAGACTGCAAGAAACTTTTTGAGGTTCCTGCCTGTCAACTGCCTCAAGAAACCCACTTTGAGATGTCTGAGGTTACCATGCTTTTAGCGACAGATGGAGGTGAGAAGGAGGGGAGTGAACATCTCCCAGATCTCTTCTCTAAACAGCTGGATGGTTCAGCAGAGGGCGAAAAGCCAGTGTTTGACTGCACACCAGGAGAGATAACATCACCAGTTGTTGAAGCAATTCGCCTCCTTGTTCTCACTTATCCCCGGGCTCACCACTTTGTGTACCCATGACATTGCTACAGGTGACAGGATGCCGGTTCTGCGTGGGTTACAGAGTAAATGGTTAACACCTATGATTGTGTTTGTTTAGTACTGAAACTTATTTACTTTAAGTTGTAATGGAGAACATTACTGATATTTTTAGCCTGTTTATACGAGTAAAACAATTTGAAGTGTTTTTGCAGCAATACTGCTCTTAATTACTTTCAATGAAACATGCTTCAATTTTAAAGTAATGAAATTAGAAGTGTCAAAAACAAACTGATGCTATTTCCCAGTTAAAAAAAATAATAATTAACATGGTAAAACCAAACAAACAGAGTACAAGTATTCAGTTAGTCATGTTTTAACCATTGTCTCTGAAAACTCAGTAAGATTTATTTAATTTATTTTCTTTTTATAAAGCGCAACCTTCACCCAGTGGGCCTCCTGACACTGCAGCAATGTCAGCTTGCACAGATGGCTTTACTTGCAGCAAAGATAATGGTAGGAAGACTGTAATATGTCACGCATATTTGGGGAAGAGCCACATTTTCAGACTCTTTCTGAAACTTAGCAAATTTCAATTTAATCTTTGAGAATTTGGAAGTTTCCTCAAATTGGTTCTACTTTAATTCGAAAGGATACATCTCCATATTTTAACTTTTTAAATCTCGGTACACAGACCAGGTTTGCTGAGGATGATTATAAAGATCTTGAAGGTTTATAGTGGCAACATTTTTCTTGTAAGAGCCTAGGTCAAGAGCCGTTAAGGGCTTTATGAGTTAGACACATGGCCCTAAAGATGCGTCTCTCCTTATCTAGTAATTAGTGAAGTTCTATCAAAGTTCTGGTTGTCGAGTGACATTTGGTTTTGTTCAGTGCTAGTTTGGCTGCTAGTACTTTTAACCTATAGAGCCTTTTGAGGAGATATTCTGCTGCTCCAATTAAAAGAGAGTTACAATGGTCTAGTCTGCTCTGGACTGTGCATTGTACTATCGGCTTCCTGGCAGGCTGTGTTAATACAGGGAACATTTTTCTCATGTTCCTCAAAAGTCCCTGGCAAGTAGCCACAGAGGGAGGTGTGGCACAGCGGCCAAAGTGACTGCCTCCGGAGCGGGGGGCTCACAGTGTGTGATACCCAGCAGCAGCTCAGCTCAGCATCATGTGACTTGGCAATATCTCACGTGATCTTCCCGATGGCCCCAGCGCCTTAAAACATTAAGGGGTGATATGGTTGCGCTTTACAAATAGAAATTATTTATTTATTTGGTTGACATGCGCCTCCATAGAGTTTGTCATCAATCAGAGCTCTTAAATTTCGAACTGATTGCGCATAAACTGGACCTGTGAGCTTTGACCAAGGCCAGAAGTTGCAGGGCAGTTGGGGCTGTACTTTGCCTCAGGAGCAACAAAGACATTCCATTTTACTACTGTTAAATTTGAGGGTATTCTGACTAAGCCTTTAGCCATTTCAGCTAGGCATGCATGACATGTTTTGAGCTGGGTCAGATCATTATTAGCTGTTGAAAGTATTAGTTGGGTGCCATCAGCATATTATTATTAAATTAAATTTGTAATGCGCACAGCTATCCTTGACAGGGTTTCCCGGCGCAGCATAGTTTATGAATGACACCACAAAAGATTTTATCAGGGTCAGTAATGGCCGGAGGCAGATATTGAACAGAATAAGGATTAGAACTGACCCCTGTGGAACACTGAGTAACATTTCCTTGACTCCTGACACATATGAGGAGAGAGACACTCCCTGGAATCTGCCAGAAAGATAAGACTCAATCCAGTAGAGAACGACCCCACCTACCCTTATCTTCTTCAGTCTATTAAGTAGAATTTGATGGTTGACAGTGCAAAGGAAGCCAACAGATTCGGCACAGCCAGGACTGCTTATCTGACCACTGTCAACCATCATTCTCAACTCATCTGTTTCTACCACCAGTGCTGCCTCGATTGGCCTGAAGCCATTTTCTCTGGTTGCAATAAATCATTATGTTCCAGAAACCAGCCAGTATTTTACTAATATACATATCAAGGTTCCTGACTGGATATGAAGCAGAGATTGGACGATAGTTAGTGGGGTCCTTAATATTGGCCATATGTTTCTTTAGCAATGGTGTGACTAAAGATTTCTTTCAAGCCGGTGGTACAATGCCAGTGGTCAAGGATTGATAATAGATTTTCTGTAGAGCTGGATAGAGTTTGGTTTCTCTACCCTTCCAAATTCTCAGAGGGATAAGGTCCAACAGAGAGCCAGATGAGATTGAGGAGGCTAACATTTTAAATTCCTCATTATTAAGTAATTTCATCTTCTCCAGAATTTCTGGTGTCTCCTCCCACTGGAAATGGTCACTATTTGATATTAGAGTATCACTCAATGATGGATCTCCATTCTGGGGTTCTTCCTAAGTTCGAGATCATCCACTTTTTTTAATGTTAACTATAATGTTATCTCCATTCGGGGGGTTCTTACAAAGTTTGACATCATCCACTTTTTTATGTCATGCATGTTCAGCAAGGATTAAAGCATTTGTGTAAGGTTTTTTTGCCGGACAGGTAAGCACCTCTGTATGGATTGTCAACTTGGGTACAGTCAATAGCATTTTAAGTGCTTCTGGGTGGCTGGTTGAGTTTATGTGGAGTCTCTTACATGGCAGGTCAATGTCTCCATAGGCCAGGCTTCTGAGAAAAGTCATTCAGAAAAGCCAGGTGATTGTCTAAGTAATGAGTGTGAAGTATCATATCAGAATATTGCACGCTCTACATCTCTGGAAAGGGTTGGAAGTTTTTCAGTCGGTAAAGTGATTCAAGGAGCTGCAGTTCTCCTTCAAACCACCTCTCAGTGCATCAAATAGTTGCATGCACTTATGTTAATAAATACTAAAGCCTTCAAGTAATAGAGATCAGATCACAACACTCAAGGGCCCCAGCAACCAAAGATCTGACTGTAACCCCGGCCCTTTACAATCTCAACCGGTTAGCTTGGAACGGAAAGAATGTAGGTGAAATCATGGTTCATGTGAAAACCATGTCGGCAGAAGCCAAAGAAAAAAACCCTCTAGCATACCAGGAAACTGGGAAAAAATGGCCGAGAATCTAACTGACAAATTTGGTCAACAAAATCAGACTAACAAAAGAAAACCCTATAAGGTACATAAGAAGTATGGACTGTAAAGAAAAAACATCAAACAGAAATCTGGCTACAAATATTAGAAGCCAGTAAATCCAATAACAACAGGAAATTCTGGGCAGAAATTAACAAAGTAGCAAATGGAGTAGCCCTCGATTTTAATGTAAATATACTACAGGAAGACTGGATCCACCATCTAGAGCAAACACAAATGACCCATGCGCTGTTCTCTTGCACAGGGTGTGGTTCCCCAGTCCTGGAAGCAGGCTATGATTATTCCCCTGCTAAAAAAGCCTGGCTTGGATGCGGAGGTGTTGGCGAATTATCGACCTATATCGCTTCTGCCGGCTTTTGCGAAGGTCACTGAAAAGCATGTCCATAAGGTGCTTGCCGATTACCTGGAGTCCCACGACCTACTGCACCCCACCCAGTCGGGTTTCCGCACCAATCTTAGCACCGAGACGGCTCTCCTGGAAGTCTCGGAGGCGATAAAGGAGGTGCTGGATTCGGGCGGGAGAGCGATGCTGGTGATGTTAGATCTGTCGGCGGCCTTCGACACCGTCCCTCATGAGGGTCTTCTTGCAAGACTCTCTGAGATTGGTCTCCAAGGGACGGTGCTCCAGTGGTTTCGATCTTTCCTGGCAGGCCGTCGACAAACGGTCTGGGCTTCGGCTTGCTCCGCCGAGATGTTGCCATTGGGTGTCGGAGTTCCTCAGGGCTCTGTCCTGAGCCCAACTTTATTTAACATCTTCATGACCCCTCTGGCGGCACTGGCGGAGTCTTTCGGGGCCCAGATCGTTTCTTACGCCGATGACACCCAGCTCCTCTTCACCTGTGAGAGGGGTGCGGACTTCGATGGAGGTAGGATCCAGGGTTGCCTTGAGGCTGTGTTCCAATGGTTCCATCATAACAGCCTCAAGTGCAACTCGGATAAATCCGAGGTCCTCTTTTTCGGGTGCAGTACGGATCCGGACTGGAAAGTGTGGTGGCCTGAGAACATGTTCCCACCAGCATGTTCGTCCCAGGTAGCTAAAAACCTTGGGATCAAGATCGACAATGGCCTCACACTACGCTCACAGGTAATCGGTCTCACTGGTACCTGCTTCGGTTTACTCCGGATGCTACGCAAGTTCCTTCCCCTGCTATCGGAGGAACATAGGAAGATCACGGTGCAGGCGATTATAGGCTCGAGAATTGACTATTCCAACGTCCTTTATCTCGGCCTGCCAGAATACCTGCTCTAACGGTTACAGGTTGTCCAGAATTCGGCAGTACGTGCCATCTTTGGACTATCTCGCCGTGCCAGAGCCTCAGGCCTCCTGGAGGCCCTGCACTGGCTCCCTGTCCGGAAGCGGATAATTTTTAAGACTCTCACTCTGGCACACAAAGCCTTGCACGCCTCCGGAGCAAAATATCTTCAGAAAAGGTTGACCTTCTACCGTCCTGCCAGGTCGCTTAGGTCTGAAGCCCTGTCCCTTGCGGCGGTTCCTCGCGTGAAGAGAGCCCGCATCGGTGGCCGCTCTTTTAAACTACTAGCGCCTCAGTTGTGGAATAAACTGCCTGTGCCCCTGCGCAGCATTCCTAATCTGTTGGCCTTTAGGAAAGGACTCAAAACCTGGCTTTTTACCTCTTAATTCTGGCCCCTAGTTAGGTTTTCTTCCTCTCTGGTCTCTTTTTACTTTATCTCCCTGTTGTGTTAGTGTGCAATTCAAAGCGTCGGGACACTCTTTTGAGTAGCCGCACGCTATATAAAACCTTTTATAACATAACATAACATAACATAACATGTAAGGAACCAACATCTCCTCACCCACCTGCTGAATGAAAAGCATGAAGAAGATCAAATCTTTGGTGCAAACTGGATTACGCAATGCCAAGTCCAAATGGTCTTGAAAAAATTGAGGTCAAAAGGTGCGCCAGGTCCGAACGGCTTGCCTAATTGGCTTTTCAAACATGATCAATCGTTTTGGGCAGAACACCTCACCCCACTGTACAATCACGCATTTCAATCAGGAAGCATTCCCTCTTCATGGAGAGGGAGCATTCTGCACCCAATCTTCAAAGCAGGCGCGCGCACAGTACCAGCGAATTACAGACTGATTGCGCTTATTGACGTAGAGGCCAAGGCATATGCATCAAATCTCCTGAAAGCATTGGAAGATTGGGTCAGCCGCAACAACATCCTCCCAATCACCCAGACAGGGTTCAGGCCTGGAACCAACACGTCATGTAATTTGACAGCGCTGAATCTTCTTGTCGACAAAGCAATGGCCAAATCTACAAAACTGTACACCTGTTTTGTCGATCTAAAAGCGGCGTTCGACACAGTACCAAGGGAGATCCTATGGGAAAAAATGGCCAGCTGGGGCATATCTCCGAAGTTGCTACGGGCCATTATAAATTTGTACTCATCCACCTGGGTTAAGATAAAACTTGGCAATGGGGACAGAACAACATCAAAAATCAACACCCACATCGGCCTCAAGCAGGGATGTGTATTGGCTCCCACCCTTTTCAACATCTTCACTGCGGACCTCGACAAGAGCATCTCAGAGATCCAAAGTGACCCGCCAAATTTAGCCTAATACAAAATAAGGAGCATGCAGTATGCTGACGATATAGTCCTTTGCAGCCAAACCCCGTTGGGTCTCCAACGCGCTATAACAAGGCTGCATAAATACACCTGTACGCATGGGCTGCATTTCAACCACAAAAAAACTAAAGTGGTCTGCTTTGCGTCTCAGCCAGGGCAGCAAACATTCAGATGGCACATCGCTGGAAACAACATAGAGCAAAGTGCCACCTATAAGTATCTGGGAGTACTGGTTGATTCAAGATGGTCATTAAGAGAGCACACCCTGTACAGAAAAGCCCAGGCAAACAAATTGCGGTTCGCCTTAAACATACTAAAAACAAAAATAAAATGTCCATCTAATGAATACCTGCTGAAAGTGATTACTGCCAAATTTTTACCTTCCCTTTCGTACGGCTCCGACCTATATAGAGGCAAAGACGCAAATTTCCTGAACCTCCAACAGTCAGTGTTGTTTAAACACCTTTACCAAATCCCGCAGTTTGCATCACAGGCGCAGGTACGCCTCGAATTCGGGTTACTAAATCAGCACCAAGCCAGACAAGCTGCCATAATAAAAACGTGCTGGAAACTAAGAGCAGCTCAAGGGGACACGCTGATGGGTTACTGGGTTACTGTTGGTCCGAAATTAACAATCAAGCAAAAGGAAAAAAGGTATGGAAAACAACACTGGAAGAAGCATTGAAAAACTTAGACATGCAAGAGACGTGGAACACCAAACATACCTTTGTGGCCTTTAAAAAAGTAGCCAATGGTGCTGCAAAATATAAATCCTGGATTGCTGACAAAGCAGCATTGGCTGAGAAAAAACACGGCTGGATGGTTCTGGCTACGTATGAGAGATGCGTCCCGCAACCGTATCTAGTTAACTACATAACACCATCTGCGCAACAAATGCTACTACGACTGCGGCTGGGAACCTATATCTCAAAAGATCAGATCGCGGCATGGCGGCAAACATGGCCAACAGCACTGTGCAGACTTTGTGGTCTCTCTGAAGAAACATTGATTCACGTCCTGTGCATCTGTCCCTCTCTGAGCAACTTGAGCCGGTATTATCTCCTTCAAATATTCCGCCTTTACCAAATCAGAACTTGTCGGTCGGCAGTCATGTTAGTACTGAACAGCCAACAGCTGCAGACAGCCTGCAGGGCCACCAGTTTTTTTCAGAAAGCGAGCCTCCTACTGCTGAAAAAGAGGCGATCAATGGGACAAAACCCAAAAGTTTTAGTGAAATAAATGACTTTGAAATTAGATAATGAAAAATAGACTTTATTACTCCAAAATGGTTATCAGTCTGTAGATGCATTTTATTTATTTATTTTATGTAATAAGTTCTTTTGAAATTTACTCTTTTGTAAAGGTTTTAACTAACCATACACAATAAAATCTTACTTACTTACTTGCCTTCCTTTACCTATCTGTCTTGAAACGAACTTTAACTATTTCTAATCTTTAGATCTTAGATGCCGTAGTTGGGTCCCGAAAAATGCTCATCCAAAATGCTGTTCTCATCTGATCTCCTGAGGCTGTCAGTGAAGATTCAATCGAGTAGCAATATGCTTTTTCTCCAAAATAATATCCCCTAAACGAGTATTTTGTCTGCTTGCATTTTGGAGCTTGACCATCAGTTATTGATTCTTGGTCTCCCATGCTTGGGTGTCCTGCAGAGCAAAGTTAGTAATCAGGTCATCTGCTCTCATGATCAAAAAAAGTATGGTTGCTGTAGGCATTCACGTCGCACTATATAATAAATATGAAGCCTAACTGCTTGCTAACCTCTACCTGTGTCTCATACTTATTTAGCCTTTACTCCTCATACCATCTAAGAGTTAGTGGGAAAATCCACAAGCTGATGATACTCCACTCTGGATATTGTCAGCACTAGTCTGCAACCGCAAGCACTCCTGAGTCTCCCCTGCCATTTGCCCCCTCCTTCTCTGTTAAGTTATTGCATTGTCAGTATCTCCAGACAGAAGATTTCAACAGATCTACACCCTTGACAAAACTTTGACAGTTTGCGCGTACACAACACGAATACTGCTGAAAGATCCATTTCAGGAAATGGCTTCAGACAGTCCTATAATTCAGTGATATTTTGAACACATTTCTTTCTTGTTCTTCACAGCAGTGGTGGGGGAAGTAGTTTTGCTAAGATTTTATCATTAACAACAATATTCAGAACAACTGCCTCTTCGATAGCTTCACCTAAAATATAATCCGACAACCCTACGAATTTTCAGCCATTCTTGGCCAAGTGTCAATTACATCTTTGGCAAGGCCTCAGTAATCTTCCAGTGGCATGACATCTTGTACTATCTTACAAAAGAAACTCCCTTGATTATAAATAAGAGTCTATGACTGATTATAAACAATTCAGGTCTGTAACAACTGCATTACTCTACTTAAACTTTGTGCAACTTGAGCTTCATAATAATCCCTCACTGGCTCTAATATTAAATCATGTTTCTATAACAATTAGATTGCTCTGGTCAGTTTATTAAGATTTAAATACAAGAGTTTGTTTATATTTTGCCAACAGAGCTTAGTTATCACTTGTGTTGGTGGGTGTGGCTCACATTCACTAAATATGTGAATCCTCTGGTAAGTGAACAATCATTTTCTTTCAATCTCACAACAGACAAACACTTCTTGATTCTAGAATTTCAGAAATATCTGCTTTTGGTGATTACTTTCGTTTTTAAATATTTGTAGCTCTAGTTGTATTTATCATAAACATTATATATTTGCAGATGAGTAAAGTTCCAACTGGCTTTGACAGAAAAATATATTGTGATTTAAACTAACAATGCATTAAATATAGAAATTCTCAAGCATATTGTAAGAATGAGTTCCCTAGATGTGTGTACCATTCATTATATTTCCCAATGAAACACCCTTCAAACTGTAATGCATCAAAAGGTATCACTATAAATCCATGCATTATTCATGTAATACAGAACTTTTCATAACAAGTATAAGGTTATAATTCAAACTCCTGTTCTGAAATTATATGTTGAGTCTCACTTTCTTAACATCTTTTGATGATTGTTCAAATTATATAGATTACATTTTTAAACATCACTAACCAGGTTCAATGTAACTTTGTGTTTTCAGTTTCTGTAAATAAAGCCTGCAATGTAAATATAGTTTTGAACTGTTCCTGTTTGTATCTATAATGTTCTAGTGTGTGATTCACAGCATCAAAAGCAATTGAAGTCATTTCTGAAAATTGAATGCATTTTCTTCATTATCTTTTTTAAATCATTTCATGATTTAAGTCAATATTACTTTTTTTCTGTTTTCTTAGTTTGCAGTTTCTCTAAATAATGTTGTGAATTACAGCATTTTCATGTTAGCGCATCATGAAATTTAGAGATTTTTTTTAACACACAAGCAGATGTGCATACAATACTAGTTTGTATTCCTATTTGTGCAAAGTTGTTGAGTCACGGAGTCAAAGTGTATTAAATAAGAGTAATTTATTAAGTATAAGTAAATATAAAGGCCCACATGCAGGTGGAACAAGTAGTGCAGTTCAATGAAGAGTCAAGCATTGAAATGACGAACATTCCATAGCGTCATATTTATACTGGGAGGTCAGGAGAGGAGACGTCATAGAACAGAAGGAAAATGATAGGACAGAAGGGAGAAATGAAAGGAATGAGGATAGAGTGAGAAAGAAAGATGGGTGGAAGAGAGAAAGCACAACATCTCACCTCTTACAAAAGAATAAACAGTAAAGTTAATACAATATGAAATGGGAAATCATCAAGGTGTTTGGGTGGTTTGATCATTCTTCTACTAGTTACATTCACATCACGAGATGTACAAGGTAATTCACAGTCACTAAAAACATCTGGATCGCGTTCATCCATGTGAATAAGAGCTTGTGGGGGACTCTGAGTCCTGGAATTAACATCATCTTCACTAACATTAACACGATTACCAACGTTTTTAGAAAATGTCGTGGAATGAGATGAGGGTGAAATCACTTCTCTATCAAAAGCATTAGAGAACTGTCCTCCCTGCTGCCCCCCCCCCCCCGGCCTTGCCGAGTCTCATTGATTTACCTTTATCTTCCTGATTAGTGTACTTCCCCTCTGTCATCTGGGCTGACGTGATTGCTACATTCGCCTTGTTTTGGTTTGTTATTTTAATGTTTAAGACAAAACTGTTGTGTCCTGTCATATGCTTTGTGCAATATTTAATCTGTGATTTGGGCCTGGCCACGGAGATTAATGTTTACTGCATGGTACCTGCTTTGCGAATTAGCGGCCAGCCCGTGTGGTTGTAGGCCCATCTTTGTACTTTTTATCTGATTGCTCAATAAAAGTTTTTAACCCAAAAAAAAAAAAAAAAAAAGCATTAGAGAAATCAAAATTGTCGTCAGAAGCATCATTTTCCAAATTCTTTAGAAGCGTTTCACCCTGACCTGGCTTGAGACCTATAACATCATTTTTACTCCACCAACACTTTGCACCAAGGTAAACTGAACCTTTTGACACTTTCTCAATTTTGTATGGTCTGGTGAAAGAAGATTCACATTTTTTAACTTTAATAGGTTTTTCGATAATGACAAAATTACCTATTTTGGAAAATCTTATGTTTTGTTTTGATTTTGACATCATGATAAGCTTTTGTCAAGACTTGTCTATCAACTATTTTCTGATTTACGTTCACTTTGGAATCATCAATTATGGTACTTTCAGTATTTTCTTGATACCAATTAGTACATTTTGGCCAACATAGTATTGCTTTTCCTACCTCTCATGAGGAAAAATGGTGTCTGTCCAGTAATTTTATTCACTGTGTTATTATAACTACAGACTTTTTCTTGAATGTATTTTTGTACAGGTAAATGTGATGCAATGGCTAGTTGTACACCCTCTTTGACACTAGGACATGGTGCCTCTCTTATTGCTTGTACTAAGTCAAGTCAAGCAAGCTTTATTCGACGATTGTCATAAAAGCATACAGTACATATAAGTGTGTTTAAAATAATAAATATTCTTAGAATTTGAATAAAATAGAACTAGTAAAAAACAACATAAATACTCTTAAAAAGGTAGATATTGCACAAAAGATGAGTAAGGAAATTTTTGCATCCATAATATAAAATTAATTTGTTAACAGTTTAATTCTAATGGACCATACCCACCCCAGAAATTTTGCCGTGGCTACATACACAGTCATATTAGTGCAGGTACAAATTATTCTAAGTGCAACCAGTCCACTGTCGGTGCCCAACAACCTGCACATTGGGCGCAGCCAAAACCGGCAGGGGGCCACGTATGCTGGACATTCAAACAATAGGTGTCCAATAGATTCAAAGAGCGCCGGGCAGCCTGGACAAGAAGGCTTCTCCCCTGGAGACCATCTGCTGGTAAAAGCCCTTACAGGCAAACTCCCAACTCTCAATTGGAAGTAAACTTTACGGTCCAGAGGTTTCATAATGGTGTCCCAGAAAGCTTCCAAATTTGGGCCCTCTTTAATGACCAAAAACATACCGGTCAAGGAACAGGGATCTGTTTTCCTGAAGAGTTTGTGGGCCACAGACTTCCAATAAAGGTCCTTGAGTACCTACTTGGGGGAAACCTTGCGTTTGCTGGATCCTCCCACAGTTCTCTTAGGCCGAGTTCACACAGAACACCCCGAATATGCACCAGCCACTTGATTTTATGGGAATTGCCACTAGTAATTATATCCAGCAATCCCCGAGTATAGGTGGCCAGTTCTGGGGTGGTCCAGATCCGCCTCCAGTATAAAACTGGGCGTAAGGATGCAATAAGGGCTATTGGAGACAGCCCTAGATCATAAAAAAGGGGAGTCAAAGGGGTGCTCTGAGGTAGTTTAATTAAATTCCTTAAAAATGAATTTTCAGACACCGACATCCCCCTGAGATTCTCGTGCCCCACATTTCCACTCCATATAGAGCGGAACTAACCACTTGTACTAAGTCATCTTTTGGTTTAATTCCTTCAGAAGTGAGCTGATGTCCAAGATAATCTATCTTATCCTGTGCAAATTTACATTTTGTTTTAGTAACTGTCATACCTTTTTCTTTCAGTATTTTAAGTACCTCAGACAACACTTTGTTATGTTCCTTCATTGTGGCGGCATGTACTAGTATGTTGTCCTGAAACTTTTCAACCCCTTTTACATTTTTGAAGATTATGTCCATAATTATTTGAAATACACTAGCGGCTGTAGCGAGTCCAAAAGGTAACCTCATATATCTGAATACTCCGAACGGAGTCACAAAAGTAGTGAGGTCCTTTGACTCCTCCGCCAGCTTGATTTGACGGTATGCTGACCTAAGGTCTGTTGTATAGCTCCTATATATCCATATTTCGTGTTAAGTTAGCATAGGTACATTTCAGATTTAAACGCCATTTTTCCTTTCTTGCAACTTCTGCACACGACCCTCATTTGTTGACTTAGCTTTCAACCTAGTAGTTTGCCGTGGTGAATGTGAGAATAATATGTTATTGCTCTGATATCTGCTTTGTTTAATAAAACATGTCTGCACGGAGAGTGCTGAAGTTTCAGGAGCAACACGATATGGAATTGTTATGAGGTCTGATCTCCACGCCTTCATAGTCATAACACAAGTGCAGCCTTTGCCAACTTGGGCTTGAGGCGGGATTGATATTGCTTTGCAGGAGAATAGTTAAGACACTTGATGCGGTGCACATGCAGAGAGAGCTGGTGTATGCTGATGTGATTCCTTCATGCTAGGACACTAAGGTATGGGCCCGCCCTAAAACAACCCAAAGAGACCTTCTTAGCTAATAATATAATATATGTGTCAGGGAGGGTGAGATATAAGTGTTGTTAACTCTTATTCATTACAGCATGTTAACATGCTGTCACCATTCGCTTTTTATGTCTTAGTAACTATGCTGATAATTTTGCTACTGATAATAAGTGTACTTGTATTATCTAAGATACTGCGCCTGAGAAGACGGCATTAGTAAATAAACATTTCAAATGCACATGTGTCTTCTTTACTCCATGTTCTGGTTTGTAATGATAATATAACGAAAGAGTGTTCATGAGTCCCACGTACCCTGAGGTACTGTAAGTTCATGTTCTGGTTTGTCTAAACATTGGGTGTTTGATATGTCCAATGAGACACTGTAGCTAGCTCGGTAAGGGGTGAGTTGGTTGCTAAGGTAAGTTTTGGGACATCCTAATTTGCCGAGGTTCCACTCCTCTGTGCACAGTTCTGTGTGAGTACAGAAACCCTGCAACATGGCGCCCAACGGTTTCGGTGGTCTTATATCATGACACTCGAGTAGTTTATCGTTCATGCCTTAACCCCTTCACATCCGTTTCCGGAAAACGGGGTGTCGGTGAAACCTACCTATTTCTTGGAATAGGTCTTTATTCAAGCTTGATTCTTACCTAAACGGTTTCTTTGGATTACTACCCAGTTGTGCTACAAAGTATTCTTTGTTTTTTCTTGTTTCCAGTTCTGTAATGGCGGCAGCGGTGGCTATTGCGCAGCATAGTCGCGTAGCGGTACGCAACCATCTTCAGACGTACCAGGTCCCAGTAGATGGGATGGCTGTGATTTTCGTGGTATGTGCAGATCCGGCGTTTCCTTACGAGTTGTTTTACTCTTGGGTTACGTTTCCGGCTGTGGACGCTAATTCTGGTTTGTTCCACTCCTACACCGCCTCGGATGTCCCAGCTGAATATACGCCGTACAGGGCATTGGAAATACCTATTGATCATTGGCAGCATCGAGTTTGGTTTGATGGCGCCCTCCCCCACTCTATGTCCCCTGCGAGGTTAGGTCCACTCTCAATTCCAGGTACTAATTGGCCTGCGTTGGGTGGCTTTACCCCGCACCCGAATCACGGGGCTTGCACCCTGGCTGAAATTCGCAGGCTGCATGTAGTTTCCATTTCCGTGATTCGTGCTTTAGTGCAATACATCGGTCGACATCTTCCTGGTGGTCCCCAGGGGGGTGCGGCCGCTCCCATGGAACGAGGCGGTATGCGTCTCAATCCAGTGATGGTAAATTCGGTTTTTGGTGCGCGTCCTGTTGACAACGATGACTTCCCATTCTGGCTAGCAGAGAAGTTTGATCAACTGGAGGCGGTTTTTCCGAATTCTACTCCTGCTGATAAACATAGAATGTTAACGATTACTCTACCGAAGGATATTACTCCTGAACTTGCTGACTGTGACAGCTGGGGAAAAACATTTGCGGCAGTTTATACAAGGTGCTTCGGCACCCCGTCTATGACTGCCCTGCCTGAAATCGTTAGACGTGTTCAGAATGATCACGGTCCAGAGGCAGCGGTTGAATTGGGTATGCGCCTGTGTGGTTCTTTTGAGATTGTAAGTGATCTCATTCTCTCCAATGTTAAAGGAGATGCAGTTAACTTTCAGGTGTCGAATGCTTTGGCTGCTCTGCCCGATGCCGACAAACCCCGCCAGTTAGCAAAGATTGTGGTGGCCGCTTATAAAACAATTGGCCGCACAAGTAGAGGTCTAAAATATTTTCCAGTAAAGGAGAAAAAACAACCACAGGGACAATCTGCAGTGACAGATGCCCAGCCCAAGTCCAAGAAACAAAATTGGCCTAAAAAACAGACACAGGGGAAGCAGACAACGCAGACTCAGGGTACTTTTCCTGCGATACAAGCTCCTGCGCCACCCGAAAAAGTTTATGATTTGCGCGACCGCGCGATGATTAAATCGCCTGATCGTTTTCAGGGTTCTGATCAACGCTCTCCTCGTTCCTTTCAGGACACATCGGCTCCCAAGACCGGTGGAGGAGGAGGGGGTGGACGTGGACGTGGTGGCCAACAAGGACGTGGCCAGTCCCGCCAGACGGACGGCGCAGTGAAGCAGGAGGATTCTACGCCTAGGCGTCCGCAGTTTGCGAAAAAGAAAGTCGCAGCCTTAACAGCGCATCGATATGCCACAGATAGTGAGAACGCGGCTTCGGAATCTGACGTGGGCTCTGACCTTGCTGGACAGCGCGGCGGAGATAACCATAGTCAGAGAGGCGCTGCGTCCACTACTGAGGGTGACAGCGACTGATGTCTACGTTGTGATAGAAACAGCGGATACGAGACTTGCTCCCCCTGAAAGACTATATGAAATTGTCCTGTTAATTGAAGGTGACATACAGCGTACCGTTAAAGGTGTATTTTGGGAGAATCTGTCTTCTACATATGATATTTTACTTTCGGAGGCTGACTGGCCCCCACCTTTTGTGCTCGCGGCGCCGCGAGGGGAGGAGGTAATCCTACCCAGTTTCGCGAACACTGTCTCGAAAGAGCATGCGCAGCATTTTGCAGAAGAGTGGGCTCGGGCTCTCGCGCCGGCTCTGTACCGTAACCAATGTGGTTGGGATAAATTGTCGCCTTGCCACGAAATTCCGTTGCGTTCTCAGCCGCAGCCTCAACCTCAATATCCCATTCGGCGTGAAGCAAAATCTTCCGTCGCGGAAATCCTTGAACAATTGGAATATCAGGGAGTTATTGAAACGTGTGTGTCACCGATGAATAATCCCCTTTTTACTGTGAATAAACCTGACGGATCATATCGTTTGGTTTTGGATTACCGGCATTTAAACTCGCATTGCCGTAACTGTGCAGTACAGAATACCCACGGCTCTGCCCTAGTGGATAGTCTCGTGCGTAAGCGTTTCAAGACAACGCTTGACATATCCAATGGTTTTTATGCCCACAGATTGGACAGCTTTAGCTCCCAATGGACCAGTTTTACAAGCGCTGGAGTCCAAAAGCAATTCCGGCGTCTTCCAATGGGCTACAAGAATAGTCCTGGTGTTTTTACCGCTCGAATTGTCTCTATACTGGAGGCACTCGACCCTGATGCTTTTTCATATGTGGATGACATATATCTCACAGACGACGATATTTGGGAGCATCTGTGTCGAGTAAATTCTCTTGTTTGCAACTTCGCAGACATGGGTTACAAATTCAACTTTGCAAAATCGCACATTGCTGAACACACAGTGTTGTTTTTGGGCTATGAGCTCAACAATGAAGGTAGAGGTTTGGCTCCTCACTTCTTGGAGAAGTGCGCACATTTGCGCGCACCAACAACTCTGAAAAAATTACAATCCTTACTGGGCTTTTTGAATTTCGGCAGAACTTACATTCCGGAATATGCCCAGCGTATCAAGCCTTTGTATGCTTTGATACAACCAACTTTCTCAAAATCTTGCTGGCTGCCTGAGCATTCAGCCATTTTGCAATCCTTGCAGGCTGATCTGCTCGCTTCTAAATATTTACTGACTCGTGATAACCACACCAACCTGGTCATAAGAATAATTCCTGGGACGGTGGGTTTCACTTACCTCACTTTTAATGAAGGTGACACAGTACCTATTGCTTACAAGTCACACTTGTACACCTCGGCTGAGATGCGGTTTCCCACCATAGAAAAGGTTTTAACTGCTGTACAGATGGCTATTCTAAAGGAACGATCTCTGTCACAGGGGAAACGCATGCTAGTGGTAACACCCTGTCCTCATTTGGAGGCAGTCACGAAAGCCAGTGTACCAAATTCAAAAGCTTTGCACCCTCGGTGGATTCAGTGGGCTGCGTCATTGTCATCCTCGGATGTCATGTTTATTTTTGACGCTTCCTTACGGTCGCAGGAGTTCTTGCAGTATGAATTCGTTCACCCTGCTCCTCTGGCGATGCGACCTTTGGAGGACTTCCATTGCATCATTTACACTGATGGGTCGGCGCAGGTTGCGCATGGCTCTAAACATGCCTACGTTTCCGCTTGCGCCATTGTGGTCGGTGCTATGTTGAATGATGAGTTCATTTCCAGGGAGGTACACACGATGCCCCTGGGCGATTGCACCGCACAATTAGCAGAGCTTCGTGCTCTCTTACTAGCTTTGGAGTACGCAGATCCAAGTGTTACTACTCTAATTGTAAGTGATTCTTACTACTGTGTCCAGTCTTACAATGAAAACTTGTTCTTTTGGATTCAAAATGATTTTCATGATTCCAAGGGTAGCACAATAAAACATAAAAAGATCTGGGTTCGAGTGGCAGAGCTTAAGGCTGTGTTGCCACTCGTTTATGTGATTCATACTCTCGGTCATCAGCGCGTGGGAGTTCACGCTGTTGGCAACTCGCTTGCTGATGAAGCAGCGAAATCTGCAGTATCTACATACTTAGTTGCAGCAGTTACTAGGTCGAAAACCAAGATTGATAGCGACATCTTGGCAGCGATTGCTGCCTCTGAGAAGGGAAGTAAACATCCTTCGGGATTCCCTTCGAAGTACAAATACCACTTAAGTCCCGAAAAGGTTCCTTTTGTGACAATACCTGATGTTGGGGAACGGCTGATTCCCAACTCTGATCGCAGAACAGACTTGATTACAGCAGCTCATGAAGGTGTGGCGTCTGCGCATGCGGGCGTCTCAGCCACTGTAACGCAACTACAACAACGTTTCTGGTGGCGGGGACTGTACAAACAGACGCGTGATTATGTCCTTCTTTGTGACATATGCCAGCAGATTAAACCTTCAACTGCTACGCGTCCGCCTCAGACTCAGTTGTACATTTCTAATAAACCACTAGGCTGTGTTTATTTAGATCACTGCGGTCCATTTTCATCTGATACTGCGTATAAATACATCTTAGTAGCAGTTGACTCATGCACACGCTTTGTGTGGTTATGGCCACATCGCAGCGCTGATTCCCGGACTGTCATCAGAGATTTGCGTATCTTTATAGGGATTTTTGCCTGTGGTACCTTCCATTCGGATCAGGGTCCGGCTTTCGCCTCTAAGGCGTATAAGGATGCCATGACTTCGATGGGGGTCCAAGTCAAGTTTTCGTCACCCTACAGACCCGAGGGTAATAGTGTAGTTGAACGAATGAACCGTGATTTGAAGCAATCTTTGACAGCCCGAGTTATAGGCACTGGCAGAAACTGGCTGGCCCACCTCTATGGCGTGCAGCGTGCTCTTAATAATCTCCCTAGAAGGTCTCTGGGTGGGCGGACCCCATACGAAATGCTCTTTGGCATCAAGATGTTCGTCCCTGACCTTGACGGTCTAGACTCGGTGGTTCGCGCCACTTCCTTTGACGCAGATGAACATTGCAATGTTTTACAGGATCTACAAAAGACGAGAGACACTCTTGCAAAGGAACATTTGCCCTCCTCATCGGATGATGCGTTGCAGATCCCGGTAGTTGGCTGGCTACCCCAAGTTGGAGAACTGGTTCGAGAGAAGATCGACAACAAGAAAGAGTTTGGTCCCTCCTATCGCGCTCCGGTCCCAGTGCTTGGAGTGAAGGGCACAAGAACAGTCATTTTACCACCGCTTCCAGGTCGTAAGGAAAACAGGTTTATTTCTATTGACAATGTCAAGATACACAGAGTGGCCGATTCTTCTTAGCATGACACCGGCTGTTTCCTGTCCTTCCATTGTGAGAAATTCAATTATGCCCACTGCCTCTAATAATGAACCTGAGGTGGCCATCGAATTACCTGCTGTTTCCACTCCATTATTGAATACTTTACCAGGAACTAACCTTGATGAGACAGACTATACATACCCCACTGATTTGTCCATGCCTGACCTGCAAGCTCGTTTAGCCACGGAATCAAGATTTTCATTTGACTCTGCTTCCCTTGCCTCGAAAAAACCATCTAAAATTGCATTATATGCTAGCCTGTTTAAAAAACATTTTTTGATACCTCCTTGGATATACATTTGGCTGGCCCTTTTTTCAGTTTACCTTTTTATGTCAATTGGTTTTGTGTTTTATTTTTTTCGGATTATGAATGGACACTATGTCGAGGAGAGAACTTGCATTACTCATTTGAATGGAACTTTGGCCCCACTTTCCTCTTCACATTCTACACACAGATTAAAAAGGGACTTGACTTTGGTTAACATCACAGCGTGGCCTGTTCTGGATGGAATCGCGTGGGATGCAGTTCGTTTTCAGATTCATGGCCCAACGGAAGTCGTTAATGTTCCTAATGTACTAAGAGTTAATATGGGGGATGTGGTGAAACAAAACATTCGTTCTGATGATTGGGATGTTAATGCTGTGGAAAGTTTGTTTTCTGATTTGAAATATTATGCTGCTTTTGATGCTGAGGATTTATATTTAGAATCTGCTAATTATGGTGAATTGTTCTGTTACCAACATTATGGCAATCACTTCTTACACAAGACATCTTCCCGAAGGGATGCGGTTAATTTTACTCAGTGGGAACATTGCCCAGCACCAACACAAGGGAGTTCAGAAACGTTTCTTAAAAAGTATACTTATTTCACTGACTTTAATCAGTCCAATCCCGAGTCCTTTTATTTTAAATTTCAAAAACAGCCACTGTCCAAGGTTCGACTTACAAATACAAAATTGTTATATTCAAAGGCCTTCCTGGATCAATTAGTTTCTGGAGGGTATGAGTTATGGAAGGATACCATAGACCTTAAATCAGTTTGGGGCTCAAGGGCCTGGCAGGTACAAGGCACTGAGGCTTTGCACCGTGCATGTCTCATCCCAAATCATATGTGGTTTTTAAATGAAACCATTTCCCAGACCACGTGCTTTGGATTGGCTACATCTAAAAGGTTAAACACCCCGTCTTTCCCGGAGTTGGAGGAATATGAGAATTGGAGTAATTTTACTAAATTGTCCATTAGAGAAATACAGGCTCTGCTTCTGAATTCCTCCTTTAACATTTCCAGTATGAACCCCAAGGGTTGGCTGCTTTGGCACCGTGGTGCTGATTCTTGCCAAAAGAGATTTTTAAATATGACTGACGGTTTTAGGGCTGTTAGATCTGATCCCCGTTTTGATTTGAGTCATGCTGTCACCTCTTACTCTGTGGGCAAGTTGTGTCAATCATGGCTGAAACATTCAACTTTACCTGCGGTTAAGTATCACCTTTCCAAACTGAATGCAGACGTGGATTTGAATGATTTCATTAAGGGCCCAGCTAGTGGCAGGTCGAAACGCTGGTTATATGGTGTTTACAATGAAATTTGGAAACTCTCACAAATTGAGGCTGCTTCACGCCTTAGGGCTATTGATCAGGCAAATCTTGAGAAAGTTCTTGCAGTTGTTGACAATAGCATTAACGTGCTTTCCTCTAGAATTTACACATTAGATAATATTGTGTCGTCTGTTGTTGATATTGTGCATGATGAAGTGTCTGTATTATACCATGGTCAAAATCAATTACGTTCGATCATGCAGTTTGCATGGACACTACAGACTCTAAAAATGGGTAAAGTTCCCTGGGGATACATGAACGTTTCCTCTTTATTTGCACCGTTTAATTTGACAGACAAACAACGCTTGCTTTCAATGCGTGATGCTTCCTTTTCTATGCTCCATATTGAAAGATTGGAATCTTTGCCTTTTTCTGTGGCAGAGACCACTGCTGCTACGTGGCTTATCCACGGTTTAATAACGCTGCCTTTTGCTTTATATAAGTTTTCAATTTGTATGAAATATGTGCCAATAGGTCGTTTTGAACCCTTAGGTAGCGGTTTTCTTCATGAGGTCTGGTCACTCCCATATACATACAGATGTTTCAAGGATGAACAAGAGGTTTATCTAACAGGGGATGAGTGTACTGAGACGCCAGATCATTCTTTAATGTGTAGACACATACAGTTACACGGTTCATGTAACAAGGACAGACCGAATATGGCTTGCGTTTTACAGGGCACGCCAGTTCCTGCTATCATCCCCACGTTTAAATTGTTAGAGAATGGTAGTTATTTAATGCTCAATAATGAAAACTGTTGTGGTTTAATTAAAGGTATAGCTTTCATAGTAACAGTTAGTGAGCGAGTTATTTGCTGCAGAAATGTTCTTTATCCTCCCACACGTGAACATAGGGAGTCTTCCATTTGGCCACAGATACCGACCTTGGGAGCAGAATTCAGCGGCATGGCTAGAATAAGAGCTCTATTGTCCCAGAAAGAGGTGGCCTTGAGCTCGGCCCGTGAAACTTTCGTGCTTCACATTGCTAACACCCGCACGGAGGTTCAGGCTCTTTTAAACACTGATTTGCCCTTGCATTTCGGAGCTATGGTCCGTTCTATCTTTAACGCATCCTCCACAACGGGCCTAGCACATTTTTTTAAAGTTGTTAGCGGTGGTCTCGTGACTTCCTTTGAGAAGATTTTTGGAGTCATCCCTGCTTTCTTCCATTCTATTTTTTCATCCTTATTTGGAGGGTTCCCGTTTTTACTTGCTTTAGCGGCAGGCGCATTGGTGGTTTTCTGCCTTTTTAAATATGGATGCCCTTCCTGTGCAAGACCACGCACAGCTACTACTGACGCGGTTTCGCAACCGCATGCTTGATTATTATGGCACACTGCCGTTGGCGACTCTAAGCACGGCGTTTGGATTATCTTTTCGGTTCTCCTATTTCACCTGTGTCCAGCCTGTATTTCGCTGCCTGACCTGTGATTTCCTTTGGGCCATTGATTTGTGTCTCTGCGGACCAGCATCTTCTGACGTCGATTTTGATCAACTGATGAGTCCTATCATTGCTCACGAGTTGGTTTGTTCTGACGAAAGAATTATGGCCTTGGCGGTGGCACATGGACTAATGGGTCCCTGGGATGTGTTGTCGGCAGCGCGAAATTTCTTGGAACAAAGTTTTCTTGAAAACCCACCGAGCTGTCCTCTGATGGTTATAGAGGATCCGGTGCTGGAAGATCACGTATGTTCCTTTCATCTTTTAAACTGGATGGCTGAACTGTTTTCGGATGAGGACAGTGACTTCCTCCTTGAGGCTGTTGCAGCTTACTTTTCATATACGGTCTTATCATAGACACTGCCTCAGATTGGCATGCTGATTGATAGCATTTCCTTGATTTTATTGACTTTTGGTCAAGACATTTTATTTTTGCTTGCCTATTGGCTTGAGCCACATTATATTTGTGGGCTATTTTTTAGCATTAGTTTTTATAATTGAATTTTTATTCATGCTCGTTTATAAATGGATTCTGCTCTCATGTGATGGCACTTCTGTTACCTTATTTAGTCCGTTCTCGGATCATGGGGGGGTGTTGTATAGCTCCTATATATCCATATTTCGTGTTAAGTTAGCATAGGTACATTTCAGATTTAAACGCCATTTTTCCTTTCTTGCAACTTCTGCACACGACCCTCATTTGTTGACTTAGCTTTCAACCTAGTAGTTTGCCGTGGTGAATGTGAGAATAATATGTTATTGCTCTGATATCTGCTTTGTTTAATAAAACATGTCTGCACGGAGAGTGCTGAAGTTTCAGGAGCAACACGATATGGAATTGTTATGAGGTCTGATCTCCACGCCTTCATAGTCATAACACAAGTGCAGCCTTTGCCAACTTGGGCTTGAGGCGGGATTGATATTGCTTTGCAGGAGAATAGTTAAGACACTTGATGCGGTGCACATGCAGAGAGAGCTGGTGTATGCTGATGTGATTCCTTCATGCTAGGACACTAAGGTATGGGCCCGCCCTAAAACAACCCAAAGAGACCTTCTTAGCTAATAATATAATATATGTGTCAGGGAGGGTGAGATATAAGTGTTGTTAACTCTTATTCATTACAGCATGTTAACATGCTGTCACCATTCGCTTTTTATGTCTTAGTAACTATGCTGATAATTTTGCTACTGATAATAAGTGTACTTGTATTATCTAAGATACTGCGCCTGAGAAGACGGCATTAGTAAATAAACATTTCAAATGCACATGTGTCTTCTTTACTCCATGTTCTGGTTTGTAATGATAATATAACGAAAGAGTGTTCATGAGTCCCACGTACCCTGAGGTACTGTAAGTTCATGTTCTGGTTTGTCTAAACATTGGGTGTTTGATATGTCCAATGAGACACTGTAGCTAGCTCGGTAAGGGGTGAGTTGGTTGCTAAGGTAAGTTTTGGGACATCCTAATTTGCCGAGGTTCCACTCCTCTGTGCACAGTTCTGTGTGAGTACAGAAACCCTGCAACAGGTCAATCAAAGAGAAAACTTTTGAGCCAGTTGTAAATGCCAAAATCTCCTGGATTTTGGGCAAAGGATGACCATCCACAACAAGATTGCTGGCTGAAGTGGACGTTAAAATGAATTATTAGTGATCCGGCAATGGATAAACCAATTATCCTGAGAATGTCTGTTGATACTACTCTCGTTTGTATTTCCTTCTCATTTGTGACTGTGTATATCTCCTTCAATGACATTGGTAGTTTGTTTTTCACATTTAAGGTGGTAGCAGCAGGTGGCCTTCTGCCTTATTGCCTTACATTCTACAGAGTTCATTTGGTTTTATTGAGCTCTGGCAGCCAAAGTATTTGAGTATCACAGTTGAGACACAAGCTAATTATTTTTTCCACAATGCAAACATTTAGAAAATGGGGAAAAGTGCACTAATGCCTAATTAGTCAAAAGTTTCAGGATGACAAAAAATAACTTTATGATTTACTTCTGTTTAAGACTACAATACCTCTCTTTCCCCTGACTGTTTGACTAAAGTAAACCTGCCAGTTGTCGTGCTCAACACACCAAACCCAAGATTGTAAATGGGCAGATGTAAGCGTCCATTTGCCGCTTTTGGCCGCAACCAGTGCATCAATTAGTATTTCCACATAGGGCAGAGTTTAAAGGAGTGTGTGCAGGTATTAAGGAGTTTTAGTAGACTGCACTGGAAACCATTGTTACAAATGAGCAGCTGTGAATCTTGCTGTTAAAGCGGTTGTGGGCACAGAGGACCATATCTTGCACTGTAAGGAGGGAGCCGTGATCTGATGCTGTATGTTTTGATGGGTTTAGCTGCTAGAACCATAAAGCCAACCAATGCTAAATAGCTGGTATTCAAAAGAGGTTGAAGGGGTTCACTGTGTGGTAGAAGTTGTAATTTTGATGTCATCTCCCATGGAGAGAAGCCAAACTAAGAGAAGGTTTAGACACAGAAGTGGTCTAGCAGAAGAGGATGTGTGAAAAAAATAAGCGCCTTATTTACAAAGTAAGATTTCTACTTTAACGTAATACCAACACTCTGAGACCAGGAAAGCGGTCTGGTATGTGCATGGTTTGGCATAGGTTAAATTAGTTGTAAAGCTTTATTACCTGGATTAAAACAATTTTAGGATAGTCAGACCTGATGTACAAAGTTTTTCATGATCTATGATAGTCTTAGAAATTTCTTACATCGAGAGGAAAAGAAAAAAACATTGTAATCCATGCTCTTCTTTAATAGCATGAGATTGTGCCTGTGGGATTTCAGAAAGGCGGCACAAATGGAAACCCACTGTTCAAGGAAGACAGAGACCCCTCTCAACTTCCCAAGAAGAAGTCTGAAGGAGTGTCTATGATCGAAGCAAAGTGTCTGGCGAGCTCTTCAACCGGCACTAGGTCTGCACCCTGTACTGAAATGTTATGTTTCAAGAATGTGAGATGGAAGCTTTCTCTCTCACTGGCATATTTCTGTACCATCACAATCAAAGAATAGTTCAATATCGAGTGCACGAGGGAGTGGCAACACTTTGGAACAAGCATTTGCAATGCAATAGGTCTCGCAGCATTAAAGTTTGAGTTACTGGCATTGTAAA
The DNA here is from genome assembly GCF_964261635.1 of Lissotriton helveticus. Classification (NCBI taxonomy): domain Eukaryota; kingdom Metazoa; phylum Chordata; class Amphibia; order Caudata; family Salamandridae; genus Lissotriton; species Lissotriton helveticus. Next base: position 684,591,737 of record NC_136059.1, read on the forward strand.
TGACAATGCTTTGCATTAATTTATTTTCTTTAATTTGCAATTGGTATATAAACATTGTTTGTGAATGGTTAGCTGTTGCTTATGCTAAGCAAAGTTGGCACTAATATAGAGTGCTAGTCTTGCTTGTTATAAGCATGCTGATTTAAAGAACTCTGAAACCTGTGGGTAAAGTTTGCGCCATATAAAAGTGAAAACTAATAAATTAAAATTTTAAAAAACCTACCTGGAGGAGCTTCGCGGGCACCCAAGATGGTCGCGTGAGCACAGAGCTCCCCGGACCCGCGCCACCCTTCACGATATCCTGACTACATCCTGATTTCGAGGACGGGCTTTTGTTCCTACATCCTTGCTGATCTTCGTACCTTTTGAAAAATCGAATTTGGACGCTGGGGTCCACTTTTGCATCGTCTCTACTTTTTGTGGCCTACCCCGAGGCGGACCGGGGGCTCGGTTGCTTAGCAGGTCGTGGAGTAGTGGATCAACAACGGCTGAGGGGGTCCCCTCTGGTCGACCCCTCCTGACTTTCGGTTTCGTTTTCTGCTCCCGGCTCTGATTGGCAGAGGTGTAGCCCTGATCCACCTTCGGCTGGCCTGTTGTCACTTTGCTGTTTGGTGCTGGCCCGACTGACTGCCCACAACCCGGCCTTTTTTGTCCCTACAACCATCTGATCTGGTCTTGTTGACTGTCTGGACATTCCACGACCGGCCATTTTCACCAGGTCGCGAGGACCCCTTCGGGGTCCCTTTTCCAATATGGCCACCGGACCGCCTCTTGAGAAGCGCAAGACCAAGGCACCTCTCCGTGGTGGCCAATCCCAGACGAACATTATGGATCACTACTCGCAGGTCAAGGGGTCGCCTGGCGCTGCGGGCCGCGCTTCGGATAACCCTAAAACCGTCTTTTCAGCGTCTTCGGAACCATCCTTACAGGACGTCATGGGTGCCATTGCCAACATTCAGGCCTCTATGGGACATCAGTACGAGGCCCTAGCCTCTAAGATCGACACGGTGGCCGTTGACATTACGCTGATTAGAGCGGATCTTGCGAAGACCAATGAGAGAGTCGAGTCATTGGGCTTGAAGACTTCTAGTCTTACTGCGGATGTCACAGAAGCCCAGACTGAGATCGGCAATCTGCGTTCCTCGCATGACCTGATGGCTCGTCGTCTCGAGGACTACGAAAACAGGGCCCGTCGCAACAACGTGCGCCTTATTGGTGTCCCGGAGAATCCAGAGATCCTGGGGGTTGACCTCTTGGTGGAGGACTTGATTACCAACTATCTTTCTCCCGCTGGACTCAGCAAGTTCTTTGCTGTTGTGCGCGCTCATCGTGTCCCTGGCGGGAAGGCTAAGCCGGGTGCTCCCCGAGGCCCATTATTGCCAGGTTGTTCCACCTTAGAGACCAGGATGCTGTTCTACAGGCCTCACGGGACAAGGGCCCAGTGAATTTTGAAAATGCCTCCGTTTCTTTTTATCCTGACTTTTCACCGCTTGTCCAGAAACAAAGACTTGGATATCAGGGAGTGAAGAAACGATTGCGGGACTTGGGTCTCAAGTACGCCATGTTGTTCCCTACCAGGCTACGGATTGAATATCGGGAACGCGTATTCTTTTTTGACCGCCCCGAAAATGTCAGTGACTGGCTCGACTCTCTGCCTATAAGAGATGAACCTACTGGGCACCCCGAAGGCGCCGACGGGGGTGTGGCGGAATGAGGATTTTACCTGTGGATCCTGGCGTCTGAACTTTTCTGCTGTTTCAGCTGAGTCTGGACTTGGATCTTCTGTTAGGCCTAGATCAGCCTGGGGGTGGCGGGGGTGAATGGGGACTCTTCCTCCTCCTGGGTTCTTTGCGTAGCTTAGTTTAGTAATGGGGCGACAGGCACACTGCAAGTTGGGGTGACTTATTAGTCGTACGCAGGGGCGCAGGGTGGAGGAGTAACACGTTCAAGTTGGGGGGGTGTGTGTGTGTTTCTGTTTACTCACGAGGCATCGTATTGTTTTTCTCATCTGCACTGATCATGGGGTTCTATGTGGGTCCTGCTCTGTCTACATTTCAGGGATGGGGGGTGGCGAGTTGAGACTGTTATCCTGGAATGTCAATGGGTTAGGGGACAGAATTAAGAGGAGTATTGTTTTGAGATTCCTTTGGCGTCATTCTCCTGATATTGTCCTCTTGCAGGAGACGCATTTAATAGGCAATGCATGTCAGGCAATGAATAGGCGCGGTTATCGGTTGGTGGGCCATGCGGGGTTTACTTCTGGGTCCAGGGGGGCTGGTATTCTCATTCGGTCCTCTCTCCCTTTTGCAGTTGACGAGGTGAAACTCGACGACAGGGGGCGCTATGCGGTGCTCACTGGTAGGTGGGAGGGGAGGACATTATCCATACTTTCAGTTTATGTCCCCCCGTGTCTGCAGGCTTTAACCTACGCTGATCTGTGTAGAGTCCTTTTGGACCTTCCTGAGGGCCTTCTTATTTTGGGTGGGGACTTGAATTCGGTTGTTTCTGGCTCCTCTGATCGTCACCCTCCCAGAGATCTACCCAGGGCACAAATGTGGTTCAGTGATTTGCTAGAGACCTTTGGGCTTGTGGACGCCTGGAGACTACTACACCCTACACAGTTACAGTACACCTTCCTCTCTGGGGCACACGGCAGCCCTTCCAGATTGGACTATTTCTTAATGCCAGCGGTCCAATCCTCCTCCATCAGAGAAATCCGTCAGCTCCCTAGGGGTATTTCCGATAACTCCCCCTTATGGCTCCGGTATGAGGTCGGGGCAGGCGATGAGGGAAGAGTTGCTCCTATTAATCCATGGTACTTTCGCAACCCCAAGACCCGTTCGGAACTTGTAAAAGCTATTGAGCATTATTTAGATGAAAACGTGGGGTCTGTTTCTTCTGCTGTTTCGCTATGGGAAGCATTTAAAACTGTTATACGTGGTCAGTCCCTGTCCTTGATTGTCGCTGCTAAGAAGGCCGCCAATGTGGAGGTTGTGCGATTGGAATCTGAGATAGCCACTCTGGAGGACGATATTCGGTTGGGCGTCTCCAGTATGAAGTTGCACTCCATTGCTTTGAAACAAGCGGACTACAAGGCTCTGGTAACTGATGCTGCGAAAGTGATGTATAGGGAGCAGCAGGGACGACTGTATGATGTGGGAGACAAAGGGGGTAAATTGCTTGCGTGGTTGGACAAGAAAGAGAGGGTTAATCGTGTGGTCCCTGTGATTGAGCGGCTTGATGGAGAGTGTGTCACTGATCCAGCTGGGATCGTTCGGTGTTTTGCGGACCACTTTGAGACTGTATACACCTCTGTTTGTGATAGGGATGAAGAGGACTCCCGATTGTTGTTGCAGGACATTGCTTTTCCTCGCCTTTCTGATGCTGACAGAGACCTCATGGATGCTCCACTTACAGTGGATGAAGTTGCGGTGGCTCTTCGTTCCCTCCGTTCGGGTAAGGCGAGGGGTCCCAATGGTTTGCCCATTGAATTGTACAAGCTGCGACCTGATAAAATGGCGCCCTACTTAAGGGACATGTTCCTCGAGGCTCTGGAGTCTGGCTCCCTCCCCTTTGACCAACGACTCGCTACTATCGTAGTCATTCCCAAGGAGGGTAAGCCACGGGATCGTTGTACTTCGTACAGACCTATTTCTTTACTCAATGCCGAACCCAAAATTTTGGCTAAACTATTAGCGAATCGCTTAGTAACTGTGATCGGGGACTTGATCCATCCAGATCAATCCGGTTTTATCCCACACCGCAACACTGCTTTGAATCTGCGCAGACTCCACGGAGTTCTCGCGAGAGGCGGGACGCTTACTGAACCGGCCATTTTGGCTTCTCTTGACGCTATCATGGCCTTCGACACTATCGAATGGCCCTACCTTTGGGCGGCCCTCTCGAAATTCGGGTTTGGGCCAGGCTTCATAGCCTGGGTGAAACTTCTTTATGAGAGTCCCCTGGCCCAGGTAGTTGTTAATCGAAGAGTGTCTTCCGTTTTTGCCCTTGGACGGGGTACCCGGCAGGGCTGTCCGCTGTCCCCTTTGCTTTTTGCTCTCGCTCTTGAGCCTATTACGGAGTGGCTCCGTTGGGAACCTTCTATGCGGGGCATCCGATGGTCTCCTGATTTCGAGGATCGAGTCTCGCTATACGCGGACGACATCCTCCTATATCTCACTTCCCCTAAACAGTCCCTGAATGTACTTTTTGATGTTCTGACCTCTTTTGGAAAGAACTCCGGTCTTGTTATTAATTGGGCTAAATCCTGCATCTACGTTTTGGCGGGAGATCTCCCTCCACTGCCGCGTAGATTTCCGATTCACGTGACGGAGACCGGTTTCAAGTACTTGGGGATTTATGTTTCCTTGGACCCCTCTAGGCGCTACGAGCTTAATTTATTACCCCCCCTTCAGCGGCTGACCCTCGATGTGGCTCGCTGGCGTAGGTTGCCGCTGTCGCCCCTCGGTAGAGCGGTGCTTTTCAAAATGATGTCTCTGCCTCGATTTTTGTACGCACTTCAGAATTCCTTTGACCCGATTGCCTCGGGTTATTTTCGTGAAGTGGAGAGCCTACAAAGACAACTGGTCTGGGACGGGCGTGCCCGTATTGCTCTTTCTAAACTCACGCTTCCGTGGTATGATGGCGGTATAGCCCTCCCGGACATCAGACGTTATTACTGGGCATCCCAGTTAAGTGCGATTAATCATGCGACCTACGCACCAGGCCCTGCTCCGGCGTTCTCCATGGATAAATTTATTCTTCCAGGGGGGACCTTCAACAGAGCGTTGTACTCTAGAGGACTCCGTGGAACATTGACCGGTCCCACTAAGATTGCAGTGAGAGTGTGGCGTGATGCGAATGCGGCCTTGGGTTGGTGTGGCAGGTTCACTCGGGCCACCCCTTTGTATGATCCGGAATGTTTGGGCCATTTGTGGAAAACGAAAGGCTTTGATAAATGGGATATGATTGGTATCAGCAGAGTGGGCGATCTGTGGTCGAACGGGTACTGTCAAGTCCTTTGACGTGCTGCAAGTGGAGTATGAGCTTGGTGACAATGAATTCTTTAGGTACGCCCAGATCCGTCATGCTCTGTTGTCTGTGTTTGCTGCGGGTGTTGATATTCCTGAGTCTTCCCCTCTGGAGGACCGCATTTTGGATGGTCATGTGCCCGACAGCACGATCTCATTGATTTATAAAAAACTCATCAATAACAGAGCTGACTTGCTGGTTCGCCTCAGGGCCGTGTGGTGTGCGGACGGACTGGAATTGGATGATGAGGACTGGCAGTCTGCTTTGTCCTCGCCCAAGGAGGTCGCCATTCCTGCTCGTTTGAGGTTCGTCCAGCTTAAGATACTTCACCGAGTGTATGTCACTGGGCCTTGTCTGGTTCGAATGGGTTTTTCCTTGGATGGGTTATGTAAGCGTGGCTGTGGGATGTCTGGTACCTTTCTCCACATATTGTGGGAATGCCCGGAGATGGTTAAGTTCTGGTCCCGAGTACATGCTGTCATGGAGAGTGTCACGGGTGTGTCCCTGCTGCCCGAGGCCAGGCGTTGTTTGTTGAATGTTTGGGAGCCTAATGACTACGGCTCAGCACAGATTGTATGGGCGACCCTTGGAAATATGGTAGCGAAAAGGGACATTGCCCAGCTCTGGGGTTCACATAGACCGCCCACCTTATCCAAGTGGAAAGAAAACATGGACTGGTGCATGTTCCGAGAGAAGACTGTGTACCTTTCCCGGGGACGGTCCAAGAAATGGGTTAGAATCTAGTCCCAATGGAACGCCTATCGTGGTAATATATGTACTCCCCCGCAGGATGTAACCATTGATGTGTCTTCGTCCCCCTAATTGACATTCCCTCTTCATCTATTGTCAGTGATTCCGCTTGTTTCCTTGTCTGCCCCTATCCCCGTACTAGCCGATTGAAATGTATCCATCTATCCTTTGAGCTCTGCCCGCATGGACCCATGATAATGTACTATTATGTTTTTGACTTGTAAGGTTTGGTTTGTTTTTATGTATGTTTGTTTAATTTCAATAAAAACTTTAAAAAAAAATAAAAATAAAAAAACACCTGTACCACGTCCACCAGACCATAAATAACGTGCAAAAAGAAAAGACCATTCACCATCTCCTTCTAGGACTTCTAGGACTGGGGCTGCCAGACCATAGACAATAAAATCCATTAACACCCAGGCACAAACGCAATTAACTGTAATTGTTTTATTCAAAACAGACATGGCCTTCAGAGATATAGCAAACCAACTTATCTACATATCAATCAGTACCCAAACACAAAACCATATACTGAATGTTTCACCTCCAACCATTGCCACAACCACCAATCAAGCCACAAAGTCAGCCATCTACAACTATGGGCGCAGCCGATAGCAAAGACACTTTATTATTTAAGACAAAGTCTAGACAGATTGCGGTTTTATGAAAACGTGGTTTTATCAACGAGTATAGTCACATGAATAACAAGAGATACCAGTCAGGTGTGCTACTTAAGGGGGATGAGGGCCGCCTTTTAAAAATCGATCATTCTCATCCCTGTGTCCAGCCCGTGTTTTGACTAATGGTGGATGGCAGCTGATTAATCATGATAGTGTGTCGCTCTTTTTTTACTTGTAGGCCAAGTGGAAGAGGATGCCAACTGGCTGCCATGATCGGAATCCCTCGCTTCCCCCAGGACGGTCCAATAACTCTTGTTACATCTGTTGGATGATACAAATTCAATGTAACATACAACACAGCTTGGCGTGGGTGTTCTCATCGATAAGTGGCATTTACACACTTGACTTACTACTAATCAGCCATAGAAAATTTCTTGAACATAGCTGCAGATACTATTTCAACTCTTATGCACACCATCATTGTCCCAGTGCCACTGGCGATGCCCCTAAGATATGTTGCATATCTTCCAGTCACACACACACTACTGATGCTTACTGCCCAATGCTGAGTGGCGATGTCATGGTTGAAGGTCCCACTTCGAGAGCAGTGGTCTGACCAAGGGATGCAGCACTAGGCAATGTGTTAAATACATTTTTAAGAAAATTAAAACCATTCATCTCAGAGGCAGATCTAAAACTGGCTATACAATCCCTAGTTATATCGAGGATTGAATATGGTTGCTCCACATTAGCCGGCCTACCTAAAACATCCACAGCACCACTAAAAGCTTGTCTCAACGCAGCGGCAAGACTCATCACTGGATCTAGGAAATTTGATCATATATCTCCTCACTTGAAAGCACTAAAGTGGCTACCTTATGAGGCCAGAATTCAAATGAAGATAGCATGTATTACCCACAAAGCGGTGCATTATAACACGCCAAGATACCTAGCAAAGAAAATCAAGCTATCGGGAGGAAACAGACCAACTAGAAGTGCCAAGGAGCTGCTGTTGCGGCCAGCCATCTTCCGAAAGAAAAAGTCTTATGACCGAACATTCTCTGGAGCTGCCCCCGGAGTCTGGAATTCACTCCCTCCAAGCGTTAGGAAGATTCAAAATATTGTAACATTCAAATGGGAATTGAAGAGCCTTATGTTGAGTAAATACCTTGCATAGGGAAGCTGACGGATCGCTGGTTCGAATATTTAAGTCAGCTGAAGGGTGGCCCTTTTCAAGAATATTTTCACTGATAAGTGACTGACTCCTCACAAAAGCCTTGACTGGGTCCTTATCGCTACCACAGTCCTATGTGTACTTATAACTGTGTTTAAAGCCAAAACTATATAACCTCTACCTCACCTTATTCGTCCATATGGACAGGGATATAAGCTAAGCCTCACTTACCTTTAATGCTAATTGCACATGCGTTTGGAATATATATATTTAGGCACCCCCTCATAGCCATAGTTTCTTCTACCTCATATTTGTTTGTTTTTTGTAAATGATATTGTATTGCCAATTTGTAACCTACCTCGATGTCAAGCGCTCTGATACCCACGGGTCTTGTTCGCGCTATACAAAACACTATGATAAATAAATAACTAAATAAAATAAATAAAAAATAAAATACAATGACTGTGAGGTGCATGTCTATTGCGTTGCAAATGCTTGTTTTAAACAGCACTCACTGCACACTTGTGTGAAGCACTCCAAATGCAATGCAATCACCAGACTGCTTTGTGTATGGCCCTCATGCCTATTTCTTCAGGGTTTTTACTGACACTTCTGCACTACGGCAGTAAGTCTTAAGTACTAACTATACAGTCAATGGCCGAGTCGCTTGGATTTATATTTCTAGGCAGGAAATGTGCCTAAAACTGGCTGCAGTTTACTCCCGAGTAGGCTAATGATGTTTTATGACCTCAGTGACACCAAATTTGCATATTATGTGGCACGAATCCCCCCAAACCTCAGCTGAAAATAGGCGGTGCTCGTGGAATCCAGCTTTTAGACTCTGCAGGCAGTGGGCAGTGCCAGTAGTGTAAGGGGACAGTGCCAGTGGCGGAAGGGGCAGCGTTAGTGGTGGAAGGTGAAGATTGCTAAAGAAATAATTTGGGACTCCGCACTTATATTGTTTTTACGTTGTAAGCACTGCAGCCAAATAAGTGAATTTTTACAGCATGGTCATGACACCCCCTCATCTTTAGTGACTTTCGGGCTCTCAATAAAATAACGCAGAAATGTATGCATGCAAAAAGTTCTTCAGGAGCAGTCTTTTGTCATTTAGTGAATGAGGGATTCGCAAATGCATTATTCGATTGATTGTTAACATAAAAACACATCTGACGTGATGAAAAGGCAAAGATTTAAAAACCTACCACTAAGATCTGTCAAGCAGTAACATACTCTAATCTTAGTGGGCGCACTAAGCATGTTAATCTTCAGCGGTATCCATACGTATCACTGAGTGTGTTAAATATCACCTGTTATTACAGTGCTTCGAAACAGCCAGCCCCTGATAGCCGCTACCTGGTCCACCAGAAATTAACAAAGACTAGAACTCCCAGAATGCATTGGGTTGTTAAGGAAAAACACTGAACTGGAAAATAGTGCCCCTGTTGGCATAGGGTAAGCTTAGCCCGACAAAGGAAGGGGGGCGCTGGGGGGAGGAAGAGGAGCACGGTGTTAAAGTGATGGAGGACGTAAAAGAGGGGTGGGGAGAGACCGAGGGAGTTACGGGAGGTGCATGCTGAGTTTGTGTACCTACAGTTTGGGAGCGGGAGCGCACGCCTTGAAAGTTGTGTTTTCATAAGGGCTGTGTAAGGGGTGGGGTGTAAAGTAAAACAGACGGGGCTGCTTGCTGATGGACCTGAGGGAGAGACGTGTCGAGGGGCCGGAGGAGGAGAGTGACAGGTAATCAGAGAGGGGAGGGACCGGGGCCGGAGAGAGGGGGTCCCGGCTGGGGGGCAGCAGAGGCAGAGCCAGCATCAAAATGAGCCCTGAAGTCGGAGCAGGATGGGGGACCTCGGGGCAACCCCTGCCAGGGTCCTGATTGTGGCAGCTCTGTGTCTGTGGACCCCCGAGCAGAGCGAGAGCAAGGTAAGGCGACCACCCACTTATCCCAGCGCAGTTCATTCACCCTTCCACAGCCAGCGAGGGGCAAGGTAAGGGGGGTCCCGATGAGTGACAGGCATAGAGAGTCGTGCCCCACCGACCAGGCAGCAAGGGGCTTGCAACTTTTCGTGCGTTTCTACACTTGATACTGCAGGGTGGTCTGCCGGTATGCACGGGGTAAGGGAGACTGCAGGGCGCTCTTTCGGAGGGACTGTAGGGAGAGTGCGAGGGAGTAGAAAGGCTGCAGGTTACAGGAGGGGTAGAGCGAAAGAGCGCTCGTGTGTGTGTGCGGCAGGGGGTGGTGGTGTGTGTCTCTGTATGTGTGTGTGCGTGCATGTGCTCGTGTGTGTGCATGTGTGTGTCTCTGTGTGTGTGTGTGTGTGTGCGCATGCGTGTGTGAAAGCAGGGGGGGTTTGGCTGCTCCGAGCCTGAATTGCAGACTGGCTCACACGTGCGACCAAATCTGTTTACAATCCTGCGCGCGTGAACAGTTCTTGTCTCTCCCATTGACAATGCTGGGTGCGTGGCCAGCTCTTGTCTCCACTCGTTGTCGGTTGAGCCGACGACGGCGCTTCTAGCCGAGACCTAAAAAGGAATAGTGTTGAGAGAGTCCGATTTGGGGAATTCAGCCCATTTTTGCAAAAGATATTACCCGCTAAAGGCCACCTTCACGCATTTAGCTTAACACTTGAGGAAAGACATTCATAAATCCTTGTTTGCTTGAGCTAAGTGGAAGATCATTTAAAATAATTCAAGAATAAGGATATCGAACATTACAAGAAAATGTGATATTTTGACAAAATAAGAGTGTGCAGGAAGAGGGATTCAAGCAACACTAACATTCCATGCTACAAGATATGTATCAGCTCAATATTACTCGCCCTGAAGAAGTGGCATGTATCACTGCGAAACACGTGCTGGCTGAAAATATCTGTTATATTTAGCCTATCTCTTTTCTGCCCATGGGATTTCACTGTGACTCACATGACGTCACCACTAGAATTTTTGGTGGCATCATGGAGTGTTGGGGGGCTTTGCCTGGCCTCAACTTGCAGTTGGCACTAGGCAGGCTGAGTGACAAGGAGGTGCGACAGGGAGGTCACTCCTGGTGGGGTTTTCATCTTTACATCTTAAGAACTTGACCTGCAACTCAACTTGAATAAAAGTAACCTGATTATACACCTGGCTCAAGGACTTCTATTTACAACAATATCGTGTTGGAAACAAAGCTATTGTAACTATTTGTGGAAACACTTTCCAATTATGTCAAAAATGCTTCAAAATAATGCTTTTCTGTGATTTTCCTTGGCATACATTTATGGAACAATGTTTTCTGAAAAATGCTTTTCTGTTTCTTTCTAAGGCAAAGAGCGTGGATTAATTGAATGCAAATTCAATAATTAGATGTGTATTTGCGGATTTGGCATATTACTGTTACTATTAGCTCCCTACAAAACTTTCATTGTGTATTTTATGTATCGACTTGGCTGGGCACGACTCTAGTGGGTTTAGCTTGCGCCGGGCCGTTAAAATCTTTGCCCATTTTTCTAATAAATACTTTATGCTGGAGCCTGGCGCTCAAAAAGGTTCTCGGGGCAAGAGTAGTGGCTTGATATTTTTCCCCTGCTCCTCTCTGCTTGAGCCAGTGTAAGATCACCTCTGAGAAGCACAATACAGGATTACGCTTAGAACTAGACAGTGTGCGTTTGACAAGGCTTTTTTTTCCTGTGAGCCCTATAAAGGGGGCAGAGGTTGGCTTAACTTACCGGTATGTGGCCGTATAAGTGAAGCGTCTGGAGAACAAAATGAGATTCCAAGAATAACCTTTGGTTAAAGGGCGAAACTTTATTGCAATTCTTTTAACCCGTTTCAACCAGGGAGCAAACAGGTGGGGAATTGATCTGTTATTCTCCCATACCCTTGAGTTTTAATTGGAATTTTGCCTTTGGAGTACATAGAAGGTTCTCCGGAAGCCTACGTTTGCTTTATTTCCTTTCACACAATGTTTTAAAATCTGCAAGCTTTGTAGGGTTTTAAAGAAAGTCACAAAGAATGTGGAGACAAAATATTGTTTCGGTGATGTCATCAGCTGTACTTGTTAAGGAACACTCATTCCCAAGGTTGTGTCACTCTCATTTCAGTATTGTTCCTCCATAACAAGTAAAATTCCTGAGCGGGCATCTTTGCAAACCATATCCTTTATTAAATTGTTTTATTTCCACTGAATTTATTGGGCATACACCCAGAAACTATTAACTTCGCCGTCCAGAGGAGACAACCATTTTATGGTGAAATCTTGTGTACTGTCATCGTAGCGAGACAAGGTGTTTAACCATGACATCAGTACTGGGACCATTTTCTATGATGCATACAGGCACTGTGGTCTGTGATGGCATATGAAAGTTAGAAGTAGTTGGATGTCATTGGTTGTGAGATGAGGTGTTCTCTGTTGGCAGCAGCGAGCCTGTGTTTCTAGCACATCTACAGTGATGCTGTGTTCTGTGATGCCATCGGAAGGGCGGGTATTTCGGTCACTGCAGAAACAATGTGTCAGACAATGTCCAATGCAGCGAGGCTGAGTATACTGTGATGTCTGTAGTAACCATTTTTCACCAGCGAGACATGATCGTTTGTGACGCCAGCTTTGAACTGACGGGTCATGTTATGCCATCAGGAGACACGTGTTTCAAAACAGATTTTATTGTGTCAAGCGTCAAATACAATGCAGGGCTCTGTACCACAGAAGCCTTCTGTCTCAGTGAAAGATACAAAAGAATTGCACTTAAATTTAGAATAGACATTTTCAAAAAGAAACAATAAAACATGAACTGTATAACACCCCCCGTTGCACTATTGTAGCACCACAGTTGAAACACCACATTAGTACCACCTCCTCTCTTATAAAGCAGCAATGAGTCATCGGTCTATCGCTCCCCAGTTCTGAATGATCATCACAGGATTAAGGAATCCCCCAAGGAAACTTGTTCGAGGTAGAGACTCCGATAGTCAGCCCATTGCCTCCACATCTTGGGATGTTTTTGCGGACAGACCCTAGCCTTAAATATCGGAATCTCCAATCCCACACAGAAATCTAAGTCATTTCTCCATGCTGACAAAGAGGGTGGGGCCTCCGCTTTCCATGTCCATACAATATTTCTCTTAGCCAAAGTAAGCCCCAATAACAACAAACACCGTTTATAAATATTTCCCCCCAACACCCTCCATTATATGTACAAGTACCAATTTAGGTGAAGGGGGGACTTCCCACCCCAGTACCCCTGCAAGGCAGGCCAAAACCCCTCACCAGAATTTTGTGAGAGTTGTACAACGCCAAATCGTATGGATGAGGGTGCCATCCTCCCGGCCACATCGTAGGCATGTGGGGTGACACCAGACCCGCCCTCCACAGCCTTGCCCTGTTATTGTATACCCGATGTAGGTATTTAAATTGAATTAGGTGAAGTCACATTGCGAACGCTGCCTCCCGCGGTGAGGCCAGTGTGTCCGTCCAATCATCCCCATCCAGTGGGCCGAGGTCCCCCTCCCATGCCACTCTAAGTTTGTCTAATGTGGTGGGACTATTTGTCACTAAGGACTTACACATTTTGGAGATTTTATGATCTTTTAAGTCTTCCATGAAAACTTTGGCTTCATTAGGACTGAATTTGGGAAGGGCCTCCAGGCCCACAATACTGGGGGATATAGCATTCCTAAATTGGAGGTACCTGTAGAATTGGGTCTTCAGCATTTGATATTCTTGTTGGAGATCCTGGAAAGACTTCAGAACTGTACCGCGCATCACATCCAACAGGAAGGAGATCTCTATATTATCCCAGCCTCGAAATCCCGACAGGTCTGCTAATTGCGGCAGTCGCCCATTAAACCATAGTGGGGTTTCCCCCGTTAACATGCCCCATCACACCATCCTACACAAAGCCTGTATCCAAACTTGGAATACTACTCTTGTGGCCGACGGTAAGGAGTTATGCAGGGGAGCCGAGTATAGGATAGTATGTAGGGTAGAGTCCCTGATGCATCGTCGTTCCACCACATATGCGGGATCCGACCTGTCCCCGTACCACCATTCATTCAGTACTAACAGGTGTGAGGCTATATAGTATGATTGGACATCTGATGTGGCCAGTCCCCCACAATATGTCGATTGAAAGCAGGTCCGCAAAGCCACTCTGGACGCCCCCCCTGCCCATAAAAATTGACCCAATACCGCGTTGACCTGGCGAAACCACTGAGGTGAAATGGGGTATGGGTGATTCTGCAGTTGGTAAAGCAAACGCGGCAGCGACACCATCCAAAAGATGGCCGATTAACAGTAAATAGACAGGGGCATATGCGACCACGACTACAGCTCCTCTTGCACCTGCGCCCATATCGGAACCAGGTTCCTGTCCCAAGTCACACTTGGTGAACCTGATGAGAAGACTCCCAGATACTTCAACCCCACCGTTGTAACCTGTATCGCCGATGCCCAAGATCCCAACTCCATTTGGTCCTTTAAGACCCACAGGGTAGACTTACGGGTATTCATATATCTGCCAGACAACTCCTGCATGATACGAAGCAATCGTGGCCTTGTTTTATTGATATCTGTTAAAAAGAAAAGGACATCATCGCCATATAATGCTAGGCGGCCTGACAGCCCCTGCGCCCATACAAATCCAACTACCTGTGCATCCATCCGTATCCATGCCCCCAGGGGTTGCATTGCCAGGGCAAAGAGATATGGTGATAGGGGACAGCCTTGACGAGTGCCCCGTTCAATGGAAAATGTGTATGATGTGGATCCTGCAATCCTCATCAATGCCGTAAGATCAGTATATAGTAATTTTAGATAGGACATAAAACGTGGACCCATATTGAGATGACCAGCAAGGCAAATAAATATACCCAACTAAGGGAGTCAAAGGCCCTGTCCATGTCTGCCAATAGGAGTGCGGCTGGAGCTCCCAAGCCTTCGGACAGTATCCACGGCAATGTGTGCTTGACGAATATTGTGGCGTGTGGCTCGCTGGGGCATAAAGCCGGCTTGGTCAGGATGGCCCACTGCAGAGATCTGCGTTTGGAGGCGGTTGGCTAATGCTTCTGCCAAGATTTTCGACCTCTACATTTAATAACGAAATGGGGCGATACGAGGCATGATGATCTGGGGGTCGGCACAGCTTATGAAAATGACCACCACGGCATTTCTCCAATTGCGTGGGAGTCTCCCGCGATCCCTCGCCTCATTTACCACCCTGAGGAAATGAGGCCCCAGTTTCCAGAAGTATTTATTGAAGAACTCACAAGGATAGTCGTTAGGGCCCGTGTCTTTCCAGAGTTCAGATCCCCCAGGGAAGTACTTAGTTCCTCTTTAGTGAGAGGAAGATCCAGCTCTGCACAAGCTGCATCGGAGAGGGCCCTGGGTGGGAGATGAACCATATCGTCCAGCAGAAATTTCTTAGGTGTGTATAATTCTGCGAAGTAATTGCGAAGCTCTTCGCGATCCAAGATGGGACCCCCATGATCTTCCCGTCAGGACCCGGTATACCAGGAAGAGCCTGGGGACGTAAGGCCCCTTGGCATAAGCGATGGAGTAGCCTGCTTGATTTATCCCCCCCATTGGTAGACCCTACTTCGGGATGCTAGCCAAGGACCTCATTCAGTAACAGATCAGCGTGGGTCTGTCTTGCCACAAGTAACTGGCGGCGCACCTGACTTCCCCCCTCCTCCCTGATATTCCGCTCCAGCTCCATGATATGAGCTTCTTATTTCAAGAGGGGCTCCTTCTTAAGTCGACGTGCCTCTGAGCAGTATGAGATGTCTATTCCCCATATAGTTGGTTTCATCGTTACCCAAAGGGGTTCAGCTGCTATTACCGACACTACATTAAGGTCTAGGTATTGTTCAATCGCCTGCCCAATATGTTCTCTATATTTATCGTCTTGAAGATTCCAAGGGGAGAGACTTCATCTAAAGGCCAGCTCTGCGGGACCTAGCTGTACCATAAGAACAATCGGGGAGTGGTCTGATAGACCTCTCAGGAGTATCTCCACAGCCCCTACCCTACCAGCTGCACTTGATGGCACGAATATATAATCAATTTGGGAAAATATTTCATGCACCACTGACAAATATGTGTAGCCCTGCTCGTCCCCATGTAACCGTTGCCAGGGGTCCACCAAGCTCAGTCAAGATACCAGGGAATGAAGTTTGGTGGTTTGGTGAACCAATGGTTGTCCCCCCGTCGTCATCTATCCCTGGCCATGTCCATTACATCGTCCAGTCACTCCCTATAACTGCCAACCCATCAGGCATATCCACCCACAGAGTCGCGAGTCATTCAACTATTACCCAGGACAGCGGCGGGGGGACATAGATGCTGCCCAACACAACCTGCTCCGCGAAGAAGGTGCCCCTAATGAAAATGTACCTTTCCCAAGTATCCACCCAAGTCTTGGAATGTTTATATATGGGACCCTCCGATTAATAAGAATGGTGACCCCACCGGATCCCCTAGTGAACCCTGAGCAGAACACTTGAATATAACCATAGGGACTTTGTCCCCATAAGGTGTGTCTCCTGTGGTAGCAGGACTTCTGCCCTACAGCTTTTAGCCTGCTGAAGTATAGCCCCCTCTTCACTTTGTCCAGTGCTCCTCTGACATCTAACTTACCACCCGGAGATCTCCTGCAGGGGTTTTCAGCCAACCTAGTGAGACCACCATCAGTTAGTTCTATAGCCGTGGTGTGCTGTATTCCCGCCAATACACGTCTGTCTTTTGTCCCCCAGCCCGACTGAGCCTCCGAGCGCAAGGCTGCAGCGATGAGTGTCCGCCTCGCCACCGGCGCACTCCAACGTAGTATTTTGGCCCCATGCCTCCCGTGACATGACTAGTCCGCCAAGTGCGAGGCTGCCGATGGGGGAAGGGGAGGAGGAGAAAAGCAGGGATCGCTCCCTCGCCTGTCCCAGGAGCCGCCAGGCCCAATCAGTGCTGCTGCTTCCTCTTCTTCGTGTGAGAATCGTCCCATGGATCTTCTGCAGCGAAGAGTGTCCGCCTCGCCACCGGCACACTCCAATGTAGATATGTGTGGCCGCTTCAGCTGTGATGGGCGCCCGAAAGGCTCCACCTCAATACACCTGGCCGGGCAGTCAGCTGCGCAGGCCTCCACTTCCTCCACGCACCCGCTACTATATTTGTGCCCCCGGATGCCCCAACAGGGTGTCACTACCGTGCCAAGTATATGGAGTGCCACATTTGTCCAGGTATTCCGGGGAAAGCAGGAGAAATGAAGAATAATTTGCATAGGCTGTGCGAGACTGCCTAGCACACGTCCGCCGTGGTGGATCGTCTGTGAGATAGTGTTTCTATTATGTCGTGTGGCGTAGCAATGTGTTGTATGATGTCAACAGTAAGGCAAGGATGTCTGTGAAGGCACCCAAGTTAAACTTTGTTCTCTACAAGCTGCCATACAGTCATTCTGTGTGTTCCACGATGTTAACGGGGAGAGAGTTTGCCCGTTCTGTGACTGCAGCCATGGGCAGTCACTTTTGTGACATCACCAGGAGTGAGATGAGATGCTGTACGGTGTTATTAACAGTGAGACTGTTTTCTGAGGTCCTATGGAACACTGAGACAAAATTTCTATGGTGCTGTGGGCGATCTGCTGTGAAGCCAATGAACATACTTAAATGTAGGTGAATATTTCCTTGCAGTAGAGAACAAGCAGCCTTGCGCAGTATTTCGACAGGCTGAGCATCCTCATAAAGCAGAGACATTTTGAAGGCGTGGACAAAGTGGCAATTGTCAAGGGCCCTCACCTTCCAAGGGGCCCTCTGGCAAAGTGAACTTTCTATCTAGTTCACCTATTTCCCTCATGAGGAGTGAAATGTAAGGTCCTTCAATTTCATCAGGTTTGACTGATATAGTGTATTATGTGGTCATTGTTTATTTGATCGTATGGGCTTCTCCTGTTTTCTTCAGTAGTGAGAGTGGATGTGGCGTTATGGTAAGACTTTAGAACTGGGGAGCAAGGTTTGAAACTTGGCGCGGGCTCTACACCCTGTGATCCTGGGCAGATTAGTTAATCTCTCTTTGTCTAAGAAATTAATCTGCCCTTGCGTAATGTAACTGGTGCTAAGGTAAAGCATTCCAACGACCTAGAGCCAAATTTGTGTTATATAAAACCACCCCCAAAATTGTATGCATAGCTATATACATGTATACACTCAGCGAGATTCTGCTAGAGCTACATTGTGATAAATTAGAAGGTGAAACACCACTACCTCCAGAGGCCCTTAGAGGAGAAGGCTGCGCCCACCATTATGTTTTGTTTTTATTCATCGGAGCGTTTTCAAACCAGGTACTCTATTTCTTTCGCTTTTGAATGCTGCCACTTCTAGTTTCAGCACTGCAATGAATTGGCGTTCTCTTTTGACACTCTTTTTCTTTCGTTGTTCCTTGCTCTGCCTATAACCCAGTCTATTTATTGATACCAAGTAATCAACCTTTTACGTTACTGGCTGTGATGCTCTTTCTTCTCTATTGGATATTTTTAGATACTTATGGGCAGAACTAGGAACCTGCAAATGTATAAACAAAACCATGACTTCCAAGCCTGGTGCCAAATCAATATTTTCTCACTCTTTCTCTGTACTGGGGGATATTGATGATTCTGGTGCTACCAATCATGACTCTCTCACTCACCAGTAAGATGTTCACTGCCCGTTTATGAGTAAACTTCTGTCTAAACAGCTGGTTGCCCCTAGCATGAAAGAATTTAAAAAGACCCTCCTTCACCCAACAAATCCACTACCACTGTTTCTATAGAGCTACTTCTTAACCACTTCAGCGCTAATGACAAGGGTAACTCGTCATGGACTTTCCATTGATTTCAATGGAAAGTCAATGGAAGATCATCAGGTGCCTTAGCAGCCAAGTGGTTAAGAAGATTCAAGCCCTCAAACCTTATATGGAGGACACTAACGGGAAACTTCAAATATTAGATGACAAATGGTCTTATCTTGAAGATATGCTAACTCAGAAGGAACAAAGGGTCTAAGTGCTTGAAGATACCGTGCACACTGTTCAGTCAATATAACCTGAAATTTCACTTCTAAAAAAGCATGCTGAGGACATAGAAAATAAAAACAGGAGGAATAACCTGTGTATTTATGGCTTGCCTGCAGGAGTAGAAGGTTCTGACCCCATATCCTTTTCCCACTCTTTTTGCCTAAAGTTTGAACCTACCTGCTTCCACACTGTTGAACACACAAAGAGCACATATACTTGGTCACTCCCCTGGGTCTGCTTCTAGTTCACAAAAAGCCAGAGAAGCTATTCTTTATTTGTTTGGAATACTTGGATCCACTTAAAGTAATCAAACCAAGGGTCGTGTTTCATGATCTGGATCCAACCTCTTTGTTGCGCAAAATTTTGCCAAGATTACAGCAAACAGACGAAAAAGATTTCTGGATATGCATCCAGATCTTTACTCTCTCAATGCCAAATTAGGCTTATTTCACCCTTGCTTGTTCAAAGTAACTTATAATAAGACAACTACATATGAAGATCCCTCTTTTCTGCAAAAATGTATTTCTACCTGCAGGGGAGAGGTGATAGATATTTCAATTCAATTCAATTCATAGAGTCTTTATTCCGATTATAGAATCATAAAAGACAATCCAATAATAGAATGAATCCATTAAAACACATTAAAAGAAATAGTTAAAACATGCACAAAGTACCCTAAAACAAGTATTAAACTACAAGCCAAGCCTCACTGTTTAAAACCATGATTAGTAAACAAAAGATAGATACGGTTAAAACAATCAGCATCTGTGACTTTATACATTTGAAAAAGGGTAAAAAGCAATTCACACTACCACACGTCTGGATTCAGTATGGAAAGACATATCTTTAGGCCCTAAGTTTATTGGCCCGAAGCCTACATGCCCACCCAAGAAATTTAGCAGGGGCGATAACAAAAGCCTCCTGGTGGCTTGTCTTTATGATTCTCAGGGCTTCACTGGCAACCCTAGTGCCGAGGACAAGACATATAGGTTTAAGCCATTTCCTCCTCGGGACACTGTAGGCCGAACAAGCAAAAAGCATATGGAAGTAGTTTCAGGGTAGGCCTGACACAACGGGCATAAGTCCGTTGTGGGCCTAAGCCATCTGCTTGTGAAGGCTTTTGTGGGCAAGGAACCAACCCTAAACTGATTGTAGAGCTTCCTATCCAATGGTTTTAAGATAAGATCCCAGTAGGGGTCAAACACTGGTACATGCTTGACGGATAGGAAGTCTCTAGTCAGGGAAGGACCTGTTGTACTAGAAAAGCGTTTCTCCATCACAAAACCCATGTAAGCGGCCTTAAACTCCTTTTTAGAGGTAAAAGGAGTGGTGTTGGGATGATCCCACAAGGTACCCAGCCCCATAGCAGTGAGGGTGTCTCTGATATACTGAAGCCATTTGATCTTCAATAGATATTTCCAAATTTAATGATACTTGAATTTCATATTATCTCATATATGCTTCTATAGTCTTGAATGT
The DNA here is from genome assembly GCF_964261635.1 of Lissotriton helveticus. NCBI lineage: Eukaryota > Metazoa > Chordata > Amphibia > Caudata > Salamandridae > Lissotriton > Lissotriton helveticus. Next base: position 684,611,799 of record NC_136059.1, read on the forward strand.
ATTTTTCTTACTTTTGAATGCATAAATCGATATTAAGGTCATGTTTTTCACATATGAATTGTTCTAATTTGTTTTGTTCTGTTCTATTCCATTCTTGTAGGTTTTGTTCTATGTCTCGTCAATACGACCTGGATATAATTTTTTGTGGTTTGATCTCCCCTTTGTTCTAATTAACTGTTTGGAGCTCTGGTTGTGTCATCAACTTTCATGGTCCCACAACCCTCATCTTTTTGTATGTTATGTAGGTATAGTGTCTCTTGCATCTTTTTTGGTTTGATACTGCCCTATCTCTCACTATTATCTTTATTTCCTCTTTCATACTTCTCCTTTTCTAACGTTTACTCCTACTTCTCTCACATTTTTCTTAATTTCTTTCAATATTATCCTTTTCTTTTGTTCTCTCATTGCTTCATTTCTCATTCATTTTGAAATTCAATTATTTTCATAGTTATTCTCTTGTTATTGATATGCTTTCAAGGTCCTAATGTTTTTGAATCTTTTAAATGGTTTAGAGAATTGTTTCAAGGACTGGTAAAGGTTTAGGCTCACCTATAAAGCATCAGAGAGCCTTAACTCATATTTCCAAATGAAAAGGTGAAATTGCATTATTACAAGAAACTCCCCGATACCTGGTACCTGACAAATAAATATTTAAACTTATAAAACAGTGGGTTGGACAAATGTTTCCTTCCCCAAATATTTGAGCAGGCCATCATTGCTACTTTACAAACATGTATGGAAGATTTCACAGCCTTTTCTGTGGCAGAATTGACTTTAGAGTGAACTCCCTCCCTCTGGTGTGCTAGAGTATGCTGGATCTCCATCAATGGAAACTGCTGACAAAGGACAGCTATCCGTGCCCAAAGCTGTTTAGATTTTATCATTTTTTCCCATGAGCCTTTTTAATAACTGTTTCTCAATAATTCAAATCAACGTTATATCCCTGCACACAAAATGAAGTGTTGGATACAATTAATGTAGAAAATAATGTGTAAGTTTGATAAACCTATGAATACCAGGATGCTGAAAAACGAAGGATGGGTGGGATGAGTAGTGGTGGGAGATAATTGTAGACTATTAAAAAAAAAAAATATATATATATACATATATATATATATATATATGTATATATATTACCTACTGGCGGTCGCCAGTAGGTAGTTATAGTTAGGATTGTTTTCCATAGGAAATCCGCAACATTCTATTGGGAATAACTTTGGCACCGAATGAGGGATCTGCCTGTAATTTTCCTTAACTTTGCCTCGCTGCGCTCCGCTCCTTCCCTGAACGTTTCGGGGGGATCCGTCAAGCGGGGGCCGAGATAAAGGGGGGGTCCCAAAACGTGTTTTCCCCATGTTAATTTCCATAGGGCGGTTGGACTCACTTTTAGCCCGAACGGCTGAATGGATTTCCACCAAACTTGGCAAAATTGTAGGGACTGGTACCCCGATGTGCCTTTGCTATGTCTCAAGATATATGCTCCAGTGGATTTTACGAAAATTAACTTTGAAACAATATATATTGGGCTACATTGGGCTATATATATGTTAGAGCCCAAATGTAGCCCAATGTAGCCCAAAGATGGCCACCAGAGACAAAAAAAAAACAAATGTAGCCCAAATATCAGCCAGATGTAGCCCAACTATAGCTCAATGACAGAATGTCCCAGAGTGTTCTAAGGAACAACTAGAGCACTAACAGTCTTACTTATGACAAAAGTATGGCACACCTGAAGTCATCTTGAATGGAATAAAGTGTTAACACTTAAAACATTTAATTTGCAAAGGAACAAAATGAGGGGATTCATTTTGCCATAGAAATTATGATTAGTGCTGAAGAAAGAAAAATTAGGGCACATTTTGAGTGACTTCTCAAATCCTCTTATATTTCATTAAAAAAATTCTGATATGCAGTCTCCCAAGATGGCCACCAGAGACCAAAGAGCCCAAATGTAGCCCAAATATCAGCCAGATGTAGCCCAACTATAGCCCAATGACAGAATGTCCCAGAGTGTTCTAAAGAACAACTAGAACGCTAACAGTCTTACTTATGACAAAAGTATGGCACACCTGAAGTCATCTTGATTGGAATAAAGTAGTAACACTTAATACATTTAATTTGAAAAGGAACAAAATGAGGGGTGTCATTTTGCCATAGAAATTTTATATATATATATATATATATATATTCACAGAAAAAACCATAGGTTATAGACCATATATAGTTAGGAATTAGCATTCACAAAACCTTGAAAATTCACTGAAAAAAACATAGGTTATAGACCATATATAGTTAGGAATTAGCATTTAAGAAACCTTTTTTTTACTCACACAAAACCATTGAAATTCCATATATAGTTAGTTGTACTAACTATATATCACGCACCCGCAATCCACTGCTGATCATGTCACATATTACATCATTCATGACATGGTCAGTGACATCACTGATGACATCACTGATGACATCTAAAATGACATCACTGATGACATCACTGATGACATCTCAAATGACATCACTGATGACATCACTGATGACAACATCCAGTGACTGTATGTTTCTGTAAAGTTAAAATATGTCTTACATATTGAAGAATGAGTGGATTTATAAGTGTCTGGATGAAGGATTTATTAGGTGCATGACTGACTGTATGAGTGACTGATTAAATGTGTCTCACTGAGTGCATGGGTTAGTGACTAAACTGTCTTAATTTGTGCATCATTATGTCTGTTGTTCTGTAAACTGCTGCATGTGTTGATCAGTAGCTATATGAGTAACTATATGGGTTATTGGTTGATTGCCTAAGTATTTGTATGGGAGACTGAGTGTGTGTGTGGGTGGCTGGGAGGTGTATAACTCTGTGCATAGATGTGTGAGCAGTTGATTCACTAGATGTATGGGTTCAAAAGTGCATGTGGAAACAGCTGAATGGGCAGTTGACTGTGTGCATGAGTGTATTGGTGAGTGAATGGATATCTAAGTGCTACATGTCAAAGTAAGTACATATGTAAAACACAGTACATGTGAGAGTTGACATATATAAATAACTATGCATAAGAGCCAGTGAATGTGTGAGTGGCTGTATGGATCATTGTGAACTTGTATCAGGGATTGTATAAGAGAGTAAATATGTGTTAGTATATGTTTGAATAAGTAAGGTGTGTATAACTGTATAGTTGAGGAAATGGAGGTGTGATTGATTCTTTACATGACTGACTAGGTGTGTGAGTAACTCCATGGATGAGTGACAGTCTGTGAGTGTCTGTTTACACTGAGTGTATCTAAATTTTTCATTAGAGTCTGAAGAGATTCATCGTATTATCACATGAATAATGTCATCAGTGATGTCATCAGTGATGTCATCGGTGATGTCATTTGAGATGTCATCAATGATGTCATCAGTGATGTCATCAGTGATATCATCAATGATGTCATTTGAGATGTCATCAGTGATGTCATCAGTGATGTCATTTGAGATGTCATCAGTGATGTCATCAGTGGTGTCATTTGAGATGTCATCAGTGATGTCATCAGTGATGTCACTGACCATGTCATTAATGATGTAATATGTGACATGATCAGCAGTGGATTGCGGGTGCGTGATATATAGTTAGTACAACTAACTATATATGGAATTTCAATGGTTTTGTGTGAGTAAAAAAAAGGTTTCTTAAATGCTAATTCCTAACTATATATGGTCTATAACCTATGGTTTTTTCAGTGAATTTTCAAGGTTTTGTAAATGCTAATTCCTAACTATATATGGTCTATAACCTATGGTTTTTTCTGTGAATTTCAATGGTTTTTTAATAGCAAATATCAAAAGCTTTAAAATGTATTCTTCTTTAAATCAAAAATATATTTTATATGTTTATTAAAAAAAAAAAAATTATTATTATGTTTTGGTTCGCTCCCGGTCCGCGAACCGGGTAGCTTCCCGTTAGCTCAATTTGGTGCCGCGACTCGGTACGCGAACCGGTAAACGTTCCGTTAGCGCAACTGCCGCGTTAGAAATCAACATCGTGACGCGTCACGGAAGCGCGACGTATCGCGTTGTCGCGTAATGCGTCTTATGACGCGCCGCGTTAGCGCACCCGCAAGTGCTCTGGTACGCGAACCGAGGCGCGAAGCGCAGCTCCCCGGAAGCGATCCGGGGCGCGGCCCGCAGCGCGTAACGTAAGCGTAACAGGTCATGTGACTTGTTAATAAAACTTTTTATTGGTTCATTTAACTTTTGGTTTCCTAATGATGTAAGGCTAGGTCATGTGACCTAAAAATAACACTTTTCATTGGTTTAGAACTATTTTTTTTCCAAAATAATGAAAGCCCCCACCTTTTTTCTCACTCTGACTTTAAACTTTGTGAAAGGAAGACCTATTTTGCTTAGTAGAAAATGGCTTCAGTAGTAGCTGCAGCTCGTGCACCCCCACCACCACCACCACCACCAAGGAAGAGAGGACCACCTCCACAGTTCCTTCCCAACACAGAGGAGGAAGAGGATGAAGAAGAGGAAGAGGAAGTACAGCCAAGACAGTTTTTACGTGAGGAGCCCCGGATATCTCACCACAAAAATAGTTTTATTTGGCAGTTTTTTTCTTTTCCTCAAGGACAAAAAAAAGTGAATGCTCGCTATGTGACATGCCTCATATGCAAAGAAGATTTATCTAGAGGCACAGATAAAAAGTATAGTTTCGGCAACTATACTATGCACCGTCATATGCAGAGGTGGCATCCACTGAATTACAGCATGGCAGAGATGCGTGACCTCCAAGACAACCCACCAACTCCTGTGGCCAGTAGATCGGCACAGGTAACTCTGTCGGGCCAGAGGCACGGGAAACAGTGCCAAACATTCAAGAAAATTTTGTGCACATGAAGATAGTGTGTCTTTATTGTGGTAACTTACTCTCATGTGCAAATATGAGTATTCATTTGATAAACAGAGCATATGAAAACCACAAGTGCTCAAAACGCCCCAAAAAATAAAAAAAAAATTGCTCCTGTTGAGCCCTTTCTAATACCTGTTTTTTGTTGTTTCCCCCCAAAAAAACCCAAAAAAACATAAAATTGTTCAAAAAATACAAAAAAAACAAAAAATGTTCAGAAAAATTTAAAAAAAATATAAAACAACAAAAACATTAAAAAAAGTTCTTTTCAGAACTACCTCCCCTTTATAAAAAAAATTGCTAGAATGTTTAGCACTCTGGCAACCTCTATTTCTTTTGGTTCGCTTCCCGGTTCGCTCCCCGGTACGCGAACCGGGAGCGAACCCAAAAATTTTTTTAAAAAAAGAAGAGTAAGTATAAGGGAAGTAAACAGAGAGTAATGTTAAAAGAAAGACAGCTATAGGGACTAAACCAGAGATACTGTTTAATAGATCTATTTACCGAAGAAAAGATGGAAGAGGGTATAATTGTGAAAAACAAAATAGATAAGGAAGTGAAAGAAAAAAAGGAGAGTAGAAGAATAACAAAGTAGAGTTTCTTAGAGAATGTGAGTGAATGTTCAAAATAAGATTAAAACATGTGGAATAAGAGAGAGAAAAAACAGAAAGCAGAAAAGAAGAAGTAACAGAAAAGGAATAATTGAAACAGCAAAGAAATGTAAATAACATAGGGGCATATTATCAACATAGGCGATAAAAGTTTCGCAGCTTTTATCGGCAGAAATGTGTCGCTAAAGCCGCTTTTGCGGCAGAAAACTGCCGCTAAAGCCGCTTTTGCAGCAGTTTTCTGCCGATAAAAGCAGCAATAATTTTATTGGCTGTGTTCATAATATGCCCCTTAGTGTGTTTTAATTACAGAGAGAAAGCATAATGAACAAGTAGTGAAAGAGTGATCAGTCAGAGACACTAAGAGTAATAGAGACGGAGTGAGTGAACAAGAGTGAGGAACTATGAGAAGAGAGGGACTGAGAAAAGGAGTGGAAGGAGTAGAGTAAGTAAGTAATAGAGAAAGGAATGAGGGAAGTAGCAAAGGCAGGAAAGTGAGGGTTAAAGAAATGAAGCAGTGGAACTAATAGTAGTTAAATGTGATAGAAATGTAACGAAAAGAGTACAAAACATTTACCTTATAATTGTCGTTAACTTAGTCACTTGTTATTTTTATACTTTCAATCTGTGAAAGAGAGAACAAACATTTGAAAAATATTAAAACATGTATTTAAAAATTAGAAAAGACAAGGGAAAAGATTGAAGGACAAACAGTTTTTCAACAACTTTGACACTTACAGAAGCCTCTGCTTCTCCAGGCCCCCTACACAGTCCTAAAGATATACATTTTAAACTAACAGTATCTTGATGCAGATGAAGTGAGGCCTATCTTGGAACATGGTGCATCTTTTGCACTGCTGTTGTCTCACAAAAGGCACGCAATGGCAGCGCAAAAGAGGTGCACAATCATCATAAAACTGTTCCTAACATTTTAAATGATGGTTTCAGGATGGCAATAAGGTGTGTCCTATCCAGACGTTTGTTTCAGGTGAGGCCTGCTCAGGGTTGCAGATGAAATTTAGGCTTGTTGAAGAGTACAGAGGAGATAATACATGTGCAGGCCTACCAATAAAGTGAGTCATGTCCACTGCACTCTTGAACAAAGTTCAGACCTCCTCTGTTTCCCTAGACAGGCCTAAACTTCATCTGCACAATGTGATTCGTAATGTTAGGAAACACAGGTAATGTATTTGAAAAACGTGCAATTTCTTTTGCTCATTTCACAATCACATCACTTGTGTTTCCTTTGGTTAGGTATCTCATTGTGCAGATGTAGTCCAGCATATGAAAGAGTACGCAGAAGTGCAGCACTGCATGCAACAACTTTGACACTTACTGAAGCCTCAGCTTCTGCATGCCCCCTACACAGTCCTAATTATATACATTTTAAACTGACGGTATCTTGCTGGAAATGAACTGAGGCCTATCTTGCAACATGGTGCATCTTTTACACTGCTGCTGCGTCACAAAAGTGACGGAACAGCGGCGCAAAAGAGGCACACAGCCTTCATAAAACTGCCCTTAACATTTTAAATGATTGTTTCTAGATGCTGATAAGGTGTAGCCTATCCACAGATTTCTTTCAGGTGAGTCCTACTCAGTTTTGCAGATGAAATTTAGGCTTCTTGAAAAGTACAGAGGAGATAATACATGTGCAGGCCTACCAACGAAGTGACTCATGTGCACTGCACTCTTCAACAAATGTCAGACCTCCTCTATCTCCTGGAACAGGCCTAAACCTTATCTACACAATGTGATGTGTAATGTTAGGAAACACAGGTAATGTAATTGAAAAACGTGCCAATTTTTTTGCTCATTCCACAATCACATCACCTGTGTTTCCTTTGCTTAGGTATCTCATTGTGGAAATGTAGTCTATCATATGAAAGACTACGTAGAATGTGAGCACTGTATGCAACAACTTTGACACTTACAGAAGCCTCAGCTTCTCCATGCCTACTACACAGTTCTAAATGTATATCATAAATACAAAAAGTACAGAATTAATTATACATGTTAAATGGTTTATTTTTGCTGTTCTCAGAATTTATCAAATTTCACTAAAAACAGTGACTTGAAGGTATTCATCATATAACAGCGGGGAAAAAAAAACACAATCAAAATGATTGTGTTTAAAAAACCCATACAACATGACAAATCAGAAATCAGAACTCCTTAAAATTAACTTACTTTCCATGACGTCGAATGATGTCCTATGAACAGCTTACACTCTGTTGTGCTGTTATTATTTTCAGCCCGCCACTTTCTGAAAGAAAACCTCCATCGTTTTGAAAAATATGTTACATACAATAAATGACTTCTCGCTCTCTACCACACGTTTCCACGAGGCCAAATCGTGTAAGAGCCATTTATAACTCTTGGAATTCTTCTAAGCAAATCCCGTCATTTTGTATTTCCGCAACTTTGAGAAAGAAAACGTTCAAGATCACTTTCACAATCCTGGACTAGTAATATCTTACCCTTCTTGCTCACTCATGTTCCAAATTTCCTATGACACTGATACTGCTTACTATGAAGCAGACTTACACTACCTCTATGACTACTACAATTATTTAATTCTCTACATCACTTTTAATCACAAAGCAATTTAAAACAGTAGATAAAATTATATCAACCCCTAGAATCATTATAGGCCAGTTACCTACCCTAAATTCTCTTTTCTGAAAACAGAAAGTAAGAATATTTTTAAGTAAAAAGGCAACATTGTATCGTAGTCAAATAGGAATCATTTACGAAACAGCAGCTTTTTTTACATTTTCAATAAGCTGTGTAATAAGCGGATCTTGTCAAAGGACCATCATGTCATATAATAGCTGCAGTTAAAAATGTTCTTCCTAAAATAAACGACTGTGTAGCCACAACATTTGTAATTAAGGTTGAAGACTTACTTTCATCAGGTTTATATAGTTGGAATTTTAAAATGACATTATAACCAAAAGTTTGGTCAAATAATCTAGACAGCATTGCAGACTTACATTACCTCTACTCCATGTTTTTATTGGCTGCTTGAATTAGCTTATAAAAAGAAACAGTTTTTCTGAACTCATTCAAAGTGCAGTTATTTTTCCATGACGTCAAGTGTTATGGTAAGAACACCGTTTGCTTTGGGAAATACTCTGTTGTCCTTTAACTAATCCGTGCCCACCACTTTCTGTAAGAAAACCTTCTTTTTTTCCAGGAACTATTTAAAACTCAAAAATAACTTTTGACTCTGTACTACACTTATCCTCAAGGCCAAATTGTGTAGGAGCCATTAGAACCTCTTGAAATTCCTCAGAGCAAATCCTGAGATTCCTTCCCTAAAATTTTGGTTTTAAAAACACCAGGTAAGAATTTTTAAGGTCAAAAGGCAATTTTTTTTTAAAAGTTAAAACAGAATCATTGCAGAATGACCAGCCATTTCTAGACTTTAAATAAGCTGTGTAATGTCCTGATGTTATTGAAGGACCGTCATGATATATAATTGCTGCAGTTACAAAAGTCCTTCCTGATATTGACAACTGTGAAGCCACAAAACTTTTAATCAAAGTTGTCAATTTTGTTCCATCAGGCCTACATCGTTGGAACATTAAAATAACATACTGGCCATATATTCGTATAAATAATGTTGACAACATTTCAGACTTACATTGGCTACACTCCATGTTGTGATCAGCTGCTTTTACTAGTTTATTAAAAGACACTGATTTACTGTCTGGCAAAGTTAAATATATACATTTTTCTGAGTCTACACTAGTAGTACTTGATACCCTACAGTTCTCGCAGTCATGCTGCCATTGATAAGAAAGCCCAAACAGGTGATCTACATCTACACCTTCATCATGCAATACATCAAGCATATACATTAAAAACTCCTGACAATCTTGCTGAATATTTTGAGAAAATTCTGTTTGACCTGAACATCTGTCTAACAGATTTCGAATTTCAGACACACTTTCTATTTTTGTTCTATCAGTGCTACATTTCTCTAACACAGAATTCAACAAACTGCAAAATCTCTGATCCGAATTGACCACAATCTCTTGTTTTAAAGTTTCTAGAGAAAACAAAACATTAACCACTACATTAGCATAGCAGTTGACACCAGAACTGTTTTCAAATTGAAAACCAACAACATCTTCAACAGAATCCATTTTCTTTCTGCTTATAATTTCGGGTTCATCGACTTTTCGTCTTTTTGCTACAACCTCCCTACTATTGGTCACATTTCTTCGTTTCCGGCCTACCACACGTTTCTCAAACAAAGGATATTGAGGCAAATGTGGCGCATACTCTCTTCTTAACCTATTGTATTCCTTAACACAGTCTAGATCCGCACAAATGTTTGTGACATCACACTCAATCAAGTACAATCCTGATAAAGTTCTGACTCGTGACAATGCCACATATGCCATACCCTCCTTGAACACAGAACTGCCAATATTCACCAATGCACTGTCTACACTTAAACCTTGCGATTTATGGATTGTCACCGCATATGCCAAGCAAACAGGAAACTGCTTACGGCGAACATATAAGTCTTTCACAAGCAAAAACCTAGCAGAGCAACGACCAATTAGCTGTACTTCCTCAATGCCATCAAATTTAATTTTTAAAAATTCAATTTCATCCCTATTTCTGTATTTCAAAAAATCAACAACATTACCCATTGATCCATTTACCAGACCTCTTTCAACATGTAAATTCTTTCTTAAAATTATACGGCAATTTAAGCACACATTCAGAGTCTTTTCAAAACCCGCAGTTTTAGATATACTCTTTTCTAATGAATCCAATTTTGATTTCAAATTCTCAGACAAAATAATTGTTGATCCCATATGCTCTACTCTGTCAATACCTTCCAGTTTCACAATCTCTTGGTTTTCTAAATACAACATTTTGTTGTTGAAGATGGCACATTCTGCAAGAGTTGGCATCAAACATATTCCAGATTTCTTCTCAGTAATTTTCTGAAAAATATTCTCAGGCACAAGGTCTTGTTCTGGATACAAATTTGACAGTAATCGTGCATGTAAAGCTTCTTTCCCATGCTCCGATTCTAACATCTTGTAGAATATTCTTGTAATCTTCATCCTTCGCCTGACGCATATTTTCATGTAGTTCAGCATAATTGAAGTTTAACCATATATTAACGTTGCCAATGCTCCCTAGGCACTTCCTGGTATCTTCATGCGTGAGCATTTTGAACACAGGTTGTCCTTTCACTGGTGTCAGCTGCAGAAGATCACCGAAAACAATGATGTGTTTGCCACCAAATAACACATCATACTCTGTTTTGAGAACTTCTTGCATTCTCAAATGCACAAAGGCAAGCATGACATTGGAAACCATGCTTACTTCGTCAATGATAAGAAGTTTCATTTTCTTCAAGACTCTTGAAACTTCACAACAAGCATCTCCAGATAACTTGTGGTATTGTAATTTGTTATCATGCTCCACTGGCAGCATCAGTAGACGATGCAAAGTAATACCTTTAATGTTATGTGCTGCCAGTCCAGTTGGAGCAGTGACAACACAGGACAGTGATGACTCAGTCCTTTTCTGCAAATAACATGAAATTGCTTTAATGAGGAAACTTTTTCCAGTTCTTGCTTCTCCACTCACGTACAGTCGGACAGGTTTCAACGACGTACATGAGCACTCTTTCTTCTCATGACTTAATCCATGATCAATTTGGTTGTTAACTTCGTCATATATTTTCCTCTGCTCAACGTTGAGTTTTCTTTCCAAGTCTTCTAAGTTAACCGCATCCTCCTGAGCATGTGCCATGGCTCTTTCCACTTCAATCATGGCAGTGGCAGCTTCATTTTCGATAACTGGTCCTCCTAGTGGATCCTGACTCAATGAAACAGAACTCTGACTGTTCTGAGAACTGTCTCTAGCAATCTCGGCTGCAATCGTTGCTTCCTGCTCGATTTCCGCATTCAACATTTCTACATATTTGAGAAAAACAGGACATTCTATGGTCTCCTTGGCGGCATTGAAAGAATCTTCGTAACAGAGGAAATCTCCAAGCAGTTCCTCTTCTGCACGCCAAGGCTTGAAAAGTTGCAAAAGTGCTAAATAGAAAAACTCTTTTTTTTCAGGAGATTCGCCACTCAATTTTCGATGGTTTACCAAGTGGCATTTTCTTTGCTTGACGAGACATCCCTCACTTCCAATTACAGCATACACTCCTTTATCAATATCTTCTTTGATGTTCCTCTTGAATATGTAATTTTGTAGAACCTCATACAGACAAACATTCTCGAGGTGTCTGCTTCTATTTGGATAATATGTATCCAACATGTTGGTCTTCAAAATATCAGTACTGTTTGGCTCCTTTTCCGCCAAATACTCAATTTCCCGCACAGGTTTCAGAACTCGATTACGCGTTGCAGCAAGACCAAGAATCGCCCAAACGATACTCCTGGATTTGGCATAGAGACTTGCTGAAGACAACCGGTCAGAACATTCGTAAGCTCCGATTTCTCGATGTGACAACATCTTCAGACTGAAACTGTACAACTTCTTACTGAGGCTCTTTTCATGGGAAATGTCCTCCCACATATCCTTCAATTCTGTCTTTTCTTTTTTGGTGATGTAAGATGTCACATACCGAGCCACAGCCATACAGTTATCAGCCACGAACTGTATATCCATGTTAGCATTCCACATGGACAAAATCACTGGGTTGTAGTCGTTGATATACTTGGACTCTTCGTTCCTTTTCAAATTGTATGTGTTTTTAGGTGATTTCTTCATCACATTATGTCGCAGCGAAGACATCAAACTGTTCACTCTTCCTTTAGAAATCACCGGTCGTGGAAAGGCGAAACGACATTTGGTGTAGAACTTGTCCTTGTTTCTGAATTTACGACGACAGTACTTTCCGCAACGATGGCTTTGGAAGCGTAGAACTTGTTCTCTTAGGCTTTTGTCCTCCTTTGCGTTTGGAACAGCACATGTAGAATACTGTTCTATGAAACTCATCACTAAGTCTTCTGGATCTGTTCCAAATTTAGGTGCATCCTTGATCCACAGCAGCATATGTATATGAGGAGCACCTCTTGCTTGGTACTCCTTTCTCCAGAAGAAATCCAACACCTCTCCAAGAGGTGGATTTTTCTTGTTCATGATGAAAGACATCATAGCTTCAAATCTATGATTGAAGTACCTGCATACATTCACTGGATCCAAAGAGCACAGTTCTCCGGGTGTCTTGAATTCGATATTTTCAATGTTTCCATTTGCCTCTCGTAGAAATTCAAGTAAGTCTTCCCAGCCATACTCGGCACAACTGAGAGTGAGGAACCATGTGGGAGTTCCTAAGTTCCTCAGCATACATTTTAAATCACCATGACGATGGTACCAGTACTCATTAGTACCACGCTGACACGCCATGAGATTAATCAGGTGAGAATCCAAAATACTGTCTTGCACATTGACTTTATCCATAAAGTCACTTGCCGAGATGTTTTGCAGCTGTATACCACTTTTCAAGATGTGGTTCACTGCATATGACAGTCCAGACAGATCGCTTTCAAACAGGAGATGAAACAAATAGGGAATGCATTGTCGAAACCTAGGATCTTCTGCATACAATCGTAAAGTCCGGTATTCAGAAGCAGGAATTTGATGAGTTCGCTCATCATATCTTCCTCCTTGACCTGTTGGAAATAGCTGTGGGAAACACCGACCTTCCAAACTTTCCTCCCAAACACTAATGGGACTCCCTTTGGCTTGTTTCATTTGAAACAACTCAATAGCATTCCCCATGACTTCCTTGGAATGCAAAGGATGAACACTATAATGTTCATATATTTCTTAACTTTTAGAGGGTTCTACTTTCTCAATTTGACCAGCACACAAATCGCTATCCTCTTCTTCACTTACTTCCTCTTCTGCAACATATACATTCTTATAGTACTTATTGTTTTTTTTCAAATACAATGTTGCCTTTTTGACTTTCCTAACATCCACTAAATCTTGCCATATTTTCTTACTCTTTGTTGGAACCCCATTAACTAAGATAACCAGAGGTTCCTCTTCCACTTTTTCTACTCCAATTGTATTAATGTTTTTCTTCAAATCTAGAGGCAAATAAACAACTCTTCCCTTTAATCCTCTCTGTAAATCTGATGGAGGCAATTTCCCTATCTTTGGCTCCATTCGTACAATAGCCTGAAAGGGATGGATACTTTGAATCAAAATAGATTCATAAGTATTTAAATCCTTCAATTCAGAAGGAATCTCAACCAATTCCAGATTATTATGAACCGCTCTAGCAGGCATCCGGTTTTGATTTAATTTGTTACAACAATAAGTACACACACGTTGATCCAATCCCAAATCAAAACAATTTTCTACCATCAAGTATGTTGCGAAATCCTTCCATTCACTATTATTTTCCCTTTCACTTTTTGCATATAAATCCACTAACTTAGTCTGATTCTTATAATAAGTGCGTCGACAACACACACAAGTGAAATTAGGCCTCTCACTTGATTTCACCTGAAATGTGGCAATTTCCTTCTGAAAATTATCTGTACTGGAAACCTGTACACTATCTTCCACATTACCCTCTTCTTCTGGGTCAATTTCAACATTCTCCTCTTTACTTCCAAAGTAACAAAATTCAATTTCTTCACAAATATTCTTCACATCTATTTCAGAACCATGCAAAAGAGCAGTGCATAATTGTTTAAGCATAACTGCTGGACTCTTAGCATAATACAACATTCTAACTAATTTCCTCACTTTATTATGATGCACTGCTAGCATCCTGAAATGATGAAAAACACTCTGGCATACTCTCCTGGAAAGACAAGCCAGTGAATGACCATGCAAACCTGTCACTTCTCTCACTCTGCAAGGATCTAATTCTTGCAACAACTTCATTTTCTGCTTCAAACGTTTCTTATTAAATGTCCGTACAAAATCACAAAGCAAATTGATGGAATCCTGTCGCACACTGCAAATACTACTACACTTCCAGGTGTACACAGGTCCCTTAGGACGTCTTCCTAAAACCTCATTACCTAACACCTCTTCTGCCTCTGTTGTCACAAGTTTTTCTTTTTCAACTGGACAACCATCTTTCACCTCATAAGCTCGACCACTGGTGTCAACTGCATGCACCAAATCATTATCCTGGAAATAACTCTCCTCATTAAAAAATGCCTCACAACTTGAACTATGCATCCATTCTCCTGAAAAAACTTTACAAAAATTACTACGATTAACTGTTCTCTTCCATCTACTATTTGTTTTGAAATCATAAATTGCCTTGTTTAGCTTCCTAATTCTATTGATTATCAAAATAAATAACTTTCGCTTAATTTCAAGTGCCTGATCAATAACTTTCTCAATTTTTTTTTTCTCTTATAAAAAACCACTTTCTGCTGACCTTTCTTAATATTTTTTAACAAATTGCCAATTATCCTGTTGCGGAACATTCGTCTACGAATGTCCCTAAACTGATTTTTCCTTCTACTACCAGGCACAGAGTTATCTCCTGCTCTAGCAGTAACATTTTTGATTGGCCTTCCCTTTCCGTTTAAATTGCTTCTCTTTTTCTGGACTAAAACATTTTCTGTAGTACTACTTTTTTTTCTACAAATGTTTCTTATGAATGATTTCTTTATCTTATCCGGACCTTTCTTGGTGACTTGACAAGTTTTTACTGTAGAGGTCTGCTGCAATAATTTTTTAACCTGATGTCTTTGATGTTTGGAAGCCTTTCGCCTTCTGTCCTTCGAAGGCATTCTTTAATTTTGAAATGATCTGCAGTTGAATCTGTGGTAAAATATAATAAAAAATGTTATTAACCACTATTAGCAAACAGTAAATCAATAACAGTCATCAAAAATTTAACACACTACTTGTTATTTTTACATAGAATAATTTTTAGTGCATTGGCAAATTTAGAAATCACAAATAGTAGCAAAGAAATGGAATGCTTCTACATTTTACCTGTGCTGTTTTATATGTGAATCTGATCTAATTTTATGAGCATATTTTACTATTTCATTAAAGACACTACACATAACCTGTTTTTGAAGTTGTGTTTAATTTTAAATGAAACGGTTTACATTTTTACTTTTCACTTCAAGTAAATTTTAAAAATAAATGTTTATAGTTCCATAGGCTCAAGCAGGTCAGCTTCCCACCCTATGTCATACAATTCTGACAAATCGGCATCCTCATCATGTTCTTCATCATCCTCAGGATTTAAATCATCCAAAGGATCTACTTCCACTGACGTTTCAATTACAAGTTCAATGATAAGGTCGAGATCAACTGATTGCTCATTATCACTCATGGTTGATGTTGTCGTTATCTTTAAAGAAAGAGAACAACAATGAGATGTTGCAGAGTAAGAGACAAATCTCAGAGATTATAATAGTAAAATTGTTTAACAAGAGTAACATTTTGCAGCTATTATTTAGCCATGTCCAGCGATGCTGAGGAGGTGAGGCCTATGTCCAAGTTTTCAGTGAACAGGACTCATCTCTTCTTAACCTTGGATAAGCCTCACCGACTCTGTGTCCCCTGCTCATACTTAAATGTAAAGGGGCAGATTTATGTTAACTGGCGCATCCCCACGGATGCACCAGTTAATGTGCACCGCTGCTCTGCCACCCATGGTGTGCCGCATTTACAATGTGGAGCACCATTGAGCAAAAACAGCACAGATGCATCACGCATCAGTGCTGCAAAAGCAGCACATTGCAGGAATCACGTCGTAAGCGCGACATGTCTACTGCAATGCACAGGAGGAAGCCTCACATTGCATGGTGCATCACTCCTTATGCCTGTTTCAAACAGGCGTAAGGATTTGATTCAGCAATGCTATAAAGCTGACTCAGTGAAATCTTCTAAATTTCACTGTGTTAGTTTTACAGGGCTTTCATGCAAATAAATGCATACCCTGCAACAAAACACCTATATGAAAACTGACGCATGTTTCATGTGGCACAGGACTTTACAGCATGACACATCTGCCTAGATGCATCAAGTTGTAAATATGTCACAACATAGCAAATCTTTTGCACCGCCGCTGCGTCACAAAAGTGACGCACAGCAGCGGAAAAGAGGCACACACCTATCATAAATCTGTCCCTAACATTTTAAATGATTGATTCAGGATGACGATAAGGTGTGGCCTATCCAGAGGTTTGTTTGAGGTGAGGCCTACTCAGGGTTGCAGATGAAATTTAGGCTTGTTGAAGAATACAGAGGAGATAATACATGTCCAGGCCTACCAATGAAGTGAGTCATGTCCACTTCACTCTTGAACAAAGGCCAGACCTCTTCTGTGTCCGTGGACAGGCCTAAAGCTCATCTGCACAATGTCATTCGTAAAGTTAGAAAACACAGGTGATGTAATTGAAAAATGTGGAGTTTCTTTTCCTCATTTCACAATCACATCACCTGTGTTTCCTTTGCTTAGGTATCTCATAGTGCAGATGGAGTCTAGCATATCAAAGAGTACACAGAAGTTCAGCAGTGTATACAACAATTTTGACATTTACAGAAGATTCAGCTTCTTATCTTGTTGGAGATGAAGTGAGGCCTGTCTTGCAACATGGTGCATCTTTTGCATCACTGCTGCATCGGTTTCATGTGGCACGGGACTTTACAGCATGACACATCTGCCTAGATGCATCAAGTTGTAAATATGTCACCACATAGCAAATCTTTTGCACCGCCGCTGCGTCACAAAAGTGACGCACAGTGACGCAAAAGAGGCATACACCTATCATAAATCTGTCCCTAACATTTTAAATGATTAATTCAGGATGACGATAAGGTGTGGCCTATCCAGAGGTTTGTTTAAGGTGAGCCCTACTCAGGGTTGCAGATGAAATTTACGCTTGTTGAAGAGTACAGAGGAGATAATACATGTGAAGGCCTACTAATGAAGTAAGTCATGTTCACTTCACTCTTGAACAAAGGCCAGACCTCTTCTGTGTCCGTGGACAGGCCTAAACCTCATCTGCACAATGTCATTCGTAAACTTAGGAAACACAGGTGATGTAATTGAAAAATGTGGAGTTTCTTTTCCTCATTTCACAATCACATCACCTGTGTTTTCTTTGCTTAGGTATCTCATAGTGCAGATGGAGTCTAGCATATCAAAGAGTACACAGAAGTTCAGCAGTGTATACAACAATTTTGACATTTACAGAAGATTCAGCTTCTTATCTTGTTGGAGATGAAGTGAGGCCTGTCTTGCAACATGGTGCATCTTTTGCATCACTGCTGCATCGGTTTCATGTGGCACGGGACTTTACAGCATGACATATCTGCCTAGATGCATCAAGTTGTAAATATGTCGCCACATAGCAAATCTTTTGCACCGCCGCTGCGTCACAAAAGTGACGCACAGTGACGCAAAAGAGGCATACACCTATCATAAATCTGTCCCTAACATTTTAAATGATTGATTCAGGATGACGATAAGGTGTGGCCTATCCAGAGGTTTGTTTAAGGTGAGGCCTACTCAGGGTTGCAGATGAAATTTACGCTTGTTCAAGAGTACAGAGGAGATAATACATGTGAAGGCCTACCAATGAAGTAAGTAATGTCCACTTCACTCTCGAACAAAGGCCAGACCTCTTCTGTGTCCGTGGACAGGCCTAAACCTCATCTGCACAATGTCATTCGTAAACTTAGGAAACACAGGTGATGTAATTGAAAAATGTGGAGTTTCTTTTCCTCATTTCACAATCACATCACCTGTGTTTCCTTTGCTTAGGTATCTCATAGTGCAGATGGAGTCTAGCATATCAAAGACTACGCAGAAGTTCAGCAGTGTATACAACAATTTTGACATTTACAGAAGATTCAGCTTCTTATCTTGTTGGAGATGAAGTGAGGCCTGTCTTGCAACATGGTGCATCTTTTGCATCACTGCTGCATCGGTTTCATGAGGCACGGGACTTTACAGCATGACACATCTGCCTAGATGCATCAAGTTGTAAATATGTCGCCACATAGCAAATCTTTTGCACCACCGCCGCGTCACAAAAGTGATGCACAGTGACGCAAAAGAGGCATACACCTATCATAAATCTGTCCCTAACATTTTAAATGATTGATTCAGGATGACGATAAGGTGTGGCCTATCCAGAGGTTTGTTTAAGGTGAGGCCTACTCAGGGTTGCAGATGAAATTTACGCTTGTTGAAGAGTACAGAGGAGATAATACATGTGAAGGCCTACCAATGAAGTAAGTCATGTCCACTTCACTCTTGAACAAAGGCCAGACCTCTTCTGTGTCCGTGGACAGGCCTAAACCTCATCTGCACAATGTCATTCGTAAACTTAGGAAACACAGGTGATGTAATTGAAAAATGTGGAGTTTCTTTTCCTCATTTCACAATCACATCACCTGTGTTTCCTTTGCTTAGGAATCTCATAGTGCAGATGGAGTCTAGCATATCAAAGAGTACACAGAAGTTCAGCAGTGTATACGACAATTTTGACATTTACAGAAGATTCAGCTTCTTATCTTGTTGGAGATGAAGTGAGGCCTGTCTTGCAACATGGTGCATCTTTTGCATCACTGCTGCATCGGTTTCATGTGGCACGGGACTTTACAGCATGACACATCTGCCTAGATGCATCAAGTTGTAAATATGTCGCCACATAGCAAATCTTTTGCACCGCCGTTGCGTCACAAAAGTGACGCACAGGGACGCAAAAGAGGCATACACCTATCATAAATCTGTCCCCAACATTTTAAATGATTGATTCAGGATGACGATAAGGTGTGGCCTATCCAGAGGTTTGTTTAAGGTGAGGCCTACTCAGGGTTGCAGATGAAATTTACGCTTGTTGAAGAGTACAGAGGAGATAATACATGTGAAGGCCTACCAATGAAGTAAGTCATGTCCACTTCACTCTTGAACAAAGGCCAGACCTCTTCTGTGTCCGTGGACAGGCCTAAACCTCATCTGCACAATGTCATTCGTAAACTTAGGAAACACAGGTGATGTAATTGAAAAATGTGGAGTTTCTTTTCCTCATTTCACAATCACATCACCTGTGTTTCCTTTGCTTAGGTATCTCATAGTGCAGATGGAGTCTAGCATATCAAAGAGTACACAGAAGTTCAGCAGTGTATACAACAATTTTGACATTTACAGAAGATTCAGCTTCTTATCTTGTTGGAGATGAAGTGAGGCCTGTCTTGCAACATGGTGCATCTTTTGCATCACTGCTGCATCGGTTTCATGTGGCACGGGACTTTACAGCATGACACATCTGCCTAGATGCATCAAGTTGTAAATATGTCGCCACATAGCAAATCTTTTGCACCGCCGCTGCGTCACAAAAGTGACGCACAGTGACGCAAAAGAGGCATACACCTATCATAAATCTGTCCCTAACATTTTAAATGATTAATTCAGGATGACGATAAGGTGTGGCCTATCCAGAGGTTTGTTTAAGGTGAGCCCTACTCAGGGTTGCAGATGAAATTTACGCTTGTTGAAGAGTACAGAGGAGATAATACATGTGAAGGCCTACCAATGAAGTAAGTCATGTCCACTTCACTCTTGAACAAAGGCCAGACCTCTTCTGTGTCCGTGGACAGGCCTAAACCTCATCTGCACAATGTCATTCGTAAACTTAGGAAACACAGGTGATGTAATTGAAAAATGTGGAGTTTCTTTTCCTCATTTCACAATCACATCACCTGTGTTTCCTTTGCTTAGGTATCTCATAGTGCAGATGGAGTCTAGCATATCAAAGAGTACACAGAAGTTCAGCAGTGTATACAACAATTTTGACATTTACAGAAGATTCAGCTTCTTATCTTGTTGGAGATGAAGTGAGGCCTGTCTTGCAACATGGTGCATCTTTTGCATCACTGCTGCATCGGTTTCATGTGGCACGGGACTTTACAGCATGACACATCTGCCTAGATGCATCAAGTTGTAAATATGTCGCCACATAGCAAATCTTTTGCACCGCCGCTGCGTCACAAAAGTGACGCACAGTGACGCAAAAGAGGCATACACCTATCATAAATCTGTCCCTAACATTTTAAATGATTGATTCAGGATGACGATAAGGTGTGGCCTATCCAGAGGTTTGTTTAAGGTGAGGCCTACTCAGGGTTGCAGATGAAATTTACGCTTGTTGAAGAGTACAGAGGAGATAATACATGTGAAGGCCTACCAATGAAGTAAGTCATGTCCACTTCACTCTTGAACAAAGGCCAGACCTCTTCTGTGTCCGTGGACAGGCCTAAACCTCATCTGCACAATGTCATTCGTAAACTTAGGAAACACAGGTGATGTAATTGAAAAATGTGGAGTTTCTTTTCCTCATTTCACAATCACATCACCTGTGTTTCCTTTGCTTAGGTATCTCATAGTGCAGATGGAGTCTAGCATATCAAAGACTACGCAGAAGGTGAGAACTGTATGGCACATGGCTATGTAAGTCAAATAATCAAAATCTAAATTTGCCAAGCACACATGGGGGTGTATTTACAAGGACCTTCCACCACGGGGAAATGTCTTTAATTAAAATGGGAAAAATAACATCAAAGGGACTCAAATGCCTTTTAAATATACCCCAAGCAACCTATGAAACTCTGGCACTACATATCAAGAAACCTAATTGATTTCAAAAATAGTTTTTAAACACATCATCTAAATCAATTATATACCTACATTCAAGGGGAAATGACTTAAAATGGCCTAAGACACATGAAAGCGTTTTTTAAGGCCCTTGCACCATTTTTGGGTTGCTTTTAACATGGCTATGTTAGTCAAAGAATTAAAATCTAAATTTGCCAAGCACAGATGGGGGCATATTTACAAGGAACTTGCACCACGGGGAAAGGTCTTAAATTAAAATGGGAAAAATAACATCAGAGAGACTCAAATGCCTTATAAATATGCCCCAAGCAACCTATGAAACTCTAGCACTACATATCCAGAAACCTAATTGATGTCAAAAAACGTTTTAAAACACATCATCTAAATCAATTATATACCTACATTCATCGGGAAGTGACTTAAAATGCCCTAAGACACATGAAAGCGTTTTTTTACGCCCTTGCTCCATTTTTGGATCACTTTTAACATGGCTATGTAAGTCAAATAATCAAGATCTAAATTTGCCAAGCACTGATGGGGGCGTATTTACAAGGACCTTGCACCACAGGGAAAGGTCTTAAATTAAAATGGGAAAAATAACATCAGAGAGACTCAAAGGCCTTATAAATATGCCCCAAAGCAACCTATGAAGCTCTAGCAGTACATATCAAGAAACCTAATTGTTTTCAAAAATCGTTTTTAAACACATCATCTAAATCAATTATATACCTACATTCAAGGGTAAATGACTTAAAATGGCCTAAGACACATGAAAGCATTTTTTTTAAGGCCCTTGCAATATTTTTGGGTCACTTTTAACATGGCTATGTTAGTCAAAGAATTAAAATCTAAATTTGCCAAGCACAGATGGGGGCATATTTACAAGGACCTTGCACCACGGGGAAAGGTCTTAAATTAAAATGGGAAAAATTACATCAAAGGAACTCAAAAGGCTTGAAAATATGCCCCAAGCAACCTATGAAACTCTAGCAGTACATATCAAGAAACCTAATTGTTTTCAAAAAACGTTTTTATACACATCTTGTAAAGCAATTATATTCATACATTCATGGGGAAGTGAGTTAAAATACCCTAAGACACATGAAAGCATTTTTGTAAGACCCTTGCACTATTTTTGCGTCACTTTTAACATGGCTATGTAACACAAAGAAACAAAATCTATTTGTAAAACACTTGACACAAAGCAACATTTTAAATACACAACTTTCTTCATAATTTTCTCCCTAAACCATACTATTCTCTATCTAAATTAAATGAATCTTTTCTCACCTTAGCAAATACTTTGAGTTTCAAAACAGTCTCAGAAACACACCAATTTGTCTTTAGCAGAGTAAAAGGTATGCACTCCAGAGTCTGCAGCCATAAAAAGCACAGAAAAGCTGTAATTCATCACACATATCTCTCATGTCACCCAATCAAAACTCTTCCCTCACTTTTTTCAAATCAACACCCTTCCCCCTCTGCCCTTTCTGCCTTTTTTGCATAGCAACCACCTCCTGAAAGACCTCTGATGTTTGCAAGTTCACACAACAATGTTTCAATTGAACTCTGAACTCTCAGTACACCTGCATATCCAGTGCAATCTTTCATAAAATGATTTTTTTTTGACCATTCAAATTACATCTTTCAAAGAACTCATCCATGCACCCTAACTTTCTGTTTTCAGCAATCAAAATCCACCAATCACTGCTACTGCTTCATTAACACAGAAACTCCACAGTTTTTTTCATTTTAAACTCTTATTTTTTCAACTGCCATTTCATTGCCACACTTCATCTGACTGCAGCAGAACCTCCTCTCACCATGTTTTCTGTCTGGATTGTTGGACATAGTTATATCCACTGGGCTCAAAGTTTTGCTGATAACAGAAATTTACCTAACCTCAATTTACAAAATGTGGAAATCAAGTGGATTGCCCACAGAGGATTAAAATGTCACCAATTGATACCATTGGTGAAAACCTTTTTGCATTTGCCAAAACCTGACCTGTTAATTGTGCACTGTGGAGGTAATGACTTGGGCACTTTGACTGGGGTAGGTCTGGAAATGCTTTTAAAGGACACCTTTGAGCAATTGATGGCACTTTTTCCTCAAACTGCCTTGGTATATTCAAATATATGCCAAAGACAGAAATGGAGGTGGTGGAACCAATTTTGTCCACAAATTGAGAAATCGAGGAAGCATGTAAATAAGTCTGTTTCAGCTTACATGAGAGACCATGGAATGGGCTCCATCTACAACAATAACTTGCGTTACTACATGCAAGATATCTACAGAGGAGATGGAGTTCACTTCTCAAATGAGGGGAACAGAATTTTCATCCTCAATTTAAGACTGTGCATTGCTACCTACTTGTAGGTACCTACATCAGCCACAGGACCCAAAAGCTCTTTTCAGAGCTACCCTACATCTGATCACTCACAATTATTATTTTACTCTAATTTTTTTCACTAATTTTCAAAAAAGTACGCTCCCCGGAGCGCTACCCGGTACGCGCACCGGACGCTAACCGTGCGAATTTTTTTTATTTTTTTTTCTTTTTTCGCACATATGGGCCTCCTCAGCCACCCTCAGAAAACCTAGGGGGTCAAGATACGTCTACCGTGCCCCCTTCTAACCATTCTGAACATTATTTGCCCTCCATCTTGTATCTCAATTCTACCGAAACACAAAATGGTGGACTCCCGTAACGCTGCCGGTTCGCGTACCGGGGCGCGCACCGGGAAGCGCTCCATTAAAAAAGGTGGGAAAGTAATTTACAGAAAAAACCCTGGAGACAATGTCACCAAATATAGATTAACTCATACTACATACCAATCCCTACCATTTTCACAAATTTGGTTGGAATACCATTTAGCCATTTAGCCTGTAGACCTCTCTAAATACCCTGAGGTAAATTACTTCACAAAACACATCTGAAGTGTTGGAATTGACAACCAATTAAAATGTTACTTTCATTTTCTACTTTTTTTACCTGACATTTGATTGGTTATATACCTGAATATATATAAAAAAAGAGAGAAAAACACAGCCATTTTGACTACTACTTCCTGAACTACATTGCAAGATCATTTTCACTCACAACTTAAACTTGTTTTTAAAAGGTAAGATATTATTTTATAAATTTGAAAACATTTTCAGATAGTTATATACTATCCCTCTGTAAGAGTTAGACATTGAGAAAGGCTTGTTTATTATAATTATGGATTGATTTAGGTTTCTGTGGTATAATTATGAATTTACATAGGCTTTTTCACAGGCACTTTTTAATAGTACTACTTCATGCCTCAAAAGTACCTGTCTGAACTTAAACCCAACAGTGCCCTATCTCTACTGATATATTTTTTTTTTTTCAAATTTCAGCACAAAAATGCAAGGAGAACAGAATGTTTCCTTTGAAATTGTCCTAGACATGAACAATGAGGAAATAATTGAACCCATTGACTTGGAATTCATGGATGAATCACGAGACCATGAACTTCTACAATGTGTAGAATCTGTGGATCATTTACTTCATTATGATGACGGTCAAATGTGGGAAGTTATGTTCACTCAACAAGAGGACATATCGGACAGTCAAATGTTAGACGTTCTATTAAATTTTGAAAAACAATCCGAAAAATAAAATTATATGTAATATTAAAAAATTGTTTGAGTCTTTAATCATTTTGATATGTAATTCATAAAGTAGTACCAAATTGATTATAATGTAAAGTCAGACTTATAGTATACTGTGCACAATTCCAAAAATACATTTATATTTAATAATCATTAATACTGCTACTTAAATAAAAAAAAATAAAAAAAACAACAAAAAGAACAATCAATAAACATACAATATTTCAAAATATCATAGTCTATCATTCTTTTTTCCTTATAGTACGCTCCCCGGACCGCTTCCCGGTGCGATTACCGGGCGCTCCCCACGCAAAAAAAACAAAAAATTATTTTTTTTTTTTTGCCCCGCGGGTTCCTTTTAAAGCCTCCACATCAAACCTAGGGGGTCAGGGAGGATCTACTATGCCCGCCTCATGGTCATTTCCCCCTTTGTTTTGGCCTCCTCTTGTCTCTCGATCCTACCAAGAGACAAGATGGCGGCCGCTCCGGACTGTTTAGAATGTTGACAGACACCGGAGAGCCAATCAGCTTCGCTTCGCGAAGTTCCGTTACGCGTCAGGTACGCGAACCGGGGCGCTGCCCGGAGCGCGCTTACAGATATATATTTTTTTTTAACGTTAATTTCTCAAAATCCACTGGAGCACATATATTGAGACCTAGCAAAGGCACATCGGGCTACCAGTCCCTACAATTTTGCCAAGTTTCGTGCAAATCCATTCAGCCGTTCGGGCTAAAAGTGAGGCCAACCGCCCTATGGAAATTAACATGGGAAAAACGCGTTTTGGGACCCCCCTTTTTTCTCGGCCCCCCCTTGACGACCCCCCCCCAAATTTTCAGTGGCTGCTCAGAAACAAAATGTTCCATTTTCCTGAAAATTCCAGCCAATTCCGTCCTCAAACGCCAAAGTTATTAGACATAGAATTTTCAAAAATCCCATAGAGAAAAAATCCTAACTATATATACCTACTGGCGACCGCCAGTAGGTAATATATATATAGATATATATATATTACCTACTGGCAATAGCCAGTAGGTATATATAGTTAGGATTTTTTTCCTATGGGATTTTTGAAAATTCTATGTTGAATAACTTTGGCGTTTGAGGACAGAATTGGCTGAAATTTTCAGGAAAATGGAACATTTCGTTTCTGAGCAGCCCCTGAAAATATGGGGGGGTTTCGTCAAGGGGGGGCCGAGAAAAAAGGGGGTCCCAAAACGTGTTTTTCCCATGCAATTTTCCATAGGGCGGTTGGCCTCACTTTTAGCCTGAACGGCTGAATGGATTTACACCAAACTTGGCAAAATTGTAGGGACTGGTAGCCCGATGTGCCTTTGCTATGTCTCAAGATATAGGCTCCAGTGGTTTTTACGAAAATTAACTTTGAAAAATATATATTGGGCTACATTGGGCTATATATATGTTGGAGCCCAAATGTAGCCCAATGTAGCCCAATGTAGCCCAAAGATGGCCACCAGAGACAAAAAAAACCAAATGTAGCCCAAATATCAGCCAGATGTAGCCCAACTATAGCCCAATGACAGAATGTCCCAGAGTGTTCTAAAGAACAACTAGAGTGCTAACAGTCCTACTTATTACAAAGGTATGGCACACCTGAAGCCATCTTGATTGGAATAAAGTGGTAACTCTTAAAACATTTAATTTAAAAAGGAACAAAATGAGGGGGTTCATTTTGCCATAGAAAGTATGATTAGCGAATATATGACGAAATCCCGCATACCATCAGTCCACAAAAAAAATCCCGCATGTACTATTAGGCCGCAAATTAAAATAACGAAAACTTTTAGAACGAATATGCCTTTAGCATACACTAAACAACTAAACTACCCTAAACCCTAAAACACTACCCCCAGCATGACCCTACACTACACAAACAGTACAACACTACCCTAAACCCTAAAACACTACCCCCAGCATGACCCTACACTACACAAACACTACAACACTACCCTAAACCCTAAAACACTACCCCCAGCATGACCCTACACTACGCAAACACTACAACACTACCCAAAACCCTAAAACACTACACCCCAGCATGACCCTACACTACGCAAACACTACAACACTACCCTAAACCCTAAAACACTACCCCCAGCATGACCCTACACTACACAAACACTACAACACAACCCTAAACCCTAAAACACTACCCCCAGCATGACCCTACACTACGCAAACACTACAACACAACCCTAAACCCTAAAACACTACCCCCAGCATGACCCTACACTACGCAAACACTACAACACTACCCTAAACCCTAAAACACTACCCCCAGCATGACCCTACACTACGCAAACACTACAACACTACCCTAAACCCTAAAACACTACCCCCAGCATGACCCTACACTACGCAAACACTACAACACTACCCTAAACCCTAAAACACTACCCCCAGCATGACCCTACACTACGCAAACACTACAACACTACCCTAAACCCTAAAACACTACCCCCAGCATGACCCTACACTACGCAAACACTACAACACTACCCAAAACCCTAAAACACTACCCCCAGCATGACCCTACACTACGCAAACACTACAACACTACCCAAAACCCTAAAACACTACCCCCCAGCATGACCCTACACTACGCAAACACTACAACACTACCCAAAACCCTAAAACACTACCCCCAGCATGACCCTACACTACGAAAACACTACAACACTACCCAAAACCCTAAAACACTACCCCCAGAATGACCCTACACTACGCAAACACTACAACACTACCCAAAACCCTAAAACACTACACCCCAGCATGACCCTACACTACGCAAACACTACAACACTACCCAAAACCCAAAACACTACACCCCAGCATGACCCTACACTACGCAAACACTACAACACTACCCAAAACCCTAAAACACTACCCCCAGCATGACCCTACACTACGCAAACACTACAACACTACCCAAAACCCTAAAACACTACCCCCAGCATGACATTACACTACACAAACACTACAACACTACCCTAAACCCTAAAATACTACACCCCAGCATGACCCTACACTACGCAAACACTACAACACTACCCAAAACCCTAAAACACTACCCCCAGCATGACCCTACACTACGCAAACACTACAACACTATCCTAAACCCTAAAACACTACGCCCAGCATGACCCTACACTACGCAAACACTACAACACTACCCTAAACCCTAAAACACTAGCCCCAGCATGACCCTACACTACGCAAACACTACAACACAACCCTAAACCCTAAAACACTACCCCCAGCATGACCCTACACTACGCAAACACTACAACACTAACCTAAACCCTAAAACACTACCCCCAGCATGACCCTACACTACGCAAACACTACAATACAACCCTAAACCCTAAAACACTACCCCCAGCATGACCCTACACTAAACAACCACCACAACTCTACACTACACCAACACAACACTACACTACACAACACTACACTACACTACACAATCACTAACCCACGAAAAAATTAACACAAACCCACTTACCTCTCTCGTCATCGTGGTTTTCACAACGCAAATGCATTTACCATACATGCCTTTAAAACGTAATTCTTTGTAAAGGCATGCGCGATAAATGCACATGCGTTTTGAAAAAATGCGGGATAATGGTATGCAAGGTCAATAACCTTGCGGGATAATGGTATGCGGACTGAAAGTCTGCGGGATAAAAAATGCGGGAAAATGGCTGCAAACCATGATTAGCAGTAGACTTCCCTGGTGAGCACTAGCTTTACTACAGTGATCTAATGAGCAACTAGAGTGCTAACATTCAGAATTTATGGCAAATGTGTGACACATCTGAATACCTTCTTGATAGAACCAAAGTAAACAAGCATTGAAAATGCAATAGATCTCGCCCTCGTTTAAGTTAAAGCCATTCTGTTTGTAATGAGGTGGCTTTTTAGCTTTGCTTTTATTAGTGTTTTTAAAACTTTCATGTAAATAACATGCATATGTATGCATATATGTATATGTATGCATGCATTTATATTTATATAGATATGCAGATTATATATGTTTATATATGTATATTACCTACTGGCGATAGCCAGTGGGTATATATAGTTAGGATTTTTTCTCTATGGGATTTCTGAAAATTCTATGTCTAATAACTTTGGCGTTTGTGGGTGGAATTGGCTGAAATTTTCAGGTAAATGGCACATTTTGTTTCTGAGCAGCCCCTGAAAATGTGGGGGGGTTTCGTCAAGGGGGGCCGAGAAAAAAGGGGGGTCCCAAAACGCGTTTTTCCCATTCATTTTTCCATAGGGCGGTTGGACTCACTTTTAGCTCGAACGGCTTAATAGATTTACATGAAACTTGGCAAAATTGTAGATATGGTTTGCCCGACGTGCCTTTGCTATGTCTCAATATATGTGCTCCAGTGGATTTTGAGAAATTAACGTTTAAAAAAATATATATATCTGTGACAGCGCTCCGGTTGCGCCCCGGTTCGCGTACCTGACGCGTAACGGAACTTCGCGAAGCGAAGCTGATTGGCTCTCTGGTGTCTGTCAACATTCTAAACAGTCCGGAGCGGCCGCCATCTTGTCTCTCGGTACGATCGAGAGACAAGATGTGGTGAAAAACGAAGGGGGAAATGAAGGAAAGGGGGCAAGGTAGACCACTCCTGACCCCCTAGGATTGATGAGGGGGATATTAAAGTGCCCCGCGGGGCAAAAAATATATATATTTTTTTTTTTTTGCGATTTTACGCCGTAGAGGCGCGTCCCGGTACGCGAACCGGGCAGCTCACCGGGCAGCTAACCGGGCAGCTAACCGGCAGCGTAGCTGTCAACATTGTAAACAGTCCGGAGCGGCCGCCATCTTGTCTCTCGGTAGGTTCGAGAGACAAGATGTGATGAAAAAAGAAGGGGGAAATGAAGGAAAGGGGGCAAGGTAAACCCCTCCTGACCCCCTAGGATTGATGAGGGGGATATTAAAGTCCCCCATGATTTTTCGCGGTAGAGGCGCTTCCCGGTACGCGAACCGGGCAGCTAACCGGCAGCGTAACGGGAGTCCGCCATCTTGTGTTTTTGGAGCGTCCGGTTCACGTACCGGGTAGCGTCCCAGTAAGCGTAACAAGGGGAAAACCAAGAGAAACAGTAAAAAAAAAATTAAGGGAATAGATTTCCAGCAAACTTGGCAAAATTGTAGGGACTGTTTGTTTGATGTGCCTTTGCAAGGCCTCAAGATATGTGCACGTGTGGATTTTGTCTTTTTAAGGTTAAAAAAAATATATATATATCTGTAAGCGTGCTCCGGCACGCTTACGTTACGGGTTTTGTTTGCGCTGCAGAGCCGATACTTCACGGTTATGCGACGCGTCATGAGGCGTCTCACGTGGCTATGTGATACGTCACGTAATAAAGAATATATTTTACAGCTATAGATATTAGCTTTTAAAAAACCAATGAAATTCACTGAAAAAACCATAGGTTATAGACCATATATAGTTAGGAATTTGCATTTACAAAACCTTGAAAATTCACTGAAAAAACCATAGGTTAGAGACCATATATAGTTAGCTGGACATTTTATTGACATAAAACCAATGAAATTCCATATATAGTTAGTTGCACTAACTATATATCGCGCACCCGCAATCCACTGCTGATGATGTCACATATTACATCATTCATGACATGGTCGGTGACATCACTGATGACATCACTGGTGACATCTCAAATGACATCACTGATGACATCACTGATGACATCTCAAATGACATCACTGATGACATCATGACACACCAATACCAGTTACTACATACGCACTCACTGATTCCTACGTCTACACACACATTCACTCATTCACCCATACAATCACTCATACATACAGTCACTCATTATTACAACACTATCATATGCACTCATACACCTATGCAGACACTCACACACTGCCACTCATCCATGGAGTTACTCACACACCTAGTCAGTCCTGTAAAGAATCAATCACACTTCCATTTCCTCATCTATACAGTTAAACACAGAACACCATACTTCAGTGACATCACTGATGACATCTCAAATGACATCACTGATGACATCTCAAATGACATCACTGATGACATCATAACACACCAATACCAGTTACTACATACGCACTCACTGATTCCTACGTCTACACACACATTCACTCATTCACCCATACAATCACTCATACATACAGTCACTCATTATTACAACACTATCATATGCACTCATACACCTAGTCAGTCCTGTGAAGAATCAATCACACTTCGATTTTCCCATCTTTACAGTTAAACACAGAACACCATACTTTTCACACATATACTAACACATACTTACTCTCTTATACAATCACTGATACAAGTACACATTGATATGCACAGAGTCACACACCTCCCAGCCAGCCACACACACACTCAGTCTTCCATACATCCACTCATTCTTCAATATGTAAAACATATTTAAACTTTACAAAAACACACAGACACTAGATGATGTCATCAGTGATGTCATTTGAGATGTCATCAGTGATGTCATCAGTGATGTCATTTGAGATGTCATCAGTGATGTCATCAGTGATGTCACTGACCATGTCATGAATGATGTAATATGTGACATCATCAGCAGTGGATTGCGGGTGCGCGATATATAGTTAGTGCAACTAACTATATATGGAATTTCATTGGTTTTATTTCAATAAAATGTCCAGCTAACTATATATGGTCTCTAACCTATGGTTTTTTCAGTGAATTTTCAAGGTTTTGTAAATGCAAATTCCTAACTATATATGGTCTATAACCTATGGTTTTTTCAGTGAATATATATATATATATATATATATATATATTCACTGAAAAAACCATAGGTTTCACGCCAGTTATAGTTAGGAATTAGCATTTGAAATACCTATTAAATTCACTGAAAAAAACATAGGTTTCACACCAGTTATAGTTAGGTGGAAATTTTACTCGCATAAAACCATTGAAATTCCCACGTTATAGTTAGTTGGACTCACTATAACTTGCGCGTGCAATGCACTGCTGATGACGTCACATATTACATCACTCATGACATGGTCAGTGACATCACTCATGACATCACTGATGACATCTCAAATGACATCACTGATGACATCATCCAGTGAATGTGTATCTTTCTGAAAAATAAATATTTTTTATATATGTATATCTAAAGGTTGATGGAAGAATAAATGGGTAAATAAATGTCTAAATGGATTTTTTTTGTGTAAAATTGATTGGTTAACTGACTTATTAAATGTATCTTAGTGAATACATATATTAGCGAGTAATGTTTAAATATTTAAATATCTGTATCTGTGTCTCACTTTGTGTATAAGTGGCTGCATGGGTTGGTGAGTAGCTACATGAGTGTGTATATGGGTTATTAGTTGTTTTTTTGAGTATCAGTATCAGTGTCTGTATGGTTCGGTGGGGGATATTACTTAGAGCACAGATGCATGAATGAGTGACTCACTATTTGTATGTATTTTGAAGACAGCATGTGTGCAAGACTGTATGGGTGGATGATTGTGTGTATGGGTGGGTTAGTGAGTATGTGTTTTTATAATTGATTGTTTAAGAGAATAAATATGTTTCCGTTTCTGTAGAAGTATGTGTAGTGGTGTGTATATAGCAGTATAATCAAGTAAATGTTTTTTTGATAGTTTATTTGCATGTGTGAATTTGTGTGTGAGTAACTATATGGATGAGTATTAGTGTGTAACAGGATGTATAGGTGTATGAGTACATATGATGAGTAAGTACATGCATGAGTGACTATATAGAACTGTTGGTGAATGAGTGGATGTGTATGTAGATGTTGGAATTACCTAATAAGATGTTGTAATTGGTATTGGTTTCTCCTTTCTTAAGAAAATGTTAGTTTCTATTTTTGAATGTGTGTGTCATAGGTTATTTTATGCTGATAGGAGGTCTGCCACTTTGTCACAAGGATGTTGTCATCAGTGATGTCATGAGTGATGTCACTGACCATGTCATGAGTGATGTAATATGTGACGTCATCAGCAGTGCATTGCACGCGCAAGTTATAGTGAGTCCAACTAACTATAACGTGGGAATTTCAATGGTTTTATGCGAGTAAAATTTCCACCTAACTATAACTGGTGTGAAACCTATGGTTTTTTCAGTGAATTTATATATATAAATATATATCACATTATAAATGATGTTCAAGCATGTAGCTGTGTTGAATTATTTTGTGCAATAAAGCATGGTTAAAACAAACCAGTAACTTAGTTTCGATAACACCTTATCTGGTAGAGACTATCTAGCTGCAGAATCCTTACTTTAGAATATTCCCAAGTAACAGGTAACAGACTGGATCTGGAAAATCTGGAGCAGTACCTGTGTGTGCTGGTAGGTGGAACTGATCAGCTCCGCATCGGCACTGGATGTGACAAGTGCAGTGCCTAAATAAGCACCACCCCAGCGCGCTGAAATCAGTTTATTTACATGACTCTTTCTGGGCCAGAAGCACAGAGCCACATCAGAAGGCTGGTTGACCAGTGTGCCGAAAGAAAGGGCAGACAAGGACCTTCTAAGGTAGGAAGAACAGTTTGCAGAAACAGGGAGGCTGGGAGGGTCTGTAAGTAATCTCCTTCTAGACAGAGACTCTACCATATAAGGCCTGACCGAAGGCAAGTAAGCAGATAATCTGATAGTGACTTTTAGCTTGGAATAGATACCAAAGCAATACTTCCTCGGAGGTGGGTCTGCAAACTGGTTCAGACTAATAATGGGGCTCGCAAAGGACATGATTGTCAAGGCAGTAGTGTTTGGTGAAGGTCTGCAAGGACGTCCATGTCGTCCTCTGACAGATCACCAGGATAAGGACTCTACAAACTAACAAAGTGATTACAGCTTTGGTTCTGGTGGAATGGGCCTTCAAGCCCTCAGGGAGTTGCTTTTTGGCCAATGTCTAGAAGATCTTAATGTAGAGTACAATCCATATAGATATGTTCCATTTCTGCACTGCTTTTCCCTGCTTTGCTCCAGTGAACCCAACATCAACGCTCTTTTCGGATCCAAGCAGTGGAGTCTCTCCTCCCCGGAGTGTGAGGAAGAGCAAAGAAAGTAGGCAGTGTGTGTCTGGGAAGAAGCTGGTGTATGAAGGGAGAACAAAAAGCTGCTGCAGCTCGCTGATCCTCCTGGCCAATGTGATAGTCACCAAGAAGACTGTCTTGATCATCAGAAGGTTTAGGGGATAATTATGTGTGTGTTCAAAGGGTGAACACATAAATTAAGGATAAAACCAAATTAGGATCCCATTGGGACATAACAAAACATTTAAAGGGAAACATACGTTGGAGACTCAGGAAACATGTCGCAACAGGTGACTTGAACAGGGAGTGTTGATCCAGCAACTGCAAAAAAGATGAGATGGCCAAAATAGACCTTGCACATTCTCTGGATGTAGATGCCATTCGTGATCCACAAGGCATCGATGGCTGAGTTCATCTGCCCTGGTGCTCAGAAACCCTGCCAGCTGTTGTACGACCAGGAAAATGTCCTGATGTTCCAGCCATGTCCAGAGGTTCAGAGACTCCTGCCACAGAGCCCACGACACCATTCCGCCCTGTTTGTTGCAGTACCACATGACAATGGTGTTGTCCCTGAACACCTGAAGAGACCTTCCTTTGATGGATGGGAGGAAGGTTCAAAGGCAAGCAAATTTCTCTCAACACCAACAAACTGATGTGGAGGTGGGACTCTGAAGGAGACCAAATTACTCAGATGTGCCACTCCTAAGTGGGGAGGCCATATGGGAGAGGTGAAGATCAGTCACCACTGAGAGATCTAGGTAAGGAAGGGCGAGGGGTCTACCACTGACTCAATTGTGGTTCGTTAGCCACCACTGCAGGTCTATTGCAGTTCCCTTTGATATCTGGACCCTTGACCTTCGCAAATGGTATGCAACCACCACCTTCACTTTTGTGAACACTCTAGGGGCCCTGGTAAGGCAAAAGGGAAGCACAGTGGACTAAAAGTACTTGTGGCCCACCATGAAACACAGGTAACGTCTGTGGGATGGTAAAACGAGTATATGGAAATATGAATCCTGAAAATCCACTGCTTCCGTGTCCAATCTCCAAGATGCAGGGCAGAAAGGACCTGAGCCAACATGATCATTTAGTTTCTCTTATTTCAGGAAGTGGTTGAGAGGGTGTAGATCTGGAAGAGGGGGCCTCTGTCTTCAGCACCAGAAGTTTCAGGAAATAACAACCACAACCTACTTCTCATGTAGGCCCCCTCTCAATGGCCCCTTTGGCCAAAGAGAGACTGTACTTCCTGACACAACAGGGAGAGATGATTCTCAGATGACAGTGGCATGTATGGTGGGGTTTCCGTGAATGGAATGTAACCATACTGAACAATTTGAAGCACCCACTTATTCAAGTTATAGCCTGCTAGTGGGGCTGTTGGTGCTTGATCCTGCCGCCAACGGTTGCCTGTGATGATACGAGGGCATGGTAAAGAGGTTTGGAGGCTACGGCTAATGTGAGAGGGGCGGACTGGGCAGAGCTATGGGTCCACAAGGCTTCTGGGAGCCACATCCTTGGCCATGAAAGGACTGGGGAGCCTGCTGGACATGGTAGAAACAGACACAGCAGGTAGCACCTACCATAGCCACAGAAGGAAAGGAAGGCAAAAGGAGGCTAGCGTGGGCCCATGGAGAATCCCAATGACTGGGTGGTGGCTCTACGGTCCTTTAAGCGCACAAGAGCTGAGTCTGCCTAGTCAACAAACAGGCAAGTGCCATCAAAGGGCATGTCCATAAGGGATGCCTAAACATTACCTGATAACCCAGTTAATCTCAACCATGCATTGCTGCAGAGCGCCTATAACAGAGCAATCGCACTACCCAGCGAATATGCCATGTCTAGTCCACAGCGTATCGTTAACTTTGCTGCATCCCTGCCAAAGGCAATGGCCTAGGTCAGGATGGCTCAGGTCTCCTCTAAGACCACGGACAGCACTTGCGCAACAGAGTTGCATATTGTGTGCATATACCGGACCCAGAAGTATGCAGTGTTCACAAGCTGGTGGAAGAGAAAATCGTCTTACCAAAGGTGCCTAGCCTCTAGGATTTCCTACCTGGTGGCATATCAGGAAACATGCATGTTTAACCTTGATGTTGAGGCCTGCATGACCAGGCTCTCAGGTCAGGGGTGCTGGATGAAAAAAGCTAGATCCCCCAAGAGAAGGCGGTGGCAGCAGGCAATCTTCCTGTGCACAGTAGCATCCGAGCAGGACATCAGTGAAGCCTTCATTTAAGGGGAGGATAGGTTCCGTGGGAGATACCCCGGGTTCTATCAAGACATTGGTATTGACTGCCATTGAGAGCAGCATAAGGTCCAGGACCTCAGCCACCCACTGCACAACCATGGCAAAAGAATACCCCTTTCTTCATATCCACACTAGGAGAGACCAGGACAGTTTCTAGTGAGGTGTCCAGACAACTGGCATCAGCCAGTTCCTCGCAATAGTTATCCTCGGCAAAGGGATCCTCAAGGGGATCAGGATAACCATAAGGATCCTCAGATCCGCCCCAAACATATGGCTCACAGGCCCAGTCAATAAACTGAGACCTGTCTCTGACCCAGAAAGTCTTGGTCCAGTCTGCACCGGAGTTGATGTAAGAAGACGCCGGGAATGGCAACAGAATCGGCGGTGCCAGGAACGGTGCCACTGGCTCAGACTCTGGGGAGGGTCATCGATTTAATACTAGAACCAGGCTCGATCCTGGTACGGATCCAAAGGGCCCGACTTGTGCAGAGGGTGAACCCACCAGACGAAATCCAGTTGAGGCACCTTCCAAACCTATTATGGTGTTGTTCCCTTGCCTAGTCCGATGACTTCGATTGGCTCAGTGAAGTCGAAGACAGCTTTGACTTCTTGGTATTCTTCTTTTTACAGGACTTAGCCAATGAAGATTTTGACCTCGACGAAGAGCAATGCAGATTAGCCCTGTCCCGAGCGACCAGGAACTTCAACACACGTTTCTGGACCGTTCTGAGGTTCATACCATGGCAGTTAAGGCAGGCATTGGAGTCATGGTCCAAGCACAATAAGCAAACCAAGATGGGGTCTCCTACAGACATTTTCCTGTGACAGGCTCCACAGGGTTTAAAATCCACAGGTTTCTTAGGGGACACAGGGAGAGTAATGCCAAAAGGTGTACACAAAAGAAAGTTTAAAAAAAATGTCAAATATGACTTATGTAGCTCGTATGGATCTACACCGATGGTGCGGAAAGAAAAGAACTCATGTCCGCATGTTGGGGAGGCACCCATATTGGCACAGAGCACAACATATCTAGCGCGAATAATGCTGACAGGAAACCAATGGACACCACATACTG
Organism: Lissotriton helveticus; assembly: GCF_964261635.1. Lineage (NCBI taxonomy): Eukaryota > Metazoa > Chordata > Amphibia > Caudata > Salamandridae > Lissotriton > Lissotriton helveticus. The sequence goes on from NC_136059.1 coordinate 684,648,957, forward strand.
GAGAACAGAGGTACTACTCAACATTTTCCATATCCAGTCTGAGGCATGACAAATATTCTAGGGTAAGAAATCTGCTGCTAGAAGCCTCTATCAGATATTTGTATTTTTATTTTAGTAATTATAGCGTGCGTGTTTATACCCATTGATGTCAAAATGCTAGCACAGGAGATGAACAACTACATGAAAGATGGACCAGAACCCAACCATCACGGGGGGGATATTAGACAAGTTTTCAATTATTTATAAAAAGCAACATGGGAGGTTAAACTCTCAATGTGGGTGGGCAGCGTATTCCACAACTTAGTGGCCATGACCCGAAAAGAACGACCACTCCAACTAGTTTTCCAAAATCAAGGTATTGTCACCTTTCTAGGAGAAGAAAATCTCAGTTGTCTCTTGGGACTATATCAATGGAAGGCCCTTCTCAGGATCAACGGCCCCGGAAATGAATAGCTGCATGAAAAAGACAGAGGGCTTTAAAGGCCATTCGCTTCCTGATTGGTAACCAGTGAAAGGACCAAATACCCTCCCTGACTGGCAGAAGTGTGGGAACATCCAGGACCAATCGAGCTCCCACGTTCTAAGACATCTGGAATCTATTTAGTGCAGACTTATTAATGTTTAAATACAGAGAATTATAATAGTCAAGCCGTGATGTGATAAGCACTGCCACTTTAAGCTCAGCTGGTATGAAGGAAAAAATATTTTAAAATGTTTTAATGATGCAGAAGCAGGAGCTCACAGTCCTCTTAGCCTGAATATTGAAAGAGAGGGTATTGTCAAAAATCACACCTAGATTTTTAGCTATAGAGACCGGAACAGGTAGGGGGACACAAGTCTCTCGCCACTACATTTCTGACCCTACTGAAGTACATTTTCCAAAAATCAAGATCTCTGTCTTATCGGCATTCAGTTTCAGCCAATTCTCTTTCATCCAGTAGTTTATTTCAGTCATACAGCATTTAAACCTTTCTGTCACCAGCAGTATGCCATCTGCTATGGAAATGATTTGGGTGGGTGGGGACAACACCTGAAAACCAAAAGACCATACCAGTTTGGCCAGGGGGCAACATATAGATTAAACAGGGTAGAAATAAGAAAGGAGCCTTGCAGAACCCCACAAGGAAGCTGGAATGATTCTGCCCTGAAATTCTCACAGCTCACGGTAAGGGTCCTAATAAAGAGTAAGGACTCCCGCAGGATCAGAGCGGGGTCTCTCAACCTCACCAGACAGGAAGGAGCCTCTTTGATACATCTGGCAACGAATGGCATCAGTAGCAGCCAGCAGAGCCGAATCAGTGCAGTGACCACTCTGAAAACCATTCTAAGAGGGATCCAGAAAAACTTGTGTGGTCATGACTTTAACCAGTTCCTGATTGATATGCTTTTCAAAATATCTTAGCTGGAGCAGGTAAGAGAGAAATAGGACAAATATTTTTTAAGTTCTCAGGATTTCCATAGGGCTTCTTGTTGAAGGGGATAACTATTACCTCCTTTCATGGTTGGGGTAAGGTTCCTGTTATAAGTATTTAATTGTAAACCTTTTTGAGAAAGGCAGCAATCTGATCCGGTGCCAGCTGTAGAATTCTGGGAGGACACAGATCATCCGGAGAGCTAGATCTCAAGTGGATGAGAAGATTTTTAACTTTCAAAAGAGATATGAGGGAAAGGGGGACAATGTAGCAGTCAATGCAAATGTAATCAACTCCTCATTGTTTTCTATCAGGACATGATCTCCAGGGTCTTATCCCTAAAATAGGCTGCCATGCTTTGCAAAAGCCTGGGAATTTTCCACAGCTTGCTGAACTGGCGGAATGGAAATACTTTTAAACACTTTAAAAAGTTAATTTGGAAAATTGGTGGCAGATCTTATTTTAATAGTGAAATAAGAGGACTTAGCCATCATAATTGCACGTTTATATCTGAGAATCAGCTCTTAGTGCTTATCTTTTTCTTCAATTGAAAGAATTACACTCCATCTCTGTTCTTGCTTTCGGCACTGACGAACAAGTAACTTACCTTTGGTAACGATATATCTGTGAGAGACGTAAAGTAGTTATAGATTCCATACCTTAGAATGACCCCCAGGCGTCAGACTTGATCCATATTTTTTTTCTTCTTCTCAGCAGTACCCCTGCGCGTTGGTAGATGGCATCAGTCGACTCCGCGTTCGTCGTTGTGATTGCAAGAATGGCGTTGCGGTATCTACTTAGGCGCCGCCTCTGCACGCTGACGTCAGTTCTTTTGCACAACATTCTAAACCAGAAGCACAGAGCCATGGAAGACACTGACCTCTGGTGCACAAAACTAGGGCCCTGAAAGGGAGTCCCTTACTCTAGAAGTCAGTTCGCAAAACGGGGAGGATGGGTGGGGCAGTAAGGAATCTATAACTAACATATATCTCTTACAGATATATCGTTACCAAAGGTAAGTAACTTGTTCATCTGAAAGAGACTATTAGTTATAGATTCCTTACCTTACAATAGATACCACAGCAATACCAACCCCAGAGGTGGGTCTGCAAACTAAGTTCACAACGGAAAGTCCTGGAGAACTGAATGGCCACAAAAGCCGTCTCTCCGGACTATCCAGGCAGTAATGTTTAGTGAACGTGTGCAGTGATGCCCACGTGTCTGCCTGGCAGATGTCACTGAGGAGGACTCCATGTCCCAAAGCAGTAGTGGCTGCTGTTGCCCTGGTGGAATGGGCGCGCAGTCTTACCGGAGGCTCCTTTTTCGCCAAGGAATAACAGATCTTAATGCAAAGGATGACCCATCGAAAGATGGTCCGTTTTTGCACGGCCTGGCCTTTCTTGGCACCCAAATAGCCAACAAAGAGTTGATCGTTCACCCGGAATTGTTTTGTGCGATCCAGATAAAATGATAATGAAGGTTTTGGATCCAGAAGGTGGAGTCTTTCCTCCTCCTACCACGTTGGGTAGAAAAGAAGGCCTAGTTCGAAGAACAACCTTGTCCGGATAGACAGCAAGGAAAGGAGGTTTAGAAGATAGCGCCTCAAGCTCACTCACCCTGCGAGTAGAGGTGATGGCAACCAGAAAAGCTGTTTTTAAAGTCAAGAGTCTGAGAGGACAATTATGTAGTGGCTCGAAAGGAGCGCACATAAGGTAAGTTAAGACAAGATTCAAGACCCAAGACCCACTGGCTCATTACGAAAGGAATAGGAGGAAAGAGGTGAGTAATTCCCAAAGAAAACTAGTTGCAATAGGGGACTCGAAAAGAGAAGGCTGATCAGGATGGTGAAGAAAGGCCAAAATGTCCGAAAGATAGCCTTAAAGGGTGCCCAGAGCAGAGCCCTGCTGGGCCAAAGAAAGTATGAAGAGGATAACCTCAGAAAGAGAGACAGAAAGGGGATCCACAGTCTTTGCTGTGCATCATGCCACAAATTTGTTCCATCTACAGGCGTAAACTGTTTTAGTAGAGGGACGCTCGGCTGCCAAGATGACATTACAGACTTCGGAAGGAAGGACGAAAGCTGTCAACTGTCACCGCTCTGTCTCCACACAAGGAGATGGAGGCTGGACAGGTTCGGGTGGAGGACCGTCCCCTGCTGCTGCGACAGAAGAGCCTCCCGAAGAGGAAGTCTGATCGGAGGATCGATGGCCATGTTCAAGAGCTTGGGATACCAGACTCCTTCGTGCCAAGTCTGGAGCCACAAGAATGACTTGGCCCGATCACGCTTGATCTTCTTCAGCACTCTGGGCAGAAGTGGTATAGGTGAAAAGGCATATAGAAGACCGCAATTCCACTCATGACGCAAAGCGCCGCTGAGCGAGTGACACCTTGGAAATTCCAACGCTCAGAAGGTGCTGACATTGCGCGTTCTCTTTGGTGGCAAACAGATCCACTGCTAAAAGAGACCTTGCACCACCCCTGAGTGAAAATGTCATTTGTGATCCCTCATGTACCGGCGGCTGAGTTTGTCCACCCTAGCATTCAGGGAACCTGGCAGGTGTTGAACCACCAGGGACAAGCCCCGATGTTCCAGCCATGTCCAAAGACGAAGAGCGTCCCGGCATAAGGTCCACGACCCCAGCTGCCCTGTTTGTTGCAGTACCACATGGCGGTGGTGTTGTCCATGAACACCTGCACTACTCTTCCTCTGACAGAAGGAAGGAATGCCTTCAGTGCAAGACAAATCGCCCGGAGCTCCAGAAGGTTGATGTGGAGCCCGGACTCCACCAGAGGCCTCTGATCTCCACCTCTCCCATGTGGCCGCCCCATCCCATGAGTAACGCATCTATCACCACTGTGAACTCTGGAATAATCCTGGTCCGTTATCCACCACTGCAATTGGGGTGCAGTGCCCTCCGAGATCTGGACGCAATTGGAAAGATTCCCCTGATGCTGTGCTCACTGGAACTTCACGTCCCACTGCAGAGCCCGCATGTGCCACCTGGCATGATCCGCCAACAGGATGCAGGAGGCCATGAGGCCCAGCAGCCTCAAGGTCATTCACACCGAAAACCAGGATAGAGGCTGAAACATCAGTATCATAGCCCGAATATCCCAGACTTGCTGCTCGGGAGGATAGACCCGAAACTGGGCGGTGTCCAAAACCGCTCCGATGTAAAGGAGCGTCTGAGAGGGAATCAGGTGCCACTTCGGCACGGTGATAGTGATTCCCAGCGAATGCCGGAAGCCTACCATAGTCTGGAGGTGGGAGACAACAGCCTGGGGCGAGCCCGCCTTCAACAGCCAGTTGTCGAGTTAGGGGAAGACTGGAACCCCTAATCGGCTCACATGAGCTGCGACCACGTCATCACTTTCGTGAACATCCGAGGGGCGCTGGTAAGGCAAAAGGGGAGCCCGGTAAACTGAAAATGCTCGTGGCCTACTGTGAACCGCAGGTAGCGCCGGTGGGCAGGCAAGGTGGGGATGTGAAAATAAGCATCCTGCAAGTACAATGCTACCATCCAGCCTCCAGGATCGCAGGACCTGAGCCAATGTCAACATTTTGAACTTCTCCTTCCGGAGGAAACGGTTGACGTCCCTGAGATCCAAGATAGGACGCAGGCCTTTGTCCTTCTTGGGTACCAGGAAGTAGTGGGAAAACAACCACGCCCTACTTCTGGCACAATAGCTCCCTTGGCCAAGAGAGCCATAACTTCCTGACGGAGAAGGGCCAAGTGATCCTCTGACATGCGATTGAGTGTTGGTGGCATGAAGGGAGATGTAGTCTTGAAGGGGAGAGAGTAGCCCCTTCGGACTATCTGCAAAACCCACCTGGCCGCCGTGATTTTGTGCCTGTGGGGAAAGTGATGGCAGATACTGCTGCCCACTGGCAACTGGTGGCCCTGAAAAGTTGGACTATTAAGGTTTGGAGGCAGCTACAGGGGGGGGCCTTGGTGGACTGACCTGCCCAGTTGCCCCCGGATCCACAACACCGGCCGCGCAGAGGCAGGGTGGTTTGTGCGGCCCTGTTGCTCTGGATGGAACGTGGTGGGGCACCCCTTCCATGGCCACGAAAGGGGCGAAAGGCAGACTGCAAGGAGCGACAAGTTGCCTCAAGGCCCAAGGACCTGGCCGTAACCCTAGAGTCCTTGAAGCGCTCGAGCGCATTGTCTGCCTTGTTACCAAACAGGCAACGGCCATCAAAGGGCATGTCCAAAAGGGTAGATTGGACATCTCCAGAGAAGCCAGATGTTCTCAGCCAGGCTTAGCGCCTCAAGGCTACCGAAGTGGAAATTGTCCTCCCTAGCAATTCGGCGGTATCCAGCTCACACCAGATGGTGCACTTCGCTGCGTCTCGACCCTCAGCAACATTGCGGGCGGGCATGGCCCGGGCCTCCTCCAGGCACAGCGCCAGCACTTGCGTAACCGTGCCCTACACTGAATGTGTGTAACGGCCCAAGAGACATGCGGTGTCCACTGACCGCAGTCCTAGCTGGCAGAAAAAAACATCTTCTTCCTAAGATGGACCAGCTTCTTGGATTCCCTAGCTTGAGGAGTTGTAGGTAAAGCACTTCCTTTTGAGGATAAGGCTTGGACCACCAAGCTCTCGGGGTAGAGTGTTGGGAGAGGAAAAGTGGGTCACCTGGGGCCGGGTAGTCGCGTCAGGAAATCATCCTATCCACAGGAGCCCCTGTGCTGGACTTGGACCAGGAGCCCTGAAAGACATCAGTGAGGGCCTCATTGAAAGGCAGCAAGGGCTCCGAAGAGGCTGACGCCAGTTGAAGCACCTCAGTCAGGAAGTTAGTCCTGACTGGCACTGTAGGAAGCTCAAGGCCCAAGGCCTCAGCAGCCCTACGCAACACCACAGCATAGGAAGCTCCCTCCTCCGTAGCCATGGTAGGGGGAGATAGCCTACCAGGGTCTGGGGAGGTATCCAGACCACTGGCATCACCCAACTCCTCTCTCCAGTCTGGCTTTCAAGCTGGTCTGCCAGAGAGTCAACCTCCCAGTCCTCCTAACCCTCCTCTGGCTGCCACTCAGGGCGATAGGGAACACCAGGGAAGAACAGCGGTACAAAAGTATTCTCCGGTGCCGGTACCAGCATCGACCAATGCCGGTCCGGCTCCGTGTCCAAGTCGAGAGGGAGGCTGGAGACGACGCCAGGAGGGGTGCAACCGGTGACGGAGGTTTCGTCAGAGGAATCGGTGCTGGGGAAGGTACCGTGAGGTTGACCTGCGCCGATAAGGATCCAGGCCTGGATCCTTGGAGGTCCAACGGAGCCAATGCCGGAGCCACCAGCATCGAAGACGTAGTGCCCCAGCCAAGTCTGGGGGCCCGAAGTCACGCCGACGGAGTCGGGCTGCCCAAAGTTGGGGTGGAGGGCTTTGTAAAAAGCACAAAGCTGGCAAGGGGACTCTCCAAATCACGGAAAGGGAGGGAAGCGCGGAGCCATCCCAGTTGGCTCCGAGTGTGGAGCTGGAGAACGACGACCCTCCGTGTCCAGCGTTTCGTCGGCCGACTGATGGGGAGAAGGGGAAGAGCGACAATGCTTCTTCACCTTCTTCTTGTGGTACGACTTACCCAATGATGAAGACTTCGATGAAGAATGGTGGTGGTGGCTCCATGACCAGTCCCACGACCTTCCCCTCGACAGGGACCTCGAACGCCGCGGAGCCGACAGCCAGGCCTCTAAAAGCTTTCAGGACTGCTAAAGCCAAGAATGAGGTTTCAGGGCTCGGGAGTCTAAGCACGACTTCTGGTCGTGATCGCGTGCCAGGCACCAAAGGCACACGAGGTGGGGATCGGTGACCGACATCAGCTTGTGACAGGCACCACACTACTTGGTACTTGGAGACCCTGATCCCAAGAAGCTATGGGAATGTTTGGATATTTTTAGTATGTCATCGTATGTTATATCTCCCACCAATGAAAAAGGGCATACTTTGGACCAGATCTTCTCCACATGTCATATTACCCTTGATGATCCCCTCCCCATCACATGGTCTGACCATTTTATGTTAACATTTCAGATGGAGAAAGCTACTTCCAGGTCTCTATCCAAGGTCGGGAAAAAAATTAAGGAATTAAGATCCTTTAAACGTATTACTCCCGACGCTTTGGCTGATATATTGGACTCTCATCCGATTCCTGCAGAAGGGTCTCTTGAAGACGTTACATCTAGTCTCGAGGAGTGGTTGCAGAATTGGGCATTGTATCTTGCTCCTCCTAGGGTACATAGGACCTCTAGAGAAAATATCTCTGCTCCTTGGTTTACAGATGCCCTGAAGAAAAGTAAGAGCGCCTGTAAATGTTTGGAACGCAGATGGAGCAAAGGTTTTGATTCTGAGAACAAACGGGCATATAAATTGGCACTTAAAGCGCACTATCTTAAGGTACGCGAGGAGAAAATGAGGTACCTGACCACTAAAATTGATTCAGCCAGTAATAGTGGCAGGGAGCTTTTTGAAATTGTAAAGGACTTTGTTTCACCTATAGTTACTCAAATACCTTTCGCTCCTACCCTTGTATGGACCACTCAGATTGCTGAATTTTTTCACAACAAGATTAAGGCCATTCAAGAGACCTTTGATATGCCTGGTGCTCTGAATCGTAACGATAGTTTCCTTCCGAAGGAAGACCTCAGCGAAAAATTATTGCTAGAGTTCCCCCCGATGTCTCTGGATACGTCACTTACTATTATGAAGACATTAAAATCTGGGTCCCCTATAGATCCTTGCCCAGCTAAGATAATAGCGGGTGTCGCTGAAGTTTTAAATCCTGCTGTGAATAAGGTCCTGAACCTCTCCTTGTCTAGTGGACAGGTCCCGGCCAGATGGAAAGTGGGAAAAATTATACCTCTTCTGAAGAAGTCCTCAGCGGATCCTTTGGTGGCCAGTAATTATAGACCTATTACATTGCTCCTTTTTTTCGCTAAAACCTTGGAGAAGCATGTAAATAAGGTTATTACAAAGTTTATTGAGGCCACCAATGTTCTTCACTCCAGCCAGTCGGGGTTCAGGGCTAATTCCAGCACTGAAACCGCTTTACTTGAGGTCTCAGAAAATATCAAAGGTACGCTGGATCGAGGGGGTAAAGCAGTCTTGATACTGCTGGACCTCTCAGCAGCTTTTGATACCGTGCCCCATGGGCAACTCCTTCAGAGGCTGGAGAATTGTGGAATCGGGGGCACGGTTTTAAGGTGGTTTTCTTCCTTTTTGGAGGGCCGTCGGCAGGCGGTTTGGGCACCTCCCTTTACAGCGGATATCCCTGCACTGAGTGTGGGAGTGCCTCAGGGCTCAGTGTTGAGCCCCACTCTCTTCAATATATATATGTCACCTCTGGCTCCGTTGGCTGAGAGTTTAGGGGCTATGGTTCTTACCTATCCCGACAACTCACAACTTCTGTTTACCTATGAAAAAGGTGAGCCTTTTGATGAAAACTAAATATATTTGTGTCTGAGTGCCGTGTTTGACTGGTTCCGTGGAAACCAATTATCCTGTAATTCCGCTAAAATGGAAATTATTTTCTTCGGTCATACCCCAGGGGATGAATGGCGGAAATGGTGGACATCGGGTCAACCGGCTCCTGCTAGTCCTGTCACTACGGTTAAGAACCTGGGAGTGATGATGGACTCAGATCTCTCCATGAAGACACAGGTGCAGTCAGTAGCTGGAATGTGTTTTAGGTTGCTAAAAATGATGAGGAATTTCTAACCATTACTGCCATTGGCCCAGAGAAAGACAGTGGTCCAGGCCTTCATAATGTCTAGGCTGGACTATGCCAATGTACTCTATTTGGGCATCCCTGAGTACTTACTGAACCGTCTTCAGGATGTTCAGAACTCAGCCGCCAGAGCAGTTTCCATGGTTGGGCCTAGAACCCACATGACAAATCATCTGAAAACACTCCACTCGCTATCAGTAAGGAACAGAGTCGCATTTAAGTCACTTGTGTTGGCCTTAAAGGGTCTGCATAACAGTGGGGCTCAGTATATCAGGAAAAGAATCTTGCCCTATAATCCAGCCAGGGCTCTGAGGTCATCTACCCAACATCTGCTGCGGGTACCTAAATTCTGCTTGGCCCAGAGGGGCGGATGCTCCTTCCAGGTGCTAGTGAGCAGAATGTGGAATAGGCTCCCGTTGTCTTTAAGACAAGAAGCAGAACTCCTGAGCTTCGGACGCCAGTTGAAAACCTGGCTGTTCCATCAATAATTCGAGTTTAGTATGAGTAGGAGTAAATGTTGGTCTTGCTCTTCTGGATCTTTTGTTTAACCTTTTTTAGCGCCGGGACACTCCTCGGAGTAGCCGTGCGCTTGTACAAATGCCCTATAACATAACAAGGCTTGAAACCGGGTCGACGACTTGACATCCATCGTGCACCAGGAGTTGTAAGTCTTCAAAAAGATGTCGACAAAAATTCAAAAAAGTTTAAGCAAAAAATTACTAAGGGTATCGCTCTCTCTGGAGTTGCGCTGGCTGGAACTGAAAAAGAAAGAACTGACGTCAGCGTGCAGGGACAGTGTCTAAGTAGATACTGTGACGTCATCCGGGCAATTACGACGCCAAAAACGAACAAGGAGTTGACCAACACCACCTACCGACACGCAGGGGTACTGCTGAGAGAACAATAATAATATTCTCCGGATCCATTCTGACGCCTGCATGAATGACAAAAACACCATTTAGAGTATGTCCTGCCATATGGGTAGATAGGTTCCACAATTAAGTGAATCCAAAATCCTTCAGGAATTCTATGAACCTAACAGCATTGCAACCTGCATCTTCCAGTTGAAAGTTAAAGTCACCCAAAATAGTGAAATTGGGACAAGCAATGTAGGGTTCCACTGCTAGGTTTCATGCCTCGATTAACTTAATTTATGAGCCAGGGGGACGATAAACCAAAAACCTCAATAACATAGTTTTGTTATTAGCTTTGATTCTAAACCGTGTCATGTCATGGGTATCTTTGAATCAAGCTTGTGGGCTCTAAAACCCAGTTATTCCAGTTTTCAAAAATCATAGCCAGCCCTCCTCTTCTACAAAGGGGTCTATCTAACCTAGCAATATTGTAATCCGGAGGGGTGGCCACTACAAGATTAGGTCCCGAATCTTCCTTCGCTCAGGTCTTAGTAATGAACAAAAAATCTAAGTCCTGAGTAAGAACTAATTTCAGTATTGTGTTTAACCATGGACCATGTGTTAATCAAGGCACAGGATATCTCCTTTTGGATAGGGGTACCATGAGCAGGCGTATCCTGAACCTTCCATCTTTCTTTACTGTTAAACATATGCGTTCCAGCGTCCAACGTAAACACGGGATGCCAAAAACAATCCATGCAGCAGTCCATGGAAGTGTTAACTGTTTTAAAGATGTAACATTCCCCTCTCCCAACTTTAGAATGCCAGTCCAATGATCAGAATGTACTGATAGCGCTTACTGTCTGAGTTTGAGCAGGCAGCATTCCTGGCCCCTGTCATCGTTCAGGCGCAGAAAGGCTTGTCTTTGTGCGCCAGAGGCGCTTCCATGCATTGGCCCACTTTTAATCCCCTATAATATACATGGCATTGGTGCTAGAAAGCTCCCCTGCTCCTCTCCGTCGAACCACCAAGATGGTCCCCAAGAAAGGACAAAAGGAGGCAAAAACATCACTGCAGGCTCTCAGAGGCAAAGCTAGATGAGGGATAGCATTTGACAATCTGAAACATGGTAAAGAAATGGGATTTAAACCCTGTAATCACGACGAGTAGCAGCTGCCTCAAATGTATTTGAAAACTGAAAAGAACAGCCCCTAAACATAAAGGGAATTAAAAGTACAAACAGGATAAAAACAACATAATTTATCTCGCAATGTAGGAGCTTCTCACCTAAGCCATAAACTGCGCATCAGTCTGCTTTTTATCCGCCATAATACACATTGCATTGGAGCTAGAACACTCCACTGCTCCTCTCTGTGTCACAATCAAGATGACCAACAGGTAAGGGTGGGCTCTAACAGGCATCGCAAGACGAGGGATATCGCCTGAGAGCAAAAAACTGTGCAAAAACATAAAAAGTGCCATCTTAACAAGGTAAAGAAACAGGATTTAAAACCCGTAATCACCATGAGTAGCAGCAGCCTCAAATGTATTCAACCTTTTTGCCGCGGCGCGAATTCGGCCGCGGCATGGGCGGGGCTAGGGGGTGGGCGTGGGGCTCCCTTACTCATGACGGCTTCACGCCGCCATGAGTCACGGGCGGCATGTGCTCATGACGGCGTGGAGCCGTCATTTACCCCGCCCGCTCACTAATTCACCCGCACAGGCAGGGAATTAGTGCCGCGTAGGCGGAGCGGCAGTTGATGACGGTTCCACGCTGTCATGAGCACACGCTGCCCGTGGCTCATGATGGCGTGGAGCCGTCTTGAGCATGGAAAGGGTTAAGAACCCCCACCTGCAATCTGAAAAGAACCGCCACTAACAACTATTAAAGGTAATTAAAAGCAAAAACAGGATAAAAACAAAAAATCGATCTCGCAATGTAGGAGCTTCTCACGTAAGCCACTATACATAATCACCAGTTCCCTTCACTGTCTAGGAAGGCCACAACCCATTCCTTCCTTTCATTCCTGAGTATAACTTTCTTTCTGGTAGGCTTTTTGATTTCATGCAGCAGATACTCTTTTCTTCTGAAAACATTATTTTGTAGGCACAGACCCATGGCTAGCTCCTCTCTTCTTCTGAAAGCGTTGTTCCTTTTCAGATCCTTCAGAATAACTGGAACCTGACTCTGCCTTCTTAAACACAATCCTGTGAAGAATAAGAATAGTGCTCATCAGAGGACTGATATATTTCTGTAGCTCTTCTTACCTCTCTGCGATCTCTCAGGTTACATCCTCCCTGTTCTTAATCTTTATGATACAATTGTGTCTAATTTTTAAATCCAGCCTGGAGCTTTGAACACTCCTTCAGGATCGTTGCGGTAATTTTCTTTTGGAAGATTTTTGTTCTCCATCATAGCTTTTAATTGAGGTCTCTATGCTCTCAACCCTATGATATCTTCATGGAGATACAGCCTTGTGATATTCCTTTTTGGCAACTCCATCTCTTTCTGATCCTTGGAGTAGCAGCGTATTTTGGGCAAACCGCCAATAGTGCTGCATTAGGTTTAATATTACCAATAACAATTTCAGCTACGGTGTCAATGTTATCAATAAGCTTCATCCTTGATCTACTACAAGGAAAGCTCCATGTTCTTCCTGTATTGGTTTTAATCCTGGTAATACTGCAATTGAAGACATATCATGTGTAGTCATGTATATAGCAGCAATTACACTTACCCATAACTGACACTGTTGTACATTTGGTATCATAACCATTTGATGCTATGATGTGAACCTTCCAATTCGGGGTACACCCATATAAATTTACCCAGGCCCAAGAGGTATTGCGCACCAAGGGCCCCTCTATGTTATATGTAGATATGTGAACCCTCGCCTCTGCCTCTAGAAAAAGGGATACACTCAGCAGCTGGAATTTTATAATAAAAGGTTATTTATTATGTACAGTTAGCACATAAATCTTATGTATCTGAACGATGACAATTATTACTATGTTAATAATAGCAGTTATTATGTAGAATAAAACGAGCATTAGAAGAACGCATATCCCTACAACCTGTAACCAAATAAATCTAATATCTACATAATGCTACATAGTTACACAGGGAAGCACTTATTAGGAATATCAACACCAGAAACAAAAGTAACTGGATCCTATTTGTGGTTGAGTATCACCCATCAGATCCTAGCTACAAAAACATAATGCAAAAGTATTCTTCTTATTATTCACCTGTGAAAAAAAACAAAATGAGCTCCTAATTTATAAGCTTTTATTGTAAGTCTGAACTCAAGCAAGCTGTAACCAATGCAGGGATTCATTGCTGGGATTCTAAAAGGTGCATTACATGTGAATAACTTGTATAATCATCATCAGCAACATGTCCTGTCGCAAGAAGAACCTATAGCGTAAGACAGCATCTTACATGTCATTCAACATGCTTATTTATGTGATTCAGTGGCAACGCTAAAGCTGAAAAGAAACACAATTTGAAGGAAAAACAGTGAATGGACTCCATAGACGATTTAGGAATCACAAATCAGAATCAAGTAATAAGAAACATGACCATCCTGTAGCCTACCATGGATAATTTGCTATTAGATTTGAACATTTTCCATGTGGTACATGTCCTAAAGGAACAACAAATGTACGCCAGAGAAAATGTCTGGATGTACCCTTTAAAATCGTTAGAGGCCCATAGGAATAAATGGGAAGACATTCTTAATTTGCGATTCTCAATTAGAGAATCGCAAATTGAGACTGCAATTTCAAGTGTGCCAGGGTGTCAAAAGGACACTCTGTAGCACCCCTGAAATGAACATGGGTGCACATGTGGCACACATACATGCCCTAAGGGCATGTGTGTGCGCCAAATGCTACTTTGAAAAATGCAAAAATGTGCATTTTTGAAAGAAATCGCAAATTACCACCAGCCTGTAGTGGTGGTAATTTGCGATTCCTTATGCAATATTCGCACAACTTGGGTACCTCATACATTCCATTTAAGGAATCGCAATTGCGATTCCTTAAATGCATTCGCAAAATAAGGAATCGCAAATTTTGCGATTCCTTATTTTGCAAGGCAGTTTTTCTTTTTATACATACCATTAAGCCTAATTGCAAACGGCGACATTCTGTGAATTTGGGCGTTTGTGATCGCTATTTTGAATGATATATAAGGCCCTGAGTATCCACTCCTATACCTGCACCGAGATCTGGAAATGCAGGAAGGAGATTTCTGGGACTTTCAGCATGCATTAGTCAGCTTTGGCATAAAGGTAACATTGTTAGAGTCTTATCAGTACTTCCTGACTTGAGTCCTATGATGTTGCCACCTAACTGAGAATATAAGGATATCATCTAGATATACCACTAGGAAGGTACTACATAGATTGCAGAAGAGGGTATTCATGAAATGCGGAAAGACTGCTAGTGGATTACAAGCTCTAAAGGCTTTACCAGATATTCACAGTATCCATAAAGTGTACTGAAAGCGGTCTTCCACTTTTTCCTTCTAAAATGTATACCACATTATACTCCTGTCTCAAGTCCAGTTTCGGAAAGGTCTTTGCTTCATCAATGTGGTCTAGCAAGAAAGACAATAATGGAAGGGGGTGAATATTCTGGATAGGCATCATGTTCTCTTGTCATAAATATACCACCAGAAAGTGACCATGTAGATCGGGGAAGAAATCAATCACAAAATGCTGAAATACTGCTGGAGCATTACAAAGCCGAAAACGGATCATCAAATATTCACAGGGTCAATCTGACAATCATTGTCTTGATGGGGAAACAGTGAATGTGCCCCGTATCGCAGACTTGTGAACTTGCCAGGGTCTATGATTTATTTGTGGTTGGTCGTAGACAACAATTCTCCTGACAGTTGGGTGAAGAGAGAGTCAAGGATGGCCAGTACTAGTCAATCACGGGGTTGTGCAATCTGAGCCATGAAGTACCAATCATAATGGTAAACGTTGGTAATATCGAACTGGATTTCTTCAATGTGCCCCATCTCTTAGCATCAACAATGCACAAGTTTCTCACATCACCATTAGAGAAAAAAAAAAGACTAATCCGTTCTTTGTATCGCTTTTGGTCCATTTTGTGTACCTGCATCTGCTTTTTTTAAAATCTGATCTATAAAAGCTCCAGAGGCACTTACGTAAGTTACTATGACAGGTATATAGAAATTGGCCTTATCTGTGTGAAACATTGAAATAATATGCCTACTTATCCTAAGGCAGTCATTCAGGAATGTGCCACCCTTCTTTTTAGCCTCGGTGGGCACTGTCAAACAAAATGGCCTCGCTGGCCACAATACAACGACCATTTCTTTACCATCTTTCCATTTCTTTAGTCTTTAAGTGGTCCCATAATTACTCCTATTTGCTTTGGTTCACACACACTAGAGGGCACAGGTTGAGTGACGGAAAAAATAATAATATGCTATGCAAACATAACCTCCGTTTCAGATCCTCACCCTTTCTGCTGTGCATCCTTTTTGTAAAAAATAAATCAAGATCATGTTTGTAGTCCGGCAAACCATTATACGCCATCTTTTAGCTCTTCTCTGAATCCCTAATAGAACACTCAAGCAGCAGCTTTGTCAGTCTGCATTGTTTCAGCTTTTAATTACTAATAGATGGAGTGAGTTTTCTCACACCCTGTCATAAAGTGAAGAGATCTGTATGTACTGACTGCTGGTTTTGTCTTTTCTCAAAGATCACACTGACCTGGATTAGGATCGGGCTACAATGAGATAATCAGGGATTTGTATTGATAATAAGTGGCATAGCTGACGTTAGAACATCCCATATTAAATACAATAAAATGAATGGAACCTTTACATTATCTGTTGAAAACCATGTGTGTTGGGATATAAAATGTAACAGATATTAAGCAAGAAATGGCTGGAACATTAAGGGATCCCCTGCAATTCTCGGATGGGGATAACGAGGAATGCAAGTAAGAGTGCTGCAGGCTAATTAAATTGAACGCAGCCCCATTGTCCATTGGGGTTTCAGAACTGGGCATAGCCCCACGAGGAACTGCCGGGGTTCCTGATGCCCTTGATGATGGCGATTTAAAATGATTCAACCTAAAACGTAAATATGTCTGCCCTTTTTGGGTAGTATCACACTCATCTAGTAACGAAATGATAACCTGAGCCACTGTCTGTAAGCGGGACCCATGTCCACAGAATATGGGGTCTGACACACTTAAGCTTGGATGAAGGAAATGGATCTGCTAAAAGTCGCAATCCTTCCACCCGATCTCCAACAAGCAGCTAATAGAGACAACAGTCTGCCTTAAGGAAAGTGAAGGTGAAAAAGGGATGCAGACACTGGCCATCATTGCGAGCAGGTGGCTGCACACACTGAAAGGAAGCATACAGTTAACTAGTGATATTAATGACTAACAGCACAGTTAAATAAAAGATGATCGGAACCACTTACCATACTTAAAGGTAGATGATGCTTGAACTAGCCTTAGCACCAACTGTGAACTGGTGAGGAACCCTAGGACACCAAGGAGCAGTAAAGAAGACAGTTGCTGCAACAGCAGGATACAAAGACACATAAAGAAATAGAGAGATGTTGACAGACCCTCCACCAAAAGGAATAGAGGAAACCAAAGTGAACAACATAAAGTGGAGGGAACAGTGGACAAGGTCACTAACTAGTCTGCAAAAGGAGAAGCAATTAAACGAAATGAATTGCAGCACTTTGCTGTCAGGCTAAAGTATTTAAATAATTGCGCTGCCATAATCAATTCGGAAGTACATGCACAACCTGGAACTTGAGTGATTCTGAATTGGTTAGCATTCTAGTCTTTTCCTTCCTATTCTCTAATTCCCAGTGCTCTATAGTTTCCAATTCCTTCCCTTGCCAAGTAATTTGAATCAGGAAGGGAAATGTAGGGCAAGCTAGATTCTTTTTATCTCCTGCAAGTTTTCTATCCTTAGTCCTGATAGCCATGGGAAGGAGATGCTCCAAGTAAGCAAAGAAAATGTTTGCACCTTTGATAATGATGCATCTCTTAGATACTATATTCACCTTATGAATACTCCTTCCAGGGTTCAGACAAATTCGGAAAACTTTTTCCCAGAAAAGACTACAGCACAGTCAGGTGGCGAAAGGCAGTTCCAGCTGCAACATAATCTCTGGACGTAATATCATCAGAATATATTAGTAATGGAATGGAATAACAAAAACTGAGAAACCACATTGGAGGAAACCAAAAAATAGAAAACCAATTTTAGGGAAAGACCATTTTAAGGAAATAGAAACAATTCAAATAATGAAAGAAACATTTTTAAGGAAAGAGACTTTTGAGGAAAAACTCAAAAATTACCTTAAACCAGGGTAGAGTTTAAGGGTAATGAGACTCTTTTGGGGTTTAGGGAGGGTGACGTTTATAGGTGATGAGAGGTTTTCAGGGGTCAGGGATGGGTGGAAGTCAGACATAGAAAGGGGTTTTAGAGTTCACAAATGGATGGAGTTTAGTGTTGAGGATTTTTAGGGGTCAGAAATGGGTAGAGTTTAGGAGTGGGGAGGGGTTTTAAGGGTTCACAGATAGAGTTTGGGGTGCTGAGGGGTTTTTATGGTTCAGGAATGAGAGAAAGGTAGGAGTGTAAACCGGTTTAAGGGTTCTGGAATGGATGGAATTTATGGGTAATGACAGGTTTTGGAGTTCAGCGATGGGTGGAGTTTAGGGGTAGATAGGGCTTTTAAGGTTTGAAGATTGGTGTAGTTTAAGCATAATAAGGCATTTTTAGTGGGCAGGGAAGGATGTCTTTAGGGGTTGTGATGGGGCAGAGATGTATGGTGTTATGGGGTGGAGAGGGGTCGGAAATTAAAAGCATCTGAAGTAATTGTTTGACAATGTAAATACATATATCCAAAATAAAGTCTCTTCAGTAAAGAACTGAAAAAATAACTCTGACAAAAAAATTCAGAAAGTTAGACCTGCCACCATTGCATTTAAACCTTTAAAAAACATTTCAAGCCAATTTAAAAAAATAGACATAGTATGAATTAGTTTATATGAATTTGTAAATGTCGTTCATCCTGCAAATTTCCATTGAACCGTTTAAATTAAATGGTTTCTCTGTACTGGTATTCCATGAAACCATTTTTCTTTGAAACCACTTAAAGCCAGATTATGTGACCACCTGTAATTTCATTTTTGAAGGTTAGTAACATTAACAGTACTGTAGTATATTAGGTGCTAAGTAGTTTTCTTCAATTTCGGTTACTTTCTCCCAGCCGCATGAAGACGTGCAGGCAGGATCTTAGAGTAGGTGGCTGCAATGTGACTGAAATGATCCCAGAATGTCTTATTTTCTGTAAAGATGGCTGGCACATTTACTATTGGTACAGGGAGTGGATATCTGTTTGCTTTTGCATACAGTTCTATTCTAGCATGCTTTTTCTTACATTCTTCAAATGTGAACTTGTTTAGGATCAGTTGGTGTGACATTTGCTGAGTACAGAAGGGATGGCCCATTAATTTTCTACACAATATACTTTTCCATGTACAGTCGAGCTTCCCTATAAGTCATAATATAGGGGGGACGACAGAGGATATAATGAACTACTGAATTACGCCCGTAAGAAGCAGCATTACCGGACCAGAGGGGGCAAGGACTGGCTGCCCCAGGGTGCCTCGCGCCTCATCACGCTTGCGAACAAGCGTCACCGCCAGCGCCAGTTTAAAGGGCAGTGCGGGCTCCCGCAGCGCGGGACGCCCGTAACAAGCAGCATTACCGGACCAGAGGGGGCAAGGACTCACCGCCCCAGTGTGCCTCGCGCCTCATCACGCTCGCGAACAAGCGTCACCGCCAGCACCAGGAGGTGCCAGTTTAAAGGGCAGTGCGGGCTTCCGCAGCACGGGACGAGCGCGGGCGAAGCCCGGGCCGAGGGCGGGCCCATCGGAGCTGAAAGCTAGTCTTACTAAGGTACTGTTGCCGATCTGCCTTTGCAGCTTCCTGCACATTGGACCTTAAGACTGGACTAACAATTTGCTTTCTTCTGTTGGTTATCATAGTTTTTTTGGGGCTAGTACTGTCTGTATTACCCCAGTTGAGGTCCGATTGTCTAATTGGTGTTATGGGGAAGAGAAAAGGGACCGAGATTGGGCTGGGAGGGACTATAATGAAAAGATTAAAAAAACGACATCAGCCGCTGGTGCGGGGAACAGGGTGTGATGGTAGGATAGGAGAGGAGGTTCTCGGCCGTATAGAGAACATTGTCACGGATTGTGAAGAATTGTTACTCACACCTGCATTAATCCCCCCGCCCCGATTAAGGATATCATTCACACCAAGTCCCCACGTGCCTCAAGTTCTAACGGACCTCCTATTAAAGGGTACGGCAACATCCCCAACCTTTTTAAGAAGGCAGCACGAAAAGGGAAATCTACCCTACTGGAGGAAGTGCCCAATAGTAATACTCTAAGCTCTTGTGTGCCCAAAGGGAAGAATCTCTCCCTGACAGAGATAGTGTTATACTTGATGAGCTACCACTCAGCAATCGATTTGCTCTTCTAGCTGACGAACTACCTGCAAATAATGCTCCCATAAATATGAACAGCTCCCATATAACTAGCATTGAATTGACTCCACAGGGAGAAAGAGAAATAATTCCCGATTGCATACCATCAAACCTTGAACTCCGAAGGGAAATCATAGCCCTAAGAATTAGCGTTGAAGTATTATCTACCTTGGTATTTAAACTCTATCAGCAATTAGATGACCATATTAAACCAAACCTACAACAATTGACACAATCTTTACAATTGCCTCAGTTATCCACCACCGCTGGCCCACATATGAAATCTCCATCGGCCCTTGGAAGGCAATCTGATTGCAATGCCTTGCCCGCGTATACCGTCCACCGACCCATTCTTAGCCCAAGAGCAACTAAAGGTGTACCTCAAGAGCTATGTGGGCCATATGATGGGCAGGATAGGAAATGTATGGGGTTACCACATAATCAAGGTGTGCATGGGCTAAATGTAGGGCCACCAGTGCGGAGTATGGCTACAAGTTACAATAGAGCACCCTTACCCTGCCAGCCCCTCTTACCTTTATATCGTAAGCAAAGCAACCCTCCATCATTGTCAGTCTACATGACTAATGTGCCTAAAGTAGATTCCCAACATATCAAGTATGAGAATGCCGATCCTTTAAAAAATAAAGCAATACATTGGTTGAGGCACACCAGGGGGTGCAGGTCAGTAATTAGGGATGACATTGTTTACGCTAAAAGGTGCTCTTCACATCCGAGTACAGATGATGTAATTGAGCTAAGATTAGCGTCTGAGGCCATATATCGCGTACAATCACGCTGGGTCGCGGAACGAGGCAGGGCGGCCCACTATCCCCACTCCTATTCGCACTGATACTAGAACCCCTGGCGGTGAAAATCCGCTCGGAACCTATGATCCGTGGGATCACATGGGAAGCGGGCTGGGAAGACCGCATCTCCCTCTACGCCGATGACGTTTTAATATATTTAATGTCCCCTTCCTCGTCCCTGGCAGCACTGATCACCGCACTTAAGACCTACGGGGAAGTGTCAGGATACACGATTAACTGGACCAATTCGCATCTATATGTATTACGTGGACAAATACCCACACTGCCTCCTGCATGCACCCTACAAATTGTGACCAGAGGGTTTAGATACCTTGGAATATATGTCACCCCACAGGAAGCGATCTTTGTGGAAGAAAATTTACTCGAACCTCTACGGAGGCTAAAATCTGATGTAACACACTAGCGCTCCCTCCCACTGACACTGTTGGGAAGGGCAGCACTGTTTAAGATGCTTTCACTCCCTAGGTTCCTCTAAGCATTGCAAAACACCCCATTTCCGGTCCCTCTCACATATTTTAAGTCAATTGACGCAGAAATCTCCTCACTATTGTGGGACGGAAAACCAGCCCACATAGCGCACTCCAAACTAATCCGCAGCTGGTACGACGGGGGGATTGCCCTACCAAGTGTAAAACTGTATTACTGGGCTGCACAACTAAAGGTAGTCAATCAGTGGTTACATGCTCCACAACATGACCCAGCCTACAGCCTTGATAGGACTATGCTTCCTCCAGACCAGCTGATGAGAGCACTTTATACGAACAAACGGCGCCCACTTTATACGAACAAACGGCGCCATCCATTCACAGGCCCTACGGCCCACACAGTTAAGATTTGTCATACCACACAGAGGGCCCTGGGATGGGAGGGAGTGCTCACGCTGGCCACACCGCTCTGGGATACACGTCGCCTTGGTACCTTGGCAAATACTAAGGGGTTCAGGCAATGGGACCTCATTGGTATCTCCAGAATAGGCGACTTGTGGATACGGGGGGAGATCGTCCCATTCGCAGCCCTGCAAGAGAAGTATGGAATGGCGGATACCGAGCAATATAGATACGCCCAAATCAAACATGCACTGCAGGGGGCCATCCCGCCGGGCACGACACTTGCCGAATCCTCCCCCCTGGAGGATAGACTCCTCACTGACCACCTGGACAAAAAAACGATCTCACTCACATACCGCAAACTGGTAAACAATCTCCCGGACCCCACGGTGGTTCTCCGTAGCAAGTGGGAGGTGGACCTGGGAGACATAGATGATGAAGACTGGTTGTATGCATTGGCATCGGCAAGAGAGGCCTCCATACCGTCTCGGCTAAAACTCATACAGTTAAAAATATTGCACAGAATATACTATTCCCGCACGCTACTGCATAAGCTAGGTCACACCACAGGCCTGACTGCCTCCGGGTTGCGGATCGCCGGGAACATTCTTTCATATACTATGGGATTGTCCCAGAATACAAACATATTGGGAAAATGTTCTGTCGGAAATGTCTGAAGCAAGTGGGATAGAACTGCGGCCAGAACCCAGGTGTTGTCTGTTAAATATCTGGTCACCTACAGATCTGAATCGAGGGTTGCAGACATGGGCGACACTGGGCATGGACCTTGCAAAGCGGAACATTGCTAGGAAGTTGGGTTCCGGACTGATACCCACGAGCACACAATGGGGGAATGATATGGATGCAGCAATGGTGGCAGAAAGAGCTATATACATACATAGGGGCTGCCCCAAAAAATGGTCTAAGATCTGGGGGAAATGGAACGATTATCGAGGAAACCTATGTGAACCTCCACAAGAGGTGTCTGAACCTGAAGCAAGCCCATGATGGGGAAAACTTAAAATATGGAAGATGTAATGGATGTGTGCTAGGGTATATTGGGAGGAGAGGAAGGACTACTATTATTATTTTGCTGTCTATGGTCACGGGGGAAAGAATTCAGGTCATATAGAGTCTGGGGATCGCCCATGAGAGAGGGAACTTTCAAAGATCCAATCATCTAATACTTGCAAATGTGTTGTAATGTGAAATGACAGATGTTGATATCTAAATACTATGCTGACTCGTATAAACGGAAGGATTTACTCTTTGTATTTACATGCCGAAAAAATGCCGAAAAAATGAATATTGCATGTTTTTGTGTAACTTGTGTAACTTGATGAAAAGCCAATAAAAAAAAAAGATTAGCGTCTGAACATCTGGTGCATGATCTAATTGCCCTGGAGACTAAATCCCATCCTAGTACCTCCACTAAAATTAGGTTGAAACTAAGCATCCCTGTAATACCAGTCCTAGCTGGAAATACATGCTTGCCTCCTGGATTCACCCATCTCATCTCTATCCCAGAATGACTGACTAACCTTAGATTCCAACATGGTTTTCCCCAGTAACCGTACTAGAGTCGATATGAACAACATAGACCATGCACCTTTTCATTTTGACGTACCACCTAGAGAACACAAGAGCATCCTAGACCATACAAAGTTCGCTTTAGACCTTGACCCATCACCGGTGATGAGTGATGGTATCCGGGCTAGCTGCCCGGAGGCGACCACTGATTGCCAGGCATTGCCACAATTAGATGTCCCTTCCTCTATTTTGGCTCTTACTCCTAAAGTAAATGGGCAAACGTTGAGAATTACGACATGGAATGTGGCAGTTATGAGGGGGAAGCTTGACCATCCGTACTAGCAGAAACTCATCGCACAGATGGAGATCTGTTTACTCCAAGAAACCTGGAGCTTGACTCCTACGTTTATTCCAGGCTTTATGACCTTCCACAGACCCGCAATACCATCAAAACATGGTCGGCCCTCAGGAGGACTGCGCATTTTTGTAAGTCTTGCATTAAATTGCAATGTCAAGGAGTTGGTCACCAATAGCCCAGATGTCCTTGGGATTAGGATAAATAATGGTAAGCATAGGTCGGCTGATATTTATAACGTGTATGCCAAGAGTACCAGATGTGGCAGCTCTCCAACCCTTCAGGTCTTGGACAATTTATTGGAAGCTAGGCCTAATTGCTACCCACTAATAGTTGGTGGAGACTTCAATGTAACCTTCAAACTACTCGATTGAACAGAGGCCAACGATGTGAATGAGGAGGACAAAAATGGTCGCAAGCTGCACTACAGTTAAATGTGATATCCCTAGTATATAGGTTAAGGGCCACAAATAGTAGAACAATTTCAGCCAGAGGAGGAGGAATGACCTTTGTTGGACCAAATGGGTCAAGTAGGATTGACTATTTATTAGTGGATTTGACACTCTGGCCACTGGTACAGGATATGGCCATAATTCCATCATGCGACAGTGACCACAATCCCCTTATTTTGTCCATTCTAAATCCCTGGGGTGGTGTTGGGAGAGAGTCCCCGACCTTAGTAAGCACAAAGAGTCTTAACCCCGACAAGCGGCGACTTAAATGGCCTGTGGTATTGGCGGATGAATCAAAGATTAAATTGATTAAGGATGCCCTAATTGACCACTTAGTGACTTTAACATCAGTGACCATGGACTTGCGTCAAGAGAGCAGTTGTAGTTCCCTCCACAGTGAATTTTTTGATCATCTGGCCTGTTTTTTCCAAGTCCTGATTAATGAGTCTAGGTCTTCATCTGGAAGACCTTTGGGAAGTTACTCTTGGTTTAATAAAGAGTGTAGGAACCTGAGAGGGAGACTGACTGTTGCTATTAAGAACAAAGAGCCAGCCAGTATCCGTACAGCCAGGAAGGATTATAAACAGGCGCAGGACAAAGCAAAAAAGGAATGGGATGAGAGGAGATGGGAGGAGCTAGGAGAGGCCAATGGGCATCCTGATGGTCGGATGTTTTGGTCCCTGGTGTCCAAGAGCAATTTCAAACGTACACCCCCTTGGCAAATAATATTCCGGCTGCTGAATGGCATAAGCATTTTAGTGGATTATATTCTAGTGGTTCATTCATTGATAGTTCGCGGATGCACCATGGTATAGGTTTTTCTGCATGCACGCTCACGTTTACTACTGAGGAAATATTATGCTCCCTTGATGCCATTATTCCAGCAAAAGCCCCCGGTCCCGATGGTATCTCTGGAGACTTTTTTCGTGCTGACCGGGATCGCTGGGCTACCTATTTTATGAGATTGGCCAATGACATTACTGGCGGGGGGAGTATCCCAGATAGCTGGAAGGGGGCTGAAGTAATACCCATCTTTAAGAAGGGGGACAGGTCGTAGCCCACCAACTACTGTCCGATTAGTTTGATAGATTGTGCCCGGAAGGTCTTCTGCCACTCGCTCCTTAATAAAATCCAGACCTGGATGGAGGCGAATAACATCCTTTCTCCTCTCCAGGCGGGCTTTCGGCGGAAGACTGGCACCATTGACCAGGCGTTTCGCTTGGTTCTGCTGTATTGGAAGGTTGTTGTGTTGGGCAAAGGCAGTTTATATCTTGCCTTTATTGACCTTAAAACAGCTTTCGACCTAGTCCCCAGGGATTTACTCTGGCAGGTTCTTCTGGGCAATGGCATTCCCTAGGAACTTTTAAAGCCACTTATCAGGTTACACGAGGATAATTTTGCCTGTGTAAGGTGGGGAAACCAGGGCCAAAACACAGAGCCATTTAAGATCAGGTGAGGGGTACGTCAAGGGTGTGTCCTGGCCCCAACCCTCTTTTCCCTCTATGGAAATCAGGTGGCTGACCTTTTGTGCTCTACTCCGGCTGACGCCCCTTAGTTGGCAAACCATAAAATAGCTACTTTGTTGTTTGCAGACGACACCCTCCTGGTGTCTAAAACTCCCATGGGCCTACAAAAACTCTTGAATTGTTTCAAGACTTTCTGTGATGAGAGGGGATTGGTTATCAACACTACATAAACAAAGCTAATGATGCTAAATCCCCACAAATCCTTTAAAGGTAACTTGGTTCTTGATGATGTTCCGCTCGAACGAGTGAGTTCCTTCGATTACCTGGGAATCAAGCTGTCCGAGGGAATGGCATGGAAGAAACACCTAGAGAGGGCGTCCTTGAAATTCTCTCAGTTAACTGGTGCCTTGCGACGGGAGCACTGCCTTTCCTATATCAGGCCTGTAGCCCCCGTACTCAAGTTGTATAGCTGTGAGTAGTGTGCTTTATGGGGCTGAACTTTGGGGTCCCACAAATACCAACATCCTTTCGACAATAGAAAATAAGTTTCTTAGGAGTCTAGTATAACTTCCTCAAAGTACTCCCCTTCATCCTTTGAAACTTGATATGGGTATCAAGTCTATCAATGACCAGGCGAGCCTACGCCCATTGCTTTTCTGGCATAGATTGGTCACAACCCCCAAACTGATGTCCTATGCTGCTGCTTATACAGAAGTTTCAGCCTTGGACATAAACCATAAAATTGGGTGGTTTAAATATATAAATACCATCCGGGCAGACATAGGTGTGCCTGAGGAGCCAGAAGGTCACCCGCCCACATACTCTAGGGATACACTAAAATCACAGTTTTGGGCATGGGTTGAACAGACAAATTTTTTTAAAATACGCCACGGCTGCTTAACTGATGTGTTTACTGACATTAAAACAGAAAGCCGGCCAGAAAGTTATCTTGATTTTATGAAAGTGCTGGCAGATAGAAAATTGTACACTCAGTTTAGATACGGTTGCCTTCCTATTAATGTTTTTACTAATGCTAGGTTGACAAATACATCACAGCATAAGGGCTGACCTTCTTGTCCATGTCCAAATGAAACACTAGGCCATGTTTTCTTTGCCTGTGCTGCCTACTCTAGACCAAGAAGGAACTGGCTAATTCCGATATGTAGACAATTTGGGACACATAGTCATAAAGATGCCCTACGCATTTTAAAGTCAGATACAAGACCACTTTTTGCTTGTGCAACAGCAAAATTCTTGGGTCAATTCTGGGCGATAAGAAGGAGGGCCCCATCTACTCGCCCGTCTGGTGCAAATACAGTTTACGGAGCTCTAAATGACCAGACCAATTGGATGTGTACCCTGCACTAGCACTTTGGATTGTAAATAATTGGTTTTTAAACTACTATTTTAAATCTTTTATCTCTCTATCGGTAATTTGGAGCATTTATTTTTTATTTATTTGCAAGCTTGTATCGCGCTAGGAATCGACTCCCAGAGGAGTATCTCCGCGCCTTTGGCATCATCTGAGAGCAAAAAGGGCCCAGTCAATTATCCTTCCTCCCTAGATGGTTAGCTTAATCGCGAAAAAGGAAAGTTTTTAATTTTTTTCTGAAAGGAAGATGTTCTCTGCATAGTCTGATCTCCATAGGGAGATCATTCCACAACTGCGGGCCGGCCACTGATAAGGCCCTTCCTCCTTGTCTTGTCTTCTTAAACCTTGGGACACATAACAATTCTTGATCTCCTGATCTCAGAGATCTGGAGGGAACATATAAGTTGAATTTTTTAGTCAAGTAGTCTGGTCCTTTCCCTGTGAGCCATTTATGGATGATGCAGCATGTTTTAAACCTCACCCTCTGTTTCACTGAGAGCCAGCGAAGTTTAGTTAACAGGGGTTTCGATGGAGTACGAGCCGGGACGTTAAGAACAAGGCGTGCGGCAGTGTTTTGCACAACCTGCAGTCTTGCAATAATCCCCTCGTTGGCGGCTAACAGTAAACCATTAGAATAATCCAGTCTACTCAGCACGAGCGACTGCACCAATGTTCTTCTGGTGTTATCAGGTAACAGGGGGAATACCTTCCGAAGAAGCCCAATAACGTGGAAACAGGAGCCGACCACTTGATTAGCGTGTTGTTTGAGGGCGAGCTCCTGATCCAGTTTTACTCCCAGATCTTTCACCACCAATTTGGGCTCAGGGACTGGACCTAGATCTTGAGGCCACCAGTCGGGAGTCCATAGGCGTTTGGCTTCCCCGAAAAGCATCACCTCCGTCTTGGAGACGTTACACTGCAGAAGATTTGCTGCCATCCAGCGGGCCACTTCTTTAATCCCCCGGGCAAAGGAGTTGCGTACTTCAGGTGTCATCGTCTTGAACGGAAAGAGGAGTTGAGTATCGTCCGCATACGATACCGGGATGAACCCGTGGGATCTCATGATGTTAGCTAGGGGGGCCACATAGATGTTGAATAACGTGGGGCTCAGGCAGGAGCCCTGTGGCACCCCCTTTGAGATCTCCACCTCCTCCGACTGGTATGGACCCAAGATGACCCTTTGGGTACGCTTTGTGAAAAAGCTCCTTAGCCAGGCCAGCGCCTTGCCTCCCAGACCGATGTCAATTAGTCTGGAGGTCATGATGTCATGTGACACAGTGTCAAACGCCGCTGACAGATCTAAAAGCACCAGGATAACGGAAAAGCCTCTATCCTGTAGCATATGAAGATCGTCAGCGACGGACAGCAAGGCGGTCTCAGTGCTGTGCCTAGGTCTAAACCCACACTGGGAGGGATCTAGCCCCCCAGCACTTTCGATGTATTTTGACAGGTGCCGATTGACAAACTTCTCAGTAAGCTTCCCTAATAGAGGGAGAAGTGAGATGGGTCTCAAGTTTGTCAATTCGGTCCAAGGGATGGTATTGTTTTTTCGCAGTGGTCTCACCAGAGCACGCTTCCAGTCTGGGGGAACTTCCCCTGTCCTCAGGGTCAGGTTGGCAATGTGCCGAATTCCAGCACCCAGATCACTAGTCAATAGTGGCATGATACGTGCCGGGATAATATCTGAGGGGCACCCGCTCTTTATTTGAGTGATTAAGGCAATTGTCTCCTCCATCGATATTAGAGGGAATTCTACCAGTTTACTGACACAGTTCTCTACTGCACCAAT
Organism: Lissotriton helveticus; assembly: GCF_964261635.1. Lineage (NCBI taxonomy): Eukaryota > Metazoa > Chordata > Amphibia > Caudata > Salamandridae > Lissotriton > Lissotriton helveticus. Next base: position 684,677,138 of record NC_136059.1, read on the forward strand.
AGACACCTGAGCCATACGGTCAACTGTGACCATGTTGTTAGTGTTATCCTTGGAGGCTAATATTTTATCATAAATGCCCTCAATCTTTCTAATGAAGAACTGGGAGATCCTATCACAAAGTTCCTGAGATTCTATCTCCCCAGTCTCACAAGCAATGGGCTTTATAAAGGATTGTAGGACTTGATAAAGAACTTTTGCGTTTTTACCGGCTGCTGATAATTGGGCTGCAATATGATGTTTCCGGGCAGCCCGGATCGCTTTATGGTAGTTTTTTAAAGAGGTCCTATGGCTCTCCTTATCCTCGTCCTTGCGTGAGACCCTCCAACGTTTTTCTAACTTCCTCGTAGTTAGCTTTAACTGTCTAAGGTTGTCAGTAAACCAAACTTCTTGTTTGGGAGCAGGCCGGGGTTTGAATGTTCTGAGAGGTACAACGTGATTTATAGTCACTGTCACTGCTTCATTGAGTTTACATAGTGCAGTGGTAACATTGTCCCCACATTCGTCCCAGTTGGGTTCAGTGTATTTCTCCCTAAAACCCTCTGGTGTTAATTTATTCCAGGGCCTCCTAATATCTGCCATAGCCCTATGAATACCCCTAGGTTTATGGTTGGTACGAGTGTAAAATCCAATGATGGAATGGTCAGTCCATTCCACTTGGATGGGAGGCAAACATTTTATGGCGTCTGAATTGCACAACACTAGGTCCAATGTGTGACCTGCTAAGTGTGTGGGCCCCTGATTTATCTTATTAAGCCCCAATGTGCCCAGATCAGTTAATAGAGTCTGAGCCTCCACGCAGGTACCAATTTCACTGTGGACGTTAAAATCCCCTACCAGGATGAAGTCTGAGTTCTCCTCCACATGGGGTGCCAGAGCTTCGACGAGCTGAATAGAAAAATTCCCACATGGACCCGGGGGTCGATATACTAAAGCTCCCTTCCTAGTTTCCCTTGAACTAGGGTTAATTGTGAAAATCAGGAGCTCCATCTGGGGAGTACACACTGTCTCGGTGACTACAACATCCATCTCCTGTTGAAATACAATGGCTATCCCCCCACCTGTTTTAATTGGGCGATCCACCCTCACAATTTTGTACCCTAGTGGTATCCCCAGTGTTATGGCCGAGACAGTATGAGGCTTAAGCCATGTCTCAGTTAAGAAACAGAGGTGTGGTCTCTCAGATGTTATAAGGTCCCATACCTGGGTTGCATGTGTTACTAAGGAGCGGATATTGCACAATAGGCTCTTACAGTTTAAAATCTGGCCATTAGGAGGGGTATCAGTCAGCTCTACCTGATGTTTCATAGGGGCCAACAATCGAGACCTTGATAGACATGGTGCGGTGTCAGCAATGATGGTAAATTGCTCGTGGCATCCCCGGCAGGAGAATGGCCCCTCCAGGTTGTTTCCTACCCCGTGGGTGCACAGTGTGGGAGCATACCTTCCAATATCAGTTAGTGTCTGGCTAGTATATGTAAGTTTGTCGCTAATGGATCTCCCCCGATAATCGCTACAGTCCGCCATAGCCCCCTGCCCCTGGTCCCGTCCTGTCACGGACGGGCACAGACGGGCTAGTCTTCGGCTCGTCTTAGGCGCAGGAGTAGGCGCCACACTGCGCGTCAACACTGCGCGTTGTAGCCGCGAGTTGCTTTATAGCCCTCGATTAGGGGAGAGCTAGAGCGCTAACCACTCGCCTCCCTGAATGTTCCTGGCTCTGCCCCGCCTTCCGCACCCGTGATTGGATGGAGGGTCGGACCGGGCGTGCAGGCACAGGTCGAGCTACTGTAGGAGCTGGTCCCTCAATGCGTGTAGGTATGCAATCTTTTTCAACAGTGTGCCACTAGTAAATCAGTTATAAGCACTAACAGTTTCTATCCAGATTAACACAACTTTAAAACTAAAATATTCCAAAGCTCACGGAGCCGATTTCTGAATTAAAACAATGAAAGAGCAATTATGCTCAGAGAATGGCGCCAAGCGGAGTCGGGAAGAAGCTGCCACCGTCCCACTTACCGCAAAGTTGGGTGCCTCCTCGCTACCTTTATAGCCCTCGAGTAGGGGAGAGCTAGAGCGCTAACCGCTCGCCTCCCTGAATGTTCCTGGCTGTGCCCCGCCTTCCGCACCCGTGATTGGATGGAGGGTCGGACCGGGCGTGCAGGCACAGGTCGAGCTACTGTAGGAGCTGGTCCCTCAATGCGTGTAGGTATGCGATCTTTTTCAACAGTGTGCCACTAGTAAATCAGTTATAAGCACTAACAGTTTCTATCCAGATTAACACAACTTTAAAACTAAAATATTCCAAAGCTCACGGAGCCGATTTCTGAATTAAAACAATGAAAGAGCAATTATGCTCAGAGAATGGCGCCAAGCGTAGTCGGGAAGAAGCTGCCACCGTCCCCCTTACCGCAAAGTTGGGTGCCTCCTCGCTACCTTTATAGCCCTCGAGTAGGGGAGAGCTAGAGCGCTAACCGCTCGCCTCCCTGAATGTTCCTGGCTCTGCCCCGCCTTCCGCACCCGTGATTGGATGGAGGGTCGGACCGGGCGTGCAGGCACAGGTCGAGCTACTGTAGGAGCTGGTCCCTCAATGCGTGTAGGTATGCGATCTTTTTCAACAGTGTGCCACTAGTAAATTAGTTATAAGCACTAACAGTTTCTATCCAGATTAACACAACTTTAAAACTAAAATATTCCAAAGCTCACGGAGCCGATTTCTGAATTAAAACAATGAAAGAGCAATTATGCTCAGAGAATGGCGCCAAGCGGAGTCGGGAAGAAGCTGCCACCGCCCCCCTTACCGCAAAGTTGGGTGCCTCCTCGCTACCTTTATAGCCCTCGAGTAGGGGAGAGCTAGAGCGCTAACCGCTCGCCTCCCTGAATGTTCCTGGCTCTGCCCCGCCTTCCGCACCCGTGATTGGATGGAGGGTCGGACCGGGCGTGCAGGCACAGGTCGAGCTACTGTAGGAGCTGGTCCCTCAATGCGTGTAGGTATGCAATCTTTTTCAACAGTGTGCCACTAGTAAATCAGTTATAAGCACTAACAGTTTCTATCCAGATTAACACAACTTTAAAACTAAAATATTCCAAAGCTCACGGAGCCGATTTCTGAATTAAAACAATGAAAGAGCAATTATGCTCAGAGAATGGCGCCAAGCGGAGTCGGGAAGAAGCTGCCACCGTCCCCCTTACCGCAAAGTTGGGTGCCTCCTCGCTACCTTTATAGCCCTCGAGTAGGGGAGAGCTAGAGCGCTAACCGCTCGCCTCCCTGAATGTTCCTGGCTCTGCCCCGCCTTCCGCACCCGTGATTGGATGGAGGGTCGGACTGGGCGTGCAGGCACAGGTCGAGCTACTGTAGGAGCTGGTCCCTCAATGCGTGTAGGTATGCGATCTTTTTCAACAGTGTGCCACTAGTAAATCAGTTATAAGCACTAACAGTTTCTATCCAGATTAACACAATTTAAAACTAAAATATTCCAAAGCTCACGGAGCCGATTTCTGAATTAAAACAATGAAAGAGCAATTATGCTCAGAGAATGGCGCCAAGCGGAGTCGGGAAGAAGCTGCCACCGCCCCCCTTACCGCAAAGTTGGGTGCCTCATCGCTACCTTTATAGCCCTCGAGTAGGGGAGAGCTAGAGCGCTAACCGCTCGCCTCCCTGAATGTTCCTGGCTCTGCCCCGCCTTCCGCACCCGTGATTGGATGGAGGGTCGGACTGGGCGTGCAGGCACAGGTCGAGCTACTGTAGGAGCTGGTCCCTCAATGCGTGTAGGTATGCGATCTTTTTCAACAGTGTGCCACTAGTAAATCAGTTATAAGCACTAACAGTTTCTATCCAGATTAACACAACTTTAAAACTAAAATATTCCAAAGCTCACGGAGCCGATTTCTGAATTAAAACAATGAAAGAGCAATTATGCTCAGAGAATGGCGCCAAGCGGAGTTGGGAAGAAGCTGCCACCGTCCCCCTTACCGGCATTTTAAAATGGAAAGGGGTTGTGTAATTGGGTTGTATATTTGTAAAACGGACATAAAAACAACAATTATGTAGGCACTAGCATTTTAGCTTTGTTTTATTAGGACAAAGCACTCAAATAATGAAATTCATCTAGCTTTGTACCTTTTATGTGTCTGTACTCTTGTGTCACGTTTTTTGCAAGATATAAACTTGGATAGGGAGCTTTTTATAGTACCTTTTATCTTGATTATTGTCATATAAGGTTAATGTGCTTGCTTCTTTTATGGTACTGTAAAACCAAAATAAAGACGATGATGGAATAGAAGAGAGCGTATTTGGAACTGGAGAACCAGGTTGAGCCGTCATGACCAGTCTACCAGACCACTCTCCTGATGGAGCACATTCCCATGCTAGACCTTAAAAGGCCCTCAAGACCTTAGAAGCCCTGGTGGACCCTAGCAGTTGCAAGTGTGGGTTAACCTAGAAGGCCTGTCCGCCACAATTCATTCTGAAGTTCACCTTCAGTCTTGTAGGCAGGCCTATGAAGCAGCACACCATAGAGTTACAGTGACTCTGTCACTGAGGTCACAGGACCCTGGAGCAGGGTGGCTCTAGGGCAGTGCGAACACACCAGGCGCTGACCAGCCGCGGTCCATGCAGGTAACAGCAGTGGGGCAGAGGGGTTGGGTAAGGGGGGATTTCGAGGGATGATGCAGAGGGAAAATTAAATAAATAATTAACTTTCCCTCTGCATTATCCCTCAAAATTCGTCTCTACCCGGCCCCACCACCCAACGCTCTTACCTGGCGCTAACTTCAGGTAGGGGCGTTGTGTTTGCAAGTATAATATGGTTTTAAAAGCACTTGCTGCCTCCTTCCTGGCCTCCACCAATTTTCGGAAACAATAAAAATGTCATAATAACTCCAGTGATTCATGTTCTTAGTAGAGACAGAAGGTGTTTAGTCTTGTGGACGTTTTGACTCATGTAAAGAGGGTTAATGTGCCTGCTGCTAAGAACATGTACCATACTGATCACAAAGTGCACATAATGTAAATAGTGTAACTGCAACAAGTGAAACTGGTCCTAGGATGCTTGTTTCCAGTTCAGGGAGGACCTGGCCTGGCAGTTCGGGCTGGACTGTTCCCATTAGAACACAGGGTCAAGACTGATTTGCACATGGCTGGGTTCAAACTGGAATGGCATCGTGAGCAAAAAAACAATGTATTTAGGCCCAGATCGCTGTACTGGGGTGAATGCATGACATTGTATTGCATTCTGTTCATCAATTGTTGTTTTTGCATAATGTAAATAGGTCAGTGGGTTCCAGCTTTTGCCAGAGAGGCCCTATTGTTACTTGCAGTTAATAAGTTAAAATCCTAACATAGAACAGTGAGCTATTAACTGTCATGTAAGAGCTGCATGCAAACTGCAAGGTATACATTAGTGTGTTATGGTTTTTTCCACAATCTTTGATTATCCTAATGTTACAAAAAAGGGTTCGTTTGGGTAGAAATCAATTCTGATTATTAAAGAGAACCTCCAACCATGGTATTACGTTTTAAATTCTGAGTTTGTGTTTCTCCGGGCCAATCACTATTAAGCTATGCTGTTTACCAGTATGGTTGTCATGTGACTCCATCAAAGCAAAGGGAGGTTCCCCTAGAAAATATATCAGGGAGGGGGATATTAAGCCAAAAGGAGAGAGTCCCTGTTAAAGTTGTAGCAGACTGGGATCGCTGATGAAAAACTAAGGGGAGGTAGGTAAGTATATCTTCTATTTCTAGTGGGTATGTGACAAAACACACTACCTGACTCAATGAAGTATGTATTACACAAAGACACAAAAAGTAACTGGCAATGATACAAACAATTTATAAAAATACGCAAAATTTAATATAAGCCTCCCAACTGGGTCACATTGTAAAACATAATTCAGACATTTTAAAATAACATTTAGGGTAGCAACAAATTAAAAGTTACAGTCAAAAAACTTTAAAAAGGTCGGCGCGGCGTTTCGGTGTTACTTAATCTTGGCACCTTCATCAGGACATTAAGTCATTTGACTCCGTATCTACAAGTGAATAACAGTGTTTTAGTATCATTGTGTACTACATATTCTGCATGTCCTACTTGTTTACCAAATTGTTGTCTAGACTTTACATATTATGCTGACACCCTACTTACACCTCCCCCAGTTTGAAGACCTGTTCTCGTTTCTCTATCAGAGCGACAGGATGGTACTACTGGTCATAGTTCCATTTGACTGAGTTGTTACAAACTAATTCTTTTGTAGTTAAGAGACGGCTATATGTACCTGTATCTTAGGTTGGGGAAGCTTTTTCAATTGCTATCCGCCTTGATGCAAGCTTTGACAATAGTTGTGCCCGGTTCTTTTATTCGCACAGGGTAACTCTATGAGGAATACATAAACAAAATTGACCTATGATTTCTCTCTGGTGCCCAATCTCACCCATATGCAGTCATAAAATCAATCCTGTTACCTTTCTGATGGAACTTGTATTTATATATATGCACGGAGAAACCACCGTTAGGGATCGAAGTGGATTTTTCGACAGCTTTAGTATGTTAGTGACCTAAGTTTAAAAAGAGATCACATATCATTGGTCGCATATATATTCTGACCAATAGTAGGGCCTGAAGGTCTCTTATCTTTAATGCATAACCCATCAATTGTTACTCACCAGCTATCTTGTGAATATCTTCTGTGTATAGTCTTTAGATGCGGTTAAATTGAACTTTCCCGCTTTTCAGGATTTGTTCAAACGTCAATTATTTGATCGCTATGGATATAAATGGGCAAAAAAACCTGATTATAATTTATAAGATGTCTAATTTTGCACAGGTTTTTAAACATTTAACTACTTCTTTACCCGGTTTTTATAAAATCTAGACATACTCCTGTTGACTAAATTTACTTGAATAAAGCAGTGAATTTAGTCATTTGGAGAGTTATCTATGATTACCTCGCCGTCATGAATGACATGGTAGCATCATATTTATACTTATAGTTAGGCAGTGTACATGGAGATTACATCTAGTGCCAAATTTATCAAAATCCACAGTTCAGAGTTACTGACAGGCTGCAGAATCTCGGATATTGCATGGGGCTGTAATTAGACTAACACCCATGGAAAATGCCCTTGTTCAGACTGAGGTTCAAAGGAACAGACCCTTCTATTAACGTACCTTATCCTCTGTGGTCGGCCTCCCTGTTTCTCCGTGCTGTTTCCTTCATATCAATGCGAAGTGAAACAGACAAGGGAGGGAACCGCGTCTTTATACTGCCACTTCCTTCAATGACCCGGAAGTCTGACTTGCTTCGATGTCAGAGATTTCAAAAGGCATACTATATTCATTATTTTTTATTAAACGCATGTATTCCTAAAAGACTATGTACCGTTATCTATCACTCCGTATGCAAGGATATTTGCAACACCAAGCTCCGGTCGGGCGCTTCGTCCGGAAAACCGGAAGTAATTGTTACTGTCTCGGCAACTAAAGGTCGTGATCATTTAACAATTAAATTTCTGCGATATAGCGATGAAATGTGTGCCTGTTATTGGCATATAGCAATTAATATGTCTTATTACTTATTCTATTATCTCGTTGCCCCGTTGGATAAGACTATGTGTAATTTCCAATCATGGCGGCCATCTTAGTTTGGGAAACTAACAACGTTCGTAATTTAATATAGTCTTCCTTTTTACGAGGTTGTAAGCATTTGGTGATAATACTTATCTTCATACAATTTATACATTTTATACATGGCATCAAGTGATTAAAAGACAAACAAATAAGAAATTGGTAACAAATAAACATAATGTCCATAAAACAAATCAGAAAGCATTTCGTTCGTATTTTGAACGATTGTTTTTCCTAATCATGATACACAATCTTAGTTCAATCTCACTTTGTGCCATTACCAATTTTATGGACCATTTTATGTGGTAGGAAGCCAAATGACAAATAGATACAGTAGGCTATATGTCTGATTACAGTAGCAATGACAATCGGTCTATCTACATAGTCTCTACAAATCGAAATTCATCAATGGATATAATTGTCTTTATACAGCTTCTATTATCGTATCTTAACATGGCCATGCTAGTATCAGAGTACAGATGGAGGGATGGTATGAATAGAATCTTAATTAATAATCTCATATAAACAGTCTTTCCCATTCCTCTCTATTGTTAAGTCCTGTTCTAAAGGTGTTGAATAAGGACATATAAAACTGCTCCCTTTTCTTTCTTTTGGTATTATCATCACCTCCTCTAATGCTGTGGGAAATGGCTTCTACACCTCCCCACTTCAGATCTTCTATTTTGTGATTATGAGTAATCCAGTGTTCCACTAAGGGAGCAGTCAGCTTTTTGGTTCTAATGGCGGATTTGTGCTCTGTAATCCTAGTTTTAACTTCTCTTGCTGTTTCACCTATGTAGGCCTTATTACATGGGCATTTAATTATATAGATCAAGTTTTTAGTTTTACAATTGATAAAACTTTTGATCCTATGATTAATTCCATTGTAGGTGATTGTGTTGCCCTTCAACTGTGTTGTGCAATTGCAGCACATATTACATGTAAAATTTCCGGTGGGTAGTGGATTATTATCAATAGTACCTTGGGTTATACGACTATTCTCTTTGAAAGTGTGAACTAGGCAGTTTCTTATTGTCCTGTTCCTGCGGAAGCTAAACATAGGTTTTGGTATGTTGACATTCTGTCTGTCGTTTAATAGTGACCAATTCCGGTTGATAATGTTTTTAATTTTATTGCTAACTGTACTGTAATTTGTAACAAAAATTAATTTGTCTTTTGTGTTATCCTTTTTCTGTTTATCTTTTTCAAACAGTGCATTTCTGTCATAATATTTGGCGCGTTTGTACGCCTTTTTGATCAGGCTTTTGGGATAACCCCGGTTCCTCAATTTACCCGATAGGACATCTGCATGTTTGTTAAAGTCCTGTATATTAGAACAGTTCCGTCTTATTCTTAGGTATTGGCCAAATGGTATATTATCCTTTTGGCTTCTTGGATGGTTGCTTTTATAGTGTAATAGAGTATTCCTATCAGTAGGTTTGGTATAGAGATCAACCCCTAAGGTTGCATTTTCCACTCGGATCTTAATGTCTAGGAATTCAATAGTTTTATTGTTGTAGTTTTTGGTGAATTTAAGGTTTTTGTCGCCAGAATTTAGCCAAAGGATAAACTCAGTTAGTGTCTCAAGATTCCCTGTCCAGATAAAGAAAATATCGTCGATATACCTCGACCAGTACGATATATTTTCACTAAACGGCGCCATTTCATTGAATATGTGCTTATCTTCAAAGGCCGCTACATATAAACATGCCAGGCTTGGGGCACAGGTAGCCCCCATGCTGGTCCCCTTTATTTGTTTAAAAAAATCATTTTTAAATAAAAAAATGTTATTTTTTAAAATTATTTTTGCACAATCCAAGATGAAAGTTGCATGGTCACTAAGATCTTCATGTCCTATTTTTAAGAGGCCCTCTAATATTTTGATGGTGTCGTCCTGTGGGATGTTAGTGTAGAGGGCCTCTATGTCAAGGGTAACTAACCATTGGTTGTTGGCATCATATGGGAGGCCCTCAATTTTTTCGATCATACAAGTAGTGTCTTTTATGTATGCTTTTTGGCTCACCACTATAGGTTGGAGAAATTTATCTATGTATTTACTCAGTGGCTCTGTTATCGAGTCGATGCTAGAGACGATCGGACGCATGGGGGGGTCCGCTATGTTCTTGTGAACTTTGGGAAGCCCATATAGTGCTGGAATAATTGGTGCCTCATTTTTTAAAAATGTATATTCGTCTGGGCAGATTATGTTATCTTCTCTTGCATAATTGAGTAAGGTGTTCACTTTTAGGATCAGATCATTCCACTCCTGTCTATTTGAACGGCAGTAATGCTCCGTGTTGTTTAAAAGGAGCATCATCCTGTTGTCATAATCATCAGTTTTCATAAGGACAATACTGCCACCCTTGTCTCCGGGTTTGATCGTTATATTGTTATTGTTTTCCAAGTTCTTAAGTGCTACTCTTTCCTCATTGCTCATATTGTTCCCACCCGGGGTTGGGTGTATTAATAGATCTGCGATATTACTTTCTACCACCTTTTCAAAAAGGTCCACTTGCTTATGTACCAAATTTATATTGGGAGTCCATTCAGATTTAGGTTTTAAACCAGATTTTTTGTTAGGGCCTATTCTTGGAGGTTTTTCTCTGAAGTAATCCTGCAGCCTGATTTTTCTAAAAAACCCTTTTAGGTCTCTTTCTAAATTATACTTATCTACTTTGGTGCTTATGGCAAAGCCCAAACCCTTTTCAAGGACATCTTTTTCTATTTGGGTTAAAGTAATATCAGAAAGGTTTATAATTGCTGCCTTTTGATTTAATCCCATTTGGGTTGGCTCCTTGTATAATATCTTCTCTGTTGTTGAGGTTGAGGGTAAAACTTCCCTCTCCCATTGCCTCTCGATTGATTCTGGTGGGTCTGATGGTTCCCACGCCCCCTTTGTCCTAAAAAAGATAATGATTCTCTATTGGGGGTTGAGGTAGATTCCCCTGTTTTATTTTTCTCACTTATGTTTTCGTTTTCAGAATCCGTACTTGTATAAGACGAATCTGTAAACGTCACTCTTTTTTTAGGGTATGTACGCCGTGGTTGTTGCCATTGGTTTCTATTCTGGAAATTTTCTCTCGGGCGATCAAAAAAATCTATTTCTGTGTAAGGATAAACTATCTCAGTGTTGTAGTTGGCCACATCTTTATTAAATTTATTGCTTTTTTTACCAAAAAGGTAGTCCCTATATCCCGAGACATCCTTTTCGATTTCCTAGAGTTTCCTCTTGGCGTCTTCATAAGCCGTAGTGTCTAATTTCGCTTCTGACTCTTCTATCTCCTTTTTTTCTATTATTAGGATGGCATTTGCAGTCTCTATTATTAACAGCATCCAGTCCCTGCTGCATCTATTCGCAATCAGGGTCCAGTTCTCTATAAATTTCTCGTGTCGTATGAACACGCCAGGTTCATTTTTAATCTGTAACCCCCTAGGGATTATGCCTTTCTTCAAATAATCAATTAAAAAGTCCGCGTGTAATTCTGTGCGGACTAATTTCTTTTTGTTGTTCCATAATTCTCTCCATTTATCTTCGTCATTATTTATGTTGGTTATCGATGTATAATTTTTTGAGGTACCATTCACAATTTTGTTGAATTCCTCTTCTGAAAACCCGTAGGTTTTTAAAGCGTCCATATTAAATTTGGTACGCTTAATGGGTTTAATAACCCGAACGGATTTGTTCAAAAGTATACCTCCCAGCTAACAAGCTGTGCAATTAACCATCAAAGCAAAGGGAGGTTACCCTAGAAAATATATCAGGGAGGGGGATATTAAGCCAAAAGGAGAGAGTCCCTGTTAAAGTTGTAGCAGACTGGGATCGCTGATGAAAAACTAAGGGGAGGTAGGTAAGTATATCTTCTATTTCTAGTGGGTATGTCACAAAACACACTACCTGACTCAATGAAGTATGTATTACACAAAGACACAAAAAGTAACTGGCAATGATACAAACAATTTATAAAAATACGCAAAATTTTATATAAGCCTCCCAACTGGGTCACATTCTAAAACATAATTCAGACATTTTAAAATAACATTTAGGGTAGCAACAAATTAAAAGTTACAGTCAAAAAACTTTAAAAAGGTCGACGCGGCGTTTCGGTGTTACTTAATCTTGGCACCTTCATCAGGACATTAAGTCATTTGACTCCGTATCTACAAGTGAATAACAGTGTTTTAGTATCATTGTGTACTACATATTCTGCATGTCCTACTTGTTTACCAAATTGTTGTCTAGACTTTACATATTATGCTGACACCCTACTTACACCTCCCCCAGTTTGAAGACCTGTTCTCGTTTCTCTATCAGAGCGACAGGATGGTACTACTGGTCATAGTTCCATTTGACTGAGTTGTTACAAACTAATTCTTTTGTAGTTAAGAGACGGCTATATGTACCTGTATCTTAGGTTGGGGAAGCTTTTTCAATTGCTATCCGCCTTGATGCAAGCTTTGACAATAGTTGTGCCCGGTTCTTTTATTCGCACAGGGTAACTCTATGAGGAATACATAAACAAAATTGACCTATGATTTCTCTCTGGTGCCCAATCTCACCCATATGCAGTCATAAAATCAATCCTGTTACCTTTCTGATGGAACTTGTATTTATATATATGCACGGAGAAACCACCGTTAGGGATCGAAGTGGATTTTTCGACAGCTTTAGTATGTTAGTGACCTAAGTTTAAAAAGAGATCACATATCATTGGTTGCATATATATTCTGACCAATAGTAGGGCCTGAAGGTCTCTTATCTTTAATGCATAACCCATCAATTGTTACTCACCAGCTATCTTGTGAATATCTTCTGTGTATAGTCTTTAGATGCGGTTAAATTGAACTTTCCCGCTTTTCAGGATTTGTTCAAACGTCCATTATTTGATCGCTATGGATATAAATGGGCAAAAAAACCTGATTATAATTTATAAGATGTCTAATTTTGCACAGGTTTCTAAACATTTAACTACTTCTTTACCCGGTTTTTATAAAATCTAGACATACTCCTGTTGACTAAATTTACTTGAATAAAGCAGTGAATTTAGTCATTTGGAGAGTTATCTATGATTACCTCGCCGTCATGAATGACATGGTAGCATCATATTTATACTTATAGTTAGGCAGTATACATGGAGATTACATCTAGTGCCAAATTTATCAAAATCCACAGTTCAGAGTTACTGACAGGCTGCAGAATCTCGGATATTGCATGGGGCTGTAATTAGACTAACACCCATGGAAAATGCCCTTGTTCAGACTGAGGTTCTAAGGAACAGACCCTTCTATTAACGTACCTTATCCTCTGTGGTCGGCCTCCCTGTTTCTCCGTGCTGTTTCCTTCATATCAATGCGAAGTGAAACAGACAAGGGAGGGGACCGCGTCTTTATACTGCCACTTCCTGCAATGACCCGGAAGTCTGACTTGCTTCGATGTCAGAGATTTCAAAAGGCATACTATATTCATTATTTTTTATTAAACGCATGTATTCCTAAAAGACTATGTACCGTTATCTATCACTCCGTATGCAAGGATATTTGCAACACCAAGCTCCGGTAGGGCGCTTCGTCCGGAAAACCGGAAGTAATTGTTACTGTCTCGGCAACTAAAGGTCGTGATCATTTAACAATTAAATTTCTGCGATATAGCGATGAAATGTGTGCCTGTTATTGGCATAAAGCAATTAATATGTCTTATTACTTATTCTATTATCTCGTTGCCCCGTTGGATAAGACTATGTGTAATTTCCAAGCATGGCGGCCATCTTAGTTTGGGAAACTAACAACGTTCGTAATTTAATATAGTCTTCCTTTTTACGAGGTTGTAAGCATTTGGTGATAATACTTATCTTCATACAATTTATACATTTTATACATGGCATCAAGTGATTAAAAGACAAACAAATAAGAAATTGGTAACAAATAAACATAATGTCCATAAAACAAATCAGAAAGCATTACGTTCGTATTTTGAACGATTGTTTTTCCTAATCATGATGCACAATCTTAGTTCAATCTCACTTTGTGCCATTACCAATTTTATGGACCATTTTATGGACATTATGTTTATTTGTTACCAATTTCTTATTTGTTTGTCTTTTAATCACTTGATGCCATGTATAAAATGTATAAATTGTATGAAGATAAGTATTAAGCAAATATGACAGAGCCATAATTATGTGGAAAACATTTGCAAACTAGGATACTTTGCCATTCATGTTTGAATTGTTTTTGTGGAAAAGGAAGAAGTGCTGATGACAGAAACTCCATGGCTGGGAGACAAAAAGCTTGCGATTCCACTTTTAAGGATATTTGGGACATTCTATGATTGGAAACGTACCCCATTTTTTGAATGTATTTTAATGTCAATAACTAATATTAAACCTTAAATAAACATGTGTATCCAGTGGTAAAATTAAATAACGTAATAAGCTGTAACCGGTTAGTGAAATTGGAAACAAATACTAAAAATTGGGATATTTTGCTCTTTCTGCCACACCTCTGATTCCGCCTACCGATCCAATCCACGGGTTATTCCTGCCCTCTGATTCTCCATCCACAATTCCCCCACTTCGACCACTGGGCGGCACTGTATGGGGGCGTCGCGACCGGGCTAGAAAAATGAATTAAAAGCAAAAGGGAGCAAAGGGGGCCTAAAGGAGCAAGGGGCAGCAGGGCTAGGTCCCGGACCCGGTTCCGCAGCGTAGTGTTTTTTTTTTGTTGTGGGCAGGGGCGGAGGGAGGTGGTGGCTGGCCTCAGGCTTTAGGCCAGGCAGGCTCTGATTGATGACTTGGGAAGCGGCTATCCCAGACCCGATCTTGCATGTAACTTAGCCAGCCGTGAGCCATCACCAACCCTCAGAGGTCAAAACATGCTACATGCATCAACCTGGAATCCAGGAGGACCTGGAGGGCTTGTGGTGAGCAGAGGCCAGGAGGAGGCGGTGAGCCTTTGCTATATTTCGGTTAAAGCATCACTTGGGCCTTTTCCAAAACTCATTAGAGAATACATACACAGCAAAACTAATTGGCAAAACGTACATTGCCTCACTCAGGGGAAACCTAACTGGTCTTTAAAATAAATTTATTATTATGGGCCTTTTTTTCCTGAATGAACTGAGAAATTCAGGCACTTACCTTTTCAAGAACTATTCAGTGAGTGCACCCTTACGGCAGAACAACTCGCCCCAAAGGGCACCCAAATCTTGCAGTTGCACCAGACCACTACAAAGATCAGCCATTCTGTATAAAAAGCAAACAAAAAATGCTTAAACCCACACACAGCATTGCTGCAAATGGGTAAGCAAATGTTTAAAATAAATAAAGTGGGTGCTCACTGTCCCATATTGCTGCATTCACCTCAGAAGTGCAGTCACTGACCTATCACAGTTATTACACCCTGGCAGTGACATGTTGCACCAAGAAAGGAAATCAGTCCTCTTTAGAAGTGTTACTTCCGGTCGCACTATAGAGTAGCAGCTCTTTGCAAAAGTGTTGGTACCACAAGGGTTGAAGTACACATTGTCTTGTACACTTTTTACTATGGACCTTTGCACAACTGTTTGAAGTTAAGTGTGTTTTTAAATGACTTTATGCTATTTTATATGAAGAATAAATAGGTTATATTTAAATCCATGTTTCGTGCTCGACATTTCATTTTTTAGTGTTCTCTGTAGGAATGTCTGTGATTTATTACTGGGTATCCTGGTGCTCCAAAAGGTAATAATTTAATATGATTTAAATGTTAATACAATCTAATTTGTGATGAAAAATGTGTTGAAAAATGCTTTGTTTTGGCCTTTCTGTCTCAAATTTTCTTGGGGGGACAACCTCCCAAACTCCCCCTAGTAGTGGTTGCTCACTGAGCTTGCTCGCTACACACCATGTGGGGGCTGGTCTCACTTTGACTTTGTTCTCTCTGATTCACTACTTGTGTCTATTTTTGGTACTCTCTGAAAGAAGGTCTACATATGACTTGTTGGGTAACCTGGTGCTCTTGAAGGTCATCATCTACTATTTACTGTGCTTTGAAAGTTGATACAATTGAATATGTAATGAAAAATGTGATGTAAAATTCACCATTTTGGTCTGTCTATTTCTACAATTTTCTTGAGGGGAGAACCCCCTCGAACCCCACTAGTAGCGGTCGGGTACGCTCGCTGTGCTGACTCGGTACAGGCTGGACAGGGGCTGGTCTGGAAAGATTTCCCAGGGCTGCTTTCAGTTGCCAGTCCGGCCCTGACTGAGACCACCTATCCTCCATGCCATATTCTGTTTGATGCACTTGCGCTGCTCCCACTAATCAGTCTAAAGTTGGCAACTCAAATTCCTCACATTTACAGATCTCTTTGAATTTTACCTTTTGCTTCTTTATTTATATTCACTTTATTACCCTAGTAATATTTTATATTCTAAGCAGTTTGGGCCCCCTCATTAGGCGTCATGGACCCCCTCATTAGGCGTCATGGACCCCATGTGGTCCCCGGACCACAGATTCAGAACCACTGGCCTAGAATCAATGGAATGACACCTTTCTAGTGAGTCGGTTCTACAGAAACAATGACCTAATAAACTTTGCACTTCCCTCCTTCTAGTTTTGGTAACCTATCGCTATTAAATATTTGAACTGTCGTCCTTCATTTTCATTGTCCTGTTGATACCTCGTTAACCCCTTCGGTGCTCATGACGAGCTCAGCTCGTCATGAGTTACACCTCTCGTGTGCTCATGACGAGCTGAGCTCTAATAGGGGTAACATACAGGCGTAGATGCCTGAAAAACATGCGGATGTGGGAAAAAGGATAAAGAATACATGATTCCTTGAGTTTTTGATATGATGGTGATACGTTACCCCAGTATGAGCATCAATGTAGTTATTTTTCTGTTAGCCTGTCCGTTTCTTTATGGCTGCCCGTTTGGTGCTAACTTCCTGTGTGAGTTTCTGTTTTGGCACTACTATTTCCTCTATATTGTGGAGGTTGTGCTCTAACATTCATTGCTCCAATGCATTATGGAGGTTGAATATTTTTGACTTATTCCGCATAAATTTTGAAGTATGGGGCTGACCGCCCTGAAGGTATCTTTGTCAAAATGGGCGACACATTCGGACAACACAGGCAACTACTATAAGAGACCACTAGGGCCCGACTTCTTTTGATGACGTTACTAATTGCAGGGTGAACGAGGACCGAGAGGAGGGTTTCTGATGTCCCAGTGTGGATTCTTTGAATACATTTGCAAGTAAGTTGTTAGACACAGCATGGACAGGCCGCTAATATATTATGCGCACATCACAGTACGGGACAAAGCATAGGTATTCCACAGTTACGGCTAAACACCTGAGGTTTTTTTTTTTAACCTCTTGTTATTATTTTTCTACACAGCGCTCCATAGCCTCGCACTGATTGAGCAAAGTTCTAGACTTTAAACCAATACTGCCCTATAAGAACACGAGCAAGGCAGATGTCCTTACCATTCCAGCATGGGTCCCGGCTTGGACCACGATAGAGTCTGAGGTTCTTATGACCCAAGTTGCGCCTGTGTTTTCATCAAAGTGTTTGTAAGTAATCTTACGACGTAGGGATTTGGGTTTGTAGTTCACCAACACCCACTTCTTGATTCCATCTCATGCATGTTACACAGGTGTATACATTTTGCTCCTTCTTTAACACACAAGTCAATTTTGGCAGAATGGACCCTTCCTGCCAAGCACTGCCAGTCGAGTAATTTGATACAAGGGTAGGACGAGCCAATAGGGACTTACAATCCTCTTTCTCTCTTTATACACCCTCCTGTTTTTTATAAGCATTCTTTTTTCTTTGAACTAAAACTCCTGGCTTTCAGAGTCTTGAGTCACTCCGATATCCCTTAACTTTTGTGGATTGCACATTCATATGAAGTGCACCAAGTTTTGTTTCATTGTCTTTCAAATAGTTTCTCCATTTTCCTGAAAAGGCCCAAAGATTATAGGGTCAAAACGCGTCACACTTCTACTGGAAGAATCCTCTGAAAATTGAAAAATGTCAGTGGAAGAAACTCACGTCAGCATTGAAAGTATAGGGACCAATTGGTCTTAATGCATGTTGACTCAAGAAAGACTACCACCTAACTGTGGACGCTAGACTGTTTTTTTTAATACAGTCACATAATTTCCTAATAAATGGAAGACCGAAGTCTAATGGTTAAATAGGGCATTGCCTGTTTATAAACACACAATGATGATAACTGTGTCTATATAAAATATGTATTGTCAACTATGTGTTATTGTATATAGATATGTAAGCGTCAATATGTGTAAGTATTTTTATGTATGAGCACCAAGAATAGCAGTCATTTAGTTCATCTTGGCTACAAATAAAAAATGTGTTTTGTGATAAAAATAAATCTGACCAGTGATTAATTTGAGTTTTCATCGGGAGAGACGTGTAGCAATATTATAAACCCATTTAAGCACATTATAACAAATATCTAAACTCAAAAATCCAAAAAGAGAGCAAGATTTTTTTGGGGGGGGGGCAACATCCTTGAATCATCAGGATTGTAGAGCTGCTTTATTTCCCCACTAGACTAACGCTATTTTAGCCCAAAGTGATACAAATGAACAGAGAAAGTTGCACCATTCTGTTTTGGAGCTATACAAAACATATTCAGTAACTTAACCCCTTGGCAGCTAAGCCTTTTCCCCCCTAGAATGCTAAGCCCTTTTTGACTATTTGGAGTTGTAAGTTGCACCATATATAAAACATATTCAGTAACTTAACCTTTTGGATGCTAAGCCTCCCCCCCCTTAGAATGCGAAGCCCTTATGGCTATTTGGGGTAGTTCGCGCTCAGGCCTCCCATAACCTTTTTCCACATAAGGTATCCACGTCAAATTTGCGTCCTTTTTCTCCAACATCCTGGGGATTCTAAAGGTACACAGGGTTTGTGTATTCCCCTGAAGGGGACTGAGAAAATAGGCAAACTATAGCTCAATTTTATTGTTTTTAGATGAAAATAGGAATAAATTGCTTTGCAAAAAATGATTTTTTCCCTTAAAAATGTCATCAAAGAGCGGTATACTGTGCTAAAGCCATCATTTTCGTAGCGTTTGGGAACATGCAGAGTGGAACGAAAAAAAATAATCATTTATCACAGTTTTGGTATTTTCCAAAGAAGTAGCCCATTTTTCATACTTTTTGTGCTTTCAACCTACTCCCAGTTTGTTTTGTTAACAGGGGTGAAACCCATGGGGGATCCCATAAAGCTATAGACTTCTAGAAAGGAAGACACAAATTCTGAGTTCAGCAAGGGGTCATTTGTGTAGAACCCTCAAGATTTTCTGAAAGAAACAAAGGGCCTTACTTTAGATCTCAATGGATGGAATACTCTGTTATGATCTATCAGGACGTCATGGGATCTTAATATGGCAGATGGGATATCCATCACATTTGTGACAGAGTATTCCTCTCCGCCAAGATCAAAATCAAGCCCTGTTAAAATAAAATACTGAAAATGAGTAGGAAAAAAATGACCATTTGTGATGTTTTTATTTGTAACTTCCCTTCGGTAACAATGTATTTGTAAGAGACATAGGTTAGTTATCGATTCCTTGCCTCAGAATTACCCCAGGCGTCAGACTGGATCGGAGATTTTTTTCTTAGCAGTACCCATGAGTGTCAGTGGGTGGCGTCGGTAGACTTTGCGTCCGTAGTTGGCGTCGTGGTCGCTGGGATGACATTGCGGTGCCTACTTAAGAAGCCGCCCCTGCGCGCTGATGTCAATTGTGACGCGACTTTCTACGCCAGAAGCACAGAGCCATGAAAGACACTGACAACTGGTACACCATAACTAGGGCGCTGTAAGGGAGTCCCTATCCCTAGATATCAGTTTGCAGCGTGGGGAGGATGGGTGTGGCGGTAAGGAATCTATAACTAACCTATGTCTCCAAAGGTAAGTAACTTGTTCATCTAAAAGAGACAGTTAGGTATTGATTCCTTACCTTAGAATAGATACCCCAAGCAATACCATCCCCGGAGGAGGGACTGCGAACTAAGTTCACACCAGAAAGTTCCTGGAGGACCGAACAGCCAAAATAGCTGTCCCTCCAGACTTGGCTGTCCAGGCAGTAATGTCTGGTAAATGTGTGCATAGATGCCTATGTGGCCGCCTGGCAGATGTCAAGAAGTGGGACTCCATGTGCCAATGCAGTGGTTGTTGCCGTAGTCCATGCGGAATAAGCACGCAGCCCCACTGGAGGTTCCTTTTTTGCTAAAGCGCAACAGATTTTAACACGAAGGACAACCCATCGGGAGATGGTACTATGCTTCTGAACAGCCCGGCCTTTCTTGGCACCTACATGGCCAATGAAGAGTTGATCATCCACCCAAAAATCTTTTGTGCGGTTAAGGTAGAAGGACAGCACACCAAGGCTCTCCCCACCACCTCCGAGTTAAGACGCCATTTGTGATCTACCAGGCACCGACAGTTGAGTTTGTCCGCCCTGTCGTTCAGAGAACCTGCCAGGTGCTGAACAACCAGGGTCATGCCCAGATGTTCCAGCCATGTCCAGAGGCAAAGAGTCTCTTGACATCGGGTCCACTACCCCACCCGACCTGTTTGTTGCAGTACTACATGGAGGTGGTTTTGTCTATGAACACCTGCACTACTTTCCCCTTGAGGGATGGAAGGAATGCTTTCAGTGCCAGGCGATTTGCCCCGAGCCCCAACAGGTTGATATGGAGTCCGGACTCTACCGGTGACCAGACGCCTCTGATATCCGCCACTCCCAGGTAGCCACCCCATCCCAGGAGTGATGCATTGTTCACCATTGTTAGGTCTGGTTGGGGAAGGGAGAGGGATCTGCCTCTGACCCAAGCCCGGTTCGTTAATCACCACTGCAGTTGTTGTGCAGTTCCCTCCGAGATCTGGACGTAGTCGGAAAGATTCCCCTAATGCTGCGCCCACTTAAACTTCAGGTTCCACTGCAGAGCCTGCATAAGCCACCTGGCATGATCCACCAGCAGGATGCAGGAGGCCATGAGGTCCAGCAGCCTCAGGGTCATTTTCACTGAAATCCAGGGTAGAGGCTGAAACATAGGTATCATAGCCCGAATATTCCAGACTCGCTGCTCGGGTGGATAGGCCCGAAACTGCACTGTGTCCAGAGCATCTCTGATGAAAGGGAGCATCTGAGAGGGAGTCAGGTGTGACTTCGGCACTTTGATAGTGAACCCCAGCGAGTGCAGGCGGTCTGCCGCAGTCTGGAGGTGGAAGACGACAGCCTGGGGCGAGCCCGCCTGCAACAGCCAGTCGTCGAGATATGGGAAGACTGAAACCCCTGATCTGCCCAGATGAGCTGCGACCAGTGCCATCACGTCCGTGAACACCCGAGGGGCACTGGTAAGGCCAAAGGGGAGCACGATGAATTGAAAATGCTCATGGCCTACTGTGAAAAGCAGATAGCATCTATGGGCTGGCAGGACGGGAAAATGAAATTAGGCGTCCTGCGAGTCCAACGCCACCATCCAGTCTCCAGGGTCATGGGCAGACAGGACCTGAGCCAAAGTGAGCATTTTGAACATCTCCTTCCGCAGGCATCGATTGAGGATCCTGAAGCCTAGAATAGGACCAGGCCTTTGTCCTTCTTGGGCACCAGAAAGCAGCAGGAATAGCAACCACGGCCTACTTCTGGCGCAGGGACCCTCTTGATAGCTCCCTTGGCCAAGAGAGCTGAGACTTCCTTGCGGAGAAACGTCAAATGATCTTCCGACATGCGATAGAAAGACAGTGGCAGAGACGGATGGATAGTCTCATAGGGGAGGAAGTAGCCCCTTCAGACTATTTGCAAAACACACCTGTCCAAAGGGATGGATTGCCAGTAGGGAGATGATGGTGAATCATGGCACCCACTGGCCATTGATAGGCCTGAAATGTTGGACTAAGAGGGTTTGGAGGCTGCGGCAGGGGGGAAAGGGTGGACTGGCCCACCCGTTGGCTCCCAGACCCGCGAGGTCGCTGGGTCCCACATCCGAGGCCCACAGAGGCTGGGCAGCTTGCGTGCACCGGTGGCTAGACTGGGCCGAACGTGGCTGAGCGCCCCTTCTGTAGCAACTAAAGGGGTGAAAAGCAAACTAGAGTGGATGGGAAGACGCATGAGGTCCAAAGATCTAGCCATAGCCCGAGAATCTTTAAAGCGATGCAGCGCAAAGTCTGCTTTGTCCCCAAAAAGATGACAGCCATCAAAGGGCATGTCCAGCAGAGTTGGCTGGACATCCCTCAAACAGCCAGATGTCCTCAACCAGGTGTAGTGCCTAACCAAAGTGGCAATCGTTCTGCCTAGTGAGTCAATGGTATCCAGTCTACAGTTAATCGTGAATTTGGCTGGGTCTCTCCATCTGCCACTGCCTGGTAGAGAACGGCCCGGGCCTCCTCCGGAACCTGAGGCAGCACCTGCGCGACCGTATCCCAGATGGTGTGGGAGTATCGGCCCAAGAGGCATGTGGTATTCACGGACCGCAGTGCCAAGCTGGAGGAAGAGAATATGCGCTTTCCAAGGTGAGCCAGCTTCTTGGATTCTCTATCCCAGCAGAAGGGAATGCACCATTTGAAGAAGAGGCTTGGACCACCAAGCTGTCAGGGGAAGGGTGTTGAGTGAGGAAAACTGGGTCCCCAGGGCGATGGTGGCAGGCATTCGACCTTTCCACAGGAGCCCTTGTGCTGGGTTTGGACCAGGTGCCCAGGAGGACGGCAGTGAGGGCTTCGTTGAAGGGCAGAAAGGGTTCAGAAGAGGTTGCCACAGGCTGAAGCACCTCTGTTAAGAGGTTCGTCTTGACTGCCACTGAAGATTAGCTCCAGACCCAAGGCTTCGGCCGCACTTCGCAGCACCACAGAGTAGGATGCTCCCTCCTCCATAGCCATGGTATTGGGAGATAGCATGGCAAGTTCTGGAGTAGTGTCCAGACCACTGGCCTCACCTAGGTCCTCTCTCCAGTCCTGCTCCACTAGCTGGTCTGCTAAAGGGTCCAGTGACCCCTCCCAGTCCTCATAACCACCTTCTGGGTGGTAGGGAACATCAAGGATGAACAAGGGAATAAACATACCCTGCAGCAACCAACGCGGTTGCAGCTTCGGGTCCATCACGGGGGTGAGGATGGGGACGGTGTCGGCTCGGGGCACGCTGGCATACCCAGAGCCAATGGAACAGCACCTTACATTAGTTTTTCATTGTGCACTGGGTATAGAGTAATACATATGGTGAAATATTTAGAATAAAAAATGGGTATCAAGAAAACGTATCTATTTCTGAAACGGACACCAAATAGGGAGTTCAGGAGCAGTGGTTATTTGCATATCTCTGAATTTGTGGGTACCAATACTAGTATGTGATTCAGAGGGCATTTTTGAAAATGTCTTCTTTCTTACACACTGGCTTACATTGAGACGTTTCAAATGCAGAGAAATACAACGGATAATAACAAGATTTCAACCATTCTATATTTCTCCAAGTCTTCTGATATAAATGGTATCTCAATTGTGTTGGGTAGAGCTCGTGTCCGAGACAGGAAAGGTCCCACAATGCAATATAGACACATCACATTTTTCCACTGAAAACTGACCCTTTTTGGGGGGGGGGGGCAATGTGGCTAGCTGTGGGCGTTAGGCCCTGGCTCAGCCAGATGCAAGGGAAACCTAGCAAACCCGCACTTTTTAAAAAAGTAGACAGCTGGAGTAATACAGGGTTGGGTTCATTCCATTGCTCTACAGGGCTCGAAAAATCTGATAAATGGTACTAGTCCTACAGGTCTAGTACCTTGAAAAATCCCCTCGACCTACCTACTTGACCTCCGTCTCTGAAAGCGGAGCATATGTGACAAGATAACAAGATTTAAAGGCATCTTTATTGCTCATTTGCTCTGTGAGCAATAAAAAGGCCTTTAAATCTTGTTATCTTGTCACATTTGCTCTGTTTTCAAACACAGAGGACAAAAGTTAGTATGTTTTCCCACTCGCCAGAAAGGGCGAGTAGGACCTAAAAATAGCTCGACCTCATTAAATTTACCTCTCAAATGCGAGCGGTCGAGTGGATTTGTCGAGCCCTGCTCTAGGAGGTTTTCTTAACCAGAAGCCCTGGCAAACCTCAAAGTTTGACAAAAAACACATTTTCACCACATTTATGTGATGAAAAGTTCCCAAATCTGCAGGGGAGCAACAATTCTCCTACCACCTACCATTCCCTCAAGTCTCCCGATAAAAATTGTACCTCACTTGTGTGAGTAGGCCTAGTGCCATGACAGGAAAGGCCCCAAAATTCAATGTGGAGACATCAACATTTCTGGTCACAAAATTGATTCGATTTGGCAATGGGGTAGCAGCGTGTATTTGGCCAGGGATCGATGGCCACCCAGGGAAACCTAACAAACTCAGACATTTATGAAAACTAAATACACAGAGGAGTCACACAGATCCCACAAGGTTTTCTTACCCACAATGCCCTGCAAACCTCAAACGTTGACTTAAATAGCAGATTTTCCTTGCATTTCTGTGACGTAAACGTCTGGAATCATCAGGAATCCATAAAAGTGGTACCATGCAGCGTTTCTCCATTTGCCCCGAAAAAATTGATAATCCACATGTATGGCTTGGCACAGTGCCCGCAAAATGCACACATCAAACCAAGGTCAACGGGAGTCTCAAAGAGCAACCATCAGCGGCCCTGGTTTGATTTGTGCCTGCAGGGGGCAGTAGGCTCAGCCCCTCTGGGGGACAGGCGGGTGTAGGACTGCTGCGGGTCTTTTGAGGTCTGGGGCTAGGCCTGATGCCAGTATGGGCCGCCCCCACCCAGTAATGTACCTATGAAAATCCTTGGTGTCTAGTGGCATTCCCCCCTAGCGGCAGACTGCTGGTAAGAATCTCAAATCTGCCACTGAGAGGCAGAAAGACATTTGGTCCTGGGAGCACTAGCCCATTGCGTGGGTGTCGCTCCCCCTCAACAACACCTCCAATCTACCTCCGAGGGGGGCAGAAAGACAACTGGGGGTTATTTGTAAGAGGTGGGGGCTCGGCCTGATTACCTGGGTTGGCGTCCACCACTCATTTATGCCCTTAATAAAATCCCTGGTGTCAAATGGGCTATTGGCCCCCTAGGGCAGATAAAATATGATGGATTTAGGCCCAGATATCTGTACTGGGGTGAGTGTATGACATCGTTCTGCATTCCATCAATCAATTGTTCTTTTTTGCATTCATTAGTTTATGGTCTTGAAACTTTCCCAGACAAGTTTGGAGGTTGGCTGAACTTGATCCAAATAAGACTTTTCAGATCAATCTTTAGATTGCCAAATTCTAGCAGGGAACGCCAAATTTGTTTGGAATTCGGTTTTATGGTGCAAGCATTTTAGCAGAGGGCATACTTATTGAAGTTCTGGTTCAATCTAAAAAAGGCAGAGGCCGGGAGCTTTACGTTCCATCTTGATCAAGACCTGACCAATTCTTTTTCTTTGCCCTGTCATACTGGCATTGAATAGTCTCTCACTAAACTTCAAATGGTTCCACCGTAGTCCTTGAACATTTCCTACAGATGCTTTCAATCTATTCTGAGGGGAACTGTTAAAATCAATAGTCAAAAGCTGACCAGTACATCCTACAGGAAAAGACACTCAACCAATTTGCTGTAGCCACTAATGCAAAGTTGCAGCCACAACATTACCTATCGTTGCCCCGGCACAAGACTTTCAAATTAAAATGCCTTAGACTTTGAATGGGTTTATTTGATCTAGGAGTGGCTCACAAGTGGAAACATGCACGCCCTGACAACTCTTGTCAGTTTTGAACGTACCCGAAAGAATCTCTGGCCCTTGACCTATGCGCTGGTCCTACCTTTGAGCAGGAAAGAAGGCTGTTTCTCAAACCATTAGTCCGGGAACTGAATATTCCATCTTCCCAGAATGCAATCAAGCACTGCTTTCAGGGAATAGACTTTAGACTCACGGTGAGATTCTCGAAGCTCATGGGGAAAGTTGGAGAAAGAGCCGCCTAATGGTTGAAGGCAGGTAGCAGCTCCAGTGAAATAACAAGCATTTGCATAGCCAATAGGTCTCGCCTTTGGGACCTTATATGTGTTTAGCCATGCAACAGATGATATTGTTGCACCAAGGATATTGTGCTGCATAACTAAATACTTATAAGGGCCCAAAAGCTAGACCTATTGGCTATGCAGCGCTTGACAGGATATAGATGGGGGAATCTGCTCTTCACATAATGTTCTGTTTAAACAATTTCACATTATTTTCTGTTTAAAAACGATAAATGCAGAAAGAGCATTATGGGAGAAAAAAGGAAAAAACAGGAGAGAACACAATCTACTGATGGTTAAATCTACTTAAGCTACGCCACCAAATGTTCACTGTATTATCTTTCCAGGCAAAGAAAGCCACGGTTTCTATGAAAGCAGCGCGCAGGGATGGTGCCATTATTGTTGTCAAAATAATCATTGAGCATGACTAGCTCCGAGAAACACAGTCAACCCGACCAGCTTGTTTTCTTGGTTAAATGGCGATCACAACTACGGAAATATATTTCATATCGTAACACTCTTATAATGGGGATACATTAGAAGAAATTCCCGCTTTGGCAAACCTCCTGCAGCCTCCCTACTCAGAACTTCGCCCACACAGGGCAAAAATGGAAAATGTATCTCGCATGAGAACGCCGCGCAAAGATACCCACCAGCTGCAGTGTTTTGTCAGAGCGCACGGCCTGCCTCTTAGGAGGTGTACGGTGCTATGATGTCATTCAGAATTGCAGACTATCCTCTCTCTGGAATCAAGTTGCAATCACCATCCTAACAGTAATTAGAGCTAAGAAGCAATTACATATGATTTGTTCAGACTTACCGCCTGTCTGCTGTCTCCTAGCACCCAGCAGCATCATGCAGCAGTATGTTGAAAGGAAGGAGCTATCTGCCTCTAAATGTAATACCACGTTAAAATGTGCGAATGCCGAAACAAACGCGGGTCATGATCTTCTAAGCTATGGTAAGCATTTTCGTTCTATTGTTTGTTAGCAAATCGGTTTTGTCGTACAGCCTGCACAACAGATGCGTTTTTAGAACAAAGCTGACGGAGCAGTCAGTGCATGACCAGAATAGAAATAAACTTGCATACAATTCCGTGATTTCTGCTCTCGCTCTGTGCGGGGATATTTAATCTAACACGCGCCCAAAAAGTACAACTCCTAGTTCGTCAGTCAGTCTGAAAATGTGGGTGACATTATGTTGTCTTTTTTATGTGTTATTGCGTAAGTGGTGTCTTGCTTGCCTGATACTGATTATCACTTTTGAAGATGCATGAACTAATGACGGTGATACTGCCATGCATAAGTGAGAATGTTTTCTTTTTGTAAATCTGGTTTGTCCATTGAAAACAAAGTAGCATCTCGGAAACCAGTTTATTTTAAAAACACATGCAGTACCCGAGCGTGTCAAGAAATTGGGACTTCTCACCATGACACAATGAGATATTTTTTAAGCGGGACACTATTTCAATCACTAATTACATCTTTAACGCGCCCATTATGTCATTATTACCTTGATTACAGCTCAGGCATGAATAGAATCATTTTGTCTTAGAGTGCAAAGGTCATTCCAAGCCTCATTCAGCGTCAGATCCTACAGATCAACAAGCATTGGTCACGAAAGTCATCGCGATCACAATCGCTGTGAAAGCGAAAGTGATCGCGATGACGTGCTAGAACACGCATGGGATGCGCGAGCAGCACGCGTGCTTGTTGCACGTTCTAGAAAGATGGTCGCCGCCTTGGAAGCACTTCCCAAAGTAGCTTCTAAATGTCTCTCCGAGCAGCGCATGTGCGCTGACTCAGCGAGACCTAATTGTCATCATATCATTAGCTAAATAAATTGATGTTTAAGATGCCTTAAATTTAGATTATTTTTTTTCTTAACGCTGATTCCGCCATGGAGTGTGAGCAACGCTGTTAGTAGGCTCAAAAAATCTCTTAACTTTTTACCAGTATTTTAGTATATATCTCCATTTTGTTGAATGAATTGAAGTGCACCGTATTACTTCATGTGAATGGTTTTAATTAACTATCAAATAAAGATTATGTATGTGTGTGTAAGGTTGATTGTATCAGTATCCATCTCAAACGTGGGCAAGATGGGCCTCATGTAATTATAAGTCTGATGAAGCATTTCTGCATAAAGGGCAGTACAAAGAAAGTTAATCACAATTCAGAAACTGGAATACCCAGCTAAAATACACTCAAACAGATCAATAGGTTACCAATTTATCCCATGTAATGTTATAAAAAATAAAAACATATAGTATCTAAAAGGAAAGAGACAACACCTGCACCCCATAAGAAGAGAAACGTTCTTTTAATTGAGTGTAAACAGAAATATACATTTCGTAAGAACTTATGTGCTTCATTAATTTTTACAAGCGATACCACAAGTTAGGCAAGGGCATGTGATCGTAACTTACAAAACGGTAATTTTCCAACATTTCATTAGAGAAACAATGGTACGTTTTCCATTACAAACATAAAGACAAACAATTTGGTTTATATGGAATTTTGGAGAATACAAAATGTTAATGTATGAGTATGCGTCTTTTAAATTATTTTGCGGAGTATTTCCTGGCTCCTCTTAAGGAGCGGGAATTGGCAAAGGGAACACATCTGGATAAAAAAACAACACAAATAAATCGCTCATATTAAAAATAAATCAGAGAGACTACACACCATCATCACATCTGGTCCGTGCTCAATTATTCAGATATGCTGAATGTAAATAACCAAAGAAGAGAGAAAAGAGCTTGATTATCAGATCACCGCATCAAATAAATATCTGTGGGTGATGTGCCTTACCTACAAAGGCTGCTTCTTTCGCTACCATTCTCAGATGTGTTTGTATTAGTTCCATGTTAGGAGGAACTCAGTTTGACCATTAGCACTATGGGTCCCAGTCATATGTAACAAAGGAAACGATTCAGCAGGAAAAAAGTAAGAGAAATGGCAAATCGCTCGTTTCGCTCTTCATTAACCGACAGCTCACAAAAAAACAAGAATAACTGAGCAAAGTTCATGCACTATTTTCGAAGAAGCTCCTCTCCCAAACGAGGCAATGGGATGCAGGGCACCTATACAGTAAAACACAGAGGTCCGCCTTACTGAAAGTCTTCCTTCATTTCGGGGACAAGTACATATGGTACATGGGAGTAACTCCATTAATTCAAGTGTTTCATGTGAACATCTTGTGAACAGCAACATAGAAAAACGACTCGATTGTGCTACCTTCGTGGCTCTCTTATCATCGGTAGGTGGGTATCCTTGGCACACTAAGAAAACTGCCTTATGGTAACATCATCAAAACTGCAAGCACTAACACGAGTGGGGAGTCGACACCCACTGCTTCAGAGGCACAGTCCCTATGAAAAGAGCATCATTCATAATAAACCTTGTGTTTTCTCTGTTCACTGGCATATTCCCAGGTACTTGACTTTCCTATCAGTGTTAGGAAGTATAAAGGGTTCCGATATAAAAATAGGTCCAAAAGTAATAAAAACGTGCGCTAAAAAATAATAGGGGGTATTCCAAATGAGAAACTCTGAATAATAAAATCTCTTTGGATTAAAAACTGCATTAAAATCTTTAATATGCGTAGCTTTTTTTGCAATACTTCACAGTGAGGTCTAGAATTCTGTGTAATTAAATTCATGCTAGCCCATATAGATCCGGCCTCCCATTCGTCATCTATTTACGCCCATGGGAAAATTCTCAAAAAATGGTCCACTAAAGCACTTGCCATTTTAAGGTAGAGTTTACAAAGATTCTGAAGTCTAAGTTCATTGACCCTGAACCCGAACAGAGTAAAACACTAAATTGATGTTTCTAATAATTCCTTGAGCAGTGCTTTTGTTCCCTTTAAAGCAGAAGTGTAAGAGGCTAGCAGGTAAGTCAATGTAAAGGGGCTGGGTCTCAGAGAATCTGTTGGAACCAAAAACAGGCTTAATGTACATGTCTGTTTCTTGTTTCCATCCAATGACTTGGGCCAAAAAAGCATATCCACGTTATCTTAAAATAGAGCATTCACAAAAAAACAGAAATCACACAGAGGAAAAAAATTAACTTCTCAGCAGGTGTTGTATGCACAGTCGATTCTCTGGTCTCAAAAGGGAAACTGCATGTTGAGATACAGTACGCAAACAGATTTTTAATTCGTAAAAACCACACAGCTTCCCATTCCAGCTTAGTAAATATGGCTTGAAGCATTTTTTTAAACCTAAAAGGGCACTATAATTCTATGTTTATGTTATATTTCATCTATTGCAAGCAAAAATTAAGCATGGCCTGCCTTTTAAAAATATGATTACAGCTAAAAGGACGAACATTTTTCTTTTTTAAATTTTTGTTAAACAAATATAACCACTTCCCAAAAAAGTATTCAGCCTTTAAGAAAAATAAATGGTTTGGTTATGCAGGTAAGCTTCAGAAATCATGCTAAGTGCAGGGCCATGAAAAGTAGGTGAATGACTGTGTCAGGGCAATTAGAGCTGCACCATGCTGCACTGTACAGTGCCACTGTCAGACCTAATCTGGGCACTCATGGGCAACGCACAATCCAAGCTACAGCCCACAGGAAGCAGAGCCAGTGAACCCATATTGCTTTGACAGTTGCATTCATCTAGAAATAATCCAAAACGCTTTTTAGATGTATACATGGCGACCTTGTGCAGTATGAAGAAAACAATCTAATGAGGAACTGGGAAGCTGCATGGTGAAAAACAAGTAAAAAGGCCGTGTCTGCGAAGGAGCGCGTTTGGTCTGCAGGGTTCCCCTCACAACTCTTCATGCTTTATTCTGTTGGATCGCCGGGTTGGGGTTGGCTTGACTTTAGCATTCTTTGCCTCTAGAGCTTCTGTAAAGAATTTGAAGATGGAATGGAAACTCTTCCAGGAGGTCAGTTCATGGCGTTCGGTACCTGGAAAACAAAAGAGAAGGCGTTTGTGTATGCTGGGCCACTGTGCCAACAATTTTTAGTTATGACCAGCACTTACATAGAAATTTAGAAGTGCAGGGACTCTTTACTCTGGAGTATCTGCTTACTACTGAGAAGTGCCAGAACCCTCTCATTAAGAGTAGTGT
The DNA here is from genome assembly GCF_964261635.1 of Lissotriton helveticus. Classification (NCBI taxonomy): domain Eukaryota; kingdom Metazoa; phylum Chordata; class Amphibia; order Caudata; family Salamandridae; genus Lissotriton; species Lissotriton helveticus. Next base: position 684,707,889 of record NC_136059.1, read on the forward strand.
ACCAGTGCTGAGAAGTGCAGACACTTTCCCTCTCAAATTAGTACCTGACAGTCCTTGCCCACTTAAAGCACAGGTTAGAACTGCATACGTGGAACTTTTTTTTTTAACTGAGCACTCCTAAATTAATAGTATGGGTATCGAAATTAACAGATGCTTTAAGGTATCTAATGCGTTTTTGAGAATATGTTTTAGCACAAGTTGGCAGAAATAAAAAAATGCCTAAAGTAGAATATACAAATTTGTCACAAATAAAAAATATTAGAAGCAAGCTTAAAAGATACGGCTGCAAAAACAACTTTTTGGTTGCAAATAGGTTTCTTCCAAAAATGTGCTGACAGAAAATTCAATTTGAAATTTATCACAAAGTTGCACCAATATGAAGGTCAAAGACCGCCCAGGTTGCGAGCGACATTGCTGGATGGTTAGCCCACAATCCCAACAGCATCTGCCTCATGAATTTCACAAGTCAGCAGGTGTCACTCTGGAGGCGGGCTCTGATGGCTTCTGATCGCCTCCCACCACTGTCTGGGGATTGGACGATTCCGCTCATAGTCTAAGCGTGGCAGCTGATGAATGAACCCCCTCTCCTGCAAGCACTCTTTTTCTATGGGGGACACTTCTAGACACAATCTCACATGCTCGTCAATGATGAGTGGAAGATCAACTACAATTCATTTCAGTATGTGTGTGGTTTTGTATATCAGGGGAACAACACATGTCTCCATATTAAAGGAGGTACAGGCGATAAAGGCCAGGACCAGTCGTTACCTTTCTGAAATTACAAACCATGCACGTAATAGATTTGATAATGCGTGACATTTCTCCAACACCTTCTTCCATTTAGTGCAAAATCTACAGTAATACCTAAACCACAGCCGAGTTCTTTCTATTTCCATTTCGGACACCAAAGTACCTCCTCGTACATGACTCCAACAATGCAATAAGCCACAAGATTCCACTGATCACAAAAGTGATCGTTTCTGACAGGAGGTGTCACGTCTTGCTTCTTGCTGGGTACACCAGGAATGCTGCACGGACAGCTAGAACTCTCAGAATGTATGCCATATATTTTATACTTTGACACTGGTTTATGTTAATTCTTTATTCAGTAATAGTAGGTCATTGCTATGGTTACTTTACAATGGTGCAACACTTCTCCCTCCCTTCAGCTATTCGCTTAGTCCTGGTATCCACATTTGTTGCTTAGCAACAGTTTTGTGACAGTATCACAATCTGGTAGTGCAACAATAAAGACATTTGAGGAAGAAGGGAAACGCAGCAAACGATGAGAGGGAGACATTAATACGTGTACGCATGACCGCTGCACATAGCTGAGCCTAAATCAAGTGTACTTTCTTTTACAAACATTTTATGAAATAGGGCAATCATCTTTTCTAACCACTTGGAACAATCAGGATAAACGATGAATATAAGAACATGTATAGTAATATCACATCTCTGTCCAATGGAGTAACTGTAACTTCTACTTGTACATATATTCCCTCTTTATGTCAATTTGTTTATATATATAAATATGCGTATGAATGCTCAGGAGGTTAAGTAGTGCTAACTATTGCAAGGATGCCTAGAAGGATCGAACATTAAAGTGTGCTGGTAAGGCACCAGCTTACCTTGGCGACCTTCACTCAAGTGATAACATCTTGAAAGAACCGCCATGGTGCACACTGCTGTTTTAGTCCGTCTTTATGCTATATATAATCGAGTAGGCAGAGTTGCAGGAGCTCACATATGCGCTTTGTAGACTACGCATCCACACAAGTATACGCTGGATATGATTACATATGATGCGCCACAAGGCCAAGTAATCGCCAAATGCTGCACTAAACAACAGCCTGTAATGTAACCTAACATCGAAATTGGTGCCCTCCCCATGAAATGCTGTCTGTCTGTCGTGGTAAATACCACTGTTTGAATATGGTGCCACCAATACTGATAATATAGCTAGGATAAATTCATCAATCCCTTGCCAGAAAATGAAGGTTTTGACGCTTACGTTTTAACCGAAATGTTACACTTGGTTACTGCCCTGGTCTGTGCAATGGTGCACATTTAAGTGGTCAGTATGCTTTCTTTACCACAATGAATGCACTGTCCCCAGAGCAGCCGCAAACTCGCAGCGGATTAGTAAGAGGCGACAGGCTGGGTGAAGCAAGCAGTGCGCCTTTCAGCCCACGACCCACTGTCCATTCGAAAGAGGGGAGCATAGATAAACTTGCAGGTGGGCGCAGTGAGAGACTGCACCTGCCTGCAGGGTGCTCTTTCCCCCCTCTGAAGACCACCCTCGGCCCGCACACGGACTATGCGCCACCTCTATGTGGCATGCGGTCAGCCAGCCGCCTGACGCACTCTTTGCCTCTGTGCTTGTGCCTATAATATGAAGCAGATGCAAAGAATGTTCTCGTTTGCACCACTCCTCCAACGCAAATGAGGGAAATACCCGGCAGAGATGGCGCTACATGTGTGCTTGCACAATCTGTGTCATAGAAAGGCCGCACATTTGTGCGCAGCCCCTCTTCTGTAATACAAAAGTGCCTCAGGGTGTAAAAATGAAGTGCGCACACCCTCTTCGCTCCTGGGGCACTTTTGATAATAACAAAGACATCAATGACCATGAAATGGGAGGTGGATCTAAGTGGTGCCATGAGAGACAGTTAATGTGCTGGGCTTGATTCCTCAAGGTTTAATACCGATTTATGACTAATACTGGTCCTCATCTATTCTGCATATGAGTAACATTAAGCACAGCCCTAGATGTCCAGTTCGTGTGGATCAAGCTAAGTTCATGCATTTGGGTTGTAACTTCCAAATGTGAATCAGTTCAGAAGAAATAGGGCATATCCCATCACCAAAAGTAGAAAGCTAAATAAAGGAATGTTTTCCTTACTGGATTTGTGAATCCAATTCAAACATGTGGATACAGGAATTCACAATATTTACTGAAAAGCAAGGCAAAAATCACAATTTAACTAGACAAAGCAAAGACCGTGCACAGTAAGTACTAAGGACTGTGGGGTCACTCAGGCCCTGGAAGCATATGCAGGGGCTCAGCTCAAGGGGTTCTCCCAGGCCAAGGTGTGTTCCACAAGGGAAGTGCCAAGAAGGCAGAGCTGCAGAAAGCCTTGAGAGCATGCGCACAGGCCCACCCAGAAGGAGAAATAGATGAGGAGGGATCTTTGTCTGAGGAAAAATCAGAGCAGGACATGACAGAGGTTCTTGACATGCAGCCTACAGAGGGCGAGAGCAATTTCCGACCAGTAGTCCACTCTAGAGCAGGCAGCAGTGTCTCCTCAAGGAGCCTGTCCTCAGAGGAGCTGGTGGACAGGAAGGAGGAGAGGAAACTAAGCCTAGACCTTGCCAAGAAGGAGAAGGACAAGGAGCAGACCCTTGCCCTTGCTAAGCTTGGCAAGGAGCAAGCTCTGGAGGAGAGGAGGGCATCCATGAAGGAAAGAAAGATGGCCCATGAGCTAAACCTCAGGGAGCTGGATATTAGAGCCCTCCAAGTGCAGTCCAGAAAAAACAATAATTGTGGTAGCATACCTGCAGTTATTAGCCTATGAAGTGTCTTTGAAAGTGCACAGGGTCCCATAGGAGTTCACGCTTAGGCTTTGGAGGTACATGCCCAAGGTAGGGAGGGACACACTCCTTACAATAGAGGTGGGGGCCCAGTCAACTACACTGCGACGAATACCATTTTAGTCAGCAAGTTTGGATTCACACCTGAGTGCATTTTCTGGATTATGCTGGTAAGGCACTGAAGAGCTGTGTGAGAGGCTGGAAAGTTAATGATTATGAACAGTTGTTTTTGAAGGAGCACATTCGTGATACTTTTTTTCGGAGCTGCGCCAACACCTGGTTTATAGCAAGCTTACTGACACCAGGAAGCTTGCTGAGGAGATGGACCTCTGGGTCAGCACCAGATTGTCCTAAAAGGTATCTGGGGTAGAAAGCTTTCAAAAGGATGGTAAGTGTCTCAACCAGAAGAAGGAAGGGGGGTTAAAATACTGAGTTCTCTAAAGGCCCCCAAAACAACTCACATTCCCTTTCCTGCCACCAGAAGAAAATGTACCCTGATAAAGGTCAGCAGCCCAAGCCCATCAAGTGCTATGAGTGCAACGAGTATAGACACTACAAAAGGGATACCACGTGTCCCAGAAAAAAACACCAACTCCAACTGGTGGACAGGTTCCAGAGGTGGCTAGTATAATGCTTTGGGAGGAGTCTGTTTCAGTTAACAGAGGGTGTTGGGGGAAGTTTACAGGGGTTACTCTAGTGCCCCTGGGTGATAGTGAGATGGTTTTAAAGATCCATGTGCCCTCAAATACTACAAAGTATAGACAATGGGTCACCATCAATGGTTAAGATGTTGAGGCTCAAAGGGATACTGGAGCCAGTATGCCTATGGTAAGGAGTCAGCTGTTTTCCCTACAACAGGTAATTCCTAATGAATTTCACCAAGTTGCAGTGGCATACAACAGAGAGGGTCACTATCCTGTGGTCCTAGTTCCATTTGTGTGGGGAGGGGTTTTAGGTCTTTTGAAAGCTGCAGTGAACCCTGTCATTACTGTGGACTCTTTGTTAGGTAATGAGCTGGAGCACACCACCTGGAAGGAAGAGGAGCTCAAGGCTCATGTGGAGATCTAAGGGTTACCTGAGAGGATCTGTGCCCCAATAAGGCCCATGGTTGCCCCGGAAGGGAGTCAAGAAGGGCTGGAGCCTGGAATAATGGCCCAGCCAGATGCTAAGAAGGGAAAGGCAGAGGACATAGTAATCCAGCCCCTGAATGTACTTCCAGTGAGATGGATGGGGCACCTGCAGTGACTGCCCGGTGTCCACTGAGGAAGGCACTGTTTCTCTTGGTGACTTCCTGAGCTTACTGGATGGCATGTCAAAGGATGACCCACCAATGAGGAGTTCTGTAGCGGACAGAGGGAGGGCCCACCATTAGGGGCATGAGGCAACAGGCTGAAGCCCAAGCACCAGGTGATACCTCTGATAGTCACCACATTTACTGGGAGGACAACCTCCTGTACACTGAGCCTAAGGTTCCTGGGCATGGGACATCAAGGGCCCTGGCGGTCCCCCAATGCTACAGGGCCTTCCACCTGGAGCTGGTTCACAAGATTCCCCTGACAAGACGCCTAGACCAAGACAAAATCTTTCTAAAGCTTGTATCCCACTTTTATTGGACCAGGATAAAGAAATCCTCAGATGCGTTCTGTAGGGCTTGTGTGACCTGTCAGGCTGATGGAATGACAGGGCAGAGGCTAAAAGCCCCCCTTAACCGGCTGCTGCAGGTAGCACCCCCTTTGAGAGGGTGGGCATCGACATTGTAGGGCCTATGGATCCCCAGACTGCATCAGGCAACAGGTTCATCATGGTTCTGGTGGGTCTTGCAACTAGGTACCAAGACACAATCCCTTTGAGGACTACTACTATACCCACATTGGCTAAGGCCCAGAGAATGTTTACCTGAGTGGGTTTCCTCAAGGAAGTTGTATCAGACAGGAGACAAACGTCATGTCTACGTATATGCAGTCAATGTGGGGATAACATACAGGTTCTCCACCCCTTATCATTCAGAATCCAATGGGCCTGTTGAGAGGTTCAACAAAACCCTAAAAAGCATGATCAGGGGGCTGCCTGAGGCCCTGGGGAAAAAGTGGGATATTCTCTTACCAGGCTTGTTGTTTGCTTACCGTGATGTGCCACAGGAAGAAGTGGGTTTCAGCCCCTTCAAGCTGTTGTATGGGCACCCAGTCAGAGGGCCTCTTAGTGTGGTAAAAGAAGGGTGGGAGCAAGCACCCAGGAAGGTACCCCTAGTTGTAGTGAGTTACATGCTGGCCTCAGAAGCCAGATGGCTAAGTTACATGAGCAAGATTCCAATAACCTTGAAGTCAGCCAGGAAGTTATGAAGGAGTTGTATGACACATTTTGTACCATTGTGTAATTTCAACATGGTCAACAAATGTGGGTGATGGAGCCGGTAGAGCCAAGGCCCTCCAGGATCGCTGGAATGGGCAATAGGAGGCGACTGAAAGAAAGGGTGAGGCCACATATCCTGTGGACCTCAGGACTCCTAGGTAACCCCACAGGGTGCACCATGTAAATCTCCTTAAACCACACTTTGATAATTTAGAGCTCACCATGCTGTTGGTGACTGATGGACAAGAGGAAGAGGAAAGTGAACCTTCCCCTGACCTCTTGTACTCTTAGGAGAAGGATGGGTCTGTGGAAGGAGTAACCCTTTCCCCCAATCTAACTCCTGAACAACAGAGAGCCTACCACGAAGTGTTGGGGCAATACTCTTTTCTGTTCTCTCTTATCCTTGGGACTACCCATGATACAGACACAAGGGACAACCTCCCTGTTAAGAATACATGTTACAGGTTGTCAGATAAGGTGAGGGCCAGCATTATGGCTGAAGTGTCAAAAATGTAGGAGTTGGGGGTGGTCGAACCCTCCAGTAGCCCCCGTTTCCGTCCTGTGATTCTGGTACAAAAAGTTGCCCAGCGGGCACCACACCTAAACTGAAGTTTTGTGTGGATTATAGAGGGCTAAATTCTGTGACAAAAACTAATGTTCATCCAATCCCTAGGGCGAATGAGCTCATTGACAGGTTAGGGACTGCCCAGTACTTAAGTCCCTTTGATCTTACATCAGGGTACTGGCAGATTACCCGGTCAGAGGGAGCAAAGGAGAGGTCAGCCTGCTCCACTCGAGAGGGCCGCTATCAGTTTAGAGTGATGTCTTTTGGATTAAAGAACAGCCCTGCCACCTTCCAGAGGCTGGTGAACCACTTCCTTGCTGGTATAGAGACCTTCTTTGAAGCCTATCTGGATGATACAGCTGCCTTCAGTAGCAGCTGGAAGGATCACCTTTTTCACCTCCAGGAAGTGCTTCAGGCTCTGCAACAGGCTTCAGGCTCTGCAATCGGGGCAATTAAGTTCTAGATAGGGCATGGGTCTGTACTTGGGATACCTGGTGGGTAGAAGCAACTCCTGGCCATGCCAAGATAGAAACCATCATGGCCTGGCTGCCCCCAAAAACCCAGACTGAGGTAAGAGCATTCTTAGGCCTCACTGGGTACTACAGGAGGTCTGTCGAGGGATATGACACCATTATTGTTCCATTGACCTGGCTGATTTCGATGAAGCAGGCCAGAAATGTGATTTGGAAAGCAGCATGCCAAACTGCATTTGACTCCCTGAAGCAAGCCATGTTATTTCTCCCAGGGGTTTATCGTTCAGACAGATGTCAGAGAGCATAGAATAGGAGCAGTACTATCCCAACTTAATGAGGAGGGCCTAGACCAACCTGTCGCCTTCATCTCTAGGAGGTTACTCCCCACGGAATAGAGGTGGAGTACTATTGAGAGAGACATTTTTGCTGTAGTTTGGGCACTGAAAAAGTTGAGGCCATACCTATTTGGCATTCACTTCCTGATTCAGACAGACCACAGGCCCCTCGGGTGGCTCATGCAAATAAGAGGTAAGAATCCAATATTTTTGGAGTTGTCCATTTCCCTATAGGGTTTAGACTTCAGGGTGGAACACAGACCAGAAGTAGGCCATGCCAATGCTCACGGTCTGTCCAGAGTTTTCTGTCTTTGTGATGAGAACTCCCTAGAGGTTGCGTAGATCTCCCCACTTTCAGCTAGGGGCATGGTCACCTGTTAGATCTGTTACGCTTAAGGTGGTCTTTCACCCATTTTTGTTGATTCTTTTTGTTGGTCTCAGGAATCTGAGCACTTTATCACCGCCAACCAGTGCTAAAGTGTATGCGCTTCTCCCTTAAACATGATGACATTGGTATATACCTGATTGGCATATCTGTAGTACTGGTAAGTCCCTTGCAAATTGGTATACCATATACCCAGGGCCTGTACTTCAAATGCTACTATTGGACCTGCAGCACTCAATATGCCACCCACAGAAGTGGGTTGGTCTGGCTCTGACTGATAACTGCATGATCTCAGGAGCCATGATTTATCGCCACCCGGGATCCACCTCTAATTTCGTTGCGAGGCTAGCGGATGTTGTGTCCCCATCGGCACTTCGATATTCTAATTTCATGGTGTTTGGAGATTTGAATCTACACTTTGATACAAAGTCTTGCCCCACAGTTTCAACCATGGTTGTAGATGTGGGAGGTTTGCAGCTCTTTCAACATGTAACATCCCCACACACAGTGTGGGGCATACATTGGATCATGTCTTTTCGAATATAGCTGAAATCTTTGTTAAGCAGCCTATGCCACTTGCATGGTCTGACCATTCTGCCATCCTCTTTTCGGTCCCTTATGAGGACTCGCATAAAAGTCTTGAATTAGTCTCTGCAGTACAAGCCAGGCGATGGGCCAAAGTTATCCCTTCAGCTCTTCGTGGCCCCCTGGCTAATAACTGTCCTAGCTTAGACAGATGTACTGATATAGCCAAACACAAGTAGACACTTGGATTAATGGGGCACTGGACCAAATTGCTTATTTAGAAAATCAGACCTTTTATAGACTACGACAGTCGGATGACTTGTTTAATGAGGACTTATTAGTACTAAAAAAGAAGTAAAAATGGATGGAGCACCTATGGGGCAGAGAATACGACCGGCCTGTAAAAGGGATTATGAGGCAGAAACTAAAACCTATCACTGCAGCATTCAAAAGTTTTTCTGCGATTTCTACACTAATAAAATTCTGGCCGACCAAAACTCACCTCATGAGCTATTCACTATGGTGAAGTCACTATTCTCCTTAGCTGCAGTCTCCGCCATGAGTACACCAACAGAGCAGAGGTGCAATGCTTTGGCACAGCTCTTCCTGGAAAAGGTAGTTAATATATAAGACTCGTTTCCAGCAGAAGTGAGAGACGCCCCCTGTTTAAAAGTTTGGTTCAACGGGGCGGAGGACAGCTTGAGCTTGCTCAGTTTCAGGTCTAGCAAATCCGAAGAACTGGCCACAATATAGGCATTAGTGAAATCAGTTTCTCCATTAGATTCAGCATCTCCATCCATTCTGGAAAGAGGACCCGAGGTGGTTCATCCGGTTTAAAGTGAGTTGATTAATAATTCCCTGAACTCTGGCCAGGTACCTGTTAGATGGTATCATGCTGTGGTGGTTCTGCTGGACCCAATCAAGGAAGAACATTTTCGGCCAGTGTCGATATTGCCACTATTCTTCAAGATTTAGGAGAAAGCTGTTAACAAGCAGCTGTCAAACTTCATAGAAAGCTACGACCTATTACAGAGGACCCAATCTGGTTTCGACCCCTATTACAGCACAGTCAGCATTACTGCTGGCGACCGAGTTGTACCTCCAGATTCTGGACACTGGAGATTCGGTGGCACCGTTGCTGTTGGAACTCAGTGCAGCGTTTAACACTATGTCCCACGTTATGTTAGTAGAAAGACTTTGAAAGTGTGGGGTATGACATAAAGTACTGTTATGGGTTGCTTTTACTTGGCAAGGTCGCACCTTTCAGGTGTTACAGAAACCCCAAAAGTCGTAGGTGCTCCCACAGAAGCCACACATAAGTACTGCACATATGCTCTGAACCTGGCCATCTTAAGTTCAGAAAACTTGTGAAAACTTTTCTTTTTCAGTAATTCTTTCGTAGCTTACCTGGTGTCTTAGCGCTGGGATGCCCCTAGGTAACCACGCGCTCTACAACTGTTCCTTCATTCATTCAGAAGCAAGGGGAGCCACAGGGCTCCTTGTTGAGCCCAACCCTTTTTAACGTATATGTGCGACCACTGGCGATCGTAACTTAGAGCTATGGGATTATGATTGTGTCATCATCATTAACTTTATTCGGTTTAATCCAAACCACCTAAGTATGCACAGTCAATACATAACAATCTATAAACGTATTCTTTCCCATTTCTCGAAAAAAAGCAACCTAAAAGCTTCAATAAAACAGTTTAAAATTGCAGTCAATGAATAGCATTTTTTTTCGTAAATAAAGTGCTTTGTGACTAATGGAATTAGGTAATTATAATAAGATATCTCTAGTAACAACGTCCGAGCTACCCTGGACATAATTAAATCTCAATTAGTATAAGGAGCCTCCTAAATCTCAGGCTTTTGTCACCTGAACCAGACATGCAATAAAATTCTGCTTACAGCAAAGACAATAGGGTTCAATGTGTTTGTCTTTAAAATCCTCAGAGAGACCAAATAGCGTCTAACTTCCAGGTTTCGGCAAACAGGTTGAATCCAATTTTTTTCGAAGAAAGCAATATTTGATACAAAAAAACATAATGTGCTCACCAGTTTCTGTGGCCTGGCCGCAGGCTGGGCAGATTATTGAGTCTGATTTGGTGGCTCAAATGTGGAAAGACCTTAAGAGTAAGCAACCCAGGCAAAATCTCACAAAGATGCTTTTTGATAGTGATGGTGTAATCAAATCGAGAAAGAGCTTGAACTTAGGATAAGACTTAAAACTTAAAAACTCAGTAGTTTGTCACCCTGCGGTCATACTAGCAGCATACCGTTCGGCCACATGAGTTAAATACTTGGCTTTTACAGTGGCTATGTCCGATTTGTTAATCCGCTCTGGGCAATCCTATAAATCAGTCAATCCTAGAGATCTATAACAAATTGCAACATGGAGTAGCCATGGGATCCTTTTGGCACCGCTTATATTCAAGACTTCTCTTAGTGATTTGCAGTATTCACTAGGCTCTGGCATGGTCCACAAACACAGCCAGTACATCAGTGGTTTCAGTGGGGCCACATAACCTATTCTCCTCATCCCAAGATCAAAATACAATGGGATCAGCGGAGTACTAGATGGAACAGTTACAAGGGATCCAACATATACGTTCTCACACACTGCCAACTTATATGCATCAACATGGCCTCATATCTCAACTCCATATAGTGTTGCATTTTGAGCATTCATTCGATAGACCTCCAGGGCAGGGGTTATTGATTAAGTCAGGGTCTGTTTATGGAAAGAAATTATAAGTTTAGATTTACAGCATAGGGTCAGATAGCTTTTATCTAATTGTGGATCCCAGCCTAATAATTCAGTCAACGTAACCTCGAGATAGTCAAAAGTGTTGACCCTCTCCAATGGTCTCGCAGCTATTCTCACAGCTCTTATTCTGCCATTTATCTTGCCAAAAACCATAAACTTTGTTTTCTGCACATTTAGCTCCAGGCCCTTAGGTACACAAAAGATCAAAAATGCATCTAGCAAGTTTTGAAGGCCTATAGGTGTCCTGGAAATTAATAGGGAATCATCTGCGAAGAGCAATATTGGTATTTTCTTACCATTAAGCACTGGAGAATCGTTTGCACAGTCCCTCAGGTCATTAACGATTAGAACTACTTGAAGGGAGAATAATGCGAGTATGCAACCTTGGCGCACCCTACTGAATGGGAATCTTAGTAGTTAGTTCAACCTGTTTCCCCCACCTGACCTGTGCATAGTTTCCCTCATGAAACCTTACAAGCAGGCTTACCAAATTTGCAGGGGCTCCCATCCCCATTAAAGATTTCCAGATTGATTCCCGGGAACAAGGTCGAAAGCAGCTCTAAGATTAACAAAGGCTACATACAATTTATGTTTATTTAGTAGTACATATTTCCAAGTGAGAAGTGCAAACCTGAACACCTGATCGCATGTACTTATGTTAGTATGGAACCAAGCTTGGAAAGGTGACAAAATCTTATTTTCTTCCATTCATATTAGCAGCTTATGTATGTATGTATGTATGTATAAATTGTTTTGTAGCGCGCTCTATTACTTGAGAGTATCCTGGCGCGATGGAGAAAAAAGAGCAAGGGGATAGTTTCAGGGATTAACTTATGTCACATTTCTGAACAGATGGGTTTTTAAATTCTTCTTAAACTGGGCAACATTTTGACAGGAGCGCAAATGGAAGGAGAGAGAGTTCCACGCACGGGACACCACTACAGTAATAGACTGGCCACCCAGCCTGGCCCGCCTAAACCGAGGGTGGGTCATTTTGAGCAGCGAGGCTGACCTGAGGGCTCTTGTGGGGACATAGAGAGTAAATCTCTTCTTTAAATAGGCTCGGCCTTGGTCATGCATGGCTCGAAATGCAAGCACTAAAGATTTAAAAAGAATGCATTGCGGTACTGGGAGCCAATGCAGACCGGACATTTGAGACCGAACGCTCTTCCATCTCGGGATGTTACAGAGGAGACGGACTGCGGCATTCTGAATGACCAGCAACCGCTTGATCAAGTAGGCAGGAATGCCGCTGAACAGAGCGTTCGCATAGTCCAGCCTTGCCAGAATAAGTGCTCGTGCAACAGTCTCCCTAGCCTCTCTGGAGAGCAGTGGAAAAAAATTTCTGAGCATTCTTAAAGTGGCAAAGCAGGTCCCCGACATTTGCTTTATATGGTCCTCAAATCTTAGGTCCTCCCCAAACCAGACTCCAAGATTTTTCGCAGGGCCACCCATTACCGTAGGACACGGTATGTTAGGGGGCCACAGCGAATTCCTGAAACTGGGAGGGAAGGAGCCATAAAAGAGGACCTCTGATTTATCCTCATTACACTTTAGCTGGGCCGAGGTTAACCAGCAAAAGACTGAGGACAAACATAGCTGAACCACTGTCGTGTCTAACTGGTCATCTGGCCAGGTAAAGAGAAGCTGCGTGTCGTCAGCATACCCAATGATTTTAGCCCCGTACTGTTCTTCTAAGTAAACCAAAGGGGTAATGTATATATTGAACAGTAGGGGGCTAAGGGTAGATCCCTGTGGTACCCCAGTGAGAAGTGGCTGAGGCTCAGACGAAAAAGGTGGCATCCAGACCTGTTGTGTCCTACCAGAAAGAAACGAGGACACCCAGTCTAGGACCATGCCACCAATGCCGATTGCGGATAGCCTAGCAGTAAGGAGTGCGTGAGGGACAGTGTCGAAGGTCCCGCTGAATGTTTGCAATTTTGTCTACAAAAAAATTAGACAAATCTTCACACCATTCCGCCGAAGACGGAAGTATGGCGGCTTCAGCTACAGGGGATACAAAGCTTTTGACAATAGAGAAAATTTCTCTACTATTGTTTCCAGCTTTGGCAATTCTCTTAGCATAATACATCCCTTTGGCAGTTTTAATGGCGGCATAATAACTTTTTTGAGCAGCATGTAGGGCGGCCTTTGACTCAGAGCTATATCCCCGCCTCCAGCTTCACTCTAATTTTTTACAGCCGAGTTTTAACTCCCTCAGCTCGGGCGAAAACCAGGGTTGAGAGGGGCAGTGTCGCACCCTAGATACAGTAGTTTGTTTAATAGATGCGTTCGCCGCTAGCAGCACCCTGTCATTAAAGGCATCAACCGCCTTTTCTAACTCAGGGGTAGATTTTAAACAGGTTTTCAATAGCTCCTGGCCAAACCTATCCACGTTGATCCTCTGGGGGTGGCCAGCCGGTTGTGTACAAATCAATCTGGCTGCATTATCAACCACCCATGAGAATCTAATGAGGTCATGATCTGACCGCGTGACCTTTTCTACATCTGATATGTTAATAGGGAAATTAGAGCACACTAAATCCAAGCGGTGGCCTCCAACATGTGTCGGGGAGGACACCCATTGCCTAAGCTGTGCCAAATCAAAAACTTCCTTCAGTCGGCGAGCTTCCGTAGAGTCAGTGTCGTCTACGTGTATATTAAAATCACCGACCAGAAGAAATTTTGGAAAACTCAAGGCCCGTGGTACTATACATTCCTCCAACATTTCAATAAAATTGCCACCATAACCAGGAGGCCTATCAATCAGGGACCCTCCTAAAGTAAAGTGGGGACTAATAGTGAGGGAGAAGTGAAGGGCCTCTACACCAGCCCCTACTGCTAATTGCTCCGTAGAGAGACTCCATTCTTCCTTAAAAATCACTGCTACACCTCCCCCTCTCCCTACCGGTCTATCAGCTCTAACAATCTTAAGTCCCCTGGGGACCGCCAGTTCAATGGTTGGGGCACATGAATCGGTGAGCCACGTCTCCGTGATAAAAAGGAGGTCAAGCTGGCTGTCCACCAATACCTCAAAGATGTCAGCCGCGTGTTTAACCATAGATCTGGCATTAATTAGGACGGCCCTAATCACTATATGGCCCCTATCAATGGCTGGGCAAGGGGGTATGGAGGGCTGGAGGGAAAAACCACAGCAAGAACACTCTGCCATCACACCCTCCCGTCCCAACCACTGGCGGCATCCATTTTTAACCGGAGGACACAAGTCCAGAAGCTCCCCTCGGGAATAGCTAATCATATGGGGTCCGGGGCGACTATGAAAACGAGGGGCAGAGTACCTGGCCCTGGGCCCGTCCTTGGCACGGACGGGCACAGACGGGCCCTCCTTTGGCGCTCCTTCGGCGCGATAGCGGCGCGCCCGCTGCGCGTTCTAGGAGGCATCCCTATTTGACGCCCAAGCCCCTCCCCGAGCTGGAGCGCTAACTCCGTTCCAGTAGGGGTCCGGGACTCCCAAGAGGGTGCCCGACCTGTCCCTCCACACAATCGGCACAGGCAAGCCGCGGTGGACCGGGGAGCAGGGGGACCAGAAAGCAGCAATCAGGTAAGTTTTTAAAAAAGCAAACAATTTATAACACACTACACAATTAGTAAATCAATTGGGTCAGTGAAACGAAATCGTTTTTTAAAAAGATTAAAAGGGTTAAGAGCGCCTGCTGCGTTAGTACTGTGCAGAAAAGGAGGGCAGAAGAGAATCACTCGCAGTCTGCTCGCCTTATTTTTCCAAGCGCTATCACAAGGCGCTGCCACCACCTCGTTCAAACGCACAGGACTGATCCTATTTGACGCCCAAGCCCCTCCCCGAGCTGGAGCGCTAACTCCGTTCCAGTAGGGGTCCGGGACTCCCAAGAGGCCGCCCGACCTGTCCCTCCACACAATCGGCACAGGCAAGCCGCGGTGGACCGGGGAGCAGGGGGACCAGAAAGCAGCAATCAGGTAAGTTTTTAAAAAAGCAAACAATTTAGAACACACTACACAATTAGTAAATCAAAGAACTTGCCTGGAAAAACGTTTTTTGTAAATTGTCTATTAAACTAATAGGTCTGTAATTCAATGGAACCTAGGCATCTCCTTCCTTGTATATGGTTGTTATCTCCGCCCTCTCCGGGTTTCAGGTATTTCTCCCCCATCGGCTATTACAATGAACAAAAGGCTGATATATAGGGCCCATACAAGGGCTCAGACTAGTATAGGTCACCAGGTATCCGATTAGGCCTGTGGGATTTTCCTGTTTTCAATCTGTCTATTGCCTTAAGGGTGTCATCCATACTAAAAAATGGCCCTTCATTGTTTCCACCACTTACTATCTCAGTGAGTTGAAAATGGGTTAGATTGCATGTACCATCCTCAGAAAGGATAGCTTCTCTTTTGTCATAAAGCATAGTAAAGTGGTCTACCTACTTCTCGGACTGGGTAACATATTTCGGTGTAGTGACGCCGTCCAAACTCCCATCGGCTATAATGGGCCAAAATGAGCGATTATCATTGCATCTAGTTGCAACCAGCAAGTCCTGCCAATTCTTATTGGCCCAGTCGAGCTTGGCTTTGGCAAGAGCTGATTTTTGATTATAATCATGTCATATGCGGATGACACACAGCTCATTGTTAAGCTGTCAAAACATTCCAAGCATATGGCCACTTTCCTATGTCTCTGTATGGCAGAGGTGGCTAAATAGATGGACGAAAATTGTCTAAAGCGCAACGCTGAAAAGACAGAGGTTCTGACCTTGGCAAGCACTCAAACATCTGGTCAAAGTGGCAAAAGGAGCTGGTTCCGGTTCCGGACTCCAAACTAAAGGTCAAGAATCTCGGCATTTGGGTAGGAGTAAAACTGTAGTTTGACAATGAAATCACTGCAGTTATGGGGAAATGTTTAGGAATTCTTAAAATGCTAAGAACATTCTGGGCTTTCTGCAGAGTGCAGTAAGAAGGACAGTAGTTCAGGCCTTGCTAGTGTCAAGACTGGACTACTGTAATGTCTTATATATGGGAGTGTCACAAGGCAGGATTAATAGACTACAAAGTGGGCAGAACGCAGCAGCTCGACTTATAGTGAAATTGTCGAAGAATGCATATACAGAGGCAGCTCTCAAGCAGCTCCATTGGCTACCTGTGAGACAGAAGTCCTCATTCAAAGCCTTGTGTTACTGTCACAAGGCCTTGAACAAAAAAGGTCCTCAGTATTTGCAACAGTTTATCAGCCCTTATGTTCCATTGAGGAACCTGAGATCAGCAGAGGAGATGCTGGCAACGGACCCGAGATTTAAGAAAGCATGCATGGGTGGGAGTTTGTTTGGCATCCTGGCGCCTAAACTATGGAATGCTCTGCCTTTAGCAGTTTGCCAGGCCCAGACAGAAAAATTGTTCAGGAAAAAACCCAAAACCTGGTTCTTTAGTCCAGGATGCAGGGGGTTTCGATAATGGCATAGAGGTAAGACACGTATGTACCTTGCGATGGGATACCTCAAATGAAGTAGCTATGCACTTTAGAAATCACATTATTATTGTTATTGAAGTAGCTTTTCAACCCTGTCTCAGGCCTTCTACTGCAGTGCCTGTGTGTGCAGTTTACTAAGACATATCAGCAAGCCTGTTGATATAGAGCAGGCTAGCAATCCCAGGGATGGTGGCCTGCTGGGGTCAGCAGACCACTATGTCTGGGACTGCTTTTTAAATAAAGCAGTTTTCTTTTTTTTAAATGCAGCTAGTTTTCCTTTTTTTAAATGCAGCCTATTTTCCTTAATTGCCATTATAAGATTGCACACAGTAGAAAGAATCACACACCACTAGCGTGAGCGACTCAGGATCATAATGCTCTAGAGCCAAAAGCAGCGCTTTTAGCTTGGCCAACTATGCCTCACAGTCACCTAGAGACTCTGTATGAATCAAAGTGGAGTGGAAAACTCCATCAATCATATTGCCTACAACAATAGCGCAAGCTGCTGAATAAGTCTGCTTAGAACCAATGGCCGGTTGTGCCGAACCATCAGTGTAAATGATACATTTATACTGATCAGCATAGAAGGTAGAGGATGAACATGTTCATATTGAAGTAATTCTTGTGCTTGCAATGAAGGGTCAAAAACAAAGGAAACATCAACAGACATCAAAGACGTTGAACTGAATCTAACATGGGTGAAGGGCTTTAGAATTTGGAATGCTAGATTTCGTGACCGTCTCGAAGACAGGCACAGGTGAAACAACAAAGATGTATTTACCATGAGCAAGTGGCCATTCTTTAAGGATGGCCATCTGCACTGCAGTCAAAACCTTTTCAGTAGGTGAGAAATGCATATCAGCTGAAGTGTAAAGAAGTGAATGTGACATAAGTAAAATCAATTGCACCCGCTACTATCCGGATGACCAAATTAGTGGTGATAAGCCTGGTCTGTAAAAACTTCGCAGCAAGTAAATCAGGCTGTAAGTCTCGTATGACCGTCGTAAGTTCTGGAAGCCAGGACGAAGCGGAAAAAGGCCAGTGTATTAAAGCATAAAGGGCTTTAATTCACTGAGCCTACTCAGGAATGTAAGTCCTGCCGAAATTAAAAAAACCAAGCAGAGACTGCAATTTCTTGAGAGTAAAGGAGGGTGCAATTGCGCACACGTCCCCTAAGAATGTGGAGCCCTCATGGGTTAATTCACAACCAAGAAAAAGAACAGCAAGAAACGCAATGTGAGACTTTGCATTACTGAACTTGTAGCCAAGTTTAGCGAATCACATAATAATGCGATCCACCCTATCAAATGCGGATTCAATTCATCATCCGTAAGTTATATGTCACCGACACAGAATAAAGAGTCAAGATCAATATCATGTAAAAGGGACACGATACGTGCAGCAAAAACACCAGGTTGTTCTTATATCCCTTTGGTAAACAAGTGTATCATCTCTTGGAACTGAGGGCGGTAAATGCGGACCAATCACGGCTCTCTGGAGCCAAGGTGTGACTAAAAAAACACCTTAGAAATGTCCAGCGTAGTTTAAAACTTTTTACGGACGGTATTGTTAATCAGGGTCATATTGTGCGTGTTCTGCACAGCAAAAGTGTGCATGTGACTATTTAAATTTCCATAATCCAAGACAATGAGATAAGAGCTGTCAGGTTTCAAAACTGGAAAAAGAGGATCATTCATATAAAAAAGACACAGGGTTCAAGAACACCCTGATGCTACAGCTGAGTGAGAACATATTTAACGGACGCTCTTGCATCACGTTTAATTGGGTTTAATTGGATATTGAGGTTGCAGTTGAGGGGTGGAACAAATCGGAATAACATATTAGAGTCCACATCCCAACCAACCTGGTTTCGGTATGGGGTAGGAGTCACAGCAAGGGCCCACTCAGAAGCATAAGCATGCTGCGACTTTTCAGGGATGTGAGGCAAATCGACCTCTGCTAATAAAATGTTGTATGAAGAAGTAAAAATTGTCCCAAAGAATAGCATTAACGGTGCATTTAATATCACCTTCAATCTAAATGTCTAAATGATAAAGTCTATCAGGAGGTGCTGCATGTCCTGTTTAGGCTACACAGACTCGCCATGCCTGCGATCCTGTTGCACTCCTCTATTGTTTTGTTGATCAGACGATTCATGAAAGGAACGAGGATCAGGAACCTGAAACGTTCGGAAGTCTTAATTTTAGTGCAATCACACAAATAGTATCTTCGTTTAGAAGTATCTGGTGGCAGAGAGCCGCCATGAGACCACAGGCTTCTTTTGTTGCCTAGATTTATTCCAAGGTTTCCTGGGAAAAATCAGGTGACCTTACTTTTCAGGAAATTTGCCCAAGGATTGCGCAGATGGTCTGGACCCCAAATATTACGTCCTAAAGATGTATAAACATTAGAAATATTGACTGGCAACTCGCGTACACGGTCGGTTACAGCCACAGCAGTTAGTTACTGGAGTATAATCAAGGACGCTGATTCGCCTTTAACATTAGAAAGAATCCTTTCGGAGACTACAGGAAAATTAACCATTAGCTTCATCCCCAAATCTAGGGCAGGACCTGCCCCATGTTCATTCTGTACATGTTTGAGAACGTTCAGAAGAACGCTCATCAAGGAAGTACCATAACAAAGTGTATATACTGTAGCAAACACTGTCTCCCAGGTCGTGTAGTTGGCCAAGGAGAGGACCAGACCAGTAGGCAAGCACATAGTAAGGACAGTGAGGGGGGAAAACAGCAACAAGCTGATCAATTTTTGGAGCAATCCAAAACTGAAAGTCTTCGCAATTAAGGGGTTGTCTGCCCATAATAAGAGTTAGTAATAACAAGGCTAATTACAAGCCCCACTCCCCTCCTAGTGGGGCAAGCACAGTGGGTGTAGTCCCAGGCTGAGCTGAAAGAAAAACACGTGCAACAAACTGAATCAATCCTCTATACAGATAGACTACTTGAGCATATAAACGGACATCCGCCACAGTAGCAATGGCACAATGGGATTATTGAGTAAAACCCGTCAAAACAGATCATGTGCCCAATCAATAATGAGGGGTCTCATGCAAACAGAAGCAAGATGATGGGGAAGGGCGCTATTAAACCAAATCTGGTACTCCCAGGCCGTAAGAGAAAGCTTAATGATCACATAAGGGCAATAAGCCACAGGAACATTAGCTACTGTATACGAATGAAAAGTATTATCATTCGCATCAACAGCGTGGAACGTAACCCAGGAGTAAAAAACCTCGAAGCGGTATGCAGGGTCCACTTCGACCACAAAAACAACGGGAGATCCAGCATTCGGGACCCCATTCTGCAACAAATGTTGAGTTACTGCTGCACGCATATGAGCTGAAATCTCAACGGGTTGAGCCATAGGGAAACGTAAGGGATTCAAACACCAGCACAAAAATGGGTTATAAACTTTTAAATCCAAGCTTGAAAAACCTACAGCAATAGGAAGTAGCCTCAAACTGAGGAGGTAAAGCCCCCGCACATCTCGGTGCAACGGTGTGAGGGTATTGTGAATGAGCACCAGGTGTCAAGTAAATAAGAACCAGACCAAACGTTGGCAGCGCCATGTTGCAGGGATTCTGTTAAATCACAGAACTATGCTTGGCACCATAGAACCTTAGTAGGCAGCAACCGAGTTATCCTATTACCTTAGCACCCATGAGCTTGCGTTCGACTACCTATATTGTCTCACTTGCCCTCCTACTCACTCACAGAGGAACAAGTGATTAGACACCCCAGGACACAACACTCCTGACTCGCTCAGGGAACACGGTGACAGGACACACCCTTTTGCTCTTACACTCGTCCACAATAAGATCTGACAGTGACACGAGAAAAGTTTAAAATATTTATTTTAACTATCATGCTCTAGTACGCAGTATAAGTGCCACAACAAGTAAAAAGATGTGTAACACAAATACGGTCAGCATAGTAAGTAATCCATAAAAGGAGCTCTCATTGTATAAGACAGCGTGAACCAACTCCAACCCCTTCTACAGAAAAAAGTGAGATCTCTGGGTACTTGCAGCAGACCCCATACCTTAGCATGCACAGATGAAGGTTCTACGTCTCAAGTGTAGTCGCAATCTCGTCTGTCTATTTGCCTGTCTGTGCATACCTATATGACAAAGAGTACATGTTCCCAAACAACAGCTGCATGTGTGTGTTTTGTCAATGTGCTAGAGCCTGACCAAAACAGAATAACAAGGGGCAATGTCGTTTGACCTTGTCTACGGTGTTCAGACTAAATCTCAAGAAAAAACAGAACTCAGTATAACAGTAAGTAATGTGTGAAAGCACAGAGTGGCACAAAGCAAAATACGTGTGTATTGTAACATGTGTAAAGCAAAGTAAGGACTGAAGCGTGCTCCTGCTAACATAGGGAAAACTGCAATGGACATGCACGGGACATGTGACAAGCGACATCTCAATTAAAAGAGAAACAAATAAACTAATCTGTAATTTCAAAGGGCCTATTCACCAACAATAGTTTATGACCAACCATACCTCTTTTATGTCTGCCAGAAATCCACAGAGGGAGTACTGTAAATCCACTTACTGGTTTCTCCACCACAAGTGCCAAGAAATACAAAGTATTTGACATTTCAAACCGTGGTTTGCCCTGGAAGTTTGAAAACACCCAGTAACATACGTTTATGGGCATTCCTGAACTTCAAATCAACCACACTCCACAATGGAAATGGCTGAAGAATTACTCCAGCCAAGGGCTAGAGTAACTCCCTTTCCAGAATGAGAAGAGGAATTGATAATTCGCAGACTTGCTCAGGCTAAAGGAGAAGGGATATCTCCACAGCGCAATTTTTTTTTCAATAGAGAAACAACTGCATCAACACAGAAGGCTTTTATTCCTCTGGTGAGAAGTTCTTTACTACGTCACACAGGGGATACACGATTTGGGACAAGTCACATGAGGTACCCAGAAGTACCCATGGAAACCACAACTTGAAGGCTGTTTTCTGAGAACGTATGTTAACCCCAAAAACACAGCAGTACTTTGAGGCACAGATCTAAGCTTTCTTTGTCAATAAGGTTCAAAAGTCTTAGTTAGTTGTCACAATCAACATAATATGAATATAAATGAATTAAGGTATCTGAAGATTAAATGCTCCCAGCAAAGTTGGATTAACTTAATAATCATGAAAGAAGTCAACTTCGTACACCTTAGGCAATCTTAGACTATAGACAGATTTCCATTTCTACATTTATAATCTTTCGAAAAGAGTTTTTACATCTTGGTTTCTGTGCAATTTGTACTTTTAAAACAGTTGTTTTCTTCAACTCGTGACTGTTTGAATTGCTCTCCTGGTTTAAACTGTGCTAAGGCCTTTACAAGGCAAACCCCCCACCTCACAGCTCCCTTTTTTTGCAAGCTAAAAAGGTAAAATAAACACCTATGTCTAACCAGAGTGTGTTTAAGAGACTGCTTAATCTACGTTGTGGTTTAAATTGTGCTTGGAAAGTGTATGTAGCACTCATTATTGGGTAGAAAAAGTGATTTGGTTAAGTGTGAGAAAAGCAGTTTGTTTGTGGCTTTCAATTTTAACCTTACCCACAGTGTTGAACAGGAACTACAAAGTGTGGATTGAGCTTGTTTGTACCCAAGGAGATTCTGACTTCAGGAGCCCTTCTTTGACCCCCTGTACACTAGTTTGTGCTAAAGATCACATACACCTTATACACATCTGTTGCTCTGACTTGCTTCTGGGGCTAAGGTTTCCATGGGACTTCGCGCTTACAGTTTGAGGTCTAATTGGCTGATAGGGCTAGGATTCCGATTGGTTCCTTGGGCATAGAGTTTGAGATGTGTTTGGCTGAAATCAATCAATCAGGATTCTTGTAGAGCGTGATTAATCACCCATAACTGTCTCAAGGCGCTGGCTGATAGGGATAGAGTGCCCATTGGCCATAGGTCACCTATCCGAGGGCTACTTAACTCTAGGGCTAAAAGCGTCTCAGCCCAAGTTTTGAGGCTAATGGCGGAGAGGACAAGGGCAGTTGTCTGTTTAGGCTGGGTCCAGTCTAGGGCCAGAAATGCTGCCTTTTTTGACATTTTTATCATTTACCAGCCACCAGCTTAACCTATCAACATGTAAAATCAAGAGAGAACCCAACGGCGGACCTTCCAATCTGCACCTCACGGTAGTTTCATTTGTTCAAGAGTCCTACGCAAAATCACTTCAGCACCCGCCGTTGTGTTGTGCCCCTGTGTTCCAGATCTTTAATCCATAAGGCAAAAGGAGGTGCACCAGGGGATGAAGTCGAATCAGTCTTGTTATTTCAAAAACCTTTATTGATACTTTTTCTTTCATTGAATACAATTCCTCATAAAAACAAACAGCCCTGCCAAAACGTTTCTTTCTACACCGTGGGAACTTCGTCAAGGCTGAAAATCAATTAACACATTAACCGCATCAACGCTGAGCATATTTACCGCTGTGCGCTGACTTTCACGGAAAACCGCGTTACATGACGAGCTCAGCTCGTCATGAGCGTACGAGAGGTGTACCTCATGACGAGCTGAGCTCGTCATGAGTGTCGAAGGGGTTAAACCAAATCTACAAGACATTACATAAACCAAAAAAGTATAAAGGAAATGTATAAACAAACCCGAAGTGTAACAAACACAGGACATGCACTAACTACTCCATATAGACAGATCCTAATCAGGAAATGCGTCCCCCACCCTGGGCATTCCGGGTCCCCGAGTGGTGCTAATAGGCCGGTAAACATACCAGCATATGGTTCCCTCTGGACAGTCATAACGGGACCACTATGTGCAAGAACTACTGATAGTGAGAGAGACACGAAAAAAACACCCACATAAGGAAAATAATGATTAATACACAGTGACACAAACATAATCAGGTAGACACAAATCACGAACACCCTTACATACATAGATACAAAAAACGTAATACATATCGAAAAGCTAAGGCAAATCACTCAATATCCAGAATTGTTTTTAAAAAGATGTGGTGTTGGACACATGAACATGACGTCTCATTCAACTAACATAAATAGTGAAAGGATATAATACCCTCCATAATTTAAATAAAATGTACCCAAATATGGGATTAACATTTGTGAGCAACTGGCAGCTTGCCCCAATGCCCTATGATGTCTAGGAGGCATGATTATTGTTTCTATAATTTTTCAGATTGTACCAATAAGTAGAGTGATATAAGGGTGGAAAAACAAAGGGGAAAGGCAGAATTGTGCGGGGAAAAAAAATATATAGCGGAAAATACCAAGCACCTTGTGGCTCAAAAGTCTCACCTAGAAAAATAATATCGGTAATTCAATTTTCACAGACAAATTGATATTCCTATTCCAGCTTCATGTGCTGGTAAGGTCGTGGTCCCTCAAGGCATCATCAAGCCCATTATTGAATACATAGTGCAAATAATACCAGCTACACACTAGCACAGTGGTGCACAAAATATCATCTGGCTCCAGGGGAGAATAGTCCACACTCGTCAAGGGTCATATTAACACCCATACATGTACGCAACCAACAATCACTTGCGACTATAAAAGAATAGTGATGGCACAGATAACATCAATCACAGTTCACTGGTGGCGATCAGCACTGAAAGGTGAGTTACTATTGCCTCACCCTACGCAAGTCTTTATGTGGAATTATAATGCGTATGCGATGACCACACGCATCAGCATACTGTTATACCTAGCAGTCACAGCGTGAATGAAGATGCAAAACTATCAGACAGTGTCTGACTCCAAAATAACGCAGGAGATAGATAAGTTACCAAATGCCAAATTGTATAGCCCGTCTTAAGTATTCACTTATCAGTGAGTGGGATTTTAACCAGCCATATTAAGATATCCTAACACACCAACCATAGTTAATTCTCGGCTGTATCCTGATAATCAGGTAGCATGTTAATGCATGTGCCCTGCGCACACCCTGGAAAATTAACTGTCATTCACATGCACCTTAAAATGTAGAATACCATCACCAACGTGCATGGCATAAAGCGCAGATCATCCATCACTTCCTGCTGAGACTAATTCGACTTCATCACCTGGCGCACCTCCTTTTGCCTTATTAACCTATCAACATCTTCAAACATAATATTACACTCTCAGCAAATGCAAACTACTCATTTACTACAAACCCTTTCCACATTTAAATGGCTCAACTTCAAAACCTCACATACCACAACTACACACTTCTCCCCCAGCTGCCACACAATGGCACCTTCACTCTCACACAAAACACCTATCTGTCCTACACCACTATCAAACCCACACATCACCAACCCAACACGAACTTACATTATAAATATACTTAATCCCTTCAAACACACACCCTCTGCTCATACAAAACACCAGCTGTACCCTCTACTTGCTCCTAACAGATCCATTTCCATCACAACCAAATACACACTCAACATTCCCTCACATCACTCACCAACACCTTCCTCCTCTTTTTAGCAAAAAATACACAACCGAACAATCTTTACACTCCACCACACAGAGTACTTTTTCCAGCTATTAAATCTGGCACAAACACTCTTAACTCTTTCCCATCCTCTCACATACCACATACACTTGTCTCCAATGGACATCACCAACATGTTTACCATTAAACTTTCACTCACCAACAGTACTTTACAAACAAATCCTTCAGAGGAATCCACTACATCAATATCTCATCTCACTACTCCACATAACACAAGCATTTTCATACTACTTCCTGTCACAAAACACAAACACCCTCTCCCACCCTCATGCCTACACATAAAAATATACAGAACCTTAACCATCTTTATTCCCAAATTGTCTATCTTCACCAACACCAACGACAAATACCCCAACATAACTCGTATTCACCCTCCTCTCATCCATTGCACAATTTAGAGCATAAAAACATGACCTACATGTTCCACCCCCACCCCAACCCACACACCTTCCATTCTAAACAGTAGCAAACAAAATAAACAACATGCCACTCATCACAACTTTACATTTCCTTGTCTATAACGTAACAAGACTACTCTACAAAAACAACACAGCTCGCCAATTCACTCTCAATCACCATCTCCACCACCTACACACGCATACCCAACAAAATGCCTTCTAAGCCTGCTGGATTAGGATTAAGATATAGACAAGCAACACTATTGCTATCCTCATGCAGTTAATACCAGCACTAATAATACATCTGCTACAAGTTCAAAGAATTCTCCTCACTCTTCTAGGAAACAAACTTACACCACCACATGCTCTAGACTGCTTCTAATAAATGCTTGCTCATTCTCTAAAAACAACCACCACATCTACAACGTACTCATCATGTTTGTGAGATGACATGGCTCCAGTGTTGCATTAAGCCATTCTTCCAGGCTATCAAACTGTCTCACAAAATTGCATAGGCAAAAGGGGAGGTGTATTAATTGTTATATTTAAGGAAAAACAGATCTCACCTAAGCGGACTACATAGAAGTTATGAGGCCCTCATCACGAGATGAAACCCTACGCTAACTTCCTCCTGTAATTTCCTCCTTCTTTAAAGACCACCACCTAGCAATGCAACATTGCCAAACACATTTCTATACACAGTTTTAAAACGTATAACACTATATTCCAAGCTATGCATTCTTGGTGACCTAAATACATGATTTTACAAACCCGAATTGCCCCATCCAAAAACTATCATCACTGGCCTAGACACACTGAAGCTACATTTGATCGTTGACAAACCCACACACATCGCTGGACACATCCTAGATGTCATTTTTGCAAATCCAGAACTAGTTACCTTTCAAAGGGTTACTCCAGTCACATGGTCAGACCACCATTTGGTAGCCTTCCAACACAAAACACCACACATCTAAGGCCCCATTATATGCATCCACCTATTGATCGTGGAGAGAACTCAATTTTGAATACTTAGAAACACAATAATATCTAACACAGCTCTCGACACAAGACATTCAGTTCAAAAATGTTTTGAGAAGCTCAAGGAAACTTTTGATATCCTAATGCCACCAAGAAAATCAAAAGAGGACAAAAGAAAACAAGCATCCGCAGGGATGCAGGACTAAAAACATAAAACAACAAACTGCGAAGCTGCAAAGCACCTGTCTCAAAACAAGTAGCAATCAAAACAAACTTCATCTACACAAATGTAATAGAATACACTAGTTGATCAAAAAAGCAAAACAAAAGTACTATTCAGACAGATTTAAAAATTCTAACAGTAGACCAAACGGGCGCACTGCACTACTTCTCTTGCACCTCTCAGCTGCCTCCGACACAGTTCACCATGAGACTCTGATCCGAAACGGATACAAAGCTGGCTTAGAGGGCCCCACCCTACTGGATCACACCCTACCTTCAATACAAAGGTCATCCATACTCCCCCTTTCTCATCCACACACTTTTTCACAAAAGCACACTTTTTCACAAAAGCAGGGGTCCCTCAAGGCTCTATCATCTCATCCATGCTTTGAAACATCTACATGAAGTAATTACTGGTAATGATCAATAAATTTCAGCTCACATTAGGCTATAACTATGCAGATAAAACAAAAATACTTCTTAAACTAGAAAGCCCCAAAGACATCGGAAACTCAAAAACCTTCAGTGGACTTAGAGACATTGATCAGTGGATGACAATGAACCATCGCAAATTGAATGCTTCGAAAACTGAAATAGTCACATATGGTGATTGAAAAAAGTATGACCCACTCTGTACCTCGCCTGATGATCTGGGACAACCTCCTAAGTATCCAACAAAGTAAGAATCCTTGGAACTACTATGGACTTCATGTTATCAATGAATGTCCAAGTGGAAAAGTTAGCAGGATCAAGCTTCGTTACTATGAAAACTCTGCAACACAACCTCCCCCACCTAGGATTTCCAAACAAGGTCCAGGCTACTATCTCTTTTGTACTGTCTAAATTGATTACGCCAATGGCCTCTACCGCGGATCATCTTAATCAACTATGAAAAGACTACAATGAATTCAGATCTCAGCTGCCAGGATACATCTACATGTAAAGCCACAAGCACACATTTTCCCCGACATGAGCGCCCTACCTACATTGGTTACCGGTTACCAGAAGATGCACCTTCAATTTGCTTTGAACCACCCAATAAACAATACATGGAACAGGACCACTTTCATCAGGAATAAAATCACCAAATCCATACAACAAAGGAACCTCAGCTCCTGATAGGCACTTCGCCTCAAAACCCCTGCATACAAGAAAAAAAAACATAGATGGTACATCTTTCTCTGATAAAGCAGCCAAACTATGGTATTCATTACCCTCAAACATAAGACCCACGTATAACTATCTCTTCTTCAGTAGCCTACTCAAGAGTTAGCTCTTTCCTACATAACCACCATACTCAAGCACAAATGTACAGCATATGCCTGTGTATGTAAACATTTATAATTTGATTATATGTATGAATTTAGATATGTGCATTTCTTTGTACAAATATATGTACTACCTATGGAATAAAAAGATATATTTTTTAGGTTCTTCAGGTCTTCTTAAAAGTATATATTACTTGATATATATATATATATATATATATATATATATATATATATATATATATATATATATATATATATATATATATATATATATATATATATATAAATATATATATATATATATATATATATATATATCACTTTCACTCCGTCCGACGCCACAGCATCCCAGTCACAATGTCGAGCTGGTTCAAAGACGAACAAGTGAGACCCAATTCTTTGTGCAACAGCGCAATTTTATTTTCAAGTTACACCCAAGCAAGCCGCATGACGCGTTTCGCCTCTAGCCAGAGGCTTGATCACATGATACGTCGCTTAAACATAGTGAAAGGGTTATATAGCATTGACAAGCAAAAAAATGGGAGGCGTCCTATAGTTAGTGCTCCACCCCTTTAAAAGCACACAAGGCTGTTTTCTGCAGGTATCTTTTCAACAGCCATATTATGCATTACGGAACATCGATTACAGGACAAGTGTCCAAATTGTGCGTAATGGAGGCACTGGATTGGAGAGAAATCGTTAGGTATAGACACTATACATGAAAAAATATATAATACAAATCTTTATAATATTCATTTCATAATATATACAAAGTATCTACACTATTTACAGAATAAAAGACATAGTGTCCAACTTCCAAAATTATTCCAACTGATTTCCCAATCATGAATCCATAACTTAATATTAATTGAAGGAGATTCACTGTAAACAAGGCCTTTTATGTTCACTAGAAGAACCTGCAAAATCATATCTACTTACTTCAGGAACAAATTTCGTGTTACTGTTTACCACGTATCAAAAAACCCCAAGGAAGCAAGCATTTATTGTGTGTCTATAGAATCAATTTTCTGCTCACCAAATTGCACATCACCCTTATAAACCATCTCAAAAACCCTTAAGAAAAAAAGTGCATAACTGTGTAGTTTGTTAATTCAATTGTTACTATCATCATTCTTTTTTTCAGTATATTTTCTTCATTTTCTTATGGATCATTTCATTTCTTCAATAAGTGGACAGAAAGCAGCATATCTATTCCTTTTATGATACTACAACACATTTATCCTAGTTGTAAAGGAAAGTCAATCCCAACCTCAGAGTCAAAACATTAAAAACGTTACAGAAAAAATACATTGGAAAGCAAACATTATCCCAGAGATAATATATCACATAAAGCCGTAATAATGATTGAAAAACCCATAGATGTAGCTATATTGGTTTTTCACAAACAAGTATATAAATCCTCGCTCGCATTAAGGCCTCGTGGGGCCTTACTGTCGAGGTCGATAATATATCTTGTTTCTAGTACTCGCAGTGCGGCATCTCTATCGCCACCTCTTTTCATTGGGAGTACACAATCTATTGTGAAATACTGCAAGCCTGCAGGATCACTGTTGTGCACTTTCTCAAAATGGCGAGCCACCGGGTAAGTCTGGTCTTTGCCGGAGATTGCCCTTATATGTTGCAGCACACGCTTGTGTACTTGCAAGCATGTGCTACCCACATATTGCAGGTCACATGGGCATTGTAGCACGTACACCGCAAAATCAGTCTTGCATGACATGCGCTTCTTGATCTTAACCGGTTCATCCTTGAAAGGTACCTTGTATTGGGTCTTATTGCAGCCGTTTTTACATGCTTTGCATATTGTGCATTTCTTAAAACCCCCTCCAAGCGCACCCCATGTTCCTGAAACGGGCTTCTCCAAAAAATTGCGGACCAATCTGTCGGACATAGACATGGATTTTCTGAACGTGATGTCTGGTTTATTTGGAACATGTTTGCCAATGACAGGATCCCCTGTGATTAAGTTCCAATTCTTATAGAAGATACGTCGTATCTCCTTGTGCTGCTTACTGTAAGTTGTTATAACTCTAGGTTTGACAATCGTCCCCCCGATCTGTGGGTTAGTTGGTTTCACCTTACATTTAAGTGCCTCTTCTCTTGTTATCGCTAAGGATCTATTGATCGCCCGTTGTATTATTTTCAAAGAATACCCACAAGCCAAAAAGCGAGCCTTGCTTTCCTCCTGAATTTTCCGGCATTCAACTTCAGAGCTACATATACGTCTAATTCGTAGCATTTCCCCGAAGGGAATGCTACTAATCAGATGAAAGGGGTGCTGGCTAGAGGCATGTAGCACAGTATTGCCCGCAGTGGGCTTCCTGTGCATTTTTGTGGATAATTTGTTGTCCATAATGTATACCTCGGTGTCTAAAAAAACACCCTCTCATTATCAATATGTGACGTGAATTGTAAATTTAAGTTGTTCTTATTTAACTCATTCACAAATGATTCTGCTTCTTGTTCTGAACCCCGCCAGATTAGGAATAGGTCATCTATATACCTCAAATATAGTGGGACATGTTC
Source organism: Lissotriton helveticus (assembly GCF_964261635.1). NCBI lineage: Eukaryota > Metazoa > Chordata > Amphibia > Caudata > Salamandridae > Lissotriton > Lissotriton helveticus. The sequence continues at coordinate 684,738,282 of NC_136059.1, forward strand.
TTGCACAGTTTCCATTAATGAGCCCCCCAAGGCCTGTTCTTCCCAAAGTCCCATATGGAGGCATGCCAAACTTGGAGAAAAGCATGACCCCATTGCGACCCCTCTAACCTGTTGGTATATTTGGGTGTTGAACAGAAAATAATTCTGTTCTAAGCAGACACGAATCATAGCTAACAACATTTTGTTGTGGGCAGAAAAATTCATGGGGCGTTTATTCAGATAAAATTCTACTGCCCGTATCCCGTCAGAGTGTTTGATCGAAGTATACAGAGAAGTAACATCTAAAGTTATTAGTAGGCAGTCAGAACCCCAACATACATCGTTCAATTTCCTGATAAAATCAGCAGTGTCTTGTACATAAGATTTCAGACTTTTCCCCCATTCCTGCAAGAAGAAATCAATATAGCGGGAAATGTTTTCAGTGGAGCTATTTATAGCCGATATTATTGGGCGTCCAGGTGGTGCGGTAATGTCCTTATGAACCTTAGGAATAAGGTAAAAACTGGGTACAACTGGGTGTTCTTTTTTCAAAAATTTGTACTCATTGTCCGATAATAGTTTTGCACTTCTCCAGGCTGTTAGTTTTAGGTTTTGGTCTTGCCATGCTGTTTTCAGAGCTACTAGATTGCTTTTTCTGTAGCACGCCACATCCTGGAGCTGTTTTTCTGCCTCCAAAATATACATATCCCGTGGCCAGAGGACAATGTTCCCACCTTTGTCCGCCTGGCGGACAATTAAGTTCTTATTTGATTCCAGTTTTTTTATCAATTTGTGGTAACATTGATTCTTTTTATTGGCAACTCCAAATCTTTTGTTTGTGTCAGTATATAGTTGTTTCAACTCCTTCGTTAATAAATCATGGTAAACATCAATGTTATCATTGGTAGAGATTGGCCGAAAGGTTGATTTAGGTTTAAAAGGAGTGGCGCTGGCCGCTCTGTCCTCCGCTGAGACCAACAGGGGTAAATCTTCTGTGTCTATCCCCTCCTGCTGTAAGCTCCAAATTTCCTCAAAAGCTGGTCGATCTGCTGATTCCAACATCGAGGGGCTATCCGGCGCCCGTGAAACATCTTTCCTTTTGGGCTGGAGGAGGAAATGTTTACTCAATTTCAGTTTCCTCACAAACCGATATGCGTCCATTCTTGCATCAGCATAATTAAAGTTTGATGGTGGGCAGTACGATAATCCAAGTCCCAAAATCATTTCATCTTCTGTTGTTAAGATGACATTAGAGAGGTTGATTATCTAATTTCGATTGGAAATATAGTTTAATTTTTGGCTGCACTTTTCTTGGTTCTGTTCCACCTGCCCCTGGTCGATTGACTTTTGTTGGTTTGATTTGAACTTGCGGCATTTTCTCCTTGCACGACGTTTCTGGTTGTCCCTGAGCCGTTTGTTTGTGTTTTTCCAGGTAATCTTGGCCTCAGGGTATCGCGTCGGTCCTGACATAGGCAGCTTACTTCCTGGGCTAGTGAGAGCTTTACTGATCCTACCGTGGAGGATCCCGCAGCCTCGTTTTCCGCTTCGCTGCCTGATGTCAGACTGGCATCCGTTGAGGAAATTGAAGGAGTTCTATTGTCCATCCCAATCAATCGTGTCTTTCTAGCTCGTACCTTTACGCTGTCATATTTTTTAGCATATGTGAATATCTGACCATTTTGATAGTCTAGGCGGTCACGTTCAATCTTAATGTTTTTCTCTTTTTTATTATTTCCTCCTCTTTTTTTATTCTTTGCATCATTTCCGCTTGTAATTTGTCAGATTGTTCACTTAAACCTAAATTTGCAATTTCAGCTTCTAGTTGCTCGATCTCAGCCTGAATTTTTAAACGATCACTTTCTGCAAACTCTACCAATATCACCATTAATTTAGCTGAACACTCCAAATTTGTTTCCGCCCATCTGGTAAGCATTAAAGGATCCGGCATCTCAAAACTAGGGGCCAATGATATTCTTAGCCCTCTAGGCACCCTGCCGACTTCCAAGTATCGGGATAGAGACTTATTCTCCCACCACTTGGATTGCTCTCTCTTTTTTAATTTTTCCAATTTTCTGTACATGTCTTTCAACGAAGGATTGGTGTTGCTTGTGTTGCTGGACGATGTTGGTCCCTGTATGTTTAAGCCCCCAGCCGGTGACTTGTCAAACATACTTTGTGCTGCCTCCTCCCTCCCACGCAACGTATCAGCGGACATCGTTGCTTGCAACAGTTCTGCGTTGCTAAAATCAGGGTAATACTGCTTGCTTGCGCTGTGTCTGTTAACGCGACTTTATCCAGAAACACCGGTTAGTTTGCGCGTTTAACAGAATCGCACTGCTCCCCACTGGTCACTCCAACGTCCTACCTTGAGAAGGGCTGTCCTTGGACCGTCGTTGGTTCTTCACCGCTTCCCGACGTGTCTCGGCTCCCGTTACAAAGCAGGCTTTTCTTATGGAGACCAGGGGCTTTCCGCGGTATACTCCTCGCTGGAGCAATATAGTTTAGCAGTTCCGGGTTAGGGAACCAACTGCTTCCTGCCGCCAAGCCGTCCCAAAGAGGGGAGGGGTCCCACTTACACCATAGAAGCCGTTTTTGGTGTCCAATGTCACTTTCACTCCGTCCGACGCCACAGCATCCCAGTCACAATGTCGAGCTGGTTCAAAGACGAACAAGTGAGACCCAATTCTTTGTGCAACAGCGCAATTTTATTTTCAAGTTACACCCAAGCAAGCCGCATGACGCGTTTCGCCTCTAGCCAGAGGCTTGATCACATGATACGTCGCTTAAACATAGTGAAAGGGTTATATAGCATTGACAAGCAAAAAAATGGGAGGCGTCCTATAGTTAGTGCTCCACCCCTTTAAAAGCACACAAGGCTGTTTTCTGCAGGTATCTTTTCAACAGCCATATTATGCATATATATATATATCCTACTGGCGGTCGTCAGTAGGTAGTTAAAGTTAGGACCTATTATCCATAGGAAATCTGCAACATTCTATTTGGAATAACTTTGGTGCCGGTTGACGAATCTTTGCGAAACTAATGGCCAGCTCCGGTCCGCTCCTATCCTGAAAGTCTCGGGCTGATTCGTCAAGTGGGGCCCGAGAAAAAAGGAGGGTCCCAAAACGTGTGTTCCCCATGCAATTTTCTATAGGAACCGGTAATCGCGGCCACAGCCCGAACTGCTGAACGGAATTACACCAATTTTGGCAAAGAGGTAGCCCTTGGTTCACACTCGTGCCTTTTGGTTAAATGGTGTAAATCCGTTCAGTAGTTCCTGAGAAAATTAAAAGTAAAATCATAGATATATTTATGGCCGCGCAGGATCCGTGCACCCTGCCAAGCAAGAGCTGTATGCTAATTGGCTGTCAACACTCCAAACCAGGAAGTGTTGGCAGCCATCTTGTGCCTCGGTAGAACCGAGGCACAAGAAAGCAGAAAACCAAATGCGCAGAACGCAAAAAGGGGATAGGGTAGAAACACCGTGACCCCCTAGGCCTGCTCAGAGGGTCCCACACGGACCCTCAGGGCCAAAAAAAGCATTATTTCTTTAAAAGCAATCGGCGAGATTCGCCCAGCCAGCGCAAATGTTGGCCGAATTAGTTTTTTTTAAATGAAGCGTGGGCTCCCACGCTTCGCTGTTAATTAGTCCCGGGGGCCAAATCCCGGGGGCAATACTTATTGTATAAAGGGGCGCCTAGAGGGCCCCCCCAGCCCCGAAGACCGCCACCCCCGGGGCTTCTTTGAATTAGGTGGGGGCTCTCAGGCCCCCCCAGCCCGGGGTCCGCCACCCTCCGGGGCTTATTCACATTAGGTGGGGGAGATCTCAGGCCCCCCAGCCCCGTGGACTGCCACCCCTGGGGCTTCTTTAGATTAGGTGGGGGCTCCCAGGCCCCCCAGCCCCGGGGACCGCCCAGACCCGGGGCTTCTTTCAATTAGTTGGGGGGCTCCAAGGCCCCCCCAGACCCGGGACCGCCACCCCCGGGTCTTTCAGAAAATAATGGCGGGGGCTCACGGCCCCCCACAGCCCCGGGGACCGCCACCCCGGGGCTCGATCTATTTTTGATTGCGGGGGGGGCAGTAAACTGCCCCCCCCGCAGCCCTGGGAACCGCAACCCCCTCAGGCTTTTTAAAAAAAAGAAAATACCCTGTGTGGGGAGAATCAAGCCCATCACACGCTCCGGGGACCGCCACCTCGTCGGGGCTCTAAATATTTAGATTGGGGGGTCCGTGACGGAGCCCCCAGCCCCGGGAACCACCACCCCCCGGGGTTTGAAAATGTGAGGAGGGTAGCCGCGCTGCCGCCCTCCTTGAGCCATTGATGGCCCTGGAGACCGCCACCCCCCAGGGCAGGTTCTTGCAGTGTCCCGGGGTGCCCACCTCCGGGACACTGTAGTTTGCAATGGCAGGGCAGGAGCTCCCGCCCTGTCATTGCAAACTGCTTTGCTTCATTGAAGCGAGAGCAGGGACCGTGGGGGGGATTGGGGACCCCCCATGGTCCCCAATGGAGAAGGCCAGCCCCGGGGATGGTGTCCCTGGGGCTACAAGTGGCCCGGGAGGGGGGCCATGCAGCCCCCTTCCCCAAAAGTAATATTTAAAAAGTTAGAAAGGCAGGCCCCGGAAGATGGGGTCCCCATGGCCATAAGTGGCCCGGGAGGGGGGCCACGCGGCCCCCCTCCCCAAAAGTAAAAACATTTTTTTTTTTTTTAAATAAAAAAATAAAAAAGGACATGCCCCGGGGGATGGGGTCCCCGGGGACGATTAAGGCCTCGGGAGGAGGGCCACGCGGCCTCCTTCCACATTTAATTTTTTTTTTTTTAAATAGGGGGCAGGCCCTGGGGGATGGGGTCCCCAGGGCCATAAAATAGAAAAATAAGGGGGGCTACACAGCCCCCCTGCTTACATTTTTGTTTTAAAAAGACCGTCATTGCACCAGAGACCACGCCCCCTCCTATATTCACCCCCTAACGCGTTTGCAGAGGGGGAACCAATTCCACTTGAATACTGGGGGTCCCTGGGGGCCAACTAGCCCACCAGGGACCTCCAGGATGCGCCAGGGGGCTGCGTTGCAGAGAGGTGTTCTGAGGTAACGCCCCTTTTTACACCTCTCTGCAACGCAGCTCTGTGGCGCTTACTGGAGGTAGCTGGTGGGCTAGTTGCACCCCAGGGACCCTCAGTATTCAAGGGGAGTTAATCCCCCAACTTAAAACGAGCCACGGGGCGCGTTTGCACAGTGGAGAAGGGAGGGGGCGGGGCCTGAGTTCACATGTGTGCAAACACACCCTGTGGCGCAGTTTAAGTTGTGGAATTAATTCCTTGTCAATCCTGAGGGTCCCTGGGGGCCAACTAGCCCCCCAGGAACCTTCAGTAAGCACCACGGAGCTGCGTTGCAAAGTGTTGTAAAAAGGGGCGTGGCTTCTGAACACCTCTCTGTAACGCAGCCCCCTGGCGCATACTAGAGGTACCTGGTGGGCTAGTTGGCCCCCAGGGACACACAGGATTGAGGAGGAATTAATTCTCTAACTTGAAACGCGCCACAGGGCATATTTGCAGACATGTCACCTCAGGCCACGCCCCCTTCCTTTACCATTGTGCAAACGTGCCCTGCGGCGCATTTTAAGTTGGGGAATTAATTCTCTTTCAATACTGAGGGTCCCTGAGGGCCAAATAGCCCAACAGGTATCTCCAGTATGCGCCAGGGAGCTGCGTTGAAGACAGGTGCAACTTGGTTTCCAAGACCTTGCTCTCCATTTCCTTTGATTCTGAACAGTTTCTTTTCATCCGTAAGAATTCTCCATACGGGATGCTTTGTTTTAGGGACTGTGGATGGAAGCTCGTTCCATGGAGAATGCTGTTAGTCAACGTTTTTTTGTGAAAGACTGTGGTGTGTATCTTATTGGATTTTATGTACACTTTAGTGTCCAGAAAGTCATTCTCTTCTCTCCAAGATATGTGTTTCTCCCACCATCCCATGGTGAGATTAGCATAGCTTGGAGAGAAGGAAACTCCCATAGCAGTGCCGCATTTCTGGGAATACAGTCGCTTGTTAAACAGAAGCACGGTGTTGGTTAGACATAGTTTAATCATTTCAAGTAACATGTTAATGTGCTGTAACTCCCTAATTGGCCTCTGTTTTAGGAAATACGCAACGGCTGTCAGACCTATATCATGGTCGATCGATGTATACAACGAGGCAACGTCAATCGTTGCTAATAAGTAATCTGATTGCCATTCGGTTTCCATTAAGATTCTTAAGAATTCTCCTGTATCTTTAATGAAGGAGCTTAGCGTTGGAACAATTGGTGACAAAAAATGATCCACATAAGAGGCTATATTTTCAAAGAGGGAACCACAACTGGAAATGATAGGACGTGCTGGGGGTTTGTGTAGAGTTTTATGGATGTTTGGCAAGAAGTATATTGTTGGTGTCACTGGGTTGTTTATTGTTAGAAAGTTGTTTTCATCTTGATTCAATAGCCCTTTGTTGTACCATTCAGATATTCGGCCATGAATATATCCAATCATTTCTGGAATGAGGTTGGAAGTTAGCAACGTGTAGTTGGTTTCGTCATTCAATTGGCGGTATGCCTCCTCAGTATAATCCTGTTTATCAAGGATGACAATATTGCCACCCTTGTCAGCTGACTTGATTTCTATTTCACTATTAGTTCTTAATGCTTGCATTGCTTGACACCCTTTTAGTGATAGATTTTCTTTTTAGTCAGACTTGGTGTTTTCCATGACTTCTAGATTTGCCACCACTAGGTCATGGAATGTATCAATCCGATTACCAGGATGGAGTGCTGGACATTTAATTCATGGGCACCAGGTATAACATGGAGTTGATCGCTTCTGGCTCGTTTAAGTATATCACTTAGATTAACCCCTTCCATGCTTCCGCGATTCTGCTCCTGTGCAGGACATTCCAAGCGCGGGTGTGGTCATGACGGCCCCCAGCCGTCATCAGCACACGAGCACTGTAGTGCATGACGGCTGGGGGCCGTCATCAGCATGCAAGGGGTTAAACTGAGAGCATATGCCAAAACTGTCAGCCCAAAACGCGCGCTTTCAAATATTACGAATTGCGTGTGAATTAGAGTGAGGAATGTTCATCACTCTTCACGGGCTCTTGCAAAATTATCTACCACTCAGGTTTATAAGTGACCAGTGAGAAACATCCTTGTCGTCGGGCAGCGTGAAACAGGGGAGTTGTAATCGCAAAATATGCGCACAATGAAAATAAAACTACCGAACCCACAATGCCTCATTGCGGCAAATGTGGTGTCTATGGTATAAAAAGGTGAAATCAAAATAGGACTATTGTAACTACCGTGATCAGGAACTAGTATAGTTCGAAACGCGAAGGTGGAGAGGAGGTGAAGGTCATTAGAATTCTAGTGGAATCATCCAAGAAGAGTGCAGCCTTTGAAATTTTCTCTCTCTCTCTCTCATTCTCTTTCTCTCTCTCTCATTCTCTCTCTCTCTCTTCCCTCTCTCTCTCTTCTCTCTCTCTCTTTCTCTCTCCTCCCCCTCCCCCCGAAACCATTCACACACCAATTTACATATTCATTCAGTCACTCACAAACTCACTTACAGACCCAGACCCCACTTATAACATCCATTCACAGACCCACACAGCCAGTTACACAACCACTCTCACATACCCGCACAGCCAGTCACATACTCATTCAAAGACCCAGAAAACTAGTCGCACACCCATTCACACACCCATACAGCCACTCACATTCCTGCTTACTGACCCAGAGAAGTACTCACACATCCACTTACAGACCACACACCCACTCACACCCATGAACATAGTTATACAACCAGTTACATATTTACACACAGATGCACACAACCACTTACACACCCACTCATGAACCCACCACACACAAACTTACACAATCACTCACAACCCACTCATACATCCATACAGCCAGTCATACACCCATTCAGAGACCCAGAAAACCAGTCGCACACACATTCTCATATTCATATAATCACTCACACACCCACTTACAGAGCCAGAGAACTACTCATGCATCTACTCACAGGCACTCACACACACACCCACTAACATATCCACATACACACTTATATAGCCAGTTGCACACCTACTCACAAACCCACTCACACACCAACCACACACACACAACCATACACACTCAAACACCCATTATAGCCAGTCACACACCCATTCAGAGACCCAGAACACCAGAAAGACCCATTCAAAAACCCATACAGCCACATTATAGTTAGGAAACAGCATTAAAAAAAACTTAGACATTCACTGAAAAACCAAAGGTTTCAGGAACGCCATGCACTGCTAATTACCACACATATTACATCAGTCATAGCATCTTCTATGACATCATTGATAATATCATAGCAACTTTTGCAGTGAAAATATTGATGCGAAAACTGTGCATTACATGTGCGCACGTTATAGCTACCTTAAGGCACAACTTATAGTTACTTGAGATAACTATAATTGCTGAATTTCTATGATTTTGTGTGTGTAAAATCTGTCCCCAACTATAAAGTCCCAGTAACCTCTGTTTTTTTCAGTGAATTTCTATGGTTTTTGATCCCTGACTTCTAGAAAAGTTTACCTCCCTCGCACGAACCCCTGTAATGTAATGCTCTGATGAAATGATGGAATGAATTGATATTCTGGTGCAGCGCACATAGTACAACTGAATTGCACACTTTTTGGCAGACAATATAACAGAGGCAAAGGGAGTTAAAATAACACATAATTGCATTAAGTGGGGAAGTTGACTATTCAGTAATTTTGCAACTAAAGCATGTGATCCTCTTTGTTGTGTGTACATAATATATACAAGATGCTTTGTAACCTTTCTTACAGTTAAATGTGTTAGATCATTTTAAAATCACCAGTTGATTTTCCCCACAATAAAGTCAAACCGTTACACACTACTTGTACACTCACATTTTACACTTTGAAGTTTCAAAACGTTTGCAAAGGAAGACCCCAACCGGAATGTGCCTTTGAAAAACTGTTTTAAAATTATGCATTTCTCCTCTAGTACATCTTCTTCAAAATTTAGAGGTTCTCTAAATCACAAATACTGCAGGGTGGACAATCATTCTTTCATAAACAGTGCTCCAACTATAGTCATTCTACACACTTCCATGACTGTTACTACTTGGCATGAGTATAAATGCTGCATTAGGATGACACTTGCTTATATTACTCTAAACTCTAAATAAATAATGCTAAGACATCATAGTGTGTCTGATTATCTTTGGAAATAAGGCTATGCTGTCAGCGTTGCCACTGGAGAAGCATACACATACTAAGGCCTGACCCTCGGAGCCTTTTATCTGCATGTGTACTCTCAACAGGCAAAGCAAATAAAGGCCAACTGATAATTTACACATGAATCAAATTTCTCTACGGAGGAGGCACCAGAGACAGTTCTTTTCTCTGCTACACAGAGGAAAACAGCTAGGTCTGTGCTTGTCTCGCTAAATATCTTACACGTGAAACAGTGATATGTCAGAAAATGGCAGCTTAGTAAAGTGAAATTGCCCTGGACGTCTGATACAAATGGCAGCCACAAAGGACTAGATGAATACGTATCTTGAAGCAGGTTTGACACTTGCGATGAGTTGGCATCCTATTCAAAGCCGGCAGTGTCGTACAAACTGTAAGAGATTCATTTTTAATAGAAGGTATACCTTAGTGAGTTGTATCTGAACATCATTAAGGTCGCTATCATAATGTACTCGGATATATGTGAATTAATGAAAAACGAAAACTGAGAAATCATATTGGAGGAAATCAAATCACGAAAAGACAATTTTACGGAACTATTTTAGAAAAAATCCAACATTACATTAACTTTGAGTGGAGTTTAAAGTATTAAGAGGTTTTTTGGTTCACGGATGGATACTTTTTAGGTGTAATTAGTTGTTTTTAGGAAACAGAGGCACACATGGCTAAACCACGCTTGCCTCTACAACGTTGCCCCAACAATGAATGCGACTGAACAACAAATTCCTTCATCATGCATGCGTGGTAAAAAGGCATGACTGGTAAAGGAATGTGTGGTAAAGATCACACCTCAGCCCCCCCACCCGAGCCCTAAAAACTACCCCGACCCCTAAAAACAACCTGACCCTCCCTGAGCCATAAAAACTACCCGACCATCCGAGCCCTAAACACTACCCCAACCTCTCCCTGAGCCCTAAACACTACCTTGACCCCACAAGCCCTAACCACTACCCGATCCCCAAAAACGACCCGAGCCCTAAATATTACCCAATCCCCCTTAAACTCAGACCCAACCCCACTTAACAGTCTGAATCCTCTACCGATCCCTCCTCTTCCTGTGCCCGCCCATCCGCGCATCTAGGCTACGCATATTTAACTACACATATGAGTGGTTAAGGCATGCAAGGTTGCGCTTGCGGGGAAATGACACCTGTGGCTCTGCCCATGTTGTAAAGGCGGTTTCCCGTCAGGGAGGGGTGGAGGTGAGGGGTGGTGAGCAATGTTCCTTCAAATTTTTTTTGTTTGGTGAGGGCAATGCAGTGTCTTTGTGCACAATATTCTGAGATGTGTGCACAAATGGAAGTTACCATGCGCCATTATGCCAGCGAGCCTGTTACCTCCTGGGTGATTAGGTGAAAGAACAGTTTATGTTTTTACACTTATAAACTAAATGGCAAATTATGTTTTCAAATGTTATTATTCTAACTCTAATGTCTAAAGGCAAAAAGGTAGTAGTGACATTTTGGAGAGGGTGTGGTGCAGCTCATGCAATAATACAAATATACATATATATACATATCCAGATGCCCATATTTATTTAGGGTACACTGACCACTTCTCCTACACACACAGACCACTTATTCCACTGGCACTGCTTGCTGCCTACTAGGACAATGCCCAAATCTGTGTTTCAGCAAACAAAACCAGTGAGCATGCCTTCCGTAACAAAGTTAGCCCCAAGAAAAGTTTGAAAACATAGTGTCCAATAGTGCATCTTAAACCTAATTTTGGCAAATATTTACTCCCCCAAAATGCTCACAAATATCACTATAAAGGGCACTTTCATATTCTCATTTTGAAGGGAGGGTCATGGGCTGGGCCTCTGAGAGAAAATAAGACATCAGTGCAGCTTGGTTCATGATCTTTTTTTTTCAAGTGGAATGCATACATGCATTTAAACCCAATGCAGACTGGCGGGCAGCTCTCAAAATTTTGGTTCTTGGCCAAACTAGCAAAATATTTGTAATATTTGGACCACTAGAGCTTTCCCAGTCTATTGAGGATGTTTCCATGTGCAATGTATGCAGGGCACAAGTCCTAAAACAAGCATTGGAAATGCAATAGGTCTCAGATTTATTTGAGTTTGAGCTAATAGCATTGTATATGGCAATGTCTTTTCGCCATGTGTTATGGAGTGTATGCATTGTGGTGTGTAGTGGAATTATGGAAGTTGGATTTGAATTGTAGCAATGGTGGCATGCTGCGCTTTAGATGAATAGGTTTAAAAGTGGCCGGAAAGGATAGCTCGGGGCTGATCGTGAGTCGACATAGGCAGGGCCAATAGGGAGCAAGGAGGGCGGGTCCGTAGGAAGATAAGCATACAGGTGATGTAGTTTACCAGCAGAGCAGCAACCGTTGATGAAAGGGAGAGGCTTTTTAACCTACACAGCAGGTATGTGAACACGGAGTACTTTTTGACATAAGAAACAGCTAAAAAAACGCGAGAAACTTTGAATTAAAGTTGTAATCGTGAGCATAGAATAAACAAAGGTAACTAGAAGTTTGGAAGTTAAGAGCGAGATAGGGATATAAGGTGCGCTGTAAGGCCGGTGTTCAATTTTGTAAACATTTCTGTGCAAAATAAGTCAGAAGGTCAGAAGGGTTGCATGCAGGCACGGCAATTTAAATGTTAAGAAAACAAGTGGGTTTGAAAAGAGAGAGGGCGCAGAGGGTCACGGGGAAAGGACAGAAATGTATGTAGACAGTTCTCTGCTCAGGTCGGAAGAAGTTGAGGAGGGGTGATTTACGAATTAAATTGATAAACGCACCCACAGCGTCATGTAAGATTATCACAAGTTACAGTCGTAGAAAACAACAGATGACTATTAGGCTATATTTCTGCAGAAATTAGTGTGTTGATTTCACTCGATGTAAATATGTACTTCCGTCAGTGATGACTAATTGGTAAATGTTTCATCATTTTTAGTGACCCCCGAAGAAGGGCGCTGTGTCGCCCGAAATGCATTGGGTTTTACGAAATAAACACTGCCTGAGATGAGCCTGGCATTAATCGTATTTATTGAAGAGGTCCGGATGGGCACAGAATGAATATAAGAAACTTGAAAACAGCCAAAAAACATTCCAGACGTGGATTTTGATATATAAAAGAAATGGAGTATTAAGAATGGAGTAAAAGTGAAAAAACAAGTATTGATTAAACATGAAGACTCAGATGACAATGGGTAGAGTTTTGGATGCCGCAAGGGCGGCGTAATGCTGTGCATTTGGTTGGGGCATGAATGTGTCCCATTTGTATTTGTCTAGGTCGTACCTGGTGGCATTTGGGCATGCCACATACCAATCTGCACGCTATCACAAACCTAATGACAAGGAAACTGGAAGAAATAGAAAAAAGAAAAAACTGTTAAAAATCAGGTGTGCATCCCTTATCTTTGAAAAAATTGTCGTAACTTAGCCCACCAAGGGTTTGCACCCACGCATGAATACGCACGGAGAATCCTTGAATAAGAAGGAGGAATAAACCCACGTAACTGGCGAAACATCAGGGCTCATCACACGCATTTGAAAGACATTGCATCAATGATTTTAGAGGTTTCATATGTGTACTGTTTGAAGGACGAGCAAAATAGTGAATATGGACACGCACGATGTAGGATGACTAGGATACTGCATTGTGGGGAATACAGTTTATTTTTAAGATAAATAGTGGCCGGAAAGGATAGCTCGGGGCTGATCGTGAGTCGACATAGGCAGGGCCAATAGGGAGCAAGGAGGGCGGGTCCGTAGGAAGATAAGCATACAGGTGATGTAGTTTACCAGCAGAGCAGCAACCGTTGATGAAAGGGAGAGGCTTTTTAACCTACACAGCAGGTATGTGAACACGGAGTACTTTTTGACATAAGAAACAGCTAAAAAAACGCGAGAAACTTTGAATTAAAGTTGTAATCGTGAGCATAGAATAAACAAAGGTAACTAGAAGTTTGGAAGTTAAGAGCGAGATAGGGACATGAGGTGCGCTATAAGGCCGGTGTTCAATTTTGTAAACATTTCTGTGCAAAATAAGTCAGAAGGTCAGAAGGGTTGCATGCAGGCACGGCAATTTAAATGTTAAGAAAACAAGTGGGTTTGAAAAGAGAGAGGGCGCAGAGGGTCACGGGGAAAGGACAGAAATGTATGTAGACCGTTCTCTGCTCAGGTCGGAAGAAGTTGAGGAGGGGTGATTTACGAATTAAATTGATAAACGCACCCACAGCGTCATGTAAGATTATCACGAGTTACAGTCGTAGAAAACAACAGATGACTATTAGGCTATATTTCTGCAGAAATTAGTGTGTTGATTTCACTCGATGTAAATATGTACTTCCGTCAGTGATGACTAATTGGTAAATGTTTCATCATTTTTAGTGACCCCCGAAGAAGGGCGCTGTGTCGCCCGAAATGCATTGGGTTTTACGAAATAAACACTGCCTGAGATTAGCCTGGCATTAATCGTATTTATTGAAGAGGTCCGGATGGGCACAGAATGAATATAAGAAACTTGAAAACAGCCAAAAAACATTCCAGACGTGGATTTTGATATATAAAAGAAATGGAGTATTAAGAATGGAGTAAAAGTGAAAAAACAAGTATTGATTAAACATGAAGACTCAGATGACAATGGGTAGAGTTTTGGATGCCGCAAGGGCGGCGTAATGCTGTGCATTTGGTTGGGGCATGAATGTGTCCCATTTGTATTTGTCTAAAAGTAAAGTGTGCCATACTGTGATTGCTACAATAGTTAATTGTGGATGCTTTAACAATTGATGTGTGCGCTGATGGCTGGTGGTGTGTGTGTCTGTAGAAATTGTGCACTGACGGCTGGTGGTGTGCGTGCCTGGTGGAAGCTTGCACTGCCGGCTGGTGGTGTGTGTGCCTGGTGAAAGTGTGCACTGACGGCTGGTGGTGTGTGTGTGCCTGGTGAAAGTGTGCACTGACGGCTGGTGGTGTGTGTGTGCCTGGTAAAAGTGTACACTGATGACTGGTGGTGTGTGTGTGTTTGGTGAAAGCGTGCACTGACGTCTGGTGGTGTGTGCCTGGTGGAAGCCTGCACTGACGGCTGGTGGTGTTTGTGCCCGGTGAAAGCGCGCGTTGACGGCTGGTGGCGTTTGTGCCCGGTGAAAGCGTGCACTGACGGCTGGTGGTGTTTGTGCCCGGTGAAAGCGTGCACTGACGGCTGGTGGTGTGTGTGTGTGTGTGTGGTTGTGTGTGTGTGGGTGAGTGTGTGGGTGAGTGTGTGGGTGAGTGTGTGGGTGAGTGTGTGTGGGTGAGTGTGTGGTGGTGAGTGTGTGGTGGTGAGTGTGCGGTGGTGAGTGTGCGGTGGTGAGTGTGCGGTGGTGAGAGTGTGGTGGTGAGAGTGTGGTGGTGAGTGTGGTGGTGAGAGTGTGTGTGTGGTGGTGTGTGTGTGTGTGTGGTGGTGTGTGTGTGTGTGTGGTGGTGTGTGTGTGGTCGTGTGTGTGTGGTCTTATGTGTGTGGTCTTATGTGTGTGGTCTTATGTGTGTGGACTTATGTGTGTGGACTTAGGTGTGTGGTCTTAGGTGTGTGGTCTTAGGTGTGTGGTCTTAGGTGTGTGGTCTTATGTGTGTGTGTGTGGTGGACTTAGTTTGAGTTTTCGTACCCTGCACACTCACACACTGCTCACCCTACACACTGACACAATGTTCACCCTGCACACTCACACACTGCTCACCCTGCATACTCACACACTGTTCACCCTGCACACTCACACAATGTTCACCCTGCACACTCACACAATGTTCACCCTGCACACTCTCACACTGTTCACCCTGCACACTCACACACTGCTCACCCTACACATACACACTGCTCACCCTACACGCTCACACACTGTTAACCCTGCATACTCACACACTGCTCACCCTGCATGCTCAAACACTGCTCACCCTGCATGCTCACACACTGCTCACCCTGCATGCTCACACACTGCTCACCCTACACACTCACACACTGCTCACCCTACACACTCACACACTGCTCACTCTACGTAATGCAAAAAAACCTAGCTCTGCCCTCTGGCCTGTGTTGTAATCGTACAGTAGGTTGTGAGTAGTTAGGCTTGATTGTTTGGGGCGTCCCCTCCTTGCTGCTCCCCTCTATCTATCTATCTATCTATCGCCCTCCCTCACTCTATCTATCGCCCTCCCTCACTCACTCTATCTGTCTATCTATCTATCTATCGCCCTCCCTCTATCTATCTATTGCCCTCCCTCTATCTATCTATCGAGCTCCCTCTCTCTATCTATCGCCGTCCCTCGCTCTATGCCCTCCCTCACTCTATCTATCGCCCTCCCTCCCTCTATATATCTATCGCCCGCCCTCTATCTATCTAACCAGGTTCCAGTCTCGGAGTAAACTCAACCTTCTGTGATTGTGAACAAATCACTTAATCTTCCCATGCCTAACAAAAACGAAAGGTGACCTTGTGTAATGTAACTGCTACACATGTAATTCGCTCCAATACCTTCGGGTTGTGTTTTTGCTATACAAAAACTGCTGAAAAGTGCACAAGGATGTAACATAGGAAAGGTCAAATAGCTACCCATTTACTGCTTGATTTGTACAAAGCGATACCAGGAAACCAGATAAATTGTGGCTCCCTCGCTTAAATTGTGTGATCTAAGAAACATATTTTATTTTAGGGAAACTCGTATTTTTTCATTGCGTAAAAATCACTCCCAAATATGTGTGTTCAGAAAAATAGTTGCAATACAAACCTATGTTTGATTTAATAATAATAATAATAATCCACATTTGTAAAGCGCACAATCACCCGTAAGGGTCTCTAGGCGCTGGGGGCCGTCGGAAAGATTAAGCGAGCTATTGCCCAGAGTCACATGGTGCTGGGCTAACCTGCCGCCGGAGCCGGGAATCGAACCCTGATCCCCAGATTCCAGCGTCCGTCGCCCTGGCCGCGGCGCCACACCTCTCCCAATACTGCTCTATAATAACCTGGGGCACATACAGGGTTTACATGAAAATTGTCTTGCTACTTAGTTCACTCATCGTTTATGTTTTAAGTAGTTCTTAATGCCAATGTGGTGTATTAAAGTCAAAGTTTCCACATGTTAAAGAAATAAACTTTTTGAGTTTTGTTGAGATTTTATATATTTACGTGATGTCTTTTGTAGAGTTTACCTGTTAAATATTTTCAGTGCTGGGCTCTTGCACAGGCTCTCCCTGTTAATTTGTTAGCTTGCTCACCAGTATAAAACTTTGGGATTTAATTACACATCCCTTTAATTAAAAAAAAAAAAACTATGTGGAAATGGAAATCTCACTGTAGCGTACAGTGAGATTGATCAGCACATTTTCGCCGACCTCTTTGTGCATACAGTGAGGAATCTTGCGGACGCCTTGTCCAACAAGCATTGGTATAGCCAATAGGTCTTGGTTTAGGGACCTTTTAAGTATTTAGTTATGCAGCACATTATCCTTGGTGCAACAACATCAACTGTTGCATGGCTAAACACTTATAAGGTCCCAAAGGCGAGAACTATTGGCTATGCCAATGCTTGTAATTTTAGGCCTTGCGCAATTAACTTATTTGCTCAGAATCGCAGGATGTAGAGGTGAGGCCGGGACTCGATCTTATTTCCATAGTTCCACATTCGGTAGCTCTGACCCTAACATTACAATATCTAAATTGTCCGCTCTGGGAAAGGTGCTTCCAGCGAGGTTTATGCAAACATACAACCCACCCCCCCACCACCAAGACCTGAGACACTGTAGCCTAGGTGCCAACGAGAGGCCCTCAGCAAGGCCTTTCACTTACTCACCCCAGCCCAGCCAACTCTAGCTTCAGGGTGCTGGCCAGGCAGGGGAGGACTGAAAAGAAGCACAGAGCTGTTGCTGCTCCAGGGGAGCCGAGGTGATATGTGCCCACAGCAGGGGAGTGGGACATTGCTTCTGGGTGTCTACGCTGGCCCCACAGGAGGCCAAGATAAAGTCTGCAGCGGACAGACCAATATTGGCCTAGCGACCCTGCTGTAAGCAACCCCCTCAGAGCCTCCCTGTTCATGATGATACCCCTCTTTACAGTGGTATGGAAGACAATAAGGCTCTGTGGGCCAGTTGACAAAAACCGGCCCACTGGTGACACTTATGCACCGGCCCATCAGCCAATGCCTGACTGCCCGCCTTCCCAATCTGATGCTGCAAAGTACTTAATAACATGCCCACAAAATAAACATTCCTGTCTCCAATTAACTCTTGCTTGATGGCCTTTTGAAGAAAAAGGAATAATTGAAGAGAGGCAAGACTAAAATGTATTAGTGCGGTTTGAAATTAAAATGGGGGCAGCAGCCGGATAGGTAGGTTCGGGGTGTGGCCGCCGGGCACAGTCCAGCCGGCTCGCCTACTACTTTTAATGATAGTCAGCCGCTCCTGGAGATGGTCAGGGTGTGTCCCTTTTCCTCCCATTTCTTAGAAAGGTTTGTCAGGAGTACTTGACGCATGCTTAGCGTTGAACAACAACTGGCTCCAGTCAGGTTGGTGCCATGGAATTCCGATGATGTGTGAGGTGAAAAGCTGCTAATGAGTAGCTGTGCTTGTATGAGGAGGCAATGGGCATCAGATACGCAGGAAGAAGGTGCTTACTTAAAAGCGCCTTCATTCAGTGTATTTTAGCGCTTCCTAGCCGCAGAGCCGAGTTGGGTGCTGCCCGGTATTCTACCCGCCAGTGCATAATTCTATTGGAAGAGAGCATAGTCATTCTTCTGTTACGAAAGTGAGTATTGGTGCTTTAACTCTGTGCATGCTGGGTTGTTGTGTTTTGTCTTTCTGTCATGATAACATTGGCCCTTTCAGATCGCTATGGCAGTGCCGTAATATAGATATGTGGCTAGTTAGATGCCCTCTCTGCGAAGCAGCGCCTTTCTAATGTGTACTGCAAGCGGACATTTAGCAGGTGTTAAGTTTTCTGTGACATTCTGTTGCGTTAAGTTTGAATAATATCACCCTGCGCCTTCAGCTGCTCATGACTTGTTGGTGTTAATGTTACTTTATTGTTCATTCAGCGGCGGCTGATAGCTGCTCACGGCCTCTGGATGCCGTGAGCAAGGCGCCGCGGAGCAGGTTCATTGTGTTCATCATGTTTATAGTCCGCTGACCACACTGCATTGGGACCTGCAATCTGTTGAAATGCGTGCCGGCTAAGAACAGGGCAGGACAAGTAGCAAACCTTATTTTGTTGGTTGGGGCGAAGATAGACTTTTTGCTGAAGCCTTCCTTCTAATCGGTAGATCGTACTCTTTTCCTCCATTTTAAACCCATGGATCACTTTACCGTACTCCGCTAGCTTGCAGGTGCAGAATGAACGGTGAATAGCTCGCTGAGCACTCCAAGGAATAGGACCTTTGTTCCACCAGCAGAAATGGCGCAGTCAATGGCCAGACTGCAGGCGCCTCCTTAGCAATGCACACATGGGGGCTGTTCCTTCTCGGTTTGTTCCCAAAGCCAAGCAGGAAAACTTTAGAAGCCCTGACCGATTCGCGTAAGGAAAATACCAACCCACCTGACCTTCATTCAGGAAGACGATAAAACATGGCTCAGCACGCAGTAGACTCTAACATGATCTTGGACTCCCCCCCAAAAAAACAAAATAGCGAGAGCACGATGATGCAAGTAACCAAATGCAGCCCACACGCAAAACACTGCACCTCAAGTGTATACTAAAAAGATAGCGTCTAATGAACAAAATACATTCCACACGCAACACACAGCGCCTGCCCACACGCACAAAATAGTAAAAGAGCATTGGCCGCGCAGCCTTAAAAGTAACGCCGCGCGGCTGCGAAATGAAATTAAAAAAAAAACGCAAGTGGTGACGCGAGTTGTGCGCACGTGCAACAGGAAAAAGTGCTTTGCACGTTGCACGCGCTTGTGCGCGTAATAGCAAGCTGGTGGCCGGCCTGGGTAGCACTTTTAAACCACCTACTAAATTTCTCGCAAGAGCAGCGCATGCGCTGACTCTAGCGAGACCTAAAAATTGCATTAATCTCCAAAGTTTTGTACAAGTGGGCAAGCTAACAAATTAACGGGGAGAGCCCGTGCCTGAGTATTCATTTGCATCTGTGAATGGGTGATCTCCACCATGTTTGGCAGCGTTTGTCTGTGTTCCGATTTGTTGAAAGTAAAAGTTAAATACCTCTAAACACGATGGAGATCACCCTACACACATATGCAAATGATTGCGTGTCAGGTTTAAAGGCCCCATTTGTTTTCGTTTCTCCTATGCCAGATTTCTCCACTTAGACCTTAAAGGTCTCTCCTTTCAAATGCGCGCTACAGTGTGCCCCCTGCACCGAGATTGATTGTTGTGTGTGCAGCCGCCCATGCGAGCAACTTAAAGGGAACAGTGGTGGTGCGGTGTTTTACAGCATCACAAAAAAGCAAAGTTTAGGGTTTGTGAGGGTTTTTTCAGGTTCAGTGATGGGTAAAGTTTAGGGGTCGTAAATGGATTTTAAGGTTTAGAAGTGGGTGAAGTTTAGCGATTGTGAAGGGCTTAGAGTAGTTTAGATGTAGAAAAGGGCTTTTAGGGTACAGCCATGGCTGGAGTTTAGGAGTCAAGGAAGGGTGTACTATAAGCATATGGAGGGCACTTATGGGGCAGGGATCGTTACTACTAACAGGTTGTGAAAGGGTCGGTGATGGATGTTATTTAGGAGATGCGAAAGGTCAGCAAATTAAAAGCTACCTAAGTAACTGTTTGACAATGTAAAAGATATATATCTGAAATATTGTCCCCTGTAGTAAAGGACTAAAATATAAACCTCCAACAAAATGTTTCCATTAAATCACGTACAAATTGTACATCTCTCTAGCGTTTGCATCTTATTGTTATCAAATTGGTTGATTCAGGGACACGGCCATGCTCCGTTTGGTTATGCTATAAGCTCTATTCAGGGAAAATTGACACCGCAGATGCTTTAATAAAACGTAGAGCGAGTTAATAAAAGCTCTGTGCTTGGTAGTGCCCAAATGAGCCTTGCACACATTTTCACAATGCCCTGTTTAAAAAATCAAGTACACGCTTTTGCTGGGCACTCTCAAAGCAGTGCTGGAGAACTGATTTTTATCTGGGGATCTGAGGGCAGGTCTAGGGGGAATGGCAGTAATTGGATGTTGCATCCCCAATCTGGTAGGTCCTTGTCCCTTTATAAAGGAAGACAGGAGTGCCCCAGTCAAATCCAAACAGCATGGCTCCAGCTACCGATATCTATACCTGCACCCCTAAACTAACCCTGCCTTTAGTGGGTACTCATGTTCTCCCACTCTGTGCAACCTCCCAGTGAGTCTCACATTGTAGACCACTCTACCTCCTTCACTGCTTAACACTGTTAGGACATGCACCTGTGCAAACATAGCTTCTCCGTTCTGCTTCTGGAACATCACCTTAGTTAGTCCTTATTTGAATATACTACTGGAGGATATCAACAAAGTATTAGCTCCTATTAGGTATGGATACTATTTTTTGGAAATGAAGAATGGCAGGTGAAAGATAAAATTTTATTGAGCCGACTGAATGGAAAACTGCTGGCAATTCCCATTCTCAAATAGTATATAGATAGAAACTTTGGCGCTGTTAAACGAATGTTCACAACATTTTAAATCTAAACTAGTTTGCCAGTCACTTCACCTGCTGTCTGGAAAGTTTCTGGGAAATTCGTCAAACAAGGACTGTGAAAAAGGGGGGGTCCCAAAAAGCATTTTCCCCATGCAATTTCCGATAGGGATTTTAGACATGACTACCGCCCAAACTGCTGAACGGAATTACACTAAATTTGGCAGAAAGCTAGACCTTGGTACGGGAAGACAACTTGAGTTGAGAGAAACATTCAAATGTTCTTCATATATATTCTCTAGAAAAGGGGTTCCCAACAATGTAAATAGATATACAAGATGGAATGAGAAAATATTGATGACCCTTTAGCCCTTGTCTTGTTCATGAGCCCGCTGTGATCAAAATAAACCATTACGAGGGGCGGACACGTGATCAACAGAAGCAGCACACAACACACAATTGTTTAGTGGACAGTATTCCTTGTTGCTGCTGATTAATTCTTTGTGATGGAGAATTCATGGCGGGTTACAGCAGATGGATTACAATTGTGGGCATGCTTTTTTTCTGCCCACTTTCCAAAGCAGATCATCATGAGCGATTTCACTTTGTTTCCCGAACAAAATCAACACATTAAAGTACCAGGTCAAGATCTCTTTAAATATTATGTTCTATTCATGTAACAAATCCAGCATATGCATAACAAGGAGTTATCTACATCATTACATCATCAATGCTTCGAGAACCACCTCAATGACGTAAAAGTAAAGAACGTGCCAGTCAATACAAGGCAAGATGAAAAAAGGGGAGTACTCTCGTGAGTGAGAAAGACTTCAAACAGAAACACAGAGAATGGCTAATACTGAAAGGAATACAAGAAAATCATGTAAAATGACAAGTAACAGGGAAGAATGCAATGACACAGTGCTTCGTATGTGATAAGATGTCAGGTAGCTATTTCTCAAACGGTGAACTCATCTGCCAAGGTAAGAATTTAAACATTAAACACATTCTATGCAAATCCATAAAGATGTGTTTCTTGTTAATGTTTCTGCACATTCAAGAGACCTGCATTTAATAGGATTACAAGAAGGGCTTCCGTTTAGTGCCATTGGATCAGGGTACCACCAGCATAGCTAGAAGGTAATTGGGGCATTCATGCTTACAGCACGAAAATCTGGCAACACCGTGATGACAACATAAGTACAGCCTGTCAGTGAATTTAGCATGTGCATCCAGACGGTGTCAAAACCAGTAAGCCTCATGTTGGAAACCCAGGAATCTTCATTCTCTGTAACACCTAAGCATGCATTTAACATACTGTTTTTGTTTTTGCTAAATAAAGTCAAATGTGGTTATTACGAAAAAAACACGATGCAGCACACCCTAGCCACCTATCACTGACTGCTTTTAATCAACTAATAGATAATGTTAGCTAATATTTATAAGCGAACGCTACTCCCAGGAGTGTCCCGGCGCTGAGAAACAAAGACCACATAACATCAAACAAAGCATCCCGCTACAGCGAAGTTCAAAGCTGAAAGTTGATCAGACTTAAACTCAAACCATGGATTGAAACATTAAAAATCATTCAAAGTCGCACAAACTACAGGCAATATTAAAAATGCAGCCCACTCGGACACGTGCAATACGCACCGACATACTGCCTGGCTACTATACAAATCAACGGCTGCTTGACCAGCCAGAGCCAGGTCAAGTTAGCCTCTTTCAATCTAATGAACATGCACTCTGGAAGGTCGTAATAGCAACGTGTTCGTGTACATGCATCAGCTCATTTTAGAAAAATAAGTAATGCCTTTTGATTTGTTCATAACTTTCGAAATCCAAACACAATTTAGATAAAACTTTGCAAAATATGACTATATAGCCATGCAGTCATGGATATGCCAAATGAGGTGATCATTGGAGTAGAGGTTCAAAGGTAAGCAGTGGTGACTGCACTGTACCAAGGGTGGTGGGGAAAGGGGGGGCCGGGAAACAAAACAAAAAATAGACTTACCTTCCTGCCTTGCAGTGCGCCGTCCTCCTCCCTCGGGAGTCTCCTCGAAGCTCCGGAACCACGAAACTGCACTACCCAATCTTGGCACTGCTGTCACAGCATGAGAGAAGCGCCAGGATTGGAGGGAGCGGCCTCACTCGGTGCTCTCAAGAGCACCGGAGGCGTGTGCTTTCTATAAC
The DNA here is from genome assembly GCF_964261635.1 of Lissotriton helveticus. NCBI lineage: Eukaryota > Metazoa > Chordata > Amphibia > Caudata > Salamandridae > Lissotriton > Lissotriton helveticus. The sequence goes on from NC_136059.1 coordinate 684,761,340, forward strand.
CCTGCTGTCTAAGGCAGCTAGGTTAGAGAAGTTTCAAATGTGCATGTCTGGCTGGGCATCGGAAGACGGCCGACCAAAAAATCGTCCATCTTTAGGTCTCGCCTGAGCCAGCGCATGCGCTGTTCGGAGAGACATTTAATAGGGGCTTTAAAAAGTGCTACCACAAGCTGCTTTGGCTGGCCTAGCGCTTGCGTTCACGCGCGCAACCACCAGCTGTATCTGCCTTTCCTCTCACTTGATTGCTTTCTCAACGCTCCTCCGCCCCTCCCCTGCCACATCGTGCTGCTTTCACTTTCGCGCGCGTCCAATGCTTGTTTCCTTTGTTTCTGCGTACATCCTGCCGTGCTTTAAAGTCGCGCTGGTCCGCTGACTGCCTTCTCCTATGACTGCTGCCACATGCTCTCTCTGCTCTCCTCTCTCGCCACCTCCGCGGTGACAGAGACAGGTGCCGCTCCCTGAGTGTAGTGTGCTTCGTGCGCTCTCCCCATGCGTCGCTACTCACTCACCGCTGGGCCTGCTACGGAATATTTCTGCTTTTGCAGCGGCCTCTCGTGCACTCGCGAAGCCGCCACTCTCTGGCAAGCCTCTTCAGTGCGTCGCCTGCCTATTGGCCTGCCAAATGCTCCTCGTTGCCGCTCCTCACCTCATGTATGGTCCTGTGGGGGATGTTTCGCATTGGATGCCGCTCCTGGTCAATCAGTAAGCTCGGCACACCGTCACGCTTGAGGTTCTTCCGCCTTGTTTAATTCATTTTAAAGAGTGCGCATGCGCGCAATTATATAGCGCTAATTCGACCCGAAGGCATTGGAGCGCTTTACACGCGCACCAGGTAACATGCAGCTCGACTTATTTTCCTTCTTCCCCTCCAAGCTTGTTTATTGGCCCCCTCCATCCCCACCAAGCGCCATTCACTCATATTGGATCGCAGTCTGTCTCACCAACAGCCTGTTTCAAATGCCACTTCAGTCTAGGCTCCAATCTAAGAGTCTCCAGGCATGCATACACAAAGACCACTTTTGCCAGGAGTCAGCGAATCTCAGCCCACTGGGCCCGAGCCACACTTTCCAACTTCCATATGTGGTTTTTACCTTCAATGGATGTCCGGTCCTGACCTTTATCTCTGCATACCGCAAGCGCCATGTGTTCAACATGGTTTGTGAGTGTGTCCCTGCTACGTGGGCAGAACCCTCAACCTTTCCCCCCAACTGTCAACCGTGCTTAAGTGGGAAGTTTTAAACCGAAATCTCCAGAAGCAGTGTTATCGATAACCAATGGCATTTGTTATCGCCTCTAGATAAACATTCTTGGAGCCTGTGCCCTGCAAGGCTGCATACAAACACCAAGGAGCACAGAGGGAAAATAGAAACCTGGTCGCCCTCCACTCACATAATCGTATCAACAAAATGACCAGGTCCTTCTTAGCCTGTTCTTGTTTCAAAATGTGCACTTCTTGTCAGAATCAATCTGTTTTTCTATCTCCCCACACTTAGGGGTCGATTAGGATCGCGGACGGACTTGAGTCCGTCCGCGACCCCTGAGGAGGAGGGAACGTCCGCATGGGCTGCGGCGTTCCCTCCGATCTGATTAGGATGTGACCGCCAGGGTGGCGGTCACATCCTCTATCTCTAACATTGCGGTGGGTGCAGCTTCAAGCTGCACCCGCCCCAATGTAAAAAATGCATGCACAGCATTTGCGTGCACAAAGCGGCAGGCACCCCGCGGTGCCTGCTGCATTGTGCACGCAAATGCAGGGGGGTACCATAGGTACCCCCCATGTGCACCCACCACCACCCCTTCACCCAGGGGGCCCGCAACGGGCCCCCGAAGTGAAGGTCCGTATGCTTTTCCATGGCGGCAATGCCGCCGTGGAAAAGCATATTTACACACACATCATGATATGGCGGACGGTGTCTCATAGACACCGCCTGCCATGTTATAGCTTTTCCGCCGCGGTCGGAAGCCGACCGCGGCGGAAAAGCGGCGGACGGAATTCCAGACCCACCAGCCATCCTAATTTGGCGGTGGGTCTTTGGAGTCTCCGCCGCGGTTTTTCCGCATCCTCCAGGCCGGCGGACACTTCCGCCGGCCCGGAGGATGCGGAAAAAACCGCCATCCTAATCGGCCCCTTAGTATTTATAGGGGTAGAGGGTACACTATTTCCAGGCCAACTTTAAAAACAACACAATCCCTTAATGACAGTCAAAAAAACACAACAATCTGTGCCTCAAAAAAATGTGAGAAAGGCAAGATGACCCCTCACGGGAGCACCACCAACGGGAATCACTGGTTGGTACTCACCAGTGTAGCCCTATTATCAGGGTCTTTATAAAAATGTTTGTCACATAAACCAGGTTCTTTGAGTTGTTTGAGCCCCATAATTTAGCCTCGCGCAGAGGGAATTTTGCAATTTTGCCCTATATACCTCTAGGGCCAGAGTTGCTTTGTACATATGCAAGATTGTCATGGCTCTATGCTGGATAATCAAGCTGTCCTTCCTAGATTTTAAACCCTATGTAAAGTTATCAGTCATCTTGATACCCAGGTACTCAAAGCTACTGACATGTTCAAGAACACCATCTCTAACAGCAAGCCTACTCTTGAGCACCATATACTTTGTTTTCATAGTGCGTAACTCAAGGACCTTTCATTTACAAAATTCTACAAATCTTATTGAGTAGATTATGAAGACCTCTGGGAGTTTTATAATATTGGCAAAGAGTCATAAGCAAATAGCAGGATAGGGATTCTAATGCCATCTTACTTTGGGCAATTATTATCACAATTCAACAGAAAAGCAATCACATCATTAATGTACAGGGAGAATAGTGTTGATGGAGCACATAACTTTGCCATATTCCTCTTTTGATTGGGATTTGTTCAGTCATCTCCCACCTAGCCATCCAGTGTACCTGGGCATATGTATGTTCATGTAGCTTAGTCAGGATTGTAACTGTTTTCAGGGGCCCCTATGTTTCTCAGTCCCTTCAGAAAGTGGTTCTCTGGACCAAATTAAAAGCTACATTGGGATTGACCATGGTCACGTATAAGTTTTCTGTGCGGACCGACATGAACTCCCAATACGTTTTCTTTTTAAGAATGTGTTTATTGAATTTATTGCATATAAACAGACAGCTGCTTTAATCGGTGCAGAAGGCAGAAATCTGCTGCAGCATGCGGCGCATGCAATAAAACATGTGTGAGGCTATAGCATCAACTGCACCTTTACGTCTGCTACAGAATAGTCGACAATAAACACTATCATTTCAACCAAAACAGCACAGCAAATAAAGCAACAAAAAAAAGAACAAGCTCGTGAGACTACACATATCAGGTAAGAAGTCAAGCCGTAGAAGAGGGTGGAGAGGTATATCAGAGAGGCGTCTGTCGTTTGCAAAGCATAGGTAATGTGTGTATATGTGTCTTCTAGTGGATAGGAAGGCGGGTTATAGGAGCCCATCTCAGGGTAAAATGGGGAGAGGGCGGTGCGGCATATGCATGAGTGGGTGGCCGTGCACGCTGGGCACCTCATGAAGGGACGCAGTGATCACATGGTAATTAGACCGATTAGGCTACACGCCGTGTAACGGGGGTAGTCAGTTCTGCGCGCAGTCTCACATCTTCTTCGACACATGGCTAGATGAGGTGGGGGTTCAAGGGAGGCGTGTGTCATTTTTAACATCCACATTAAGTAGGAATGTCTCCCAACACAAGCCACCAGTGCAGGAGATTCATCTCATTTGGAGTTTCCGAAGGGTGTGAACTCCTGCATGAGTCCCTGTCAGGAGGTCGCAGATCCATCGCTGATGATCCGGTGGCACAGGGGACTTCCAGGACATGGCCACTTGACATTTAAACAGAATTAAGGCAAGATCAAGGAATCTGTGTAAGTGCTTGTCTCCTCTTCTATGAGGGCGAAGCCCTACCAGGCAGGAGGGGGCATAGGTGTGAGGGCGTGTGCTTCCATTTCCACCACTGTCACGGTCACTGTGTGCCAAACGGATTGCAATACCGGGATTCCTGCAGTGCACAAGGGGGGCAGGTGGGATTGAGGCGGTGAGGGATGAGGTAGGCCTGATGTACATAGTTAACCTACGTGAACTTGGGGCTACAGGATACACCCTTAACCAGCTGTAGAGCCCAGGACCAAGTCCCGTCCATCAGTGGTTGCTGCAAAACTGCGTCCCAACAGGCATGCGCACTTGTCGCATGGTCTGGTGGGGCCATTTGCAATGGTATGTAGAGAGTGGAGATGGCGTGTTGTGTGCCACCGGAGAATAACAATGCATGCAGCGCCGCTGAGGCAGGCGGTTCCTCATCTCCACCTCCCCAGGCGGCGCGCAGCGCATATTGAATGGTCCCTATAGATTAGGAACTGACCACCAGGCAGACCATAGGTGTCCATAATGTCTTGAAAAGACATTTTAACACATTCCGGAGTAGAGGTGCCGTATTTGCTTGATGCACGCTTCACCCTAGAGAACCCTGTCAGTGTTCCAGGCTGCTCCACGCAATGTTGGTATGTCCCAGATGGCAATTGCCGGCGATTACAGGAGATGGGGGGCCTTTAAGGTACAAACATCTACGCCAGCAAGTGTGGGCCACTGTCATCTGAGATGTTTTCTGCCGGGGGCGGACGGAAGGGTCAGACAGCCTTGTATAATTTGCCATACCACTGAGCACTGTTCGGATAAGGAGTAACTCGAGGCAGGTAGTTGTGCACAACCAGGCCATCGGCCCCTGTAGCTGCGCCGCTGCATTGTACAGTTCAAAGTTGGGGGTCTGAGTTTGCACTCCAAGAGCACCTGCTGGATCGTTGTCAGGGCCGCATGGCAATGATCGGCACTCTAAATGAGTTTGAGGAGTATGCCATTAAGCATCCAGAAGAAATTACGCTGAAGCATGATTGGCAGAACAGCAAAAAAGCACAAAAGTCTTGGCAACAACAACCTTTTGGAGATGGCCACCCGATCCAGAGGAACTAGAGGCAGTGATCGCCAAAAAGGCATGAATAGGCAGATAGAGCCAACTGCCCTGTCAAGGTTGCCCTCCCGGAGGTCTCTCTGTGTGTGATAGATCTGCACTCCGAGGTATTTAAAGGAGTCGTAGCACCACTGGAGGCGCATATTCATCACCTCGGCTCTGTGTCATGTCAGCTGCAGTGTCACAGAGTAAAAAAAGGATTTTGACCACTTTACCCGTAAGCTCTATGTATCCTCAAATTCATCGATTAGCCACATGAAATCGAGGAGAGCAGCCTTAACGTCTCGTAGATAGATCAAGGTGTCATCTGCATGACATGGTGGGCCCCCAGTTCTGGGATTCCACACAGATGCACTCTGCTCAATAGACAGCGAGCAAGATCAATCAATCAATCAATCATTGGCACTTATAGAGCGCGCTACCTACCCGTAGGGTCTCAAGGCGCTGGGGGGGGGGGGGGGGGGGGGGGGGGGCCGCTACTGCTCGAACAGCCAGGTCTTCAGCTTCTTCCTGAAGGAGAGGTGGTCTTGGGTCAGGCGCAGGTCGGTCGGGAGGGAGTTCCAGGTCTTGGCGGCCAGGTAGGAGAAGGACCATGGCTAGTGCAAAAATAAGTGGAGATAGTGAACAACCTTGACGGGTAGCCGGCTGAATACCAAGAATGTCTGATATCGTCTGGCTAGTCTTCACTCTTACAGTTGGGGACGTATATAGGGTGTATATCCAGCCCAAAAACTCCAGCCAGAACCCCATGGCGATGAGAGTCGACAAGAGAAAATCCCACCCCAGGGTATCAAAGGCATTTTCGATATCCAATGATATTGCCACTTGATTGTAAGCATCTGGGGAGATGTTGTGCATGAGGCGCAGAAATCGCAGTATGTTGACAAATGTGCTACGACGAGGTATAAAACCAGGATTGTCATCATGCACAAGCGTTTGGAAGACAGGGAGCAGGGGGTTTGCCAATACCTTACCCAGAATCTTGCAATCCAGGTTCAGCAGAAAGACCTAACATCCAGCAAATCGCAACGAGGCTTGGGCAGGACAACGATCAGGGCTTCTCAAAGGAAGTCCAGGAGTTTGCCACGGTCTCTGGCTTAAACCTGTGCAGAGAAGTTGGCATAATACTCGATCGGCATGCAGTGAATGCCCGTAGTCTTATTTCAAGTGATCTGAGAGATGGCTACATGGATCTCAGGTTTATCGAGGTCAGCTCGCAGCAGAGGATTGAGCTGAGAGAAGGAAAGTCCATTCAAAAACCTGGACATGTTATCCAGAGATGTAGAGGCAGGCACCGCATAGACCCCCAATAATAAACTCTCAATACGTTAATGCAAAGAAAAAGCATTTTTGTATGAAAACAAGCCTGTAGAGGGGACAGAATGTGATTCACATTCATCCATTTGAACATATTATTAAGTACCTGTTCAGCAAAGATCTTTTGTAAATTATCTATTAGGCTAATTGGTCTATAATTGGGTTGGTCATCCCAATTCCCCTTTTAGAAAATGAGGATGATCACAGCCCCCTTCCATATGTCAGACATAAGTTCTCCAGGTGTTTTAGCATTAGATAGTAAACTGATGTTTGGTTCTGCATGATACAGATCATCAGTTGTCTTGTACGGCCCATGGGCCTTCCCTTCCTTCAGGATTTTAATCTCTTACAGAGTGTTAAATAGTGAAAACGTGAAGGGTTCGCAGTGCTCAGTTTATGTTATGGTATCACAATCCTGCTGAGCTAGAACCAGATTTTGACTTCCTGTGGAGGGTGGGTCGGGGAGTAAAGATTAGTGAACTGCTGAACCCACTTATGTAGATGTATATAGTGGAAAACAATAGTTGTAGTGTGTAACATCCAAAACACTACGATGAGCCAGAAGGATTGGCTATCTTTTGCTTTACTGCATGCAGATCTTGCTAATTCCCATCCTCCTAATTCCTCCTCCAAGTCTCTAGTGTACGTTTATAGGATATCCTTGCCTCTCTGACAGCGAACTGAGTGTGTGTTTTAAGTGCATTCAGAAGGTTACTTTTAGCCACCCTTCATTGTTTATTATATCATGGAGTGAATGCAGGCCATTTTTAGGGCAATGACAGGATTCTTTGTAAAGGAATCCCCTTGCAATAATGTACAAGGAGGTATGTACTTCAGTAACTGGAATATCAGACGTAGCTGTGTTCCTATGTAAACTAAATACGGCAACAAAGGAACTATATAACTTGGTCATGATAGCAGGATTAGCCTCAATATGTGGCCACTTGACTGGCCTAGAATTATTTGCAACCACAGTCAAGGGGGCATTTGTATTATTCAATTCACCTAGGTTTAAAAACACAATCTCTTAAAGATTGGGCCAAAGCATCATGATCGCTATCTGAGGGAGAGATTATTGCCATATCATCCAGGAGTGGCCACAATTTGAGATACAAGATCATTTAATCAATCTTACTTTTACAATTGCCCATTTTTTAAAATAAATCTTCCCTTTATGTCAGATTAACTATGCCCTTTGCAGGCCTGCCTACCAAGGTTGACAATCATTAAGGTTAACTGGAGGACCAAATTAAAGTAAATCTTGATGGTGTTTATGCCCCCAGAATAGGAATTTTCCAGAGCTCATCCTATGTCTCCATTAGAGAGAGGATATACTCCATAGATTCATAAGTCACATTAAAGTTGCCAACAATCTATCACAACTAGTTTGTTAGGTTATGACTGAATCGTTTTCTCGAAGATTCCTAAAGTAGAAGAATCTTTAATTCAGGGCAGGGAGCGGTTGTACACATCATTTTTTTTAAATATTTTATTACGAAAGCTTATGAGAATTACATTTGTACTGCTTTGAATAGTGAAAAGGTATAGTGCTCGTTCCTGAGAGAATGGGGAATTAAGTAATATTAGCTACACTGTACCACTGACTGAAAATCAATAAAATTGTATACTAAGGATTCTCCTTCTTATCAGCCAAACAAAAAATAGACAATCAAACAATGTATGAGCATTTCTACATTTAGTTCTTATCCCCCATGTACGTTTGCCACCATTTGTCTGTATAACAATAATTAAATCAAACTGTAAATGAGGCTACAAATCTCTTTTTTACTCAGTTTGTTGGATTGGTACTCCACTGCAAATATATTGGGTAACTGGCATTTGGAAATAGCACACTTTTCATTAATCAGCAGGGTTGTGGAATTTAATAAAATATCGACTTGTCCATGGGGTAGGTTGCTTCATAAATCTTCTTGTCCTGTGACAAAATCAATTTTTCCATTTTGTGCTACGTAATGTGGCAACAAATTATGGCAGCAATCTAATCATATAAGAGCTCTGATGTAACGCCTCTGATTATGCCAGGGCTCCTTCCATAGTAGGGTTTGAATACTAGCAAATCCCTTATGTTGCCACAGTTCCGCAGATCTACACACTGGGGTTGAAGGAAATGGTAAGCAACAGTTCCAGTGTTGGAATGTCCTTTTGAGTCTGTGCAAACATACTAACTTGCATGTTTTAAGGGTTTTCACCAACTCTTCTCAAATCTTATCCCATACTGAAAAAAGTTGGAAATGTACCTCTGACAATAGCAGATATGAAACGTCTTCCAGGGTTGGGAAAAAAGTGGATGGAGAGAAAGTGAACTTGCAATACTTAGAGGTTTTCAGGAGCAAATCTACACATGCATATTTGCTCGTGCTAAAATGCAGTTTACAAATAGTTTTTAGGAATACTATTTCTTGCCTACTTCTGTAAATTCTTGTGAATTCACGAAAGCCATATATTCTGCATCTAATGCAAGGACATATACCATGAGTGCATTTTTGAGACTTTCTTTAATAATTGGGCCCCTTTTGGGTCTGGCATTAACCAGGACCGTTTGTGCTTAATGAAATTCTGTATGTCTGTCTCTCTCGCTCGATCTATCAGTTGGCTTCACTGTGAGTGACAGCATTCTTCTCTCTCACATGGAGCATATTGGCACACAAAGTAGTTTTGTTCAGTGCCAGGAACTACTGTGGCAATGTGTGCTTTTTGAGACCAAAAACAATTTTTGCTTTTGCCAATGTTTGCTATGACGAAGAGGGCCCAGCAGCTCCCACACTATTAAGGCTTTACAAAAACTTTGCCAAAACAAGTCATACATTGACAAAACCAAAAGGCGGACCACCAATTTCAGACCTACTAGCTTTGCCAATGCTTGTTTATTTTTTATGTTTCCCATAATTGTATTGAAACTGTTAACACTGATTTTCTATTATGGATATTTTTGGGACGTATTAGGATACATCAACACATTTTACTAAATGATGCTGAAAATAAATGGTACCTATAACGTTACAGCAGTTAAGCAAAATGTTTTTATTTCTACTTGCATTTTTTGTGAACATTTTATTTTGAAAGCAAAGAATCTTTCTTGCTTTCAACCTTCTGCAGATATTTGCATCTAATCAGAAAGCATTCTGTGAGCATTACACATAGCCTCATATTGCTAAACTTGTCTACACATTTGTATACTGGAACCACTGTCAGTAATGCAGTCTGAGCCTACAACATTTACTTAGAGCGCTAGCCCTAATAATAAAGGCTTTGAATTAATAAACCATAAATAGAAGTTTGAACAGCATCAACCCATGGACAAAAATATTACCTTAACTGCAGACAATGCCCTTCCATTATCCATAATGTGGTACTGTAAACGGGCAGCCAGAGGGTTTGTGCTGTAAGGAGTTGGGCCTACTTGTCCCAAGGACACAATACACAGGAAAACGTGTTGGTCTTGAGCCCAGACAATATGACCTGGGCGTCAGGCTATAGGAATTCCACATCCCTGATGGAACAGGATATTCGTCACGTTTGTCTTAGAGTACAGGTCCACCAAACTCAAAATCACCCCTTTAGTCGTATTCTTAATTTCAATAACATCAATCTAATCTCTAGGCTCTCTATACTATCAATATATGGTGGAATAGAATCTCCAAGCCATCGCTCTCTTAAACACAAAGTTGAACTTTTATAATTTAAATAAAATGAATCACTGTCCCCGGAGCCTTGTTTTATCAGGGTCCTCAACTCCGATTTTGATTAGTTAATGTTAAGGTCACACTGTATATATCTCCCAAAGTCACTTTCTTATCTTCTGGGTTATATTCTGCAACATTTTCACTACTTGCTCTCTACATAATGTGGCAAATTTACATTGTGATAAATTACCAAGCCTTACCCAGAAATGTAAAGTGTAAATTCAAGCAAAATAAGTCCAGGCTATTGCATTTACTTCAAATCTTACAACCTGAAGCACTGACGTTTTTGGGAAGTTACACAAATATTCTGCCAGAAGCGAACCTGACTGAGTTATGGGAAGTATCTTTTACCATACTTTATTCGATGGTTAAACCTGCTGCACTGAGGAAGAATCCCTTCTAATCTAAACTATTCACACAAAGGATGCCTGCCCTGTACATAAGCGGAGGTCGTATCATAGCAATAAAGGCAGAGCGCACAGACGTTTAAAATGGACTTTTATAATCCCTACTAAAAAATGCTAATCCCAGCTACTGAAGCCATCGATATGTTCTGTCCATTTAAGGTACTTGTCAAACTGGATGTATGACGTTACAACGCATACTTTTACCACGCCTACCATTACCACGCATTTTTTACAACGCAGGATCCATTACAACGCATACCATTACAACGCATGTATTTACAACGCAGGTACCTTTACAACGCATACCATTACAACGTAAGTATTGGTAAGTATATAATATTTTTTTAAATGTAATTTAATTAAAATTAATATAATGTAATTTAATTTAATTAATTTAATTTAATTTAATTTAATTAATGTAATTTAATTTAATCAATTTAATTTAATGTAATTTAAATTTAATTATATTTACTTTTTACCCTGTACCCCTTTACCCAAAAACCCAAAACTGACCCTGAACCCTAAAAATACCCCTTTACCCAAAAACCCAAAACTGACCCTGAACCCTAAAAATACCCCTTTACCCAAAAACCCAAAACTGACCCTAAACCCTAAAAATACACCTTTACCCAAAAACCCAAAACTGACCCTGACCCCTAAAAATACCCCTGTACCCCAAAAACCCAAAACTAACCCTGAACCCTAAAAATACCCCTTTACCCAAAAACTGAAAACTGACCCTGAACCCTAAAAATACCCCTTTACCCAAAAACTGAAAACTGACCCTGAACCCTAAAAATACCCCTTTACCCAAAAACTGAAAACTGACCCTGAACCCTAAAAATACCCCTTTACCCAAAAACTGAAAACTGACCCTGAACCCTAAAAATACCCCTTTACCCAAAAACTGAAAACTGACCCTGAACCCTAAAAATACCCTTTTACCCAAAAACTGAAAACTGACCCTGAACCCTAAAAATACCCCTTTACCCAAAAACGGAAAACTGACCCTGAACCCTAAAAATACCCCTTTACCCAAAAACTGAAAACTGACCCTGAACCCTAAAAATACCCCTTTACCCAAAAACTGAAAACTGACCCTGAACCCTAAAAATACCCCTTTACCCAAAAACTGAAAACTGACCCTAAACCCTAAAAATACCCCTTTACCCAAACACTGAAAACTGACCCTGAACCCTAAAAATACCCCTTTACCCAAAAACCCAAACTTATAATATTTTTAATAAAATGATATACTTACCAATACTTACGTTGTAATGGTATGCGTTGTAAAGGTACCTGCGTTGTAAATACATGCGTTGTAATGGTATGCGTTGTAATGGATCCTGCGTTGTAAAAAATGCGTGGTAATGGTAGGTCGTTGTAAAAGTTGCATTGTAAAGGTTGTATACCTGTCAAACTACATGCCTAAATATTTATAGGATACTACTTCCTCTACTTTTATATTTACATTAAATCAAGAAAAGGAGGAAGGTTTAGACCGAAATACCAATATGTTAGTCTTTTCCATACCGGTTATCACTGTATTTTGCTCACAGTATTTTGAAAACTCCAATAGGTCCTCTGTAAGGTTTTCTGGGCTAGATCCATAATAACCAAGCTGTCTGTGTAAAGCAGGCAGGGTACATGATAATGAAACGTCTGGACTCAAGGAAGACCTTTTTAGTCAAATAAAGGGCAGATGTGCTAACCAGAGAGCAAACAATATTGTGCTAAAAGGGGGTTTGGCCTGAAGCTGTAGCAAGATGGTGCATTATAAGCAAAGTGTCATGGAAGGTAGCATGTAACACAATCCTGTCACATTAGGCTTCTGAGAGCACCCCATATCTTCCGAATTTTCCACAGGAGGTGGGAAGATCCGAGATTCGGGCAAAGAGCTCTGGCTGTGCTGGCCCAAAGCCAGTGCATGGCATTGCAAGGCTCCTGAGGTGATACAAATAACTGCCTGGGTAGACAGAGATAATATGTGCCGAACGACCTGGAGGAGGAACGGCTTTCAAAGGTTGGAGCAACAATTGCATCAAACTGCAGAAAGGAATGAATGCAGATGGGATGGTATCACACAGATCCCAGCAGTGCCGCTGGGGGATCGGATACAAGGATGTGGCAAGAAAAGAAGGGAGCAGTAAGGAGGGGGAGCTGCAGAGTTGAAAGGGATGGCGTCTCACCGCCCTGTATCCCAGCACAGAGGGTCATAGAGTATGGGGCTTAGAGACCTACATTAAGGGGCAGCTACATATGAATACTGAAAGAGCCTATAAAACGGGGTGGGGTGACGCCTGGGGAAGACACTGGCCCACATGATCCTGGATAAGCACTGGGATGTTGGACGTAGTTGCCAGTTTGAATACTTTGTTAAATTTGTGACCCCACAAGTTGACTCCCTTCCTTAATGCAGAGTGCTGGTTATCAACTGGAGATCTTGTGGTTAGGAATTTAGGAAGATGATAACCCAGCACACTTACGATAAGAGTAAAACAACTGATGTATGTCATTTATTCCCGATTAACATGTGAATCCCAACTACACAATGGTGCAAGAAAAAGGCCACAAAACCAGAGCCAAATACGCTAGAAAAATATGCTTTCTGGAATGATGCACATAATGAAAGAGAGGATACGAGAGCCAAATCATCGCTGAAGGATGCAGGAGTTCACAATCTGTCTCTTAGAGAACTATTGCAGGCGGTCTGGGAAACCAGGTTCGCCCTGGTTTATGAAATTGACACTGAATCACTTGACAATAAACGTTTTCTCTCTGATATCAAAAAGAACCACCAGAGTTGAAACAATGGAGCATACCTTGGAGGAGCATGCAAACGCTATCAAATGCCTAAAAATGGCATTTCGACAACTAAATGAGACCACACAATGTCAGAAGGATATAAGACGCAGAAGGGAGGTCTCAGAATTACAAAGAAGGCTGTTGGTCCGCCCTGAAACAGAAGAAGGGAATAAGGACGAGCAACTCATTGAACGTTCATTTGTATTTTCGCCAAGTCTGATCCACTGCCTCGCCTCTCCCCCCTCCCCCCTCCACTTTGTGATTGAAGATTCCACCATGTCCCTAGAGTACCACCAAAACGAAGCACAAGACCAACGCCGGTGATTGCCCAGGTACATAACTATATGGACTGTGACATTATTCTAGGACAGCACGGCAACATGGCCCCACTATTTTTGAAAATTACAATATCATGATTTTCTCTGACTATACACAGGAATTCCAATCCTGACAAAAAATGTTTGATAAGGCAAAAGTGGAACTGAAAAAACGGAATATAAAGTATTGATGTTTTCCACAGCAAAACTCAAAACAGTAGCAGAAGGAAAATTATGGTCCTTTACATCGCCCAATGAATTTTGTGAATGACTGGAGGGTGTTGATTGATATAACATAGGAAACCAAAGAGGGATGAGAAAGTCGAACATCACTGATTTATGTTCAAACTGTTCTATAACAATAAATACAATTGAATAATTAGTTTGGTCAGCCTTAATGCTGCTTCAAAACTAGTAGAAATAACTACATTTCACTCCCATTTAAATGGGAAACAAAACCATTAACTTACTACAGATTGTCATGACGCATATTGTGAAAACCTTTAACATCCATCTTGATAAAGTTTATCTGCTATTTAAAAAACACATTTATTGTTGCCAACCTCTGCACATGTGTTTGCATTAGGTAAAATGCAATAAAGATAATGCGCTACCTAAAAGTTTACATATCTTTCAGTATTTAGCTCTTTCATGAAAAACCATGTGCATAAGACAAGAATACAATAAAAGAATTAGCATGGTACCATAACGAGAAAGAAAAGATCTGCACAGGTTCATGGAAAATCGCATTTTCAAAATAAGGCTTTAGGTCAGTGCTTCATTTGAGCTGGTGGTGCCTGGTGCTCGGCATCAGCACTTAATTGTCAACATCGGCACTTATGATGAATAAGACTCCCGCCCTTTCTCTCCGAACTGACAGAGATCAGATGCGGAGTATCCCAAGGCTCCTCCCTCAGCACTACACTCTTCAACATCTACATGGCCCCCCTCGCAACCATCGTCAGAAACCACGGACTCACCATAGTCTCATACGCCGACGACACCCAGCACATCCTCTCCTTCACCAAGAACCCAGATATCACCAGGTCCAATTTCCAAGAAGGGATGAAAGATGTCGCAACCTCCATAAGGAACAGCTGCCTAAAGCTCAACTCATCCTCGGCTCCAACCCCCCCGGCATGGGACAACCCCCGTGGTCCCCTGCCCTTGGAAACCCACCCACCCCAAAGGACCACGCACGCAACCTCTGCATCATACTCGAATCTTCACTCACCATGAACCACCAGATCAACGCTGTGTCCTCCACATGCTTCAACACCCTCCACATACTGTGCAAGACCTTCAAATGGATCCCCCCCGACTCCAGTAAGACCGTCACCCATGCACTCATCACTAGCAGACTGGACTACAGAAACGCTCTCTACGCCGGAATCAACAAAAACTCTTGTGCAGGCTCCAGACCATCCAGATCACCGCAGCCAGACTTATCCTCGACATCCCACGACAGGGCCACATCACCCAACACCTCCGCGACCTCCACTGGCTCCCCACCAAAAGAAGAATAGCCTCCAAACTGCTCACACACGCCTACAAAGCCCTCTGTAACACCGGACCCCAGTACCTCAACGAACGAATCTCCTTTCACACCAAGAGAAACCTCAGCTCTGCCGACCTTGCCATAGCCCTAACATCCACAGGGCCTGAGCAGGTGGCATATCCTTCTCCTATCTTGCAGCCAAGACCGGGAACTAACTTCCCCCGCGCATCCGGCCAAGCCCGACCTTGCACCAGTTCAGAAAGGATCTAAAGACCTGGCTCTTCGAATGACCTACGGGGCTGCCCGCATCCCCCCCACCAGCACCCTGAGACCCTCAAGGGTCAGTAGTGCGCTCTAAAAAACCCTGATTGATTGATTGACAGTATGTCACATGGTGGCACTGTCCATCTAATTTACAGATGAGCACAACAACAGTTGTTTATTAATTCAATATATATTAAAAATGACTAATACTTGCTACCCAAGAAATTCTTCTAGGTTTGGGGTCCTGGAATGGTCTTAAATTTCACAGTTGTAAGAGTGCAATGGTTAGTAGTTGTGCTGGTAATGCCATTGGCAGCGCTGGCAGGGGCAACAGGTGGTGCAATTCACAGTGACCTCCTGACGAAGGCCCTGGCACTTATTTTACTACAAATTAAGCACTGCTTTAGGTTACCCCCCATTTGATGAAATATCACCAAGCTGTGGTTACTGAATAATTCACAAACCATCCACTGATGAGTACTCATGTGAAAGAAGGGGTCAAAGATAAATACCTCAAATTTTTGCCAACTTTAGAAAGAATCAAACCAACTCAGACTAAAACATATTCTATGTTTTTTACTCGATAACTATTTCACCACTCATCTGAAGAGGACAAGCAAAATCTATATTTATCCTTCAGGGCACCATCAGGATAAATCTTTCATACTGTATTGATCTAAATGGATTTGTCTAAGTGTACTGTAGTCAACCAGCTAATGAACTTTCAGATGTTCATTTCAATTACAAGCTCAAAGAAGCATTTGCCTTCGGATGAGAAACCAAATTAAAATCTACTCAAAAATAATGTCTTAAAGCATTTCTACTGAATGTGACAGAGTTAACCGCAGTATCACAAATTGAACTACATCAAATTGGGCTGATGTCTAACTCTTCATAACCGCCTTTGTTAAGCTTCCATGGCTGATAAAATTATAACAAATGAAATTCTTCAACTGGCAAAGAAACGGAATGAATTGGGAAAGGAAAATAAGCACGTCATCACCGTTTAGAAACCAATCATCAACATGCAAACAGTTTAGACCCAGCAGTGAATTTTACCGATAACCCACTGACCATCAAACAAACTATCCTAGCTCAGCCATGAAGAAAGAGATAACTACTAGAGATGTAACTGGCCAGATGATAACTATCAGTGCATATCTGAGAACTGCAGAAAACGCACCTACAAGTGGGTGGAACAGCTAAACAATTCACTTAACAATTTCTCTTGAAATTCACTTAACTACCTTAGTTATTTTCTTCAACGATCACTCAGTAAGGTCTGTTTATGATAAATTGAAAAAACAGCCTAGATTACAATCAGCAGTCTAATGGGGGCAGAAAACGATGCTTAAACAATGGATATGTTCCCCCTGCTGGAGGATATAATCCTGGATTGTTATCTTGTTACAAATGGAGTTCACTGAAGGTGCCTTGTACAAAGTGCATGAGGATACTCGAACTTATAAAGGTCTACTTTATAGCTATTATAAGTTCTCTAACAAAGAAGTATCTCTGTTAATATATTGTATGACAGAATTATTCAAGGCGATTTATGTATGCCTTAAATGAACTCAACCTAATCTTTGCTTATCTTTGTACTGGAGTTGACTTAAAATTGTTTGCAGACTATGCACCACCTTACAGTCAATTAATTTGAAATAACTTACTGTGGAAATGTAAAACAATTCAGCCTGGACTGGCACACCATCTTTAGCCTTCATAAAATATAGCACCTAAAAGAACATTCTACAAGTAGCTGGAAGTGGATGCATACAACTGTAAACTGTAGCCACTCTCCAATGTACAAATACATCTTAGACCCCACGTCGATCTTTTTTCCTCACTAGTGTCACTGGGATCAGCACAATGCATCAATCATACTTAAACTGAGACCATGCTGAATCTTCAACAATTGAAGTCATTTTCGAACTTTCAAAAAGCTCTCGAAGGATTCCACAAGTGCTCCAGGAAATTAGTAACTGTTGCATGTTTTCAAGGATTGCTCAAATGATTAACCACTTCCGCATTGGGAACAAAAAGAAAAAATGCATTTGCACTTAAAACGTTTTTCCTCCAGATGTAAAATATTTTATTTGTATCCTTACTAGACGGTGCTATTAATACTGGGAGTATTTCCTTCTAATTCCCACGTCCGTGTTACCAGCAGTTGCTGTTACAACACATGCAAAGCTTTTTGAAGAAAATGAAAAAGGATATATTTAGGAAATCCAAATGATGCATTTTCCAACAGGAAAAACACGCAGGCATTTCCATAGTTCGTGTTTCTAAGATTGCTCCTTATTGCAAATCTCTTGAAGATTGCATAATCCAGGGAAAACATGGTTCACCTTCCGAAATGAGAAGTCTGTGAAGACATTTCACATCTATACCCGAATCACCTTGAAGTTTGTATAAGTGTGCAATAGTTTCAGATATTATATATCTGCGAATTGTAGTTTGCAGCTTAAGGAGCTAATTCTCCAAAGCAATTAAAAACGGTGTGTATTCAGAGGCCTCCTGCAATTTTATTCCTCCAATAAAGCTTTCTTTTCTAATATGCAAAAAATAAGAACAAATTACGCTGTTTGTCTCACAAGAAAATATACAATTCTGATAAGCCACCAATTATAAGTGTACCACATTTTGTATGGGCATGAAGGGATTAGATGCTGTGATTTGGGAACAACCTAATTTTCTAAAGTAACACGAACCCATATACCAATAACAGTATCTCAATTGTCCCACCAAATGGTATTTATTCTACAAAATATGTTGCAAAATAGTATTTTGCTAAGAGGCAAGTTCACCATTTACCAGGAAAATACGAATAATTGTAATTAACAATTTGAAACTTTTCAATTGCAGATACCTTTCTAACAGCAAACAGAAGTGATACCTCAAGAGCTGCAGGAGGACCCTGCCTAAATGCTGGAATTTAAAATCAGCACAGAGTGCCCCAAATCTGGGGAAATCGGGCAAATGAAGTGGTAGGAGCAATACTTGACTTTAAAATAGATAGAAGGTTTAAAACTTGTCTACACTTTCTTATTCTAAGACTTGAATTGTAAATGAGAAAGTCATCAAATATGTGGCAATTATTTTTGAGCAGTAGTATTCGGAATCAGTGTTTCTTTCAGCATAACTGAGATGAGAAAGGTTTCCTTCTAATATAAAACCTGATACAATGATTCATTTGGGACTTATTTATCTAACCTGTTTTGCGGTCACAAAGCCTGTAAATTACAAAATCGTAGGCTTTGCAACCATAAAATAGTGGGTCACAATATTGAAGGGTCTCCCCTAGTGCCATTTCACGAATGCCTCTTACACTTTTTCAAGCAGCAGCAGACTCCTCCCTTATACCGATTAACGAGGTGCTAGTTTCTGCAAATGGGCATTTTGCACGGTAACTGATTTATGAATGACCATAAAGACGATCAGGGCCCCTATACCCATAATAGCAAATTTTCCCGTTTGCGCCACAACACACCTTAAAAAAGGTGCGCCTGGCACAAGAAGGGAAAGTGTGCCCTATTATGGTGATTGCACTGCCCTTTGGGCAAGTGCGAACTCGTGCTGCCCTTGGGGCAGAATATTCAAGTGAATTACTGATTGGGTGCTTCAAAGTCGCTCTGTGTTTCACAGTGCAAGGGGCAGCATGGGTGAGGGCACACAGCAGGCTCACATGCCGTTGGTGCCCCCAGGGCACTTTCTGTAATACAGCCCCAAGCAGCTAACTCGTCTGTGTGCAAAATGCCCAGGCTGAATTGTGACCGGGTCTTAGTACATCAGGCCATTTATCCTTAAAAATACAAACAAATCGTGTGAAGGGGTGGACAGCAAGATTATGTAGTTGTTACATAATAAACAATACAGTAATTATGAAGCAGTCCCACAGGCAGGAACTGGATAGGACCATATGAGCAGACAGAGGAACAAAAAAATGTAGTTGGTTTCTTGAGGCTCACTTTGATGAGGCTTATCTGGGTCAAAGAGGAGAGAATCTCAACTTGGAACATGGGGTTTAGAGGTGGGAAAGCAATGTTTCGTTCACAAACAACAGTTCTGAGTAACAAGATCAGCATAATGTGGAGGATCAAAAGGGTGAGTCCGTGCATGGACTTTCAAGGGGCCAGCTGGTGAATGATGCCACAGTAGCTTTCAAAACCCAAACATATGTTCATATAAAGGAACATTCTACATTGCCTATTGCGGGTGATTGTTGGAAAGCCAGAAATGAGTAATGACTAGTGTTTTTTTCACTGCTGTGGAACGCTCCTTCCCTATGAAAATGGGGACTTTTAAGGAAGATGCTTTGTGCACTGTAAGCCAGATTGTCTAAAGTCTGTAGGAGAGGCAGATCTGGTTAATATAAACATGGATAGAAATGCTTACAATATTATCAAAGAGTGTGCAGCAGTAGTTGAACAAGGAGAGAGTAATAATGACCCAGTTTTCAAAGGTCTACAACTTTAATCAGTGTGCAGAGCAGACAGTGATGCTGGGTGGAGCTTTGAAAGGTGAACATGCTGTAAAAGGCATAGCTGACTACCAAGGTAACAAAGGAAGTAGAGTCGCCATTCCAATGAGTGGGTAACAGTCCAGGTCTTTGCATGCTGGGATTTGCAGGCTTCTTTAAACAACTATAAAACCAGGTCTACAATTCACAGAACTCAAAGAAAATACATGGAATTGGTGAGATATGCATGCAAGGAACTGGGAAACCTGAGAGCTTTGAGGTAGAGAGCAGAATTGCATTGCAAAACTTAGTCAGCTTCTGTGACTCCAGGAGGAAGAAAGATAAAAAGCATTATGGTTAGAGGTGAGTTATGCAATGGTTTTGTGTGCAATAATGATCATTTCAATCTTCACAAGGGTCACGTTAGCACGTGTGTTAAATTTGCCACAGTAGTCCAGAGCATGGTATGGTCAACTATATCAAAGGTGGCTAAGTAATCCATAAGGACACAGATGGCCCAGAGATGGTTGTGATTAGTAGGGGTGATGAAGTTAAAAACATGGTCAAGAGTAATCTCAGAGTCAAGCAATCTGCAGAAAAACAATTGTAAGGGAAGATGAATGCTGCACTGGTGAGGTGGTGATTATACCTTTTTAAAGAGCTGGCTATCAACAGTTTTGGAGCATAGATGGGTATTCAGGCAAGTGGGAATGGAGAAGTCAGTCTATAGCTTCATTGGTTTAAGGATGAATTCAGCAGCTGGCAAGCAGAGTGTAAAGACAACAATAGTGGCCAATTAAATATGTGCTACAAATAGGAGGCATAGAGCATTTAATGATTTGTTTAAAGGAGTTGGGAGAAAACATAAGTGAGGAATGCACGCCAGCTTGGCTAACTAGGTGTTAAAAAAGGGTGCAGAGCAATGAGAGGGTAAAGGGAAGAACTAGCAAATGAAATTTGAGATTGATAGGGTAAAGTTGGAGGAGGGTAATGCACTGTCAACTGGAACACAAAGCAGTAAATTGTTTTGCAGTGAGCAGATGTAAAGACCACAAGGCCCGACTCCATCTTGAGCATCTTGAGAACCAACATGCCTGCCTTTGATGTAGATGTCTTCTTTCCTTATTTTTCCAAAGAACTCGTGAAAGTGTGAAGTCACTCAGACAATGATGTCTCTATTTCAAGGTCAGACAAGAATAATAAGCCAAACAGTGTAGTCTTACCATATTTGTTTATAAGAATGTGCCTCAGACTATCATTTTGATGCACATACCTTATGTCAGACACCCCTAAGGTTAGGTCGGATATTCTAAGTTTATATAAGATACAGTAAAAAATGCCTGACACTTGAGAACAAGTCAGGAGAGGTCCTTTGCCCCAGATTATCACTCAAGATACTGCCAGAAAAGGTCTTGACTACCGGAGATGCTGCTGCATCATAATTTCTACTGAAAGCTGATATCGAGCCAAGTCTGGTGTCTTGTGGTTACATTAGGCCCAGACAGAAACACCCTTTTACATTTTCTTGTTGAAAAGTTGCCTTCTCTCCCTAAACATGACGACATCTGACACATACATTTATTTGCGTGCACATACGGGATGATATTCTTCAAACTCAGCTTTGCTTACACCACCACTTTGTAGAGACACTATCAAGCACCTTATAAATTCTGCACAAAGACTAACTTGACCACGCAAAATGTTATTGTTTTGACCGCTCGGTGACAGAGCTATCACAAAAGAATAAACAATAACGGCCAGACTGGGACGTTGGCATGGTTTCAAGGATGATGCTATCATATATACAACATAAACCCTTTGTTTAGACAGATAAGCATTTCACTGACACTGAGAGGTCGACCAATGCCAGAATTCAAGCTCAGCTGATTCCTGTTTACCTCACTTAAGGTTCTCCATCAAGAAAGGCAGCCTGATGATACTTACCCACAAGTAATTGGGAGTTAGATCACCCAACAGGGATTGGCAGAAACACTCGCCCTAGACATGATAGGTTAGAATGCGCTAGGTAGGAGTAAAAAGCATTACAGAATTTGTATGCAACCATAAATTCTCTGTAATCAGCAAAATGGTTGAACTATTAACCTTTTTCACCATTCTCAATGCAAATCACATTATTTTGTTTCCATTGGTTAATGCAGGCAACAATTTTACTCAAGAATGAAAATGCTCCAATACATATTTAAATGTTTTACTGTGCATTTTTTGTGTATCTCTTTGGGTATTCATAAGTAACTATGCAAAGGGGTTCTAGATCTGTTACCACGATTTCCTTTGGGAGTGAGGCAGTACATCCATTTTCTATCTTGTCAGGTTAGGGGTATGGATGGGGCACAGTGAGCTAGCAGGACTTAGGGTAACATACCCAGACAGTGTGCGTGGAGTCAGTTTCACACAGTTCTGATGTCCAACAACAAACAATTTTACTTGGGAAAGTATAAGCAGCATGACACGAGGAGAGGAGCTGATGAGACGTGGTTTTCTGGTGAATAAACACGATTATGTGACCACTGTGCCGTTTTCTTTTTTGCATCAGAATGCTGAAGGAATATATATATATATATATATATGTATATATATATATATATACATATCCAGACAAGCAAAGAGAAAAGGCCACAACTGGGGAAAATTTCGGAAGCGCTTTTAATAATCTGCCTAAACAGAGTAGAATTCTGTCACCCTCTATGGCGGATGCATTTCGGCGTGGTCAGCCTCTTCAGCGCCAGGTGCTAGTGATTGAGGAAAGGGGTGTGAGTGAAGGTTTTATGTGTCCTGCCTTCTCCTCATTCACGGACGGCAGCCCCTCCCACATCGATGTCATCACAGCATATACTTCCTGTAGTCCGCCTGGTCATCAGCGCCTACAGGTTCCAGCATGCAGTAGCAAGACTCTGGTAAGTATCGCAGGAAAAGTGGGGAAGGAATATTGTGCTCCAAATTCAGTGAATTAGCCCCAATGTCCACAAACACACTTGAGCAGCGGCGCTTCCTCCAGTCCCCAAGCCGCTTAAACCAACTCAGCAACGGAATCCTTTCTGGCGGGGGCAGGCATGGCAATCCTACCTGCCCGACGTGGTGCGCAGTGGCATCCATACCATCATACTTCTTCCATGGCTGGGTGGTGGGCCCTGCGAATTCCGGTACCCCGGAGAAGAAACAACTACGAGCAGTGATCCAGCGTGAGCAGGGCCTCTTGAGAAAGAGGGGGCCTTTAAAGCGCGACACTGGAGAACACGCTAAATTGTATCCAGACAAGCTCCTTCGTGGAAAGAGAAAAGGCCACAACTGGGGACATTTTCGGAAGCGCTTTTAATAATCTGCCCAAACAGAGTAGAATTATGTCACCCTCTATGGCGGATGCATTTCGGCGTGGTCAGCCTTTTCAGCGTCAGGTGCTAGTGATTGAGGAAAGGGGTGTGAGTGAAGTTTTTATGTGTCCTGCCTTCTCCTCATTCAAGGACGGCAGCCCCTCCCACATCGATGTCATCACAGCATATACTTCCTGTAGTCCGCCTGGTCATCAGCGCCTACAGGTTCCAGCATGCAGTAGTAAGACTCTGGTAAGTATCGCAGGAAAAGTGGGGAAGGAATATTGTGCTCCTAAGTCAGTGAATTAGCCCCAATGTCCACAAACACACTTGAGCAGCGGCGCTTCCTCCAGTCCCCAAGCCGCTTAAACCAACTCAGCAACGGAATCCTTTCTTGCGGGGGCAGGCATGGCAATCCTACCTGCCCGACGTGGTGCGCAGTGGCATCCATACCGTCATACTTCTTCCATGGCTGGGTGGTGGGCCCTGCGAATTCCGGTACCCCGGAGAAGAAACAACTGCGAGCAGCGATCCAGCGTGAGCAGGGCCTCTTGAGAAAGCGGGGGCCTTTAAAGCGCGACACTGGAGAACGCGCTAAATTGTATCCAGACAAGCTCCTTCGTGGAAAGAGAAAAGGCCACAACTGGGGAAAATTTCGGAAGCGCTTTTAATAATCTGCCCAAACAGAGTAGAATTATGTCACCCTCTATGGCAGATGCATTTCGGCGTGGTCAGCCTCTTCAGCGCCAGGTGCTAGTGATTGAGGAAAGGGATGTGAGTGAAGGTTTTATGTGTCCTGCCTTCTCCTCATTCACAGACGACAGCCCCTCCCACATCGATGTCATCACAGCATATACTTCCTGTAGTCCGCCTGGTCATCAGCGCCTACAGGTTCCAGCATGCAGTAGCAAGACTCTGGTAAGTATCGCAGGAAAAGTGGGGAAGGAATATTGTGCTCCAAAGTCAGTGACTATATATATATATATATATATATATATATATATATATATATACACACATATATACATACATATATTACCTACTGGCGGTCGCCAGTAGGTAGTTATAGTTAGGACCTAGCTACCATAGGAAATCCGCAACATTCTATTGGGAATAACTCTGGTGCCGGTTGAGGAATTTGTGTGCAATTTTCCAAAATTTTGGCCAGCTCCGCTCCGCTCCTTCCCTGGAAGTTTCGGGGGGATTCGTGAAGTGGGGGCTGAGAAAAAAGGGGGGTCCCAAAACGTGTTTTCCCCATGTTAATTTCCATAGGACGGTCTGACAAGTCTACAGCCAGAACCGCTGAATAGAATTATGCCAAACTTGGCAAAATTGTAGGGACTGGTACGCAGATGTGCCTTTGCTATATTTGGTGAAAATAGCTCCAGTATTTTTTTTGAAAATTAACTTCAAAAACACATATATATCTATAGGCGCGCTCCGAGCGCTCACCGGTACGCGTACCGGGGAGCGCACCCGGCGCGCTACGGGAGTGCGCGAGCGGAAAGCTGATTGGCTGTCGGGTGTCTGTCAACATTCTAAACAGTCCGGAGAGTCCGCCATCTTGTGTCTTGGTAGAATCGAGACACAAGAGGTGAAAAAGAAAGGGGGAAATAATTAAAAGGGGGCAGAGTAGACACCCCCTGACCCCCTAGGTTTTCTGAGGGGGGCCTAGAAGGACCCTGAAGAGCAAAAAAACGTTGTTTTAAAAAAAAAAATTAAATGTAAGCGCTGGGAGCGTTCCCAGGTGCGCTCTCCGGTACGCGCACCCTGAGCGCACCACGGGAATAAATAGTGCAAGAAAATAGAGTAAAAAAATAATTTAGAGTGCTTAGAGGTAGGGTAGCTATGAAAAGAGCTGTTGTGTTATGTGGGTGTTTTTTGTACCTACAAGTAGGTACCAATGCAGAGTCTTATATTCAAGAGGAAAACTCTATTCCCCTCATCTGTAAAATACACACCATCTCTCCTATAGATGCCTTGCATGTTGTAACGCAAGTTGTTGTGGTAAATGGAACCCATACCATAGTCTCTGAGGAAAGCAGAAACAGATTTATTCACATGTTTCCTTGCTTTCTCAATCTGTGGACAAAATTGGTTGGACCAGTTCCATTTTTGCCTTTGGCATATATTAGAAAATACCAAGGCAGTTTTTGGAAAAAGTGACATCAATTGCCCAAAGATGTCCTTTAAACGCATTTCCAGACCTACCCCAGTCAAAGTGCCTAGGTCATTTCCACCACAGTGCACAATTATAAGGTCAGGGTGTGGTAAATGCATAAAGGATTTTACCAATGGTATCAATTGATGACTTCTCAATCCTCTCTGTCCAATCCATACAATGTCCACATTTGGTAAATCAAGGTTGTAAATACCTCTGTTAGCTGCGTATTTTTTACTCCAGTGGACATAGCTATGAGCCACAAACCAGACTTTTGGCATCTTGAAGGTAGATGTGCTTCTAGTCAGATGAGTTGTGGAAATGAAATGGCAGTTTGATTATGAAAAAAAGTGGTTGAGAATCAGTGCACTTGAAAAACCAGAAATGATTGGTGCTTTCTTAAAAATTCTCCACTGAAAATTAGGGTGCATGCTTTTTTTTTTTAAAAGTCATTTCAATGCTTGAGAAAAAGTCATTTAAAGAAACATTGCTCTTCATTAGCTAGTACATTGAGAGGTCAAACACCCTTGATGGATTCTTTTGCAACATAGTATGATGAACTTGTGAACTGTGTGCTGGGTTAGGAGGGAGTTACCATGGTTACAGGCTGAATGAGCACTGGGGGGATGGGTGAATATTATGTGAGTTTCAAAGTGTTGAAATGTAGAACCTATTAAAATGTGCAGTTTAGTTTTGAATTAAGAAAAAACCATAGGTTTCAGGGGAGTTATAGTTAGCTGGACATTTCTCACTCCCTATAACTCAGCCATACTCCCACACTCACCTTCTTTCAGACCTTCTCCTTTACTTTCCTTCGTGTCTCTTCCCTTCTTTCGCTCCTTCACTCTTTTACCTTCCCTTACTCTCCTTACTCCACTTCACTAACTCCTTCTCTTACTCCCTCTGTCCTCTTACTTCTACACTCCCCTTCCCTCATTCTCTCTCTGTTAGCCTCATTCTCTCCGTCCCCTTAGTCTCTCACTCCTCTTCTGTCCCGCTCACTCCCTATAACTCAGCCATACTCCCACACTCACCTTCTTTCAGACCTTCTTCTTTACTTTTCTTCCTCTCTCTTCTCTTCCTTTATTCCTTCACTCTTTTCCCTTCCCTTACTCTCCTTACTCCACTAACTCCTTCTCTTACTCCTTATGTCCTCTTACTTCTACACTTCCCTTCTCTCACTCTCTCTCTGTTACCCCCATTCTCTCCGTCCTCTTAGTCTCTCACTCCTCTTCTATCACGCTCACTCCCTATAACTGAGCCATACTCCCACACTCACCTTCTTTCAGACCTTCTCCTTTACTTTCCTTCCTCTCTCTTCCCTTCCTTCACTCCTTCACTGTTTTCCCTTCCCTTACTCTCCTTACTCAACTTCACTAATTCCTTCTCTTACTCCCTCTGTCCTCTTACTTCTACAGTCCCCTTCCCTCATTCTCTCTCTGTTAGCCTCATTCTCTCCGTCCCTTTAGTCTCTCACTCCTCTTCTGTCACGCTCACTCCCTATAACTCAGCCATACTCCCACAGTCACCTTCTTTGAAACCTTCTCCTTTACTTCCCTTCCTCTCTCTTCCCATCCTTCGCTCCTTCACTCTTTTCCCTTCCCTTACTCCCCTTACTCCACTTCAGTAACTCCTTCTCTCAATCCCTCTGTCCTCTAACTTACTCACTCCCCTTCTCTCACTCTCTCTGTTACCCCTATTCTCTCCGTCCTCTTAGTCTCTCACTCCTCTTCTATCACGCTCACTCCCTATAACTGAGCCATACTCCCACACTCACCTTCTTTCAGACCTTCTCCTTTACTTTCCTTCCTGTCTCTTTCATTCTTTTGCTCCTTCACTCTTTTCTCTTCCCTTACTCTCCTTACTCCACTTCACTAACTCCTTCTCTTACGCCCTCTGTCCTCTTACTTCTACACTCCCCTTCCCTCATTCTCTCTCTGTTAGCCTCATTCTCTCTGACCCCTTAGTCTGTCACTCCTCTTCTATCACGCTCACTCCCTATAACACAGCCACACTCCCTCACTTATGTTTCTTTCCTCCCTCACTCAGTCCTCTACTCTCACTTTTTCTTTCTCTTTCTCTGTCTCTTCTCTCCCTTACTCACCTTGTCTCACACTCACTTGCCTTTATCCAGTCTGTATCTCCACTCTTTCCTCAACATCACTGCTCTTTTCTTACCCTTCCACACCCCCGTTCCTTTACTACATTTTCTTCCCTTATCCTCATTCCCCATGTTCACTCTCCTTCTCCTCACTCACCTCCCACACTCACCTTATTTCAGTCCCCCTACTTCTCTTCCCTTCTCCTCTCATCCCTTTCTTTGCTTTCTCACTCATTTTCCTTTCCTCTCTCACTGCACTCCACTTCAGTTACTTTTTTTGAATTTTTTAAGAATACAGCTCTTTTTTGAAAATTGGAGATAGTTCGAAAAAGAACTTTTTTTTCCCTTCTTTTTTCGTTTTTTTCTCAACAAAAACAAAAACAGGGAATGTCAAACTGCTCAACAGGAGCAAAAAAAAAAGAGTCAAAATTAGTGCTGGGGACGGCAGCTGTGGTTTTCTCTTGTTCGGACAATGTTCATAATACTTTGTTCACCGTAACAAAGTAGTTCATCAAAGTCTTTACATTTGATTGTGATGCCATAAAAAACAGGCTGAATATTAGGAATCAGCTGTTCAGGTCGCCCCCTCACCGATGATGCAGTTGGTCCTCCAGTCGAAGTTGAAGCACCATCCCTTGGAGCATCTCGTGCCAGATCTCTGACATTCTCCCGGGCATAGTTCTGGGGGTGCCTCCTCTGAACGTGCCGAATCATGGTCGAATTTCCAAAGCTGTATTTCCTTGTAGGGTCACCCCGTGAAAGGACAGTATGGCAAATTCTGTACTCCACCTTTGGAGCATTCACTTTTTTTTTATCTGCTGGTATTGTGAAAAACTTCCAAATGAAGTGCTCCTTTACCCTGGGCTGAGGAGCCTCTTCCTGTATGAACTCATCCGAGTCCTCACTGCTACTGGTGGGTCTAGCAGCCATTAAAATTCCAAAAAGGTTGAGCAGAAAAAAACAGGTCTTGCAGTCACAAAAGTGAAAGAAGAAGTGAAGGAAATGGGTGGGGTTTTCATTCTTTGTAAAAAAAAACTTAGCAACCAATGAAAAGTGTTATTTTAAGGTCACATGACTTGACGCGCTTACACTGCGCGCACCGGAGCGCTTTCGGGGGCGCTTACGCAGCACGAACGTGGGCGCTTCCGTGGGCGCTTACGCGGCGCGCCTAAATGACGTTTTGCTAGCTTTACGGAAATGCAAAATCATTTCCCTTCTGAAAATCAAAAATACTACTTTTATAAGTCTGGTACTGAATGTCTTGCATTATTATTTAGTTTTCATACATATTTTTTTTTACGAATGCAGAAATGGCGCTCTCGCTGCGCTCTCGGGTGAGCTTACCGGTGTGCGCACCCTGAGCGCTCCAAGACAAAATGATATGGGTAAGCTTACCGGGGCGCGCACCCTGAGTACATTGAAAAAATAATTTTTTTAATAAATTAATAATAATTAATAGTTATACAAAACAGCTAATAAAAAAAAACACTAAAAATCGTAGGTTACAAACTCGATATACAAAGGAATAAGCTTTTAAAAAACCTTTGAAATTCACAGAAAAAACCAGAGGTTTCACAATCGTTATAGTTAGGAATTAGCAATTAAAAAACCTTTGAAATTCACTGAAAAAACCATAGGTTTCACATTTGTTATAGTTAGGAATTAGCATTTAAAAAACCTTTGAAATTCACTGAAAAAACCATAGGTTTCACACCAGTTATAGTTAGCTGAACATTCTACTCATACAAAACCATTGAAATTCCCACGTTATAGTTAGTAGGACTCCCTATTACTCGCGCGCCCGCAATCCACTGCTGATGATGTCACATATTACATCATTCATGACATGGTCAGTGACATCACTGATGACATCACTGATGACATCACTGATGACATCTCAAATGACATCACTGATGACATCTCAAATGACATCACTGATGACATCTCAAATGACATCACTGATGACATCATTCATGTGATAATACGATGCACCTCCTCACACTCTAATCTAACCTTTGATACATCCAGTGTTAAATACAGACTACCATTCCAGAAACCATTGACACACCAATACCAATTACTACATACGCACTCACTGATTCAACACACATATCCACTCATTCACACATACAATCACTCATACATACAGTCAGTCATCAATACAACACTATTATATGCACTCATACACTTATACAGACACTCACACACTGCCACTCATTCATAGAGTTACTCACACACCTAGTCAGTCATGCAAAGAATCAATCACACTCCCATTTCCTCATCTATACAGTTATACACACAAAACCTTACTTATTCAAACATAGATACACACATACTTACTCTCTTTAACAATCACTAATAGAAGTACACATTGATCCATACAGTCACTTACGCAATCACAGGCTCTCATGTATAGTCATTTATATATGCCAACTCTCACATGCACTGTGTTTTATATATGTACTTACTTGGACATGTAGCACTGAGATATCCATTTACTCACCAACACACCCATGCACAGAGTTAACCGCCCATACAGCTCTTTCCACATGCACCCTTGAACCCATATACCAAGTGAATCAACTGCTCACACATCTATGCACAGAGTCACACACCTCCCAGCCACCCTCACATACAAATACTTGGGCAACCAATCAATAACCCATATAGCCACTCATATAGCTACTGATCAACACATGCAGCAGCTTACACAACAACAGACATACTGATGCACACATTCAAACAGATTAGTCACTAACCAATGCATTCAGTAAGACACATTTAATCACTCACTCATACAGTCAGTCACGCACCTACTAAATCCTTCATCCTGTCACTCATACATCCACTCATTCTTCAATATATAAAACATATTTTTACTTTTCAGAAACACACATTCACTGGATACTGTCATCAGTGATGTCATTTGAGATGTCATCCGTGATGTCATTTGAGATGTCATCAGTGATGTCATCAGTGATGTCATCAGTGATGTCACTGATCATGTCATGAATGATGTAATATGTGACATCATCATCAGTGGATTGCGGGCGCGCAAGTTATAGTGAGTCCAACTAACTATAACGTGGGAATTTCAATGGTTTTGTATGAGTAAAATGTTCAGTTAGCTATAACTGGTGTGAAACCTATGGTTTTTTCAGTGAATTTCAAAGGTTTTTGTAAATGCTAATTCCTAACTATAACAAATGTGAAACCTATGGTTTTTTCAGTGAATATATATATACACACATATATATATATATATATATATATATACACACACACACACATATATATACATATATACATACATATATACATACATATATAAATCCAACACAGTGTTCCACTTAATCCCCAGCCCAAGCGGCAGCGGTGTGCGTTGTCAGTGTGGGAACCACAACAACAATTAAAGTCCGTTTCCATCAGGCCACTAAAAAAGTGCACCCCAAGTTGCTGTGTGACATCTTTATTGCTTATTAATCAGCGAAAGGAGTGCTCAGGAAGCACTTGCAACACCCGAGCACTCTTTCTGCTTATTTATATTGCCAATGTTTTTGCCCAACATGCAGTTGTTTCATTAGAAGGTTAAAGAATGCTCTCATACCAATGGGAAAGAAGGTCTAAGATTCAAAAAGCCTCGTATGTAGACATAGTTTAATACATCTTTTATAATTCATGATATGTCTCAGTAAACCCTTTGCAGAAGAATGTGGGAAAGCAGGAGGATAATTTGTTCTCAAGAAGCATTGAAAGACGATGGGACGTGAGGAGAAGATGCTACACAAACGGCAACATTTCTTTTGACTGTTTATATTAGTGCATGTTCCTAGAGTCGGTCAAAAGCCCTTTTTCTTAGACCCTTGCTAATTGTCCCCACTGAAGCTGAACTCTAACAGCTTAATGCTGAGGGCTGAACACTGATTTGCTGTCCCTTCCCTACCTGATTTTCTGAATGCAGTTGCTACTGCATGATTATTTGTCCTCAGTTTCTGAGACGTATTGAGTTGGTAAGAACCTCTTTTTATGAGAAGTTTAGCCATTATTGACTAATTGAATTTAAGCTTTATCCTACTTTTCCCTCTCGATCTTGCCCTCTTTGTGAGTTTCTTCTAACACCATTTTCACCCTATTATCCAGAATAGGGGATTCTTTTCTTTATGGAACATGCTTGATGCATTATTTGTTATGATTACTCTAACCATTTTTTATGATCAATTCTGTAATCTGACTGACACTTAAACTAACTGAATAAAGAATTAAAAGAAAAAGAAAGCTTACTAAACCTTTTAAATTAAAATAAAACCCTTAAAAAGTACACCTAACTTTCTGTAGTGACTGAACCTATAAATAGTATTGTGATTTTAATTTATGTGATGCATAGCTCCTGCTCTTCTCATAAATGACGGCAAAGGTCTATCGCCGAGAAGTAAAGGGAAACATCACGAGCTGGGATCGATCCCTACTGGTGTGAGATAGAGATGTTGAACCATCTTATTTAAAGGGATTCCCGCTCCAGCCCTTTTATATTGTGAGTAAACACTGGTTAAAATAGAAATTATGTGTCTCATCAAATGTTTCAAGATGTGTGTACTGACCTTGTAGCCATACATTAAAATTTTTTTTTTTCTTAAGACCGTTATTGACAATCGTGCACATCAGGTTACAAGGTAATCAGATAGTACTGCGGCACAACAGGAGAAAATAGAAACATCGCACCAGTCATAAACAGCATGGAGGCAGTGCAGGGGCGGCCTTAGGCATGTGCAAGCTGTGCACCTGCACAGGCCCGCCAAGCCCCAGGGGCCGCCACGCCAATATATATCCTTAATATAAGAATCCTTTGAGGATAGATACATACTGGCGTGGCGGCCCCTGGTAGGGATTTGGCGGCCTCCGGCTCTGTTCCACTTCCAAACACCCTTAGGCATGTGCAAGCTGTGCACCTGCACAGGCTCGCCAAACCCCAGGGGCCGCCACGCCAATATATATCCTTAATATAAGAATCCTTTGAGGATAGATACATATTTGAGTGGCGGCCCCAGGTAGGGATTTGGCGGCCTCCGGCTCTGTTCCACTTCCAAACACCCTGACCCCCTCTTCACTGGCCTCCGCGCCTGCGTTCCTCCTGGGGCCCCCTACCTACGCTCCCTGCACAGGGTCGCCATGAGCCTAGAGCCACCCCCGGGCAGTGATACAATAGCGGCACATAGTAGAATGAAAGGTAAAGTGGCATGATGCGGACCATGAGAGGGCAGCAAGGGGCATCAGTCGGGGCGGAATAGAGGCAAGAAGGGCACGAGAGGACAGCAACGAGTAGGGGAGGAAGGAGGATTCCTATGCACTAGCACTGGCGGCCGTAGCGGGCGGAGTGCCGGCAGGGAGCGCGGGAGAGGTTGAAGATGGAGAGGCATTCCGGGAGAGGAAATATGAAACAAGAGGGCCCCAGATATTGCGCGGCCAACCAGTAACCAGCGTTAGTTCCCAAAATTCTGATAGGAGTGTCTGCAGCATCTTCAAGCCAGGCACTTGCCTTGGGTGCGGGCCTCCGACCCCAATGTTTAGCAACTCTAAGATGCGCGAGAACGAGCAGCATGGCCGTGAGTCGGCGGAAGGCATCAGGGAAGTGCCTCACCAGGCCGAGTAGGCAGGTCAGGGGATCTGGCAAGACAGGAGAGGAGCTTATCTCTGTAAAAATAGTGCACACTTCGAGCCAGTATGTAGAGACCAGGGGGCAAGGCCAAGCAAGATGAGAGAAGTCCGCCGCAGGAGACGAGCACCGGAGACATCTAACACAAGGGACAAGACTCATTCTAAATAACAGAGCGGGGGAGCGTTACAGCCGGTGTAAATATTTAAAATGTAAGAGGCGCAGGCGGTAGTTGGGAGATAAGCGTTTGGTCTGCTTACAACAGTACAGACAGTCCTCCTGAGAGAGATCGAAGCCCAAGTCCTCGCTCCAGGCCATGCGGGCACAATCAGCAGATATTGAGGAGGCCGCTAGCGTGGTGGCATAGAGCCTAGAGACCAGTCTGCGAGGAGAGGAAGAAGTGTATGTCAGGTCAATGGAAGCCATCGAAAGGGGGGCTGTGAAAACGTGGGATGCAAATCCAGACACGACGCTCCAAGTTGATAATAAAGCAGTGTGTCCATTAGGCCAGACTCGGCTGGCAGTGAAAAGAAATTGCTGTTGGGGTAGAGGTCAGATATAGTGGCCAGACCCATGCCAGCCGCACGTTTCGCCATTCCTGCCGTGTGCAGTGAGGGGAAAGCCGGGTGGTATGCGACAGGCATGGCGCCAGCGGAGAGCAAGCTGGAGCTCATATATTTCCGTCCCAAGACCAGCGCAGGGCCTCCACCGTGTCAATTTCTCCACGTGGCGGCTTGGCAGGGGCAAAGATCGCAGTCTGTAGGGGCAAGGGGGCGCCAGGTCGGCTTCATCCGCCACGTGAGGCTGGAATGGCGTTGGATGCAGCCAGAAGTGAAGGAAGCTGGCCTGGGCACTGAGGGTGTATAGTTTAAAATCCGGGGCACCCAACGCGCCGCAAGCGTGGGGAAGCGTGAGGATATCATATACAATTCTAGGCTGCGCCCTGCCCAGACAAGGGAGATGATTAGGGATCGGAGCGTGCGGAAGAAGAGAGCTGTGAGAGAAACAGGCACATTCAGAAACAAATATAAAAATGTCGGGAGCAATACCATCTTAGCGATGGCGATACGCCCATGCCAAGGATAGAGGTAGGTGCCGCCAAAGGGATATCTTGATCTCCAGCCAATGAACCGCCCGGCCAAAATTGGCTTTCCAAAGTTCATCCACATTCTTCCGAGCCACATGCCCAGATATCTGGTGGGTCCCCATGCCCACACAAAAGGGTTAGTCCGGAGTGAAGGGGAAAGTGGCATCTGTCAAAGGAAAAAGGATAGACTTGCTCCAATGAACCTGGATGCCGGATAAACCCACTAATCGCACCACCTCACAGACCATAGGGCCGAGGTTCTCTTGAGGATGGCTGACTTAGAGCGTGATATCGTCCGTGTACATGGAGACGACCAGGGTCAGGCCACTAAACCCAGGCCCCTCTGAGTGTGAGGCTGCCTGAGCCTGGCTGCAAGGGGTTCCATGGTCACAACGAAAAGCATAAGCGAGAGTGGGCACCCCTGCCTAGTACCCCTCGAGACGTGAATGCGTTCTGATATCTGACCATTGATCCGGAGGCGAGCCACCGGGAGGGCGTAAAGGAGATGGACTTTGCACAGAAAAACCGGGCTAAAGCCAAGACGGGGGAGAGATAAAAAAGGAAGGGCCATACGGGAGTATCAAAGGCCTTGGCGGTGTCTAAAAGAGCCGCTAGAGCCGGTAGAGCGTGGTTGGTCTGATGAAGTACAGCAAATATCATGCATACGTTATGCGACGTTGCACGCCCGGGAATGAAACCGGACTTATCCGGGCCAGCGATCATGGGGATGAGGGGCAAGAGGCGGGAGGCCAAAAGCTTGGCGAAGATCTTATTGTCGGTGTTGATGAGTGATAAGGGGCGATGTGAGTCCAGAAGTTCAGGGGATTTGTCTGGTTTCAAGCGCAGTGTCAACAGGGCCTCACGAAGTGAAGGGGGGAAGTGGCCTGACTCGAAGGAGTCATTTTACATAACGGTGAGATGCAGGATAAGGATGGGCGCAAATGCTTTATAGAAAGAAGTGGGTAGATTGTTGGAGCCGGGCGCCTTATCCCCGGGCAGACTATTGATGGCAGTTAGCATCTCTTCCTTAGAGAAGGGTTAATCAAGGTACTCCCAATGGCTATTGCTCAGCCAGAGGAGCTCAAGAGTGTCGAACTACTGGTCCAGGAGGTCACGCGACGGTATAGTCCCGGAGTTGTAAAGGTGAGTATAAAAAGGGGTGACCCGTGAAATGACCTCAGTGGGAAAGGTAGTGCGTTCCAGGCCCCTGTCCCGCAGTGCTGTGATGTAGGAGGCATAACACACAAGATGATGGACGGAATGTTGTACAATGGCAAAACATTCACCCCCAGTCACAGATCTGGGTTTAATCCATTGTTATTTTGCTCACCAAGCCACCCCAGTTCAGACATGGCCATATGCAAATCAGTCTAGGTCCTCCCTGGACCGGAAACAAGCATCCAAGGACCGGTTTCTGTGTATTACCCTTCACCAGCCAGGCTAGCTTGGCAGTTCGGGCTGTACTGTTCCCATGAGGCACAGGGTCAGACTGATTTGCATATGGCATGTCTGAACTGGGGTGGCAGAGTGGGCTAAAGAACGGTGATGGATTAAACCCAGGTCTGTTGACTGGGTGTGAGTGTTTGATTGGTTCAGATGCTCTGTCCATCACCACCCCCTTTTGTACCGCTTTGTTCGCCATAAGTAGGCAGGGTATGCTCAGACGTGAGTCCCTTGCTCGTTTTGCCACTGGATTCAAGCAAGCCTGGCTGAAGACGGCTGAAATGCCAGAAACCGGTCCTAGGAAGCTTGTTTCCGGTCCAGGGAAGGCATGGCTTGGCAGTTCGGGCTGGACTGTTCCCATGAGGCACAGGGTCAGACTGATTTGCATATGACCATGTCTGAACTGGGGTGGCAGAGTGGGCTAAAGAACGGTGATGGATTAAACCCAGATCTGTTGACTGGGTGTGAGCGTTTCATTGGTTCAGATGCTCTGTCCATCACCACCCCCTTTTGCGCTGCTTTTAATTTGCATCAGCATATGATGGTCCCCACATATCGGCCAGGTCATACTACTGATCTGATTTTTTCCAACTCCCCACCCAAGATTGATACTCCCCTGGAACTGCGTTGGCCTGATTATTATTGCTTATTCCCGTTGAACTGGCATGTAGCATCCAAGCGTTAGGGAAACTTGGGTAAAACTTTGATCTCTTGAAATTGAAATAAAGTTGATTCTGCAGAGCTCTCTGCAGTCCTATAAGACTCGGCCCCCAGACTCTTTGGGGTCATAGATGTGGACCTGGATAAGATCAATAAGTGGTTAGGGTCTGCAGCAGGTTAGTGTGTGCCCCTCGCAAAACCGTTAAGGTTAAGTATTGTAGCCCCCCAGCCCCTTGGCTTTCGTCTGATCATGAAAAAAATAAAGGAATGTAAGCACTTGCAGCACAAATGGGACCTCAAGTATAGACCTTAGTAGTATAGTATATAGTATATATAGTATAGTAATGGGGCATTAGCCAGGGAGAAGGGCAGAGCTTCTGGTGACTTGATGACTTGAGTAAAAACTCATCTTGGGTGCACAGTGGAAGTGGTTGAGATAAAATCAGAAGACATCCTGAGTGTAAACCTACTATTCCCATCCGACCTAGTTGTCTATGTCTATAATATTAACTCAAGACCAATGGGAAACAGGCAGGAATCACCTATGGTTGAATTGCTCACTATACACCTGGTCGTATTGCCAGAAGAAGTTCATAAAATATTGGGAAGCAATTTTATTGGCCAATTTGAGCCTCTAGATAAAAACATTAACGATTTTACGCAGGAGAAGGATAGAGTCTGGTCTATTCTGGACTTGACAATACACTCTATAAAAAAAAATTGAACTGGCTGGCCCTACAAATAAATTCCCTGACCTTAAACCAGAGTGTGCGTGCTTACAACAGATGAACCCAATCAGACAGGCAAGAGAGGCATACTTTCAATCGAATCCAAAGTACTAGATTATATACTTGTGGATGTTATGCTCTGGCCGTATGTCACGGACATGATAATTATAACAAAGCATGACAGTGACCACAATGCCCTTGCTCTCGATATGGATCTCCCAGGTAGCAGGGCAACAGTTACCTGATTGAACCTATAGAAGGCAGGCTCCAACTAGAAACAAGCAAGAGTAGAATTAAATGGAGTGTAATAGCGAGCTCACAGGAATCAGTCAAGGCCCATTGCCTGTAATCTTATAATTCCTGCATTACCGGCTCTTTTTGAGAAACTTTCTGCTAATTTTGAAGAAAAGATTTAAAAAATGTAGGCTGGCTTTTCCCCATTACCCACAAGTGAAGTAGTGGGGTTGAAGGTTGCATCTTCTAAGGACTTCCCCCAGTAGTTACTGCTCACACATTCTCTCCCAACATTCAGCCCCATATCGCTTGACAAACGGCTCAAGCTTTGGTGTTCTACAAATCAGGTTCCCCTAACGATCTCTGTCCTCTGGCGTTTTCGGCAATGTCTGCAGCTATCATTTCCCCGATTTTCAATAAGCTATTCCACATCTCCTTGAAATTCTACAGTGGTGCCCCAAGCCCGGAAGAAAGTGAAGATGATCTCACTTTTGAAAAGAAACGCTGGTTGACGAATATACTTTCCAACTTCAGGCCAATTTCGCTGTTGTCTGCGGCAGCAAAAATGCCCAAAAGCGTATTCAGTGTCCAACTATCTGACTACCTGAAACATAAACAACTTGTTACGTTGGAATCAGACCAGTTTCAGACCTCAACAAAGTACGGGGATAGCACTATTAGAAGAGTCCAACACCATCAAAATCTTGTTGGACCAAGATAAGAACACAGCCCTCATTTTCCAAGATCTTCCGGCTGCATTTGTTACTGTGTCCAATCCCCCCATTCTTCTGAAACAGCAGGATAACATTGGGGTGGATGGCCTTTCTCTTTGCTGGATCAAGTCCTTCCTTGAGGACAAAGAACAAGCTTTTTGGATAACCCTTTGCTCATCTGGCAGCAAAGCACAATTCTTTAGGTTGCCACATGGTTCTTTGTTAAGTCCTACCCTGCTCAACAGTTATATGGCCCTATCAGCTGTCCTGAAAGCGTCTTTTGGCTTTGTAATGTATGGTGCTGTATACCGCTGGGGAACCCGTCCTGGCTTTCCCTGTGAGAGGGCACCCCAAGGTGAAGCCAGGCATCCCCGGCGTTGCTGGGGCCGTTGTGGAGATTAAGCAAGCTATTGCCCAGAGTTGCAGAGTGGGACCCATGGTTAGCGTAGGCACCTAAGCGAGAATTATCGAGTCCGCGGACATTGACCCAAGACCCTGCCGCGTCGGGAATTGAACCCTGGCCCGGGCCGACTTTTGCTTCAGGGTCTGCTGCTTCTAACCAGTGAGCCACACTTCTCCACTAAGGTAGTCTGTTATGCTGACACTCAGCCGGTTCACTCCATTATTACATAGCCAGCCTGTACACTGGCCACCTTTGAAAAGTGTTTATCCAGTGTCTTTGAGTGAATGAGAGAGAGTTACTTGCAAAATAATTCTAGTAAAACGGAGATCTCTTAGCATCCATGTTCAACCTCTGCATCTAAAAGTCCAAACATAATAGTTATTTGGATTTAACCACACCTGAGCTTAATTTGAAAGTATCAGGTGTATCCTTCTGATTAAGAGGCTGAGAAAAATTTTCTGGTGGGGGGCTAATTCTTCCAGCAATAGGCAGAGTGGAGATGCCGGGGCTCTAACAAGCAGTGAAAAAAACAAAGCCTTGTTAACATGTAAATGGTCTTTTAAAGACCTGTGAACTTTGAGCCCAATGGACATTGCGCCTGGTGATGAAGCTGTTGTGAGTACTGGTGCTGATATGTTTGGAAGACAACATACAGTTCAGGGCCATGCACACTGCAGGCTTAGACAAAGGGGATAGTTGAGTTGGTATCTTTTTCGCAGTGGGCGTGGTTTAGACCTGGGAGCGGACACAAGAAGCTGGAAGCTGCCAGAAGAACAGTGGGACATTGGAATGTGAGAGGACTGCAGCTGGTAGACCAATCTTTGGTGAACTCGATGAGGCGCACTTACAGGATAGGATGGTCAGAGTTCTTGAAGACTGGAGCGACATGGATGCAGACAAATGGAGCAGGTTTGGAGGACAAGACGCAGGACGTGATGCATTTTGTGGGGCAAGTGGAGAAGGGGCTGGCGCCAGTTACAGTACCAGGGAAGCTGATGGGAGCTGCGTTTTATAGGAAGCTGCAGTTGCGGTAATAACCATGTGAAGGAGAGTTAAGGAACTGAATGCTGAAAGGATGCGTTAGGGAAAAAGGCAGGGCGGCGACAATAAGGCAGTCAGAGATGATACAGATACAGAGGAAAGTATTGGAGAAGGTGAGAGTGTAGTGCACATCCACCTGGGAGAGCCGACAATCTGGGTCAATTTTCACACTTGTTTTTCGGGGCCTTTTGAGTGTTTGAACTTGCAGAGAGGGCAAGATAAGGGTTTGAACATGATGGACGTCTGTTTGGCCTAGCATGGATGAAAAGGAGCAAGATGGACTAGAAGGGCAAGGGTAGTGTGCCATGGCTGTTAAACTCTGGAGAAATAGTAATGTTTCGTTGCATGGTTCTGACAGTTTCGGAGATTATAATGTTCAGCAGGGGGTACAGTGTTACTTCATGAGAGAAAAGAGAGGTTAACAATAAACAGGTACTAGGTGTCATAAAATGTTGGCGGTAGGCAGGTTTGGAGGGGCAGGCCTGTGGGACTCATTCACTCTGCCTTGGTGCAGTAACGTTGGGATATTGGCTGGGGTCGAGGCCTGACTAATTGGGGAGAAGGAGGAGTCATTGCATGTGGGGTTGGATGAGGACAGAGGGTACCAAGTTGTATGGCGTCCTAACGGTTTGTTCATATCCCAAAGTTGTCGGCTGTGAAAGATTCCAAGAAAGAAGTGTGGATCTGTGGGCAATCTTTGGTGAAGTGGTACAGGACTAAAGCCTGCACGCAATTCTTTGGTGACAAGTTGGGGGTAGAGGCCAAGGTGCAGTTGCAGGGGTACGGTTAAGGGGGGATGAGATGGGGCCAGCTCATGCCCACATTGAAGGAACTGAGGACTAAGTGGCGGAAGCCGGATTTGCTTGTCTTACACCATATGGAAAATGAGTGTAGTCCACAG
Source organism: Lissotriton helveticus (assembly GCF_964261635.1). Lineage (NCBI taxonomy): Eukaryota > Metazoa > Chordata > Amphibia > Caudata > Salamandridae > Lissotriton > Lissotriton helveticus. The sequence continues at coordinate 684,801,545 of NC_136059.1, forward strand.
GCCTTCAATTGATAAAGGTGATGGAATGAGATTTAGGGAGGCTACGGGAGAAGTGGAAAGAGACAGAGTTTGGATAGAAACAGATGTTGCCAAGGAGCATCTGGAGAGGGGCCTGAAAGCTGACAGCAATAAATAGGGCCAGGAAGGCAAGTAAACAGGGGAATGATGGGCTTTTTCAAGTCCAGAGGAATCTGTGTGATCTGACATAAAGCAATGTTTACGAATGCCCGGCGCTATTCTTGCATGATTGGGTCACCTTTCCACGACTGGAAATAAATTGTATTTGGAGACCTTTGTGGTATCACTGTAGGTCTGGATTCGCTAAATTGTGCAAACTTAAGGAGAGCAGAAAGAAATAACTCCTCGGGGGAGGGTTTTTCTGGTGGCAGTTAAAGTTGGAAAATGCGGTGAGATAGTTAAAGTTGTGAAAAGTGGGGGCAGACTAATTATGGAAGAAGAGACGGAGATGAGGATTCAATGAGGTTGTGCTTGGTCAAAGGACTGTCTCACATGAAATGGTTCCCAGTACAAAATGGCCTTTATTTGAGGAAACCAACCAACAAGTTACCACTTTCAATAGCGGCTAGCTATGTACAATATGTCATTGGTTACATTGTTTGTGGTTCCTTGCTATTCTGAAATCAATTCATTCATCTAAGAACATTGCCAGTTTTTGCTAGGTTCTCTGTGAAGTGACAATTGTTAGAATGGAGAAATATGTACAATAATTTGATTGGTTACATGATCTGTGGCATAGAATTACTAATTTAAGAGCAGCCTTGTATTCAATAATACCATACATTACGTGTCCATTTGTGATGTACGTTGTACACACAAAAATTTTCCAAGCAGTGTTCAGTACTTTATTCAATTGTTTTTATTTGGGACATTTCTTTGGAGACATTGTTTTCCCGGTTACTCTTGGCATCACATTGTCTGTGGTATTTATTTACCAAATGTTTCTACTTTGGACACTTTTCTGGTTCAAATTTTTTTTTTCACTCATTACATTTGCCAACTTGACTTTACATTCAGGTGCCTTGAAGTGTTATGCACCGGAGTGACGTGCATCTCATATTTGGGCCTAGAGAGCAAGTTACTTACCTTCGCTAACATCTTATTGGTAGAGACTCTAACTAGCCACAAATTGCTTACTTTCTGAATTAACTCCTAGCGTCAGATTAGATCCGGGAATTTTTCTCAAGCAGTATCCCTGTGTACCAGTAGGTGGCGTCGTTTGACTACGTGTGGCGTCAGCGGCTGCACCGGAAGGGACGTGCCTATATAAGCGCCGCCCCAGCGCACTAATGTCAGTTTCCGTACGTGAATTTCCATGCCAGGAGTGCAGAGCCACGAAGAACATGGACCATTCGTGTGGAAAAACCTAGGGCCCAGAATGGGGAAAAACATGTCCCTAGAAATCTGGTCTCGGAGTGGGGAGGATGGGTGGGTCAGTAAGCAATCTGCGGCTAGATAGAGTCTCTACCAGATAAGGTGTTACCGAAGGTAAGTAACTTGTTCATCTGATGGAGACTACTAGCTGCAGATGCCTTTCCTTTTGAATAGATATCAAAGCAATACCACCCTAAAGGTGGCTCTGCGGACCAATTTTATATGAGAAAGGCCTGCAGGGCTGAACGTGTAAAGGTTCCCATCCCGACTGACCTGACTGTCCAGGTAGTAGTGTTTTGTGAATGTGTGTAGACAGGCCCACGTTGCTGCCTGGCAGATATCTGGGACCGGAACTCCGAGCGCGAATGCAATGGTTGCGGCTTAAGCTTTGGTGGAATGTGCATGCAAGCCCTCAGGGGGGTGCTTTTTGGCCAAAGCCTGACTTTATACAGAGCATGATTCATCGAGAAGTGGTTCGCTTCAGCACAGCCCACCCTTTCTTCACTCTGACATACCCCATGAAGAGTTGGTTGTCTATTCAGAACTTTTGAGTGACGTCAAGGTAGAACGACAATGCTCTTTTTGGGTCCAGACTGGGAAGTTGCTACCCTTCTTTAGACTGATGTGGCCGAGCATTAAATGTAAACAGAGTGATGGATTGGCCTACGTGAAAGGGAGTGAGCACTTTTGGTAGAAAAGAAGCTCTTGTACGAAGCACCAGTTTGTCTAGGTAGATGTTAAAGTGCAAAGGCTTGGATGACAAACCCTGATCCTCGCTGACCCTCCAGGTAGAAATGATAGCCACGAGAAAGGCTGTATTGATGGTAAGGTTGTAAGGAGCCTGAGAGGACAATTGTGCAAATGTTCAAAAGGAGCACACATAAGGTAAGCGAGGAAAATATTGAGGTTCACTGAGGCATAATGAAAGGAGAAGGTTGGAACAAATGTTGCAAACCTTTCAAAAATCTGATTACAATAGGGGATTTGAGAGGGATGGCTGGTCAGGCAACCGCTGAAATAGCAGAAAGATAGATAGCCCTCAAGAGTGCTCAGAACAGAGCCCTGCTGGGCAAGAGAAAGAATGAAGAGAAAAGCATGAGAAAGGGAAGCAGAAAGGGGGTTGATCTGTCTTTCTGTACACCAGCCACAATTTTTCCCCAACAGGAGGCGTATACCACCTTGGTGGAGGGACGCCTGGCTGCCAAGATAACATTGCAGACTTCGGAAGGAAGGTAGAAAACTGTAAACTGTTGACACTCTATCTTCACGCAAGAAGGTGAAGAGTGGACAGTTTCGGGTGGAAGACCCTCCCCTGATGCTGCTAAAGAAGATCCTCCCAAAAGGGCAGCCGATTGGAGGACTGATGGCAATGCTCAACAGCTTAGGATATCAGACTCTCTGTGCCCAGTGCAGAACCACAAGAATAATATGGGCCACGTAGTTCCTGATCTTCTTGAGAACTCTGGGCAGGAGTAGTATGGGCGGAAAGGCGTATGGGAGGCCTGAGCTCCACTCGAGACAAAAAGCGTCTCTGAGCGAGAGCAGCTTTGGAAACTTTAGCATGCAGAACTGCTGACATTTCGCATTCTCGTCAGTGGCAAACATATCTAACCAAGGCTCTCTCCACTGCTGAAAGAGACCTTGCACAACCTATGGATAGAGACATCATTTGTGATCTGCTAGCACCTTCAGCTGAGTTTGTCCGCCCTGACGTTAAGAGAGCTTGCCAGGTGTTGAACAACCAGGGATATGCCCTGACGTTCCAGCTAAGTCCAAAGAAGCAGGGCCTCTTGAAAAAGGGTCCACAACCTCACCCTGCCGTGTTTGTTGCAGTATCACATGGTGGTGGTGTTTTCAGTCAACACCTGGACTAGCCTTTACTTGATTGAGGGTAGAAAAGCTTTTAATGACAATCATATCGCATGGAGCTCCAACAGGTTGATGTGGAGCCTGGATTTCGATGGAGACCAGAGGCCTCTGATCTTCACCTCCCCCAAACGGCTGCCCCAACCCAAGAGTGACACATCTGTCACTGCTGTCAGATATGTTTTGAGAAGGGAGCAGGGTCAACGGCAGACTCATTAGCAGTTTGTTAACCACCACTGAATATCTTTTTCAGTTCCCTCCAAGATCTGGACCATGCTGGAGAGATTTGCCGATGCTGCGCCCACTGGAACTTCAGATCCCACTGCAGAGCCTGCATATGCCAAGGGGGCACGTGTCATAAGGAGGGTGCAGGAGGCCATGAGGCCCAACAGCCTCAGAGTCAGTCTCACCGAAATCCAGGATAGAGGCTGAAACCTTGATATCATAACTTTAATATCCTGGACTCGCTGTTCAGGAGAATAGGCACAAAACTGCACCATGTCCAGAACTGAAAGGGAGCTCAAGCAAATGCAGGAGGTCTGCCGTAGTCTGGAGGTGGGACACGAGATAGGGGTAGACTGGCACTCCGGATCTGCGCAGATGAACTGCAACCACTGCATTCACCTTAGTGAACACAGAGGGGCGCTAGAAAGGCCAAATGAGTGCACAGTGAACTTGAAGTTTTCGTGGCCCACCATGAACCGCAGGTAATGCCTGTGCACAGGCAGGACGGGAATGTGGAAATATGCGTCCTGCAAGTCCAATGCTACCATCCTGTCTCCTGGATCTAGGGCAGACAGGACTTGAGCGAGCGCAAGCATTTTGAACTTCTCCTTCTTGAGGAAGAAATTGAGAGGGAACAGGCCTAAGATAGGACAAAGGCCTCTATCCGTCTCGGGAACCAGAAAGTAGCGGGAATAGCAACTACAACATACTTCTGGCGTCAGCACCCTCTCTATGGCTCCTTTGGCCTAGAAAGCCATCTTTTCCTGGTGGAGTAGGGATATGTGGGCCTCCGTCATTCTTCATGAACAAGAGGCATGGAAGAAGGAGTAATCACGAAGGGCAGGGAGCAGCCGCATGGGAAGATCTGCAAAACCCACTGTTCTGATATTATAGATTGCCTGTGGGGCAGGTGATGGCGGATCCTGTCCCCCACTGTGTCCATGATGATAAGAGGGCAGACTATAAGGGTTTAGAGGCTTTTGCTGTTGGGGGGTGGTGGACTGGCCAAACCTCTGGCTGCCCCCACACAGGGTCTGTACATACCACATCCTCAGCTACGCAGACGCTGAGAAGCTTATGCGCTGTGGTGGCTGGGAGGGTATAGACGCAGAAGGAAGACCCTTCCGTGGCAATGAAAGCAACAAAAAGCAGATTAGGGGTGAAATGGGCATGGAAAGGCCCAAGGAGCTGGCAGTAGCCCTGCTGTCCTTAAAGCACTCCAGCACTGAATCCACCTAGTCTCCGAAGAGACAGAGGTCATCAAAGGACATGTCCGTAAACAACGTTCGGACATCCCGGGAAAAGCCAGTCATTCTCAACCATATGTGACGCTGTAAGGCCACTGTCGATGAAACCACTCTGCCCAGTAAGTCAGTGGTGTATGGTCCACATTAAACCGTGAACTTAGCATTGTCTCTCCTGTCAGCAACCTCCTGAGAGAGTATAGCCCGGCCTCCTCTGGGTTCACTGGCAGTACCTGTGCAACTGTATCCCACAGAGAATGGGAATGGCAGCCCAAAAGGCACGCAGTGTTCACAGACCACAGTGCCAGGCTGGTGGAAGGAAACATCTTCTTGCCTAAGATGTCCAGTGTGACAGACGCGCCCCGGAGATTTGTAGGAGGAACCCCGGGGGTAACGCAAATCCTTGTTTTTTGGTCTCAACGTGGCAAGACCCGTCCTCACTTCTGGGTTCGGAGGTATGTGAGCTGGTGTCAGAAGCAGGAGCGGAGGACAGGCATGGTTTTCAGAGGCAAGAAACTCCGGAGTCAGAGGCAGAAGCAGAACGGGAGAGGAGGAGAGTGACGGCAATGTCGGGGACAGAGGAGGAATGGTTCCGGAGCCGCAGACCCCCGTTCCGAAGAGAAGAGGCAGAGCGGAGCAGGGAGTCCGGATACCCAGAGGGAAGGAGAGATGGGCGAGGCAGCTGTGGCTCTATTATCGAGCCACGGCTAAGGCAAGTAACACAAACTACTGCACGCTACGTGAGCGAGTGGGTTTTGACTTGTACTTACCTCACAGGCTTGTGAGGGTGTTAAAAGGGGGCACTTTAGGAGTCCTGGGAGCAGGTTCTCATTGAGGCGGTAGTCTTGTTTTTGTATGGTTTATGGTGTGTGACCTGCATGTTTATGTGGGCACTAAGTGTAAGTGAAGGCCTGGATCTCTTGTATTCTTTCCCCTCACGAGTTCACTTACCCTTCTGTGGGTGGCACCCTTGATAATCTTCCCACACACGATAACGGCAGTGACTTGGTGAAGGATCTAACAATTCTCCTTTCTGCCTGGGCATTCCGGCCTGTGCCTTTGTTTTTCCAGAGGGTACTACGCTCCGAAGAACGAAGGAACAAGGGGAAAATCAAGACAATCCCGACAGTGAAAAAACTAGAAGGACAAAGCAAAAGGGGCAGACCTGAAGAGACCATAAAAGAACAACCTGGAGTGCTTGGGACTGTTCATTTAGTGGAAACCTCAAATAAAGCGTTATATTGAGCAAATAATATCCGGCCTGCTGTCTTGTCCTGTAACATCCAGTCTCTTGGATTCCAGACCCGGTGATGCAGGTGGAAGTGTGACAGGATTTATATGGGAAGTGGAGGGTTGGACCACCAATATATCCAAGGTAAGGTGTTTTGTGAGGAAGTTGGCGTCCCCTGGGGTGGAGCGATGACAGCGGGCATTCATCCCGTTCACAGGAGCCCCTGTGTTGGGCTTGGATCAAGTACCAAGTAGCACATCAGTAAGAGTTTCAATAAACTGGAGAAGTGGTTCTGAGGGGGGACACTACGGGTTGAAGCACTTCAGTCAAGACATTCATCTTGGCTGCCACCGAGGGCAAACTAAAGTCCACGATCTATGCCGCCCTCCCACCACCATTGCAAATGATGACCCATTCTCCATAGCTAAGGGGGAGAAAGCATGCCAGTATCTGAAGAGGTATTCCAGTCTGCTGGCATCCGCCAAATCCTCTCACTGGTACATGTTTGCATCATAAGGCTGGTATTCTTCAGGGTCGAGCAACCCCTCTGAGTCCTACCCAAGTCCTATCCCATAAGAATAGTGCTCAGGCTCCAGTCTGAAAGGCATGGCTCCCGTCGGCGTCAGACGATGCCCCTTCGTCTCTGTGTCAGAGTTGGGGATCATAAAGAGAATGGCACAGCAGGCATTGGGAGCGGCGTCAGGGAAAGTCAAGGTAGTAGGACTGGTGCCGATCTGTATCCCTCTGTAGAACCAAGGGCCCGATTGGCACCACGGCCAGAGATGCTGTTGTTGATCCAGTAGGGCCCCTCCTGAACCATGAAGACAACCCAGACGCTGGTTCTAACGAGGAGCCAGGTCTCGAAGGTCAACGCTCCCTCGTCTCATTGGCCGACAGATGAGGCGAAGTCGAAGAGCTCTTCGAATTCTTCTTTTTGTCGTGGGACTTGCCCAAATGGCCCGCCGACTTTGAGTATGACGGGGATCCCGGATTCCGCAACCACTCCCGAGACTTTCTTCTCTACCGGGGTATGAATCATTGCAGCATTGTACTCCATACTGCCAGGACCTTGAGGGATCGCTCCCTCAAAGGCTTTGAGTTAATGGTGCGGCAAATGGTTAGGTCTCTGAATCGTACTTGCGCTGAGGTATCAAAGGCATACAGGATGCCGGTCCGTCATTAACATTGAGTGGTGATAGGCGCTGCAGGGCTTGAAGTTGGCATTGGCGATATATAAGAAGTAAAGGTATGAGGCCATTTATGCCCAAGTTTTCCTACTGCTTTACCTTTTTATTATAATTCAGTAACATATCTTTTTTCTTGAATTATAGTTTTCAGTTGGATGCAACGTTTTGGAAATTATCTTGGACTTAATTTGTGCATCTCTTGGTGAGTGCACAAACTTATGCATTAGCCAACCCTGTTGATTTTTAGGGTTGACACATTTTATGAAAGTGTTTTTCCTCTACTTCTAGGTTTGCCTGGATGTTTGAGCACTGGACATTTCATTAATTGGCTTCCCTCAAAAAAGACTCGGCGCGCCTTCCTCGTTTTACAACTTATCTACTGATTCACATTGTTTAGACGTCTGTCATTAAGACACTTTTTATTAATTTCAGGACTTTTTTCTTGATCTAACAATAGCTATAAATTAAACTATGGTACCAATGCTTAAGATAACCTGGTGAGTCCTCCCTTTTGTTCCCATTATTGGGATATTTCTGTTTACATCCACACGCAAGATTGATCCTTGTCTATTTAATATGCAGGGTTTCCCTTTGAAATGTCCTGAAGAAAACCCCCACCTCTGATGTACAACGGACATGCTTCCCCACCTGGCCGAAATGTAGATACATCTATAATTTCTGTCTGTATCAAGTGGACTAAGTCGGGCTAATACAGTCCTTGGAAATCGAACTGACTTGTGCCAACTGTAGTGAACATAAGATCTATGTGCTGACCAGGCTTTCATATAGAACTATTGTGAATAATGGATTTCTCTTGTTTATGTTATATACACCAATGTTTGCTCTGCACAAGCACTTTTGCATTTATCATGGAGCACCTCAGCAAAATTCTTTGTAAACTTGATTGGTGCCATGTTTTTATAAATAGTCATCTATGACTTTTTACTCCTGTGTGTGTGTTTGACATATTTTCTTTTTCATATATTGCAAGTGAATCCAACATAACCATTTCATGTGATACAAAATGTATAGCCCAGGTTCTAAGGAACTCAGGCTAACCCCATAACAAAGGCCTGGCAGGCAGTAGCAATGAAGACATTTCAGGAAGAGGGAATAAGAGATTTATGAGAATATTAAGACTTACAATTGGAGTTGTCATAATTTTTGATGTTGGAGAAAGTGGAGTAGGGCATGTTAGAAGGAGGTGGGTAGAATAAACTTGTTCATAATAAAGCGGCCTTTGTACACAAGCATTACATCCTAACAGCTTACCATAGTATTATTTAGGTTATGGCACTTTATGTTGTCTACTAATTGATCAACTGCGCCTAATTCCCTCCTTAACTGACCTGTGACTAGTCCTTATCAAGGTAGGGGTGTTCTCTGTGTTCTCTGTTTGCCTGGCTGTTTCTGTGCGTAAAAGTCAGCACAAAGCCTAAGTGATTCGCTTCTTGTTGTCAAGGTGATACCTGCCTGGTGCCGGTCAGTACCTTGGCTCATTGACATGGTCATTAAGCTCTTTTCGGACTACTGGCCCTCTCCTTTCCAACTCAGATTTTTTGCCTCTCTCTCATTCATGTACTTTAGGCTATACATGGAGAGGTGTGGTGCAGCAGCCAGGGCAGCTGCCTTCGGAGCACAGGGCTCACGGTTCGATCCCCGGCTCCGGCGGCAGATCAGCTCAGCCCCATGTGACTCTGGGCAATAGCTTGCTTAATTTCCACAACGGCCCCCAGCGCTTTGAGACCCGTGTGGGTGAGTAGTTTGCGCTTTACAAATACCGGATTTACGACTTTACGTAGAATTCGAAATCGCAGGTGTGCGAGGCATTGTAAAAACTATTGTGATAAGGGTCTTGTCTTGTAGCCTAAAGAACGTTGAGGTAGGCACATCAGAAACTCAGACAGTCAACTTGGTGATTTGACTCCTTTCTTTGCTATTTGATTTGGCCTCTCTGATTGCAGGATGCAAGCCCATGTTCTTCTGTTGGGTAGATCAGTTGTTACATGCAAATGCATATTTGGATTCTCTATAAGACATATTTTGATGTTGTTGCAATTGTCTTGAACCATATTCCACACTTCACGTTTTGAGAATTAACATGGTTTACTCTTTCAGGAAAAATGATTCAATGTTGCGCCCACTCTCCGATTAGGGTTGATTATATTGGACGCATTTTGTTTGTTTCTTATGTGGTCTTTCCTATTAATAGCAAATCAAGGTATTCAATCCCATATGTATTGCTGGCTTAGTATTGCAGTTAATGAATGTGGAGTGGCTGATCGTAGTTCCTCTGTATATGAAGACATGTCTAATTATTTTTATCCATTTTACGATATACCATGGCATATGTGACTAAAAGAACATTCTCATAAGAATTAAAATATGCAGTCTTAATGAGCAATACAATTCAACTCCATATATAGCCTGCTTCTTGCAGCCTCCTTCCTAGCAAGTCCTCTAAGGTCTACATCTCCACTTCCAGCAACAGGCATTTAGGCGTTCTTCATCTATGTCAAGCACACAGACTTATAACACTCTAGTTCTTCGTTAGACATCTGAGGGAAATTTCCGGCTATGTTCTTTGTTAGGACCCTCAGTTATTGGCTACGGTGCAGTGCAATAGAAGGTCCATGTAGCTCCAGGAGACAAATGGCGTCGCCTGGACTCCAAATACAATGCAGCAGTTGTTCTTCATGAAACCTTCCACTTATGTTGTATAATGTAACTGAACAGTGAATTTTACATCGAAACTGCTATGGATTTTATTTACAGTAACAAAATATATCCACATGAGAGGGCACTTTCAAGTACTTATTGACTAGCTGGAGTAGGGCCCTCGGTTGTGTCTTTAGCTCGCTGCTTACACCCTGGTCGAAAACTATCAAGGAATGCCATGCTTCTTAAATTATAGTGTTTAGTTGGCACATGGATTGGAATGTTTAAACAGAACAAATAATCAGAATCCAGCCTACTACTAATTTAGGCCCACTAAGGAAGTTTTATGGTCGGCTGTGCTCTTTCTGTATTCAAGTGCTGTTAAAACTGTTTGCTTTTCGGTCCCCTTTGTATCCCTTTATGCATCATGACAATAGACCTAACTTTCACACTCAGAGTTTGGAAGCCATAGCTTCATTAACAGGACTCTGGCCCATTATTGTCAGGAATGCCCAATCACCAGAAAGCATGACACTTTTTATTTATAGTGGCCCTTAAGACTTTCTGTGAAGCCCACTCTTGGCCTATCTCTCAACAGTTCTCCTGAAACGTCATGCCTTCCAACATTTAGAACAATAACTTGTTTTCTTGTTGAGAGACATGTGCCATTCGGTACAGCTGTGAAGTAAGTCTATCTACTTAAATTTATTTTTGAGGTCAAATTAACAACTGGAATGCTCTAGAACAAATCCTCCTGCATGGAGGAGACTTGGGTTGTTTAGTGGTGGGAAGGGACGGTATCGCTATTGAAGGTGGTTTACAGATGGTTAAGATCTGATTGATTTTCAGTGGCTTTGCATTCTGAATGTCAACCATTATGCATTCATTGCTTAAAATTATTAAAAATAACTAGTTTAAAAAAAGCATGACTTATTTGTTTGCGTGGCTGAACTCATCTTTAACACCTGCACACCCAAGACATTTACTGAGGTAAATTATTTAGTCTAAATTAAATATCCACTTCCAAAATGTGATGTATTATTGGGTGCTACTTAAGTGTGCACCCATATATTATATCTCCTACCTAAATAGTTCATATCTTTCATTTCCATTCCCCAAGTTACCTGGCACCCTCTAGGAATTTTACTAAAATGTAGGCTGGAAAAGGAACATGAAGATAAAAAAGACACTAAGCTAACAATGTGTTAGTGTTTCTCATCCAGTTTTTGTTTTAGAAAATCAAACCGGAGAATTATTTCCTGAAGATATTTTGTGTTCAACATAAAATATTTAAAAAGCCTCATTTGCAGGAGATCTGGTGGGAGTTCACGACAGATGTGCTATTTCTGTTTTGAGTTTTTTGCAACATTATTGCATCTAATTAGCCCTGATGATTTACCCTGATGGTGTAAGTTAGATTGGAGGAACGATAAACGGCATATTTTCTTGTGTGCAAGAAACAAACTTGAAGAAGGTGGGAAAACCACTTTTTAGGTGTTTTACAACAAATGCCCACAAGTAGCCCGTAGAGACGTCATTATTTATGCACCACCATATGATCCACAATTTTGCCTTCAGCACAATAAACAGGCAGCCTTGCTACAAAGCGATCTCTACGTGGCAGTTTAGAACAGGGCTCTTTCTCTGCACAATAACTCACGGCAATGAACTCAGGTGCTTGTAGGAGAGAGAGCAAACCAATAAATACCAATACAAGATTGAAAACTTAGTGGTCACTCCCTATTAGGGCCTTCTGACCTACCAACAAAGCTGGATTAGAGAAGATTTGGCAGTGTACACTGTTCGAGAATAGAATTCAGCAAAATATTGTGCCATTAAAAATGTAGAATTACAGATGCGTAACTACCATTCATACACGAAGGGATTCAAAATGACTTGTAAAACACGAGACTGAAGTTCAGAGTGCATGACTCACAGGAATGAGCAACCATGAATGCTCCCATGACCGCAACCTTTGGAGAAGAGCAGTCATGGTGAAAATATCCTTACTCACGGCATTAGCAGCTCCTTCAGACTCTTGCAGTAGCGCAATTTAGACTCCATCCTTTAGGCGTTATCAATGCATTTATATTTGGCATTATATATACTGTGTGCCTCAATAACATTAATGTGTATGAACATTTAAACTCATTAATGAAATGTAACCACTGGGAAACTGAAGCTTTGTAAATGTGCACACTAAAGTTAATTTAAAATGCTTACATGTATTTATTATTCACGTTTCATATGTACACCTAAAGTTATATTTGCATAAGTAAACATGCATTTTTATTTCACCTTTGCATTTATTCTGAAATTCATGTGTGTGGGTGCATATATAATTATATATTGAAATGCACATTAAATGTTTAGTTAAAGTTAGCCTCACTAAGGGCCTTGATTTTGAAATGTACTTTGCTTGGTCAGCGTGCATTTTCTTTTTCAGGTGTGTTCTCAAGTTTTCATGAGCTACAAAAAGGAGTATTGTATGTATTAATGTGTTGATAGTAAGGTCTGAGAAGAGAAATCTTGTTGGGGCGTGGTTACGGCGCCGACCGGGATGGCTGCGTGAGCGAGTTGCTCCGCGCCGCGTCCCGTCTTTCATCCTGCCGAACATTGCCCCGGATCGCCTGGTGACCGGAAATGAGGACCGGAGGGGCCGCTGCCCTGCTGGGGAAGGTCTGAGCCCGAGCGGAACCCTGGCTGCTGGGCGCGGGTGGCCGTAGTGCCCAGCTCTCTCCGACGAGCGAACAAAGGCAAGATGGCGGCGCGACCGGCATGATCGCTCCGAAGGCAGAACGGTGAGGAGCACAAGAGCAGCGGCGGGCGCCTGCGGCATCCCCGAGCTGCAGTGGTTGGTGCAGTGACCCGTCGGAGCGGGCCCCAGACTGTGGAGACGCTCGGTGGGGCTGTTGGTAGAAAGGTCCCCCCCCTCCCCCCACCCGGACCCTCGATCGAGGCGAGAGCGGCGCCTGGGAGGGCGCTGAGTTGGCAGAGGCACTGTTGAGCTGTGGGGCCGCTCACCAGCCAGCCGACCCGCGGTGGAGACCGACAGCGCACAGAGGCGAGCAGCGGACGGCTGGGGCGCTGTGAGAGTGTCCGCCCAGGGCGCCCGCGCGTCCCGGTTCAAGAGGGGCACGGCGGCGGACCTGGACCTTGCTGGGGGTCCTGCCCGGTGGAGAGCGCAGAAGCGCTGACCGGACGACGAGGTGCTGGGTTGCACATGGTGTAGTGCAGTGACCTGTGTTACAGGGGGCAGTGTGCTGGGTGTGCCCTGGGACCCACTCCATGGACTGGCGGCCTTTCGGCGAACTCTGCTCCCCCTGGCCGTAGCGAGCTTGGAAGACGCTCTGTGGGAAGCTGAGGCGGCTTGGGAGGTCCCTCTGGTTCGGTTACTGTCGACTGGCCGGGTGTGGGGGCAGTTGGTGCCACGCACTTCCCCTTGCCTGGGGCTTGACAGACCGCTCTGGCTGGGGCTAAGCGTTCCTGGTGCGCTTAGCCATTCTCCGCGGGGGCGGCCTGAGAGGCTAAATCCCTACACGCAAGATGGCCGCGAAGGGAGATGGCGCCGCCGAATCGCTTGAGAGGGGAAGCCGGGGTTCAGCGGATGCGAGTGGCGGCTCCCCAACCGAGGCCTCCACGCAGGAACAGAGGCTGAACCTCCGCCTGGATACTATCCTGGCCGCGATCACTGCTACGAGGGATGAGTTGCGCCAGGACATTGCGCAGGTGGCGTCTGGCCTCGGCCTGCTGAGGGCGGACCATTCCAAATTATCTGATCGTGTGAAATCCAATGAGCTACTGCTTCAGGAGCTGAAACCGGCGGTGGTCACGGCGGAACATAAACTCGATGACGTTGTCCGTCGCCTAACGAATCTGGAGCGCCGCACGGAGGACGCGGAAGGCCGCAACCGCCGGAATAACGTGCGGGTGGTGGGGCTACCAGAGAAAATTGAGAAGGACGATGCGATATCCTACTTGGAGGACTGGTTCCGCACAGTGGTGGCGCCGGAGGGCCTCTCCCCCTTCTTCTCCCTGGAAAGAGCGCATAGGGTGCCTGCGAGGCCTCCTCTGGAGGGCCGACCGCCTCGGCCGATGGTGGCCAGAATGCTGCATTATAAAGACCGAGATCTGCTGATCCAAAGGGCGAGAGATCGTGGGCCCTTCCAGGTGGACAACAGTAAGGTGACGATCTTCCCGGACTATACGCAGGAGGTACAGAGGAATAGGGCCTCCTTCTTGCCGGTGAAAAAAGAACTGAGAGAGGAGGGGGTTCAATACTCCTTGCTTTTCCCGGCTAAGCTGCGGGTCATCGTTGATGAGAAGTCGCACTTTTTTCAAACACCTGACGAAGCGTGGTCATGGCTGGAACTATATCGTGCAGGAACGGATCGGGCTCATAGGCCCGCCAGGGAACGAGAACAGCCGATCAGGGTCAGGAAGTCGCAGCGCATTCGCTCCAGGAATAGGCGCCAACGGGCCGAGCGTGAGGCGCAGATACTTGCAGATCGAAAGAGTGCGCTGGAGGCCACAGCGACCATCAGTGGTTCGGCTTCGGGAGACGACGATGAGGATGAGAAGACCGGCGAGGAAGATTTGGAGGGGGGGGGAGCGCAGGGGCCGGAGGTTACCCCGCAGACATCGGATGGTATCTTTAATGGATGAAGCTCGTGGTTGCTGAACTTTTGTCGGGTATGGACGCTCATGCCTTCTTTTGGACTGCCAGGTATGGGGCTGCATTAGCAGCGTGGGACTGTGGGCGCGGGGTGGTTGCTCTGTCGTCCTGGCTCGGGGCTCCACAGCCCTCATCAGACCCTTAAGGTCTTCTGTGGTGTCGACCACAGATTAGTGTGATGTGTTGGGTGTTTGAGGTTTGGAACGGGGCTGAAGCTGGGTTACTAGGCCCTGTCCTGGGGAGGGGAGGAGTGGGAGTTGTGGGGGGTGTTTTAAGGGGGTTGTTCAATTGCTGCAATGCGGGTCACAGTTCTTGGCGAGCGCCACTGTTGGGATTGATGCTCTATGGGGACGTTACCTGATTTGAAATGTGTCACATGGAATGTCCGGGGTATTCGAACTATGGTCAAGCGCCATAAGGTGCATGCCTACTTGGTGAGGCGGGGAGTGCAGATAGCGATGCTTCAAGAGACCCACCTGACGCAGCTGGAGTGTGGGGCGTTGCAGAGGAGGTGGCGGGGTCAGGTGTTCGGCACGACTTATTCGGCGTTCGCCAGAGGGGTGTTAATATGGATCAGGGCGGGCACGCCGTTCCAGGTCACAACTCAGAAGATCGATCCGGAGGGTCGTTATGTGGTGGTGGAGGGGAGGCTGTGTGGTAGGGAGGTAGTGCTGTGTAACATCTATGCCCCCAATGTTGATCAAGCCCATTTCTTTGAGGGATTGTCGCGCTCACTAGCATATTATTTGGCGGGCCCGGTATTGCTGGCGGGGGATTTTAATTCTATTTCGGATGTGCTGTTGGACAGGTCGCACCCACCATTAGCTGACTCACCAGTGCGCAGGCTTGCTACTCATAGGAGGGACTGGCAGGAGAGGTGGGGCTTGGTGGATGTCTGGCGGGCGCAACACCCTGAATCTAGAGATTACTCTTATCACTCTGCCCTGCATGATCTGCATGTTCGACTGGATTCAGTACTCTGTTGCGAGTCTCTAGCGCCGATGGTAACTCATTCTGAGTATCTGGCTAGAACCATCTCGGACCATAACCCTCTGCTGATATCTGTACAATGGCAGCTGGCGAGGTCGGCGGTCCCTTCATGGAGACTTCGCCCGGAGACGCTGGAGGATCGGCGTTCTGTGACACGGTCCGACAGGGTATAGACGAATACTTCGCGGTTAATGATGGGTCGACAGAGACTAGAGCGACTGAATGGGACGCGATGAAAGTGGTGGTGAGGGGGATATGTATGGGTCGGTTTCTGACTGTGAGAGGTACAGTGTTGAATGACCTCGCGAAGGCAGAGGCAGTGCTGAGAGGGGTGGAACAGCGGCGGCCCGAGCGGCCGGAGCTGCAGGATAGCCTGTTGCGTGCTAGGGAGGCGGTGGCGACGGAGACTGAGAGACTGAGGTGTTATGATTATAAGCTGTATGCGGTGAAAGTGCATGACGAGCGGGATAAAGTGGGCACGCTCCTTGCGAAGTTGGCTGATCCGAACCCTAGAGGTTGTCCGGTTATGAGTGTGCGCCAGGAGGATGGGGAGGTGGTCTATTCGCAATCGGTGGTCCTGGGGCGCTTTCAGTCCTACTACGCGAACCTATACACCAGCCACCTCGAATTGAGTGCCGCGGATATAGGCGCTTACTTGGCTCGGATCCCTCTACCGGTGCTAGAGGAGGAGGACGCGCGGGATCTGGGGGGCCCAGTAACTCTAGCAGAAATCAGAGGAGCGATTAGTCATATGGCGCGGAACAAAACCCCTGGGGTGGATGAATTGCCGATCGAGTTCTACGCCAGATTTATGGAAGTGTTGGCCCCCAGACTGCAGGTTGTCTATGCGGAGGCGAAACAATTAGGGAGGTTGCCTGACTCTATGACGGAGGCGCTGGTTGTACCCCTGCTGAAACCGGGCAGGGATGCGTTGGATGTTTCTTCCTTTCGTCCGTTGTCTATGCTGACTGTAGACTATAAGATCTTGAGCCGCATCCTGGCCACCCGGCTCCTCCCCCTGATGACCTCTCTGGTGCATAGGGATCAGGCGGGATTCATCCCCTCGAGGAGCACTTCGATGAATATCCGCCGGCTGATTGGGGTTATTGATGGTGCTGCCCTGGCAGATCCAGGCCCGGTCGTGCTGACGGTTGATATTGAGAAGGCGTTTGATAGTTTGGAATGGGATTTTCTGGATGGTGTCCTGTTGAAGTTCGGAGTTGGGGAGGGGTTCCGGAGTTGGACGAAAGTGCTTTATTCGTCGGCTAAGGCGAGGGTGCGGTTAGGGACATTGGTGTCCTCGGTTTATCCGGTCTGCAGGGGCACGAGGCAGGGTTGCTCGCTGTCTCCGTTGCTCTTTGCTTTAGCAATGGAGCCGCTGGCGGCGCAGGCGAGGCAGGGAATCGTTTTTGAGGGGATTGCGCTGGGGCTCGACTCGCATTATATCTCGCTGTATGCCGACGACTTGCTCTTGTATTTGGCAGACTCTGGGAGGGCTCTTGAGGGTGCAGTGGATATGCTGGACAGGTTCGGGAGGCTCTCGGGTCTCAAGGTGAACTGGACTAAGACTTGTGTGTTTCCGCTACGGAAGACCACGCTCTGCCCCCAGCTCACGAGGCCGGTAGTGTGGGAGCCCTCTTGTTTTGTTTATTTGGGAGTGCGTATATACCATGACACGGCTGACCTCCTTGAGGGGAATGTGGGGCGCTGCGTTAGGGCGCTACGAGGCAGTATGGACTTTTGGGCCTCTCTCCCGCTCTCTGTACTGGGCCGTGTGGCGCTGCTGAAAATGGTGGCACTCCCGAGGCTCCTTTATTATTTTAGAACACTGCCGGTGTGGATCCCGCAGGGTGTCTTTCGGGAGTTGAGGTCAATGGTGACCGGCTTTCTATGGGGCCGCGGCCGCAGGCGAGTAGCATTGACCACCCTGATGCGACCCAAGTGCGAGGGAGGTGTGGCGGTCCCTGATTATGAGCTATACTATTTGGCAGCGCAGCTCCAGATCCTGACGCAGAATGTGGCCAGAGAGTTCAGGGGACCTGAGGAGGGCCGGGAGGTAGGCATTCGGAGGTATGTCTTGTCATCTATTGTGATGCAACAGAACCTGGCCAGTAGGGACCTCACGATGGAGGAATGGACGCTCAGATTATGTTGGAACAGGTACCTGAAGAGGGTTGGGAAACGCCGACCGTATGCGCCTGAGATTCCGTTAGGAATGCTTACTGCCTTACCGCATGGGGGTGATTGGTCCCAATTGTTAGTGTGGGAGGACCTGGGATTGCAGATGGTGGGTGATCTTTATGTGGACGGGGCGCTGGCCCCGTTCCAGACCTTGCAGGAACAATTCGGACTGCCGAGTGGTACCTTCCTGTTGCATGCGGCGGTTATCACGGCCCTGCAACGGCATTGGGGGGGCGGATTGAAGGAGCCGGAGGTGGCGACGGTGTGCCAATATGTAGTGATGGCCGCGGGCACCGTTAAGGCGGTGACCTGCCTCCACAATAGGATGTTGAATGACGGCCTCGCCCCGCTGGCTGAACTGAAATCGCGTTGGGAGACCAGTGTTGGCAGACAAATCCCGGACGCGGTATGGGGTCAGGTGCTCCACAGGACCTGGAAGGGGACGAGGAATGCGAGATTCCAACAGGTGCATTATTTTGTGCTCCATAGGGCATATTTGACCCCGGAGAGGTTGCGGCGACATTTCCAGGTGCTTGATGCCATGTGCCCGCGTTGTCTAGAACTTGCGGTGGATTTTGACCATATGCTGTGGGGTTGCCCGAAACTGGGGGACTACTGGTCTGAGATTGGGGACCTCTTGAATACAGTCACAGAGCGGGAGGTAAACTTTGACATGGCCGCATGCCTCCTTCTTTGGTTTCCGCATACTAAAAAGACCAAAGTTACGAGCAAATTCATTGGGTTGGGACTGATATTAGCACAGCGTGAGATCACGTGGCATTGGAAGTCTAAGGAGGGGCCGTCTGCACGGAGGTGGAGGAATGAATTGGTGAGGTGGTCGAGCTGTGAGAGTGTGTTACGAATGCGCCAGGCGATTAGGGGTGGCAACGAGAAATGCTTGGAATTGGCGCGGTCCTGGGAGCTGGTGGTGCAGGCGTTGAGAGACTATCTCACCGAAAGCGAGGACACTGCTTAGTTATACCCTAGGGTTCCGTGTGGCTGCTTGCTTCTCGAAGCTTTCTGATAGTTGTCACCCAGGAGCAGTAAGGAGATGTTGGATCCCGCATTAGCAGCAGTTGGGAGGGGAGGGCATTGGGAGGGTGTTGTATGGAGGAGTGGTTTGCCAAGTAGCGGCAGCCTCCTAGAATGGACTGGCCCGGGATAGTATTTAAGAGGCTTTAGTGACATGACATCAGTGTGGCCTGGGCTCTGATGGAGAATGAGGGTTGGTTGTTGTGGGATAAAAGCGGAAACGGAATGTTATAATTGACCTGTGTCCCGAACGGGGCGTACACCGTGGTGCCTCCAGTGTATTGATTTCTTGCGGTGCCGCCCAGCCTCCGGGATGTGGGCCGATCGGCTGTGTACTGTATGATTATTGCACTGTATGATGGGGACTGGTGGTGTACGGGCTGGCTTGTTGGATGTTTTTCTTCCTGTTCTGCAATAAAAATATATTCAAAAAAAAAAAAGAGAAGAGAAATCTTGTCAAGAAACATGAAGATCTAATGTGCAGAAGATGCCTCTAATTCATTGCGTTTCCGAAATGGGGGACATTTTAAGGATTTTGGGGGACCTGGGCCAAATGTATTTGGGGGCCCCTGTTCAAAACAGCTTGGAATTTATGATCCAATAAGATCTCTTTCATGCCCTCTTTAGCCAGGTCACTAACAGTGCACAGACACACTTTTCCAAATTCTAAATGTGTTTTGAATCTAATATTCATGGAAAGTGATGCGTGTTTTTAATATTGTAACCAAGTGGCAGCTCACTAATATTACTTAAATTATCTATGTGACACTCTCCCATTTCTCATTTGGGAGGTCCTGTTTTTATGTAAAAGCAACGTTTTTATAGATGTTGCGTAAAACATAAATACATCAGTGTTCGGCAAAATGTCCATAATAAACTCTCAGACATCACCCACATGTTGAACAAGCAATCCAAGGGCAGTTTCGCTCTGATTGCGGCTTGTCAGTTGGGTGTACCTTGCTTCCGGTGGCGGGGTGAACATGGGACCCACATCTGGACATACCCTTGCCTCTGAGGGCATCACTAGAACCAATCTACAGCAATAGCCACTGTTTACACTTCCATCACCTTTTGTGTGTCTGAGGAATATCTCCCGACACCATGCGTATATCTGACCCTTTAGACCATAGATACTCTCAAACTTTTTCGGAGCGGCTGCAAAGTGTGGTCTGTGGTGAGCCGAAGGGCAGCACTGATGATAGCAAGATGGGAGTGGGGCATTGTGGGTGGTTAAATGTTGCAGGGTACTCCATTAGAATATTTTACTGAAGTTCAGCTAGGTTGTAAATAAAAGCTCCCCCATGTATTTAACATCTTGCTGAGTGTAGGTGCTCACTGAAGTAAACAGCAGCCCAGTGCTGCTGTGAACCCAGGGACTGCATGTGAAGGTCAGGCGGGCCTCAGGCGCCCCCTTACCCGGCCCTACTCTGAGTATCACTGCTTTGGACAATGTCTGCATTGGATATGTTCTGGTAATGACATCTCAACACATTCCTTTAGGTAATGCCTCATATGTAAATCTTTCCTGGCAGTAACATTCCCTCCCCAACCTTTGCCTGCTCCCCCTCCCTCCCCCCAATTAGAGAGGTAATGACTTTTGTGTAAATGTTCCGTGATATAAGGTCTCCCTACATCCTCAGCCTGTCCATCATACTGGGAGTTGATTCTGTGTCAGAATCCTCTCTAACACGAGCAGCTCCACCCCCGCATGGTATGCACATGCAATAACCCCTCACCTTGCAGACATTTGCACATGTGATAACTGCATTGTTTTAAAGCCGTTATTATGCTGATGTATTACCAATATTGCTTGTTCTGTGATATTCCAGACCGATAAAGACTGCTGCGAGTGGGAACAATTGCTAATATGTTTTTAGGCGCAGTGTTTCATTCCCACGGTCCTCACACCCCCAACTGCATGGTCAGACACCCTGGGAAAGTTTGAGCCTCAGGCCTCACCCGAGCCTACGGTCCCTGCTCCTGCCCCCTCCCGTGCAGCCCCCTGGGGGTCCAGTGAAGATCAAAGGGCCGCCTCCCTGCACGAGCACCTCTCCCAGGCACTTGCGCATATTCACAGTTACTGTGCAGTCGCGGCAGAGTGGTGGGCTCCTACATCACCAGAGCACGAGGGAAGGGTAACAGTGAAGGGGAGGGGGAAGCAGGTGAGGCCAGGTACAATGGGGCAGCTGGCGGTTGGGGGGAGGTGGGCTCTTACATCACCACGTGTTTTAAAGGTCAACAAGGGAGCCCGAACGAGTCAACACAGGACCTCGGGAAACATGATTATTTGAAACAACAGTGATCCCATGCAAAATAATTTTTCAACCACAATGAATATAGACACAATGGAACTATATTAGTTTGAAATGTCCAGCCGGACAGATGTCTCAATCTTTACTTAATCAGGAATCAAAGAACAAAAATTAAAACAGGGATTCCTTCAACAGTTCAACGTAGTGGGGCACAAGCCTGCATCCAAGCACATACAGATTTGTGCAGTGAGGAAACAAGGAACAGAACAGGGCTATTAGGCAAAAGCTGCGAGTTTCTGTAGTATACAATGAGACAGAAAATTCAAAGATGCACCTTTACATATACATGACATAGTATACGTTCTGTATAGGGTGCACAAGGTCGACGGCGTTTCGATCCCACTACGTAATCATGGGGATCATCATCAGGAGGAGGCGCACTCGTGGGTACGAGTGCGCCAGGGTTCAGCCCCTAGGCAATAGAGGCTTACAATTATTAGGCTATATTCAATGTCCTGATGATGATCCCCATGATTACGTAGTGGGATCGAAACGCCGTCGACCTTTTTGTGCACCCTATACAGAACGTATACTATGTCATGTATATGTAAAGGTGCATCTTTGAATTTTCTGTCTCATTGTATACTACAGAAACTCGCAGCTTTTGCCTAATAGCCCTGTTCTGTTCCTTGTTTCCTCACTGTACAAATCTGTATGTGCTTGGGCGCAGGCTTGTGCCCCACTACGTTGAACTGTTGAAGGAATCCCTGTTTTCATTTTTGTTCTTTGATTCCTGATTAAGTAAAGATTGAGACCTCTGTCCGGCTGGACATGTCAAACTAATATAGTTCCATTGTGTCTATATTCATTGTGGTTGAAAAATTCTTTTTTATGGGACCACTTACATCACCACAGCACAAGCAGTCTCTTCCGAGGAGCTGTCTGTACTGGGAGCAGTGTGAGCAGTATGTACTGGGGAGCAGTGTGAGCAGTCTGTACTGGGGAGCAGTGTGAGGAGACTGTACTGGGGAGCAGTCTGTACCTGGGAGCAGTGTGAGGAATCTGTACTGGGGAGCAGTCTGCCTTGGGAGCAGTGTGCCCAGTATGTCTGGGGGAGATGCCAGCAGTCTTCTAGAGAGCAGTGCATAAAGACAACCACACAAGTGTTAGGTCCTGAGAGAAGTCTGCTTGCAATCTGTACTGGGGACATGGCCTAACGGCAAGAGCTGCCAACTTTGAAGCTGGGGAACCGGGTTCGAGTCTCTGTGACCGCTCACCATCCTGTGATTCTGAGCAAATCCCTTAATCTCATTGAGCCAAAAAAACTAATGCGCCCTTCTGTAATGTAATTGGTGTTCATATATAGCGCTCCAATACCTTCGCATCGAGTCCGCGCTATAGAAAACAGCAACACAATAGGAGAGAGCAGTGAGTGCTACGGTCTATACCAAAGAGCATGATAGGTAGTACATTCCAAGAAGCAGTGAGCTGAACCAGTGCATACCATCTGCACAAGCAGCCTACCCTTGAAATTAGTGCTCAATGGCTGCACGTCATCGGTGACAAAATCCGAAAGCTGCACGTCTGACCGATGGCCACTCTAATTATAACTACTGAATATAGCACTTGATGCTGCCCTTCTACTTTTATACGCGCTTTAAACAACAGGTGTTACTAGTAGTTAATATAATAATATTCAGTGCACCGATTGGTAACTTGCGACTTTATATTGCCGCATTACTTCGCTTATGGAGTTCAGTGCACCGAGGTGTACTGGCAGCTAGGCACATCAAGCACCCACTCACCACAACCGTGACATGATCCGACCCTGCTGTGGGTCACTAAGCAAGGGTTGCAGGAAAGGCCATACCTGAAAGGTCACTGCAGGGGGGGCAGGTTAGGGAGGATCACAGAGCGAACAGGTCACATACCAACCACTTCTGTGTCCGCGCTGACCCGGCCCTGTCACACTTTTCAAGCTACTTCTCGACCAATTAGAGTGAGCTAAGCGTGTGCAGGTGAGTCACAGCAGTGGGAGCGGAACCAAAACTACAACACCCAGAGTGCCTCTTTGATTAAATAAAACCCATTACAGGAAGCTTAGACGTAACTACTCGCCATATAGTTGACCTGAAGGAAGTGTGCACGTGAGGGTGTCGCACAGTAAAGATCCCTTAATCTCATTGTGCCTAAAAAACTAATGCGCCCTTCTGTAATGTAATTGGTGCTCATATACAGCGTTCCGATACCTTCGCGTCGAGTCCGCGCTATATAAAACAGCAACACAATAGGAGAGAGCAGTGAGTGCTACGGTCTATAGACCAAAGAGCATGATAGGTAGTTCATTCCAAGAAGTAGTGAGCTGAACCAGTGCATACCATCTGCACAAGCAGCCTGCCCTTGAAAGTAGTGCTCAATGGCTGCACGTCATCGGTGACAAAATCCGAAAGCTACACGTCTGACCTATGGCCACTCTAATTATAACTAATGAATATAGCGCTTGATGCTGCTCTTCTAATTATTATAAGCGCTTTAAACAACAGGTGTTACTCGTAGTTAATATAATAATATTCAGTGCACCGATTGGTAACTCGCGACTTTATATTGCCGCATTACTTCGCTTATGGAGTTCAGTGCACCGAGGTGTACTGGTAGCCAGGCACATCAAGCATCCCTTCACCACAACCGTGACATGATCCGACCCTGCTGCGGGTCACTAAGCGAGGGTTGCAGGAGAGGCCATACCTGAAAGCTCACTGCGGGGGGGGGGCAGGTTAGGGAGGGTCACAGAGCGAACAGGTCCCGAACCAACCACTTCTGTGTCTGCGCTGACCCGGCCCAGTTACAGTTTTCATGCTACTTCTCCACCAATTAGAGTGAGCTAAGCGTGCGCAGGTGAGTCACAGAAGTGGCAGCGGAACCAAAACTACAACTCTCAGAGTGCCTCTTTGATTAAATAAAAACCATTACAGGAAGCTTAGAAGTAACTAGTCGCCATATAGTTGACCTGAGAGAAGTGTGCACATGAGGGTGTCGCACAGTAAAGATCACTTCTACAATAGGCACAAAGGGGAAGTTAGACATTTCAGGATAGATGCACAGCACAGGTGGACGTGTCTCACTGCTCAAGGTACTTCGGGGTGAGTGAAGGTCACACTGAGGATGGAACTTCCGGTTTACTTCCTGGTGGTAGTGCACTGGGCCGCCTAAGGGGTCGTAAACGAGACCAAAAGGTGACCCCCGCCAGTGGATTTCCCACCCTCAACAAAACTGAATGGGCATAGATATACTACTTGGATAGGTGTCAGCGTGTCCACGTCAGCACTCTCAGACCGAAAGTAACAACCACACCTACATGCAACAGGAGAGAGCTAAGCCGAGCTTACACCATCCAACCAGCACCGCCAGGAAATGGATATCAGGGCTGCCTCTCCCTGCCGATTTGTCTTGCCTCTGCAGTTTTCCTGACCCTTTGCCTCCGGTCTTCGATGAGCTCCCGCTACAAGGTGTTGTTCCTTTCACCCACGCCACCTCCATTGCGGGTCTCGTAGCCCTGACAGGCCAGTAAAATACGGGTTCACACAGTTGACGGCTGAATATATTCTGCCGCTGAGCAATAAGATTTTTAAATTAACAAGCAGCACTGAAAGTGATCGCTTTCGCAATCGCTATTGAAAAAAAAATACACGCCGCGAGTGGTGCACGCGCGTGCGCCACTGTGAAGCATATGTTATTCAATTATCACGCCCGTGTCTGGGCACGATAATTGAAAACATATGGGCTTTGGTGCGCGTAACAGACACCAATAGGCCATGGGCGGAGCTACGCGACCGCCTATGGCCTATTGCGTGTTCTTTTAAAAAACAACACGCAAGCAAAGCGCAATCAAAATGGACCATAGGAAATGAACATGCACGCGTGTGTAATTTCCAGGCCCATTTTGAAAAACCGGGCAAAAGGACTCTCGCTGCGCAGTGTATCGCGCTAGGCGCGAGACCTAAAAACGGTATTTAAAAAGAATTGTTTAAGAATTATTCAAGGTTATCAAGTCAAACTTCTCTGCAGATCAGAGCTGGGTCAATCAGGGTGCCCCCCACAAATGCTGGGGCCCTGGGCCAGAGCCCACTTTGTCCATGCCTTATTACGTCTCTGCTCACGGTTGTAGTAACTGTCTAAGTTCTGTGGGATGGGAAACTCAGGTGATGTTGCAAATGCACAGCACCAGAAGTGAAATGATTAGTTCCTGGCTGGGTCGGAAGAGACAGCTGTGTGATTACATTGGGTCCGAACAGGAACACCATCATTTTACATGCTCATGTCTTTAAGTTGCCTTCTTTCTTAAATACGATGACATTTGACGCAATATATTCCGTGCCTGTGTAGGATAATATTCACTGGAACAGCATTGACTACATTTTCACTTTGTAGGCTCATTATCACAATGCCTTGAACATTCTGCACAGGGGCTAAATTCACCATGCAAAATGTTGATATTATTGTCCTTTTGACGACAGAGCTATCACAATAGAATCAACAACAGCAGCCTGACTGAGACTTATGTCATTCAACAAACTTACAGTTTTACTTGAGAAAGCATAAGCCATACAACATGGTGCCGCCAACGTTCTAGCTTGGTTTCTTATTTAAAGGATCCCCTGAGTTGTTTTCTTTTGTGTACCCAAAGAACACTACTTACCTACTAACCAGAGAGGTCTAAGGTGTTAGGGAAAAATCCTCCTCAGCTGAGTAGGTAAACCCTAGGTATTGGCTGTAGGTTGTTCAAGCTTGAACCTTTCAAGTATCACCCTAGAGGTACACTCCCTGAAATCCACATATTCACATGACTGATGAAGATGAAGCTTCAATTAACATACCAGTTAACTGCAGACATGTGCTAACTCAGATGCTGAAATGAAGACTGCCCCTTGCAGGTGGGGGCGTTACCTTTGTGGTTGAGGCACAAAAAGCATTCAGGACAGATGTACTCTATTCATGGGCTACATTCCCAGCAGCAGATGCACGCACAAGACTATATAATACATACACGGTAGATGAAGTTCCTAACAACTACATAGCCTACGAAGCACTAGAAATACCATTAATATACCAAGAACATCAACATTGTTTTGAAGGTGCTCTACCACATACAAACAACAATGTTAGACTAAGACCCCCTTTGCAATGAGAGAGCAACATGGCCAGTCTTAGCTGGTTCCCCACCATACCCAGACATCACAAATCTGACAGCATCAGACCTACGTATACTATACACAGATTTAGTCAGAACATACAGATGTTTAACATAATTTGTCATGAGAACAATGACAAAAAATTCTGCAAGGTCTGCTCAAGCTGCGCAACCACAATTGGCTACATCTGGAATTAATCCACAATCAATGCAGTCATGGGTAAAATTGCCATTAGACTGGAGGAAATTGAGGGCCCTGCTTCTGAGTGGGCTCTGACCATCCTGGACAGCATGGCAGAAGTCACGGTAGGTCCCTGGAATCTTATGGATTGTCTGGCTGCAGTAGCATTGAGTGCCTATAACAAGGAGGAAACACCAGATACAAGACTGAGTGTCCTGCATCGATTACATCCAAATGGAGGGGGATATACAACATCCAATAAAGGTTCTCTTTTGGAAGAATTTGTCATTCAGCTACGACATTCTCTTGGCTGAAAAGGAATGGCCACCAGAGTTTGTTATGGACTGCCCGAGGGAGAAATGGTAATTTTACCAGCTTTCTCAAACCTCGTCCCAAATGCAGTAAAACATTCATAAGCCAAGTAGTGGGCCTTTACACAACCTCTGGTGTTATACTGCAACCATATAGGGTGGGATGATGGTTCCCTTTATCACAGCATACCTGTAGGGTCAACCCCAGAACCTCAAAGACAATACCCCATTATAAATTAGGCCAAAAACAAGCTAGAGAGATTCTCACGCAACTTGCACCTACCCATGAATAATCCTTTATTTTCAGTAATGTAACCAGACCATTCACATAGTCTAGTCTCAGATTACAGATACCTATACACAGATACACACACAATCGCTGCACAAAACGTGCACAGCGCAGTACTAATGAACAACATAGTGCGTAAAAAATACAAAACAACATTGGACATTTCCACCTGATTTTTCTGCCAGAATATAGCGCCTGAAACCAGGAACTTGACTGCATTTAGCGCGCCCAGGTCTAGAAAAAAGTTATGTTGATTGCCTCATGGGTATAAGAACAGCTCTGGGTTGTTTTCAGCCCAGGTAACAATACGTTTGCAAGAATTTGATGACCAGGCATTGTCCTATGTTGATGACATGCCTAATGGATGATGACCTTTCAACACACTTGGCAAGGGTAGATCGCATAGTTTCGGGATTTGCTCACATGGGCTACAAATTCAACTTCAGGAAATCAAAAACTGTCCATTTCAATGTCCTATTTTTAGGGTATAAGTTGTCAAGTGAAGGCAGAATCCTTGCGACCAATTTCCTTGAGAAAAGGGCACTTCTACAACCATCAAACACATTGAAGAAACTCAAGTAATTATTAGGTTTTCGAAATTTGGACAGAATTTACATTCCAATCTACACAGAGCGAGTAAAACTGTTCTACAACTTGATTCATCCAGACTTTTCAAGTACACATTGTATAAGTGATACACACAAATTCTACGTTCAGTACAAGCTGACATTTTAGCATTTAAATACTTGCATACATGTTAACACCACAAACCTGGTGATCCGTATAATTGTGGTGGAATCAGGGTACCCATATGTCCCTTTCAATGAAGGAGACTCTGTACCAATTGCATATAAATTGCATTTATATAAATCTCATTTATATACAAATGCAGAAATGTGTTTTGTACCGACCGAAAAGATTATGATGGCAATACAGACTGCTGTAGTGCGGAAAATATCATTGGCTCAGGGGAAACACATCATTGTCATGACTCCAGTTCCAGCCTTAGAGGCCGTCACAACAGCAAGTGTTCCAAATGCGAAAGCACAACATTCACGATGGGTACAATGGGCCAAGTCTCTTACAGCAACAGATGTAGATTATATATTTGACTGAATACTGCAAGCACAGGCATACCTGAAATATGAACATGAATATCCTCTGCTTAATGAAGTCATGCCTCTAGACCAGAATGATTACATCATCTATACTGATGATTCTGCACAGTCTACCGTAAGGGCAAAACACCAACAATCTGCAGTGTGCGCCGCTGTAAAAGGTATAACGAAGGATGTAGAATTCAAGTATCACAAGACCTACACGCACAGCTGGCCAAACTAAAAGCTCCAGTTCTGGCACTTGAGAATACAGATCCCGGGTTCCCCACACTTATAGTCTGTGATTCGTATTATTGTGTCCAGTCTTACGAGTACACGATTAAGCACAAGCTGCTTAAGGGACAGGTGGTGAAACACCAAGAGTGTTTTCCATTGGCACAAGTAATTCACACACTGTGCCATCAGCGTGTAGGAATACATGTTGCAGAAAATTCCATTGCTGATGAAGCCCACAAAAGCAACAGTGCAAACTGCTGCAATTGCTACAATGACCGGTTTAAGTATGAGGATAGATGGAAACATCATGACGGCTGTCAATAATGCGCGCGATAGCACCCACTTGACTAAAGTCTTTCCACCATAGTACTCCTACCAGTTAAGTGCACAAAATATTCCATCTGCTCAGATTCCCTATGTGGGGGATCGGGTAATACCTAATTCGCACAACATGTTAGGCTTAGTCCTAGCTGCATATGAGTGCCCTGCATCAGCACATGGGGGGGGTATAATTTCACTATTACAGTGATCGGCTGGCACCCAAACTGTACGTTTTTGTCGGGACATACACAGTAGCCACCTTCTATTCGAACCAGGGTGCAGTGTTTCCCTCCTGGGCTTACAGAGGCACCATTGGAAAATTGGGTATGACTGTTCGGAAATCCTTCCCCCTATCATCCTGCCCGAGGGAAATGCAGTAGTGGAGAGAAAGGACTGTGATTCAAAGCAGTACTGAACAGCTAGGGTATTCGATTCAGGTCACGCCTCCAAGGGCCAAGAAAACTATGCTCACTGACAGCAAGCTTATTCATTCTCCATCATTTATTTCCCAGCTGTCTGTACAAGGATTTGAAATTTGGAAGGACAATGTATACGGGGATCTGAAGATTGGCAGGTTCAGGGGAACACTATTTTATTTAGGGCATGCCATATAAAATACCAAATTAATTTCCTGAACAAAATTGTGCAGCAAACATCCTGTCTTGGCCTGGCCAAGATAAAAGATATAAACGCACTAAACACTCCCACGATTCACAAACTGGAATACAATTCACAAATTACATGGAGGAAACATTAGACAGCATGCTTCAGAATGGAACATACAATTCTTTAAGTACCAATCAGGAGGGATGGTTAGTGTGGCTGTTAGAAACTAACGGATGTCAGGCAAGTTTTCTAGACAACAAAAAGGATTTAGGATCAGTAGGCCTGACCCACGATTTGGGGGTGGTAACAACCTACAGGGTTGGGAAGTTGTGCCTTAACTGGCTTAAGCATTCCACGTTGTCTCCTGTGAAACAATGCTTGTGCTTTCTTTCTGATGACATGGGATTACAGGACTTTTTGTTAGATAATCGAAAACTACTGCAAAAGTGCTTTCTGTATGCTATATACAATGAAGTGTGGAAGGTTTCACAGCAGGAAGCTGCTGAGAGACTGAGTGAAATTGACAGGGAAATTTTATAAAGGGGTCAAGCAGTAGTTGACAATGGTATGACTACCCTTTCCTTCAGGATATGTTCCTTAGGTAACACAGTGTCGTCTGCAATCACACAGAGTGACATGTCTTCTTTAAACATGGGCAGTTGCAACTTCGCGCTATCATGTTGCTGAGTTGGACTCTGCAGACACTGCCTGCTGGCCGCATTCCATGGAAACACCTATATCATGTTTTTACAAAAAAACAAACCATCATGGCTAAAAAGGATGTGACATACACTAAGTTACATATAGAGAAGTTAGAGAAACTACCATTCACTGTTGCAGAAATACCTTCCACGGATTGGATTATCCACTGGTTTATTTCTCTGCCAATTTAGACTTTTCACTTCCAATACTGCTTAAAACTCCGTCAAGTGGCAGATGCAGATATGAAGTGCCTGGAGAGAGGTATGTACACAAGTTATGGATTTTAACTTATAAATACAGCTGTAGGAATTTGGGACTGGGGTTTTTCTTAGCGGAACTGATTGCAAGAGTACATTGGGACATTCCTTAGTTTGCAGGGAAGTTTCGCTTCATGGCGCATGTAATGCATCTAAGGCAAACCTGTTGTATTATTTGAAGGCTTCTCCAGCTGCTGTGATTCGTCCGGCTTTCAGATTACTCTCTAATGGGAGTTACTTGATGCTGAATGATCAGAGCTGTTGTGGGATGAATCTGGGAATTGCCTATCTGGTAACGGTTTCTGCAGTCGTGGCCTATTGAACACAAGTACTGTTTCCATCTACCCACACACTCAGGGATGCAACGCTTTGGCCTTCGATAAAGCTTTTGAATGTGCACTTTGATGATACTAGCAGACTGAAATCCTTACTGTTTCAGAAAGAAGTGGCCTAACATCTTCAAGGGAGAATTTTGATCTTCAAGTTGCAAGGTCTTCTTCTGAGATACAGTCGCTACTACAAACTAATTTGCCACACCATTTTGGTGAGCTTGTACACCACATTTTTAACATGTCTAGTACTGTGGGTGTAGAGCACTTATTAAAACAATTGGTTCAGGGTTGGTTAGCACCTTCCAGGAGGTCTTCTGAGTTATTCCATCATTCATACACTCTGTGCTTGGAAGCATTTTTGGAGGCTTGCCACTTGTCCTGCTCCTAATTGTCAGGACTGTGCTTTTATTTGTTCTACTCTGCAAGGGATGTCCCATCACGAGGATGCCACTACCACACGTGATCCTGTGTGGCGAGCGAATGAAACTGTCCTTGGCGCACCCTTACTTCAGGGACAAATTGACTATTGGTTTGTGCCCCTACGGCTAGTTTGGCTACACTATGTGCAGCCTGTCTTCCGCTGTCTGCTGTGCACTTTCAAATGTGCCCTGGACAAATGCCTAGGAAAGCAACTGGCTCAATCTATGGACATAGACCTACTGGTGCGTCCGTTAACAGCTCACTTGTACCGTTGTCCTTTGAGTTTGCCATTGCTTCTAAATGCATGCTATGAGCCTTCTTGAGATGCATCAGCTCCTTGTGATCTGGACTCAGGCTCGTCTTCTGCAGACTCAGCACTGACTGTTCCACCTTTGGTGGGCGGACTAGGACATATTTGCTCTATGGCTCTGATGCACTGGATGTCTCTAGGAACATACATTGTCTGCACTTGCTGGAAACAGCAATGTTTTGTCTACTCCTCGGAACATAAACAATAAGGCAGTTTCGAGCATTGGGAACTTTAAATTTGGTCATGGTTTTAACATCTTAAATTATTTTTAAATTGCGCTTCTTTTTAACTTGCCTTTTAAAAAATTTGCTTTTTAATGACCTTTTTATATTGGTTTTTTGATTGGCTCAGTACATCTAAGAGTGAGTGCATCAGTATCACATTGGGTCTGTGATTAGTTGCATCATTCTCTCACTCAATCTGTGAGTAGGTATAGGACTGTCTGACTGGATCTGTGAGTAGATACATGAGTGTCTAAGTGAGTGAGTGGGTGCATGAGTATCCAAGTGGATCTGTGAATGGGTGCATGAGTCTCTCAGTGGGTCTATGACTGGCAGCGTGAGTGTCTGAGTGGTTCTGTCAGCGGGTGCATGGGTCTCTGAGTGCGACTGTGAGTGGGTACATGAGTCTCTGAGTGTGTAACTGAATGGGTGCATAAGTCTCTGAGTGGGTCTATAGGTGGCTGTGTGAGTGACTGTATGTGTGTGTAAGTGTCTGAGTGTGTACGTGAGTGGATGTATGATTGTCTGAGTGGATCTGTGAGTGGATGTATGAGTGTCTCAATGGGTCTGTGAGTGAGAGCATAAGTCTCCGAGTGGGTGAGTGAATAGGTGGCTGCATGAGTATCTGAGTGGGTCTGTGACTGGGAGTGCGAGTATCTGGGTGGATCTGTGAGTGGATGCATGAGCTGTTACTGGGTGAGTTAGTGGGTGTGTATATATCTGAGTGAGTTTGTGAGTGGGTGTGTGAGTTTCGGAGTGTAGAAGTGACTGACTGAGCCCATAAGTCTCTGAGAGGGCCTGTGAGTGAGTGTGTGAGTGAGTGACTGTATGGGTGTATGAGTAGCTGTATTAGTGGATCTGTGAGTGGGTGTTCGAATGTCTCAGTGGGTCTGTTAGTATATACGCGAGTGTGTGAGTGGGTCTGTAAGTCGATGCGTAAGTTTCTGAGTGGGTTTGTACATGGGTGTGTGACTCTCCGAGTGAATCTATAAGCAGGTGCATGAGTATCTGAGTGGGACTGTGAGTGGGTGCAGAGGGTAACCCTTACTGCCAGGATGTTCAATCTGTATACCACTATTCAGAGAAAAACAACCTCCACCAGATACTCAAGCCTTGTTACATAAGAAATGCCCTACTACAGACAGACTTTAGCCTCTATCAAACCCTTCAAAGTTAGCAAACCTCTTGTGACAAATTAAGTGGACATGAGTAGAAAAGTGGGTAATATAATCAGTGTGTACCCTATGCATAGAGTTTACCCAGTACCACACTGTTTACAGACAGCCAAATTCTAATGAGAAATATACCACAGATTATTTACCAGTATCAATTAATAACAGTGTTCACTCTATGCAAAACCTCTCCAAAGACAGACGGCTCACTGTAAACACCCAAGACCTGAGGGTGCTAAAGGTAATACTACCACACCATTTATCATTTCCTGAAAATGTTTAGACAGGTCAGATTTGGTGGCGCATTAAGCACAACATGTAAATGGGTAGGTACATGGTGCACATAGTCATCTGTCCTATATAGAAATTCTCATCCTGCAAAAATTCTCTTTAAATATTCAAGAGTATTTAGATACTGTTAAAACCATTTTTTCAAAAAAGAAAAAATGTGAGACATCTACTGTCACCTACACACAGTGTTAGTTCTGCACACAAACATTCATAACATGCTAAATACCTCTACAACAAGGGTTCTTAACATGGGGGCAGAGGAATCTTGGTATCCGTGAGGCCTACTCAGGAGGTCCCCGACATTTTTACTAAGTTAAATAATATTACAATGAATGCATTAAAATTAACAAATCATATATGATTTTCAGAAGCAAAATGTAGAATTTGAAAACTGTTTCTATATTTGATTGGGAACTAAACAAAATATTTTAATATTTGAGCATTTGTTTGATGCATACATGTTTTTGTATTTGTTTGCTTTGTTTTGAGGTTCAAATCTTAGACACTGCTTAGGATAGGGGTGCCCAACTTCCAATAATGATGGAGTGGGGGGTCCACAAATGTAATGATTTTGTGAGGGTCCACAGAAATTAAAAGGTTGAGAACAGCTACTACACACACCTATGAACCATTAGGAGCATAAGCATTTTGTAAACACTTACGCCCGGTACCTACAAAGATAATGTACAAAATTAGGTAGAGAAATAGAATGATACTTACCTACCACCATGGAAAGTATAAAACAAATTAAGAAACTCATTGGTTGATTTCATCAATGATGTATAGAACATCACTTTAACCTAATGCATTTTCCCAAACTGCATCCTGAATAATATATTCCCCAGGGGCACCATTGGCTGCAATAACCACTGATAGCAGTCACCTGATCTCCTGTGAAGGGAGCTCCATTGGCCAAAGGCGGTTGGCCGGCCTCTGCGGGCAGCTTTTGGAGAGGCGGCCGGGACCTGTGGAAGGGGCTCGTCACCCAAAGTCTGTGCGGAGCGGCGCCCATGCTCAATGGCAGGGTACACTGTGGGGAGAGCGGACAACTGCGATCCCCTAGGATCTGTGAGGGCCCAGCTTTTCCTGGAGATTGAGGCACACATGAAGAGCGGGACCCAGAGGGGAGCACTGGTCGCAGACAAAGCCTCGAGGTATCCGGTGGTCATCGTATCCGGCCCGGACTAGACCTGAGAGGTGAGCACGAGGGTTCCATTGAGGAGCTGTGCATAAAGGGCTCTCACCCCCAAAGATAGGAGGGTGAGGACAAATTGTGGTTCCCCAAGGACCCTGCAAGGAGTCGGCTACACAGTGGGGAGACCTCAAGGCATAGCTCAGTGCTTGGTGCGGCAGGCCCCAGGGAGTCTTGCCTCAGGTGATAGCTTCCCTTGCCCTTATAGTCCCCTTGGGTTCTGATGCTGTGTGTGGCTTGCTCTTTGGCACCTGCTTGACTGAGAAGCGTGGACTGTGCAGAACACAGGAGGGGGGCATCAGACACTTTCCCTGAAGAACTAGAGCACGTCCCATTGACATGGGCCTTCAGACTGCACCCTGAACTCAAACCCTTCCTTCTGGTGGCCCTCGGAAGCTGTTAGTTGTACCAGGCCAGAGGAAGACCCCTGGGAGGTGACCAATTTGAACAGAGTCGAGTGAGGGGGTTCAATGGGTGACCGCGGTAGGGAATGGACTGGGGCAGGCCCACAACTTCCGTATATGGCTTGGGCTGTGAAGTATTTCCTGACACATTGGGACCACTTGGAGTTCAAGTGAATACCGGGACATCCTGGTGTAGCCCCGCCTACCATCAGTGATAATGGGCAAGTCAAGACCAGAGTCCGTGTCTCGCAGTCTGCGACGGCGGAGGCAGGTGGGAGGGCTGAGAGACCCTTGAAGCCCGCTGATCCCTTGCCACATTCTCTACAGTTCCAGCTTGAGAAGACTCTGGCATCCATTGAGGACTCCAAATCCAGCCTGCAGTGCAAAATAGCCACGGTTTCTGTTGAGCTAGGACTACTGCGCACAGACCATCATAAGCTGGCCCAGAAAGTGAAAGGTGCTGAAGCAGCGATCAATGACCTGCAGCCTGAAGGCACTGAAACTACAAATGGCTAAACTGATGGAGCGGTTGCGCACACTGGAACACCAAACTGTAGATGCAAAGGAGTGTAATCGCCATAATAATATCCTGATAGTGGGCCTCCCAGAGGGCATGGAAGGTGGAAACACTGTGGCCTATCTGGAGCACTGGCTGTGTGCGGATGCAATTGATAACCTTCTTTGTTTTGGAACAGGTGCATCACCTGCTTGTCTCGGGTCACCTGCCCAGGCCAGTAGTGGTCAAACTGCTACACTAGGGATGTGCTATTGCAACGAGTGCTCACAGGGGGCCTGTTCAGAGTAGGCAATAACAGAGTGTTCCTTTTTCCGGACTACACAGTTGCTGTGCAGTCCAAGAGGATTTCATTTCTGGAGGTCATAAGGGCACTATGGAAAATTAGTTATAGGTACCGGAGATAACAATAACTGGTGAATTTCAGTTGTTTTTTGTTTATTTAAACCTGTATTTTTAAAAGACATTTTCACCTAACTATTATGTACCTTTAAACTTTCCAGTGATTTAAAAAAAAGGTTTTTTCTAATGGCAAGTAAGATATTATTACCATATCTACTATGACACCAATTGACCCTTAATATTTTCAGGTAATTTCAATATTTCTTTTTTACGTAAAGTTACAGGTTCATCAGCATGCACAGCGTGGGGGTGGACACAGCCATTTGCCCAAACCTGCCCCCCCCCCTCCTGGGGGCCATACCCTGTGCAGGGCTTGGCTGTTGTCAAGCGCAGTGCCTGGCCACAGGGCTAAATATGTGTAACAATATAAAGGGTGTCATTTTATATAAGGTAGACATAAAGGCTTTGTCAAAAAGTCACCAATAACTATAACCAAATGTATTTTTCATAAATTCACACATTGCAATATTTTAAAAAAGTGACTATCATCACATTTTTAAAATTTAATGTTAATTAAAACAAACATTAATATGCCTTTGAATACTTCTTTTAACATTTTCCAAGGCACAAAGTGCAACCATAGTACCAACCACTACAGGTCTCCACACTCCTGCTGAAGAGCACCCAGCTCCAACTCGGAGAGCTTTTAAAAAATATGGTAATCTGTTTTGGGGTCATGGATTTAATAAGCCAGGAGACTTACTGTTAAGTTTTTTTTATGTTTGCAGGCCCCCACAACAATAAAAAAATGTTTGGTGGTGCCCCTGCCTCCACTAGGGGCACCACTAGTAAATAAATATGCTGTGTGAAAAAGCCCTAGATCATGATTGGCTCTCTGTGCTAGGAGCAGTGTGAATAATAAACAAGCGGCTCTTGACGCTCATTTATTTTTTATGTTTCTACATTGTTTTGGGGGTAATGCTGGCATGTGCCCCTCCCCTTCTCTTCAAGCCACTGCTGGACCTGGGGACCCGATCCCTGAGGCAAATTATCTTTTTATAAGAATCGGGTTCTGCGGTCCCTTCCCGAGCCAATACTGGCACTCAGGGACCCTATCCCCAGGGCTGACATACATTTAAAGAGGAGGGATGCTTGCAGCCACCCTCCACGAGCCAATATTGGACCCGCTAACCCCATCCACTGAGATCGAAATTAATTTAAGTTTAAAGTGAAGAGGTCATGTGGCCCCCTTTCTGAGCCAATACTGCCAATGGGGACCCCATCCCCCGGGGCCTTAGGTGTGTGCCCTGGTCCAACCCATAGCACACACTGTTGAGGACCGCAGGGGGAGGCCTATCACCTCGTGGCTCTGCCAGCTCCTGTGCATGCACCCATCCTGGGTGCAGAGGGAGCTGTCTTTCGGAGAAGGTTTTTATCTATGCTCCCACCGGTTTTATCTCTGCCCCCACCTGGAGGAAGCAGTCTCATCTTCCCTGCCCACAAGAGTGTAGGCAGGGAAAAAGTGTGTGCTCCCACCTGGTGGGAGCATTTTTACAGCTACAATTGGATGGGAGCGTAAAAGTCTTGGACTCCCAAGGACAGGACATAAAGATTGAGCCAGATCCAGGGGATTGGGTCCCTGGAGTCCTCCGAGACTTGGGATTTGGGGCACGCCTCCACTATAATTATGCCAGGCCCCTGGTACAGGGTTCTGGAGGCCTGATTAAGGCTCGGGGAGGCAAAGCTGCACGGCCACTTCCCTTTTAAGTAAATAAGGTTCCAGGGGATGGGGACTAGAGGACATTGTGAGACTCGGCGATGAGGGATGTGTGCCCCTCCTGTATTATTATACATTGGCCTTGGTAGATGCGGTCCCAGGGGCGAGATTAAGCCTCACGGAGGGTGGCTTATACCCCCTGCCCTTTAAATACAGCCCTGGGGAATGGGAGTCCCCGAGCCTTAAGGCCTGGGGAAGGCGACCGCAGGCCCTCCTCATGCTTTGCTTTGTGGAATGGGCTTCCTGAGGCTCGCAAAAGAGGGCTGCATGCCCACTCCATTTTATAAAGTGGGCCCTGGCAGATGGGGTCCTCGAGCTGTAATTGGCTAAGGAAGGGGCACACATTCCCCCCACCCCACAATCCTAAATAAAAAAAGTTTGACCCCCTCAGACCCTGGCCCAGCCTGGGAGTCATTTAAAAAAAAATTAAAACAGCTGCCATTTTGGACTGTAGCTCTTTCCAAAAATCCATATGGACATTGCATGCGAAATTGAATTTTGGGACCACCCTTTTTCTCGCTTGATTGAACACCCCGAAAGATTCCAGGTAGGAATGGAGGTAGAAAAAGCACTTTTGTAGAAAGTTTTGTGAAGATTGGTCAAACGGTGCCAAAGCTATTAGCAAAAAGAAAATGCAATTTCCTAAGAAAAGGTAGTCCTAACTGTAACTACTCAGTGCAAATATAGAGATAATTACACATTGGCGGTCAATATTGTGTACTTATAGTTAGGTCAGAGGTTCGTATGATATCATATTACACAGTGACCCGTAAAGCACATAGGTATATAGATACAGATATAATTACGGTCACCACTATATGATTATATTTAG
This sequence comes from Lissotriton helveticus, assembly GCF_964261635.1. Classification (NCBI taxonomy): domain Eukaryota; kingdom Metazoa; phylum Chordata; class Amphibia; order Caudata; family Salamandridae; genus Lissotriton; species Lissotriton helveticus. The sequence continues at coordinate 684,839,474 of NC_136059.1, forward strand.
TTCAGAATTTCAATAGGAAAGGCATTTTTTGTTTTGCTAATAACTTTGATGAAGTTTGACAGATCAGCACAAAACTTTCCAAAATAAAAGTTCATCATGTTTGGCTCCTTAACGGAATGCTTCGTGTGATACATCAAATGGGGGCTAATAAAAAAAGAGAAGTCCTAAAACTGGGATTTTCCATTTTCATTCCGATGAGATATTTGACTCTCCAATACAGAAAAAAGGCTGAACAGAATTAAATCAAATGTATCAAAAATTAGAACTTTACTCAAAGAGCGTGCTTTTGAGATTGGTGTAATCTATTCAGTCCTTTTCCAGAAATTTCCAATTAAAGAGAGTCTCAGGTTGGGCATGAATGGGTTAACCCTCTGAAAAAAGTAAGATTTTTTGGGCGGTTACTCAGCCACGGTAACAACAATTTAAGGAATAGGCCATTCTCACTGGTCGAGGGAGCTTTTCCCTCCTATCTGTAATTTTGGTAATGCAGTCCTGAATGATCTGACTGGCTGGTCACAACACTAAAGAAAATATTGTGGCTTCCATACCAGGACTTGCGGAGTCCTGGAACATTTTCAAAAGGCCACACAATAAAACTCCCTTAAGTTAAATTAAAAAAAATATTTGGGGTTGCCAGTACCACAGTACCCAGCGAGGCATCGCCTTAAATACTGCGGTAGCAAAAAAAATGAGAAATAATTACAAGGACAACTACTGTAGGATGTGTGCAGTGGGGGCTGACCGCCTGCAGTGGTTTGGGCTCAGGACCAATGCACCAGTGAAGTCTACATAAAACTGTGTGCAGCAAGAGGTTGGGGGCCAGTGGGAGGTGAGAGCCTGAAGGGGTTTGGGGCTAGACCTGGCTGAAGGTCAGCCATGCGGCCAACCATTGCTATGCACTGCTAAAGGCTGCATGCACCTGGAGTTGGCACCTCTCAGGGGGAATACAGTTAGCCCTTTGGGCATGCACAACACAGGTTCACCACAAGTTGCCTGAGGGAGTTGGGTAAATTCTTACCTTAGAATAGGATAACAACAAAAAACATAGAAATTCACTGAAAAAAACAATGGTTAAAGTGACGTAATAGTAAGGTGTTAAAAAAAATGAAATACTCTTTTTTAAACGAAAACCCACTCAATTCGCCAGTTATAGTTCAGGGAAATAACTACATCTTATGCCCAATCATGCACTGCTTATGACCTCACATTTTACATCACTCACAACATGTTAAATTATAAAATTGATGAACACCGATGACATCAAATGACAATCTTAATCACATCACTCATGGTATCTCAAATAATATCATTCTTGATACTGCTATACACGTCATTTAAAAAAAGAAAGTTGTTAGGAAATGACCTATAGTCATGTACAGCATAGAGTTATTGTGTGTACATGTGTGGGTGCATAGAATGGAAATAGTGTAAACACTGGATGCAAGTGTGGTTGTGCATGTTGAAGGCTAGAAGTGCACTGTCTACAAACCACTAAAGTTTGAGGTGCGATTAGTACTCCATGTTAAAAAATAATTGAATTGGTGTTAAGAATCTATGAAGCTCACAACAGTGCTAGATGTATGCTGCTCATACCACACATTATTCATCCCAAAACCTATACTCCAACTCCTTATAACTGGTTAACATGGTTAACTCCTGACTATAACTCCTGACTACAACTCCCGATTCAAGAGCAAAGTCACAGAGGTAACCTGATTTGGGTCACAGATGTAAGTTCCAAAGTAGGTTGTGAAAATAAATTTGTGACGAAAGCTAAAGCTTCTGTTGACAATAGATTATACACCATTGGGTGTCTGGGCATGTGCCCGAGCTAAACAGCTGTAATACAGTGCTATGGACAAATTCTATGAAACAAGGACTTTTATAAGGTGTAGAAGTTTATTCACAGAACACTGCTGAAGATTTTGGGACACTGTAGATTGTTGAATAATATAGAATATTGGGGTGATCCGCTTAGAAAATGTTTAACTCACACTGGGATTGTAAGCATGGCTCTATGGATGGATGCCAAGTTATATATGCATCCATCCATATTTTATCAAACTACATATGGTTGTCATTAGCGCCTGGCAGAAGGTTACTTATCATGCAAATGCATACCTATCAACCTCTTGACTTACAACTGCAAGTCATAGGAAGTGTTTAAGATGGTGATCCGATGAAGGTGAATAAAGTAAAAACTGTATTTTGGAAGGTGTTCAATGTTTAAAAGGGAGTGAGCCAAATAAAGTCCATGGAGGCATCGTAAACAGAGGGTAGCATCCACCAAATTGGGTGGGTGACTTGACAGATATGCTATGTATAGATCATGTGGTCAAACAGTATGTCCATTGTCACGTGATTGGTGATAGAAAATTAGGCACAGATGTTGAATTACTTCAGGTCAACAAACGCTACAGGACCCTGTTACAATGACTGGATGAGGTCATCTGTGATGTGATCAATGATTTAATTTGAGAAGTCAGCACTTTGATGTAATTTAACATATAATGAGTAATGTAATATGTAAGGTCATATGCACATAAGCAGAGCATGACAGTGGTGTAAGTTATAGTTTGTTCACTAAACTTTAACGGACACATTTCAGTGTTTTTTCATTTTCTAAACACTAGTTCCTATCTCATTTCGATACCTAACGATAATGTCACTTTAGCCTTTGTTTTTTTGATTGAATATATATATATATATATATATATATATATATATATATATATATATATATATATATATATATATACGCATGTATATATTGCAGGTAAAAACAACTCTCACTGATTGATTCCATGCCTGCAGTCACACTGTTTGTGATTGCCAGCTGCGTAAGATTGAAGACATTACTAATCAAGCAGCACTGTTATCTCACCAAAAAAACTGTGTGTTCCAGTCCCTGTTGGCTTGACAAACTAATTTTCATAGCATGTGCTCGCTCCATAAAGTGGTGGCACTAATTAGAAGATATAAACTCATGCTGAGACATGATATGAATTGGTGTTATGAATCTATGAAGCTCACAGCAGTGCGAGATTTATGCTGCTCATGTCACAAACTAATATTCATCCCAAAATCTATCCTCCAACTCATGACACAAGAGCAAAGTCCTACAGCTGGCTGTCTTTGGAAGCATTTTCATTTGCTGCGAATTGGTTGTACGAAGCTGTTCACTCTCTTGATGTGTACCTTCCATACACTTAGAACAAAACACGCCCGCGCCGGCCATCACAGCTGTATGTTTTGACATCCATGATAAAAATAAGCAGAAAATCTAACTGCTTCATATCCAGAAGTATTTTTACTAGTGATAATGTGCCTTAAATACCTTGTTCCACAGATGAGTGGCCTGGCACCTGCTGCATGAGAAATAGCCAATTACTGCTCAGTGTCTCTAATTTTCTGATTCAATTAGCATGCTTCAGAGCTTTCCAGTTTAATTGCAAACTACTTCACAGTTAGCTCTCTGATTAATCATTGCCCATCTGCAAGCCATCGGAAAACTTGGTGGAACAAATTTGTGTACTTTGGAATGCTGGGAGCTTAGCAAATCAAACTTGTTTTGGTACAAAACGCTTTAATTTTGTTTGCCCTTTTCAGCAGCACTTGTAAAAGCTCTGTACTGATTAAACAGGGAATCCAGACAATAATATGCTACATTATGTATGTAATTACTGTAAATACGACACAGACTGAAGAAATGCAATTCAGGGATTAAGCGGTAACATGTATGTTTTGGGGAGAGAGGGCCATGAAAACATTTGAAGGCAATTCACATACTAATAGAAGTTCGAGGATGACAAGAAGCACTTAGAATTGTGACTCCGGTTAAGCAGACACTGCCATTGCTATTGTACCCATGCCTGCACCTGAAATCCTTAGTGTTTCAAGGTCTGCACTTGAATGGCACTGTAAGGGTAAGACGCCTTATGTAAACGTAGCTGTTCAGCCAACAAAGTGGTGACGTTAATGGCAGCTCACTCTACTCGCTAGGGTGGACCAACAGCCTGGCGCAGTGGAAGCAATTGCACTTAAAACTAGTTGTCCAGATTGTGAGCGAGGATTGAGTGAGAACGCTCAATGTTAGGAATATCCAAGACAAAAACATGCCTTGATTCAGGCGAGTTATGAATTTACATTTTAGATCCCGTTGAACTCCAATATGTCACACCGTTTCTTTGTCATGCACGTGTGACATCTGTATGAGCACAAAATCCCAATGGCCAGTGAAGCTTAAGCACTGGGGTAACAGTACATACTGTATATCAGAGAGAAGCGCGGTGCTGCTGATGACAGATTCCATGAACGCTAACCACAGTAAACGCGATGCATTTCTAGCCCTGCAGGCACTGCTCTGCGGTGTGGGTACTGAAGAACGATCTTTGGGGTGGTGATAAGGAGCCATTGCAGGGGTGCTGGCAAGCAGAACAAGCATTTGCAATGCCATCGGTCTCGCCTTTGGGGCCTTATATGTATTTAGTTATGCAGCACATTAGCCTGGGTGCTGAAACATCTACTGTTCTTTAACATGGAGGGAAAGTAATCACAAAACTGTGTGACATGCCAGGTATAGGAACACATGGAGAGAAATATTGCCTTTCAGCGAGAAATGGTATAGTCCAAAGTTCTGTTTTTAACATAAAATCAGGGCTTTGGGAGGTCATATCACTGAAAATACAAGATTTGAAAAAAATATGATTATCTACGGGAGCTCGTGGAAGACATTTTCTATGGACTGGAATCTAGAGAATGCTAAAGTGATTCTGGTATGTTACTGACCTCTGCTGGTCGTTTTCTATCAAGAAAGTTAAATAGAGGCAGTTGCGAGAAAAATATAAAAATAAAGTCCCTTAGCAGACAGTAATTCAGGTATTTTACTGACCTCTGCTGGTCGTTTTCTTTCAAGACAGTTAAATAGAGGCAGTTGAACAGAAAAAAAAGTCCCTACTTGGAAGCAGACAAGTCCTAGGGCTGATCTCCAGGGCCCAAAAAGTACATACACATAGAAGTATATACTAAAAAATGTACAAGAGGTCTCGCATGCTTGACCTAAAAAGCGTCATCGGCATGGTAGGGCTGCTGTGCAATAATGACAGGAGATAGCCCCCACAGGGGCCAAGCTGTTGATCAGTGTTGCTTGTACTGTTAAGGTTTATGGCAGAGTAACACAATCAGTTAGATGTACAGCCAAACTAGCCAGAGAACCGGAGAAGCAATACACTCATGAATTAGAAGAAATTGAGAGTAACTTTAGGAACGCTTAGGAGCAGCATTACAGATGACGCCAAGCGTTAGGATTGTGGAGACTCAATGTCAACTCATTTCTAGAAGTACATTAAAACAACCAGAATTTCAATTTACAGTTAGATAACACAAGCCCGAGCATAGTCTACAACTGGCATGGCGCTCTGCCATAAAATGTGTTACGGGGTTAGAGGCTGTATGAATGAAAGAGACTACTGGCATTGTGCAAATTGAATTTGTATTTTACAAGTTAACCGGTGATATCTGCAAAGTGTATTCTCATACTTTAATGAACTGGTTACTAGCCTTACCAAAATTATAAAACACACAGTTACAGTGACTTCCACCCTGCTCAAACCATATACTCTTTAAAAAAAACCTTGGGGATGGCAGAACTGGTGACTAAGGGCTCTGGGGCAGGGGGAAGAAGCGGTTTTCTTCGGACCTCCCGCTCCTGTACATGCAAGTATCAGTTTTGGGATGGGATTATAAGCACTCTGCTAAGGTGGGGTGGCGGGCAGTTCTGGGTCCGCAATGCAGGGAGGCAGGGAGGGGGGTGAGGGGACTGGGGTTGTTTCGAAGTTTTTGGTTTGTACGAAACGTTATTGTTAGGTCTGGAATCAGTTACGCGATGTTAACGCACACAGAGAAACAAGATTGCATAATTGGGAGGCAAGTTACTAGCTTTAATTGGCCCGCAAGATGGGGACATGGGAGACGAGACGCAGGCTGAAATAATTGGGGGCCCTGACACCGTAATACCATCCCTCTCCATACTCACAAGGAATGTACAGGGCTTGGGTAATAAAACAAAACATAGCTTGGTGTTACAGTGCATCAAAAGACACGGCCCAGCGGTGGCACTGCTACAAGAGATACATCTCACAGGCACGGCAAGCAAAGCACTGGACAGGTGGGGATACAAAATGATGGTGCATTCTGAATTCACGACGGGTTCTAGAGGAGTGGGGATATTGGTAAAAAAACAGTTCCCACTAATAGTAAAAGAAGTGAAGTCTGATGGGGCGGGGAGATTCACTGCTATAGTTACACAATGGGAGGGCAGACCCCTAAATGTAGTATCAGTCTATATCCCCCCAGCATTACACGCGGTGGCCCTACCATACCTCAGTGGGTTCTTGTTAGACTTACTGGCAGGAGAGCTCCTTATTGGTGGAGACTTCAATGCGGTGGTGAACAACTCACTAGATAAGTTTAAACTGAAAGAAAATGTCTCTGGAGGGTCTCGTATGGGAGGTTTTCTGGAGGCATTGGGTCTTACGATTATTTGGAGAAAACATCACCCCACACAGCGCCAATTCACTTATTACTCCAGTGTTCATAATAGCCTAACCAGAATAGACTATTTTTTAGGTTCAATGGGATGCCTTCAGAATGTGGACAGCATAGAGATTAGACCCCGGGGAATTTCTGATCACTCCCCACTGATATTGGGCTACACCTTTCACCGCCAGAAGCGACGCGGGATCTATCCGAAAGGCCCTGGCTACTTACAAATTCCTAAGGTCGGGAAGGCACTCAAAAAAGCAACGACTCAATATTTCCATGAGAATGTGGGATCTGTCACTTCCCCCACCACACTGTGGGAGACGTGCAAAACAGTTATTAGGGGGTGGGCCATATCCTCCATCACAGCACACAAGCGGGAGGGACGACTAGAGCTACAGAACCTAGAGTCCGAATTGGAAGTAGCAGATGCCCACCATACTAGAGACCCTACTCGTGACACATCTCACGAATTACGCCTCAAGCAGCAACAGCATAGGGAACATCTGACAGAATTGGCCAGACAGCAATTGGCAGCCACGAGACATAAAATCTATGACGTTGGTGATAAAGCGGGGAAGTTGCTGGCATGGCTGGATAGGCAGGAGAGGGGCGATAGGTGGATAACACAGCTAAGCACAGGGGATGGGCAGCCTTCAGCGGATCCACATACAATAGTGAGCACGCTGACGCGACATTTTCAGACAGTATATGTCGGTAGAGGCAGCACTAACCTATGTGAAAGACCTTGCCATGCCCAAATTAACAGCTGCAGAAGCTCAGGAATTAGAGGCTGACCTCACAGTGGACGAGCTGACAGCGGCCATTAGGGCACTGCAATCAGGTAAAGCTACAGGGCCGAATGGCATTCCAGTCGAATTATACAAAAAGGTGGCAGATTCTGTCGCACCTCACTTATTAAATATGTATTCGGATAGTCTACAGGCCGGAGAGCTCCCTCCGGACCAACGCACGGCCACTATAGTGGCTATCCTGAAACCTGGGAAACCTGCGGATAAGTGCACCTCTTATCGACCCATATCCCTTTTAAATGCAGAGGCTAAAATCCTTGCAAAACTGTTAGCGACTCGGCTCACGCCGCATTTGCCAAAGCTCATCCACCCCGATCAGTCGGGCTTTATGCCAGGTAGAAGTACAGCACTCAATTTAAGGCGACTCCACGGTGTGCTCGCACGTGCAGAGTACTTACAGGAGCCTGCGGTGGTGCTCTCTTTGGACGCGCACATGGCGTTTGACATGGTCAAGTGGCCGTTCCTCTTCGCAGTGCTACAGAATCTGGGGTTTGGCCCAACATTCTGCTCATGGGTGAAACTTTTATACACTAAATCAATGGCCCACGTCACAGCCAATGGACATATCTCTGATGATTTCCCCTTGACAAGGGGCACGCGCCAGGGATGCCCACTGTCGCCACTGCTTTTCGCTCTTGTGTTGGAGCCGCTGGCGGCATGGATACGATGGGAACCTACAATACGTGGACTGCGCTGGACGGATAGCTGGGAAGACCGGATATCACTATACGCCGATGATATCTTATTATACCTGACCTCGCCGAGGCGCTCCATATCGACTCTGTTAGATGCATGTAAGGCGTAAGGTGAAGCGTCGGATACACCATCAATTGGTCTAAATCAATAATCTATGTCCTGCAAGGCCAGCCACCGTGTCTTCCTGCCAATTGTCCGCTTAAGGTTGCCGAGACTACGTTCAAATACTTAGGCATCTTTGTCACGGCTTACGGAGAAGAATTTTACAAAACAAACTTGCAGCCACCACTCGATCGACTCAAACGTGACTCCCGTCACTGGGGGGGCGCTGCCGCTGACTTTATTAGGTAAAGCAGCACTTTTTAAAATGATGGCCCTACTCCGTTTCCTTTATGTTTTGGAGAACACGCCCTACCTGGTAAAGCCAGCCTATTGCCTATTTCAAAGCTATCTCGACGCAAGTCTCCAATCTCCTGTGGGGTAACAAACCAGCGCGTATAGCGCAAGCTAAGTTGATGCGGGGGTGGTATGACGGTGGAATAGCGCTCCCCAGTACACAACTGTACTACTGGGCAGCGCAACTGAAAGTGATTAATCAATGGGTGCATGTCCCACAAGCAGATCCGGCATTAAAGGTGGACAGAGCACAATTGGTTGAGCGAGATTTGTTTGCTCCCCTCTATGACAAGCGGTTGTCCACAACATTATTCGGACCGGTGAGGCATATGATTTGATTATGGCATATGGCTCAGGCAAAATTGGGTTGGCAAGGGGTGATAACCCAACTCACACCACTGTGGGACGCTAAGAAGCTAGGTAAACTTAGGTATAGTAAAGGGTTTGACCGATGGGACAATATCAGAATATCCACGGTAGGAGACATGTGGCAAGGAGGGGAAATAATCTCCTTCGAGCGCCTTCAGCAGCTATATGAGCTGGCCCCCTCGGAACTGTTCAGATACATGCAAATACGTCATGCTCTAATGACAGCGATACCGCCAGGCACAGAGGTTCCAGAGGCATCCCCTTTGGAAGATAGGTTGCTAACTGATTACATGGGGAAGAAAGCTACATCATTAACCTACCGCAAGCTAGTAAATAATCTGCCTGATCCGACAGGCCCCCTGAGAGAAAAATGGTCCCAAGATGTCACTGAATTTGACGACTCAGAATGGCAGGAGGCATTAGCATCTCCTAGAGAGGTGGGCATTCCCTCACGCCTTAGACTAGTGCAGCTGCGCATCCTGCACCGTTCCTACTACACCAGACACATCCTACATAGGAGAGGGAGGGCGGAGCACCCCTATTGCCTGCAGGGCTGCGGTGAGGAAGGGACATTTTTCCACACTATATGGGACTGTCCTAGAATAATGGAATATTGGACACAAATCTTGAGGACCATATCACAGTCAGAGGGTATATCTCTTTTATCAGAGCCCAGACGCTGCTTGCTAAACATACGAGAGCCGAATGATCTCACAAGGAGTGGGCAGAGCTGGGTGACGTTGGGCCTCATGGTTGCCAAGAGGAATATAGCTCAAAAGTGGGGAAGCGAGACATCACCAACTCTTGCGGCATGGGGTTGAGATATGGATATTGCAATGGTGACTGAAAGAACAGTATTCAAGAATAGAGGATGCCCGAAAAAATGGTGCAAACTTTGGGGGGCATGGAACACTTACAGAGGAAACATCTGTGATCCGCCTTCGGACAATGAGAATGATGACTCAGATTCAGACGAACATTGATGTCTCAGGAAAAACTGGTTGGGGTTTGTTTACGAAAGCTATGAAACTGCAATACTGTGACTTGCTTTACTTAATGACATGTATAATGATGATGTGTAATGGTGCAATGTTCTTAATTCTTGCTTCAAACTGTTTCACTGATGTGCTGAAATTCACTGTGAAAAATAAAAATTGTTTCATAAAAAATAAAAAAATAAAACCTTGGGGTAAATATTGTACTTTTCTTTTAATTTGCTGCCCCCTGGGGACAAATCTCCAAGGGGCCAATAAACCCACAACCCATTAAACATCATCTCTCCAGAACTTGCTCTTTCTTATAGGCCCAGCCATGGTTAAGTCAATCTCCCACCATTTTAGTACAAATACATCTCACCCTCCATAGGGGCCACTAAGATCTTAAATTTAGCCCACAACTGGTACAAGAATTTTACCACCCCGAACATACAAAGGTTAAGTGAAATAAAAAACTTTCAGCTGTTAATCCACAATGTAAGAGCTTATTTTACAGCACCAATGGTGCAGTTACATTGTCTCATAACATACAAATAAGTGTGTCATTAACACCAGCAAAATGCTCAAAGGTTTACAAAATTACAGCACTCTTTTTGTCATAGAAAAGTAATCCCAGGCAAAATTGGCAATTGTGCTACACAATCTTACGTCTAGTGGTGGCAGAACACCAATTGATGTATAAATAGAGGGACCTACCATTTTACAGTGATTTTGCAGTGGCCACTCGTGCTGTTATTACCTAGAAATTCAGGTAATCAACTTGGCGAACGATTGCCTCTGACATGCACAGTGCACGTGGAAGTAGGGGGCTGCACAAAAGTTCTCATTCGAAACGGAATGTGCATCTACATCAGGCTTCACCGAAGAGGAGCTACTGGCTGCTCTCAAGCAACCAGTAAGTAGCTCTCCAGTGAGCAGCCTACTTAATTAGAAGCTTTTGCTTGTTTGAATTTATACATCTATATCAAAATTGATAGTGTATATTCATGATGAAAATTTGTTTTTTCCAGAACTCACAAGCTGATATATGGAGAAAAATGGCTGACTTCTAAAATATATTTAAAGCTGATATTTGAGTGATATATCAGGTAGCATTGCGGGAGACATTTTACAAATGTTACTACCTTGGAGCCAGAGGCACTGCAGCTGTGGCTGGAAACGTTTACCCATGTAGAGGCATTCCAAATTGACAAAGCTTTTTTTTTGCATAACTGCAGACAACATGATATACTAATGATATCAGTGGTAGTAATCTTGCTGGTAGTAATTTTGCATATGGTGGGCACTAATGTAAACATGTCTGAGGGGGCCAATATTACAACACTAATAATTTCAGTAGCTCTTGATGAGTTTAATTGAAAATAAGTAGCTTATAGAAAGGTTCGACACCCCCTGATCTAAAGACACACTGCAGCTTCATTAGCAAGAAGAGTAGGACACCAAACACCATTCAGTGAAAGACTTCCACTCATACTCTGCCACCTGAGCTCAGTGATTCGGTCATGCAAATGTTGCTAAAGAAGAAATATTTTTCCATAAATGCTATCCTGACATTGTGCGATACGGTTAATATATCTGCAATCTATAATTCTGTTCATCATAGCAATATAAGTCTTTGCTTTTCTCACAAAGGCGAGCAACAGTTACTGTTTTCATTTCATCTACTCACGGAACACCCAAATAATTAATCAATCAAAGCATCATTGTTGCAAAAGGGTCACCATGACACTTGTTATAGAAGGGGCATCCAAGGGACTTGCCGGAAAGAAAAAGCAAATGGAAGAAATAGGGAATACTTTCAAGCAAAGACTCTGCAGCAGAAAGCTTATCATAAGCAGAACGAGCACATCTGTCAACGGGAGCACATCAAAACCTACTGTGAGAAAAAGGTTTTCATACATGAGCTGTCCATAAATGGATGAAGAATTGTAGTAGTAGTTGTATTAGAAGGAGGGAGGAGCAGTTGAAAGAAATAAGGAGGGGCAGTGGAAAGAAATAAGGAAGACTTTCAGGCAAACATCGACAGAGCAACAATAGGCTGATCATAAGCAGAAAGAGTAAACAAAGCATCCGAAAAACATCAAAGCTTATTGTGAGAGAATAGATCTTATAAATAAGTTGACCATAAAAGTATGTAGAACCCTAGTGGTTTCTTTATAATGAGCAATTTGGTCAACCTCGAACAAGACAAGGGTCAATTCAATTCAATAAGACTTTATTTCGGTTTTTGTTCAAAACCATAAAAGTACATATACAATGATACTCACAGTTCATAATACTTTTGTTAAAAAAAACACATATCTTAATAAAGTGCAGAAGGTGCAAGAAAATAATTTCTTCATTACATAAAAACCAGGAGATTGGGAAAATTCATTACATAAAGGCCACTACAAGTCCATACATTTTCTATATTTGACAGTTAATTAAAAAAATTCAATACCTTGGAGAATACTATCATTGTGCAAAAGTTGTAAATACATCAAGGCCGGTCTGATCGGAGTAAAATTAAGCTTCCTTAAAAGAGTCACCAGATAGCGCTTACAGGGGTATTCATAAAACCTACATAAAAATATAAAATGCAGCATATCCTGCGGAGACTTTCCGTTGCAGCCGCAGGGAGCTGCAATCTTGTTAAAATTAGCAATTTTTGGCCTAACAAGCAGATGATGGAAAAGATTCAACCTGAACCGCGTTCATAGAAACATCTCATAAGAGGTCAGGGAACCCATTAAATACGGCTCGGTAGTTACACACGTTTTCAACATGGCATGTTTTCTGACACTCGGCTTCTAGAGCTCCACTCCTTCCCTCTGTGTCTTCCTATCCATGAGGAAGGCCCGTTTAATTACCTCCAGGTCGCCCTCAACAATCTGATTGGGTTTATCAAACAGTTCCGGGCGGCCCAGTCTAAAAAAACTGGATTTCAGATATTTTATCCATGGGATAGCCAGTGCCTTATCTTGAGACAAACAGTCCCTCACAATCAGGTGTGTCAATGGGATGTCAGGATTCAGCCACAGTTTTATCCAGCAGGTCAGTGGGCGTAGGCAAAAGATGTCACAGATATATTTTGTCCCTAGTTCTTCATGAACTGCAAGATTGGGCGTTCCTGAGGGAACGCACAGAAGACGCTTCCTAAAAAGTTTTCCAACAATCTGCAGCTGCTCACCACCGACATGCCCCCATATTTCACTACCATATGTAGCCGTTGCCACTGATTTAGCATTATACAATTGCAACATGGAACCAGTAGGTTTTTCCCCCAGCTTCAAGGCAAAATTAAAAATAGATGTGTTTACCCTAACCATTTCTCCTTTCTTTTTAAGAAGATGTGGGCCCCAGTTTAGTTTAGTATCAAAAAGGACCCCAAGATAGGAGAACGTTTTTGATATCGGGATTACCGCTTCATCTATTTTAAATTAAAAAAAATCTGGGTTGTTGACCTACTTGCATGACAAATGATTTATTAGAGTTATTAATCATTAGGGGCCAGATGTAGGTAGGGAAAATTTACCGATTCTTATTTACCGAATTTTACCGATTCGGTAAATAAGAATCGGTAAATAAGAAGGGGGGGGATGTAGGAACATCCAGATGTTCCTTTTACCGAATCGGTAAAAATCGGTAAATACCGACCGGTAATGCCCATTCATTCCTATGGGCTTTGAAGCCCATAGGAATGAATGGGCATTACCGGTCGGTATTTACCGAATCGGTAAATACCGATTTTGACAAGGGTGCAGGGGGTGTCACTTTGACAACCTCTAGCACCCACAAAAAAGGTTCAGGGGCCATGTGGCAGGCAGACCTGCCCTAAGGGCAGGTCTGCCTGTCATATGGCACAGGTGTGCATGCACACATGTGCATGCACACCTGAATCGGTATTTTACCATCAAATTGAATTTGATGGTAAAATACCGAATTTGTAGGGCTTGTGGGACTCAGAAGAGTCCCACCTACATCTCAATTTTACCGATTCTGTAAAATTACCAAATTGGCCTATTTCCTTCCCCCTACATGTCAAAAGCCAAATACCGGTCGGTAACGGCCGAATTCGGCCGTTACCGACCGGTATTTGGATACCTACATCTGGCCCTAGATCTCTATCTGTCATGAAGGACTTGAAAGTATTTAAAAGAGCTTGAAGGCCCCTTTCAGTCCTAGATATTAAAACTGCATCATCTGCATATACAAGTACAAGACAAGGGTCGAACAGCCAGCCAAAAGGTGTTTCGTCAAACGACTTTTTCAAGGTATTGACTCTGAATTACTGTAACCTGCAAAAACAGTTTGCACACAAAAGAATGACAAAAAATAAAAAAGGGATAAACTATAGAAAGAAAAAAGGAACAACAAAGTAAAGCACTGGCCAACCAACCCTGTCACTAAAATGCACTTCTTTTCTTTTTTTTAACAACTTTATTTACCAAATATTCAGCGAAAGAAAAGAAAAAAGAAACAATGAAAAAGAAAGAACATAACACGAATATTAACCATATTTGCTCTCACCAAGAGCGGATAGTGCATGCACAGAATAAAAACTTTTAAAAAACACTTATACAACTATGGGTATGTGAGGTGATCCCTCGGTAAGCCTTCTCCCATATGAGGGAAAACAGGAAACCCTGGCAGACACCCACCTCACAACCGACCACAGAAACCCCCTACATCAACATTCCTCCCACCTCCTTCTAAATTCAATCCAGTTCCACCCTGTCTGTGCCCACCAGACCTGCGAAAGCCACCAAACCCAGGGGATGAGCATGCGCCTCACCTGCAGATATTTCTTTCACAAAGGTCAGGAAAGGGGTACATATTTTGGAAAAAATGTGATCTGGTATCTCTCACAGTCGCCGTCAGGCTCTCCATAGCGTAAATATCCCAGATTTTTGGCCACCATAATTGCATAGGAGTAATCTCTGGGCCCTTCCAACGGAAGTTAATCACCAGGCATGCCACCACCAGACAATGGGTAATCAACGTACTGGAAAGGGGTTGAGTTGGTTAGACCCTCCTTATCTGGGGACACTAAGATGGGGTGTGTGTGGGGGTTGGGGGGACTTCAGCATAAGCTGCAGGATCTCAGAAATGTGTTAAAACACATCTCCTGCCATATGCCCCCTAGACTCCGCGCTCTGCACCTCTTTGAGGACGCAATCGTCCCTGCGGACCCTGCCAGGCTAGGCCCTTGAATACCATGCACACTACAGATGCTGCTGCTACCACACGCGCCCCCCTATACCCTACTGCCTGGCATGTCGCGCGTACCCACCACCCTCTCTCCCTCTCTTTGCCTGCTCTCAGGCTCCCTTGTCTCACCTACTTCCTTTCTTCCTAGTTGCCACTCTGGCCTTCGTCTCTCTATGAGACAGTTGTGCCCTGTTCGGCTGTTTGAGATAGTTGGGCTAGTTGCCCGCCATATACCCTCACTGCAAAGCGGATATACGCTCGCATGCGACAAGCCTCCGCGAAACTCACTCCTAAGCCATGCGGCCGGCCCTCCCTGGAGGGTTGTAGGCAAGGCGCTGTGTTAAAGCTCCTCTATCGTCCAAGCTGGCGCAGAAACACAAGAGCTATCACATACGCGGCCGGCCTCGACACGAGGTTGTAGGCTTAACGCTGTGTTCAAAATAAAAATAGATTTGAACTAAAACACATCTCCTAAATTCAGCAACCACAGGCATTCCCATCACATTTGTACATATGTGCCCCGAGTCATGCAACCACTCCAACAGTTTTCGCTCATTCCCATCATGTGTGATAGGCACGTCAAGGTAAGATACTATTGCAAATGCTATTGTAGACACTCTTTTTGCATTGAATACACATGGAGGAACTTAGATGCCCTCTGCCAGATCGCGCTCCAATCCCCCTCACCAATCTCAATATTCAAATCCGATGCCCATTGTATGTTGTAGCTCGTCTTGATTACATCTAAAGGGAGTTCCAATGCTTTGTAAAAACTGTGAGATCACTTTTTTTTGTCTCCTCATTTAGTATATTCTCCAACAAATGTGTCTCTAGTGTGCCGTCCTGAAGGGTGACAGCCTGGTGAACCCAGTGGAGCAACTGTGTAACTCGATATAAATCAGTATCATATAATGATGTAAGGAAAAATAAGTTGCACATTGATCTCTAGTCTTAGGTAGCCCATCAACATACAAGTCTTTAAGAGTTAGGTCAGTCCCACCATCCCACTTATGAAACCTCTTATCCCACAAGCGTGGAGGGAAAATCCTGGTTACTAAGAACCAGATTAATTGGAGAAGGGTAAACCTTGAACTGGCGATTACAAGCCACATGACTCCAGAGAGTGGATAGACTGGATGTTAATAGAGTGTCAATGGAGGAAAGGCTACAAAGCAGTAACCATTGCAAATGTTTAAGGGGTAGTCAGCACATCAGCTGTTCCATTCGGACCCACGATTTAACAGGAGCATAAACCCAGTCCAAAGCCAGGGCAAGTTGGGCAGCTGTGATATGCAGAGCATTATACCTAACACCAAAACCCCATTCCCACAAAGAACGGTACAAGAGTGTTTTAGCCACTCTGGGGGGGCTTGTCTTTCCTCAAGGAAGACCACAGCTTTCTCTGGATCAGTGTAACAACCGATTTCGGTATCTGTAGTGGGAGTAAAGGAGACGTGGGAGTAAGTACATCTAAATGTAACTGACTCAACCCATCCAAGAGATCTCAATCCAGCCCCATCTGTAAAGGTCCTTGAAGAGAACATCAAAAAGCGGCAGCATATTAAAAAGATAAATATTGGAAGGAACCCTCGGAATGGACAAACCTAAGTAGTGAATTAAGAAGAGGTTCAAGAGAAGCCGCTGGACTCAACTAAATGTTGAAGGATGGCGGTCAAGGACCGACCCCCCCATACCAATCGTTTTGTCAGGCTGCCGAGTTCTGAATGATTTGTAGTCTTCTAGTGAGTTGCTTGGTGATTTAGGAGTAGAGGGTGTTCTAAAAGTCCAACTTTCTCGCAACTAGGGCGTGAGTGACAGGTTTTCTAGTATTGCTTGGAAGCCATTTGAACATTTTCCTCAGCATCTTAAGGGTGTGGACGCAGGATACATTGTTTGCATAAGATTAGTCAGTATTTGCACATCATGTTAATAGTTAATTTAACTTAAGATATGGTTGCACTGCTCGAACTAGGCGAACATTCTACACAAATACCTACCTGTTGAGTATGCCATTACTATGACTATGGGTTAAAAGTGATTTGTAACTGAAAGTGTTATTTTTAAGAACAAATTTGACAAGTCTAATCTTCTACAGCCAGATGAATCCTTATATTGGACACAAACCCTGGTTGCAATTTGCAACCAATATTACATTTTTTCAAACAGCCCAATGTACTAATACCATAGCTTGTAAAATTGGAGTGGATTGCAACCTGACCTCCATAATAGATATTCATTGGGTAGCGTGCAAATGGTGCGTCATTCCAATTGGATACTATCACAAAGATGGTGGCCTGCAAAGGTCAGCAGACCATGATGCCTATGATTGCATTTAAATTAAAAACAGTTTACTTTTTAAGCAACTAAATGTGATTAATGGAAATGTAGTCGCTTTGAAAAAAAGTGTTCTTTTTAAAATTTTCTGTGTCTGAAGTAATACTCCGGACCACTGCCTAACCCCCAGAAACATTTTACAGAAAATACATAGGAGAATCAGACCAAAGGGACCTTTTGTGAATAAGTTACCACAATAAGTCGGGGGTTGGTACATTTTATTTATTTATTTATTTTTATCATTTGTAAAGCTCACTGTTACCAGCCGGTGTCCTGGCACTGTATTGATAGCTCCCCTGGGTTCAAGCCTCCTGCCTAGTGAGTAAAAAGCCAAGTTTTTAGACTTTTCCGAAAGGTCATCAGGTCCGCACTCTGTTTTAGTGCCAAAGGTAATGCATTCCAGGCGTACGCCGCCCCTTTAACGAAACTTCTGCCCCCCCAGCGTGCCTTCCTGATACGAGCTGTACTTATCAGCCCCATACTGGCCGATCTGAGTTGTCTGCCCGGCTTGTACCATTGGAAATGCTGCTGGAGAAACGATGGACCAGATCCATGTACCGCCTTGTACACTATACACATTGATTTGAACATGATCCGTTTACGCACTGGGAGCCAGTGCAGCTTCCCCAACTCCCGGGAAACGGAAGCGAACTTGGGCAGACCCGTGATCAGGCGGGCTGCAGCATTTTGCAGCACGTGCAGTTTATTGAGAAGCCCATGTTGGGCTTCCAGGAGGAGACTGTTGCAATAGTCGAGGCGGGAGAGCACGAGTGCCGTCACCACCGTCTTCTTGCAACCATCCGGAAGGAAGGGGAGGATCTTCCTGATGATTTTCAGAGTCCAATGGATGGAGGAAGACAGCGCATTTGCTTGAGGTTTGAAGGAGAGTTGGTTATCAATAAGGACTCCCAGGTTTTTAACCTTCGTTACAGGAATGGGGGGGTTCCCATTTCTTCTGGCCACCACTCCAGAAGTTGACATTGGAGCCAAAGAGTAGGACCTCTGTTTTGGATGAATTCAGTTTTAGGCAATTTCTAGCCAGCCAAGTGCTGACTGCTGTCATGCAGTCCTGAAACTTGGCTGCGACGCCTTCTTCTCACCCCGGTAGCAGTGATACAACGATCTGCGTATCATCTGCATAAGATGTTAATTCAAATCCGTATGACCGGATAACCGGGTCAAGAGAAGCTACATATATATTGAACAGGGTGGGGCTTAGAGAGGATTCCTGAGGGACCCCCCCCTGGGAGTTCGATAGGTCTCGACTCAAACTCTCTCAGGGCCACCACCTGAACCCTGTTCTCAAGGAAGGCTTTCAGGATGTTCAAGGCCCTCCCCCAAACCCCGCAGTCCTCTAAACGGTCCACCAAAATACTGTGGTGGACCGTATCGAAGGCCGCAGACAGGTGAAGGAGGACCAGAGCCGCTCCGCCCCCCGCATCCATCGCCTTCCTGATCTCCTCAGTTGATTTGATCAGGGAGGTCTCGGTATACTGTGTCCTTCCCTGAACCCATGTTGGGCTTCAATGGTTTTCTACCAGAATTCTGATCAGAAACCACTGATAATGAACTGCAATTTGGAAAGTATTCCCTAAACATGCCCCTTCCAAACGGTTTTATGTATCCATTTGTAAACCCATTTAACAATTGAGAAAAAAATCTTGGAATTGCTAAATGGGTTTATATCATTAGATTCACCAAAATGGGGGGTTTACGAACACTAAAATCATTTGTACATCTGGCCCTAATACGTTATCTTTGCCCTACTATAGGGTATGTGATAATGTGTTCACACGACTAAACGCAAGGAGTCGATGAAAGAAATTGGGTTAATGTTGAGGGGGCACAGCTGAAGTGATTCATTGATTCCAAAATTTGGCGAGGCTGCGATGCGAGGTCCTACGATGTCACCGAGGGTTCCATCAAAGAGAGCTTGCAATGCGA
This sequence comes from Lissotriton helveticus, assembly GCF_964261635.1. Taxonomy (NCBI): domain Eukaryota; kingdom Metazoa; phylum Chordata; class Amphibia; order Caudata; family Salamandridae; genus Lissotriton; species Lissotriton helveticus. The sequence continues at coordinate 684,858,750 of NC_136059.1, forward strand.
AATCCGGCATCGAGGATGCGTTGATTCACAGGAACTGCGAGGCTGCATTGCTGAGTGCGGCTTCGTCTTCGAGGCTGCTGTCGACGAGAGATGCGAGAGCCTGCGCTGAGGATGTGCGGCAGATCTGATGAGGCAACAGGCTGATGTGGGCCTTTGCGCCGGCGAGCAGAGGAGCAGCATTGGGTCCACTGGACCCACAGAGGCTGACAGAGCACCTTATGCCCACTTCAAAGGGTCCAGAACAGGGATGGCACCACTTGGTACGATAGACTCACAGATGGTAGAGTTCAGGTGCAGGTGCTAAGATGTGGGAAGCCTGTTGTGTCCTTGAGGCTTCAGATCAGGAGGCCAGCCAAGTAGCCTTTTTAGTCACTCTGAGGTTCTGGGTTAAAGAGATGCAGTTTTAGTCCTTCTCACCCAGGCATGAGGGCAGTAGATCAGCAAGGCAGCCGTACAGCAGGGTGGCAATCCAGCAGTCCTTCATCAGCACAGCAGTCCTTCTTCCTGGCACAAGTCCAGACGTTTCCTGAAGAGTTGGTGTCTAAGGTTCAACATGTATACCCAGTAGTGCCTTTGTAGTTGGGGGAAGCGTCTAGAAGTTCACATTTGAAGTCCCCAAGGATCCTGCATTCCCTATCCTGGCTCAAGACTAACTACATGGGGCATGCAGCCCATTCCTGCCAATGATGGTCCACCCAGGCACATCTAAACTACCCGTTGTGTGCAGCTCTCTAGGAGGAATCTGCAAAGTCGGAATGTCAACTACACCCAGTCATGTTACCTAGGGACAGACCACAGACCACTACATGGCTAGGGCAGGAAAGTGCCAACTTTCCTAAAGTCTACAGAAAAAATGTTCCTCAAGGAATTATTTAAAATATACATTTTAATTCATTGGTCTTGAAATCCAACAATAGGGTTAAAATGCAAAACACATTATTCACAATACAACCAAAAAATGAGACTTTATGTGTACTGATCTGACAAGACTTTTCTTCTTTGGTAATTGCCGTTTTCTCTTGATCATACAAAAAATATTAAAACAATAATCAGAGTCAAAAATATAACGTGAAAATATTAATGCAACATCACTGTCGCACCCCACATGCTCAAACCAACAATTATGGAGTAATTTTAAACACGATATCACTGGGGAGTGATAAATCCTCCTAACCACATATGTTCATAAATACACAGCCTAGTTAGATTTCTTCTTCTTTGTTCCAATGATCATATGAACAGATAAACAAAATAGCACTGCAAATGGATTGTGACCTTTCTGTGATCCCGAAATGACTAACTCAGTTGAGTTCATGTTGAAAATTACTTTACACTGCAAGATACGTTACGCATTGATATTTGACTGGTGGTCAAGTCATAGTCTATTCAGGGTACTGTCCCAGTGTGGTCATTTCTACATTGTGTCCAGATGTTGGTCTTGTGGATCGTTTGGCTATAAGAGACCAAAAGGTTGACGGTTCCTCATCTGTAACATCACTCACAGTTATAGAGTCAATGTAGTGATGTCCCCTAAAATCTCAATAGATAGGGGTAGGAGACAGGGATGTCTCCTTTTCCCCCCGTTTGCCCGTACCATAGAATTGCTAGCATGTACAATCCGCGACCATCTGGTGATCCGGGGCTTCTGCATTTCAGATGAGATAATCTTTGAAGAGAAGATCTAGCTGTACGCAGATGATGTTTTCCTTTACGTCAATAATACTTTGCTTTTTCAGTCACTAACCAATTCCATTGGTGACTTTCTCCACAATAGATGGCAATCTAAAGACCCTGGTGTGAGAGACTAAGCAAACCAGAATAGCCCTATCAACTCTCAATTCAACCACTATTACAGTGGAATTGATTTGCCTGACATACGTGCTTACTATTGGGCATCCAACCTCATCAATATCAACAATTGGATTTACACTCCCCAAGACGACTCTACTTTTAGACTAGATTAGTCCCAGCGGTCACCCAAATCTTGTCTTCATTACCTATTACAGGGTTTGAGTGACCCACCATCTCCTTCCAGCTGCTCAGGTGGAGATTACGTCTTGGGCCAAAGCCACAGGGTCTATTGGGTGGCATGGAAAGCCCACTAGAGAAACACCACTGTTGGAGGGGAGATGGCTGCCTGAATTAAGTAAGCTGAGGGACTTTCAGACCTGGGTCTTACTGGGATTTCTAAATTGGGAAACCTCATCGAGAATGGTGATATCGTGCTGTTTTTCTCGCTCCAGCGTGAATATGGGATGCACAGAAGTTCATTTCTACAATACACATAAGTGCGGCACACATGGAACGCAGAGGGGCTTCCGGGTGAAGGTATCCCAGATTTTGCACAGTTGGAAGGGAGGCTGTTGATAGAAGACCTTAGATGGGGCACGATTTCTTCCAGCTGAAGGACCCTCAAACAATAAGCCTGATACTATAAAGGCCTTGCTGGAGAAGTGGGTTGATGACGTGGGAGATATGGAGTATATTGATTGGTAAGTGGCCTTAATACATCCCAGGGAAGTTGCAATAAAGGTGCAGCTCCGTCTGGTTCAGTTTAAGATTCTTCATCGGGTATACTACGATAGGCGATAACTCCGTGCCATGGGAAGGGCACCTGATCCACATTGCTCGAGATGTAATGATCCTGAGGGTTCCTTCTTCGGTACCATCTGGAGCTGTCCCAACATACAATCTTATTGGAGTGCCATAATTGGAAAACATAGTGCCATATTCTCACTACCTCTTCATTTAGACCCTAAGTTTTTCCTCTTGATATCCCTAATGAGGTTGATTTGCCCTGGACCCAACAATCATTTTGTGGCTCAGCCTGGTAGTGGCATCGAGGGATGTTGCTTGTCACTGGGGAATTGGGTAATGCCCCACATTGCAGGAGAGCAAAAATGAATAGCTATGTATTTCATGTCCGAAAAAGCCACATACATTAGCAGAGACTGCCCCCAAAAATTCCATCAAGTTTGGGGGAAATTCCAGTAGGAATTGATAGGGGAAGAGGAGATGGATTGAGAATGTGCTTGGGGGCTGCCATTGTGTGAATCTCTGATACCATTTACGTTTGTTGTTCAATGTGCTCTTTCAACATAACACCAATGCAGGTCTCTGTTGGAATTCAGAGGGGTGTGTTGGAGTGTGGGGTGGAGGTAGGTTTTGGTATTGTATATTGGTTTTGTTTTGAACATGTAAATGATGGGAACTACTTGCACATGTTTGTGCAATTATTTGCTCATGCTGTATTATCAATGAAAACCTCAATAAAAATCTTTCAAAAAAACATCCTTTGATCACATATGGGAAATGCAATGTCTCAGTAAGTCCCATAATCTGATATGGAACCTATTCCCATGCTATGCTCTGAGGAACGGGATAAGCTGTGATATTTGCAGAGTAGACATCTCTTCAGACTCTGAGGGATGAAGAGTATGGCTGTAGTTCACGAACCACAGGTGATGCCATTGTTCTTGCAGGGATAACATGTCTGTTGAGTAGTAGAAGAAAGACAAGTATCATTGACTGCCACATGATGAAAAGATTTCCGAAGCAATCCAGGCATAGGACCACGAAGGAATTAGGTACCTCTCAGGTAACCATTGATAAGGATGAAGCAGTCTTTGGCAACGAGTGACTGTAGATGGTGTTGAAAAGTATTATGTAGAATATCCAGTCATTCTCAATATTGTTGGTCTCTTGAAAAGGCAATAGTTCAAATGACGTAGCATTGGCTGGAATTTCAGAGTAAATCATGGAATTGCATTGGACAGTAGCCACTATCAGACCGGCACCATCAGGTGTGTTTGTAGAACTACGTGTTCTGCTTAATGTACTGCATTCAAATATCCCCTGCTGGGAACTCGAGCTAGTAATGTTGATACTTTTTTCAAGGGGAAGGCTATTCAGAATAGGGAGAGGTTGAGTGGCATTACTCTAAATCCATCTTCTCATCTGCAAGGGCCTGCTGCAGTGGACTGGCCACATTGTGCTTCATTCCGTGATCAATGGACACCTGTGTGTTTCTCCTTGGGCCAGGTAGAGGAGGCATTTTAACAATTCTATTACCTTTTACCCAAGAATAGTTCCGAGTGCCCTGTAGGATGGTTCAGAAACTTGTTCGCCATATATCTTTTCACGAACCAGGTCCCACAAATCTGGGAACCCACCTGTCAGCATCTGTGATAATCTTATCTTCACAGGTGACAGCTTCAGAGTGAGTCACATTAAACAGCTTGTCTCTGAATTCTTGGATATTCTGTAAAACATTTAAACCTTTTTCCACATCAAATATTTCTTCATCCGCTGCCTTCCTAGGTTTTTCTAAGCCAGGCATATACACAGGAACTCCTATGTGAACCTTGTATGGAGTGTGTACACCCAATACTCGTCTAAGCAAGGTATTCAATGCTCTCTGAAATCTATAGAGATTATGGTACTAACTATGACTTTAAGTTAATAACCACCAGTTAAGGCTTCTTTAATCATGCCGTTAGCACGTTCCATAATGCCATTTGATTCAGCAATGAAAGGTAGTTGATTTGCAGACAATCTCCCAGGGCAGACATTGAATCCCTTTGAGCCTTCGAGGCAAACAAAGGATTGTTATCTGAATGAAATGAATGAACTGCCCCAATCATTACCAGACACTACAAATCCTTTACTACTACTGCAGCACTTGCATTTCTCTGTGACCATATCCATAGGAATCGAGAACATGGATAGACTGCAAACAATATGTGAAGAGGACCAATGTGATCAAAATAAAAACCAGAAAGAGGAGGATTTTGAAGATATTGAGGGAAGTTGAGTTGGTGAAGGTCTTTTGACAGTGGGAAGTTTAATCTGCTGACAAATATCACACTGCCTAACACAATCCCTAGTCTTTTTATAGAAACCAGGTCACCTGTAGCATTGTGGTTGTCTTGACACTTGCATGTGCAGATGCCAACTCCTCAGGGGTTTCTTCGATTAAATCTAATCTGTACAAATTATTATGTTTTATCCAGTCTCCCACTCCTTGTAGTGTGACTATAGGAGGGTTGCCTGAATTAAGGGTGTAATTGTAAGTGGGAGTAAAGCCTGCAGGCGGTTTCGGTTTTCCACCTTGCTTGGTTGCATTCATGGTTGTTAAGATATATGTGTCGATTTTTGTTTGCTATTCTAACAGTCTGAATTGCAGACTTTGCTGTTAGATTGGCCGCACAGTTCCTTTTGGCGTGAATGCCACCAAGTTGATGGCCCAAACTGTGCCTCATATGGGCCATTGAAAACTTATCTTGTAAGGCAGCTACCGTTCCCCAAAGTAATTCTTTTATAGCTTTTCCCTTTGAATCCTTGAATCCATTCAAAACCCATTGCTGCAAGTCAACATAGTAACCCTTCACACAAAAGGATTAGTCGCACACAATACGTTTGGGAACTGAGTAGCTATCCTTTTATTTTACAAGTAACAGGACATGTAATTCTGCATGTAGTGCAGTGTTGTCAAATAGGATTTTAGTGTGCTGTGGAAGGAATTCGCCATCCTTCACTACACCTTGCACTGCTGCACAAGCTGTGGAGTACCTATATTTTGTTCCTACCACCGGTTTGGCAGAGCCATTTGTATAGAGTACACTCTGTTAAGACTTGATGGGTAAGCTCATTAGAGCAACGTGTTGTTTATAATGGAGAAATGCTTGCATACAAAGAGTAGGTTCATATTGGAACTTTACATTCACTGCACCAAAGGAAGAGCCCACTTCACCCACCTCACGTAAAGTAAGCTAGCATTGGGAATACTTACCTTGGTAGCCACTTCTAGTGCTGCTACGTGAGAAACAACAGTGATATGTTTTCCCTGCCCAAAAAGGGCACTCCTTCAAAATAGCTGTTTCCACACCTGTAAGGTTTTTCAATGAAACCGAAGCATGCTTCAGCAAAAGAATATAAGAGGAACTTGTAAGCAATAGGAGTGGTCTGTCCTTCATTGTAGGTCACATAGGTATAACCATAGTAACTGAGTTTGCCTCTGAAAACTAGGTTAGTGTGATTATCCCTACATTGTAAATATTTAGTCTCAAGCATGTCTGCTTGTAGAGCACGCAAGATATCAGTGTGCATGCTCAGCCATTGTTTAGAGGAAAATGTGGCAGAAATCAGGTAATACAAGGGCTTAACTGCCTCAGCGTAGTGAATTAATTATGTCCAAAGTTGAGAAACCCCAGCAGGGAATGCAACTTTTTAACTGTACGGGGAGGATGCAAGATAGCACGCTTCTGAAGGAAGTCCAGGGCTAGGTAGCCAGTTTTTGAGTTCTTAAATTTGATTTTGTAACCATGTGACGTTAAAATGTCACCACCTTGTCCACTAGTTAGGTGCAGATCTAAATCATAATCAGTAAGATAGATATCATCAATTTATGATAGTACCTCTGGATCTGGTTGTAAGATCTCCATGATGCGTGCAAAAATTAAGCCAGTTCTGTTCTTATAGCCAATAGGCAAACATCAAAATGAGAACTACAGCCCATTGAAACTAAATGACGATACTCACTTTCAGGTGCTATATTTTGACTAAAAAGTCATTGGAAACATCCAGAGTCGTTTTGTAGTATTTGTGCACTAAGATAATTATTAAACCTGGTCGAGGCATGCCTTGTACCGCATAGATTCACGTATGCGAATTCCGATGTCTATAGTCTAAAACCACTCTATAGGAGCCACCTGGTTTGGAGACAGGGGAAATGGGCATGTTGATTGGTGAAAGAAATTGCACTATTATGCCCTGACATTGCAATTAATGTAATATTGCTTTTATTCCACGTTTTGCTACTGGCTTTAAAGGGTTTTGTGACTGTGGTTGAGGTTTGCTGCATAAGGGAATGACTTGTGGACTTTAGTGTTTGCCCACCCCGCTTGATTTGTTTTACAGCCCATTCATCGTGTAACTTTCTCTGATATCTTCGGTGCCATGGGAGAAAAAGCTATCCTTATGACTTCCTCCTCCGGGGCCTTTCCCTAATAAAGGCTGGAGGCCAGTGTTCTGCCGCTAGGATATCATAACCATGGAACAATTATGACCAGAGGACTGCTTTATTGGTACATGGTACATACCCTGCAATTTGTGTGTTTAAATTGCATATACCATCAGGAGAATGTAATTGTTCGTATATATTCATCAGTTGGATTCACATCCAGAAACCTCTGAAGCATCTGATGCAGTATTGTGACTTCTGCTGCGCTGTCTAGAAGCGATATTGCCCAATTCCTATTTCGCAGGAGGATTTGTAGCTGTATCAGCATATTTCTTAGAAAGTCCTACAACTTTTGTTTTTTTTACTAGGGTTTTAGAGTCCAAACCTTTCTCCTCCCTCTTTAAGCTTACATCAGTCTTGTGTCCTGCTTCACTTTTCCTATTCTACTCTTCTTTTCTTTGGCACTCTAATTTGCTCTCTGTTCTTTTACCATCAGTGTCCTGAAACGAACATGAAGAGCGGCTAACAGAATGCGAATATGGTTCACTCTCTGAATTTTTTTCACAATCTCTTAAAGTGTAGTCACCTCTACTAGATTCGAGGAAAAGGGCGATGCAGCCATCTTTATTCTTTTTGCCTCTGTTCTTTCCTTCCTTCCGGTGCAGAACTCTCACCCTCGGTGTCCACCTTCGGTTTCAAGTGTGGTTTAACGGGTCGAGTACCGAAGCTATCTCTCTCCACAGAGGTATAAACCTCTGTGATTGGTTTTGGTAGTTTCCTTTAGGAAAGCTGGACGGATATATAAACGTGGAGGCTAAATGTATTTCTTAATTTTGGTGTTTATTGTAACTTGATATGAAGAATAAAGGTGGGAGGTAATCAAGTAATCTATCTTGATTTGTTATGTCTTTCAGAGGTTCCTCTCCTCGGAATGGCGCCACCTGGAGTTCCCAAAAAGGAGAATGAGAAACAATAGCAGTAAGTATACGTTGCTTCCTTCCTTACCTGTCACCACACCTAAAGGTGAATGTTCAAGACTGAGAAAACTAATAAGGGTTTTTATTTCTGGGAGTGTTTTGTGCCTATGTGGAAACAACAGCATGCATCTTGTGAGTAAATGCCTCTATTTCTCTTCTCAGTCCAATTTAAACAGACATTATCTCTTCCCCCTCTTCTAGAGATACGGATCTCTCACCGGGTTAATTTCACCTGGTGTTCAGGTACGAGGTTTCATTCCCTCTGTTTCCTCCCCAAAAATCAGTGAGGGTCTTTTCAAAGGCTACTGTGGTTCAGAGCCCTATGCGGTTAATGTTAAGAAAATAAGTTTGGTAACCAGTCACTGCTGCCTAAATCTCACTTACAGTGCTTTTCAAAATAATATAGTGCTCGTTCCCCTAGTGCACTCCCCTCAACGTTACCCTTCAAACCCTGGTAACCACCCCACCCTTCCCTCACCAACTCACCAGCTTCACCACAACTTTGCTGAGTTGTGGCGTGTCTTTAGCATCTTCCAGAGGTGTCCACCACTCTTCGCACAAGGATTTCGAAGTCTATTCCAGGTCGGCAGTTTCCTCCGACTCAACAGCACCAAATGTCATCCTGCTTTGCTGCTCTTTGTCGTCTCCTTCTTCTCTCACTCTATGGGTCTTCCTGTGTCAATGCCTTTTTCTCCTCCTCCTTTATTGCAGGATTGGCTCTGGTTGATGGTAACTCAGTCTCTCTACCCAGAGACATGATAGTCCTTTGTTAGTATAATGGGATACGTTGGTCTAATCCTTTCTCCATTTTCTCTATAGGTGTTCCAGTGGTTTCTGACGTTGGCAGTCTGGACTTGAGGATAAACACACTGTAACTGGAGTTTTTTTCTCACATTCCCATTCACGATCTTGAACTGGTATGGCTTCTGGTCCCTGGCAGATGGCCAAAACCAAAGCTTCTCCCTAAACTAAACTTCTGAAGTCGTTGTACCCTATTTACCCCCTTCCGCATACAGATTGGTGAGCACATAATTATTTCTGTGAAAATATGGGCACTATAGATAACCAAGCAACTGAACTGGATGCTTTTAAAGTGGTAATCCTTGGCCACTCTATTACAACTTCTTACGGAGTGAAGAAAGCACTGCATACAGGGATCCTCGACCTCAAGGCCAAAATGAGTGAATGAGAAAGGTGGGTATTTTGGATGTGCCTCTAAAACCAAGTCTTCTGGACGTGAAGAGATAGCATGACACTCAATTGGAAATAATGTAAAACGAGGTTTATCAAGAATGTATAGCGAGGCAACATGATGAGTGCAATAGGGTGGGAAACCTACTAGCATGGTTATTGTAAGCCTGATATGTGCGATCTGTGATTGAGATGGATCTCAGTCCACGCTCAACAAGGCATAAATGCAGTATTTGCTCATTACTATGAGGGTCTATACACATTTCCTTCGGAGAGCCACACATTGAACATATATGCTAATATCCTTTAATGGATGAAGTTTCTGTATGCATGGCCTCTGGTCAGAGTTTGCACAGGATGTTCTGCATCCAATCAATGGGAACAGGTTGCACTATCGCCATTATTATTCACCATAGCCAAGGAACCATTGGCTGGCTTGCTCCGAGCCAGGGAAAAGGAATGAGGTTTTGAACTACCGCATAAATAATATACTGATTCTTTATGTGCTGATGAAGCCCTTCTGTGCCTATGAGCAGCAGAGATTATCATGTTGGACATGTCAGATTTTGGCTATGGATCTGGGCTCCAGGTCAACTGGAATACATTTGGGCTGGTTTCTGCTGAAAAAGGCGGCCCAGCCTGAGTGGCTGGTAGCATGGAGCCCTCCACCCCCTCACCCCATGGTCTAGGAGTCAGACAAGTTCAGGTATCTGGGGGTCCAAATATATCATTACACTGCATCTCTCATTTTTGGCAACATGGGTCAGGGATAAGAGGAGCCAGTCAATCTCTAGTCTACTGGTGTAACCTTACCCTTTCTCCCACGGGGCAAATGGCATTACCAAAAATTGTACTTCTGTCCCAATTATTATATTATTTTGCATGCTTAACACTGCAATTGCCTATGAAACTCTTGGGTGAACTTAACTCCCTACTGACTCAACTGGTTTCGGGCAATGGATGAAGGCAAGTAGCATTACATAAATTTATAAGACCACTGAACAAGGGGGGACCAGGGGCTCCAAATTATGTAGCTTATTATTTCGCTGCTCAGTTACAGTGGCCTATGTGATGGCTATCAGTTGCATTTGACACTGAGTGCTCTGAGCTTGCTGCAACGATTGGCACCGTTGGACAAGTTACTTACCTTTGGTAATACTTGGTAGAGACAGAATCTAGCCGCAGAATCCTTATCTTAGAATCCTCCAAAGGCGCCAGACCGGATCCAGACATTTTTACACCAGTCCACATAAGCTCTCCCCATACGCGCTGACATAAGTTTCTTTTGTGACCATTTCCGCACCAACGACGGGGAGCAACTTACAGAAACAGTCTCAGGAAACATTGTGCCAAAATGGGACAAATCCTGTGTCAACAAGTACAGATTAAAAGAATTGCAGTAGAAAGCAAGGAGGGATCTAGGAGACCACAGAGCCCCCAGTTCACAGAGTGGGGAGGATGGGTGGGTAGATAAGGAATCTGCAGCTAGATCCTGGCTCTTCCAGATAAGGAGTATCCAAAGGTACGTAACTTGACCATCTGATAGAGACATCTAGCCACAGATTCCTTATCTTAGAATAAGATACAAAAGCAATACCATCCTTGGAGGAGGGGCTGCGAATGAACACCACCAAAGATCCACAAATAAGAAAAGCCAGTCCAAAAGATGGAAAGAGACCAGACTATTCGAAAGATGAAAGGTGAAGCAAGATGCTCACCGAAAGACTGATCTCCAAGAAGGACTACAGGAAGCCTGCAGGGAGTAGAAAACTACAAGACTATGAAAAACATGATACAGAACCAGTAAAAGAGGCAGCCTCGAAAAAGGAAGCAACCTACGATCAGGGAATGCAAAGGGACCAAGGACAATAGTTCATAGAGTCCAGGCGGCTCAAAACAAATGTCTCAGCTGCAGCGTACACATACAACGAATAACGAGCACCCACCGATCATCAAGGAAACTATCCAGAGAAACAGATTTCGAAAGAAGGGACCTCCAATCATAGAATGATGGAGAAAGAGAAAAAGAGACAACAATAAATGCTACAGACGATCACTAGGAAAACAAGAACAGTGAAGGAAACCGCTCTTGAACTGAGAACCTTGATACATATATAAGGCATCCTCCAAAATAATGTACCAGAGACACTCATGGAAGAGAAGGAAGGAAACAGACAAGTTCAACCAAGAAGGTTGAATCACTGCACCAAGAAGGGTACAGTTAAAATGTAGCCACAGTATAGAAAGCCAGACGACCTTATGTGCAAAACACACACATATATGCATCAGAAGTAAAAGGCATATACAAGAGATTGAGTCATGAGATAGGTATATAAATGCTTATAAAAAACTCAGGAATTCCCATAGACACACAAGTCATACTGGATACAGCAAAAGTGTAACCACTACTCCGAATGTAGCTCATGTCCTCCGCCAGAGAGTGGGAGGACGAGAAGTGGAGGAACGAAATTCACTCCAAGAACAGATGTAACTAAGCAAGGACAGAGATAATACATTCTACTGCTGTAAAAGACTAGGTTCCGACAGTAGCTGAGGTGGAGACAGAAAAACAACGCTGGGAAACTGCAACACACTGCCATATAGTGCAGGATGTGGAAGGTATCGCCCACTACAGGAACACAAGAGGAACCGTCCAAGAACCAACGCCACCAACTGAAGAAGGATGCCTTAGGTCATAGCAGGAGAAGTAAAGAATAAACAGCATGTGGCAAGACCACTATGAAAGAGAAGAAGAAGAAAACCGCCAGGGGAAATGAAGGGCAACAGATAGTTTATTGTGACAATCACACATTGTCCAACTATTGGATGCGGTGGGGGGGGGAGTTAAGAAACCTGACCAACACTTTATGGAAACTTGAGGGAAGATAGGACAAAAAGGGAAACCCAGCCTCTTGTTAAATAAGGATTCCAGACATGGATCCAAACAATCAAGGAGGACTGGTGTCCCAGGTGAAGGGAACTGAAAGAACAGCAGACACAACAGCTACATCACGGGTGCAATGGCAGGGATGAATAAAAAAACAGCAGGAGGCAGCAGCAGTGACCATACCACAAGTAGGTAGGTAGAACACTGAAAGGTAAAAACCTAGACAAGTACCCCAGACTGCGGGAGATATGCAGCATCAGGGCACAATGAAGGCGAAAAGGGGTGGTATCACACAAGAAATCAGTGCCCAGATGCAAATCGAAAAAATACGCCAATAAGATGCCGCTACCATAAGGGCACCAGGGAGGGGGAGTAGTGAAACCCAGGCCCGAACCAAGAGGAACATAATTTGAGTAGGAGAAAATCCACGAGCCTCACAGAGTAAAAAAGAGAAGGTCCACAACGCAGTGGGCAAACACTGGAACAAAAGATAACCAGGCTAAGAGCGCGCCTGACTGGGGTACTAGATTCACCCATATGGAGGGGCAGAGAAAAAAATTAATTGAGTCCCTATAAGGGATACTAAGTGTATAAAAAGAATGCAAAACACCTCTAAGGCATATAAAATATGTTCCCCAAAAATGGAGAACAAGGGTGCATCAGCACAACGTAACAGAGAACCCGCCAGAGAGTAACATTTCTATAGTAAAAAATCAAGCTTCAGAAAGTGGTCTGAAGAACAGACTACCAGGATACTGCAAAGCTAGGTGTGTTCCAGATGGCTGGAAACTAAACCTGTAATTGACAGTATAATTGAGAAAAAAAGTACCCGGAGAAAGCAGAACACCACACATTGTGTAACCCTGGAAGGGACAGAGAACTCAATCCTATGAAGGTAAACAAGGGAAAACAAACTGCCCCGACATACTTAGTACAACGAATAGTTAAGACTCCATACCACCATGACTATCTTTGAACCAGCATAATGGACGAGTTGCCATGTGCACCAAAAATGGAGGCGCCATCAAAAGGCATGTCATTTAAAGTAGTTTGCACAGACTTCAATAATCTGGGGGTATGCAACCATGCACGCTGACGTAGAGCAATGAAAGAGGCCATCGCCCGACCAACAGAATCTGTGGTATCCATACACAGTGGATTCTAAGAGTGGCAGCTTGCTGCCCATCATGTACCAGGGGAACAAGAGCATTCTGGGCTTCCTCCGGATGGGAGGGCAAGAGGCACACAAGGTGTGGGAAAAGCGGGTGAGGGCACAAGAAGTGTTCAGAGAGAGCAGGGCAGTGCTGTAAGAAGAGGATATATGCCTTCCACAACAGTGGTCCTCAGAAGGAAAAACCAGAGGAAGGGAGACGATCTGCCTCATCAGTGCCGCATCTGACGCCGTTGAAGTCGAGAAGGCGACGCCTCAACACTGGAAGAAGCGTTGGTCTCTGTTGATGGCACCACTATGGGGGCCAGCAGACAAGAGTCCGATGCCGACATCAGAGTCGACAGACCGACAGATCAGAAGTAAGAGCAGAAGGTGGGAGCCTTGACGGGCTGCACACTGGCAACGCTAAAGTATCAGACACAGGGGGCTGACCAGAAGCTGCGGGAGAACCCTCCAGTGCGGTCATATGCATTCCCTCACGCACTCCTGTGGGGCCTGAGGGCACTCCAGAGGGAGGTGACGATCAATACGTTGAAGGAAAATGATGCACTGCGGGAATAGCCCATAGTGCGGATGCACAGTGTGTCTGTAGAGCGTGTAGGGGATCGAAGACGAAGACAGCACTTTAATAACTGAGACATCAGCGCCGCAAGGAGCTTCATTCGACATTAACTGTGTGCTTTCAGAGCTATCAACAGGAATCACAGTTTTCAGAGTCATGGTGCTGCCCCAGGCACCGCATGTAAACCGAGTGAGGATCTGTGGCCGACATTTCTCGTCCACAGAACTCACAAGGCTTGAACCCGAAGGACATTTTGGAAGGGTTGAAAAAGGGCACACAGCTGTGTCAATGAAAAAACGCCAAGTAGACCAAAAAAAAGCCAGAGGAACTGTAGTGTGGATCCTCAATGTTAGTGCAGAAAAGAGCGGAACGGACGTCAGTGCATCGGGGGGGCATATGTGGACTCCGTTGAGGTCACATTAGGGAGATGACACGCTGCGGAATTGCTCAATGTCTTCTACTGACACACAGAGGTACTGGTGAAAAGATTTCTGGATCAGGTCTAACGCCTGGGGAGGTTTTTCTAAGATAAAGAATCTCCGGCTTGATGTCTCTATCAGATACAATGTATGAGGAAGTTCTTGGGAATACCTCTCAACCGGACAGATGTCCATGTTGGAAGGTCTCTAACAAAAAGAGGGACAAGGAGGGCTTTTTAACAGGGTCCAGTGTACGTGCCCTGAATACAATCGAACAAAAGAGAGTACACGGTTCCCCAGAGAAGAAAAAACTCTAACGACAGTTGAAAATAAAGTGAGTGAAGGCACAAAGGAGGGGAATCCTCCTTGTTGGAACTAGAGTCCTCACAAACCCAGCAAGCTAGGTGTCATGCTTCATCATATGGGCTCGCTCCTAGTCGGGTCGGCAGTGCAATACCCAACGGGCACCCATAAAGGGGCTCTTTAGCTCAGATCTTTTGTTCCTGCCGTATGGTGCCGTGGGTGTGAGGGCCCTAGGGGAGGAGGTGGAGGGTGTAGATGTGTATAAGTGGTTAAAAAAGGTTGGGTTATCCACATCAAACTTTAATAAAGTGGTGACCCGCCTTACTAAAAACAATGAGAGCGGCTGCTTTCTGACTTAAGGGTCCAGGAAAGCAGTCGCCTACTCTATATAGTGCAAGCCCATATGATGAAGCATGACACCTAGCTTGCTGGGTGTGTGAGGACTCTAGTTCCAACAAGGAGGATTCCCCTCCTTTGTGCCTTCACTCACTTTATTTTTAACTGTCGTTAGAGTTTTTTCTTCTCTGGGGAACTGTGTACTCTCTTTTGTTAGCATGTTGGAAGGTCGCCAGACTAGGTTGGCATCAAGTTGTGAACCATCTAGGAGCCTATTCAGTGTATGCCCCCCGAGATTCTGCTCTGCTGTTACCCAGAATTTATAATGCTCACCAGGTTACATAAAAACCAAGGATTGACTGAGGTCAGCAAATGATTAGTGGTAGACTTGTACTTTAACGGCATCCTCCAAACAAATGACACTCCCATAAGCTCCTGGAACTTAGGGGCAGTTTTTTTTTCACTCACAATGCACAATCTAATTTTGTCAGGATCACCTGGGTGGAGGTAAATACCACACAAGCTAGAAGTTATATTAACTTCCTTCTTCTTCTAACTACCTGGGGGTGTATCATGATGAGCTCCGTCATCCCAGCACAGAGAGGAGCACGTGCGCTTCTTTGCAATTGTATTTTTGTGGCTGAGGTGGCTAAAGTTCATGCAAATCTCAGAACTTCTCCAAGTTAATGCATGCACTTTAGAAACAGCAATTTGGAATCAGTGAGAAGTAATCTATGCTCAACATTTTCGAATTGTTCCGTCCATACTCCGAGAAATTCCGAAATATATGTAAGGCGCCTGAGACGCAAAAAACAGGTACTCAGATCCTTGCTGATGCAGAGCAATTGAACATGATATGGCCTCTACCTTCTTGATGCTTCACATGAGCAGACTATGGCCTACGATTCAAGGGTTCCCCCAATCAAGAGTCTTTACGTGGTGGTGGTGTCATTTTACATTGCACTGACATAATTGCAAGTGATGTGGTTCAATGGTGAGGGTGTCCCCAGATTGTTATTCTGGGGGTGAGGAGTAGGTCTCACAATATTCCACCTTTGCCAGTAGGAATGTGGGTTGCCTCAAGTAAGCAGGGCTATGCTATTTGTAAATTTTTTGAGTCTTGTCAGGTTTATATATGAAACTCAGACTAGTTGTTTGTTGGTTTATTATAATATGGAGTAGTCATAATTAGATAATTCGTTTTTTTTAATGCTGGGCTGCTTTGCTAATGGGATGTTTTGTTCAAGCCTTAACATTCTATGTGGTAAATCCTTTCTGGCAGCTTGTTTCTGTTTCATTTCATATAGAGCTAACCTGACCTCCAATGCCTGTTTACGATAAACTCTAGCGATTATGCTCTTTTTTGTGTCTAATAGTTTACAGTTTGCTGTTCCTCTGAACTGGTGTTCCTTATTCTTTGTCCTCAGGACTGCCTGTTCAGATTTTCCCACATTCCTAATACACACTTCCACTGACTGTTACATTCTCCAGCATCACAGTTGAATGGTAAATGTCTCCTGTGTTTCCTTGGCCTCTGGCTCCTTAGTCTGTCCCTGGACCTTAGATACGAATATTTCTGAGCCTTTCTTTTCCTTTATTTGGAACTCAATTCCTTGGCCTCTGGCTCCTTAGTCTGTCCCTGGACCTTAGATACGAATATTTCTGAGCCTTTCTTTTCCTTTATTTGGAACTCAATAGGATCAAAATAAAAGCCACAACAAATTCCTAAAGAACACAAAAATCCTGGGCTTCTTAGACGTTGTGGAAAATGAACCTACAGCATGACTCACCATTCGCACTTGCTCTGGCTGCAGCTCCACCTCAGGTGGAGTACTATGCAATGAGGTACCCAGCATATTTACCATCCCAGGACCCCCACTAATTGATGTATCCCAGTAAAATCATAATCATGAAATGACCAACTCCCATGGACTAATTTCCTTTAATAATTACGATGGAATCAAGGCTTTCACTTGGTGGGCTTAGGACTGAACAGCACAAAAATCAAGAGACCCACTCCCAACCAGTAAAATCCTCTCTGAGCAACTAGCATCTGTCGTGGCCTACTAAATAAATTCTGCAAGATTGTCGTGAATAATGCACAGATCTTATTCTGCTCAGAGTTCAGCAAATAAAAGTTCCCCTAATAATACTGCTTGAGTAATGGAGCACGGTAAATGGAGTACAGAGAATAGATTGTGGACAGACCAGTCCCTTTAAAAGAGATACCTTATGGTTAAATTAGGAAAGATGGCAGTGTGAATGTGGCGTGATGTCAATTTGGGTTGGGTGTGTTTTTGCACTGTGAGATACGGTTTGTCTAATGTATCTTAAAAGGGTATGTTGCAATGTATAAGCAAACCTACAACGCCACCAACAAAGATAACAGAATTACAGTATAAAAAATTGACAAATAATAAATAACAATTTAACGAGCTGAAACATCCAGGCTTTTGATGTAAAAACAACAAATATCAGTATTTCTAGAATGTGTCCATATCTGTATTCACTTATTTGAATTACTTATAGGTTACATTACAAGAAGTAGACTGATCTGAATCCTTTACGGACATTAGATTCTAACAATGCACATCTTGTTGAAGACAAATGCCTACTCCTCTGAAGGAATGCTATTCTAATATGCTCAACGTGCCATTTGGACCATCATTTGCATAGTAATGATGGGTTATTGATGTGTTTGGAGTTGGAAGGACAGAAGGACTCTTTAGTAATGACTCTGTGATACACGTTTATTGCAAGTGCCCAGGGTTCATGCACCCCAAGCATTCTGGTCAATAACCAATTTTTATACTTCCATCTCCTTCAAAATTTCAAACCAATAATCCCTAGTTTTTTTAATTATTTCAGTATCAGTCTAACATTTCCCATGGAAATCAATAAGGGTGCTACGCATTAGCCAAAAAATCTGCTGCACTGCAATGCAAACATATTAAAAATATTGATTCTGCAAGTAACTGTTGTTCTGATTGACTGTAATGTTTGTAAGCAGCAATAACAGAATTTCAATGAAGAAAACAAACTTTTGATTAAAATTATAGATTTCTTTTTTGAGGAGGGAATAAATTAGCTATGTTACTGTTTAAAAGGAAACAGCTAAATCTAGCTTTCCAAATATCTATGTTCAACTAGGAATACTAATTCATAAGGACACCATGCACGACGTTACTTAGGTGTATCGATGCATCTAAATTATAATCTGTGGCACAGTTAACATGCAGCGCAACGTCTTCACATCCAGGACTCACCAGAGCTGTTTTGCCCTGGGGTCTCCTTCATATTGGCAATGCTCACATTAACTCAAACCACATCAAATAACTACTTCCATACCTTAGGGTACACAATACGTACATTTGGAAATTATCATACTTTTACTATACTTCACCACTACATACATCGGCTGATTACTGATACCATGCCTAAATTATCTTCTTCTATACTTTGAAAGCAAAATGAAAAAATGGTATGTTTTGAAATCAGTGTCAGCTTTGTGTTGCAACCTGCCGAGACGTCTATACTAGCCGATTATGGTGTGTGTGCCAAACAATGTTGTGAGAGCAACAATTATATTTTTATCATCACAACGAATTTACATCTGTAGCAAAAAATACACAGCTGTAAGCCAAAAATTGTTGCGGTCCACTGTCTAAAAATATTGGTGATTTAACCTCATCACAGTATGCGTCAGGTTTACATTTAAAACATGTAGATCACGTTGATTGAAAATACATCCAGGAGGTCAGCATTCATTTAATTTCATTGTAATCATTAAAAAAAAAGGTGAACTAGCAATATACATCCTTAAGGAATGTGGATCTCAACTGAACTGCGCTCCTGCACACGTGCACTCCAAGCAAAGATTGCCACAGGCCGGTGATTTTTCAACGAGGTGAAATAACTTGCGGGAGACAGAGATGTCCTGTATTGGCTGATCGCGCTAAGCTCCACAGAGCTGTTCCAAGTGATCAATTTAATTTGCTTGGTAATCTTTTATATGTTATAGAACTTGTAGACAAAAAGCTCACACAGAGCAGGGTAGTTTCAATGGGGGCGGAAGAAAAGGGGTTAAGAGAGCTGCAGAATGTCCCATTTCATGTTACAGTTTAGAACAAGGAATTATATGATCTTCCTACACCTCCACAAACGTTGCAGCTTGCCCATTACATTGTTCCAGCTACAGACTTCGTCAGTATGGTGGTCACGTTATATGAAAATATTCAAGTGCAACTACAGGACATAGATTATCCAGAACACGCAAAATGGCCCATGGTAACAACACCGGTGAAGTAGTGTGGCTCACTGGTTAGAGGCGGCAGACCCGAGAGCAGAGGACGGCCCGGGACCAGGGTTCGATTCCCGGCGCGGCAGGTT
The DNA here is from genome assembly GCF_964261635.1 of Lissotriton helveticus. Taxonomy (NCBI): domain Eukaryota; kingdom Metazoa; phylum Chordata; class Amphibia; order Caudata; family Salamandridae; genus Lissotriton; species Lissotriton helveticus. The sequence continues at coordinate 684,877,946 of NC_136059.1, forward strand.
TCTGGACCAGGGTCAGCGGACTCGATAATTCTCTCGCCTCGGTGCCCACTCTGATCAGCGATCACACTCGGCAACTCTGGGCATTAGCTTGCCTCATCTTCACTAACGGCCCCACCAGACCGCCGGGGATGCCTGGTCTCACCCTGGAGATACCCATTAAGGGACCATATCTCAGGGAAGCCAGGAAGGGTTTCGCAGCGGTCGAAGCGCCTTGGGACCCTACGGGTAAGTAGTGCGCTATATAAATGCCTATACATTTACATTTACATTTACATTTACCGCAATCAATGTTCGTACCACCATTATGTCTCTAAGATGCCTAACAGTGTGATTGTAGGGCCTCGTTATAGCCTCAATTAGAGTCTCATGAGGTACCCCTCAAGTACATTACACTCAACTAGCTCCACAATATCGTAGGAACACACTCTGATGATTTAGATGTAGGCATGCTACTGTTGACTTCTACATGTGGCCTGACTGTGCCCACTGAAGATTACTATTTGGTGTCAAGTTAGCCTAACGTTCATGGTCTCAATGACCTCTCGCTCTGTCATGGCCTAGATTTCTTGCCTTGGTATTCTTGATAGTGCAGTACTAACATATGCTTGGTTTCTCATGTTTGTGATGTCTCGCATGAGGAAATGTATCATGTGCTCCTCGCTGCTGAAAGTATATGAATTTAGGAAAAAGAGGGGTGTGGGCCCTATGGGAAAGAGGGTAGGTTGGGCCTCTGAAATTGCAAAAAAAGGGGGGATTTTACCTATGCCTCTAGGCTTATTTTTGCCATTTATTATGAAGGAAAAAACTAAGAATCAATTAGTTATCCTGACATGTTTATGTCTTTTTATTTAGATATTTATAGTACTTTTTTGATTGTTTAAATTGGTCAGAGAAAGGACAATATCAACTTTACGTGTTGCCAAAAACAATTACACACAAATTGTGAACATTACAATGAATTACAAACAAACAAACTTGGTATTTACAATATATATACAAAAAGCAATCAATCGAAATTTAGACCAGTTACCAGGAAAAAATAAACAAAGCAGCATATGTTGGCAAATTCATACCATTCGCTATTAATCATTTAAAAGACATAGCAATGCTTTTTGACCATGTATCACAGACCCTTATGCTCTGAAAAATATCACAATGAATTCAAAAGAGAAAGAAACAGAGCATAGATGCCGAATAAATCAAAGCGTAAGTGCCGACGCGTTTCGAATCCTGTGTATTGAATCACAAGATTCTCATCAGGGCTGGATGAGTCGATTCCATAGGGAACTGTTCTGACAAGAAAAAAACGAGGAAAAGAACTTTTAGAGAAAAGTAGTTCCTCACCCCATTTACATTCATTTCACTCCAAAATTTTAAAAGCATCAAAAGATGCAGCATACCTTGTATCATTCCATTTCAAGGTTTCTGTGGTCTTTTTTTTATGTAAAACGTCGTGTGCGCGGTGGGTGTCACTCTGCAGAAAACAGCAAATAAAATATTTGATGTTTTTTTAAAAATATAAATAAAGGGTTGAAAGGAATTGAACCCAAGCACCAGAGAGGGAATTTTCTGACCTGTGCGTGTTTAGCAGCGATTAGTTATAGTCTCGTCGCGTGCTCAAATAACTTCTGAGTTGTTCGTTTCTCGTCACTTTACACTCAGATCCCTCAAGATGAGGCCCTTCAGGTAATGGAATTTTACCTGGAGACACGGGAAAGACCTCACAGGGTGCCTACCGCATCCATCATTGATCTGGCAGAAATAACCTTGCATTGCAACTACTTCAAATTCGAGAACGAGTTTTTTGTCCAAATTAAAGGGACGGCCATGGGATGTCCTTATGCGCCGGAGATGGCGGTACTCTACATGGCCCAATATGAAGAAAGGTTCATATTTAACAACAACCCATTTGTAGGAAACATAAGTCAGTGGTTAAGATATATTGATGACGTCTGGCTCCTGTGGCAGGGGAGCCAGACCGAGCTCGATTTCTTCCATGACTGGTTGAATTCCAGACACAAGGATATAAAATTCTCGATTGCATCCAGTAAAAAGAAAATGACTTTCCTTGACGTCACAGTAGGCGTCTGCGACAATAGACTGACAACTACCATATATAAGAAAGAAACGGACCGTAACACCATCCTCCACTATAGGAGTGCCCATCCACAGTGTCTAAAAGAGAACCTCCCTTACGGACAACTTTTGCGAATGAGGCGGAATTGTACTGATGTAGCTGATTTTGAACTTTATGGGAAGACCTTTTGTGAAGAAATGGCCAACAGGGGTTACCCCAAAAAATTACTGAAGTATTCATTTAGGCGGGCAAGATTTACCCCGAGAGAAAATCTCCTCCAGATCAAAGAAAAGACTGAGCTGGATAAATTGGTTTGTGTTACCACCTTTGGGGCTCACACTAATCAATTTAAACGAATTATCCTAAAGAATTGGCATCTTTTGGAAACCCTTGAGCATCCCATGCCCAAGCCCATTTTTGCTATGCGAAAAAATCTTAGCATTGGACAGCAAATTGTAAGGGCTGACAGTTACATCCCGAAACAAAAAGGTGACCTGCTGGCACAATGGAACCTCAAGCCAATCTGTGGACATCATAAATGTGGTAACTGTATTTCTTGTATATCCACATTAGAAGGGAATGTGTTTGAACATGACGGTTTAAAATGGAAACATAACATGTTCACAAATTGTAAAACTAAAAATGTCGTGTATGCCGTGGTGTGTCCATGCGACAAAATCTATATTGGAAAGACTTGCCAACCTGTTAATGTCAGAATTACCCAACATCGGTCCCGAATAAAGAAAAAGGTCTTGAATGCACCTAAGGTTGAGCACTTTTTAAGTAAAAATCACAGTGAAAACGACTTTAAATGGACCATACTGACATGGGTTGATCCCAAGCACCACTCTCCATGTGTAGAGAGCGCGTTATTACGCAAAGAAGCCTACCTGATAATGAAATTTGATAGCGTGAACAAAGGATTAAACTCCATGAGTGAGATTAATAGACTTGAATAGTATATTCTGTTTCAAAAGAAATCCTTGTTCTAACTGATTGTAATGTGATTAGGAAAATGGTCGGACCACTAACCCCAGAATACACCAGAACATACTAGGAACACCTGATTGGTTGACCCGAGGTCATGTGACTTTTATTTTGGCCGAGCAAACCACCCCGCCCCTCTGAACTGGTTTGGTTCAAACAACTGCGCGAGTGACATGGTACCCCCTTCTTGCTGCGAGTTACGCAAATAATTAAGGTGAGAACCGCAGAGAGCCTCTCTTCTTGGGCACGGTTTATCTAAAAAGCGCGAGTGCGAGCTGATAATTATTTCTCGCCGATTTCAGGTCGAGAGACCGCGGCGGCCTTAAGACGGAGCGGAAAGAAACGGTTGGACACAACGCTGCTCCTCTCAACCCATCGGTTGAAGTAAGTCCCGTTTATTTAAAGTTCGGTCACAGCAGACAGCCGGCGCACATGAAAACCAGACACTTACACCTTTGATTCATTGTTACAGAACCATATTCCTCAAGAAACGAACAACTCAGAAGTTATTTGAGCACGCGACGAGACTATAACTAATCGCTGCTAAACACGCACAGGTCAGAAAATTCCCTCTCTGGTGCTTGGGTTCAATTCCTTTCAACCCTTTATTTATATTTTTAAAAAAACATCAAATATTTTATTTGCTGTTTTCTGCAGAGTGACACCCACCGCGCACACGACGTTTTACATAAAAAAAAGACCACAGAAACCTTGAAATGGAATGATACAAGGTATGCTGCATCTTTTGATGCTTTTAAAATTTTGGAGTGAAATGAATGTAAATGGGGCGAGGAACTACTTTTCTCTAAAAGTTCTTTTCCTCGTTTTTTTCTTGTCAGAACAGTTCCCTATGGAATCGACTCATCCAGCCCTGATGAGAATCTTGTGATTCAATACACAGGATTCGAAACGCGTCGGCACTTACGCTTTGATTTATTCGGCATCAATGCTCTGTTTCTTTCTCTTTTGAATTCATTGTGATATTTTTCAGAGCATAAGGGTCTGTGATACATGATCAAAAAGCATTGCTATGTCTTTTAAATGATTAATAGCGAATGGTATGAATTTGCCAACATATGCTGCTTTGTTTATTTTTTCCTGGTAACTGGTCTAAATTTCGATTGATTGCTTTTTGTATATATATTGTAAATACCAAGTTTGTTTGTTTGTAATTCATTGTAATGTTCACAATTTGTGTGTAATTGTTTTTGGCAACACGTAAAGTTGATATTGTCCTTTCTCTGACCAATTTAAACAATCAAAAAAGTACTATAAATATCTAAATAAAAAGACATAAACATGTCAGGATAACTAATTGATTCTTAGTTTTTTCCTTCATAATAAATGGCAAAAATAAGCCTAGAGGCATAGGTAAAATCCCCCCTTTTTTTGAAAGTATATGAATGGCATGATATTGTTACAGTGGCGCAGAAAAAGCTTACAGTTGTTGCTCAGATAGGAATTTACCCGAAATAAATGAAAAGGAAAGAGGCGTTTGGCAAAACAGGAACAAGTTGGTTTAATGAAACGCTGTGGCCAGGAGTACCTGGACAGAATAAGTCTGCTCAAAATCTCATGGTGTACAAAGTTTTGCTCGCTGTTTTATACAGCTCATAGGGTATAACAGAAGAAATTTCTACATTCCAAAAAAGCATCACAGTTGTAAATTAACAAACATGGTCATCTGACAAGGACACAGATGGCTCTCAACTTTGGGGAGAACTAGTGTAGTGTTCCTGTCGGGTCCTGATGGGTTGAGTGTGCCTATCTACATGCTGTATCTAGCTTGTGACATTTCTAGGGAATGCACATCTTTGGCCAAACGGGTGTTATTAGGGCCAATTATCTCAGATTTGTTTGAGGTGAAACTATCTATCTGTGGAATAGATCAGGGTTTTCCCAGGGTGCATGTTTGTCTTTCGTTTATAGGGGACCCCACCTGTGGCCTCTTACTTGATACGCCTGGGCATGGGCCGCAAGACCTGCCTGACTACATATCTCTGACTTGGGGTTGATGGTGTTGTCACCTTGGTGAAATCCGACAGCAATGATGAGAGTTCATCAAAACTCCTAACAATAATTTGGCAGCCATTGGTTTAATTTTCACCGACAATATCAACATTACGCATGCAGTTGTCATTTGTACATTGCTATATTCCCTACTGGTATTATAGAGGTCATGTTTGCTCTGGTCTGTTCGTACATTTGCGTATCTCTAATGGGCATGGTTGGGCATTAGCTACAATGCTTTGTGATTAAGTCTAACCTACAGAAAGGGGCTTTTAAATAGCCTCTTTCAGCAATTGGCTACTGTGGTACAGCCAGCTACAGGTATTGACTTAAGTGGTCATTTATTAGTGCTGATATCAAGTCAAGTAATTTCAAAGAAATAAAGTTATAAACTACTTGAAAAAATAGTTCACACTCACATTGCTGTTACTTCCTTTTCTAACATCGTTTATGTTATGGAAGAGCACCCCCACTATGCTCTGTCAGCTTGCTTAGATTTCTCAGCACCCCACCGCTCATCCATTGCTCTCTTGTGCTTCTTCACTGATCCTTGTCTCGGTTCCCGTTTTAAAATTTTGCATAATTTCTTATTATGAGGGCTCAGCAGCTGCTATGCGCTAACAACTGCCAGTGCTAACGGGAGCTTGCTTCATGCTTTTGCACTACGGCATACATTTAGTTAGCTTTATTTTTTTTGTAATTCTCAGTCTCCTCACCTCAAGCCTCAGTGTGACTGCCTATTCCTCATGGAAGCGAGACAATTCTCTAGTGCCAAAAGAAAATGGTGGCCGTGGGGGACACTGAGAGGCAGTTTTCTGCCTAAACACCCAGCATTTCTGCGCCCAGCAGCCCCTAATGACAGCTAGCATTGTAACTGCAATAGGTCTCGCATTTGTTGGAGTGGGAGCTACTGGCATTATAAATGCCAATGTTTTTTACCTATGCAATATATATGCCCTCCCCAACTTAATAAAATAAAGAACTCAGTTGTGGTTTTTTTTATGTAGTAAACCTGTAATGGGGCCTTAGCGCTGGGAGTGAAAATGGCAGTTCCAACTCCACGTTAAAACAAGCAGTATTGTGAGGATGCAGTGCCACAGGCTGTCCCTTGCGACCCCTGTTGGCCACATATGGTACTGCACCCGACAACATGACTAGGCAAAGGATTTGGGACAGTAGTGAGAGCAGTTGACTGGTGAGCTGGGGATACCGGTTCGAGTCTGCTGTCAAGCTCAAGATCCTGTGATAATGGGCTGATTGTTTAATTTCCCTAAAAGAGTTTGTAAAGTAACAAAGTAGTGGCTTCGGAGGGGTAAGGGGGCCTGCGAGGGGTACTAGGGAAGAGTGAGGGGAGGCCCAGGAGATTAAGGGATGGCTAGTGTAAGCAAATGCTGAGACACAAGTTTCACTGCAGAAGTAAACAGAACAGTTAACGAGCAATGAGACAGGCAAACTAAAAAATAGTTCTCTGTAAGTATAAATAACCTGAACAGTAAGAACACATTTAATAGGGATTGTCCTCATGGGAGGATACAACATTCCAAAAGGAGGGATTACTATGTGTATTCACCAATGAAAAGTGAGCATTTCTAAAGGACAGGAACAAATGAAAAAGAGGGGTGTGTTTTCAAGCCCATATCCTAGATACAGCATGTCTTGAAGAGACAGCGGAAGCACTGTCTAGGCAAGACCTAAAAAGAACTTCTGAAAGACTCCAATTTGTTAGGCAACCGTGACGATGAGAAGCAGAGGAAGTGTCACTGGTGGGAGTTACTCAGGAACTTTTTGATTTTTTAAGCGCCAAGATTGGATTTCTACAAACAGTGCAAAATGTAAGATGGCTGTCATTCCTGATAAGAGCCTAGTCAAAGAGGAGGATGATGGGTTGAAAAGTGCTGCCTCGGACCTTACCCACGGTAAATATATACAAGAACCTTGACGATGCCAGCTGAGGATCTCCTTTGATTGAGTTGCTGATTCCAAGAAAGGGTGGTGCAGACAGATTGTGGCTTAACCCAAGGTTGCAGTAGGCGGGCTTCACCGACAGGCACAGAGAATGGGCTCTTACTTGGCGTTTGTGGATGACTGATGGTCAAGAACCGCCAGAGAAGACAAGCTGGCCAGTGGAGGAGGTGGGGACAGCATTTGCACCATAAGCTATGGCCAAAAAAGAGAGGGCAACCCAGTAATATCGCTACATTGTTGCACGACACCTAAGTGCCTCGGTTTGTGACTTTTCTGTCTCTCCTGAAATTTGGAAAAAAATTTATTAAATCAGCCTAAAACTGGACAAGAAAGATACATTTTTCTGGTGGTGGATATCTTCAGGCCAGTACAGACTTAAAGGAAAACTAGCCAGCAATAAATTGAAGGGAATCGTAAGCGTGTCTTTCTATTCGTTATCACATATTCTCCCCTTCTCTTCAAATGGTTTACTATAGAATGCCCCTCTTCACAAAAACATAAAATGGATGGCCACAGCTATATGTTAATTCCCAAAGCAAGTGGAGCTCTAGGGAGTCTCATAAAAGAAAAGTTCTGATGCTAAGAGATTGGCGGCATCCAGACTTCAAACATTATCCAATATCAATAAGATCAGAAGTACAAATTCAAAAGAGGATGTAGCAGCACATAAAAATTTGGAACAGTTGCTGGATGCAATAGATAACCCTGGCAAATCCACAGGTGATATTGAAAGTACTTCAATCAACATAGTAACATCCACAGACAAAAAAAGACATAATTCACAGTTGTATAACTCGCCCAGGTGGCAAATGGAGGAGAAAGGAATGCTCATTAAGATTGAAGAATCTGCCACACTAGATTCACAGCAAATGAAGAAATACACAAATAACATAAGCAGCTTTGACACATTATAAGTCCACAATAGTCTCTTTACTGGGAAACAAGCACCCCATTGTAGCACATGATTCTCTCAGGGTAGCGAAGTGGAGCAGTCCTAGGCCTACTCAAGGGAGGTGTTGTGGGATAATAACCCTACTTCACTGGTATGCAACAACACTCAAATCACTGTCCAGTTGGTGCTTTTTCTGTGGAAAGGTAAAGGTACATTTATTACACAGACACCACTAAATACCACACATTAAATTAACCTCATGATGCCTGATGCTCAGAGGAGAAAGAAAAGAACAAGGAGACCCTAAAAGTCTGAAGGGACTGGTATTATCCCATACGGGTAGAGCACACAAAGCACTCGGGTCTCCCATCGCGGTTTGAGCACACAGATCACTCAGCTTGGTGCCCTTCATTCATGAAATACTGCCTATCAAGGCTTGGATACCTCATTGCCTCACTGGCCTCACACTTTGTGGTTCCCTGACGGGACCATACCTACCCTCCCTTGCCGTCGGTACATGCCCTCCACTGCTTCAATTCCTCTCCGGCTGCTCCCCCCTCGTTGCTTCAAATCCATGAGGTTGCACTTAACTTACCCTTCCACCAGCAACATTCCAGGCACTTGTTTTATCACTTAGTCCTGATGAGATCCCTATACCAAACTGGGATCGAACCGTCGTCGACACATACATCTTCAACTCTATACTACAATCTGTATCTAATTGTGGAGTATGAGATGTAATCCTGATTGTGACTTCTTGTTTACCTACATTTTCACAAATTGAAAAGTCACTTTTTAAGTCACTTGCCTGTGGTAAGGAAATCGGCTGATTTCCCATTACCCAGTCACATCCTGCTCACTCACCTTGTTGAATATTACTTTTTTGCGTTGAACTTAATGGTTAATAAAACTCTTAATTTTCCATTGATACATTCGTAATCCCAATTTTGATTGTTAAATGGTGGTATTGTACTTATTTAACTTGTATGGGACCTTTGTTTTCTTTAACTGATGCTCATAGGAGTGCATGTTGCATTCCGACAGAAGAGAAACCTCAGAGGCCAAGAGGGGTTGAAATTCCTGAGACAGTGGAGAGGGCCGTTATATGTCACAGGCTTCTCATCAAACGCCCGGGTAAGTTGGATGAAATTGAATTGACACAGAGCCCAACACAGAGAAGGACTCATCCCAGTGATAAGTGGCTGGAGGCTTTAATTGTGTAATAGATATAGCTCTGTATCACTCCGCTCCACTCTTGGTGGGTGCCCCTGTAATGGGAAAGTTCAATAATTCATCATGTGCACAGATGATTAAGGCCTGGTTGATGTATGGTGACATAGGAAAGGGTTAGTAAGAGAGTACTCATTTCACGCCCTATATCTATGAACTACCTGTCAGACTTGATACGGTGATGTGCTCCAATAGACTTAGTGATGTGATCCTCCACATGGAATAACTAGAATGCATAATCTCACATCATAATCCCCTCATGACTGTGCTGTGATGGGGTGACTGACTTCTCATATCTGAACTTGAAGTTTCCAATGTGCTCTTCTGGTGGACCCTATGTTTTGGGATTCCCTAGCAGACACAATCAGGTTATACCTTCAGCAAAACTAAAATACTGATTTGCATGTGTCAGTTGAATGGAAGGTTTATAAAGCTGTTGGGAGGACTCAGACATTAGGGGGGAAAAAAACCTAGAAGGCGAACCCCAGACCCTGGATGAAACTATTCATTAACTAGAAGAGGAGGCTGCACTAAACACTGCAAGATAACCTAGTTTACTAGAAATAAACAGAAAATGCGCCTTCCCCTAAGAACCCCTGCACTTCTTCACTCAGAGACTACATGACTAGAAAATCATGCAGAGGACGGCCACGGTCAGTGGAACCTTTGTAACATCTGGAAACTGACTTTATGGGTCCATTTCATACATTAAGAAATAGCATTAAGCAAGTAACTGTCATGAAGGTATATTTTTATAAATGGGTGGAGTGGAAGTTATTAAATGAGTCCAAACCCGATACAATTTTGGAGTTTATAAGTGAATTTTTCAGTAAGGAAGTGGCATACTTATTGTTAACCAAAGGCAATTTTCAAGTAAGGAAAAACTGTATTTTAAAGATGCGCACCAAACTGTATTCCTTATTAATAATGCTTTGACTGAAAGAGTCAGTAGAGTTGGGTGTAAAGGGGTGCAAACAATATTAGGCTTCAGTTTTATTTTGAAGGAATATTTACCGAGAAATGTTGGCCCGCCAATCATCACTCACCACATTATACTATGAATTTTTCAACCATTAAGATTTTACAAAAACACAGTCCCCAAACTGAACCCTATTGTAGCTGGGTAAGGAGGTTTTAATGTTACTCAATGGTAGGATGTATAAGATTTTGTATTCTGAGCTGCTTGGCTGTGTGTGTCAACTACTCTACTGCAGAAATATCAATATAGGACTAGCTAGGTTGTGTTAGTGAGACTCAGGAGGTACATCTGTTGGCAAACCCTCAGGTTTGGTCATGAAGCCCTCACACACCAACCTAGTTGGTGTCATGCTTCATCATCGGGCCCACCACAGTGACACCGAATGTGTCCCGGGTGTGCTGCGACTCCAGATTACTGAGGAGCTGGTATGCTTGCTGAGTGTGCAGTGATAGTGAGAAAGAACGTGAAAGGTTAAAAGCTATACAGGTGGTCCCAGTTCCCGAGGGTGAAAGGTAAATTTTAATACCTGGGCCCCTGTTAGCAAGATAAAAAGGCTGTGGACGATGTGGAGTGTATTAAGAGCTCCTACGTCCTTGTGGTCTACATGTTTCAGCCAGGCCTTTTGATTAAAACTGGCTTTCCTCAGGACCAATGAGTATGTGTGGGTGACAATAAACTATATTAAGTGACAATGTGTGGTAAAAAGTGTCGCACTCGCTAAGGTGCTGTACGTGTAAGAGGGGGATTCCCTCTACTTTACTGTACATAGAACATAAAGACAATACAGACATACAAGGGAGAACCAGTGAGAATGGTATTTACCAAAACACAACATATGGCCGACTTCTAGTGTTCGTGAGCGACCTAGAGCGGCAGATAACGTGGCCATGAGCGTTTGCCATGGCTGAAGTGAAAATATGGCGGTAAAGTTTTAAACGCAGTGGCGGTGGTGGGCTACACAGCGAAACAAGCATAGCGTGAGGTACAGGTAAGTATGGTACATAATTCCTCACACTTGCTACTTGCTGTTAAAGCCTCATGGGTCACTTGGCAGGGAGGGAAAGAAGACCCTAAACGTTGTAAAAGGTCAGAGTTAGGATGGTACCTGTTGAGAGAAAATGCTGCTTACCCAGAGCGTCGTGTAGAGATCACTCGTTTACTCACGGTATTTCCGATCAGCGTGCTCCTGCGACCTATCGTCCTGCTCCAGTGTCCCGAGTGAACTTTGCTTGGCTCAGGCAAGGGCTTAAATAGCTGGTTCAATTGGTAGCACCTGGAAAAGGGAACAGGGTGCGGTCGCGCTGGCTCTAAGTGCGCGTGTGCAGGGAGAGAGTGGCACTCGCGTTGTGCATGCGCGTTGATCAGTTCCAGCGCATGCGTGTGCTACAGAGCTATACGCATTCGCGCATGCGCGTAGGAGATGTGTAGAGGAAAGTGACTTGGGACCAATGTGTAGTGGCCCATTAGGGGTAAGAAGACGATAGAAAACAGTGGTAGCGACATGTGCGCACTAGCGCTTGCGCAACCGAAGGGTAATGGCCCATTAGGGACATGGGATGATTAAAAAGCAACAGTTAGCGAATTTAAAAGCATAGAGGCAAATACAGAGTTGGGACAGACCACGAGTCTGAGCGCAGACAGGGATACAGACTATGAACAGACAAGGAATGTTTATCTGGCTAAGGCATTCCACGGAATGGAATCATTGAGCCCCTCTATATGGGTAGAAAGGCGGTAAATCCAGCGTTGTTCTTTGGAGAGTAGTGTTTTCTCATCGCAACTGGATGGTGCAAATTGTTCAATGACTGTCCAGGTGAAGTCATTTGGGGTATGATTTTGGGTGATGAAGTGTTGGGTCAGCTTGCTGATGTTTTTGCCACAGCGCATAGTACTTCTGTGTTCAGTCATCCTGGTTCTGACCTTCCTGGTAGTCATTACTGAAATCCTCGACGACCCCTCACTCTTGGCAGATTTTAACACAGCATCTACAATAGCGCAAACTACAGACTGGGACACTCTTACTGAGAAAAAGCGTAACAGGATACGCACTATTCTACACGGCGTTATCCTCGCACAATACCTTAGAACCAACACAGCGCCCAAAGGCCTGCTGGTCACTAACGCTCCAAGAATATTCCTTGACGATGTCACTTTCAGAAAAGACTGGGCACAGATAGCCTGGCACTGCACCAGGGACTGGCTCATCCTAATAATAAAAACTGCTAAACGTCTATCAGACGCAGTCATAATAGAGATTCAAGCAACCGAAACCCATTTCAAAACCACTCTGACAGGATACAAAAAGAAACTGGAAGATCAGAATCGGGAGATGAACGATTATAAAGAATATCTAACCCAAACCAAAATAAAGAAATTCGAAAAGGACCTCAAGAATTTCAGCTACTTAAAAACTTATCCTTATGCTGATGATGTATACACTGCACCCACAAAAGGCCAGAACACTGATAGCTCGGGAGACAACAGTTCCATATCTAGCGGCTCCAGCAATGGATCCTACAAAGCTAGAGGGAGAGGCCGTGGAGGTAAACAACGGGCACAACCTTGGCAAGGCCCCCCACAATTCCAAAATTTCGGACCACCACCTTTTGGACCCATGCCTCCATACTATGGATATCCACCACTATACCCGCCTGGCCAGGTGCCGTATTACCAAAATAACCCAAACCAAAGATATCCTTTTTTAGGCCAAGGCCGCAGACCTCGCGGCAAGAGAAGGAATCCGCCACAGCAAGTACAGTGGGCACCTCAACCAGCACAGTGGTCAGCAGAAGAGGACCCAGTGAGTGCCAACACGAGGAACAAAGCCAAAGAGCAAGCGGGCCCCAGCAAATAACTGAACCAGCAAATACTAGCACTCTGGTATTTAACCTTTCTGACACACCCCTCACCAATGAGGAAACCAACGTCCTAAATAAAGGACTGTCGTTCGTTCCCACCACCAGACTGGATACTTTCAAACTCCATGTCGAACTGACCGAGTTTTTCAGAAAACTGAGGTTAAAAGCGTTTTTCGAAAATAAAGAGAAACCCAATGACCCAGAAATCACCAATGAAACAGGCTTGAAACCCAAATCCAATTTCACCCCGCCACCTGCCACTGTGCCAGTAGAGATCAGCACTTTTGAGTTGGCAGTATACTCAGAGGTCGAGAAATTACAGCCCCAAAACCATTTCAATAACCTTTCTTTTCGAGACAGGGAAATCGTCAAGAAACTCCAAAATGACCCCACTCGCATCATCAAACCAGCGGATAAAGGAGGCGGAATAGTCATCATGAACAAGAGCGACTACGACATCGAATGCCGCAGACTCCTCAGCGACACTCGCAACTACAGAATATTACAGAGAGACCCCTCTAAAGATTTACAGAAAAAGATCACAGAACTAGTGCAAGAGGCGTCTGACGCTGATTACATCTCGAAGCAAGAAGCTGAATATCTCAATACACGTGACGCAAAAGTACCCTATTTTTACATCATGCCCAAAGTGCACAAAGGGGTCACCCCACCTCCGGGCAGACCCATAGTGTCAGGCATCAAATCCCTTCTAGAACCGCTATCACGGTTCTGTGATCACTACCTCAACCCGTTAGTTCAGAAAACTCGATCCTACATCCAGGACACAAAACATCTCCTCAACATCATCAGAGATGTCAGTTTCGACCCAGATAAACATCTCCTGGTCGGACTGGATATTGAGAGCCTGTATACGAGCCTCCCCCAAGATGCCACACTGAAGGTACTCCACGATGTCCTGATGGAGATTGATTGGCAACATCGCACCCCTCGTCACTTCATCCTGGATTGCGCCTCATTAGCTTTGAAAGAGAATTACTTCGAATATGAGGACACATTCTTCCTACAAACCAATGGCACCTCGATGGGGAGTGTCTTTGCGCCCAGCGTGGCGGGGCTATACGTCCACCATTTTGAACAGACTAACATCGAAGCCCCCACGAACCCCTACTCAGCCAACATAACAATTTGGCGTCGATATATCGACGACATTTTCATTGTCTGGGAGGGCAATGAGGAGACACTAAAAGACTTCCTCACTTGGATCAACAATCTTGACCCGTTTCTCAAGTTCACCTGCACCAGCAGCCCAACAGAACTAGCTTTTCTGGACCTCAATATAAGACCTGATCAGGGAGGCCTAACAACAACCACTCACTACAAACCAACATCCAGGAACTCTTTGTTGCGCTTTGACAGTTTCCACCCCAGACCCCTGAGGGAGAATTTGCCATTTGGGCAATTTCTGCGCATACGCCGGAACTGCAGCAACCTCCACGATTTCAAACACCAGTCAAAAGCTTTGGTCCACAAGCTGGAGGACCGAGGTTACCCATCTAGAATCATTTCTAGATCCTGCAAAAGAGCACGCAACCAGAACAGAGAGGCTCTTCTTGAAACATTTGTCAAACCACAAGAAACACCCATCATGACATGTGTTACCACCTACAATACCGCCTCGAACCAGGTTTCCAACATAATCCGCAAGAATTGGAAGATCATCAATTCAGGCACCAGAAACTGGGATCCCCCCCGGTTTGCATACAAAAGAGCACAGAATTTGAAAGACCAACTGGTATCCACGAGACCCAGAAAGAAACAACAAACAGGCCAGACAATTTTGAATGCGTGGGGTCTACCAGAGATAACAGGCCACCAACCGTGTTATAATTGCAGCGTCTGCCACCTGACTACCCCTTCCAAAACACTATCTTTGGAAAATGGAAAAACCTGGACACAACGACAATTTACCAACTGTAACTCTTCCAACTTAATATACTTGATCACCTGTCGTTGTGGTTTGAAATACATCGGTATGACTACCAGGAAGGTCAGAACCAGGATGACTGAACACAGAAGTACTATGCGCTGTGGCAAAAACATCAGCAAGCTGACCCAACACTTCATCACCCAAAATCATACCCCAAATGACTTCACCTGGACAGTCATTGAACAATTTGCACCATCCAGTTGCGATGAGAAAACACTACTCTCCAAAGAACAACGCTGGATTTACCGCCTTTCTACCCATATAGAGGGGCTCAATGATTCCATTCCGTGGAATGCCTTAGCCAGATAAACATTCCTTGTCTGTTCATAGTCTGTATCCCTGTCTGCGCTCAGACTCGTGGTCTGTCCCAACTCTGTATTTGCCTCTATGCTTTTAAATTCGCTAACTGTTGCTTTTTAATCATCCCATGTCCCTAATGGGCCATTACCCTTCGGTTGCGCATGCGCTAGTGCGCACATGTCGCTACCACTGTTTTCTATCGTCTTCTTACCCCTAATGGGCCACTACACATTGGTCCCAAGTCACTTTCCTCTACACATCTCCTACGCGCATGCGCGAATGCGTATAGCTCTGTAGCACACGCATGCGCTGGAACTGATCACCGCGCATGCACAACGCGAGTGCCACTCTCTCCCTGCACACGCGCACTTAGAGCCAGCGCGACCGCACCCTGTTCCCTTTTCCAGGTGCTACCAATTGAACCAGCTATTTAAGCCCTTGCCTGAGCCAAGCAAAGTTCACTCGGGACACTGGAGCAGGACGATAGGTCGCAGGAGCACGCTGATCGGAAATACCGTGAGTAAACGAGTGATCTCTACACGACGCTCTGGGTAAGCAGCATTTTCTCTCAACAGGTACCATCCTAACTCTGACCTTTTACAACGTTTAGGGTCTTCTTTCCCTCCCTGCCAAGTGACCCATGAGGCTTTAACAGCAAGTAGCAAGTGTGAGGAATTATGTACCATACTTACCTGTACCTCACGCTATGCTTGTTTCGCTGTGTAGCCCACCACCGCCACTGCGTTTAAAACTTTACCGCCATATTTTCACTTCAGCCATGGCAAACGCTCATGGCCACGTTATCTGCCGCTCTAGGTCGCTCACGAACACTAGAAGTCGGCCATATGTTGTGTTTTGGTAAATACCATTCTCACTGGTTCTCCCTTGTATGTCTGTATTGTCTTTATGTTCTATGTACAGTAAAGTAGAGGGAATCCCCCCCTCTTACACGTACAGCACCTTAGCGAGTGCGACACTTTTTACCACACATTGTCACTTAATATAGTTTATTGTCACCCACACATACTCATTGGTCCTGAGGAAAGCCAGTTTTAATCAAAAGGCCTGGCTGAAACATGTAGACCACAAGGACGTAGGAGCTCTTAATACACTCCACATCGTCCACAGCCTTTTTATCTTGCTAACAGGGGCCCAGGTATTAAAATTTACCTTTCACCCTCGGGAACTGGGACCACCTGTATAGCTTTTAACCTTTCACGTTCTTTCTCACTATCACTGCACACTCAGCAAGCATACCAGCTCCTCAGTAATCTGGAGTCGCAGCACACCCGGGACACATTCGGTGTCACTGTGGTGGGCCTGATGATGAAGCATGACACCAACTAGGTTGGTGTGTGAGGGCTTCATGACCAAACCTGAGGGTTTGCCAACAGATGTACCTCCTGAGTCTCACTAACACAACCTAGCTAGTCCTATATTGATATTTCTACATATAATCAGGGGACCCGGACTAGCTTACCTAGTCCTCTCTCTCCCTTTTGATTTGCTAACTACTCTACTGCACCATCTGGCGGCCTGAGGAACAATAGGCTTAATATTGGACAATTATACAACTCTTACGAGAGGAAGAGTGTGTGGGTGATGTCTCCTAAGCCAACATCCTGCACTTATCTGCTAATTTAGGGCTGAGGTATTCTGAAAGCCAAACATAGGAGATTCCAGACTTCTGCCTCTGTTTCTCAGTGTATGCCTCATGCTTGGAAGGAAACTGGCAGGCGATCAGACTAGACAGAGACTGCTTAGAAGGGATGTGACTCAGTTTTGGAGAGAGCTGCCATCTTTAATCTTTTCCAGAATGTACTAAAGCAG
This sequence comes from Lissotriton helveticus, assembly GCF_964261635.1. Taxonomy (NCBI): domain Eukaryota; kingdom Metazoa; phylum Chordata; class Amphibia; order Caudata; family Salamandridae; genus Lissotriton; species Lissotriton helveticus. Next base: position 684,895,022 of record NC_136059.1, read on the forward strand.
TGGGGTAGGCAGTGGACTGGTCCCTACTCGTGATATCAAGGGGTGAAGGGATGATGTGGTACCACAAGCATAAGTGGATGTTCCACTGATCAAAGGAAACTGCACCACCCTTAAGTCCCTAGAGAGGTTTAAAAAGCTGAAAAGGAGCCTGCATAATCGTAGGAAAGACTAGAGTATCAAAAACACCTGTGTCTGGAGTCTGAAGACTGCTGGTCTGTATTCTGGACTTTGTGGAATCTGTTCAAGACTAGTCATATCAGCTCTTGGATTTTCTCTCCACATCAATAGAGAAGGCTTGCTGGGGACCCTGTAGGAGGAATTCCCCTGGACGTCTATGGGAGTGGTCTAGTTGTAGGTGCCCTAAGAGTGGGGTAGTGTAGGCAAAGACAACAGTCTGCTGACGAGGACCTTGAGGATGCTGCCAGGAAAACTGCAGGTAAGGAGATCACCAGGGCTGGATGGAAGGGCAGGTTCAGAAGCCTACAGCTAACTCATTGAGGAGAAAGCAGCAGTGCTAGAGGTTGATGGAGGGTTGCTGGAAATCCTCAAAAACTCTTTGGGTCAAGAGGCCCCAGGAGAGCATACCATCAGAAGCAAAAAGGAAGTGCAAACCCCACAGTTACTGGTCTAGCGGAACCCAAATCTGAAATTTAAGGGCCACTCATATGAGGCAGTTTGAAATCTGGCGCGACTGCCTTGGAGAAGGGGCAGATAAAGCCACAAAGTAAGCTCAGATATGCTGGGAGTTTACTGCCCCCAGAATGAGCACTATGGTGTTGCGTTCCTCCGAAGGAACTCAGCAAGGGCTTGCATAATCTTCAAACCTTCTCTTAGAGATGGGGAAACCTTTACGAGGGGTTCAGTTTGTAATTCCATCTGCAATCCTGCAAAGATTTGTATTTTGGGGCGTAGTATTTATTAGTGTGTGTAGTACAGTACTATATTTTTTGGAGTGAAGAGTGATTGTGTGCTTTGCATAGCTCTCCCAGAGTCAGTCTTGAACACTTCTGGTTCATATCTCTGAGAACCAAGTGCCAAAAGAGTATTTGGTGCACATTTCTAAGGTCCATAGTATGGGCCCCCAAAATACAAAAGGTTAAAGACCCTCATTCACACGATTGGGGAACAGTAACATCTGATAACCCCTTGTGTGAATTTCTCACAATAGAGTCTAACTGGGGCTGGAAAGCTGAACAATTCAAGATGAAGGTTGGAAACTAGCAAGGGTTACCAAGAAATACTCTCACATGTGCTGATGTCCACACATGAGATTCCAGTTATTGTAAGTGGTCTTCATAATTCTGAAACACAGACTTGAAGGGAATATAATGTGCTGCTTTCCTTGCTTTGTAGTACATGCTATATTTGCTATGTTCTCATTCTTGGTACACTCTCTGTGTTCTTGTGTCACAGTCATCCTGGGAACTGAATATGTTCTGTGTGCAGGTTCTAGGTATGGGACCAAGACAGATAGTTGATCCCGCCTCAGCAGTGTTTCCATGGGGAGCTCTTCCTACAATAAAACTTTTACTTGTCCTCGCACTCCAGAATCTTCTATACACTACATCCTAATCTGGGCTCAAATGTGTAAACCAGGAGACGAAAGTAAATGGTGGCTGGAACACAACGATCTCCAACTGGAATTAAAATGTGATTGTCACTAAAATGAAGCGATGGATGCTTCACTCCATACTGAACTACTCATAAAAAATTATAGCTGACAGTTTCATGAGGTTATATCCCCATGGTGACTACCTCTATGCACCATGATTTTGCCTCACATGCTGTTACAATGCAGAACAAGTTATTTCTTGGGTCACATGACTGGGTGTAGCTGATAGTTAAGACTATGTGAATTCCTCCCAGAAAGTCACACAACAGAGGGATTAGGTGCGCTTTAATGGTCCGTCTGCTGGCAGGGTGGGGGTGGGTTGGGCTGGGCTGAGCACAGCCCCACTCGCAACTGAATAGCCTGTGCTCTGCCACTCTGCCTTCACACAAAGGGTGTAAGAACGACATATTGTCACTGCAGTCAGCTGTGAGCCAGTGCACGGGAGTCATGAAATTCCATGCATTTCGGAGATCCTTCCCAGAAGCTTCTGCTTTCCACAAGAAGGGCCCAGGGGTATAAAAACAGGACCTTCAGACCCACAGTCAGTTCACTACTGGACTGGCAGAAAGACTTTAGGAGGACTGCTGGCTGCTGTGCACTCTACCAGACTGCTGCTGTACCTGGAAGGATTACTTTGCTGTCTGAAGCCTGTCTTGAACCCTCTGAGTCCAGCCCTTCATCTCCACTGAACCCAGGACTACCAGAGTGACTCTAAGGGATAGAGTGCTGGCCTCCTGTTGAGAGCCACAGAGACATAAAAGGCTCCCACCATCTCCAGCCCATACCCGGGCCAAACCTAAGTGAGTCCTGAACCCCAAAGATGTGTCACACAGACGTGGACCCTTGGTTGTAGTGCTAAATGTGCCCAGATGGGCGAATCCCAAAACTGAGGACTTCAAAAACTTCTGGCAAAACTCCTCTGAGAACCAGAAGGAGATTGAGACCAACCTGCTCGCCTATCCACCCAAGGTGCATGGCCAATTGGACTGACTTAGTAGCTTCACCCATTATTTTTTTTTCACAACAGCAAATCCTATGCAGCAGTTCTTTGCCAAAGGGGTTTTCAACCCTGTGGAACCGTCTTCAGCCACAGCCCCCTGCTTCTTCCCATTGGAAATTTTCCATTTCCATTTCGACGTCTAAGTCCAAACTTATAAATCTTCACCATGGCTTTGACCCAATACCATCTGACAACTATGCTGTCTCCCCAAACAGCTCATGCAGCTTAACCCCGCTGAATGTAACCTTCTCAAACACTTTTTCTCAGAATGGCTTCTAATTCCGAAGGTAAGAACTGAACGGGACCAATCCACTTCTTGTTATCGGCCCGTACTCCATTGAGGTCAGCCATATTTTTCGACTTTGACCCGGTCTTGTGCGACTAGATGGCCACAGTTGGCGCTCTGATCTTTTAGGCACTAGTTTTTACTAAAAACTGTAAAAATTCATAACTCCAGTTCTACTATTTGGATTTTTGTCATTTGGTGTCAAATTATTTATTAAAATGTACTCTATTTTTCTAAATTGGTTTCGGATTTTTCTTGTGTTGTGTTTTCACTTTATTACTGTTTGTATGCTGCATAAATAATTAACAAATTGCCTCGAAGTTAAGCCTGATTGCTATTTGTGCCAAGGTATCCAGGGTTAAGCACAGGGTAATTTAATTACTTTTTGTGGTTCACCTTGCAAGGCATTGTGGCTCACACCCCGGTCAACCAACAACCTAATTTTTCACACTAGCTTTCTGAAAGCAGGCCTTTACATTTTGTCCTCATCTTGTCACATTTGCTTTGCATTCAAAGACAAGGGTCACATGTCAGGCTCTGTCTTCCAGAGAGAGCTTAGTGTTTAATTTTATTTCTCTGACTTCAAAGTGAGAGGATTTATGTGGCAATCATGCTTGGGTACTGAAGGTGAATTCGTGAGGAAGGCTGTATAATGTTATGTTTTCTAGCACACAACAAAATGCAAATGTCAGTAAATTAACTGTTCAAATATTTCAGAATATGTCAGAATTAGGAACACACTAATAAAGCACTTTTTTTGCAATCCTGAAGCGTTGGGAAACTAATATTTTAAGAAACTCAAAACTAATTAATACACCAGGTGATTCTATATCCACACATTATTGTTTATGTGGTGTATAGTTTTATCAATAAAACTGTAGGTGTGTGCACATGTAATGGTCATTTAAATTGAAAATGTGTTGTCTGTAATGGCAGTGCACTACTGCACCCTCTACTCTAAGACACTCGACTCCCCTCCATGCTACACCACTCTACACGCCACACTACACTGCCACTCTACACCATTCCACAACACACTACACCCTCTACTCTATGCCTGTCCACTCTACCACACTACACAACACTCTACTCCACTCTGTGCCACCCCATTCTATCCCACTCCACAACACCCTACTCCACTCCACTCTATGACGCTTTACTCCACTCTACGTCACTCCACTCCGACTCTACGGCCCTCCACTCTACACCACTCCATAACACTCTATACCACTTTACGGTTCTCCACTCTATGACACTTTACTCTACGACCCTTTACCTTATGCCAATCAACTCCACTTCACTCTATGACACTCTACAACTCTTTACTCTACAACACTCTATAGCACTCCACTCTACGACCCTATACTCCATTCTACTCCCCTCCACTCTATGACACACACTCTACTGAACTCTACAGCACTCCTTACTATGACACCACAACACTCCACTCAACAGTACTTCACTCTATGTCACTCCACTCAACTCTACTGCACTCTACGACTCTCCACTCTAAGACACTCCACTCCAATCTATGGCACTCGGATGTATGACATTACAACGCATGCTTTTACATCGCATGCCTTTACAACACGGTTTTTACAACGCAAACCTTTACAACGCATAGCGCTTTGGGGTGCTGGATAGTGAATAGTTTAATTTACTATTCCAACTACAGTCCTCATGGACACTAGGGAAGGTGTTGGATAGTAAATTAAACTTATTCCCTATCCTAGAGCGCCCCCCAGCGCAATGCGTTGTAATGGTTTGCGTTGTAAAAGTTGCGTCGTAAAGGCACTGCGTGGTAAAAGTTGCGTTGTAAAGGATGTTTCCCATGGCACTCCGCTCTACTCCACTCTATGCCCCTCCATGACACTCTATGACACTGCACTCCGACACTTTACTATATGGCACTCTGCTCTATGCCACACAACAACACTCCACTTAACTTCACTCTATGCCGTCTTCTCTCTGTCACTCTAGGACCCTCCATTCTACAACTCTCCACGACACTGTACGGCGCTTTATGAGACTCCATACCATGCCACTGCACTCTACGCCCCTCCACTCTATCCAACAACACTGTAATCCACAACAGTCTATGACGCTCTACTCCACTCTATGTGCCTTTACTCTAAGCCTCTCCAGTCTATGCCCCTCCAATCTATGCCACTCTATACAACTCTGCACCACTCCACTCTACTCCACTACACTTTATGCCACTCTCATCCACTCTACACAACTCCACTCCATGCCACTCTCCTTTACACCACTAACTTTTAGCCATCCTGGGGTACAACAGTGATAAAAACACATTGGCAAAGCCAATAGCTCTAGCATAGTCGTGACCAATTGGCTTTGCCAATGCGTGTTTCACCTGCGGAACTTTGCTGAAAACTGATTTTACTGAATGCCCAACAAACACTCCAGTAGCTGTAGAAAATAACTAACAGCAGCAGCAGTCTGAATTTCAGGATTTGCTGCTGTCACCAGCATACGATATTGTGCTGAACCTAAAGATCTGCATAAGAAGTCTGAGCAGCTATATGCAAACGTTCAATAAAATAGGGGTGAGAGCTTAAAGACAACATATCAGTGGAGCGAAACTGGGGAACAGATGCTCCTTCTTATAAAGTATCACATTTTATTTTTGAAGAGATCATCTCAAAGGGTAGGGCCAGGCAACCAGATTCATCTAGTTTGAAAGGGGTGGTTGTGGAAAGAACGCTTTCCTTTGTTAGTACAAAATCCAGTTATGCTTTCTGCAGGAGACGAGGAACAGACCGGACCCACCAGAGGCCAGCCATGTACTCAGAATATTTTCGGCCTTGTAAGCTTCTGGTTTTTCCTGGCAAAGGCGAAGATCGCGTCAGTGTGGTCAGCTCTTAGTGGGGAGCAGATTATCGCTCTCGGAGGTTTCCCCGTGGCTGGTTTCCCCGCTGGTACTCTGTATGCTTTGTTGACTTCAAACTGCCTCCCAAAGTTTAGGCCAGTGAGTTTGGGGATCATGTCTTCTAGCATTGCTGCGCAAGACTTGTCTTTGTCCTCCAGACCCTCTGGGACTCCCAGGATTCTGATGTTACCCCTCCTGGCCCTGTCGTCCTGCTCCACCAGCTGCTTTTGTAGTATCTTGGTTATCTTTGCGTGCTCCTCAGTGATCTTGATATTCTTGCTTGTTGCGTCCTCAACATCACTTATTCTACTCTCTGCCGTCTCCAGTCTGGTGTTTGTGTTGTGCTGGTCAGCACGGATTGCAGCCAGTTCCAGTTGCATGTTATCGATTGTCTTTTTAGTCTCTCTTGCAACATCCTTGACTTCATTGATTCTTTTCAGCACTATTTCTAGTGTTGCTGTCTCCGTCTTAAGCTTCGCGGGGGACTCCAGATTGTCTTTCCTTAGCTTCTTCAGGTCGTTTGTGTTTTTCACATCGGTCATCTTCTGCAGCTGTGATTTACCCAGGCCTCGTGATCCGCCTGCTTTCCTTGTAGTTGCTAGCAGTCTGGCTTGTGCCTGTTCTGTGGCTTGTGCTACACAGTTGAAGCTTACATGGGCAAGCAGCAAGATTGTGCTCACACAGGACTACTCGAAAACTACGGTGGAGACAAGGAAAGGCTTCCTAGCCATGAGAGACGCTCTGCGGAAAAGAAACCTTAGCTACTCTTTCGCTGGTCCTGCCCGCTTTAAAGTCACGGACAACTGGGGATCAACTGTCTACGAGGACCCAGAGGAACTCAGACGCTACATGAGAGGACCACCAACCGAGGAGATGGAGGCGAGAGGCCAACGCCAGGGCCAAAGCGCCCCAAAAAGAAGTGCCTCACCAAACAATGAGGACAAAACAGACTGAAAAAACACTATAGATGGAAACAGACCCTAAGAATCTACCCCATAACCAAAAACTCAGAACCACCTCAGGACTCCCGGCTTGGGAAGCTAAGAGACCAAGGGAAAAAACACCAGCACCAACACATGCCTACCTCACAACTGCAGCAAGGAACTCTGCAGAGAAAGCCTGAAGAGCAGGGACAGAACTAAGGAACGAGGGATGAACCATCCATGGATAATGCAGAAATACACCACCAACTACCTCAGAAACCCCAAGACCCACATCCTAACAACCAACACCAACTGCAAGAATTTGTACAAGCTTTAGAGACTAAGAGACTCAGAGACTAAAGACTAAAGAACAAGCGAACGATGATCACTGAAGGAATAAGAAACCAGCAACCTACCTCAGGGAAGATGCGGAGCAAAGGAACTTTGTTGTCGCACACCCACTATGCAAGTAAGGGGGGGTGGGGGGAGGGAGGGGGGCATGGAGGGGGGAGGGGGGTGCGAGGAGAACACACATGGGCTGATACTACTCTTTTCTCTTTTTCTATCTTATCACATCTATCACCTATCCCTAGAGAGCACACAACGGAAGACTGAACACAGCACCAAGATAGGCACACGATCGGAAGCTAACCAGACTAACAGCCAGCCCAGACAAAACGAGAGATGACACACAACTCAGACCATAATCTCACGACCGACATCAAGATAGTGTCGATGAACGTTAAGGGGCTTAACCACCCAGTAAAGAGAAGAAAGGTCCTAGACCGCCTGGCCAAGCTTAAGAGCGACATCTACGTCCTGCAGGAGACAAGACTAGAGGAGGGAGACATAGACCGCCTGAAGGCCAGCTGGATAGGTCAGGTAATAGGGTCACCTGCAAAGAACAAGAAAAACGGGGTGATAACAATACTCAGCAAAAAGTCAAAACTTACACTAGCCAAGTCAAAAGGGGACACAGAGGGGAGATTACTAGTCACCAGCCTGCTCAGAGGGGAGGAACCCATACACGTGGCAAACATTTACGGCCCCAACACCGAGGATAAGGCATTCTGGGAACAGACTAGCAAGGAGTTGGAGACACTGCCACTAGGAGAGCTGCTAATAGTTGCCGGGGACATGAACCAGGTCCTAGACCCAGCCATAGACAGAAACCCACAAAGACACAGCCAGGGTACACAGAAAGGCAACACACTGCGGAACCTATGCACAAAACTAAGGCTCGGGGACCCATGGAGACTGCAAAACACAGACCAGAGAGAGTACACCTTCTACTCAACCCCACACAACTCCTACAGTAGAATTGATTACATCCTCATATCAGACACGCACACGCACCTCATAGACCATACGGAGATAGGCCCAAGGGCCATCTCAGATCATTCCCACATCTGCCTAACATTGACAGGCAAACACAACGAACGGCCAACGCGTAGATGGAGATTTGATGATGACCTACTAAAAAATACAAACAGCAGTACTGAAATAGAACTAGCCATAAAGGAATACCTCTCAAACAACGACAGCCCAGACATAGATAGGGAGACCCTATGGGACGCGCTAAAAGCCACGGTGCGAGGCACGATAATAAGCATCAAAGGAAGACAGAACAGGGAGAGAGGCAGGAACATAACTGACCTGGAGAGAGAAATCAAGACACTAGAATCAGGACACATAGCTAATCTAGAGGACAGGAACACCCTCACGACCCTAACAAAGAAAAAATACGAACTGAACAAGATCTTGAGCGAGAGGGCAGGGACCTGGGTCAACAAATACAAAGCAATAAACTTATGCTCAGCAAATAGGGCAGGGAAGGCTCTGGCGTCATACCTCAAAGGTAAGCAGAGACAACACACAATAGCAGCTGTCAGAGACAGGGCAAACAAATCACATACGACGAACAAAGGGATACTTGACACTTTCAAAGACTTCTACACGCAGCTGTACAGAGAGGACGGAACACTAAGTGTAGATGGGGGCAAAGACCTGCTAGATCGCATCACGACACCAGAGCTGACGGAAACCCAAAGAGAGAGGCTGGACACTGAAATAACAAGCGAGGAGATAGAAAGAGCAGCCAAAAGCTTAAAGGATAACAAGGCCCCAGGCCCAGACGGGTTCACAGCCAAGTTCTATAAACACTTTATCGCCACACTCAGGCCAACAATGACATCGGTATTCACAAGCTGTGTACGCAAGGGGCGTATGACTCAATCGATGGCAGAGGCCAACATCATCGTAATCCCTAAGGAAGGCAAAGACACACAATACCCCCAAAATTACAGGCCAATCTCACTCATAAATGTGGATTGTAAGATATACGCCAAGATCCTAGCAACGAGACTCAACTCATACCTACCATCCCTCATACACTGCGCTCAAGTGGGGTACCTGAAGAACAGGATGTCGCACGATAACACAAGACTACTCTGCCACATAATCAACCACGCAGGCAAAAGCAACAATGCGGCGGTCATGATCGCCCTGGATGCAGAAAAGGCCTTCGACAGGGTATCATGGCCGTACCTAGACCAATGCATGAAAAAATTCGGCTTAGGCCACAACTTTAGGAAGGTGGTAATGGCCCTATATAACGAACCCAAGGCGCGCGTAGTAGTGAACGGAGGCACGTCAGAGCTGCTAAACCTCAAACGAGGAACCAGGCAGGGATGCCCGCTCTCACCAGCTCTCTTCCTACTGGCCATAGAGCCCCTTCTAAGCATGATACGAGCAAACCCAGACATAAAAGGGATACCCATAGAGGGAGAGACCTTCAAGTTAGCAGCATAGGCTGACGATGTACTCATTGTAACAGAAGACCCAGAAAGATCCATCGCGGCCCTAATGGACACTATAGACCAATATGCCCAGGTATCAGGATATAAATTGAACAGGGAAAAATCGGAATGCAAACCACTAAATATCCATACCAACAAGACGATGCTGGGGTCCTCTGGACTGACCTGGCAAAAGAAAGCCATCCAATACCTGGGCCTCCTTTTCGAGAGAGACCTGCACACCACATTAGACCAGAACGAACAAGCCATCCTAAACAAAATCAAGGAGAAGCTCGAGGGGTGGTCTCCAAAATTCACTACATGGTGGGGAAGGATAGAAACCATCAAAATGATGGTTACCCCAATGGTTAACTACTTGCTCAACATGCTACCGCTAACCAATACAACAGACTTCCTCAAAAAGCTAGACAAGCTAATCAACACATTCCTCTGGAGAGGGAAGAAACCCAGAATCAGCCTTCAAAAGCTCAGACTGCCCAAGACACTAGGAGGCCTCAATCTGACAAATTTTCAACTATTCCAAACAGCATGCATAGCAAAACAAGGCCTGTACTGGCTAACGCCGAGGAATGACTACACCCCTGCCTGGCTCTCTCTGGAAAGGAGAATATTAGGTGGGATGGAACCCGTGGCCCTGCTCACGGCTACGAAACACCCCGCAATAAAACAACACCCAATACTAAGGAACACGAGGCAAGCCCTACTAAGAATAGATAAGCTACTAGACACCAGCATCAGGCAAACGCAGCTAGAATCCCTCTGGCACAACCCTAAAATAAAATACAGGAACAACACACTAGACATGCCCACTTGGTACGGACACGGCATAACCACAGTAAGCCAGCTACAGCATAAGGGAACTCAAGCCACCTTCGACACACTCAAGGAACAACATAAGTTTGAAAGCGCAGAGCTTTATAACTTCCTAAAGATAAGAGTTTCAATCACCAAAGCAAACATAACTGAGCCCACACCCTCAATACTGCAATATGCCACGAGCCTAAACATAATAGGACACCAAGTAGCACACATGTACAAAGCCCTGTGCCCCAAGACCTCTAAACTTAACAACAGAATCACAGCCCATTGGGGAACAGCGGCAGGGAGGAAACTTACTGACAAGGAGAGCGCTGACCCCTGGTCATCCGCATCAAGAAGGAAGGTGACAACAACACTAGATCAGACAAAATTCTGGCTGTTACACAAGGCCTACTGGACCCCAGCCAGACTAGCATCCGTGGGTATTAGAGAAAACGACTCCTGCTGGAACTGCAACAATCAGAAAGGGGACCTGGCACACCTCCTCTTTCACTGCATCAAGGTCAGGGAATTTTGGGACTCGGTTAACAGACTGGTAAACGATGTCACAGGGGCCACCCTAGCACTTGACTTCCACCATCTAGCAATGGGGTACACCGATCCTTCCATAAGATCCGAAACGGACAGAGACCTGATTGACCACCTGCTCACAGCCGCGGTCAAGACGGTTTTAACCAACTGGAAAGACACAGCGAAAGCCACCTTCAAAGCCTGGTTTAACTGGGTCATTTTCCTACGGGGGGCTGACAACATAACAACCAACAACCTACCGAACGCAGGGAAGAAAAGCGAAATGTGGCTCTCGCTGGACAACTACCTGTCCTCACACAAGCCACCCTGAACGCCAGAGAGACAACCGGGAAATAAGCCCCAAGAAAGATGAAGCAAGATGAGACACCGCTGAATAGACTACTAAGATCGCCTACTTTGTTAACTAGCCGAGCCTCTCTACTCTCTACTCTCTCTACTCTTTCGCTATACCTCTCTCTCTACGCCACCGGGGAACGGAAAGACAATTGGACAATTCAGCAAGGGGGAAGGGGGAACGCCAAGAGAAACTGAAGAAGAAGTGAACTAACGGCTGCAAATCACTACCCAAACGTCCCCCCCCGGGGCCCTTTCCCTTTCCCTTGTCCTCAGTTATCTCCCATGTATATCCTGTATATCCTCTGCACCATGTAAATATAATTTTCAATAAAAATCTACTGAAATAAAAAAAATGAATATTTTCGGCCTTTTAAGTAAGCACAACTTGCTTTTGTCCATCGGAATCCCTGTATTGAAAATCTAATTTAAGATTTACATCCGATAGAGTTTTATGTGTATTGTAATACTGTACTATTTATCAATCTTTTACTTTTTTTGCCCCATATCAGTATATGTTTTGTAAAGTTCAACAGTTTCAGTAGAGCAATGCATATTTCCGCTTGTCTTTTTTTATAACTTATTTGAACATCTTTCAAATGGTGATACACTTCTCAATAAATTTACATTTCTCAGCGCAATTACCAGAATTGTTCATTCACCTTGGAAAGTTACTTGCCCACTCCACTGTCCTTAGGAAGCTGGAATGATGACATCATATTACAAACAAGCATTGGTAAATGCACCAGGTTTCACGTATGTGATTAATAATAAGTTGTTTTTTGTTATAAGGTGTAGCTTGCGGAATAGTTGTAAAATATACGTTATAGAAAGTCTGTTAAAGTGTTATGACTAGTTTATGTACAAAAAGGCAGTATACCATGCTGTTACTAGTGTTATACTGCAGGTAAGTAATAACAACATTTAGAAAAAAAAAATTAAAGAGGGAAATAATAGAATTAATTGATGTAATAGTAATATTATGTGCTTTGAGGAGTTCTGACAAAGTTTAGGCCTGGTGCCAGTGCATCTGCTGCACCATTCAAATCATGACCCTATTGTCTGTAAGGTAGATGTAATTGTGACTGTCTGTTAAATAGTAAAATATAGCAATATTTGGTGTTTAGAGGAGTTCTCACATCTATTGGCCCGAGTACCACTGCACCTGCAGCACCATTGAAATCATGGTCCTAGTACCTGCTAGATCACTGCACTTGTGACTGCCTGTTTAGTAGTAAAGTTTAGGAATATTCTGTGATTAGTGGGGGCACTAGAGCTTTTAGCCCCAATGGCATTGCACCTGCTTCACCATTCAAACCAAGCCCCTTTTAAATGACAGATAACTGCAATTGTGCCTGCCTGTAAAATTTAGCAATATTAGGTGTTTCGAGGAGTTCATACCAAATTTTGGGCATGGTGCAACTGCACATGCTGCACGATAGAAATCACAACCCAGTAGACTGCAAGGTAACTGCACTTGTGGCTGCCTATTTAGTAGTACAATATAGTATAGCTCTTGTATATTGACTTTATTTATTTATAATTTGATCATAATGACCAAATAGATTAAGTTGAAAAAAATCAATCCAACAATGCCTACAACGTGCAAAGAAATGTACTAAGCAAGCCGGGCCGACGACGCCTGAAATGGCAGAAACCGGTCCCCGGAAGCTTGTCTCCTTTCTGGTGAAGAATTGGCTTGGTAGTTTGGTCTGCCCTGTTCCCATGATGCACTGGGTCAGGGACAGACTAATTTGCATATAGCCAGGTTCTGAGCTGGGATGGGGCAGTGAGCTAAATAACGGTGATGGATCAAGCCCTGATCTTTGGACTGGGTAAGAGTGGTCTGCTTAATTCAGACACTCTGTTCATCACCACCCCCTTTTCTGAATCAAGAAATGTACTAAGGCATGAATAGGAACTGCCACAAACGTTATAACGCTAAAGCATCTGTTTTACACAGCTAAGTAATAAAAATACAGTCAATGGGGCTTAAAAGGTGTGAATAGCTTCTGTAGAAGTATCCAGTAGAAGTATCACAAATACATGCAGCCAAGGAAAGTTAACAATAAAATAAAAGTTCCACACAAAAGTGAATGAACACAGTAATTCTGCCATGGGTACTGATAAGAGCCCCCTTTTAAGATCTATTTGATACAAGAGATTTTACAAGCACATTGCAAATGCAGTGCAGGCGGAACCTAAAACGGATCATCTTGTGAAACAGGAGTAACAAACGCTGTAATGTTAGTTTACGGGCAAAGCATAATAAATATTACACAAATAATAATGCTGTTGTCATCTGTATTTTTCAACGACCAAAGAATGAACCACTTGGCACTAAACTATTCTCCATTGACTGAAGGCAGATTATGCGTGAAAATCAAGGCACCCTATCATCTGCCCGTTCATTCCTATCTACTAGAGTAAATCTAAAATGCCTTTAATCAGGATCATCTCCTGTCTAACTACACACAGATTACAACTGAGTGTGACTGTCAATCCTTTTTCAGTGGTAGAAATCTGGATGGCTTCAACAAAATGTTAGAAGTAAACTTCTTAAGTGTTAAAAAACGATTAAGTTTATGCCACTGCATGTGCTATTTTTCTATAGCTTCTATAGATGGTATTATGCAGATTCATACACATAAACTCGAATGTCTAACAATACCTCATAACAGAAAAAAACAATTTATCAAGCCTATCTACAACACATGAATATACACAATGGTGCCTAGCTATTTGTAATCTTGGTTTTAACATCTGATAATAAAGCCTAGTTTTAAACTGTTTAGTCTTTCAACATATCTGAGCAAATATAAAAAACAACTACATAAATGCAAAACATAGAAATCTAGAATTGCCACATGTCCTACACTTTTACCTTACTCTTGGCAGTTGGGCAACATAGTTATCTACTTGTAAAGCATGTTTGTATGGCTTCTCAAAGGCGTTTTTTTTTACTTGTCTTTTATTCAGATTTGCACAACGATCACATTACATATTGTCCCACAGAATCACAGAGCAAGGAAAAAAGGATCACGTGTCACCTTACATTTCAGGTTGTTAGTGCAGGTTATCACAGAAGCCTCAATGTTTGACCATGTACTCGGCTCCGGAGCGACCTTGCAAGGCATACATCTCCATGTATAACACACAGGATAACTCTCGTAAGAGTATATTTCTCAAAAGGTTAAGAAGTTGATTCTAGCTTGTCTGATATTTGACCAGGACAATGTGTCACCTAGCACCAACCAGTGAAATTTTTCTCCACATGACTGAGTACTATTTTAGCGTTTTATGTTTTGAAACCTACTGTATGTACATTGCACACATCACACGTTCACAACTGACACATCAAAGGTCAATTGCACATAAAACATACTGCTAGGGCTCGAACTGCATAATCATACGTGACATCAAGGGAGTTGCTAACAATAGTGCAGAAAGTAAAGTTGCACTGGTTGAAACGTCGGAAGGACCAACTGCATCCTAATTATACAGTTTTTTTATTACCAAAATAGAGGATGGAGGCCCACTTTCCTTACATTAAGGCCCAGAGAACACATGGTAAGTCACTGTATTCTTGCTTCGTTCACTTATGAAACATACACTGCAAACTGCAAAACTTCGATGGCAAAACCAGAAATTAACTGTGCATCACATGTTGAGACAATAACTGCATACGGAGGTTAAGTACTGGTGCCATTGTTAAATCCACCAAAGTCCCTCAGATACCCTGGTAGTCCTTCAAACCATTAGCCCTTACAGAAGGGTAGTTTTTCGCTTTTTCCTCCATCAGCTTTAGCAGACTTTTGTCAAAGACCTATTGTGTATAATACATTAAATAGAGATTTTGGATCGGCCTCTTGCTCATGAGAGGATGGTTTTCTTGACTATCTTAGTTCCATGCTCCATATTTTATGGGTTTCCTCTCTTTTCTTGTGTTAGTATTACTCCTCATTCTTTTATATATCATTTCTGCTCATGTTCTGTTTATTGTATTCTGAGTAAGATGCTAGTGTTGTGACCTCTCTAGCTGCAGTGTCAGCAGCATCTAGAGCACACCTTATGGAAGAGTTTGAAATTAATTTACCTTCTTAGACCAAGTTTTGGGCTTTAGCTTTATGCTCATCTGGGAGCTCCATAACTCTGTCTTAGGGAGTGAAAAAAGAAAATGCAGTATGGTGGTGCCTTTATGTAACTCTGTCATCATGGTGTACAGTAGCTAATGGAAGAGTTCCTAGATCGAGACTGCCATCTGGGGAGATTGACAAGAGGTGGAATCCCTGGTCTGAAGTATCCACTGAAATACAAAAAAATCTGATAAAGCTCTATTTGGGGCACTGTTCCTGCTGCCAGAGGGTTCTGTGCTCTGTCCCCGCAATTCTTATGCTAAAGCCCAGAATTCCTTTTTACTAAAACATAAGTTTATTGGGGCAAATATGTCCATAAAAGCATTATACAATTCCAAAATTGTATTAACTAAACACATACAGTGTTTAAAGTACTTTAAATATGTCCAAGACTTATTACAACATTGCCAAAACTCATTTAAATTAAAGTGATGTACTTTGTAACTAAGGGTTTAAAAACTTCCTATTAATACTTAATAAAATGGAACAATCCAAGTGGCGGTCGCATACTGTCTAAAAAGGGAAATTCATTTTCATTTCCAAGAGAGCCTAACATTACAGCAATTGATGATTTATTAGAAAAATAGTACATATCACTTCTGACTGAAAAGATTAGGGTTGAATGGTTCAAAGGATACTAGAAAAGAAAGGATCTCAAAAGCGTATTTCCTCCCCATCTTTAAAGATGTTTTTAATCTTTTTTATGCAGCATAATAGATTTTTGGTCCAAAATATTTCACTAAATATCACCTCTTTCCAGCAACAGCAAGAACTTGTGTGTTCAGCCAATTACCTCCAGTCTTTACATCTTTTTGACTCGGATATAAAGACTGGTGCCGTTAACTCCCCTCCCTGATTTAGATCAGATTATTGTTATGCGCGGACCAATAGTCTATTAGATCAAACACAAGAAAGTTTTTGTAGAGCGCATAGCCAAAACTCACATAATTGAATGTGCTCTTTTATGTGACAATGCAGTAAAAGGAGGTTCAATTAAATATTTTCCTAAGATTACATAGTTTGGTCAAGCATGGAAGCCGTGATTGATTCCAGTTTTTCTGGTTTCATCTTGTGCATTTCAGCATCTAGATGGGTATCACTTTCTCTCTCCTTTTTTTTCCTTTACATTTAAGCTTTGTTTTTATGAATTCTCTGTGCATGAGGTTAAAGCATGGGTGACAAGTGGAAGTTACAGGAAAGCTCAGCTTCAATTTGCTTTAGGCTCGATGATCCAAGAGGACCGCGAGCAGAGCCAGAGCCAGATATCTGTTTCAAGCCTGGCTTGAGCCTTCAGTCACTTGCGCACCCATAAAAACAAGGGACCCCCTCTCTTCCCTTTCAGCCACAGGCACCTGAATGTTGGCACTATCCATTTGTGAATGGTTGTTTATAACAGAAGTATGGAACCTGTTAATGTAAAATTTAAAAAGACTCGGAAAATAATTTCCAAAAGAGCCAGCCCAACTTAAACACTGAGGTCATCCAAAAGCTATTTACATGTAGAAGGCATTTTATGTTTTTTTATTGCTTCTTGTGCCTCCCCCTCCCTGCCTAATTGGCCGACTTGCAATGTGCCCATAAATGCATGTGGGCCCAATGGTGAACTGTTCTGAAAGGAATTCCATTCCACACAATTATATGAGGTCAGTTTCTCTGCACCTTAATGAACAAGTTACTTATCTTCGGTACCACCTTATCTGGTAGAGACTCTATCCAGCAACAGATTTCTTAGTTTAGAATATTCCTGAGGCGTCAGACTGGATCTGGACATTTTGTGCTGAGCAGTACCCCTTCGTGCCAGTAGGTAGCGTTGTTCAGCTCGGCTTGACGTCCTCCGCACCATACACGGTGCCTATATAGGTACCACCCCAGCTTAGTGATGTCAATTTCTTTTTGCAATTTTCCACGCCAGAAGAATGGTGCCACGAAGAACACTGACAAAAAGGATGCATTAAGCTAGGTCCCTTGAAAGGGAAGCAGCCTTTAATTCTGAAATCCAGTAGCAGTGCAGGGAGGATGGGTATGTCAGGAGGGAATATGAGACTACATGGAGTTTCTCCCAGATAAGGTGTCACCGAAGGTAAGTAACTGGTTCAGCTGATAGAGATTTCTAGCCACAGATTACTTACCTTAGAATAGATACCCAAGCAATACCTCCCTGGGGATAGGGCTGCAATGCGGATTAGACTAAAAATTTCTGTGGTACTAAACAGGCAAAGAGACTGTCATGCCCCATCTGATTACCCAGGCAATGCTGAATGGACACAAAGGTGCTCTCGCGGCTGATTGCCAACATGCTTTTGCCTAAGGTAGGGGAACTTGTCCACAAGGAACACCATGATAAACTTGCAGCACCTCTGGCATGCCCTGAGCTCCATAAATGACGTACAATGTGGGGGGGAGCTCTAGTGGCTTTTGACATTGAGAAAGCATTTAATTCCCTCAGCTGAGACTACATGTTTGAGGTCTTGGCTATGATGGAATTCAGCCCTCATATGTTAAAATGGACACTTCTCCTCTATACGGACCTGATGGTGAGACTGGAACATAGAAAGGGGCACGCGGCAGAGATGTCCTTTATCCCCACTGCTTTTTGCTCTGGCAATAGAGTCCATGGCCAAACGACTACAGTTGATTATGAGACCTTGGAACATGCAGGTGGGTCATACAACTCGTGTAGTCTCTATGTATGCGGACGACACCCTAATATATTTGACCCAACCTGAGAAGTTGATGCAAGGGATATCTGGGCTGAAAGTTAATAAATAGAAGACAGTGCTCTAACCCTGTGCAAGCCTTAGAGTCTTGCTTACTACCAATTTACCTAATGTTGGGATCCCATGGGAGTGCTGTGCATTCTGATAACTAGGTGTCGGGGTGACGGACGCAGCAACCTGATACCACCAGTTGAATATGGAAATGTTTGTAGGAGGGATATGATCCTACATCACCTTTTGGAACACACTCCCCTTTCTGGTCATGGGAAGGGTGGTGATAGCAAAAATGGGCCTGCTGCCCAGATACCTTTAACTGCTTTGCCGCGATGCACATTTTGACGCATACGCAGATCGGACGCCTCTGGCCGTCCGGCGCATGGAAGGGGTTATACTCTCCAAAATCACGGTATCCGATCCCACAGTCAATCTTTCAAGAATTGGACAGTCTCTTGGTTTCCCTTGTCTGGGCTGGGGGAAGAAACAGGGTGTGACTGGAGGTACTGAAACTGAGTAGCGAGAAGGGCAGACTTGGACTACCAGACCTCGAACTGTACTATACGGTACAGCAGCTGCAACACATGGCAAAGTGGTGCGACCCTGAGCCAAACTGGGAGGCCCGTATATTGGGTGATACAATGGAGGAGGGTACATTGCCAATCTGCCTGATCTGAGGTTGAAGACAATCCAAGAAAGTACAGGAGATGGTCGAGCAGGTCGGGTTGGTTTGGGACAGAGTGACACAACGAGTACTGAAGCGCTCGCCATTTAGCAGGTCCCTGCCCTTAGATTGGCTCCAGCCATTTCACCAAATCAATGAAGTCATGACAGTGGGCGAGTGGAGGGCGAAAGGGTGCTAGCTTCTGATAGACGTTTATTCTGCAGATCAATTCCTAACATTTCAGGAGGCGAAGGAGATTTTTCGAGGTCACTACAGGGCAATTCTTACAATTTGCTAAACAGGCACACACCACTAGAGAGATCTGAACAGATTTCCTAGACATGCAGCTAGTATCACAAACATTGGAGGTGTTGCTGGAGGAAGGACAGGGACGACGACTGATCTCCTGACTATCAGGCGCTGGTGGTGGACGAATAGCCGACATGGGAAATCCTTTTTCCAAAGCAGAATGGGCGCAGGCTTGTGCACAAATCAGAGAGGAAGCCAGTAATACCAGGTTTAAGCTCACACACTTCCGCTCTCTTCACTGGACCTTTATGACATCTGACAGGTTGCACAAAATACACCACACTAGACTGTCGTCGTGCCCAAAATGTAATGAACATGACCACATTTATCCATATGACATGGGCTTGCAGAATATTAATGGGAAACCGGGAGGAGATGGTGGGGAGATTATTTATTTACGAGTTTATATCGCGCTCGAATCGACTCCTCTCGAGTAGCTCTGCGCCCAAAAAAGGGCAGAGTGACTGGGGTGGGAGTCCAGACTCTGGATATTTTTGGTCTGCATCAACACGTGACGCAACCTACTCACTCTGCCGGGCATACCCTGGATGGGATATGTTCCAACTTTGCCCCATTGAAAACTTATTTCCCTGTACCTCAAATTTGGACAAATCACTGTTTGATCCCTTTCAATGTCTGTGTCTCTTGCCCGGGGAAAAGAACTAGGGTCAGCCAGCAGCCCGTAACCAACCCAAATTGGAGAGGTGTTGCTGATAATATCAAGTTTAATCCACCGCGGCACTCACAGGCGCCTAGTTTGTCCGGTGATGTGTCCCAGGACTCTATAGATTTCCATTTCTGGATGCAACAAGTCATTACGGATTGCGCCCCTCCCAAACGTCCCCCGAGTAAGGGGAAAAGGGGAAAAATCAATGCCCCCTGGTACTCACAGACGCTGGCTGATAAGCATTTATTATGTAAAAAGAGTGAACGTAAATGGAGAAAATCTTATGATCAAACAGCTAAAACTCTGTACATACAGCATAGGAAATCCTACCTTGCCAGTATTAAAATGGCCAAGAAGGATTACTATGTGAACGCTATTAATGAGGCTCAGCAAAAGCAGAGAACGGTATTCTCCATAGTGAAGTCCTTCACCTACCCTAAAATGCTCCAGCAAGAAATTCCACCATCCTTAGGTTTCTGCAATCAAATTGCCGATTTCTTTGAAGAGAAAATCGAGCTTTTACAGAGGGAGTTCCCAACTCCCTCCTCCTTTCCCCTATTTAGTCAGCAGGAATGGCTAGAGACTAAGGGTCATACCTTAAGTGCCTTCCAACCTGTCTCCCTCTCTCAAACTCGGGAGGTCACCTTGGCCTGTAAATCAGGAGCACCCACGGATTCTTGCCCTCCTCAAATACTACATCAGATAATCAATGTAGTTAACCCCTCTATCAATGTGATTGTTAATGCTTCACTTAGTCAGGGGATAGTGCCTCTTGAGTGGAAAAAAGCAAACGTTAAACCCTTAATGAAAAAAACTAATAAATCCCCGATCGATCTTTCCAATCTCCGGCCAATTTCTCTCCTTCCAGTTTTGGGGAAGATAACGGAACAGATGGTATATTTAGAATTAAAAAACTTTGTTGAAACTTATAACATCCTTCACCCTCAGCAGTCAGGCTTCCGGCCCAGACACTCAACCGAAACGGCCCTTATGGAACTTACTGACTCCATCAAATTCTTGCAGGATGAGGGTAGGAACGCTGTTTTGATTTTATTGGACCTCACAGCAGCGTTCGATACCATCTCGCACAAAATTTTGATTGAAAGGCTGAGACACATAGGCATAACAGGAACTGCCTTGGCCTGGATAATGTCATTCTTGTCAGACAGATCCCAAACGGTTTCACTGGGTCCTTTTCGTTCTAGGGAAAAAAAGGTGTAATCTGGAGTCCCACAGGGCTCTATTGTGAGTCAATTATTGTTCAACATTTATATGGTCCCCCTTATTGCATTGATAGAGTCATACAGCATACTTGTGACATCGTATGCCGATGACACTCAATTGATTGTCTCCATGGATAAGAACTCTACCAACGCAGAACAAAACTTAAAGAGTTGTCTGACAGAGGTCTTTAAATGGATGGACAATAACCATCTAAAGTGCAATGCCAATAAGACGGAGATTCTACCCCTGGGTAAAGATGTCCATTTCTGCTTTAAGGATTGGTGGCCGGAGGACTCGCCCGTGCCTCCTCACTCAGTGGAAACAGCTAGAAACCTGGGAGTCTTGTTTGACTCCGCTCTTTCTTTTGACCAACATGTAAGGAATGTGGCAGGAAGTTGCTTTAGTATCATCAAATCTTTAAAGAAATGTTTCGATTTCCTGCCCACTGATTCGAGAAAGACGGTGGCAGTGGCCCTCATTCTTTCACGTTTGGATTATTGTAACGGCCTGATGGCTGGTATTAAAAAATCCACTTGGAAAAAATTACAGAGTGTGCAACATGCAGCGGCCAGATTGGTACTTAAATCAACAAGGAGGTCCTCTGCCTCGGCTGCACTTAAGATTCTACATTGGCTGCCATTGCACAAGAGGATTCTATTCAAAATCCTTATGACAACTTTCAGAGCCCTTAATAAGACAGGACCTAAATACCTCTCAAGACGCTACACCCGTTATGATCCCCCAAGAAGTCTGAGATCCTCAGGTGGAAATCCGATTACCATCCCCAGATTCCATTATAAAACGAAGGGGGGAAGACTCTCTCCGTGTTGGCATCAAAGGCTTGGAATGTCATGCCCAGAGAACTCAGACTCTTAGCCCATGAGAATGCTTTTAGGAAACAACTGAAAACTTGGATTTTTAATCTATCCGATGTCTTTGTAATGGCCTCTATCTAGTTCCCATCACTGTACGGTACATTATCTTAACGCCAGGATGCTCCTTTTGGAGCGACAGCATGCGCTTTACAAATACCCAATACAAATACAAATACAAGCTGTCGTTCCCCACTGCCCATTTGGTATGATACCCAAACCTAAGAAGGAATATGCAGTATAGATTTACAAAATTTGCTTGCAGAACACTATATTGGAATACAATGTATATCCAATGCTGAACCTACAGCAGACTGATGGCTGCGGGACCTGCTGAAGTAGGCATTAGCAGGGGAACTGCTCCTCAAATGAGACGAACAGATAAGAAGATCAAAAAGGATCTCAGCGAGAGGCCTCTATGGCACAATGGTCTCCTCCCTTCCCTGGCTGGGCTATCTGGGTTCTCCGGTTGGGATTCCATGGGTATTTCTTAGATAGATGATGTCCTTCATGGTCAGACACTGAGGTCATTTCAAGAGCTACAACAAGAGCACACAATGCACAGATAGCAATTCTATAGATACCTCCAGTCCCGCCATGCCGTTTCCCCATATCCTACACACCAGAGTACCGTGCCAGACTTCAGCCCCATCGCAGCTAAAGTATTTATGGGAGACCTAGGGGAGCATAAAATTACCAAGATCTACGGAACATTAATAACAAACAGCCCATTACCCTAGATAAAACACGAGTGGTGTGGCAGCAAGATATTGGCCCACTAGATGATGAAGACTGGGCAGAGGCTCTGGAATCCCCAAGAATTGCAGCCATCGCGGCACGCTTATGATATTTCAAATTTAAATATCTTCATAGAGTTTAGTACACCAGGTATAATCTCTGGCGGGCCGGACTGATTGCATCTCCGCTTTGCCTGTGATGCCAAATGTCAGATGGTACTGATATACATACCATGTGGCAGTGCACCACCCTCTCTAGGTTTTGGCGGGTGGTTATTACATGTTGATCGGAGGTTGTCGGGTTGGACATTCCCTATACATGTCGCCTGGCCTTGATCCACATTACTGATGACATCGGGGGTAACATCTATCACATCTGCTACTGCTGGGCCTTACATTGCCTAAGCGTGACATTGCAAGGGCATGGAAAGACGCGTCCCCACCACGAGTTGGGGTGTGGAAAAACGGTCTCCATTGTTGTGTGGGGTTAGCTGCCTATCTTTAAAGTGAGAGGATGCCCGCAGAAACACCCAAAGATTTGGTAGAGGTGGGAGGAATACCGTGGCCTACTTTTGGAACCCATTTCAGCGGCCTCCATAGATTAATATTCGCAACAATGGAAGTGGGGATATGCGGTGGGTTTGGGTGTATGAATGACGGAGAAATATGATTAGACCTGATATGTGATATGCAATGCAGCAGTAATGTGACACTACAGCTCTCTGTTGGGGCATTATGCTATTTCGTCGTTGTTCTTTTATTGTTTGATAGATATAAAAAAAGTCAACATCTTATTCATGTACATGTAGCTTGTATTGGTTGTCTAACTGGCTTCGCCAGGTCCATTGTGATTGCTAACAAAATTTGTTGTGAAAAAAAAAGGATCTCAGAGACTGGGCGGACATGATTCACCAGTTAGTAGAAAGATAACCTTTTCATTTGCCCAAAGCAGAGCCATGTTGGGCTAAGGTAAGAATAAACAAAATAACCTGTGAAAGGGTTGTAGATAAAGGGTCAATGTGTTCAGCCGAACACCATACCACACACTTGCTCCAACGGCAGGTGTTTGCCGTCTTGATGGAGGGATGTCTGGCTGCCAAGATAGCATTGCAGACTTCGAGGAGAAGGTCAAAAGCTGTCAACTGTCGCCGCTCAATCTTCACACATGAAGTTGAAGCGATTTCAGGTTCAGGTTCAGAACCCTGCCCTGCGACTGCTACAGAGGATCCTCCTGAAGAGGCAGCCTGATCTGAGGACTTGTGCTCATGCTCAACAGCTCAGGAAACCAGATTCTCCGTGTTCAATCCAGAATCACAAGAATAACTTGGGCCCTGTCGTTCCTGATGTTCTAGAGAACTTTGGCAGGAGTGGTATTTGGGGAAAGGCGTATAGGACGCTGGAACTCCACTAAAGATGAAAAGTGTCTCCGAGCGAGAGCATCCTTATAAACTCCAATGCGCAATACTGCTGACATTGTGTGTGCTCAACGGAGGCAAACACATTTTTCCCACTCTTGGAAGAGACCGTGCACAACCTCCAGATGGAGACACTATTTGTGATCCGCTAGGCATTGATGGCTGAGTTTGTCTGCTCTGGCGTTCAGAGAGCCTGCCTGGTGTTGGACCACTACAGATATGCTCTGGTGTTCCAGTCAAGTCCAGAGGCTGGACAAATGGTCCACGACCCCACGCCTCGCAGTTTGTTGGAATCCCACATGGTGGTAATGTAGTGAACACCTCTACAAGCCTTCTCATGACTGAAAGAAGAAAGGCTTTCAATGCCAATCGGATAACCCGAAGCTCCAGTAGATTGATGTTTATACAGGATTCCGATGGCTACCAGAGTTCTTTGATCTGTACCTTTCCCAGATTGCAGTCCGAGCCCAGGAGTGTCCGTCTGTCATTACAGTCAGGTCTAGTTGGGGAAGGGAGAGAGGTCTGCCACTGACCAAATTGCTGTTCGTTAGCCACCACTGCAGCGCTTTTGCAGTTCCCGCCGAGATCTGGACCATGTTGAGAGATACCTTGATTCTATGCCCACTGAAACTTTCGGTCCCAATGTAGAGTTCTAATATGCTAACGGGCATGTGTTACTACCACAATGCAGTAAGCCATGAGGCCCAGCAGCTGCAGAGTCAGTCTCACTGAAATCCAGGATGGAAGCTGAAACATAGCCTGAATATCCTGGACTCGCTGCTCAGGAGGATATGGCCAAAACTGCAACGTTTCCAGAACAGCTTCGATGAAAGAGAGCATTTGAGAGGGAGTAATATGTGACTTCAGCACATTGATAGTGAACCCCTGCGATAGCAGAAGGTTCACTGTAGTCTAGAGGTCGGAGACGATTGCCTGTGGTGAGCATGCCTTCAACTGCCAATTGTCGAGGTAGGGGAAGACTAGAACCCCTAACCTCCAGAGGTAAGATGCGTCCACCGTCATCACTTACGTGAGCACCCGAGGGGCACTGGTAAGGCCAAAGGAGAATATAGCAAATTGAAAGTGATCTTGGACCGTGAACTTCAGGTAAGACCTGTAGGCAGGGAGGATGGGAATGTGAAAATATGCGTCCTGCCAGTCCAGCCATACCATCCAGTTTCCAGGGCAGACAGGACTTACGCGAA
Source organism: Lissotriton helveticus (assembly GCF_964261635.1). Classification (NCBI taxonomy): domain Eukaryota; kingdom Metazoa; phylum Chordata; class Amphibia; order Caudata; family Salamandridae; genus Lissotriton; species Lissotriton helveticus. The sequence goes on from NC_136059.1 coordinate 684,920,175, forward strand.
CATGAGAATCTTAAATTTTCTCTTTTTCAGGAAGAGATTGAGATGACGCAGGCCTAGAATAGGACAAAAGCCTCCATCCATCTTGGGCACCGGAAAGTTGAGGCATAGCCAACTATGACATACTTCTGGACTGTTCCCATGAGGCACAGGGTCAGACTGATTTGCATATAGCCATGTCTGAACTGGAGTGGCAGAGTGGGCTAAAGAACGGTGATGGATTAAACCCAGATCTTTTGACTGGGTGTGAGTGTTTGATTGATTCAGATGCTCCGTCCATCACCACCCCCTTTTGTACCTCTTTTGGCCGCCGTAAGTGTGGCAGGGTATGCTCAGACGTGAGTCCCTTGCTCACTTTGCCACTGGATTCAAGCAAGCCGGGCTGAAGACGACTGGAATGCCAGAAACCGGTCCTCGGAAGCTTGTTTCCGGTCCAGGGAAGACATGGCTTGGCAGTTCAGGCTGGACTGTTCCCATGAGGCACAGGGTCAAACTGATTTGCATATAGCCATGTCTGAACTGGGGTGGCAGAGTGGGCTAAAGAACGGTGATGGATTAAACCCAGATCTTTTGACTGGGTGTGAGTGTTTGATTGATTCAGATGCTCCGTCCATCACCACCCCCTTTTGGCCGCTGTGGCAGGGTATGCTCAGACGTGAGTGCCTTGCTCACTTTGCCACTGGATTCAAGCAAGCCGGGCTGAAGACGGCTGGAATGCCAGAAATCTGTCCTCGGAAGCTTGTTTCCGGTCCAGGAAAGACATGGCTTGGCAGTTCGGGCTGGACTGTTCCCATGAGGCACAGGGTCAGACTGATTTGCATATAGCCATGTCTGAACTGGGGTGGCAGAGTGGGCTAAAGAACGGTGATGGATTAAACCCAGATCTTTTGACTGGGTGTGAGTGTTTGATTGATTCAGATGCTCCGTCCATCACCACCCCCTTTTGTACCGCTTTTGGCCGCCATAAGTGTGGCAGGGTATGCTCAGACGTGAGTCCCTTGCTCACTTTGCCACTGGATTCAAGCAAGCCGGGCTGCAGACGGCTGGAATGCCAGAAACCGGTCCTCGGAATCCTGTTTCCGGTCCAGGGAAGACATGGCTTGGCAGTTCGTGCTGGACTGTTCCCATGAGGCACAGGGTCAGACTGATTTGCATATAGCCATGTCTGAACTGGGGTGGCAGAGTGGGCTAAAGAACGGTGATGGATTAAACCCAGATCTTTTGACTGGGTGTGAGTGTTTGATTGATTCAGATGCTCCGTCCACCACCACCCCCTTTTGTACCGCTTTTGGCCGCCATAAGTGTGGCAGGGTATGCTCAGACGTGAGTCCCTTGCTCACTTTTCCACTGGATTCAAGCAAGCCGGGCTGAAGACGGCTGGAATGCCAGAAACCGGTCCTCGGAAGCTTGTTTCCGGTCCAGGGAAGACATGGCTTGGCAGTTCAGGCTGGACTGTTCCCATGAGGCACAGGGTCAGACTGATTTGCATATAGCCATGTCTGAACTGGGGTGGCAGAGTGGGCTAAAGAACGGTGATGGATTAAACCCAGATCTTTTGACTGGGTGTGAGTGTTTGATTGATTCAGATGCTCCGTCCATTACCACCCCCTTTTGTACCACATACTTATGATGCCAGCACCTTCTCCATAGCTCCCTTGGCCAAGAGAGCTAACACTTCATCACAAAGCAAGGGGAGATGACCTTCCGTCAGCTTGTCGTAAGTAGGTGGCATGGGTGGGGGGTCACAAAAGAGCGGGGGTTGCCCCTCTGGATGAGCTACAAAACGCAACGGCCAGATGTTATTGAACTGCAGTGGTGCTAGCGTACCCTGCCCCCACTTGATACCCATGATGAACGGAGGGCAAACTAAAGGGGTTTGGAGGCTTCGGCTGTTGGGGGGATCCTTGTCCTCGCCCACAAAAAGATTGTGCGATTTGTTGTCTATGGTGGCTGGGTGTGTACAGATGCGATTGAAAGTCGCTTCCATGACCACGAAACGTGCAGATGGAGGACTGGCGTTGATGAAAGAGGCCCAGAAACCTGGCTATAGACCTGCTGTCCTTAAAAGTCCGCCTTCACTCCGAACACATGGGAGCCATCAAAGGGTATGTCCATGAGCGAAGCTTGGACATCCCTGAAAAGTCAGTGGTTCTCAACCAGGTGTGGCACCTAGGGGCCACCGACAATGAAATAGCTCTGTCCTGCAAGTCTGTGGTGTCTAGCACATATCTTATGGTGAGCTTGGCTGCATCTCTTCCGTCGGCAATTGCTTGAGAGAATATGGCTCGGGCCTTCTCCAACATCATGGCCAGCACTTGCGCAACCAAGTCCCAGATCGTATGGGTGTGCGGTAGAACACCCAAGAGGCACACAGTGTTTTTTAATCGCAGTGGCATGCTGGCAGAAGAGAACATCCACTTCCCGAAGGTATCCAGCCTTTTGGATTCCCTTATACGGTGAAGTGGCAGCGAAAGCGCCAGGCTTGACTGTGGAGGTGGTGGCCTGGACCACCAGGCTCTCTGGGGTGAGATGCTGGGTGAGGACTCTGGGGTAGGGCGGGGCAATGCCGGCGGGCAATTGTCCTGTGCAGGGCTTTGACCAGGCCCCGAGTAGGATGTCCTTAAGGGCATCATTGAAAGGGAGTAATGGTTCAGTGGGGGCAACCCATGGCTGAAGCACCTCCGTCAAGAAGTTTGGCTTGACTGCCACATAGGGTAGCGCAAGGTCTAGGACCTCAGCCATCCTCCGCATCACCATTGCAAATGAGGCACATTTCTCCGAAGCCACAGTAGGGTGGAGCCTAAGGCCAGTGTCTGGGGAGGTGTCCAGTCCACTGGTATCTGCAAGATCTTCATACAAGTTGTCTTGGTATGTTCCAATGTCTGGTATCCATAAGGGTCTGCAGTCCCCTCCCAACCATCACCCAGTCCAGGCCTGTCAAATGATTAAAGCACTAGCTCCGATATGGGGAATCTGTCCACGTTCGGCACCACAGCCGGCGCACGTTGATGCCCACCAAGCTCCATATCGGAGGTGAGAATGATGAAGGGGCGGTGCCACCGCTGGATGTCTGTGACACCAGTGGCGTTGGCATTGAATCTGGCACTGGGAAAGGTCGAAGTTGCTCAACTGGTGCCACTCCAGAACAGTCACTGAATCCATAGGGTCCAACTGGTGCAGAGGGCGAACCAGTCTGCGGAACACCAGTAGGGACCTTCCCAGACTCATAAGATCTGAGGGCGCTCCAGAGGGGTCATGCCACCCAGAAATTAGGTGCATGGCCTCGTAAAATTCCTTAAGTTGAGAGTGGGTCGCTCTGGCTTCTGGAAATTCAGGGAAACGGGGAGACAAGGGAAGGCTTCACCACAGAGCTAAGTCTAGAGAGCTGAAGGGTCCGTGAATCATCTGAAGACTTGCGCTGTGAAGTCAAAGACCTCTTCGATGTCTTTTTGTAGGCCTTACCCGACAACTTGGGAGTGGGAAGACGATCAGCAGGTATAACTTCACAAACGACCTCGGACCGACCTCGCGACGTATGCTTGAAGCATAGCAGAGTCGATTGGTGAGGAGCTTGAGCGTGCGATCTCTTATGGTGCATGATGTAGCAGTCCTCGCTCAAGACACTAGAGACAAACCAAATGCGGTTCCGTCACTGACATCAATGACAAGAGCCACATGGCTTAAAAACTGCCTTTCTGGTGAACATCCAACACACCAGGAGACAAAGTCTCAAAAAAATCTTTGACAAAAGGTAAAAAAAAAAAGGACAGTCAAAAAGTGACGCGTGGCAGCTCTTCTCCAGATCTGCAATGACTGGCGTGGAAAGAAAAGAACTGACAGTGTGCTGAGGTAGCGCCTATAAAGGCACAGTGAACATCACGCAATGCCAAACGACATCACCTACAGTACGCAGGGGTACAGCTTAACAAATATATTCTGGATCGGGTCTCACACCTGGGGAATATTCTAAGGTAAGGAATCCCTACCTAGAGGTCTCTATCAGATTATTGGGAGCAAGAACAACAAAACAGAAAATCCAGGAGGTACATTCAGTGTGGGGATAAAAACTATATTGTAACTCGGACCACTTCCATAACCTCTATCCGCACATTTGGTAAGGCATGAGAGAGCATTACATGCTCCCACATGCCAGTCAACAACTGCTTCCTTCACCCTCCACACCACCTCCCCTCACACCTGGAGTAAAAACAGCCCCCTGCACACTTTTACCACAGCCCCCTGCACTCTTTTACACCTGCTTCTGCAGGAGGTAAATGTGTTTATTAAACCCCATGGAAGAGGAAACACTATGCCGAATCCCAACCTGGTAAATTGTGGAGGGTCTTACCCCACAGTACCTACTAATTACTAGTGCCGTGTTTGCACCCCTCCAGTACTGTTCATCTTGTAATTGGACCATGGTGGGATACTTAAAGTTCAGAGATAGATCAACAGGGATGAAAGAACCAGTTATCAGATCCCACCACATCTACAAATGCACAGCTTTCATGACATCAGGCACCACTTAAACTGAACGAAAACATTATTTATTTTGTCATACAGTTTTATCACTGATTCTAATTGATGCCTAACCCTCCAAAGCCTATCTGTTTTCTTGACCACAAGTACAGCCTTAAGCAAAGTGTAGTGAGAGTGCAGTAGGCATCATTGTACTGAGAAGTTCATATGGAGCGGTTTTGGAGTGGACTGGAAGCACTCTCAGGCCTCATAACTGTCCGATTCCCTGAGTTTGCACCTCCCCAGGGTGGCTTCCTTAATCTTTGTTCACTTTCTTAGCCACACATTTTATATGGTTCAAACTGAATATATATATATATATATATATATATATATATATATATATATATATATACAGACCACTCCATAGATGATTGGCTTGTACTGCTGCATTTTTCCTGACAAGCCCTCCCTATGCCCATGAATAAGTGCAGCTACATGCTTATTTATGACTCAAGTTTCATCCATAGCCACACACCAAAATATAGGTCAGACTCACTCACACACTTCTGTCAATTAGAATCTCATGCGAAAGCAACCTATTGCTCACTCATTTCCCCTTTAAATTCATGCAGAGGTATAGCAACAAAATATAATTCTGGTACAAAGGCATGCCTTCAAAAAACACCCCATATAGGCCAAACAACAAATACACATTGTCCCATTTATGGCAATCTATAGAGTATCGTTCTACCACTCCGCAAATGTGCACTGGTGCCTCATTAGGCATAGGAAGCACTGTACAAATACAACTGTACTACAGATTAACATACTCAAACCCCACAGCCCAGTGAGAGCAAAATAATGATAATACAGAGCTAGACGTATCTCTTTTGACATAACCTATCCCTACTTTTTAAAAACAGAGACGTTAAATACAGCCAGATTCAAAGTTGCGTTTTAAATTCCATTCCATGCGCAAATGAGTGTTTGCTCTCAAATTCTGAGTCACGCACCTATTTCCAAACTCTGCAAATTTCTGACAGATTTCACCAGGAAAAGCCCAAGGGGAGCTGTCACGGTTAAATGCTAAGTCATAAAGGCAAAAAATGCAGCAATTGGTGTGGTAAACATCAATTGTTGTTAGGACAGTACCAAGGCATTCATTGCACTTTATAAGTAACAACTCAACTCCACTTAACTCATATCTTGCATGTTTATGTCATTAATAAATTAAGTGGGGTCCTGAGGTGTTAAACTCGATTCTGGTGGCATTTTTAGAAGAAATCAAGCAAAAATAATGGGTTGTGGCTCTTGCCCTTTGGTGATGGATTACTATCACCTGAGGGATGCCTCAGGTGTCTGGTGCCTGACCTATAAGTACAAAAGAATAGCACAATTAAAACACTACTTTGAGCAATACTTGTGGAAAAGTGTAAATTCTATGTTAGCATAAGCGGCAGCCATTTTTGACTGTCGCATCCATTTTTGACTGTCGCATCCATTTAGTTTCTGTTGTGTTCATTTTACTCTCTGCTGTTCGCCTTTTCACCCAACCTGTGTCCTTAACTCTAGCTGACATCTCTGACATGGGCAATCTGATGTACGTGCTGCAGCTGCCGGTGCACCTGGTCTCAGATGTTATCAATTGATTGCTTATTGCTGCCATAAACATTCCTTACTCCCCTTCCTCATCTCCTGACCACCTGATCACCCATCTGCTCTTGTTTGTCGGTAGCTATTTCTGTGCTTAAACCTGTAACCTCCAGTTTTCCTTCCCATGCAATTACACTGCAGCAAACTGTATGTAAGGGTGATGGTTTCTGTGTTCAATGTACTTCCTCCCACAACACTTCAGAGTGTTTTCCGGATGCAGTCCCACTCATGAGTGATTAATAAACCTAGTTTGTTTTTACTTCAACTCCAGTTCCAATCTCTCTTTGTTAGTCTTCGGACCCTTGGACGATAGGGTGACCCTGCACCAGTGTGCCCTCCCGGGGGTACATTTACACATACTGGTTGAAATGTTACAATGACAAATGTAACTCTTTTGCTTTATTCAAGGCTGTTCCTTTCTCTACCTAGAACTAGCTAATTGCTATTGCTGGCGTCCACATTTAGGAACAATCAATATGGAGAATATCATTCTTCTCAAAACATTTGTAACAAAGTTGCATTTTATAATGCAAACTGCCCCTGTAGGATTTAAAAACCACGTTGATGGTTTAGTGGATTTGGCACTTTATGTGCTGGGGGCTTCAGACTGAATTCAAAGCATGGTTGTTGTGCTGTTGTTGCATATGCTACCCAGAGCCACAATTTCTGTTTCAGTGGCAGTGGTCTCTTTGGAGTTCACTGCCTACCAGCCACACACTTTAGATGTTCTGGAGCTTAGGGGAATACTTGTAACCATTGCATGGTTGTACACAATTAATTGCAAAATTATTTGAAAACAACTACCTTTTTGACAGATCTTTAGGCTTGGCAAATTCATGCATGAATGAAGCTCAGTCATCTCATGTGAGAACTGCTCAATATGGTGTCATAAAAATATATTATTTCAATTTAGAATAGTGCAGATTCCTGGCAGAGGAAATAATAAATGGTAACATTGCCAACTAATTGACACTCACTTATTCAATCTCAGAAGAAAGAAAGATGCATTAACAATCAAACCAATGACTTGCAGTCAATGTAGTGTGTTGACACCCTAACTTCAATATATTGATAACTGTAACTGCGTCTGACCTCAAATAAGCATATGTTGCAAAGTCCTGTTGAGCCGACTGAAAACGTACACTTGGTCAACACTCAGGCAGGAGCTTTTTTCTGAAATCATGAGCTCACTGTCATTTCACAAAAGGATTTGGAAAAAAGAGCTGCAGAAAATGTGACTTAGGTGTTTTGAATTGAAATCTGTCGAAGCTACTTTTTAGCAGTGAAATCACATCTCCTTTTGAGGAGCAGTTAGTTGGCTATAAACATTGTCAAATGAATTAAAACATATTAGTTGTAATTGTATTGAGTTCAACCAGTATGTTTACAATGCAAAATGTATCACTCTAGTTTTCTGTATTGGCTCTATGGATATCTCCCCCCCATTGTTGGAAGTCTTGGAACTCTACTAGTTGACATGTTGCTATGTATTTAGAATCAGATTTATAAATCCTTTGTAATTCACTAATGTTAAATTGAGGCATCGGCATGAGTTATAAAACCAATTTGAGATACTCTTACACTTCTCCTTACTTTACCAGCAATTCCCAGTATGTAGCCTTATTTCCAATAAATCAACAACTTTTCCTATTGTCTTTGTGTATCACCTCAGCTTGTCACTGCAAGCATAAAACTTCTCAATCATTTATGGAGTTTAGGTGGAATTCTGAAAAAGTCAATTTTGAGTGCTAACCAGCGATCAGTAGAATTTTATTTACAGACTTATAGTTTTATGGATGTTTATAGTGTCCAATGTTCACTATCCTAGTGTAGTACAGAGAAAGTTATGAATCTGGAAAAAAACGTGCTCGAATAATTATATAATCAATGAGACATCTTTGGAATCCGTTTTGGAAAGTCTGACCAGCAGGAAACTCCGTTTCATTGTGCCCATTGAAGCAAATAAGTTAATTTGGGTCTAATATCTTAACCATACACTATGCTACAGTATAGGAAGGAGTAGCTGGAAACTCTGCAGTAGGTGCAATGCATGACTTCAAGAAATCGCTAATTATCAAATTAGTTCTAGAGAGATTCAGCCTTATATTAAAGTCATCAGCAATGAATGAATAAATAAATCATAGGTGCTTCAGGACACTGAAGTTTTAGCATTGCAGGATCTTCTTCCATATAAAAAAAATATAGTTGCTTGTAAAAGGAAGCAAGTTTTTATGGACATATACATTAATCATGATCAACATCCACTTTGAAATATTTGATACAAGCGTGACCACACAATCTTGGTGTTCTGGAACAAGACAGGCAAATGTAATGGAATTTTCTGAGGGGTGACTAAATTGTCCAATTAAACCGTGTATCCTGTGCTTTATAGTCCAACTAAAGAGGTATTCGTAGAATCTGAGATCTGTGCAATGCTCTAGACTTACTGCAAAGCAAAAAATAGCACCAATAGATACCTGAAGGGTGACAGTTAACAGTATTTCCGTCAGGCTGAGGATCAAGCTTCAGGTTCAAGAGAGGTGTGTCTAGTGCAAATGAGGGCCGGGCAGCTAATACATTAGGACCTGGAGCTTTAAACAAACAATAAAATAAGGTTAACAATCCCTCCAAGGCTTCATGGGGTGACTATGAAGATCTCTAAATAAAATTGACCCCAGCTCATGACTATCATATGGTTGCACTCCTATGGATATTAAATATATAATTAACATTATATTTTATTGGAGTGATTTGTCTCTATAACCCTTTTAACTCACATTTTGCTAAATAATAAAAAACCATTATGGCCTTTAAAACCTAAACCATATTAGTAGTTCTAATTCACGTATTGTTTGTGTGGGAGCCTTAGTCAAAGTCAAGTCCTTTTAGGGTGGTCAAGCAGGTGGAGGCCTAGGTTGCGCAGTTCTCCCTGTCCTTCACAATTATCTACACTGATAGTTTGTAGTGTCTCATAGTTTTACTTACATCTAGTTTGGAATCATAAATAAGGTTTTCTGAACACAAAAAAACCCTAAATATCGAGTTTGCTGTAAAACAAACTAAAAATGCAAAGGTTTAATTTTTTTTGTAACTTGGATATTTCTATTGAAGCCCCTAATACCTCATCACAACACCAAAATTGCATAAACATTTTAGAATGAGGAAGCAGTAAACACTCATACAGCGGTTGGTTAGCAATTATTTATTTACGACCCATGAATATAATGAACTATTTAAATTGATTAATTCATAAATTGTGGAAGATGCCCCTGCCTCTCTGGTTCAAGTCAGGCAGTTCCTGTTAATGCTATTGATCACATTCACATGTGGATATGGTTAACCTGGCAGAGCAGTAGACGTTTTTCAGTGTAGCAAGAATGCACATCCTAAGTCTGACTACAGGTCAGGAAACATAATGTCATACTTTGTTAAGTATAAACCGCAGACAAATCAAATTGTTATTGATGCTGACACATATTGGCCCGATGAAATCCCATGGAGAAATAAGACCCGAGTCCTTACATCTTGAATCCAATTTGTTGAAGCTCGACCAATCAGTAAGGTTACAAATCATATGGAGTAAGCATGATATATTCTAAACCTGTGTGACACAGGTCTAATGATATGTGCTTCAAGAAAAGGAGATGTGCTCTAACTTTATAAACTGAAGTCAATGATTTAAATGTACTTCTGAAGTGTATTCACTGTAGAAAACTAATCTAGACTTAAATCAAATCCAAATCCTTTATTCGATCTTACACATAAGATCATAAAAGTACTTACAATCACAATTTATAAAAAGACATACATAAAAAATATAATCATAAATCCCGATAAGTAAAAAAGAACTATAATTCCAATTTATCATAAAATCCATTTAATCTATATATAAATAAACTAGATACAATAAAAGTTTAATAGCAAGCCCAAAATCATCTTATGGGCCAACCAGCTTTCTCTTTTTCAAACATGCCCATAAGAATGATGCTAGCGAAAAACTAGACTCAACATGTGCACATTAATGTTTAGTTTAATCATGAAAACTGTAGTACTCACAAATATTTACGCTAATGTTCAAGTCATATCACATTCGTAGAAAGTGCATTGCATATGTAATCATTAATTAATTTATTTAAGTTTGCATGTATTCTTGTTGTATTTATTTTGAAGTTATACGTGCACATATAATCATGCATTTGAAGTGCACATTGAAAATGCTTAACCAAACTTAGTATCACTAGGCCTTTATATCTTAACAAGAAATGCATTTTGCTTGTTTTGCATGTTCTTTTCCTTTGCAGGTGTGCTTTGATTATTTCATAGCTAGAGAAAAGAGTATTGTGTATTAGAGATAGTGAGGACTGAGAGGAGAAATCTTGTAAAGAATGGGACAATTTAACGAGCAGAAGAAGCCGCCTATTTATTGCGAATCAGGAACAGAGGGAAGCTCAAGGTTGCAGAGGCTATCCAAGTTCTGTGGAATGGAAAAGTCTGGCGATGTTGCAACTGTATCTGTGGAGTTGAACACCATTGGTCCTTGGAGGGGTGGTGCCAGATGGCCAATGAGTGTGTTTTAATTAGTGTTAACCCTGTTAGAAGTTAGAGAGATCCTTTGGACTTTGAGAGGTAAAAACCTCTCTGTTTCCCTTCCATTTTTGCATAAGTATGGCTTTATGCTAACACTTATTTCCCTGATTTAGGAGATCTCTAGTGAAGTTTATGCTATGCTGACACCTTCCCGCATTTTAAAATTTCCCTGAGATCTTTATTCCAAACCATCCTCATTCTAAACTTGGAGCTTGACTAGATGACTTTCGAATCTATTTATGTTTAGGAAGGAGCGGAGTATCTTAAAGGTACTACAATTCTCGATTCTTGGCATCTGTATTGCTCGTTATTTTGTGCTTTATGTTTTTCAGTCGGAATTTGTTTTGATGCTTTCATGTGCTCGTCGTAATTCTTTACATTTATAACATGTTCTTGATTTTTGCATTTACTGGAATAATCATTAACTTGTAATACACACATTTAATTTTAGTTACTGATGCCTGGTCCTTATTGTGTGCCAAACGGTGTTACACAAAATCTACATTGTTCATTTGAATGTTGCTCCCTTTTGCCTCTCAATCAACCAAAAAGATCTATCAAGTGAGAAATGGTAACTGCATCCTGTGTGCTCTGAACATTGTAAGCGCCACACAACAAAGCATTAAAAGCCTTTGCGACTATGGCCTGTCACTGCTTTGTCAAGGATGGGTGTGTAGCTTTCTTTAACATTTCTTTTAAAACCCTGTGCGATTACTTTTCAGCTGCGTATTTGAAGGGTACTGGAGAGAACGTCACTCTTCAGAATGAGTTGGGAGTGGTCGTGGCCAACAGGTTGTGAAGGACCTTTTATAGTTTTTCATTCCATAGTTAACGATGGGGCACTAAGTGTGGCAAAACCGACCAAACCATTGGACTGCAGCTTAGATATTCAGAAATGCTGTCGGGCGCCATAACATCTTACTCTCACACAAAATGGAGACTTCTAAAGTGACTGTTAAACCCAGGGTCACGGCTGTCAATTGTGCAACGGGTGCAATGGCTGAGGTGCTCAATTCATCCTTCGGAGGTTGATAAAATGAGTCCTAGTAAGTTGGGTAAAAATAAACACCGAAAAACATGGAGTGGGGGAGGGTCAAAGAAGGGCAATTATTTAACGACCAAGGCTGCTTAGGCCCCTATAATAGCAGAAAAAAACGAAAGGAAGAAGCCTGGTCAAAATCACTGTGAGTGTGCCATGTTGAGTCTGAGACCATGAGTCCATTAATGACACTGTAGTGATACCACTGGGCTAGAAAAAATTCCCATCAGCCCACCCATCTGGTGGATTTTCGTCACGTGGGAGATGAATCATAAATCCATATCTTAAAGCACCTCAAATTGGTGCAAAGAAGGATTCTGAAAAGTTTCTAGACCACAGTGATTCACTAGTGATGCTAATGGGGTGCAGTGCGCGTGAAAAAGTGAAAGTGCAAGATAAAATTGACGTTAAGATTGGATTACCACCAGTATACATCTGGGCTCAGAATAACTGGTAGGATTTATCCATTTTTGTTGTACAAATTCAACACTTGAATTTTCACTATTATTTGTGTAAGTTTGCAGTCGCAGTATTTCACCGGGTCCTGAAGAAAGCTAGGACCAGGAGTCCATCTAGCTGAAACATGTCGACCAAAAACACACCATGCCTCATGTTAGTTATTATTTAAAACTATTGAGGTATTGTTTTTACTTTTGACCATAGTACCATATCCAATAAACACATTTTTGGTCCTTTGAGTCAATTTTATCTTGCACTTTCACTTTTTCACGCGCACTGCACCCCATTAGCATCACTAGTGAATCACTGTGGTCTAGAAACTTTTCAGAATCCTTCTTTGCACCAATTTGAGGTGCTTTAAGATATGGATTTATGATTCATCTCCCACGTGACGAAAATCCACCAGATGGGTGGGCTGATGGGAATTTTTTCTAGCCCAGTGGTATCACTACAGTGTCATTAATGGACTCATGGTCTCAGACTCAACATGGCACACTCACAGTGATTTTGACCAGGTTTCTTCCTTTCGGTTTTTTCTAAAAATAAACACCTCCTATTCAGCGCCATATCCTCCGAGGGGTGAATATGCGCTTTACAAATACACCTGTTATGTTATAGAACAAGCATTTATATACTGCGCATCATTCTCGGGTATGGCCTCCTAGGGCTTCAGCGCATGTTAACAAATAAGAGCAAATTAATATGCGGTGTCGGGGAACATCTTTTAAACAAGCTGAAAAATAACAATATCTACCTTGCAATTTCTCTTCACTGCACTCATCAGATTTTAATGTATTATTGACAGTTAACGCTGGAAACACATCACCGATCAATGCTGCACATACTAACTGCTATTTGAAACAGACGCTCTTAAGAGCTTCCCACAAAAGCCTCTGTATTCTGTGTGAATCAAAGTAGACAATCTCTCTTTTTCATTATTAAAATAACATGGTGAACTGCAATTTTAAAGTACTTTTTAACTACCTAATTTTCATTCAAGTCATGTAGCATGCAGCAAAAAGATTTCGCATAAAATGCTAAAAACTTCATGAACATCAAAGGGAACCTTCGAGCCCAGAAGGATAAAAAATTAGAGTCAACCTTAAGATCAAAGGTGTGCTGTCTATGTGCCACGCACCGGACATCATTATTCTACTACCCATATGCGAGGGGTATCACGGGTAGCTTCAATACTTATCTGAGTGCGTTCTCCAGCTCAAAACGTTCGCACACAAGACAACTGCTTCTAAACTAAAGTGAGCCTGCAGCAAGATGGCCGCTCTTTAGTGCTGCTCAGCTGGTCGAGCTAAAAATCCGCTCATTATCCGGCAATTAGAGCACCATCGATCCTGTAACAATGAGGGAACTATGAGATTGTATCCTACAGATTAAACTGTAGGCAGTAAGGTGAGTGAAATAAGGCCGGCAACTCCTGAGCTTGAGACTGCACTCTGCCCGACTGCGGAACCTAAGCAACATGGCAGGCCCCCATGCTTTGCTGGTAAGTGTAGGGAGTGAAGTGGCGGGATGCGATAGTGACTGAAACCACTATGGGCAACTCTGCCAGGTAGGGAACAATGCTGTGGCCCTACTGGATTAAGCTGGTGAGTGCAATAACCTGGGAGAAACCTCCTGTCTCCGCGAACACAAGATGAGGTCAGCGGGCCCTACCTGAGAGTGCTGGACGCGCAGCTAGTGCGGCCGCTGAGAGTTGAGTGTGAGCACCACGACAAGGGAACACAGATAAGCCACAATTCAGGGCGCCGGCTTGAAACACTGTCAGAGCACACCGTTGAGGGCCCTCTGCGCACTGGTAATTGATCCTGTGCAGTGTTCGCAGGGCCAGATCAGTGCAACAAAGAAGAACAACGTGAACTATGTCTGCGTCCATATGTTTGGAGGGCCCCTACACCGGTGGAGCCTGCAAAGAGACTGGACGCACAAATTATATGATGGGGCCCTCGATGCACCGATGGGCGACAGATATATGAACCCCCTGCGCGTTGCAGCCCTGTTGGACTGGTGAGAAGAGCCCTGCAGAATGAAACTGCAGCAAAGCACGGCAGACTGGGCGCCTAGGCCCCTTCAGGCCATCAAGACAGTGCTGGAGGTATAGAGGAACAACAGTACACTATCTGACAGAGGGGTGACCAGAGTCTGACACCCATACACCCCAAGCACATGTGACATTTCGAACTGGCGGAAACTAGACAAATCAAGACACTGGCTGGAGGTGCCCTTTTTACCTGGAATATACCTACCCATGACCTGCTAGTGAAGGGGTGTCAAGTGGCAAGCATGGAGAAGACAACCAAGCAGCAGACAAAACTCACATTTGAGTCCAGGCACCTCACTAAATCGCAACCCCAGATTACATCAGATTCCGAACAGTATATGGAGACGGGTGGGTGCACTACCCTGGAGATCACCCTGCTGGCAATGCAACAGAGTTTGCAGTCCATTGACAGCAAGATAGACACCCTTAACTTGAAAATGGACCAAACGGCGACAAAGCTGGATAAGCAGGGGACCTGTATCACAGATGTAGACCAACGGATCTCCGCAACGGAAGATACCCTGGGCACTGTATGCACCTCATGCTTGTAAATGGAGAAGCTACTGGTCGTTATCCAAGCCAAAAATGACGACCTGAAAGCCAAATCCAGACGCATTATTGGGGAGCCTGAGTCTACCAATACTGCCAGATTGGAGCTAGGTATGGAAACCATATTCAGGGCGGAGCACTTCTCGCCGGTCCTCATTGTGGAGCAAGCCCACAGATCCATGGCCTTTAAACCGGTGCTGGGTGCTGCCCGAGACCCATTATTGCTAAACTGTTGAATTACAGGGGCACCGTGCTCAGGCTTGCGAGGGAGAAAGGCGTCACAGCATATCAAGGTAAACAGCACAGGGGCAAACCGAATATCTTTTTGTCACCTAAAGACACAATGACATTTATCAAACAGCAGGAAAAGACAGCTTCGACTCATCGACCTGGCGATGAAGAAGACATCGCGGATTAAATCAGCGGGACAGAGGAAGTAACCGTTGAAGGCTGTCATGCATACTGTGTGGTGAGGTGTAGGGGTGAGGGTAAGAGACAGTGACCTCACATAACAGACTGGCTGCCAACCAGTTGAATGCTACAGGAGGTACTGGGTGGATTGCCGGTCACAATGGCCGCTAACTCGAAGTATATTTACGATTGCAGTATACTGTGAATAGACATAGGTACAAAATGGTGTGAGTAACGGATAGTGCTGGACTAAGATGGAAGCAATAATAAATCATGACATGGTCCAAGAGACTGCTCTGACCTCCCCCCCAAACTCAGGGGGGGGTGTGATGGCCACTGGGGGTCCCCAGAGTTGATAGCCCAATGTTAAGGACTCTGAATAAGTATGTGTGTAGTCATGGTAAAAGTTTGCTTAACCGTTTTCTAACTGTAATATTCTGGTGACGAGAGGTGACGGAGTGGGCCCAGCCACTGACTCTTGCTCTAACAGAGACGCACCAACAAAACAGGAGGCCCCCGACTGGGCATGGACAAAGATAAACACTTCCCAAACTAACTAAGAGAGGCCGTCCTGGTGTACCTACGAGGGCAACTGGAATTGTAATGGTGTAGCCTAAAGAGCCAGGAGCACCCCAGACTAAAAAATGGACAATTACGCCTCCCCTTGTACTACGAGCCCAAGATATACCCTGTGAGCATTGAGGTCAACTTAATCAGAGCAGATCGTCAGAAGTTAAGCCAAAAAGTCACAACGGCCGAGACCCAAATAGCCCAGGTCCAGTCCACGATGAAACGCCTAGAATCGCAAGTACAAACCTTGACTCACGAGGCAATGACCATGGAAGCGAAGCTCAAGGATCAAAAAGGGAGGCCGGAAAGAATAACATCAGGGTAGTGGGGGTCCCGGAGGGTGTAGCAGCTGAACCTCTTCCTGGAGGACTTCATACTGAACACGCTGCGGCTTTAGAGACTGCACCAGTTCCCCCGACAAGACCAGCAGCTCCCCCACAAATGATAATCGCAACAGTCTTCAACCATCGTGACTGCAATGTGATCCTCTAAGCGGCAAGAGAAAAGGGAGACATACACTTCGAGAACACCCTGATCCGTTTCTTCAATGACTTCACAAAACAGGTGCAACACCAGTGGAGGAGCTTTCATACAGTGAAGAGGGAACTTAGGAAGCGAGAAATTAATATATGATGGTTTTCCCAGCGAAGTTTCAAAATATTGCGGAGGGCAAGACATGACACTTTACATCCCTGGAAAAAACATGGGAATGACTAGAAGGATGGCGTACAGCTAACATACAGAGGCAAGGACCAAGGTGCTGACACTGAGGACAAGATCGAAGCAAGAAGACTAGTAAACAGTCAGAGCAGCAAGTGGCAGAGGAGGCCCCTGAGAGACAACAGGGTGCAGGTGGGTGTAGTATGAACTGGGCTGTCCTGAAGGTAAGAAACGCTATGGTCCGGGGGTTGGAACTGAGTGAGTGCAGCAGCCCGGGTGGCAAGGGCCTGAAATAAGAATGGCATTGGAACTTTAAGTAGAACTTCCTGATACACTGCCTGGGACAAGATCATTCTTTTATAATGGGGGACTTCAAAATGTGATTGATACAGCAGGAGTTTTGTTCAAGTGACTTTCTTTGTTTATTATCTGGGCGTGGCCGAGACACCCCCTACTGTAGTTATTGTATGTTATTATTTGGGCGACAAGCTCTCTGCAGGTTGGGAACTTGGGGAAAGTACAACTTATTTAGCAGAGTAGGGGGTTGAAGTTGGGACAAGTTATTTTGTCATTGAGGTTTGCAGGGGATTCTGGGTAGGAAAAAATTAGAGGATCCACGCAAGCCATAGCTCGCTGGACTCTCCCAAGTGTCTAGTTTTCAGAAATGTGTGGGTTTGGTAGGTGTCCCTAGATGGCCACCGAGCCTGGGGCCAAAAACCCAGGTGATCCTCTTGCAAAACCAGGTAGTTTTGTGATAGATAGGTCAGAACCTGTGTTTTTGGTCCAGGTTTTGCAGACATCTAGGGGAACCTAACAAAACCAGACATTTCTGAAAGCTAGACACCTGTGGGAGGTGTGGCTTGCGTTGATCCCCCAACATTTTTCTTCCAAACATTCACTACAAACCTCAAATTTAGCTAAAAAGTCACATTTTCCTCCTGGGAAAGTTGTGTGATCACCGAACGGCACACATTTCCTACTACCAAGCATTCCCCTCAGTCTCCCGATAAAAATGATACCTTACTTGTGTGGATGGGCCAAGTGCCTATGACATGGAACGACCGAAGATGTGTAGAAATTGACTGGGGCCAAAGTGGGTCCAAAAGGGCAGTTCATTTATAAGTTTTTAGGCTGACGCTACTGTGGGCACCCACACAAGTGAGGTATCATTTTTCTCGGGAGACCAAGGGGAATGCTGGGTAAAAGGAAATTCGTGCCTGCACGGTGATCCTACAACTTACCTGCACAGAAATGGGAGGAAAATGTGACATTGTAAGTAAATCTGAGGTTTGAGGGGATTCTGGGTAAGAAAACGCTAGGGGATTCATGCAAGCAACACCGCCATCCATGAGTCAGCACGCGCACACCACCTTCCACGCACACCACCAGCCAAGCGCCATCCCTGCAAATCGCCAGCCAAGCAGGCCCGGACTGGGAACAGCAACCAGCCCTGGCAGATTGCTACTCGACCGGCCCTGGTGGGGGCGTGCTAGTAAAAAGGCATCTAGTGGGCTTTCTGCACTCCCCCCCAGCCCCCCCACCCAGGAGGGCAGAAAGGATGGAATTTTACTGGGGGCATTGGCATGCTCATCAATGGGAACCCCTCATTCTAAATTAAACAAAAAATTGAATCCCAGGCTTCTAGTGGGCTCCCAGCCGTCCTGCGCATGGAAGGGGTTACCCGTTAGCCACTGGAGCAGAAGACATCTTGTCAGTATTGGTGAGCTTTATTAGATAGAAAGTAGGTCTCCTTCATCCAGTACAAAAATGTTCTGTGGTAGCTATTATGAGTGGTTTCATGGTGCTTACAGAAAATATGGGGTTATTCGTTGAGAGCTGCACAGAATGACTTATTTGGTCATTGTTGCGTCTTTGATTACATATGGAACCACAGTATAGTTTTTTTTGTGGTTTTTTTCTAGTCGTGAAAAAATGTATCTCCACAATATTATCAACAGTCAGTTGCATAACAGTCATGAGGATCATGAAGACCCCAACCACCCCTTGTATGGTCACTGTGACGTTACATATCGCTTGTCGCACAAACTTTCTTGAACTCAATTAAACTCCCATGACTCCCCACCCATCCTCCCTCCCTAATCCACAACTCCCCCCCCCTTGCTCCCCCCTGCCGAGATTAGAACCCTCCCCGATGTGGTCTGTGTGCCTTACAATTTGATTCACCAGAAACAAGCAAAAACAGTGATATTGGGTCTGTGCAATCAGCTCCTCATATCGGGTCACCAGGTGTTGTGATGTCTGGAGGTCTAATGCCTTCTTGTCCCATTTCTACCAGTTCCGGGCTATTTTGCGTTAGAGGGGCATCCAATCCCACCAACTCTTGGATCATAACCCCCCAGGCCTGGAGAACCTCGGGCAACTTCCCATCCCTTCTAGTACGCCTTATATGGTCTTCTTCTGCCAGCGCCCATTCTCTAAGGTCAGACTTCCATTTCTACATCACCGGACCCTGTGGGGATAACCAGTGTATTGCAATACGGCGTCGAGCCGTCACCAGGCTCAATACCAAAAATCGCCAGCTCACCTTTCGTTTGGGGTCTCGAGGGATTAGGCCGAAGAGGCATGGGCGGGGGTCCAATTCTATTACCCATCCTGACACCTTTACCAAAACCTCCAGGACCGACTCCCAGTATGTTTGGAGGACCGGACACACCCATACCATATGCACAAAGTCCGCCACTGGGTTGCGGCATCTTGGGCAGTGCGCGTCCCTAGTGCTATCAATGGTTTGGAGACGCCTAGGGGAAAGGTAGGTCATATGTACAATGTTGTATTGAATTAATTTGAATCTGTTGCTAACTGACACTTTCCTCACACTTTCATGAATTTTTTCCCAGTCACGGGAGGTGATCTCCTGCGGACACGCCCACTGCCATCTGTCCTCAATCGTCAGGGGCCCCAACTTCTTGTCCTCCCTCAACGCCCTATAAAGGTGAGTCACAAACTTCCGACCCCCTGCCATCGCCAACATTGTGACCAGTCTACGGGTGTGCCCCGGAGCCTCCGGGAATGTTGGACACAACTGCCGCGCAGTCGCCGCTATTTTCACGTATTGGAGGAATTGTTCCGGGCCAAGCTCAAAGGAGGCAGCCGCCTCCTGATAAGTTACAAATTGGTCATTCGGGTACAAGTCCGCTAACATCAGGCACCCTCCCTCCGTCCATTTATCTATAGTCATGACCCGTGCAATCCGGGCAAATGGCGGTAAGAGCCACAGATCCAAGTCCGGGGCGAAGGGTTGGCAGTGGAGGAGGCGTGGTGTCACCTGATCCCAGATCGTCGCCATCAACCGCGCCAGTGGGGGGGTATGTTCCGGTTGTCCCCCCAAACGCCAAAGCAATGCCCCCAGTTGCATGTTTCCAAACTTCCCCTCCATTAAAGATCTTTCCCACGAGGGGTCCGTATGCAGCCATGCGACCGCGTGTTGTAGTTGTGAGGCAAAATAGTACATCTCCAGGTCGGGAACTTCTAAACCACCAGCGCCCCAACTGCGCTTTAAGACCTCCAAACTCACCCTGCATCGCTTCCCATTCCATAGCAGTAGGATGAGGAGTGAGTCCAGCTCTCGAAAAACCCGATGTGCTATCTCATAAAAGGACCCCTGCATAGTGTATAAACAACGCGGGAGGATCACCATTTTAATTAAGGCTATCTTTCCCATCAGGGAAAGCGGAAGGGTATTCCAAAAGGCGATGCTTCCCTTTAGACCTCGGATTATCCATCCCATATTATGCTGGAAAAAGGTGTCTGAGTGCCGGCTTATCCACACCCCCAGGTAGCGCAGTGTGTCATCCACCCATGGGAGTCCCATCTCTGGGCGTGGAACCCCTTCCCACTCTTCCTGCGTCCCAATCGCGTACAACTGGGATTTTGTTTTATTGACAGCCAGAACGGAAGCGGCTGTGAACTGCGTTAATGCGGCCATCAGGATCGGCAGGGAGTGCGTTGGCTGACGCAGGTAGATCAAGGCGTCGTCCGCATATAAGGACACCACGTGTTCCATCGCCCCTATTCGAATGCCCTGGTCTCTAAGCACCGAACGAAGGTGACGAGCCAGCGGCTCCATTGCCAGGGCAAAAAGCAGGGGGGAGGAACCACAGTATAGTTATACACATCTGCAAGAAGGTCAGTGAGATGATTGGTTCCAGTATCTGGAGACTATCTCTTAAACAGCATAAAACAAGACCAATTTAAATGATTAGCTAAAAGTTGAGTTACTTCCAGCAGCGCACTGACAGCATAGGCAATCTCAAATAATTTGGGCTGTAGTTACACCATGTTCAAACAGTAAAAACAAGCTTGCTACCACAATAGCAAAGTCCTGAGACATCCCAGGCTCAAGAGAAAAGGGAACCAAAAGGGTTTTTAAACAAAACCCTCACCCACCAACACTAGTTGGTGGCTTGCTTGATCATTGGGTTCCCACTCGGGACGCCTAGTGCATCTGGGTGTACTACAATGCATGAGTTACACAGGAGTGGGTTTGTGTTTGGGGAACTCAAGTGGGAAAAGGACGCTTAAAATGGTCTCCTGTTAAAGAGTGTTTTAAAACTGGAAACCTTGGGCAAGTTTCAAGAACAGTGGTGGAGGTTTATGAGATGTGAGCTAGATGCGGCGCTCACAAGGAATGAACAAGGTTTACAGAGGGTGAGACACCTTGACAAAAGTGTGACTACAGGGTCCCCCTTTCCACAAAACAAAACATTCACAGGATGTGATACAGTTTACCATAAGTTACGATCAGTTATAAGAGCACCACATGTCTTAGCGCGCATGCAGCACTTTTCTTCAGTAAGATCTATATTGCTGTGACGAATCTGACACTGCCCTGCTTCAAAATAAGGAACTGTGTTTTACAAAGAGATCCTTGAAGTTAAGTTGGAGAATTACATGGCATCAGAAAGACAAATGGTTATTGAGTAAGAATCCAGAGGGTTGATTGAAAGTGTAATTTTGGAGTAAAGAAAAGAAATTGAATCTATGAGGTACATCTCTTGCGACACTGAACTTTCTGAGCTGAGCAGTGAGAGACTTGTCTGATCTGTTAAGTGTATAGTAGCTAAAACGGAGCCTTAAGAATTATAGTGAAGGCCATTAACATGTGACAAATGGTAAATTAATTACAAATATTTTTTACATTTTTATTTAGTAAAGAAGTATGATAAGAAAATAATTTTCATAAAAACTCATTTACAATGTTATTAGTCAGAGTCCACATTTTTTAAACCAAAACTCATTTGCAAGTAAAAACTAAAGGTGTTGTATATGAGGATACTAGTTCAGTCCCAATAGCAGTCGTACATATAAATGGGCAATTATTCAAGACCAATAAATAATACTGTGTTTATGGCAGGACCGCAAGGGGAATAGACATGCAAAGCCTTTGAAACAGCACTAGTTTTCAATATGAGTCAGTGAAAAAAAAAGTGTGTTGGGTGTTTCTGCATGACTTCATTTAGGTGCAAAATCCTTGAATGGATACCAATTACTTATCTTACAAAAAGTGGCTGACCTTCATTATTAGGGTACGAGAGTAGGACTAACCTATTCAAAGACCAATAATACAACAGTACTGCACGCTATTGGAATTGTACCTGCCAACTCCATGAATGCCAATTGGTTAGCAATCATGTTCAGGCTGCTGGGTATTTGCTGACACGTCTAAAGCAATGGTTTTAATGTCTGAAATTGAGAGGATAGGTGAAGAAGTCTTTACTACTTCTTCTCAAATGCAACATCTATGAGCAAAGGAGGCGCGGAAATCAGAGAACCAACGTAGTTTAGCCCCAATGAGTCAACTAGAATCATCTCACAAGTGCTGCTGTGTGTAAATGACTTGTAAAACTATTTACTGTGGATCAACAGGGATACAGAAATAGCTCCCTGTCAGAGGAAGAGCATACTCCAAAGATATCTCATTGTCTGCAGCAACTTTATAGGTTAGCTTGGACCATCTATGTGTGCCACTCGAACTTGGAGGGCTCTATTGAACCCAAGCAATTTCTTATGTATAGCTCTAAAGCACAAAGAAAGTAGTGATCCTCTAGTCATGTCTCTGCATTCTACTTCATATCACTGCTACAGAACAGCTTATTACCTCATCCTGAACATTGTCGGTGAAACCACCACAGGGTTGGGAAGAGGGGAATTAAAATATGTAGAATTAAAGTAAGGCTAAAAACTATTTAAATGGTATACACTATTCCTAAACTTACAGGAGTCCTGTATTTCCACTAGTGATAACATCAACTCAGCAAACACTGATTTACTATGGGACAGGAATCTTTGTTGATGACTCAGCAGAATGTAGGGTGTAGCAAACACAGATGCCATGGGTTGTTGGCGTTAGTTTCAAGTAGTGAGGAACGTAGGGATCTACTGTATACTGAAACGTTCTCAACTTACAATGATTGCCACAAAGCACTATTTAGTGGGTTTGACGGGTTAAACCGTATTTTATGCCATGCTTTATTGGTTGTGTATCTTCTTACAAAGCTCTGATTCATTAAGCCGAATTCCAGATGGACTTGCGCTAGGAAGGCCAAAGACTCGCTTGTAGGTGTTTGTTTGAATTTTATCCAAAGTCGGGGAGTCTTTTCCATACATGACCGCACTAGGTAAAGATACTGATGGCAATTGTTATTCTGTGGAAAACTTGTAATATTTTACTTGGCATAAGCAAAAGCCATTTTGGCTGCGGTGTTCATTTAAGTTTCCTTTGTAATTTTTTCGTTTTTTCACTCTGCTTGTGCTATCTATTTTAGTTGACTTCTTGGCTCAGCTAAAAGCAATGTGCGTGCTGAAGGTTGTAGCTGCCAGTGCACCTGTTAACTGTTAATCGTTTACTGCTGCCATAAGCACTCCTGTTCCACCTCCCACTTTGCTGACCACGTAGGTAATCATCTACCCTTGTTTGTTGGAACCAATTTCTAAAACTTGTTCTCCCTATTTCTGTTCACATGCTTACAGTGCAGAAAACCTGTATAAAATACCTGTGTTCTGTGAGTTCAGAGTACTACCTCAGGCAGCACTTGAGAGTGCTGTGTGGATGTGGTCCCACTCATGAGTGATTAATAAACTTGTTATTTATTTCCAACTCCAGTGCTGATCTCTATTTTGTTGGTCTTTGAACCCGTGGACAAAAGGGTGACCCTGCACCAGTGTACCCCTAAAAAAGGTACATTTCCACAGTTGGTGCCTGACTCGTGGGGCCCCATTGAAGACGCGGCCATCCAAAGGAGTGGCCTTAAAGAAGGATTGGAATTTTGCTGAGGAAGCGCACTGCACAAGGAGACCTTTGTCTTTGCAGGCCGATGTGAATTTTCCGGTTTACCCGATTTGACCCTCCAGGTGGTGGCCAGTCTCAACTGGGGTTTTCTTTGGCGCAATTTTGAAGTGACCATTAGGTCGTCTAGAGATCAGCAGGTGGGAGTTGGAGACTTCTGTTTGGTAAGGTCGCTAAAGCGGCACTCTTGATTTGTTAAGCCTGGGCTTTTTGTTTGATTTGTTATTTGATCTTTGCAAAGTTTGAAGGCAAGTAATGTGGAGATTTTTCTCCTTTTGAAATATTTTGGAGTAGTAATATTTTACACATATTGGTAAAGCATGCCTGTTCTCAGCACACTCCGTAGGTGGTGTTGCTGCTCTGGTGGTAACAAACTAAACTTAAAAAAAGAAAGTCAGCCAGCTACCCCCAGAAGCAACACCTAATAGAGACATGTATGTCAAATATGGTATTTCTTCCATAATGTACGGTCCACTGTGGAACAAATAAACAAAGAAAGATTCTGATCTCCAATGGCCAGTGAATGGGTCATTCGATTTTAAAAAAGTTCAATATGTAGAGCAGTGTTTATTTAAAAGAAGCAATAGATGGGAAATGTTTGATTGTGTGCGTATGTGGGAGAAAGAAGTACGAGAGAGAATGAAGAAAGCAGAAGCTATAGCAGAATAAGAACAATGAAAAACGATATATCAAAAAGCGCTAGAATTCAGGGAGGAGCCAAGATGGCGATCGAGATGGCTGCGTAACCGCTCGGCTCCGTGAGCCTCCTCACCTCGCACATACATCCTGGCACTTATCCTGAGCAGCAACGGCATTTACATGTAGGCGAAGAATCTCTTTTACTTACCGCTTGCTCCTGAGGCTTCTGCTTGCTGCGGACCCGTTGGAGTGTCCCCGACTGTTTTGAGGCCTTCACGGAGCTCGGACCGGGGTCTCGAGTGTGGAGAGTGGCCGGCCGCGACTGCAACAACAGCGGCCTCTGGTGATGGTGAGGTCTCGGCCGGCGGGAACTGAAGACCTGATTGCCGATGGCGATTGTGCCGACCCAGCCCAGCTGGCGGAGAACCATGTGGGGAGTGTGATGCCGCTGGGTCGAGGGCGATCCATGATTCTTAGCCCCCCATTCCGGTGTTGAATCCGGGCCCATTACCGACTTTCCCCGGAGACGGCGTGCTGCCCCCAGGGTGCGGCGGAGTTTTTAGCCTTTTGGTGACTCTCCGCTGAGAAACCTGCTTTGGCTTGTGAGCTTCCCGCTGTGAATCCTGTTCCTCCCTGGTGTGAGACCCGTTCCCGCAGTGAGGTGGAGAGAGACGAGGCCGGAGCAGCTAAGATGGCGGAGAGCGCCCTCGTACGCACACCTCACCCGGGCAGAGGGGCCGATCTGCGAGAGAGTCCTAGGTTCTGGCGACACGAGAGAGAGCCCACGCCTGGAGATGTTTTGGCTGCATTAACAACTCTGCATAAGACCCTGATCCGGGATGCCCCGGATCTGGGTAGGAGGATGGCCGCCATTGTTGTCCCGCCGCTCCACATGGGTGGGGATGAATCACAAGGAAGTGCCGATGTGCCCACCTTTGCGTCAGTGCTGAACGTTCCAGCTGCGCCTACGTTTGTGGAGACGCCGATAGCCCCGGTCCGTGACATCGCTTTGGATTGCTCTGTTGTGTTTGGGAGTGTCTCGTCGGGGCCCTTATCTATATGGCGGCGGAAGAATCAACATCGATCTATAGTTTGGGCTGCCCCGGCGGCGTTTCAACAAGTGTCGGATGGTGTGTCCTACTCCTCCTGGCTGATGAGACTGTGTTCTGCCTGGGGGATGTTTTCGGTATCTGTATTGCCACATACGGAGTTCCGCCATGCGTACTTGACTGGGATTGGGGGGCTGCAGTCCCATGGAGTATTGGCGCTTCCCGTGTCGCCCGGTTCGGTTGGACCCACCACACTGTACTGTACATGACGTGCATGTGTTGTTTACATTTATCCTGATTCGTATGCCTTGCCCCCGTGTCCTCCAGTGTATTCGCCCTTATTGCGAATTTCTGTTTCCTGTTGTTGTTGTAGGATCATGTGTTACCGTCTGGCACTTCTTCTGATATTTTTTTTGTTTTATTTCTCTTTATTGTAAAATTAACCTTCTTCAATCCTGCTTATTGCGCTGTACGCTTCACTACGATTTGTATCCTGTATATTTACCTGACCCCAGCTTTTGGGCCGCCGTTTCTTTTTCTCTTGCTTTGCTGCCCTCACGACGTGTTTAGCGACCGGCCGGGTTGGTTGTAGGCCCATGCTTGTATTCATGTGACGTGATAAATAAAGGTTTTTCAACAAAAAAAAAAAGCGCTAGCATTAAAAAAATAAAGAAATAAAGGAATAAATAGAAATAGAAAAAAAAAAGATAGGGAACGTCAATTAGAGGTGACTGCATCCTATTAGAACGCCCCCACCCGTATACATTTCCCACTCCAAATGCTCCTGATGAGGTTTCTGACGTCAAGTATTTGTCTTCCGACAACAAAGAACAAGATAAGCAAGATGGGCGACAGACTCACTCTACTTTGACTAGAGCAGAAAAAGATAAATTAAAAACTACTGCTAGAGAGGAGGCTCGCCGGCCTCAAGCTACACCGCTCATTGTAACAATCATTGAACAGTGGAAAAATACAGAGACATTTTATTTTGTAGAAAAATTTGTTTGGGAGGTAAAATTGTATTATAGACAAATTTCTCAAGAATTAGAGCCAAAGGATATAAATTCTGATTATAAACAATGAACAGATGGGACTTTCCCTTTTTCGGCCTTATCTGATATGATTAGACAAATGGTTATAACATGAGATGCAACATTACGTTTACGCAAGGAGCAAGAATAAGCTAGAAAACAGAAAGGTGTAGAAACAGTTCAATCCCCAGCACAGAAAGTTGCTGCTCCGGTGGATGACGTTGCACCTGTTAGTAGTACAGTTGCTATAAAACCTATGCGTGAAGCTGCAGCCCTTTATGTTCCTCCTAAGGGTGCGGGAACAAAAGATGATAAAATTTCGAATGATGCAAAGGGATATTTTATATATAATTGGGCTTACACTCCTTGGAGAAGGGCTGATGTGATGGCTCTTAAAGCTGCTTTGCCCGACCCCCGGGAAAATCCTGCCGCCTTCTATGAGGAGGTGGAAGGAGTCCTTAGCTCCTGCACTATAATCTTGCCAGATATTGATATGTTCTTTGGGCTTATTTTGCCTCCTGATATGTGGAGAACAATACGTAAAATAGATGACACTGTTGCATATGGTGATACTTGGGAACATTTAGAACAAATAAATGTGGAAAGGGAGCCTACGCAGAAACCTCAGAAGGAGATATTAGATCTTCCTAACTCTATTTTGACTAAGTTAAAGACTCTCATACCCCCCTAAGAAAATAGATTGGACTGTTAGCATCCTGTAAACAGAAAAAGGATGAGCTAGTTTCTGACTTCTTTTCAAGGTTTGAAAAAACATTCCATGATTTTAGTGGTCAGTCATTGGCCGATGATACGGGTAAACATTTGTTTGTTGACAAATTTGTCGCTGATGTTACCAGAAATAGCTAGTCGCTTAAAGGCCAGCGAGAGTTCTTGGACCACGTCTTCCCCAGTTTCCCTTTTGACTATGGCCCAATATTATGAGTGACAGGAACAGAAAGCGAAAGGCAGGGAGGATAAGAAGGTTAAAGAATTAAAGACAAAAATTATGTTGGCTCAAGTATATTGCCCACCATTTAGGGAAAATGGAGGTGCAAATGTATAAACCTGGGGTGCCCCCTCTCCCTTGAGCAAATTTGTCCCCTGATCAGTGTGCTTATTGTAAAGAGACTGGGCATTGGCGCTCTGAGTGCCCGCTTTTGCGAAGTTAGCAGTACTAACAGGGAAGGGCTAGTGTGAGAAGACGCCCAGGGAATTTAGGAAACAGGGGAGGTACAGGAGCTCGCCACAGATTTGAAGCAGTTGAACAAGGACCAAATTACTCTAATGCTTTTGATGAACGAAATCAATATCAAATGTCTGATTATTCTGCTGATGCGTTTGCAGATTCCGATTATGCATAAGGATGCCTAGGATGGGGTAAGGAACCGGTTGAGGTGTCAGTAGATGAAATGGGTCCTTATGTTGACGCAAATGTCTTGGCATCTATGAAATGAAAGCAAATTTGTAACGCGCGTACTCAGCCCAATGGGCATCAAGGCGCCTAACAAAAAATGTTTACATGACCAGAGAGCTAACTACTAGTAGGCTTTCCTGAAACACCATGTTTTGAGGGCCCTTTTGAAGAGGGGCAGTGAGGATAGGGACTTAAGCTCCAAAGGGAGTGCATTCCAAAGACGAGGGGCAACTGTAGAGAAAGCTCTTCCTCCCCATCTAGTCTTCTTAGTCCGAGGGATCACCAAGAGATTCAGTTGTGATGAACGTAAACATCTGCTGGGGACATAACCAGAGAGAAGTGATCCCAACCCATCAGATGTTCCAGCTCTCAGAGCCCTATGCACTAGACAAATGATTTTAAAAGAGATACGGTTCTCTATCGGAAGCCAATGAAGGCTCTTTCTGGTAGTGTCGCAGAGGAAGAGTAGGGAATGTCTAGTACAAATCTTGCTGCCGCATTCTGCATACAGTGCGTTGCAATAGTTCAATCTTGAACCGACCAACGCAACCACTGTCTGTTTCCTAGCTTGCGGGGAAAGATAATGCACTATTCGTCGGAGAATTTTGATAACTCCCCAACAGGTGGCCACCGTTCTATTGACCTGAAGGGTCATTGCCAGCGAGGTATCAAAAATGACCCCAAGGCTTCTAGCTGAATGAGAGGGGACCGGGCAGGTTCCCAAGGATGGAGGCCACCATTCATTTGACCACACATCCTGGTCCCTTCCAAAGATCAGCACCTCGGTCTTATCGCCATTCAGCCTCAAGGAGTTGAGTATCATCCAGTCAGAGACTGATTGCATACAACTCCTGAAGCTGAACGCGGAGGCGCTAACCGATTGGGTCAGCGACACCATTATCTGAGTGTCGTCTGCGTACGACACCACCTCCATTCCCTGCGCTTTTACTAATCTCGCTAGCGGGGCCACATAAATGTTGAATAGGGTCGGGCTTAAAGCCGACCCCTCTGTTACCCCACATTGCAGAGATTTAGCAGGGGAGAGGTATTCTCCCAGTTTGACCACCTGTTCTCTAAGATCTAAAAAAGAGGACAGAAGGCTCAGAGCTGGCCCCTCCACTCCTATCTCTCTCAAACGAGATGTTAAGATCGAGGGAGATAGGGTGTCGAATGCTGCGGTCAGATTGAGTAAGACCAGCAGCGTTGTCTGTCCCTGGTCCACTTTCATTCTGATGTTGTTTGTCACCATGGTGAGCGCAGACTCCGTGCTATGGAATTTCCTGAACGCATGCTGGGTCTGATCTAAAAACCCAGAGGAGTCCAGGAAGGCAGACAAGTGCGAGTTCAAGTGGGCCTCAAGCATTTTGGCGGGGGCAGGAAGTAGGGAGATGGGTCTGAAATTCTTTAAGATTGCGGGGTCAAGGGAGGGCTTTTTAAGTAGCGGCTTGACGATCGCTTTTTCCCAGACTGAAGGAAAAACCCCCTGCGACAGGGCACTATTCATTACCTCCAATAGGGGAGGGAGTAATGTGTCCCTACACTCCTTCATCACTTTGAGAGGACAGGGGTCCAAAGGAGAGGAAGATTTGGTCCTATTCAACAGTGAGTTAAGGTTATCAAGGGTGATCGGTGGGAAGTTAGAGAGGGTCTTGGCAGGATCTTTAGACCAGGCTTCTAAGTTTGTGAGAGCCTGGATAATGTGGTTCCCAAGTGATTTTTTCTGTATTTCCAGATTAACGGAGATCTCATCGATTTTAGCAAAGAAAAAGGTTGAGATCTTGTCACAGAGCTCCTGCGATCCTATCACTGGATCGGGAACTTGTAGTGAGCAGAGGGAGTCCACTACCTTAAACAGCTCATTCGATGAGGTGAGGGAAGTTGTGAGGTCAGAGAAGAATTCTTGCTTTGTCTTGATGACCGTGGCCTTATATTCACCTAACAGTCGTTTATGAGTCTCTCTGTCCATAGTGTCCCATGTTTTCCTCCATTTTCTCTCCTGCCTCCTGCAACCCTGTCTCATCAGCCTAAGTGGCTCAGTGAACCAGGGGGCGGAGGGCCTGCGCCTCGCTGAATATCGGCATATAGCTGGAGGTAGAATATCTATTGCTCCAACAATGGAATTGGCAAGTTTTTGTGCTGCCTTCTCTGGGTCTGACGGCAGGGAGACAGAACTAATGAAAGGGGCTAGGGAATCATTAGTGATGTTTTTATAGTTCCTTTTACCCTCTCCCTGAGCCTGTCCCTTCTTGGATGGGTCTGAGTGAGAAAGGGTCAGTTCTATAGGTACTGCCAGGTGGTCTGTCCAGACGAGAGGTTCAGGCGTACCCGTCTTAACCCTGGGGTCGTTGGAAAAAACCCCATCCAGCGTGTGGCCTGCCCGGTGAGTTGGACCTTTTACCAGTTGAGAAAAGCCACAAGCTTCTAGGGGATCAACCAAGGAAGAGGTGTCTTTAGAGGTGAGGTCATCTAGGTGAAAGTTTAAGTCCCCTAAAATAGTAAAGTGGGGCTTGCCAACATATGGTTCCAGGATTCTGAACAGGTCACTGCTAAAATTTGATCTAGGGCCTGGGGGCCTATACATAAGAAGGCCTACCAAGGAAGCTGATGGAGATGAGGAAATAAAGAAATGCAGTACCTGGAAGGGGTCGGATGGTTCAGACAGAGCATTAATACGACAGGTAAGGTGCGACTGGTAGAGAATCGCCAATCCTCCACCCCTTCGCTTAGCTCTGTCAAATCTGTGCAATGCATAGCCCTCCGGGATTGCCATTAGAAGGTCGTGTCCTGAGGTTTCAGTGGCCCAGGTTTCCGTAATAAAAACCCATACAGGCCTTCTAGACATCACAAAGTCATGGAAGGCTACATTGTTTTTAATTAAGGAGCGAGCATTAATAAGGTATCCTTTCTCCGAGTGAGTGCATTTAGACGAGGAGCAAATAGTTTGAGGTGGATCGGTAAGCAGGGGGGAAGTATCTGGGCCCCGAGTACAGGCGTTGTGTGAGGCAATGAGCAGTAATTCCTCAGGGGTGTAACTATGATGGCATAGGAGATCACTCGGTTTCAAGACTGACATTTCCTCCGAAGTATAAGAATATAATACCTGAGGAGGTGGCTCGGGGTAATCGGAGCGCAGCCCGTCCTGCAGCCCGTCCTCAGCGCGGACGGGCTGAACTCTGGCGTAACTCGGCGTTTACCCGGTGTTCCCGCTGCGCGTGACCGCTGCGCGTCAGCATGGCCTCCTTTAAATAGACGACTAGCGCCCTTGTGACGCCTAGACCGTCCAACTACCTCCTAGCACCTTCGGGCGTGCCTCTACTACTCCAATATGGCCGTCGAAGTGCTTCAATGCCAGTAAGAAGTGTGCTCGTGACGCGGGACCCGCCCAACAGCGGTGCTTTAGTAGTTTTTATAGTGCAAGAATGTGGCCAAAGATATTAAGAACAGGGTAAAACGAAAATAAAACACAAATGATATCCAAAACAAGAAATTTTTAAAAAAGCCTCTTGAGTCACGCGATGCAGAGGTATCAAATGCAGCGTACTCTAGGTCAGCGTATCCAAGCTGCAACCTGATTTGCCCTCCTTAAATAGACGACTAGCGCCCTTGTGACGCCTAGACCGTCCAACTACCTCCTAGCACCTTCGGGCTTGCCTCTACTACTCCAATATGGCCGTCGAAGTGCTTCAATGCCAGTAAGAAGTGTGCTCGTGACGCGGGACCCGCCCAACAGCGGTGCTTTTGTAGTTTTTATAGTGCAAGAATGTGGCCAAAGATATTAAGAACAGGGTAAAACGAAAATAAAACACAAATGAAATCCAAAACAGGAAATTTTTAAAAAAGCCTCTTGAGTCAGGCGATGCAGAGGTATCAAATGCAGTGTACTCTAGGTCAGCGTATCCAAGCTGCAACCTGATTTGCCCTCCTTAAATAGACGACTAGCGCCCTTGTGACGCCTAGACCGTCCAACTACCTCCTAGCACCTTCGGGCGTGCCTCTACTACTCCAATATGGCCGTCGAAGTGCTTCAATGCCAGTAAGAAGTGTGCTCGTGACGCGGGACCCGCCCAACAGCGGTGCTTTAGTAGTTTTTATAGTGCAAGAATGTGGCCAAAGATATTAAGAACAGGGTAAAACGAAAATAAAACACAAATGAAATCCAAAACAGGAAATTTTTAAAAAAGCCTCTTGAGTCAGGCGATGCAGAGGTATCAAATGCAGCGTACTCTAGGTCAGCGTATCCAAGCTGCAACCTGACTTGCCCTCCTTAAATAGACGACTAGCGCCCTTGTGACGCCTAGACCGTCCAACTACCTCCTAGCACCTTCGGGCGTGCCTCTACTACTCCAATATGGCCGTCAAAGTGCTTCAATGCCAGTAAGAAGTGTGCTCGTGACGCTCTACTCTACTGATCGGTTTCTTGTTGGTATAGGGGCTACCCGTAGTGCTCTGTCTAAAAAATTGTTTCCTAGGGCTCTCCTGCCCGGCACAATGATAACATCGATAGGATTCGATGGGACACCTACACCTAGCCCACTTTCACAATCACTTGAATTCGGACTTGACAAATTCAGTGCAGCATGTCCATTTTTGCTTTCCCCTAACATGCCGGACAACATTGTGGGTATCGATATGCTTAAATATTTTCGTGCCACAATACGTTGTTCTCCGGAAGGTGTGCATGTTATTTCAAATAACAATTATCCAATGGTTGAGAAATCCTGTCTTGTCAATGAGGATGCTGCTTTGGCATCCTTACCTAGAGTGAAGAAGGAACACTGTTATTGTTATAATTTCTTGCATCCCATCATCACAAAGTCGTGCGAAAGAAATTGCAATATTGTAGACAGCAGGTTACCTATTTAGGTCATGAACATAATAGGGATAGGAAGGTCCAAGGGAATATTTACCGACCGCACACAGCTATGATCCCATAAGTCCAATGTATAACAACAAAAGATAGCGGTGGGTCAAAAGAAACAAAGAATGACTAACTATATAACTGACAACATGTGCTCTTCACTGAGATTTAGTGACATCACTTCACTAAAGTCTATAGGGTACTTCATTCATGACTGAAGAAAATACCCATCAGTAATCGACCTGTGGCGCCCTTTTCATCATGCTGGTTCCTTCAAACCACGAAGGAAAGTTGTTTTGCTCCAGTGTTGAATATGTTAGACTGGAGAGGAACCAGTGATTATTTTTTTTAGGCAACAGGAGGCTACTGTAAAGCAGTGCATATAGACTATGTGATAAGTGCAAAAGTGAATAATTGTGCTAATTATAAATTAAAATTAGATAGACAGGAGGAAAATATTTTATTTAGGACCTCGCTGCTTCTAAATCAATAAAAAAGTAGTGCGATTATAGTAGTTTTAACTAATAGCTACTAATATATTCTGGTCGACATGTTTCTTCAGATTTGCAGGACCCCAGAGGTATCCACTGCATTCCTCAGGACCTATGACGCTACTGCTTAAAAACAAAGTGATTTCAAAATAAAAATGGAAGTTTTTCACCTGGGTTTTTGAAGAATCATTCTCCCAGCTGGATTTTCCACATTCCAAAACGAACAGGGCACACATGTACAGTTACAAAGAAAGACAAACAATCAATTAGCATAGATCAGATGTCCAATATCTCACATTATTTGATACATCCTATCTACAACAGGAAAAACGATATTTCATTCGTTTTCACCTCGGTTCTGTTAATGTTAATTCAACAGTGATACCTTCTTGTGGTATCTATTCTCTCACTTACCAATTAATGCAGGAGAGAAAAGCCCCACCTCACCTGGCTACAGCGCAGGTAGTTGAAGCACCGCTCTGGGGGGAAAAAAGACGGACAAAGACATGTCAGCTACTGCTGACTTCACAACACAAATTACTGCTAGCTCGGTCTATGCCGTGGTTTTCAGATATGGACTGTATGGCGAATCCGAAGTATTAGGAGTCATGACAACATTTCTGATCATTAACACGTTGATCTAATACAGCGTTAAAGAATATAAATCCTCAAGCAAACGCTATGTTTTAAGAACCGAGGTTTATTCGGATCGTTAACACGTTGCTCTGTTAAAATTGTTGATCTAATAAAGCGTTAAAAGAGGGCGGGTTCTCAAATGACCGCTATATTAAAAAACGGGGATTTTTTAGATCCCATGTTGTCTCTTGTCACAGGCTCTCATGGGTTAGATATTACAAAAAATGCTCATCGATCATTTTCAGCGTGCATCTACACTATTTAGACTCAGACCTGCATTCGGAGATGACTTTCAGAGCGAATGCAGGCGAGTAAGACTATCAAGAGTACATAGGGGCTGCCTCTCCTACCTGTCCGTCGGTACTTCAGGCGTCCCTCTGGGCCGTTGGGGAGGTACCGCACGGACGAGGAGCTGCAGTATTTACTTCCTCATTCTCTCGTGACGTCATGACGTGACACGCGTCTTTCCGAGTCACGTGACCGAAGGTCTCATGGGAGTTGTAGTTTAGAATACACGATTCTCGGCGTATGGACTTCTCATTTGATATTCAATGAGGAGACTTTATATTGAAGTAATATCAGGACACTCTTTTAGACAACAAGTTGAGAACCAGGTCGAAAAAGGGGCTATTAACAATTATTTAAGCAGACTGTTGGTACGAAGAGGAAGAAGCACTTTCAGAGGGGTGGATAACATCAAAAGAGGCACTGTATTTACGAACAACTCATCCAGTGATGCCGTACTTTTATGTACTGCCAAAAGTACATAAAACTCAGAGACCACCTCCAGGCCGCCCCATAATATCGGGCATAGGGTCACTGTTGGAACCCTTATCTACTTTTGTGGATCATTTTTTAAGACCTATGGTCCGTGAAATGCCGACGTTCCTACAAGATACGAAGGACGTTTTGAGAATTCTACCTGATGTAGAGTTCGATATGGACCTTGACCTATTAGTATACATCCATCCCCCAAATAGAGACCCTCGAAGTGATAGAGACTTTATTATCAGAACGTGATCTAGGTTCCATCACGCCGGTCGCCTTTATCATGACCGTAGCGAATCCAGCAATGACTGAAAACTATTTTCACGGAAAGACGCGTGTCACGTCATGACACGCATGACACGTCAAGCGCAT
Source organism: Lissotriton helveticus (assembly GCF_964261635.1). Taxonomy (NCBI): domain Eukaryota; kingdom Metazoa; phylum Chordata; class Amphibia; order Caudata; family Salamandridae; genus Lissotriton; species Lissotriton helveticus. The sequence continues at coordinate 684,955,181 of NC_136059.1, forward strand.
GGTCTGCCTTGTCGCCAAATAGGCGACGGCCATCAAACGGCATGTCCAGGAGTGTGGCCTGGACATCGGTCGATAAGTTGGCAGACCTCAACCAGGCGTGGCGTAGAACCGCCACCGTCGTTGCCATTGCTCTGCCCAGTGAGTCCGTGGTATCCAGCCCATACCGGATGGAATAGCGCGCTGCATCTCGACCCTCCGCAAGGGCTTGGGCGAGTTTAGCCCGGGCCTCCTTCGGACATTGTGGCAGCACGTCCGCGACAGTGTCCCACAGGGTGTGGGTGTAGCGGCCCAAGAGGTATGCCGTACTGACTGACCGCAGTCCCAAGCTAAGGGACGAGAACACTTTCTTTCCGAATGTTTCGTACCTCTTGGATTCCCGATCGGGCGGAGTAGTCGGGAATGCGGTCTGGGAGGTGGAGGCCTGGATGACCAGGCACGCGGGGGTGGGATGGGTGGACAAAAAGCAAGGGTCGCCCGGGGCCGGGCGGTAGCATCTGGCCACGCTCCTATCCACAGGCTGACCTGTAGCGGGCTTGGACCAAATGCCCACAAGAACGCCACACAAGGCCTCATTAAACGGCAGCAGAGGCTCAGTGGAGCATGCCTGCGGTTAAAGGACCTCAGTGAGGAGGTTAGTCCTCACGGCCGCTACGGGGAGCGTCAGGCCCACGGCCTTGGCTGCCCGCGTCAACACTACACTGTAGGCAGCCCCCTCCTCCGTAGCCACTGTGGGAGGGGAGACAAATCCAGTGTCTGGCAAAGTGTCAATTCCACTGGCCTCCCCAAGCTCATATGTCCAGTCCTGTTGAGACTGGCACTCCTGTGCCAGAGGGTCCATAGACCCCACCCAATCACCCTCGTCACCCATCTCCTGTAGTTCAGCGTCAACAGATGGGGCCGGTTCGTGGAAATAGAAATTTCCAAATGACGTCGAGAGCGGCACCCAGCGGCGCCGCTCTGGAGCCGAAACCGAATCGAGGGTAGGAGTGGGGACGGCGTCGCGCATAGGCGGCACTGGGGGCGACACCCGCAGGGCCGGCACCAGCGAGGTCGTGAGGTCGACCGGCGACGACCCGAATCCGAAACCAGCGAGGGCCTGCGGTGCCACGACCGAAGTCTCCGGCGGCGCCAGGGCCGGAGCACCCGATGGCGTCGGAGCCGAAGCACCCGACCCTCTAGGCCCTCCGGCCGGGACTGTTGGGCCCGGACGCGCCACGGAACCCGGCGGAGGAGGGAGGGACCTCATGGCCATGAGGTACCGCTCGACCTCCCCTGCGTCGCACCGTGACCAAGGACCGGAAGGTGTGGGGCAGGTGGCGACGTCCACGACTCCTTCTGAGCCGCGTGGGTGGTGTCACCCGAACCCCCGGCCGCGTCATGCGAGCGTCGGGAGATCGATGACGTCTCACCGACCTCTCATGCCTCTTACCTGAGGAGGATCCTGAAGACCGATGCCGACTCCCGGAGCTACGAGGGCTCCGACCCCGCGACCTGTCCCTCGACCTCCTGTGGGACCGGGACCTGGAGCGGCGCGGGGCCGACTGCTGAAGCTCCAGTCGCTTACGGGACCACGCCCGCCTAGCCTTGGACGTCAGGGCCCGGCAGTCGGAGCAGGTGCGGTCGTCGTGGTCGAGGCCTAGACACTAAAGACACCGGCGATGGGGGTCGGTAACCGACATCAGTCGGTTGCATTTGGAACAGGGTTTGAACCCGGGCATCCCTATCGGCACCGTAGGAGTCAAAGACCCGATTAGAGAGATTATCAAAAAGATCAAAAAGTTAAGTCAAAAAATGACTAAGGGGTAGAGCTTCTCCGGATCTGCGCTAGCTGGCGCGGAAAAAAGAAGAACTGACATCAGCGCACGAGGGCGGCGTCTAAGTACTCCGACGACGTCATTCCGGCGCTAACGACGCCGACGACGGATGCGGAGCCGCGGACGGCACCTGCCGGCGCAAGGGGTATTGCTATGCAAAATTTTCCTGATCCAGTCAGACGTCTGGGGATATTCTAAGGTAAGGAATCTATCACTAACGTGTCTCTTTCTATATATATTCCAACAAACACAGATGCTCATGTGGAGGAGGCCTCACAGGCTGGTACCTGTTACCAAAGTGAAGGTGCAGCGGATGGGGCAGGCACACACTGCTGAAAATCCAAGGCCAAACGCATTTCGGGTTCCCGCCCTTGATCATTGGCAACACAAGGAGAGTACACACACAAAGGATGCAGTCAACTGGTTTATTTCAAAATAAGCCCCGGCCTCCGGGCATCATGATACTTGAAGTCCTGCAATTTCTTCCCCCAGTGGGTGTACGTGTGGCTCCCCAATTAATATATATCACCCCAGTGGGTTTGCACGGTGGTCTGAATCCCTTCCACCAGGAAGACCTATAGTGAGTTCCATTCACTCTCTTCTAGAAAAAATATCTTGATTTATCGAAATTTTTTTAATGGACTATGTCACCTCTTTACCATCCTACCTACGAGATAGGATGGACTACCGCAACAAAATTTAAAAAATCCCATAGAAAAAAGGTTTCATCATGGCAACAATATATGGAACGTCTTTATACACTTCAATTCTCCACCAGGATGGAATATCAGCTGTAAAACACTTCTTACAAACAAGATCTATACGTTTCTTAGAGTATTCAGAAATGCTGCTGGAAATGTTTACCTATTGCCTAACGCACAATATATTTCTCTTTAAAGGAGATCTCTTTAGACAAAAACAGGGGACCGCAAAGGGGCCCACCTATGCCAACCTACTAATGGCGGTACAGGAAGTTGATAACAGAGACACGGCTGATCATAGATTACAATAATGAAAATAAAGAGGTATAAAAGAAAGCATACAAAGAAATTGGAAAATATTAACCCTGGACGAAAACTTAAAGAAAACACTGTCCTCAAATCCAAGCATCACAAACAGGAAGACAGCTTCTTTGGGAGAAATCCTCAAACAGACCCATCTGGAAACTAAGCAACCGACAACATTATCTTGTCTAAACACCCCATGGTTTCTGGAAATGTTCAAAGTGTCAAGCATGTGAACATGGTCAAAACTCACTATTGTATAAACTTCAAAATGGAAAAACTGAGCGAATTCAAGAGCACATCATCTGAGAATCAAAATATGTGGTGTACATTTTAGAAGCAATTTGTAGGAAACATGATAATCAAATTGAAACTAAGAATTCTTCAACACCTGAGGGCTATCAAAAATTAAGACTTTTCCAACCCAATTGCTAAACATTTTTTGACTTTCGTTCAAGTGACAGCCACCAACTCAAGTACTTTGGCATCAAAATTGTGAAATATGGGTTTTGAAACTCCTGCTAAAAGGATACAAGATACATAACCTACAAAAGCAATGATTTTCCCTACATACAGTTATCTATGGTACCGTAGCATAACATGGCTTCACATATCTTGCACTTCAGGCATGCCCTGTAACTAAAATGCCCCTGCCAGTGGTAATGTCTAGTGAGCACTAAGTACGGGTACCTTGCTTCAAGAACCCATTGGGCAAGGCTGCAGCTGTGATAAATGAGTACTGGGCACAGTCAGCAGTCTACTCGCAGTACACATTTGGCACTAGACACAGATTATTGCCAATTGCCTTAGCCATTAGACTCAATACTAATAAACATAAGTAATTATTGCTTCTTAGACATGTCAAAATTGAACAGCTGCTGTCAGTCTCTAAAACAGTGTCCAATTCCTTTTGTTGACTTTTGCGTACTCTCTCAAGCATGTGTTTGGCTCATGAATGCTTCTACATGGCCCTCCCGCATCCTCCATTTTGAAGACCGCCCTGCTAGTTTTTTTTTTTTAATTGTTAGCAAAGTACTTATATCTGTATTCGTCTGCACATTCTTTTACAGTAGTCCATACTCACTGGATCCTTCAAGTTCCTCTTGCAAGGAACTTGAGTGTCTGTAACTTGAGAGTGTGCAGCATGCGTGTTCTGGAGATTGACATTTTAGCCACAGTACGCAAGTCATGATCTCTCCCCTTTGGATTCCCATAGAAGACAGGTGCATCTTCAAAACAGTTTACCTAGCATCCAAATGTGTTCACTACAACATACATGAGTAATTAGCCCACAAACTTTCTCTAGGGGCCAACCGCCGTGATAAAGAAAGGATACTTTCTCCTGGAGACTTTAAGATTCACCAAGCAGAGGACTAACCAAACTGTTCCAAAGCTGGGCGCCATATTAACAAAACTCACTCCACTGACACTTTGTCATGCCTATTCTTGCCACCTCTACTAATGTAATTTAGGTACTGCCTTTCAGAGGTATTTCTATCCGACCCCCATGTAAATCTCGACCCTACATCTGGGACGACCTGGAACTTTCACACTACTTGAACAGCTAGAATGGTTTATGCCCATCCGACGTGTGCAGTGATCTGATGCCCATCTGGACCCTAGTCGGGCTCTAGAAATTCTGAAATAAAATAAACCGGTATCCGTCTCTCTCTAGCGTGGAAAGTATGACAGTTCCTTATCACCTTCACAGCCTCAGAAAATCCAAAAGTAAGAAAATCATGGTTCTATTAAGCTAACCCCAGACTGGGTCCTAAAAGAATACCTTTGCCCAAATTGCCCGTAGGTTGGAGGGACACTGACATACCCCTGAGTCATCATCTAACTAGCTCGGTGGCATGTAGAATGATTAATGGCATACATTCCAAGTACTTATGCACGTACAGTGTAGGCACAAAAAGCACATTTAGGTAGAGATTCACTCGAAGAAGAGGGCATCAGATGGAGTGAAAATGATTAAATGTTTGAGAAGAAGTTGAAAGAGACTCACAAAGAAGTAGGAAAAAATATCCAAAGTCGCAGAGCAAATGTCACATCTAGAATGCACAAGGTGAACAGTTCAAATTAAAATTCCACCAAGATTTTGGAAGCAGAAATGGTCTTTACGATTTCAGCTTCATTTTCTAAAGTCTGCGCTATTAATCTGTTTGTGCATAACACACAGCATGAGTTCCATTAGTTTAGACTATAATTTAAAAATATGATTAGTTCTAGGAAACACATTGAAATGCTTTTCAGTTATTGCGAATGTCTGAAACAAAAATTAACTCTGAGCAATTAGTCTTGTGAAATCCAACTAATTATCCTGGGTCTGTTGCACATTATTTGATTTAACAGTTTACTGCAAAACCTGCTTCTGTACCCCCCCTTCAAATATGTTCCATAAAGCACAATACACATTGTACAAAAGTTATAGTTTCAGTGTTTCGCGAAGCAGCGCTGACAAACGGCCAGTTGAAAGGGTAATCTTTGTCTGCATGAGAAAGCACATTTGTACATGAACTCCGAAATGAAGCTGCCAATCACGCAGCACCATGCTCATCTAAACAGACAAGGAATAAAGAACATGACATGTGACCAGTAAATAATGAGAGAGCAACACCTCGAGGTCATCGGTCACTGAAGATTGCAGCAAATCTCACCAGATATGGCAACAGATTAAGCATGGGGAGAGACTGTCCTCCAACCTTAACCTGCTAAGACCTTTGAAGTCTTATGGTGACCTGTATTCTGCTCCCTCGCATTAGTTGTTAGCTACACTAATTACATCCTAACAGTGCGCTGGTGCCAGACACTGTTTAGAAGGCCTCGCTGTAATCGAATTTCGGTAGCACGGTCACTAGTTCATGCAGGTTGTGATGTAGACATCACAAGAGTCTACTCCCAATTTTTTACACATCATCTAACGTTTTGTCTAACATCAAAGGCGGCCCATTAATTGCAGACGCCACTGTCTTGGACTTTATACTCAAAGGAGCAAGCGGATGCCATGGGAAGACGGTTACGAGGTGAAGGGGAAGGCCTAAATGAAACTTCCCGACCACCGATGCGCCACAAACACAGGCACATTTGCCGTTCCCATGACACAAATGTATGTGACCGGCACCGAGCACCCTTTTGTACAGCAAACCGGCCTGCCTCGTGGTGGCAAGGCAGGGACCTAGTGCTGGCAGGCAGGGACCTAGTGCTGGCAGGCAGGGACCTAGTGCTGGCAGGCAGGGACCTAGTGCTGGCTGGCAGGCAGGGACCTAGTGGTTGCAGGTAGCAGTGGCCTAGTGGCGGCAGGCATGGGCCTAGTGGGGGCATGGGTGGCAAGCCAGGGCCTAGTGCTGGCAGGCAGCAGGAGCCTACTGGTGGTAGGCAGCAGGGGCTTAGTGGTGACAGGCAGCAGTGGTCGAGTGGCGGCAAGCCAGGCCTAGTGCTGGGAGGCAGAAGGGGCCTAGTGGCGGCAGGCAGGGGTCTAGTGGTTGAAGGCAGCAGAGGCCTCGTGGTGTCAGGCAGGGACCTAGTGCTGGCAGGCAGCAGGGACATAGTGGCAGCAGGGACATAGTGGCGGCAGGCAGCAGGGACATAGTGGCGGCAGGCAGCAGGGACTAGTGGTGTCACACAGGTGCCTAGTGGTGGCAGCCAAGGGCCTAGTGGTGGCAGGCAAGGGTCTAGTGGTGGCAGGCAGCAGGCCACAGGGGACTAGTGGTAGCAGGCCGCAGGGGACTAGTGGTGGCAGGCCGCAGGGGGCTAGTAGTGGCAGGCCGCAGGGGACTAGTGGTGGCAGGCCGCAGGGGACTAGTGGTGGCAGGCAGCAGTGGCTTGGTGGTGGCAGGCAGCAGTGGCTTGGTGGTGGCAGGCAGCAGTGGCTTGGTGGTGGCAGGCAGCAGTGGCCTGGTGGTGGCAGGCAGCAGTGGCCTGGTGGTGAAGGCAGAAGGGGCATAGTGGTAGCGCACACACGCCTAGTGGTTGCAGGCAAGGGCCTAGTGGTGGCAGGCAGCAGAGGCCTACTGATGTCAGGCCGCAGGGGACTAGTGGTGGCAGGCAGCAGATGCCTACTGGTGTCAGGCAGCAGGCCGCTGGGGACTAGTGGTGGCAGGCAGCAGAGGCCTACTGATGGTGGTGGTGGCAAGCAGGGGCCTGGTCGTGGCAGGCAGCAGGGGCCTAGTGGTAGCATACACGCGCCTAGTGGTGGCAGGCAAGGGCCTAGTGGTGGCAGGCAGCAGAGGCCTGGTGGTGGCAGGCAGGGGCCTAGTGGTGTCAGGCAGCAGGCCGCAGAGGACTAGTGGTGACAGGCCGCAGAAGACTAGTGGTGACAGGCCGCAGAGGACTAGTGGTGACACGCCGCAGGGGACGACTAGTGCTGGCAGGCCGCAGGGGACGACTAGTGGTGGCAGGCCGCAGGAGACTAGTGGTGGCAGGCAGCAGGGGACTAGTGGTGGCAGGCTGCAGGTGACTAGTGGTGGCAGGCCGCAGGGGACTAGTGGTGACACGCCGCAGGGGACGACTAGTGGTGGCAGGCCGCAGGGGACGACTAGTGGTGGCAGGCCGCAGGAGACTAGTGGTGGCAGTCCGCAGGGGACTAGTGGTGGCAGGCCGCTGGGGACTAGTGGTGACAGGCTGCAGGGGACTAGTGGTGGCAGTCAGCAGGGGACTAGTGGTGGCAGGCAGCAGGGGACTAGTGGTGGCGGGCAGCAGGGGACTAGTGGTGGCAGGCCGCAGGGGACTAGTGGTGGCAGGCAGCAGGGGCCTGGGGGTGGCAGGCAGGGGCCTAGTGCTGGCAGGCGGGGGCTCCTGCCTGCTCTGCTGCAACACTTGAAGAGTCAGATTATCCACGGAAACGAGAGGAATCGAAACAGAACCGTGGCAGGATTAGAGGCGAGGATAAAATAACTCTATTAACAAACTCAAATTCTTAAAACTCCTTTCCACTTCTATGATGCAGACACTGGACAATCGTCATCATATCTTTTAAACATAGCCCAAAGTATCATTGAGATACTCTCCTCTCCATGATTACTGAATGTGTTCTGCACAGGGTATCACCGTGCCGATTTTATATACAAGTCACTTTCCGTACTGTACCGTAAACTGCAAAAGGCTCATTAAAAACGTGTAGATTGAGGGAAATGTGTAATGCGGACTCAAGTTTACGGATTACTCGAAGAAATAGAGATACGCGAATTAAAATCTAATTAGTGATACTGGTGTATGATAATGTTAATCTGAGTGCACAGGACACGATTCATTTCTAGGTGCAGTGTGCAGTAATAACATTGCTGAGACCCATTCCACTGGTGACAAAATATTATAACAACAAAAAAAAAATCACACACTTACACATCTAGACTGCTTGGTAAAATATATGTTATTCCCTATTAATTGTAAAGTCGAAAAATGAACCATATACCTTCTTGCAGTGTGAAAGTCAACAAAGGCTATCTAGAATGTTGATTTTAAAATATTTATTTTTCAGGCAACTACTTATTTTATGAATATGTAACAGTTTAAAAAACACTGCAAGGGGTTCATTGCATTTAAACAGCTGATATACAGAAAACTACGGTCACAATACAGTTCATGGATGACAGCAATCAACAAATAAATTGTTTGAAGAAAATTTTGTTTTCTAAATCGATGTCTTATTACTGTTAGTAATTCATTTGGAACTCTGGGTACTTGGAAGACTGTATAACCTCAGCTGAGCAGACACTAGCTACGCTCACACCCACCTGCAGACCATGCCTCTCTTTTATAGGGTGACTGTGTGATGTGTATGCCTTCATAAGGCTTAACAATGTACCCTGCATCCCATAGAGTGGAGATGAAGAAAGGCTCTAGGTGGGCTGTTGGAGATGCAACTGCTCTGTTTCTTACATGGTTAAGGGTGGGCTGTGGAGTACCTGGGGCTCATTGCTTTTGCTTTTTAATACGAAGGGGCCCTGTACTGTAATACGGTCTCATTATGGGTCAATAAGGCTGAGATCCCTGAAGTTATTGCTGAAGGGATTCAGACTGCTGTGCCAATGAGCTTTGGAGGCTTGTAGCGTGCCAATGAGCTTTGGAGGCTTGTAGCGTGTCACCCACACCTGAACATCGTAGAGACAATGGAGATGATTATTAATGCAGACTGATTATTCCAATTTCGATCTCTAATCAATACAACACCAGGTGGACATCCACTCGGATTATTAATCACTCAGATTATTCATAACATCAAAAGGAACATATAGGTTTAAATAATTTGTAAATTAGTTTTTACCGTAGTAAATTATGAATTGCAAAAATTATATGTAAGCAAGACAAACTGGTGGATTTTTCCTTTGGATTGGAACTCACAACAGAGAGATTTCAAACCACTAATTACCTCATGTGATCAAATCTTGCATACGAGAGATTTCTATTTCGAATAAACTGCACTATAATGCAAATTGCACGGACAACAGATTGTCCCCACAAGGCATTGAGGGCATGGCGGCTCCTCAGCTATAGTGGAGGAGCGTCGCCTTACTGCTTTTGAGCAGTACAAACTAAAGAAAATACAACATTATAATAACTTTGAGTTATTCTCATTTTACGCGTTCTTTGAGGGCGGATGGGTGGGTGGGGCTGCTCTGCTCTCAGAGCAGGACAGGGAAGAAGTGGTTGACCCACTACTAAGTGTGAAATGATTGTTTGGTCGGCCCTCTCGGGCCACCCAAACCAGTCATGGGCATTTTCCCTGTTCTCCATGCAGGCTGCATTACAGCCCTTCAGAATTATGTCTCATGGTCATCATATGTACATGAACTGGCATTATTAATATTTGTGAACATTGTGCTTAGTTTTGTATTTTCAAAAATGTAAAAATTTTTTGTATATCTATATTATACTTACTGAGTATGATGAGGAATGTATGTTTGAATGGATGAGTGTGAGTGTGCCTGATGAACATTTTTACCATTGCATGAGTTTTTATGTAATTCTTTATCATTGCCTATCAATTAAATATATCTTTTCTACTCTTGTTATAAGAATACTGACCTGTTGTGTTTTGTACCCGTAATGTGCTTGAACAACCAGATGAGTTGTCATTGTTGTGTTTTGTGCCCACAATTAGTTTGAATATTCACTTGCCCAAGATTTCCTTTGAAACTTATTGTTATTATCCCTGATTTTGGCAAGCTACCTCATTGCAGGGGACCCCTCCTTTTTCAAAATAACATGCCCAGGCCCCCATTTCCTGTTTGAGCATCGACCCAGGACGCTCAAAATCAAACACAACGCTATATTGCAGTGTTGTGATTGGTCAGGAGAGCCTGGGTGCCTACCAATCACAACGCTGCATTGCATTGTTGTGATTGATATGGGGAGCCTGGCTGTTTTTCCAGACTTCCTACCCACGAGGAGAGGAGGAGCAGAGACGTGGGACCCGGCAGCAAGGTAAGTGTAGATATATATATTTTTTTCAACTAAGCAACCCCTGAGCCTCCCCTCTCCCGTGTCCGCCCCGCCACCCGCGAGTCATGCGAGCCATTACTGATTGAAGGATGGATTGTTAAGTGTATCCAAACTTTCTATGCCTAGGCAAAGCATACACTTCCTGTAACCCCCTAACATTCAACGTACAAAAAGGGGGACATTATATCTTTTAGGGACAACCTCTCGCTAGCCGACATCTGCAAAGCCACCCTCTAGTCAACTGCACACGTTTAGTAAACACTACTATATGGATATTCTTGCCCACCAAAAAGTGTTAAGAACTGAAATTTGTTCTAGACATCTGCATCATCTGACCGTTTGCTTTCGGGGAAATGATTTTCAGTTTATGCAGTTATATAGAGCCACACATTATATGAATGGAAAAAGTTACTTAAGCTGTAAACATCAGCTCATTGCATCTAGTGCTGCAGATTCACAAGTGGTCACCCTCTTCCCAGGAAGTGGACAGTGATCACAAATGTCTCATCAGCTGTTCAGTTACTTTTACCATCTATTCAATATACAGTACATCTTATACTTGTCTTATACTACTTATACTACTTACCCACTGAGGAGAAAACAATCTGAGGTGCAGCCTTTGTCCTTTTACACTGCGGCCTATGTAGGAGTCACAAGTCTTGAGACTAACTTCTTTGAACAAAAACAAGATGTCAACATCCAAACCCAAGACTAGATCGCAGGAATAAGCAGAAAATGTGATTCTACAGCCACCCATGCTACCAAAAGATCCTGACTATGTAGGAGGGCTGTGAACCCAGGAATCTGCTTTCGAAATAAATGTGCTTCTGTTTATTTTTCGTTAGGAAGCCTTAGACATTAGGATTACCTTGTTATCTTTACTAAAATGTTTTTTCTATTGCAAGAACCTTTCTACTTCTCCCACTTGTTCACGAAGTGAAACATGTATCAGCAAATACATCACTAAGGAGTTTTGTTCTCATTTGAACAATCTGGTCATTGTATAGACCTTCCCTTTGAAATCGTATATTCGACATTTAAGGTCCCGTACTGAGAAGATACTTGTGTAAACTAGCACCTAGAATGATTATTTGTCCTGATGACGGTTAGAGTATCCATGGTTCAGAAACCAAAATGTCATTGTCACTGACTGGAATTATGTAGCAATTTTAACTGTATATTAAATTTTAGAGTGTGACTGGAAACACTTTTCTTTTCATGATAACTTATTATGACTATCATTTATTTTTTATGTGTATTACAATTCGACTCAAATTTTGAGAATTGTTCTCTGTTTGACTCCATGAATTATATGCATATTCTTACGGATTACCTTGCATAAATAAACTTTTGTATACATATATGGATTTTCCGATCTAAAACTTTTTCCAATGAGATAGAATTATTTGCATGGTAGGACGCTATGATTCATATGTGGAGCCGTATTCAGATTTCAAACTAAACAAATAAAAAATTGCATAACATTTTCCAACTATTTTCCACTTTGGGAACACGCTTATGTGTTTTGTAACTTTTGTCCAATGTCAGAAAAATATATATGTCAGTTATAGACCAAGATATTTTGGAGTTGGAAATACAGCAAATGGAAGTTGAACTCGAGGTTACGCTGAAAAGATCTCCATGGAACCATGCACATTGAATTTGTCTTTATGGATGAAAACAGGACGACATTGGGTTTGATCATCAAAGGAATTAAGACAACGCAGCACAGACCCTATTTCCTTCCTTAATATATTCATGACACACTGTGCAGCTAAATGATAACTGGAAATTGCGTGCAATACCAAATCCTGATTATGTTATTGAATGCAATCTCTCTGTATCCTGAGAGACAGCTATATTTGTTGGAGCCAGTGTCATCTCTGTGACCGGAGGGATAGAAGGTAATGCATTTAGCCTGCATCTGTGGCATGTGGCTTACATATAGCATTGCTTCATAAAACTGAAGCAGTTGCCATTTGTGTTATTTGACATACAGCTCTGCTGTCCAATGCATCAGTTCAAGACATAATTGTAGTTTGTGAGATACAATTATCGTTTAAACCTGACCAAACACTCTTGCAGCCATGGGACAACTCTGCTGCATGAAGCCTGCTATCTAAAGCATAAGCCTGTGAACACTGTAAAAATTGTGAAAGCACTCAGCTTTCGAAATAAAGCCTGGAAAGTATGCTATCTGCAGATCTGCTCTGCCGTCTCAAGCCTCACCATCATAGAACAGTAGAATGCCAGATTACCCTACCATAAACCGAGTCGTCGACCACATTTGGACTAAACTCCAAAAAACTAGTGACTAGACAGTCTAGCAGCCCGAGACAAGACTCTTACCCACAGAGTGGAGTCATGTCATACACCGTGAGACCAGGCTTCCCTTACCCTGACATCACAGCAGAGACCACATCACACAATGAGACCAAACCACCAACTTTACGTTTAACAGAGAAACGCTTAAATACAACACCAGCATAGCTGCCAAGGTTTCAGATTGCTATGTGTGGCATTTTAATAAAATCAGTGTAATTATTAGGGACGTTTAACGACTATGAGTGACACTTTCTCAAGAACTAAATCAAGCAATGAAGACGGGGGAAAACATATAAATATCAGAAATTACACCTATTTGAGCAATGAGAAACTCTAAGACGATCTTAAAACTGCTGAAGAGCACCAGAAATGCAAGGGCACCAACGGGAGAAATACTGCGTGACTACAGTTCCCAAGAACAGAGGGCAGGAAAACACTGCAGCTGCTCAGATGATCTCATTGAGCTGATCATTCATGACTGCATGCTAGCCTAAAAAGCTGATTTTATAGGACAGCCGAGGCATAGCTGCCAAGTTTTCAGACTGCTTATGTGTGAGATTTCTATGGTTTTAGTGCACGTGTGAGTGACACTCTACTGCCTACTGTGTGGCAAAATGAGTGGCACTTTCTCACCAGTAGAAATAAGCAATTAAGTCCATATTCAAAGTTAAATATCACAAATTACCACCTTTTAGGCAACGAGTAACACTAACCTGACAATATTGTCCATTTTAACACCATTAACAGCCAATCAGAAGTAGTCTGACCCACTCAGTGCATTCTAACTCCACTGACAGGATCAGTAGCAGCCAGGCCCGTCCAGTGTTTTGGAACCCTGCACACTTCTAGCAGATCTACTCCTGATCAATACACTCTAACTGCCTTACCTCTTACAGATCCATCCCAGCCAGCTGAATTCCATTCTCGCTCCATTTGTATCCACCACAACCAGTGGGGCCCTGCCAAGTCCATTATAGACCATTTAACCCTCAACAGAACCATCCTGACCCTGAACAGTCCCATCTAGTAGCCTTGTCTTCCCAGTATGAGCCAGTCAGCCCTGCCTGGTGCATGCAAACACCATATCTATGCAACCAGTCAGTTCACGCTTTTTGGCCCCAGATACATCAACCAGAACCAGCCTATAGAGCAGGGTACCTGGCTGTTTTTTAATCTGCCTTATTATTGTAATGTCTCAGCACAACAATCACTCAAAGTTGGTATTTTTTCCCTCTTATGAGTGGCACATTTAAAACAGGAAACATACGAGTAAAAGCACTTGAAATTGTGTTGCAGAGCTGCTTTGATGGTCCGTGACTGATAAAGTAATAAAAGGCAGAAAGGTAGCGTTAAAAAGAAATACGGACTATTTTTATAGAGTCCTGTTTTTCATGTCTAGGCTTTCGAAGAATCTTCAAATATTAGTAAGTGCTGGGAAAGGGGGTAGTCGTACTGGCCTATCCCCCACCACCTTATCCCATTCATAGCACAATTTACCTGTGATGAGTGTGCTTCAGTAACTCACTGCCAGGATGAGTGCCAGCATGTCTTCATCAGGCCGGGCTGAGGGTGACTGGGAGGGACTCTTCTGAATATTGCACAGAAAGTGAGTACAGGCCTGGTGTGACCTGCCTTGCTTTAGAGCCTATGGGGATCTATCCGTTGCTGCTGAAACATGGCTGCCGCCCACCACCCCAGACCTCACACCGTATGCGGGACTTGGGACCAATCACCACCCGCCTCATCCCAGAATTTGACTGTCGGAATATAACTCAGGCAATGAGTGCATATTGTTATAGGTATAGAATGTGAATGCTCCTGATTCGTCAAGTACTGCGACTTATCGACTATTATTTTATTTTGGTTGTAATTTTATGACGTAAACACTTCAAGAGTTTATTAGAACGAGGCAAAGAGTGGAGTTGTGATAGCGATCCAATTAGTAAAATTGATATTTGAAAAAAGATATCACTGATGAGACAATCAGCAAGGGTGAATTGTAGGATTGTTTATATTTGTTGTCTAGCAATAATCAATTTGTTGAACATAAAATTGAGAAAAAAGAACATACAAAAATAAATGAAAACCTATGTTTCTAGTTTCCACATTATTTAAAATGCATGTACTGCTTATGCTAATTGGAAAAAAGACTATGAACGGGGAAGCGTAATGGAGTATGTTTTCTTTTTCCACAGTAGGTTTTTAAAAGTCTCTAAGATGGATGGGTGCTTAGATTTAAGGAAGGCAGTAATGTGGAAACCCGTCTTCTAACAATAAGGAAGAGTGGTTTGAAGGTTCCTCAAGTGCTGTAGCAAGTAGGCAAGAGGTAAAACCTGTTTGCATTACTGTGCAAGCGCCCAGCAAAGTAAGACTCTGACCCGCCCCTCAGACTCAGAATTTAGCTGCCCGCTCGCACCAGATCATCCACACTTCTCTCAGAGAGGCTAGCAGGCCACCAGAGGGAGCAGGATTCGATTTTGGGTGAAACAATGTTGACTTTGCTGAAAAACCATACCAACGAGGTCCCAAGGCCTGCAGAGAGGTCAGATAATGCCAAAATGCTTTACCAGCAGTGTGGCAATGTGCGGATTGAGCACTGTCCGCAAGGCTGCATTTAGGAGCACATTGTGAACAACAAAGGTATTGGAGATTTTTGAATGCATGACTAAGCATTTTAGTGCGGTAATACGGACACCAGCACTGGAATGCGTTAGTCTAACGCCTGATGTGTGGTACCTTGGCAGGGCTGCACCAGATGTACTGGCTTCATTGGTGCATATTAATAAATGTGCATTAAGCAGGTGCAGTTAGCATAATTTCTATAATTTCATGTTACTCTTGTTACATGAAAGTCCAGAAATTATGCTATTGTGCCACATCCAGTGATTACATGCTGTTCCCAGTACAAATTTACAGCATATGTGTAGTTGACTGGAAAAACTGACAGCAAATACAAAAGAACAACGTGAGCGACAGATCATGTCTAGCTGTTGTTCACGGTGATTTGGGGTTTTTATGGGCTATTTTTTTTTTTAGAGCAAAGTGCATCTATGCGTCTGAAGTGGGCATGAGGATGCATTTCAAGCTAAAATACAGCGCAAGATGCCAGTTTTGCTCTTCACGTAATAACACGTAATTTGGTGTAAATTTGCGAAATTTCATGTAATAACGGTTAAAATTATGTTCATTTCACATACCCCTAAATAAAACTGACTCACTCTCTTTTTGACAGTGGTTCATGTGTTAACATTGAAAACAGTGGGCTATGAGCACATTTTTGGAAACCATTTGGAAAAACCGACCCATATAACAAGTTTCCTTGTCTAATTTTCTCTTCCAATAAAGACAGAGATACAAGTTAAATACGTTTAGAGATAAAAAGACACCTAAGAGTAAAATTATCCATCGGGGGTGAGGGGGGGAGGGAGGTTTATTATCCTAAAGTGTTCTCGCGTGGTTGTATTCGCCTTTAAGCTCATGCCATACAAAAATTGAGGCGTGTAGCTGTTGAATACTATCACACATCCTACTGAGCCTTAAAGTTCAACTGCAAACAAATACAATTTTGGCGCAGAAAACGTTTTGTCTGAAGCACAACTCTTCCTTTTTATAACATTTTATTTCAATTACGAAATATTTTCTTGCCCGTGCCGGATGCTAGACAGCACACCATAATAAAGTAGAATTATTAACATTTTACGCAATGTTATATGCTCTTTTCTTGCCCTAAAGTTTGCACTAAGAATGTGCATATCCATTAAAATATAACGAGTATTCACTTCAGCCATGAAAGAGCAATTATATTTTTTTCAGTCCCATTTCCAATTACAAGAAATGTATATTGTTTTTTACGTACTTGCCAAATCAACTTTAACTGTTTTCGGAAAACCACTACATCCTACCACAAGCACTACTTTTCTTCTTTCTCCTAATGGTCAAATAAGAAAATTCCATAGATATCATCATGAAGAAGGGTTATTGTTTTATTTTCAAATATATTGTTAAAGGGAAGGGACACATCACCAGGCTCTGCGTCCTCTTTCCACCGAGTACAGCGAAAATTAAAGGGAGAGAACAAACACTACAGCATTTGTAGGCGACTTGGAGTTGGAGAGGAACATTTGTAGACAAAAGCCCATAAACCTATGGATCAGGCGAAGGACAGAGAGCCGGGATTGCAATCTAAGCCTTGGTGAAAATTAAATTATGAAAAATGATCCCTTTGGGCTCTTTTTTATGCAAACATCACACGCAAACTACCTCCAATCATAAATCACCTCACCAGCACCAATTCGAAACCCAGAACATAATTTTTTTTTTTTTTTTTGTAAGACGTTTATTAGTGTTCAAAAGTACAGTACATATAGCCAAGCCTACAACCCTGCGGGCCGGCTGCAAAAAGGCAGTAGATCTCGAGGGTGAGGGACTGCAAAGGAGGGCGTGTCGTTGCGCCCCTCTTGTCACCGGCAGGTGAAACTTCAGGTATTGCAGTCACATCACTTCCTTTCAGTAAATAAACAGTTTCATAAGTGACGTCTTGTTTTACAATTTTTCTAGAACTAAACCATGAATTCAGCAAACGAAACAGAACAGTTCGTATCGGCATGTCCCAATGTCGCTTCCGCAGCTGCGCCGCGTCGTGTCTGTCCTGCTTGCACGGTGCTAAAGTAAGACCCCGTCGCATGGTGCAGTGGACACTGATAATGTGGCAGCATATTAGTGGGTCAGTGGTGCACTCGTGCAAATAGACGCAAACTTGGGATGGGACAGCTCCAGTGGGTCGTGGTGCCTCGCCGGTCGCCTGCCAGGCTATTGGCGCGAGTAGTAGTCAAGTGGGGTAGCCTAGCTGTTGTGATAGCAGATGTCGTCTGCGCCTGGACTCGCCGTCGGGGGCGCGACTAATGGCTTCTGTCCGCCATGGCGTGAAGGGGTGCTGAGGCTACAGGTAGGATTCAGGAGTCCGATACTTCAAACATGTGAACATTTAAGGGGAAGGGGGGGTGGGTGGAGTGTACCTACGGGAGCGGTGCAACGGTTCAGAGCTGGGGGCGAATTGGAAGGTGGCATCTGCCGGAGAGCACTCGTGTGGGTGGCTGTCCTCGTCTGCGGCCTGCGCGCGCATGGGTCGGTGTCAAGGGCTGGGGGGGGGGGGGCGATACGCGATGGTGGCGCCGCCTACTAGCCTGTCGCCCCATAACCCAGAACATAATATAAGAAAATCATATATCTTTATTTTTTAGCTGTATATTAAAAACTCTGATAATATAAGAAAGCTCTTCTCTTTGCAAATATTAACTCAAAACATAATGTTAAAAAAGACACACATTAAAAGCATACAATTTCACAGATAAGGGAGAGCTTAAAAATATATTCTCTGAACAACAAAACAACAACCTGATACACTTTAAAGACAAGACAATATAAGTGCTAATATATCACATTCAATGTATACATAGGGAATCCTTCCTTTCATCCAAACCAGATGTTATTTCAAAACATTTTTAGATGAACCATCTATATTCAGACCAGGTGTTGTTTATGGTATTCTCTTAGATGCAGAAGCGACGCGTTTCGCCTTGAGTTGGTGAGTTGAAGAAGAAATCTATCTCTCCTTATTGCTAAAACAGTTGTCTTATTGAGTACACCACAAATGGGACAACCGAGGTAGGGGCCAAAAGGACCTCCCTTAATGCCTTTTATTCTTTATAACCGTCTATTCAAATGTTAGATCGGTACATATAGAACAGCAACCAGGGACCACCGCCTCCTTAGTTGTACTGTTTCGTGGGTCCAGATTGTTTAGACCACAGGAGCTATGGTCTCCACACCGTCAGTGGTAGCTAAAGGAGATCAGGTGTTCCAACTTTCACCGGGATCTTGCGTCTCCTGGCCTGCTCCTGTTTTCAAATGCGAGTGTTTAGAAATTAAATTATGCCAGCCTAATTTCGGGAATTTTGTTGCATCGAAATTAATAAAATTACACCATTATGCCACTTTGCGTAATTATGCCAGTAGCAGTATAAATGTAGGGAAATGCGCAATTTGTGGTAAAAAGTGGAAGGCGAGGGTCTGTTGTTCATATAGCTTTTTTATGTACTTTTTAGCACTAAATGGCAGGCTTGTATGTCACATAATTATGCACAATATTCCCAAAATGTTGCTTAATTATGCAAAAGTAAATTATGCATATTTCTCCCACCCTTAGAGTAAACACTGTCCAAGGCAGTTTCAAAATAGAATCACAACCTGAGACACAGACGTAAATTAAAGTTCACTATGTTGACATTTAGTCCCGTAATAATGGACTACATATTGTAATTCCATTTAATAGCGCTTACTACCCCTGATGTGGCACTGAAGTGCTTTACGCTGGGCAGCACGCCCTCCAGAACCCAAGGTTAGGAGTTCGTCCAGTGCCATTGTTTATTGATAGTGAAATTAATCTTGTGCGTTCAGCAAATCACAAACATTCGTTTTAATTTATTCTTAAGAAAACATCAAGGGTTAATCAATGCGAGAAACATCAAAATAATATTAAATACCTGATTTTCATCGTCAATGGATAGGTAAGCAAACGTGATACAGAATAATGGACTACAAACTCAAAATCATAAATACATTTAATTTCTTGACCTCTTTCAAAAAATTGCACTAGTACCCTCCCGGAAAAGACACATAAAATGTAAAAATCTAAAAGGGCTTTAAGAATGGCTGGATTGATGTACAATGGTATGATATGTTTTAACTATTTGTAGAGGATACATCTCACCCAGGAGGGTATCTGGGCGCCTGCTAAGAAGAGGACTGAGTTGGCCAAGTCTGAGGTCTAAATAAAGAGCCATGTCTTCAGTTTCTTGCATAATTCAAAGACTGAAGAAGCAATTCTGATATGCAGGGATAGTTAAGTCCAGGCCTTGGGAACAAGGTATGAGAAGGCATCACTGCCAGTTCTGTGGGTGCGGGGAATGAGAGCGAGTAGGAGGCCAGCCGAACGCAGTTTTCTGGTCAGGGTGTGGAAACTGATGCAGCTGTTGAGGTAAGAGGTACCTAGATAATGCAAGGCTGTGTGTGTGAGGGTGAGGAGCTTGCAGAGTGTGGATTAGTGGATGGGGAGCCAGAGGACTTCTTTGAGGTGGGAGGTAATTTGTGTGTGCAAAGGGAGCCTGAGTGTGAGATTATCTGTTACATTCTATATGACATGAAGACTACTGGTAAGCTGGGTAGTGGTGCCGACAAATTGCATTGCTGTAGTTCAGTTTGCTGGTGATGAAGGCTTGAGTGACGGTTCTCTGTATCCCGATTGTGAACCATTTGAAGAGTTTACTGAGGATTGTTAGGGTGAGGAAACAGGATGAGGCAACTATGCTGACTTGGCTTGTCATTAAGAGTTGGTAGTTTACCACTTTGCCCGGGTTCTTTTTTTGATTGCCCAGGAGGGGTGTTGGCCCGAGATCTGCTGACCACCAAGTAGAGTACTATACGTAAGTGTTTATGTTGAACAGCACCACTTCTGTTTTGTGTGTGTTGTTTCAGACGTTGGTCTTCATCCAGCTGTTGACTTCAGACATGCATCAAACAAAGTTAGTCTGGGTGCAGAGAAGGAAAGGATGAGCTGGGTGCTGTCAGCATAGGAGATGTTGCTGATTCTGTGGGATCCGGTGATGTTGGCAAGTGGTGTCATGTCGGCGTTGAACAGTGTGGGGCTGAGCAATGATCCTTCAAGAATTCTGCAGATGAGGTTGTCAGCGGTCAGGCGGACTGGGTGCGTCCAGTGAGAAAGGAGAAAATCCAGCTGAGAGCGGACCCTTATGTGCCGGCTTCATGAAGGCGTTGAATGAGGGTGGGGTGGAAGATGGTATCCAATAGTTTGAAAAGGATGAGAGCTTTAGTGTCTACTCTGTCCATGATCAGTCAGATGTCATCTGTGGCAGCAATGAGGGTGATCTCTGTGCTGTGGTTGGGTCCGAGTTTGGATTGGGTGGGGTCCAGGAGTTGGTTGATCAGGTGGTTGGGCAGTCATTTATAGATGACTTTCTCCAGGACTTTTGCAACGATACAGTAGCAAGTCAGCAGTTTGCAAATGTTTATGGGTTTGCTGGAGGTTTCTTCAGAAGGGGGAGGATGGAGGCATGTTTTCAAACATCTGAGGAGGTGGCTGTCATTTTTTTGTCAAATGTTTTTATTAACATTTCCGTATATAAAACATATCTCATGGTAGTGCATTGAAACTGACATAATTACATAGGTTTCAAACATTTGTACATACAGTTGGTTGTCCAGGAGGACATGTACTTATTACATAGTATGGTCTCTGCGACATACATTATCACATTGTTGTGTATGCCTTTACATATGAAAATGTATCTCCTTCCTTTTGACTTACAGTGTACCAACTACCGGTTGTGGTTCTTAACTATTAACTGGGGTGGTGTTCGTGAGGTATGGGAGTCAGGTGGGGTGCTGGGGTTGTAATGTATCTTGCCTGTGGGTACGGTACTGTCTTTCTGGCTGACCTAGGTAGTGTATGGTTGAGTTGTACGCCGTTACGTGCTTGCAGTTGTTTGGGGAGTAGTGTGTGTGCCTAGGGCCTGGGTCTGTGCTTGCGAGCCTGCTGGGAATTGCGACGGTATGCTTGGGTCATCATGCTCTGTTTGTTGTTTGAATTGGTGTAACAGTAGGATCCACTCCATGGATATGTGGCGTTTGCGTATTCCTTTTATTTCCTCCTCCCTTATTGCCTCCTCTTCTGCTGCTGCCCATTTGCCCACTGTTCCCTCTTAGGCTCCTATCGGGGGTCCCATAGGGACCCGCCAATGCATAGCTGACGATGCAAATCGGATTTGTACTTTGTATTGTTTCCAACTTCGGAAGATTTCAAGTGTGCACGCCTCCCATGTGTTTATGTCGGATAGACCCCTGAGGCCTCTTAGTGTCTCATGGATAGTGTTCCAATATGATCATATTGTAGGACATGTCCAGAACATGTGATGAAAGTCAGCGTCCGGTGATTGACATGGGGGGCATAGGAACGGAGTGGATGGATAGTATCGCTGGAGCCACGCTGGTGTTTGATATGCTCTGTGTAATATGTAAAATTGTATGTTTTTAAAGAGCTCGTTGCAGGACACCTTTTTGAGGAATGCGAGTGCTGTCTCCCATTCTTTTTCGTGTAACTGGCGCCCCAGTTCTTCGTCCCACGTCACCCGTAGCGCATCTAGTGGTTTGTTCATGAGCTCCCATATGGCTTTATAAAGCCAGGTGGCCAGGTGCGATCCCATTCACATGTGCATGATTGTGTATAGGACCGGGTGAGTTGCGGGTTCTGCCTCTGTCAAATCATGAAATGGAAGGTAGCTTGTTATGATCTGCCTATGAAGTAGAAATTGCCCGGAAGGAAGGTCAAATTCTTCTATTATCTGGCAGCCTGAGTTGGCCGTCCTCGAACAGGGATTCTATCTCTTTAGTGAGTGTTCTGTCCATATGTGCAGCATACGGGCTGTATAGTATGTCATTCGTCTGGGCCATCCTATTAAAGGCAGCAGAGGAGAATAGAAAGGCGCCCCTGCAGACATACGATGTATTCTCTGCATGCAGTTACGAGCCTCCGACACCTGTATTGGGTATGTGCGCAGCAGTTTAGTGCCTGGCAATAACAATCAGCGAAGCTCCAGAGTGGGTATGGGGTCCGCCGCTGTGTGGGTTTCACCTATATGTATGCCCGCTGTCCAGTAGGACAGCCACTGTAGTTGCGCTGCCAAGAAATATGATTCAAAGGAAGGTGCACTCAGCCCTCCCTGGTCAGTGAGCAGTTGTAGCGTGGCCAATGCGATTCTATGTCTGCCAGTTCCCCAGATTAGCGAACTAAGCAGTGAGTCAAGGTCCCGGAAGAAGGTTTGGGGTGGGATTACAGGTAAATTTGTAAAGTGATATAATAATCGCGGAACTATTATCATTTAGACCAGGGCCACCCATCTTATCGAGGCTAAGGGAAGGTTCTTCCAGAATCCTACCGCTGATCTAATCCAGTGCTCTGTGGTGATTGCCTTCAAATATATCGGATGGGGAGTGATACAAGCAAACTCCCAGGTATCAAGGGGTGCCAGCACTCCATGCTATTTCCTGCTCTACTATACTAACGTCCTGAGGAGTAAGGTCTGGGTGTAGTGGATATACTGTAGATTTGTCCCAGTTCACTCTGAGTCCCGATGCTTCTGCAAAGTCTGCAAATGTTGTCCATATGGACGTCAGGTCTGCTGTGATGTCCTGTATATATATCAGTAAGTCGTCCGCATACATCGAGACACTATGTGTTGTGTCCGCCATTGGAATGCCCCAACCCTCTCCCTCAAGGCGTAATCGCATTGCCAGTGGTTCTACTGCGAGGGCAAAAAGTAGAGGTGAGAGTGGGCATCCTGTCTCGTGCCTCTTTCCACCTTAAAGGAGGGTGATATGTATCGCCCCACTCGTATTGGCGAGGTAAGGTTATTGTACAGGAGTCGTGTGTATGCTATTAGAGTTGGACCTATCCCTATCCGTTGGAGGACCGTAAACAGGTATGGCCATGTGAGAGTATCAAATGCCTTTTCAAGGTCTAAGATGAGAGAGGCCGCTCTGGGGAAGGTGACACCCACTAGATCTTGTACATGGAATAGTTGGCGCAAATTTTGGGATGTGTTCCTTCGCAAAACAAACCCACAGTGGTCTGGGTGGACCAGTGGTCACAGGATCTGCGTGTATCCATCCGCCAATATCTTCCCTAATATTTTACAATCAGCTGATAGCAGAGTGATGGGTCGATATGAGGTCAGCTGTTGTGGTTCTCGTTTTGGTTTTGGGAAGGTTACTATTACTGATTCCCTAAGGGATCCCGGGAGGTCTCTCCTTTCTAGTTTGTCTGTGAACATCTACGTGAGGCGGGGAACTAACAATGAGGAGAAGGTTGCGTAATATTCCAGGGGGAAGCCATCCATCCCTGCCGCTTTGTTGCGCACCAGGGCATGGATTGCTTGGGTAATGTCCATTGACTTTATCTCTGTCTCTAGTGCGGTCTTCTCCTTTGCTTTAATTTGTGGTATAGTCAGTGGGTTTGGGAATTGATCTATTGCTTCCTGTCTGGCCTGTGCAGGAGCTCTATATACCGCAGTATAGTATTGGTGGAATAGCTGTAGTATTTCTGTTTGGGATCGCACTGAATTACCGTGTGGATCTAGCACTTCAGTGATTGGCTTTAACTCCGTGTCCTGTCGAGCTAGACAGGCTAGTATAGTCCCTGTTTTATCCCTCTCCTTATGTACCCTAGTTGCGTATGCCTTAAAATTGTACCAGCGTAGATATAAGGTAGCGGCTGCGTATATTTTTTTTGCTTCAGCCACCTGAACTATGGTCGCTGTGTTCGCATCTTCTTTTTTGGTGAGGGCTGCTAGTTTCGTTTCATCTTGTGTCAGTGTTCGTTTTAGTGTCCTTTTAACCCCTACTATTTGTTTTATACACTCTCTCCGGGCTACTACATTGAACGCATCCCACTCCAGCAATTTGGGCATCGCTGTTCCTGCATTGTTGGTGAAATATTCCTGTATGATTTACCCCATGTTCGTGTTTGAAGACCTGGTCCGCCAGGCATTCCCGTGGTAATCTCCAGGTGGGTATTGGCGAGTGGGGAGGTTTCTATTGTAGACTTAATATATGGGCGTCATGGTCAAAGAGGACCCGGCCTAGATAATCAGAATGCTGAATTTTGGGGACCAGCGTCTCTGTGCAAAGGAATCTGTCTAGTCGTACTCCTAAATTGTGTGGGATGTAGTGGAACGAGTATAGCCTGGTTTGTGGATGGCAAGATCGCCAGGCGTCTGTGAATGCCCAGTGTGTGACCCATGTCTGATAGCGTTCCGTTTGTTTGTGGGCAGGAGTGTGCGCGGGTGGGGGGTGGGATCTGTCTAAGACAAGCTCCATTACACAATTATAATCGCCTCCCAATATCCACGGAATGGAAGCACATTGGGCTAGGACTCCTGTAAGGTGATCCCAAAACCTGTCTTGTTCGGTGTTTGGGGCGTATATACTACCCAAAAGTATTGGTTGTCCCTCTAGGAGTCCCTCTAATAGGGCATACCTCCCCTCTCTGTCCACTGTTCTCTTGAGTTCTTGAAATGGGTGTCCCGATCGGACCCAGATCAGTGCCATTCGTGCATAGGCAAAATATGATGTAGCACATACAGTCCTGGGCCATCTAGTACTTAATTTGTCTATTTCCCGCTCAGTTAGGTGTGTCTCTTGTAATAGAGCAATCTGTGCGTTTTGGCGTTTGGTATAGGAGTAAACAGCGTATTGATTACTTGGTGTGTGTAGGCCTCTAACATTCAGCGTTAAGAGGCAAATATCTGTGGTCTTTACTTTGTTAGCCCTTTCACACTATCTACGAGGTCTGGTGTGTCATGTCCCGGCTGGACAAAGGTGTCCAGTGGTTCCCCATTGAAATGGTGGTCATGTGTTTACCGTTGTACTTGCCCGCCTGTATAATGTGGTGAACCAGTGATGTAAGATACTTTGAAGGGAATGGGTTAAACTTAACAAGGGGACCACATCCCAATTGTGAGGACCTACCCACACGGCGGTACGTCCAAACTAGACATACTATGATTAAGTTCATTCATTTTAACCAAGGGGCGGGGGGTCTTGGTTCTAAGTACTAGCAATGTGTTTTCTATGTAGCCCTAATGGATCGATGAATTGAGCATGGTGTCGGAGGTTTCCTTCGTCAGGGTGCACTGGAGTCTCGCTAGTGTGGTCCTATCCCCTACTCTGAGTCATCTCTTGTTTGCGGGTGTGTGCAAGTGTGTTTCCTTAATTCCTTACTGACCAATAGTGGGGTGGGTGTGATGTATTACAGGTCTCACTACAACCAGTGAATTCTATCATATAAAAGTGTCCGCAGTCTTTGGGGTCACCTCTGGCATGGTAACCGAGCCCTCACGGGACGTATTGTTGTCTTCTACTTCATCTTCTGATGTGAAAATATGAGGGCCCCTCTTGCTGTCCGAGCTTCCCAGGGTAGGTCCAATTTTTGCTGCCTCTTGGAGGGCTCTTTGGCGTTCCGAAGGTTTGGCGGGGCCTCTTACTGATGTCTCCATGCGCTGTTTGGACTGCTTTTTGGGTGGATCTTTTCGAATGTTGGTGTTTACCTTTGGAGTCTCGTTTTTTTCTTGCATGATATCTCGGGGTCTCATATTTTGTGGATGCTGTTCCACCCAGTCATATGCATCTTTGGGGGTCGTGAAAAAGAGGGAGCGACCCTCATGCATTATTTTCAGCCGCGCTGTGAAGAGTAGGGAGTATTGGATCGCTTTTTTCCAGAGCATGCGTTTAACTTCCAGGAACGATGCCCGTTGTCGTTGCACTGACCCGGAGCAGTCCAGAAACAACATAACTGTCTTGTCTTCTACTTGTATGGGCCCTTGTTGCCTGGCAGCCCTAAGTGCAGCGTCCCTGTCCCTAGAGGGCAGGAATTTTAGTAATAGAGGTCTAGGTGGATTTCCTGGAGGTGGCTTCCTTGCCGGCACTCTGTATGCTCTTTCCACTGAGAAATACGGGGTTTGCTCTGAGTCCGGAGTGAACTATTTGAGCCAGGATTCCAAATAGCAGACGGGATTTGGGTACACCACTCTTTCGTGCAGATTTATCACTCTAATGTTGCATCCAGGGCTTTAACTCTATGTTGGAGTTCTGTCAATGTGTCGTGCTGGGTTTTGATTTGGGGCTCTATAGTCTTGAGGGTTTTGTCTCCCTGTGCGACCCTATCTGCAAATTTTCGATGGTCATCTCTGAATAGATTGAGGTCTGTGGCTAACGCTCTAAATCTGTCTACCATTGTTACTCGTGAGTGTTCAATCGCCTCCAGTACTTTGTCCAGTTTGTCTGACATTGACACTGGTGTCGTGGTGTCCTCTTCCACTCTGGGTTAAGAAAAACAAGGGTACCCCGTTAGGCGAACCTGGGGTTATAATGCACATAAAAAAACAATGGTTCAGGGGTGGCCTAACTAGGTCGAAGGGGGGTTATTTTTCAGTCATTAAATAACTTAGGGAGAAAAGTATGTAGGGCAACATGTGCAATTTTTAATCAAAAAGGTTACAATTTTACAATTTTCTCAGACATGTTCAGGTGCTCACATGAGTGACAGAGGTGCGTAACGTGACTAAGTGAAGGTGAAAAATACATGGAGTATCCCAAAAACAACAGAAAACCTATGAAGATATATATACAATGAGGAATTTTCAACGGGGGGACAACGGCGTTTCGATCTTTGCTTCGTCAAGATCATCATCAGGACAGGGTGAGCAGTCTGAAATCAATAGGTGAGGGGTGTACAGCCCTCTTTTTGGTGATTCAGGTTCCTCAATGGGCTACTGGATTATGAAGGGACATAGAGTTCGCTGGGTTTGGGGACCTGTCTACTAATTGGGGAGGTCGCTCTCTCCAGTTACGGTCCGGAATCCGCTAGGTTAATTACTGCCTTGACCTGGATTGAATCGCCGTGTCCACGAGCGGAAAGTAATTCCTTTCCTCTGCCGCGCAGCAGTCGCCGAGGTAGCTGTAGCACATCTGTCACTCATGTGAGCACCTGAACATGTCCGAGAAAAATGTCAAATTGCAACCTTTTTGATTAAAAATAGCACATGTTGCCCTACATACTTTGCTCCCCGAGTTATTTAATGACTGAAAAATAACCCCCCTTCTACTTTGGACCTAGTTAGGCCACCCCTGAACCATTGTATTTTTATGTGTTCTTCCATTCTGGAGTATTTT
Source organism: Lissotriton helveticus (assembly GCF_964261635.1). Lineage (NCBI taxonomy): Eukaryota > Metazoa > Chordata > Amphibia > Caudata > Salamandridae > Lissotriton > Lissotriton helveticus. The sequence continues at coordinate 684,982,569 of NC_136059.1, forward strand.
GTGGACGGGGAGGATTGTCTTGTGTGGGCTGGCGTTTGTCGGTTCTCGGTTGCACGTTGTTGTCTCATTGTTGAGGTCGGTACGGCCACTGGGCGTGATTCGTTGGCTGTCTGTGTCTCCTCATGTGTCGTACGTTTATTATTATTCTTTTTTTTATCCTCCTGTTTGTTTGTTTTTTAGACGTAGTAGCCTCTTTCTCTATTTTGGCTGTCTTTCTGTCTCCTTGCTCTACGGTGTATGCGCTGTTTGTAGCTCCTTCCCTGTCCCGCCGCGCCTTGAGTCCTGGCGCCGATTGTCGAGGTTGATCCCCTTGTGAGGTGTGACAGTGGGTCTAGAAGGGTGGGAGGAAGAATGAGAGGATTCTCTCCGATCTACTCGTGATAGCTCCTTTTTTTTTAGCGGGGTGTTGCTCCTTTGAGTGGGAGAGGGGGGGGCTGGTTGGTACTCCTTGTGCAGGTATCACTTGTTCAAAAGTAGCAGTGGGTACTTTCCCTGCCTTTTTCCAAGAAGTTGCGCGGTTGTGGCCCGTGTTGACCGCTGAGGGTTATTTCTGCCCTTTCTCTGTCTCAAGGGTGCCAGGAACCAATTGGTGACACGGGCCCTCCTGAAGCCCTGCCGTGACGCGACGCGACTCTCACCTGGTGCCTGAGAATGCATTTCCTGATATGTCTGCCTTGGTCCAGGATCCCCGCGATGTCCCCCCCATTGTCAGGGTCCTCTTTTCCTGCCCCTCTCTCCAGGGGCTGTCAGCTGTGCAAGTGATGCTTCTATGCAGGACTCCGGATAGCTGTGTTGGGCTTTGCTACCACAGAGTGGCCCTCAGCACTTCTCTGTCCCAGTCTAGCAGTGTGTTACCCTCGAGCCTGCCCGGCCGTCACGTGTCTCTTTCCTGCCCGCTGCTAGGTTGGGCGCTGGCGTGCACTGCCTAATGCCTGCCAGGTGCAGGCCTAGTCACCCACCATGTCCTTGGGGTTGGTTCCCCAGCGTCTTCGCGTAATCGGAGCACCAGCCCCCTCGCTGCTGGTCCCAGCCCAGGAGCTCACCTGCAACTGCTGTCTTTGAGGTCTCTGCTGTTGTCTGCCTCAGCCCCTTCGATCGGAGCTGGATCTCTCCTCCCCATCGCGCTCTGGAAGCATCACAGAGCCTCCCCTGTATTTCCGGGTGCCGCCATCTTGGGGAAAAAGCCTCCAACACCAACAGTTCTCACATCAGGTATTTCCGGCGTCCGCTTCTACGTCGCTCCCATCCGACTCTGCTATTTCTCAACCGCCCGTGCTCTGGGCGTCAGTGTGGGGTCACTCTCCTGCGCCGCCGGCCTCGCCGTCTCCACAGTAGATAGCTAGGCGTCGGGTGTCGCCATTTTGTCACCGCCCTGCTGCTCCCCATGTCTGTCCTTGGACAGTATCTGCTATTCTGTCCCACTGATCGTGGCAGATATTGGGTGTTGGGGTCCTCACCGCTCACCGAATAGTGCTGACTCAGTGAGCGGGAACCGCCGGCATCAGTAAATGCCTATAATTTGGGCTGCCTGCCGGAGCTCTATGCAGGCGCATCCTCCATCGTGGCTGTCATAGCCACGCCTGAGGAGGTGGCTTTCATGATGGAGTTGTTGATCATCGGGGTCAGGGCTGTGCAGTTGGGGTCAAGTTCTTTGGTGATGATGTAGTGTGGGCAGGGAACTGACAGAGCTCCTCGGTGAATGGACTTCATGATCATTGCAGCTTCTGCCTTAGTGATGATGGGCCAGAAGGTCAATCAATCAATCAATCATAGCATTTATATAGCGCACTACTCACCCGGAGGGTCTCAAGGCGCTGGGTGGGGGGGGTCGGGGGTCCGCTACTGCTCGAACAGCCAGGTCCTGAGCTGCTTCCTGAAGGCGAGGTGGTCCTGGGTCAGGCGGAGGTAGGTCGGAAGGGAGTTCCAAGTCTTGGCAGCCAGGTAGGAGAAGGACCTTCCTCCTGTGGTGGCTCTTCGGATGCGGGGGACGGTGGCGAGGGCGTGGCTGGTCGATCGAAGCTGGCGTTTGGGAGCGTAGAAGTTGAGGCGGCTGTTGAGGTATCCTGGTCCTTGGTTGTGTAGGGCTTTGTGTGCGTGGGTGAGGAGCCGGAAGGTGATTCTCTTGTTGACCGGGAGCCAGTGCAGGTCTCTCAGGTGTCCGGAGATGTGGCTGCGGCGGGGGATGTCCAGGATGAGTCGTGCTGAGGTGTTCTGGATCCGCTGGAGTCTTTTCTGGAGTTTGGCGGTGGTTCCAGCGTAGAGGGAGTTGCCGTAGTCCAGACGGCTGGTGACGAGGGCCTGGGTGACCGTCTTCCTAGTCTCGGTGGGGATCCATCGGAAGATCTTTCGTAGCATGCGCAGGATGTCGAAGCATGACGAGGAGACGGCGTTGACTTGTCTGGTCATGGAGAGGGAGGAGTCCAGGATGAAGCCCAGGTTGCGTGCGTGGTCTGTGGATTTGGGTGCGCTGCCCAGGGCGGGGGCCACCAGGAGTCGTCCCAGGCGGAGGGTGAGGATCCCAGGATGAGGACTTCCGTCTTGTCCGAGTTCAGTTTCAGGCGGCTTTCCGACATCCATTTGGCTACGTCTGTCATCCCTTCGTGCAGGTTGGCTCTGGCGGTGGCGGGGTCGTTAGTGAGGGAGAGGATCAGCTGGGTGTCGTCGGCGTAGGAGATGATGTTCAGGTTGTGTTGGCGTGCGATGGCTGCGAGGGGGCTCATGTAGACGTTGAAGAGTGTTGGGCTGAGCGAGGAGCCTTGAGGGACGCCGCAGATGACTTCGGTGGCTTCCGATCTGAACGGGGGGAGGCGGACTCTCTGTGTCCTTCCGGCGAGGAAGGAGGTGATCCACTCCAGTGCCTTCTCCTGGACTCCAACGTTGCTGAGGCGCTGTACTAGGGTACGGTGGCAGACAGTGTCGAAGGTCATGACAGTGTCCGGGGGGGTTTGTCTCATTGGGCAGGAGTGCTGCGATGGTGAATGGGTCCAGCTGGGGATTGAAATGCTTGCAGATGCTTCTGATCCTATCGCTGAAATAGTGGGAAAGCTGGGTACAGAGGGCCTGAGATGGGGGTGATGGTTGTTGAGCTGGCTGTGGGTAAGGGGAAATTCTTTACGATGGTAAAGCTTTGGTGTCATATGTGCTGTTCCAGATACGTTCAGTCAGTGCTAACAGTTTGGTGAGTCTGATTTGCTGGTGTTAGAACCTGAGTGCTGACTTGACAGGCCTTTGCCAGTTTCGTTGTGGATCTGTCTCAATCTACATTCAAGTTGCTTGCAGTGGTGCTTGATGAGTCTAAGTTCTTCTGTGAACCAACTCGGTTCAAGCCTGCTTCTGCTGGTGTTTTTGAGCGGGCCTAGGGTGTCAGCACAGAAGGTTATCCAAGTGATAAGATTGATGATGGATTGCAAGAGGTCGTCGTGTTGTAGTGCTTGGTGGACTTGGAGCTATGTGGTTCATGTCTCTTCTCATATCCTGTTCATTTCTTACAGCCGTTTTAGGAGGTGCTGTTTCACAACGGTGGGGGATGCGCAGGTTGAAGTAGATGAGTCTGTGGTCAGTCTAGATGAGGGGGTTGGCTAGTTCACCGAGATGTCATTGAAGCTAGTGAAGATAGGGTCAAGGAGACGCCTGGCAGCATCAGTGTGGTTCTTTACTCGTTGGGTGAGTGAGTGTGGTCAGGAACTGCAGGAGGTTGTTGATGTTAGGGTCCATGAGGTCCTCTAGGAGATAGTTGAGACTGCCAAGGAGGATGAAGAAGTTGGAGACAAGCACTAGGGTGGCAATGAAGTCTGAGATGGAGTTGCTGAAGTCGGATATTAGACCTGGCAACTGGTAAATGGGAACTCTCAGGATGGAGTTGTTAAAGATATGCAGTTTAAAGGTCAGGTGTTCCAGATGGTTGCTGCAGTTTGCGCACGTAACACAGTAGTGGATATTTTCTTTAAAATGATGGTTAATCCTCCTTTGGGTCAGTAGGTCCGATCTTGAATCTGGGCAGCTGGGGGGGTTAGCTGTGGGGACATCAGGGACTGAAGTCAGGGTGAGCCATGCAGGTGTTCCCAGACTTCGATGGCTTGTCTGATGAGCGAGTGTGCTGAGAAGGAGGCTGGTAAGGGAGGGCTAAGAAGTCTGTGAAAAGGTGGTATGGGGTGAGTGGTCGTGTGCGTCAGGTGGTTAGTGGCAGATATAGGCCAGGGCAATGTGGGCAGGGGGGCATACAGGAGAAGTGGCAGGAGTTGTAGGAGAACATGTCTTCTGTGTTGGTCCACCTGCAGTTCTGGGAGAATGGTTCAGGGCTTGGGGTGGTGCTGTAGAGCAATGCCTGGATAAGTGGTGCATAGGAGTAGACATGGGGTCCTAGCGCTAGGTGCTATCACAGCACGGACTGGTCCAGACAGATCAGTTTGCCTTTTGTGAGTTAGCAGCACGGCCACTGCGCATCTGCACTAGGGCTGCCAATAGGTAGGAGTGGGACAGGTGGAGGAGTTCCTGGGGCAGTGGGCAAGGTCGGTGCGAGTTGAGAGAAAGCAGGAGAAGGTGGGTGCTGGGAAAAAGGCAGGAAGACTGCAGAGCGGGGAAAAGGCTGAGAATGGGGGGTAAAAAAGGAGAAAAATAAGAAACAAGCAAAAAAGGAGAGAGAAAAGAGGCAAAAAGTGCAGGCGAACAAGGCAGAACATCTTAGAAGGTGTGTAGGAATGAGTAAAAAAGTGGGCAGGGAGCAAAAGGGCTGAGGAAGAATGCAAAGAATTAAAAGAAAAAGTGGACAAAGAGGCAAAAGAAAACTAAGACAAAAGACAAAAGAGCTGAAAAGAATAAGTCACTTATCTTTGGTAATGCATTTTCTGATAACCATAAATTACACACCTTGTGAATTTCCCCAGGCACCAGATTGGATTCGGAAACTTTTGATAGCAATTTCATGGTGCGTCGGTAAGTGCCACCTCAGTTGTGAAGTTGGGACCACTATATATGTGCCACTTCCACGTGCTAACATCAGTTTCATTCTGATTTCTGTCTGCACTGTCAGACGTGAATACTATAGAAATTCAAATACCATGGTGCAGATCTGTAAATTTGGAAAAAAGAGCCTAGGATAAAGCCTTGTTAGACACCTACCTACCTGGTAGAGGGGTAAGAGTTGATGTCTTTGAGTTCTACGCAAATGAGAAAGAGAGGTAAAATGTGTGCTATGTGTGCTAGGCTTATGAGGTATATTAATTCTTAAACAGAGAGGAGAATAGCATGGCTCAATGGACTTTTGAATGCAGTAACCTGAGTTTTCCAATCCTGGTCAGCCAGTATCACCCCTGAGGTAGCAATTTATTACCTCACTGAAGGATTAGAGCTTACTGGAAGGACCGAAGCACCAGGTATTCCTGGGCATAAGGGGTATTGCACATAACTGAAAGACAAAGAGACACCAGGGATTAATGATGGCTATTAACCCTTTAAGTGCTGCCGTCGGCCAACGGTCGTCACGGGCACTACCTCCCCAGTGCTGCGTGCGACCGCTGGACGTCCAGTTCAGCACTGGATAATGGACAGCGCAGCACTGGGGAGGTTTATTTACGAAGCTGCTAAGGTGTTAAGTATGTATTCACTAATGGAAGCACCCACATACACTCTTTCCTAGAGGATGTCCCCAAAAATATGCTAAGATAAGCGGTCTGTGGACTGTGGAGGGAACACTTAAGCATCTCCACTAAGGGGAGAGGAGATAAAGGAGAAGCAAAGGTTACTAGGTTCAATGTGTTAAATGTGTTGCTACAGCTATGTCCTTTCCTGTTCATGATGCGGTCTGTAGTCCTCAGTGCTAGCAGGAGAACAGCACCACATGTTTTGGAGCAACTTACTGGAATTAAACTCCTGACTCACAGGAGGAAGTTTTCAAAGCACGCAGGGATAATGTCTTACTCTTTCGGATGCATGAGGATTTTCTACTCGTAATGCAGCAAGTATTGTACTGCAAAAGGTAAATCTGTCAGTGACTGGAGATGAGACCTTGGTAATCCTAATAAAAATCAAAGACTTTGTGGAGCTGGAGCAGTAGATCGCGGACCTAGAAGAACAATTTGGGCGAGAGGACACACTGGGCTCCACCTTAGGGCACAAACTAAGATTAAAACATTCCAAACTAAGAGAGCTAGAAGTGGGAGTAGCCAGATCTCACGCAATAGCCACACAAAGATGTATTTAAGATGTAGGGGACAAAGCTAACAAGCTATAGCATGGCTAGATAGAAGAGATAAAGCCCGCAACTGGGTCCTAGCAATAAAGAAGCTCGGCTGCACAACAGGTAAATCAAATGGGGAAATAGAGGAGGCTTTTGCAACCCATTATGAGGCGCTGTACCAGTCAGTAACAACCAAAGACAGGGAAGAAATGGATAAAGACCTGACTGTAGAGGATGTAGAAGGAGCCATACGAGACTAGCAGTCAGGCAAAGAGGCTGGCCCAAATGGACTACCCGCTGAAATGTACAAAGCAAAAAGGATACAGCCAATAATTTCGACAATAATTCAACTGGACCAATCAGGCTTTATACCACATGGAAGCACCAGACTAAATCTCCGAAGATTATTTGGAGTTCTGTATGAAGCAGATACAATAGGTATAGAGCAATTGGGGGATGTATGGAAAAATGGCTCAATGCTTAAATTTGAAGAGATGTAAGACGAATACAAAATGGCGGAGACAGAGAGGTATCGCTACCTATAGCTCAGACATGCCCTACAGAGTCACATAAAAAAAGAAGGGGTTGTGCTACCAGAATATTACCCATTGGAGGATAGGTTGTTGCTAGACCCGATGATGGACAAAGCGGTGTCTCTCACCTATCGCATTATCATGAATAACTCCCAGGACCCCTTGGTCTCTTTGAGGGAAGAGTGGGAATTAGACATCGGACTCCTAGAAGAAGAAGACTGGAGGGAAGCAGTTCAAAGCCCTAGAGAAATTGCTATAAGGTCATGGTTCAGATTGTTCCAGCTCCGAATCCTCCATAGGTCATACACCCACTCCATCACTGGCTGGGCTGGAATGACACAGACCACTGCATCTGGAGTTGTTGGGAGAAGGGCATGTTCTTTCACATACTTTGGGCATGCCCTAGACTGCAACAGTACTGGAAAGGGATAGTCCGTATTTAGGTGAGAGTAGTGGAGCAGCAGGTACCACTGGACACAAGATGGCACATACAGCTAGATTCATGAAAGGAAATTGCGCTCGCAAAGGGCCAGATTCTGAGAATCTGGCCCTTTGCGAGTGCAATTTTTGCATTTGGGATTCATCATCCCAAATGCAAAATTCGCTAATAAAGAATTCGCACATTTGCGAGGAAATGCATTTAAGGAATCTCTATTTGAGATTCCTTAAACGCAATTCATTAACCATTTCTACATTGCAAATTCGCAATTTTTGGTCGCTATTTACCACGAAGTCTGACTTTGTGGTAAATAGCGAAAAAATAGAAAAAAGCACTTTAGTGCATTTTTCTCAATTGCATGTTACACACACACATGTCCTTTGGACATGTGTGTGCGCAACACCTGTGTAAATTTACATTTCAGGGGTGCTACAGGGTGTCCTTTGGACACCCTGGCACCCTTGAAATCGCAATCTTATTTGCGATTAGCTAATTGCTAATCGCAAATAAGGAATAACTCCCCATGCATTCCTATGGGCCTTAGGAATGAATGGGGAGTTATTCCTTATTTGCGATTAGCAATTAGCTAATCACAAATAAGGAATCAGTGGGAATCGCAATATATATTGCGATTCCTACATGAATTCCGTTTTGCGAGTCTGTAATAGCGATTCCTTATGAATCGCTATTATAGACTCGCAAAACGGGTCTTTCATGAATCTAGCTGATAGTAAATATTATGTATACCTATATGTGTTCCTTTGCTTAAAACCCAATAAAAAAGAAAAAGATGGCACATACCAGGGGTCACAGGAGAAATGTATTGGCCCACTCACACCAAACAGTGATTGATGTTAGCAGCAGGTGTTGCTAAAAGGAATACTGCCAGGAATGGGGGAAGTGCAGACCCTTCATAGGTTAAAGACTGGGGAGATGACCTAGACTGGTGTCAGCTGGCGGAGAAAATGGTGTACCAGAGTAGATAGTGCCTAGCAAAATGGGAAAAGATCTGGTCCGCATGGAAGGCATATAGTGCTGAAACAGGGTGAAGCCCAAGGGGAGGACGATGCAAACGAGGAAGCCCACGAGAAAGACTGAAGACATGTAGAACTGAATGTGTTGGATACAAGGTATAGTTATATACCCGACTGGTAATACCATGGGTGTAGAACAATGTAAAGGTGTACTACTGAGGTTAAATAAAAAAATATTTTTTTTTTTTAATTACTTTTCAGTGCAAGTTTTTCAGCACTCTCTTCATTAAGTGTATGCTTTGGGCGGGAGAGGGAGCAAGATGGCGGCTGTGTGAGAGGAGCCGCGGAGCAGTAATGTTTGGTGGTGGTGCAACAGACCCCTGGATACTCTGAACTCCTACCGTATGATAGTAAACTAAGGACTGCTTACATACCGCTGTAGAGCCTGTACTTCCCGACTCGACTCCTGATGCAAGGCGATGTGTTTGGCCGCGCGAGAGTGAGCCCCGCGGCGGCAGCAGCAGCAACCCGAAAGAATCAACAGCTGAGAGCTGAAACCGCGGTCACAGGTGCGCTCTGGCTGGTTACTGCGGTACTCGCCTCCTGGTTACGGAGCGCTCGGATCACTGAGCCTGTCTCCCGATTCCCGGCAGCTTCTGCGACTCGGCGGAGGGTGAGGCTTTGGAGCAACTCCTGTGGGTGTGGGCTGCTGCGAGGGTATCCGAACTTGAGGATGGCCCCGAAGGTAGCCTCTGGTACAGCAACCAAGGCGGCGGCAGCGGCGGCTGCAAAGAAAAAAGCTCAGGCTGCGCGGGCTGCCTCTCATATGGCAGCTGCTGCTGCTCCAGCTGAATCTGTAAACCCGGTATGAAGAAAGGAAGTGGCAGGGGCAGCACAAGAGCGGCCAGAGGTCTATGATCTGTCCAAATCAGACAATCAAACGGCGTTGAGGCTGAAATTGAAGCAGACTACGTTAATCCCTGAGCTTTTCGCCCGTAGCGGCCAAAATGTAAAAAACACAGCAAATACAATCCCTCTCATATCAGCTAAGGAAGGGATATCTGAGTCTGGCCCAGATGTAAATGTTGCTTCAATGGTGGCTAATACGAGCATGATACAAACACCTACAGTGGAATCTGTAACAGAAATCAATGCAGCTGCAGCCGATATGAGGGGAGAGGGAGGAGGAGAAGGAGAGTTGGAAGGAGTAATCCAGCTGACTCCAGGACCAGCCCCCATAGAGCTACTCGATCAGGAGCATCAATCAAGCGATGGGGTAGCAACAGGGGAAGATATAAATGGGGATGTAACCAACGATGCTCCAGTTTTACCCCCACACATGGAGAATTTGATGGCTGTTGAACTCATGAATACCGCTGCCACTCAGGACATACGGAAAGATACTCTAAAAGAACCTGACTGCAGGAAAAAGGACAATGCATCGTGTCTCTCCCCGGTTGTAGCGATTTTGGCAGAAGGAGTGGAAAGCGAACAAGAGAAGGAGAAGGACAGCAGTGAATGCTTCTACTCAGTGACCGAAGAGGCAGAGTAGTCCGATGACGAAAGGAGCTCTTCTCAAGAGGAAAGCAATATAGAGACGGATAGCGACCCCGATCTTACTCCTCCTAGTACAGCTAAAAGACCAGATGGTAACGCTAAGTCTCATAGTCAAGCACAGCTGAGTTGGGATCATTCCTCAACTACACCACTACAGGGAATCCAGGAGACCGAGGCCCCTCACCCCCCCCTTTTGGATGTTATCTACCAGACAATGCTTACGCACAGAGAAGAAGCCAGACAGGACACGAAGAAGTCGCAATCAGCAATGCGTAAGTTACAAACTGTTGTCAGAAAGCTATCAAAAGCACATGCTAATGTGGGGGATAGAGTCACGAATCTAGAAGAGCGGATTGTAGCGACCGAGTCGGAGGCTGCCTCTGCATCGCTTAAGGTTGACTCTCAGGCGGCGCAGGTTGTTGATATCCAGTGGAAGCTGGAGGATATGGAGAACAGATTGAGACGCAACAACCTGCGCGTCCTTGGGGTTCCGGAGGGGATCGAGGGGTCGGACATGAGGGCTTTTATCATTACCCTATTTAAGAGTGCATTTCCTGAATTGGCAGACTGGAACTGGTCTTCTGAAATCCAGAGAGCCCACCGAACTCCATTTAAAATCCGAGCCGGGGCTACTTCTGACAGACCAAGGGCAGTCCTGATATTTCTAGGAAACTTTATCCTCAGACAAATCATATCTGATAAAGCCAGACCTGATGCCAAGAGAACAAGTGAGGGCATATCTTTCTTTGTAAGACCAGATTTCTGCCACGCAACGGTCGAGAGGCGTTGGAGACTTCGACAACTGATCAAGCCCCTTCAGGAAAAACATATGCAGGTCTATCTGGTAAATCCAGCACAACTTAAAGTTGTAAGAGAGGGCAAAACTCAATTTTTTTCATCTGAGGTGAAGGCTAAGGAGTTTCTGGACTCATTATAACTCAGGGGGAAGTGATATTAAATGAGCCTAGATAAAGATATACGGCAGGCCAAACAAACAAACAAATGTTGATGCTTCCTTAGGTTGTTGTGCTTAATCTCCCCTTTTTTCAAGGGGATAGGGAGCTAGGAGGGGGGGTATCTAGGGGTAGGATATGTTTTGTTTAACGTATGATTTTGGTGATTCACAAGTGCACCCACACACCACACTGCTGCATCCATCCATCAACACACAGACCTCGGTCTGAGTGCTTCCAGGGGGAAAGGGTGGGATGGAAGGGGGGGGGGGAAGGGTGACCCAAGGGAGGGCCATGCACTCAATGGGGGTGGAGGGAGGGGGTGGGGAAAGTAAGGGGAAAAAAATAAAAAACTGAGAATTGACGCTATAGAAATCAGACTTGTTCGGCTTTATTTGTACAGAATGGCTAATGTCAGTAATCAAACCCCGGATTTAAAAAGAAGGAGATGCATAAAAACCGATAATGCTTAGCCTTACTATCTACACGATTAATATAGGGGGGCTGAACGATTGGCGAAAAAGAGCCAGACTCACAGAGTTTGTTAAATCTGAACCTATAGATATCCTGTGTATGCAGGAAACGCATCTCTCATGGGCGAAAAGAAAGTTGTTAAAATTTGGTGGCTTTGAGATGCTTTCATGTTCTTCTCAGACCTCAACAATAAGAGGTGTGGTAATCCTGGGAAAATCAACTTTGGGAGGGGTGAAACGGGCTAAATCATATCCAGCAGGGAGATGGGCTATAGCAGAATTAGGATGTGGGTTAACGGTCTGTGGAATCTATGGGTCAAACCATGATGATCCCACAGTTTTTGAAGTACTGGAAAGCGAGCTGTCAAGTTGGCCCGTACCAATCTTGGTATGTGGTGATTTTAACATTTCAATCGACCTCTCCAGTAATGCTCCCTATAGTGGAAGGAAACCTAGAGTGTCAAGAGCACTCCTATCCATGATGACATCACATGGTCTGGTTGATATATGGAGCTCAAAACACCCTGATGACCCAGGCTTTACGTATTTTTCCTGCCCCCACCAGAAGTACCGCAAACTTGACTATGCTTTAATCTCCTCAGGAGAGATTGGGAAAGTTCCCCAAAATCCTATCGGATCACAACCCGTTAGTGATTAGCCACAATGGTTTAGGTCCAACTAGGAAAAGAAGATCTTGGACATTTAACCGTAAACTATTAGCTGATGCCGCATTTATAGAACATCTGCGAAACTGGACACGCGAGTTTTTCGACGCAAATCAATACAGTGCCTCGAGAAACTCGGTCTGGGATTCATTTAAAGCGGCACTAAGAGGGGAAGTAATTAGCTACACAGCCCGGCTAAGGAAAAAACAACAGGAGGACAAGAATAGACTTCTGCGTGACTTGGTTAAAGCAGAGGAACAGCATTGTCTGGTATTAACTTTGGGGAAGGAGAGTGCTCAGAGCCAAACTAAAATTTGCCTGATTAAAGCCGAGATACAGAAGCAACTGGCTGATAAGGCATCTCTAGATTACTGGACCTATAGGAAGAAAATGTATGAGACAGGGGAGCAGGCCGGGAGGGCACTATCCTTAAGAATTAGGCAAGATAGTGTTAAAAATGCCATAACATGCATACAGGATGGGGGACGAGACTATACTGAACCCCAAGATATTGTATCTATATTTGAAAAATTCTATGAGAATTTATATAAGGAAGATGCAGGGGATACCTCCCCAGATACCACATGTAGGCACTACCCAGATTTAGGCCCCAAGCTAAACCAAGACGAATTGGCAAGCCTCGAGTGCGATATAACCATGGAAGAAATACTAGAAGCATTGTCTCAGTTAGCCGCAGGTAAAGCTGCTGGATCTGACAGTATACCCTTAGAGATCTATAAATGCTTGAAGATCGAGATAACACCATACCTGCTAGACCTTTTTAACGGAATTATATGTACTGGTATAATACCAGAAACGTGGAGAGATACCAACATTGTGGTATTCCATAAAAAAAGTAAGCCAAAAGAAAGTACTGGCTCGTATAGACCAATTTCTCTTATAAATTCCGATAAACTATATGCAAAAATCATAGCCACAAGGCTGGGGAGGGTCATTGGTGGCCTCGTCTCCCCTTGGCAGCATGGGTTCATCCCTGGTCGTGGCACAACGGACCATGTGAGAAGAGCTATATCTATATTTGAGGCTCATGCTGGGGGGGAGGGGGTCGCCATGATCCTCCTCGATGCCGAGAAGGCATTTGACCGTGTTAGATGGCAGTATCTCTGGGATGTACTACAGGGGAGAGGCTTCGGCCCTAAAATATTGATAGCTATTAGGGCCATGTATCGCGACCCGTTGGCTTGCATACAGATGATGGGTCTGAGTTCGGCTGAGATCAGGATAGAAAGGGGCACCCGCCAGGGATGTCCCTGCTCGCCAATCTTATTTGCCCTGTATATCGATCCATTGATTAGGCAGATATTGATGAGCAACAGCATAAAACCAGTTATAACCAATGGGTTTGAGAGCAAAATCCTCGCATACGCCGACGATCTAGCGGTTTTAACACCTGACCCGGTAGAGACTATGCGAACATTAGTAGAGATTACCAAACAATTCGGATATTGTTCTGGATATAGGTTAAATGAGGAAAAAGAAATGCGTTACTTACCTGTAACAGCAGTTATCCAGTATTGGTGTCTTTCATAGATTCACATGCCTGAATCATTCCCCGTCGTCGAGACGGGAGCCTCCGGTAAATAAAAAAGTAATGTCCTATAGACATACATAGAGAAAATAGGCCCAAGGGTCTCCCCTTAGTGGCCTTTCCTTGTCCTTATGTAAAAAGGACCAAAATCTTACAGTCAGCCAATCAGCTCCGACCTCCCTCTAGGACCTCCCTGGGAGGAGCCCCAGTCCCTCAGATTTTCGTACGCACCCAACTAGGTTGGCGTAATATTGTTAGAGAGGGATGTGAGACCTTCCAGGGGAGGCGGGAGGGTTGCATGTGAATCTATGAAAGACACCAATACTGGATAACTGCTGTTACAGGTAAGTAACGCATTTCTTATCCAGTATTTGGGTGTCTTTCATAGATTCACATGCCTGAATCAGAATAGCTAGCAATCAGATATGCACCCGCGTGATGGAAATGCTCTGTAGTCACAGTAGACAATGCATGTGTCGTCATACAACATGTGGACAGCATAACAGTAACATCACAATAGCAAGGAACGTGCATACCTGGATGGCGGGATGTAGGAAGGCCCACATCACTGAAAGAGATGGCGAAGCACTGCCTGGCCCACTGCCGCATCCTTCTGAAGTTCGATATCCAGGCAGTAATGTCTGGAGAAAGCGTGCGGTGACTTCCAAGTCGCCGCTCTGCAAATGTCCAAGATTGGTACCCCAGCGAACAGTGCTGCGGACGTGGACATCGCCCTGGTGGAGTGAGCAGTAACATGCTCAGTTAAAGGGCGTCCGGCCTGGTCATGGCAGAATGCAATCGTTGATGAGATCCATATTGAGACGCTTTGTTTCGTGAGGGACAGGCCCATTCTTGGTCTGCTGTATGTCACGAACAGTTGTGAAGAGTTTCTGAAAGTCTTAGACTTATGTAGGTAGAACCTGAGACATCTTTGAGATCTAAAGAATGTAGAGCCATTCCTGCTGCGGTTGAGGGTTCGCAAAGAGAGTTTGAAGGATTGTTGGCTCATGGAGACGAAAGTCTGAAGGCACCTTTGGAATGAATTTTGGATTTGGTCTCAGCACCATGCTAGCATTCCTGAACTGCATGTATGGTTCCTGAATGGACAGAGCTTGGAGCTCGCTCCTCTTCTGGATGGAAAACCTCTTGTAGCCCACTGACTCTTAGTGGGGATTTTTCACGAGACATACTTTGGGTCAGCTCCGTGTACTGGTTGAACGGATGTTTCATGAGCTTGGTAAGAACCACATTGAGACGCCAGGAGGTGGCAACATCCTTACTGGCGGGAAAGATCTATGTAAACGTTACAGAACTTGCTTAATCAACCCTCTTGACCAGAGCGATGGGCTCGTTTGAATTCTTTTATAACGAGATAGCACTGTTAAGTGTGCTGTAATGGATAGATAAGGCAATATTTGCACCAGTGATGTGGAGAAAAGCATATTTCTGCGGTCTACCCCGCAGACACAAAGCGCTTCCCTTTCCGGGAATATGTTCACGTGCTATCCGCACTTGCTCTGGCAAGAATGTCTACAGTCCTGTGGATTATTCCGATTGTGGAACTCTGAACTCAGTCTTGTGGATTATTTTGATTGTGGAACCCTGAACTCAGGGGTCAGGCTACCAATCAGAGAGACTGCAGACCCTGATGTCGAACTGCATTATCGATCATAGTAAGCAGAGATAGATACTGCCGCCGGTGGATCGGCGGCTACAGGGATAGGTGGTGGAGTTCTGTGAACCAATGTCGCCTCTGCCCAATTGGGGCTATTAAAATCAGAATACCCGGCTCCACCAACCATGTCTTGAGGACAATGGGAGCATCGGGAATGGCGGAAAGGCCTACGCAAAGATATTGTGCCCTGCGGTTGGAGATGCATTTTCTAGCCAGTTACCGAAGCGTGGGCATTCGGCTTTCATTCACGTCGCAAGTAGATCCATTTGTGGCGTGTTTTATCTGGAGAAGATGTGGCCAATGAGTTGTTGGTCCAGCTCCCCGTTACAATGGTTTCTGCCTGCTGAACGCATCGGTGAGCCCATTGTTCGTCTTATTCTTGGTAGGCAAGCTTAAAGGCCCAGGAAGACCGTCAGCAGTTCAGGCAGACTGATATATAGTGTCTTCTCCATAGGAGACCACCTTCCGCATTTTGCGACGACGTGAGGAACCGCCGGAAGTAGGAGTGACAAGCCTTGAGATCGTTTTTGAGAGGATATTCCTCATTGTAGGACTCCGGCCATGTGAGGATTCCCTTTTATGTGGCAAGATGACCCTGTAGATTGTAACCACTGTCTCAATAGCGCCTCTTGTAGAGGTCTTGTTCGTAGTTGAGAGCGAGGAATCAGGAGGATACACTATCACTCTCTGATATGAAAACCTTTGTTGACCGTGTGGCCAGGGTTATACCTAGGAAACCGATGTACCTAGGAAACTGATGTAGTGAGAAGGTCTCAGGACCGATTTTTCCTGATTGAGGATGAGATCCAAGCATCGAAAACTGAAAGCAGGCGTTGGGAGACCTGGACACGTCTTTTAAGGATGAAGCCTTGAGCAGGCAGTCCTTCAGAACCGAAAGACTTGGTGTCCTAGTTATGTCGCTCCCAGGGAACTGTATTTCGTGAATATGTGTGGTGCAGACTTGAGCTCGAAAGACAGAACGCGAAACCGTAAATGTCTGCCCACTACTGCAAAGCGTAAGCACTTTGAGCGATTCCTGTGAAGTGGGATATGGAAGTAAACGTCTTGTTTGCTGGACCTCATGGGTTACCATGCGAAACAACTGCCTCATTTAGGAGGGTGTTGAAGTCTCTGAAGCCCAATGTTGGTTCCCTCCTCTTATCTTTTTTCTGGATATAAAAAGGAAGCGGGAACAAAAAAACCTTTTCCCTTATGAGGAGGAGGTACTCTCGCTATAGCTCCTTTGAGGAGGAGGAACTCTCGCTAAAGCTCCATTCTACAGCATAATCCAGACGTAGATGCAGCTGTATATCTTGATATCTCTGCTGCCCGTTCCATGAGAAGACAATTTCTCAGAGGATGGGAGCTTGTTTTGCTATTGTCGGCGACTGAAGGCATTGTGGTCTACTCTGGCCTGAAGAGCAGGAAGATTGGAATTGATAATTCCTTTGAGGGAAGACCTTCTTCTTCCTCCATTTGTACTAAAGGACAGGTCCATATACTGAGGAGTGTCCAAAGTTCTCGCATTGTCTGTTTCGTTAACTTTTCGCGCCAATAGTGACTGGCCCTCATCTGGCCTGTCCACACACCTTGTTTGCACCTCAGGACGGAAAAGGTCCTCCTTGGATCCGCAAGACTGCTGGTCCAGCCACTTGCGGAACCCTGTCATAGCGATATACCTCGTGTAGTATATGGTTTAACGCCAATGCACCGCCTCTAGCGGAATCCACCTAACTTCCTCTTCGGATGAGTCTGGTAATTCCGGCTGGTATTCGGAATTCCGGCTGGTATGGGGCCAGTGTGCCCACAATTTTTTCCATGCTAGCGTACCAAGAGCGCTAGAACGTTCACAGAGGAAAACCTGTTCGTCAGGTTGTCCACTCTTAGACCCTCCTTATCAGGAGGAGGTGACAACGGGGCCGAAGGATCCCCGGAGTTTTTCTAGGGCGCCTGTGGCAGTACGGAGTCCGGCTTAGAAAGTTCCTGTCAAGCACGCCGGTGCTGTATCTGGCGCCTTATACTTCTTCTCCAACGGAGGGATCACCAGTGATACAGAGGAGGGGCACTACCGGACCCATACCACTTCTGACTACAGGTAATGGATAACCCGTATTGACCTTACAGCCTTCTTGTAGGGGTCTTTGAAGACGTACCAGAAGCAGGCCTGTTCTTGAGAGGTCATGGAGATCGTAAAACGTTGAGCAGCTCTCCGTACCACCTTAGAAGAGATTCCAGAAGTAGTGGAGTTCCTTCTTCGTCGATGAATTCGTCGACGAGGTTGCCGTCGTAGACTATGCCATCGTAGACGCGCAGTCATAGATGACCATACCCTCTTAAAAGAGATTACAGACTTGGTGGATTTCCTCCTTCGTTGACGAGTTAGTCGACAAGATCTCCGTCAGAGAGTATGCCGTCACAGACGAGCATTCATAGATGAGGCCGTCGTAGACTACTCGTAGACAAGGCCGTCGACGCCGTCGTAGACTAGCCTTCGTAGCTGAGGCTGTCGTAGATGAGGTCATCATAGACTAGACCATCCTAGAGGAGGCCATCGTAGACGAGTCCCTCGTAGACTAGGCCATCGTAGACGAGGCCCACTTAGACGAGGCCCGCGTAGATGAGGCCATCTTAGGCTAGGCCATCTTAGAGAAGGCCCTGGTCGACCAGACAGGCTGTCCTAGACGATGTCGTCGATGACTATGCCGCTGTAGACGAGTCCTCGAAGATGAGCCTACGTAGATGAGGCTATCGTCGATACCGTAGACAGGGCGTCGCAGGCGAGCAGTCGACTCCTTAGACTAGCCCTCGTAGACGAGGCCGTCATAGACTAGGCCGTCGTAGACTAGGAAATTGTAGACTAGGCCATCGAGCACTAGGCCTTCGTAGACGACTAGGCCATCGATCATTAGGCCTCCATGGAGTAGGCCAGTAGACTATGCCATCGTAGACTATAGATTAGGCCATTGTAGACTAGGTCCTCGTAGACTAGGCCCTGTAGACGCTATAGATAGACTAAAATTGTAGACTAGGCCATCGAGCACTAGGCCTTCGTAGACGACTAGGCCATCGATCAATAGGCCTCCATGGAGTAGGCCAGTAGACTAGGCCATCGTAGACTATAGATTAGGCCATTGTAGACTAGGTCCTCGTAGACTAGGCCCTGTAGACGCTATAGATAGGCCGCCGTAGACAGGCTGTCAGACGCGCCCACAAAAATGCGCCTTTGTAGATGAGGCCATCATCGTAGGTGAGGCCATCATCGAACCGTAGACAGGTCGTAGGCATGCCGAGTAGTCTTCGTAGATGAAACCATCATTGATACTGTAGACAGGCCTTCGTTCCGAGAGGCTGTCGTCTGCGTCGCCGACGTCGATGGTCTCGTCGTCGACGGACTCGTCGTCGACGGCGACGGTCTTGACGTCGACGGTCTCGACGTCGACGGTCTCGTCGTCGACGGTTTCGCCGTCGTCGACGGCGACGGTCTTGACGTCGACGGTCTCGACGTCGACGGTTTCGTCGTCGACGGTTTCGCCGTCGTCGACGTCGACGGTCTCGACGTCGACGGTCTCGACGTCGACGGTCTTTGCCGTCGACGGTCCTCACAGTCGTCGACGGTCTTCGCCGTCGTCGACGGTCCTCGTCGTCGACGGTCCTAGTCGTCGTCGACGGTCCTCGCCGTCGTCGACGGTCCTCGCCGTCGTCGACGTCGACGGTGTCGAAGTCGACGTCCATGGTGTCGTCGACGGTCTCGTCGTTGACGTCGATGTCCTAGTCGTCGACGCTCTCGACGCTCCAATCGTCGACGGTGTCGCCGTCGACGTCTATGGTCTCGTCGTCGACGTCATCGTCGAAGCTGTCATCGACGCTCTCATTGCAATGATGATGGTTTTGACATCGATGGCTTCATAGGCTGTACCTCTAGGAGGTATAGACGACGCCTTTCTGAACGAACCTATGACCAGAGGAGGGGATATAGACGGCTCATACGTCGTCTATTTTGTCCGATATTTCTCCAAGCAAGTCCTTTACTCTCCTTTCCCACAGAGTGGGGAGACCCTTGAAGGACTGCGCCCGGAAGACCCCTGAGCGGTCTTGTTTAGGGCCTTCTCAGGATGGTATCCTGAGGAAAGAGTCTGAGGAGATTCTCTATTGAGGTCTCCTGGACTTTGAGGGCTGAGTCTGAGGAGATTCTCTATTGAGGTCTCCTGGACTTTGAGGGCAACACCTCATCGCAGTAACTGGAGAATAATAACCTCCTTTCTGGCCTTAAGCATATTAACAGCTCTGTTCACGACCCCTCAAAAGTCACTTGAAAAGCAACATACCTTGTAGCCTTTGGTCTGAGTGCGAGGAACCGAGCAGAGCCACCTCTTGGAACAAGAAGTGCAGGCTTCAAACAGAATTCTTCCGTTCTTTCCCTTGTTAAAACCTTCTTTAAAGAAAGTATTTGAAGATAAAGATGTATTTGAAGATAATCCATAGTAGAAAAGCCAAATTAAGTGAAAAAAACACAGAATCTGAGCAGAGCTCAGAGGAGACTCCCTTAGCACAACGTGCGGTAGAAAATCTGAGGGACTGGGGCTCCTCCCAGGGAGGTCCTAGAGGGAGGTCGGAGCTGATTGGCTGACTGTAAGATTTTGGTCCTTTTTACATAAGGACAAGGAAAGGCCACTAAGGGGAGACCCTTGGGCCTATTTTCTCTATGTATGTCTATAGGACATTACTTTTTTATTTACCGGAGGCTCCCGTCTCGACGACGGGGAATGATTCAGGCATGTGAATCTATGAAAGACACCCAAATACTGGATAAACACTGGTGATCTGCTCAAAGAATATAATAAAAACGGATCAACGGTATGTCGATTCTGCTACATATCTGGGGGTTATTATTAGAGCAGAGACTGGGTTAATTATACAGGATAATTTCAACCCACTCCTCAAAAAAATAGAAACAGACTTAAAACGTATGGATGCATTACATCTATCTATCATTGGCAGAACAAATGTTTTGAAAATGACAATGTTGCCCAAACTTCTGTATCTATATAGATCTATACCCTTTTTGATCGAGGAACAAATGTTAAAAAAAACGGAATCTATCTTTAACAGCTTTTTGTGGCAATATGGCAAGATTAGAAGGGCAGCCAAATATATGTCTCTTCCCCAGGAACTAGGAGGTTTGGGTGCCCCAAATATAAGATTCTACCACTGGGCATGCTTAATAACTCAGATGTCTATTTTATTCCAAGCTGGAGGTGGCGAGAGTCATATTAGGGATCCAGCCTCTAATCTTTATATTCCTCCTTCAATATACGAGCTTCTTATGGGGCAGGAAGCCGTGGGTGCCTTATTGAGAAAAAATGGTCGCAGATTTTTTAAGAAAACAAGGCTTAAGATTATACTGGGAGCTTGGGACTTATGGAAAATAATTCAGAAATACCTACAGATTTCCAGAATTAATAGACACTCACCTTTATGGAAATCAGGTTTCTTTCCGAACCTTAGTATGGACGGGGCATGGAAGCAACATGGCATCCAGACGATAGGTGATATTATGTGCGATGGCAAGTTGATGTCATTTGAAGCTATCCAACAGAAATACGATCTATCTATAGGCCACAGCTTTAAGTATATCCAAATTGCACGAACTCTTAGAGCAGACGTAATCACCACTTGCTCTCTCGCTTCTAGCCCTATCCTCGACTATGTAGCAAACGATGGTGATAGGATAAGGGTAGTTTATCAGGAGCTGCTGGGCAGGCTGCCTAATGATCTTGAGAAGCATGAGGCAGCTTGGGCAATGAAATTACAGGACCCAGATGCAGACCTTGATAAAGCCCTATTCTTAGACAAGCAGGTACTTAGGTCCTCTAATTTGAAGGCTCAACATTTCATGACTGTTTTCAACCTTTACTATACCCCCGCTAAGCTACATGACTGGGGGATGAGAGAAGACAGCAAATGTCCTAGATGTCAACAAGATTCGGCCGATCTGGTCCATATGTTTTCTCTCTGCGACAAACTTGCCACAATTAAAACTGAGATCGAGAAATTTCTGGAGGGGCTGCTAGGTTTGAAGATCAGCCTATCCCCAACAGTTATGATACTCGGGATTGATGGCAAACTAGGGTTGAGTGGAAGGAGAGAGGCAGAGGCCTTAATTTTCCTAGCAGCAGCCGTTTTACGAATCTTGATATCAGCTGCTTGGAAGGACTCCTCTCCCCCCACTTTCTCTATGTGGCTGGCCAGATTCCTCACTATACATAACATAGAATCCTCTCTGTATTCTCATAAAGGTAAAAAATTGCGGGATTTTGGCCTTGAAATGTGGGCACCAGTGAAGTTATGGAGGGAGGGTACGTCTGCTAACGGTGCTTTTATGTAACTTATTACTATTTAGTTTGAACTTTGTCAACCACTTTAAACAAGGGTATATATGTACATAGGTATAAACTGATTTTTTCATATGGATTGATTGTTTTACATACTTTTTTTTTTTTTGTAAATTCAGGTAATAACAATTTTAAATCTAAATGCTGCATTGATGAATTAATGGGATGATTTAGGATATTAATTTTCTGATTTGTTATTGATGTATCACATATGTATTTTGATCTCTGTTTTTATATTAGGTCAATTCTCAATAAATAAAAAAAAATAAAAAAAGTGTATGCTTTGGGCATCAAAACTATTCCAGATATCAAGGTATCTAAAACAAAACTAAATCTGCCTCTCAAACCCACCTGTGGCACACCAAGCTGAATTATATGTGCAAAACCCCTAGGCAACTATGCACATTCAAAGTTTAGAATGAATGTATATAGGGGCCAGCAAACTAATTATTAAAAAGTGAACATACTTCAATATGTCAACATGTCTTTAAAAATCATATTATACAAAAATAGATATGATCAGAATACCTAACATATTAAAAACGACAATCACATCTGCATTTAATCACGCATTCACACGACAACGGATCTTCAATTTGACATGATTTAAAAATCTGATATTTCTTATTTTCCTCTATCAGGACTTGATGGGTCCAAAAATAATTATAATATATCATCACGTCACATTATATTTGATATTACATAGCATGATCACTGAAAGACAGAGGTTGTAGCTAAATTTGTTGATGAATCTTCGAAAATTCAAAACTACATGTGTTTTGGCACCTACAGCGCCTTTCATCAGGAAGGCCACAAAATTAAATAGTTGAATACCTGAAAATATATAACATCAAGCTGAGCCCATAAGTTTTACAATGAATACGTTTATGAGATACTAATTAGAAAATAACAAGGTTGGGTAACCTAAAGGCAGGCCCCTTCACCTAATTGAAATGAAAGGAGAGGAGTGAATCAGAAGAATAACACACCTTCATATTTACCCTTAAGAAAAGTGCAATGAGGAAACTCATGGAGAGAGACTTATGTAAACACATAGATGTATTATCATAATAATATTAGGGACCATAGTGTCGGGTACATAAGAGTTTTATAATTAGAAGATGACATAATCCACCATTTAAGATAAAGTGACTGCAGCTCGTACGTGGGATAATACAACCGTGGTGACATTTGTTACCAGTAAGGTGGATGGAAATCGCACTAAAGAAGATAAAAAGGATACACAGGAACGATAGATCTGTCAGACCACTGCAGGGAAAAAAAATATATATAAACGAACTATTGCAATATCGGGCATCAATCTATGCAGTTGAAATGAGCAATGCAAGGCTCTAAATTACCTTACATAATAAGAGAGGAGAGGCATACAAATATACCTTTATTCATAAAAAGCAGATGTCATGAGACTTGATGTCAAGTGACTCAATGGAGCCAGAACAAACTACGCCTAAAGTTGCAGATGAACTGTGAAAAATGTGGAATAATAACGAACTCTAGTTCAATGAATTCTGTGTAAAAAGAACAGAATTATTGGAAATGAGCAAAGATAGGTGACTGAAAGAACTCATCTTGGTTCTAGTGCCAATGACCAACTAATGGTCTTATGATAAAATATACAATTGACAAATGAGATACCGTCTCGAGGGTACATTGTAAATGAATAATCACCCTAAAGCACTAATTCATCTACTCGTGGTACAATCGATGTAGAGAATGAAAATAGTGTAGACATGCCTGTGCCTCAGCTAGTTATTAGTCTGATGTAGAACACCTATTGATATACGATTTAAAGCTAAGAGGAGGGAAAAAATAGCTGTGAGTCAAATATCTAATGCCTCCTCCCTCCCCCCCCCCCCCCCAACTCCCCGGGATGCAACGGGTAGGTAGCTATACAATACATAACACACAATGTGTGGCCTCCGTCATCAAGATTTAAGCAGGGCGTGATCGAAAATCTACATTGTACACCTCATTCGATAATGAGTAACAAACTTATTCCGATGGGAGTACTCAAGGAGCGCTCACGCAGTGAACCCTTACTTGGAGTTATACACACTAAGACGGATCAGTAGACATATAATGGTTTTAACTTGTGCTACGATTCAGTAGAGCGCACCCGCAACACGGTCAGCAAGGTCCTTTAGATTAGAGTAACACAACGAGTTGGACGTTAGCATTTCCTACATAAGGGAAACCGGAAAGTGAAAATCGCAATGTCACGTGTGAAGTTTAGCCACGTGATGCCTAAAACACACACAAATATTTAAAGGGAAAGAGAATAAACCTTTATAAAAAAAACTAATGACTGTTTGAAACGAGATATAGGTGTTCAAAGTTATACAGGCCACAATGAGCCTTGGCAAACAAACTAATAAAAAACTGGCATAATAAAATCTATTGGATAGACAAAGTAGAATAAAATGGCGAGCAGCAAAATTACAAATGAACTGATATGAATGTGATTGGTGCAAAAAACTGGTTTCAAAATTCTATGCTGAATAATCTGAAAGAGGAATCGCACTCTTTTTCTAAGTATAAGCAACAAGGAGACAACAGAAATGATCCAATCTCCCAAGGGATACGGATATACTGATCTAAATACGAATAGTGCGAAGGCTGATTTCGGAATTCAAAGCTGGTTCATCTGTTGAAAATTATAAACTATGTTTATTTCTCAGGGTAGACAACCAGGTAGTATCCATCTCACCATGGGTACAACATCATGATATAAATCAGTAAATCAGTCAGTTGGTGGCTAGTCATATGAAATCTTATGGTACTCTCCCAAGGGATCTCATTATTTACGCCCCCTTTATGGGTATCCAAGGTAAAGAGCCAAAAGACTTCTCGTTTTTTTTTAGAGCCTTAGAGCCTCCTGGGCCATTTCGATTTTCTCCAAAATAAGCCATCTGATGTCATCTGGTGTTTGTGGGATTTTTTCTAACTAGGAAATGTATCACTAGAAAAGCTGTTAGCTTGGTCGTGCGAATGGCCGACCGATGTTCAGTCAGTCGTAATAGTGCGGGCAGTCTCCCCTACATAACCCAGATTGCACGGACATAACAGCAAGTAGATAAGATTTTTTGTTTTGCAGTTGGTGAATTTCCTGCTTTGACTGTATATCAATTGTGAATGAGTGTGTCTGTCTCTGTCACAGAATCGCAGACTTTAAATTGCATAAATGTATATGTGACTGCCTCCGGCATACTACCATAGATGGTCTTTGGTATGTAGAGGGTACTTGTCTTGAAACGAGAATGAACCACAATATCTTCAATATTTATATTGCAGCAGTGGGCAAACAATGGTCTAGGGAGTTTAGATTCATGTGTGGCATTACTGTTTAAGATATGCCAGTTAGAGCAAATAATCTGTCTGACTTTCTCATTCATCATGGAATGTTTAGTAGTGCAAACTAGACGCAGTTCTGTTTGTCGTGGTTGTTCCTGTAAGAGGTGGTCCCTATCATAGAATCTGGCTCTTTTGAAGGCTTCTCGCACTATGCATTTTGGGTAGCCACGCATATAGAATTTCTCTTTCATTTCAATGGCTCGGGTGTCCTAGTCACTTAAATTTGAATACGTTTTCTCCAGAGCTTTAAAAACTGTTTCTGGGCCTTAGGACGACCTCCAGCTGAACTGACATATCCTCCTAATCTAACACTTGGTCCAGGTCTCCTGCACCGTCCGGTTTTACTGGCTTCCTCCACTGAAGAGGAAGGGTTCTACAGGGGTCTATTGAAACATAACTATTCCTCTTGACAGCCTGAAGTGGTTTACTCCCTCTTACCCGTGGCATTATGTGGCCAGACAAGTGAGGTGGCAACTAGCACGAAAAGCCATGAAAATATACTTCAGCACATCCCGCAGCACACATAGAATTAAGAAATCTATTATTCACTGCTCTTGTACAGAAGATCATATAAATCATACTTAAAGTATTTGAAATATTTAGAAAATAAGAGGTTACCTTTTGCATTTATTTGACCGAGGTCTAATAGGTGCACTTATGAAGTTTCACTTTAATAATATAGCTTTGTGAAGGTTGTTGGATTGTGGTATGCTATTTCTTCTGATTGCAGATTATGACAGCTATGTAAGAAGACTGGACATTTTAGAACACATGATATTTGGAGGTGTTGAGCATAAGGAATTTAGATGTGTTGAACATTAGGAATATTTGATTATCTAACAAATAATTCATGAAATTTGAAAAATATACAGATACTCTACATTTTGCCGTGTTCTGAAAGCAAATGTATATATTATAATGTATATAATGATATATATATATATATGGGCAGAGGTTGTAACCTAACGGCTAGGGCAGTCAACCTCAAATCTGTGGAACCGGGTTTGAGTCTCAGCAATGACGCGCAACATCCTGTGATTCAGAGCAAATCACTTAATCTCCCCATGCCTAACGAAAAAAATGAACATGTCCTTATGTAATGCCACTGGTGCTAATGTAAAGCGCTCTGCATTGGGCACTGCTATCCTCAAGCATAAATTAATTATGTAAATTAATGAAAATTGTACCTCTGTTCATGTATAAGGTATAATGAATTGAATTATGTTATGTTGTTGAATTTAACCGCCAGAGGACGCCGACAGCCATCTTCTGTCCCGGCTCTTGTTAACCAGACAAGCGACCGCATCTCGACTCGCACTGTTCGAGCCTGTACCAGGGCATTCGACTATGAAATACGAAGTCGCATTTGATTATACATCTTTGTTTGTCGCGTAGAAATTATCCGAATTCATTACTATCGCATAGGTGATTATATTGAAACCCCTTATGACATCTCATGTTAAGGAGTTCCAATCGATTCGTCTGTAATAGGTTCTATCGACCATCTTTCGATTGCACATGGTTTTATCCTAAGGAAAATATAAAAAGAGAGAAACCTACTTGAGGACAATCGTAATGATTGAGAAGACACAACAGTCTTAATATTTAGAAAGCACCACCTCGAAGAAAATATATCTGCAAT
The DNA here is from genome assembly GCF_964261635.1 of Lissotriton helveticus. NCBI lineage: Eukaryota > Metazoa > Chordata > Amphibia > Caudata > Salamandridae > Lissotriton > Lissotriton helveticus. Next base: position 685,008,968 of record NC_136059.1, read on the forward strand.
CCGTCGTCGCTTCGTTCCCGTGAAGGACCCAATTTTTAAGATATTATGACTGGTTTATTTTAATCGGCACAGACTGTGATATCCCCAACATGGCTGTTTCCGACTCAAAAATAAAATCAGGCCATCGTTATCACGATGTTGAATACTGATAAATGAAATCAACCTCTCTTCTTTTTTAAAAATATCTGTGGCTCCTGAAGAAGGCGTTCCTCCAACACCGAAACGCGCGTCGATACTAATGATCGCCACTTTTTGATTTTAATAGACTATTCCGATAAGTTGTATATGATTTTTTGTAATTAATTATTTATAATTGTATTTTTGTTTAATATGAGTTACGTTTTTTATTATATGTATGTCTAATTAAAGATAATACAGCGTTTTAATAGATTTTGTCTTAATTGTCCCCTTTTTTGCAATCCTGTTTCTCTTAATGTTGTTTTAAATGCCTAGGTTTGATATGCACACCTTGAATTATTTTGTTTACATGTTGAAAAGTTAAACAAGTAAAAATCCTAGGAGGAAATTATCAAGTATTGTCATATATGATTTAAATTGATGTATATCGCTCATAGCAGTGCTCACCTGAGTCCAAGTTGGGCACTACACACAAACCCTACTATTTGCCACCAACATCATATTCCATCAAATAGGAAGATGCTTTCTCTTCCCTCATACCGTGCCAATCTAGACATGCTCCATACACTACCATTGTACAATACAACAATATTTTTCTTCACATGAACACTTCACTTAGGACCCCAGTATTTAGATTTCTCTTTGGGTGTCTATTTCGGCCTCTTCACAAATGCATAATCTCCCACATGCCATTCTCTCTCACCCACACGCCATTCTCTCTTAACCACACTGTGTTTCATATCAAACCGCTGTTTGTTTCAACTGATGTCTCTCCACTTAACTTGAATCACACCTTCAAGCACTCTTCGCATTTCAACAAGATTAGATTCAATATAGACCAGCCTGCCCTGTAAATATAGGCAAGGTGCCAATTTGGTTACAATGTTTGGGAGTATTGCGATGTGCCCACAATTTGTCGCTAAAATCAGTTCTCTGCAAAATCCTCTTCTCCACTGATAACTGGGCAGATGATTTAACCAACCTGTTCATGAATTCCACCAGACCATTTGCCTGCAGTGAATAAAGTGCTGTGCGTAAATGAGTGAGTCCTAGCTCCTTCAGAAATTCCTTAATTTCACTTGAAACAAATTGAACTTCGTTGTCCGTGACAATGTATTTGGGAATTCCCTCTGAAGAAAACACATCCTTCAGGAACTCGAAAACTGTTTTGGTCCTCACAGTGCTCACACAGCTTACTGTAACCCATTTTGAGGTGTAATAATCTAACACCAAAAAAACCATTCAATTGACAGAAGAGCTGTCCTAATCACTTTAGACTTGTCACTCACTGCACACTGGATGCAATCTCTCGCGACTCCCTCTTATGACTGTCAGAACCTCGCCACCAGTATCGTTCCCAAACCCTCGCCTTTGTTAGGTTCCTTCCTAAATGCCCTTCATGGGCAAGATTAACAATCTTGTCCCACAGCCCTGCAGGGGGGAAAATTTGACTACCACGGAAAAGATTGTCATCCTCAATGCAAAAGTCTTCACGAAGATTCCAAAACCCCCTTGCCTTACAAACATTCCAAAATCACCTAACCTCCACCACAAAATCCTTGAAATGTGACCACCCTGACACCGCCAAATTCTTGACTACCCATCTCACCCCATCTCTGGCAGCTTCAATCTCCCACTCAACCTTGCCAATTGCCACCTCTTTTACCCACGTAACAGTATTGGTCACTTCCACCCTGACCGTTCCACTGGAAGGCAACCTCAACAAGATATCCATTGGGACATTCTGGGCCCCTGGTAAATATCTAACCATAAAATTGAATGTGGCTAGATATTCCACGCTTCTACATGCCAACAGTTGCAGAAGAGGCCTATAATCTGTTCTGAGTACAAATGGCAGACCCCACAGAAAAATCTTAAAGTGGTTTATCGGCCAAGTGCAAGCCAACACTTCGCGCTCAATAACAAATTATCTTTCCTCAGCGGAGGACCGGAAAGGGACAGAGTGCCTCTAGAATGATGAGCCCCTCTTTCTGATGGCCAGAAACTGTGGAGCGGAGGTTGCTGTTTGGATCAATGGATACAATGGACCCTCTACACCAATTCTCCTCTGATGATGTTCAGTGGCGGGTTTTTTCAAGGAACTATGTCTTTTCTTCTAGTTATGTTTTTTTTTTTTTTTAGTTATATGGGCACTCAAGAAGGAAACACTGATAAGCTGCAATGACAATGTTTTTAGCTGGGTGGGTGAGTCTGTGGGCTTCTTGAGAGGCGCGGGTGGTGGTGGTTGGTGAAATTGTACATGACAAATATATACCATCACTATGCCACAAGGTACTCTAAAAGTAGTCACTCTCAATGTCAAGGGGCTTAACAACCCTGTTAAAAGGCAGGTCATTCTGACCTACCTAGAACAGAGGAAGGCTGATCTCTGCCTGCTTCAAGAGATGCATTTACTGGCAAGGGATTGGCATAGGCTTAAAACTAGGACCTTTCCACACCAGTATTTTTCTTCCATGGCAAGCAAGTCAGCTGGGGTTGAAATATTGGTTGCACACTTAAGGGAAAGATAGGCTCCAAGGTTGCAGAAATTAGGAGCCGACTTCTTGTCTACAGGATACATATGAGGTCACACACACACGTCTTACGTGCTGTGTATGCCCCCCAACGAGATGCAGGAACAGTTTATTCACAGAGCAGTAGCAGATACAATGAGCAGGATCGCTGGGTTCTGGTGGGTGGCGATGTTAACTTTGATAACAACAAGGACAGGTCTCGATTCGCTCCCTATGTTCTCGTGTCGACCACCAGGGGGCTGAACTGTGGGACTCTCCAGTGTTCTAATATGCTTCCTGACACTCCCCTGCATGCATATCTTGACTTCCAGCCATTTGGACACTATTTGGGAATTGACATCCATTCCCAATCCATGCCGGGTTTTGTGAAAGCCAGCCTGCTCATGCCTGAAACTCCATTACCCAGAATTCCCTGCTCACTGCTTTGTATCCACCCCTGCAGGCCAAGGATGGGTGGAGGAATTCAGCTCACCTGTGGCTGGCTGCTGCTAGCCTGCTCCCACCAGCTGCATGTGATTACTGTGAGCTCTTTTAAGCCCCAGCTCCCTTCAGGCAAAGGTTGGTCATTGTAGCTGTTTACCGGTGAGACCAATCCTTGGTTCCAGAGTTCCCTGAGCTTTTGCTATTCTTGTTTCCCGCGTTTCCTGAGCTTTAATTATGCCTTGTTCCTGACCTGCTGCTGTTTTCCCTGTTCCTGAATTAGCACTGCCTGCAGTGCTACCCTGACCCCATAGCCTTAGTATTCCTTGTTCCTGAACTGCAGCAGTTTCCCTCCTCCTGAATTAGCACTGCTTGCAGTGCTACCTTGTTTTCCGAGTTCCTGAGCTATAGCTATTCCCGTACCTGAATTAGCACTGCCTGCAGTGCTACCTTGTTTCCTGAGTTCCTGAGCTATAGTTATTCTTTGTTCCTGGGCTTAGCTATTTCTTGTTCCTGATTTGCACTGCTTGCAGTGCTCTCTTGACTCCTTGTTTCCTGAGCTGTAGCTATGTCCTGTTTCCTTGAACCAGTATTGCCTGCAGTGCTACCTTGACTCCTAAGCTCTAGTAATTTCCCTGTTCCTGAACTAGCACTGCCTGCAGTGCTACCTTGACTCCTGAAGCGTTTGTAGTTCCCTGTTCCTGAACCAGCACTGTCTGCAGTGCTGCCTTGACTCCTGAGCCTTAGCTCACTTCTTGTTCCTGCCCCAGCACTGCCTTCTCTGCTACTTTGTTTTCTTAATTCCTTAACCTGCACTATTCTAGTATATCCTTGTAGCCTCCCCTTCTGTATATCCGTTTCCAGTCCCTGCCTTGCTTCCCAGTTCCTTGGTTCCAGTTCTAGTTTGCTGCCTTTCTATTCTGCTGTCTTACTTCTGTTACCTTTTATGTTTGTTACCTGCTTTCTGCCAAGTGTGCCCTGTCATTTCCTTCGTTTCCCGTTAAGCACTCCTCCTTGCTAGCTCCTTGTCTATTGTGCTTGTGTTTAGTTCTACCCCTTTGCTGTTACTGCCTAGCGCGTTCCTGTTTGATCGCCAGGATCCGTGGGCTCAGCTGACTACCTAGGTGGTGTTTCTTGTTCATTGTGAGTTTTGTCTTTGAGTTACATTTATAACATCACAATAGGTATAAGCTCCACAGACCCTGCCTTTGCATGCATATTCTACATGTGGGTATTTGCAGTCAGTATCTGTAACAGCAATTGCGGGTAAGAAACTTACTGAGCTTCAGTCCTACCATGTGGAGCTCCTGAGTGCTTTATCCCACACACTCCTTTATTGTTATTGTTGTATTATATATATGTTTTGCACGTCCGTCCTGGGTGTAGTTAGTCTGAATGCTAAATTGTCTTGTGAGTGCCCTTCCTTTCTGAGTCTTACCCATCTTGTTCACTTGTACAGGCTTCCCCTTTGGATCCCTCTTTCTCCTCTGACTCCCTGTATGATCCTGGGCAGCACTGTACTCCTCCTTTCTGTGTACGTCTTCTACCCAGTTCCCAGTCCTTGTCCAAGTCCCTGACTGTGTTCCCCACATAGTCCCGGACAGTCCCTGACAGGTCTGCCTGCAGAGAGGGAAGGGCAGGAGCAGTCTCAATGGATAGGATTCTTTGATTGAGAGAGATGGGTCTGGTGGATCTGTGGCGGGACTGTCATCCCACCAAGAGGGATTATACATTTTCAGCCCATACACGTGCGTCTTATGCACGGTTGGATTACTTTTTGGGTTCTCGCAAGAGTCAGGCAGAGGTTACGTCAGTAGGAATAGAATGGAGGTCGCTTTCAGGTGACTCTGGATGTTTCCTAGACCGGAGGGTACCTGGTATAGAGGGTACGGTGCACCCATGGCAGTTGCGAGAGACCCTCCTCCATACACCTGTGGTAATGGAGCCAATTTGGAAGGCAATATCGGATTACCTCAGTGTTAATGATAGCCCTGAGGTTCCGGTCGCGATGATCCGGGATGTACTAAAAGCAGTACTCAGAAGCGAGTTTATCGCGATATCAGTGGTTGACAATAAGCCACAGAAGAAGAAATAAACACAGCTGCAAGAATAGGTAAAAGAGTTAGAACACATTCACTCTGGTACAGGGGCCCCCAGAATATGGCGCCACCTTAAAGCTGCACAGAAGCAGCTAGCTGGCCTGGATCTTGAAAAGGCAGAATACTCTCTGCTTTGTCTTAAACATTCCTTCTATGCAGGGTAAATAAGTGCGGAAAGTTGTTAGCCAATAAACTCAGAGCTCAGCGCCAACCTACTGGTGTTACCTCTCTATTTGCAAAGGATGGTGATAGCCAATTGCCTCACATGTTAGGGAATTCTACGCCGACCTATATACAGCACAGGATCTACCAAACGAGAACTCAGATCATTATTTATGTCCCACGAATACTATTCGCCTAACGGCAGTCCAGGCCTCAGGACTCGAACAACCGATTCGAACCAAACAGGTTGTATCTGCAATCTCGAGACAGAATCTCCTTAAATCCCCGGGCCCTAATGGCTTTCCGTCGCTGTTTTATAAAACATTTGGCACTCTGTTAGCTGCCCTTCTAACTAGGGTCTTTAACTAGTTTACGGGTCCTGCCACGTTCCCACCCTCGAACTTTAATGCTTCGATCGTAGTCCTTGCTAAGCCTGGTAAAGACACAAGGCACTGTGGCTCATATATGTCGATTTCCCTGCTTAATGTTGACACTAAGCTTTTCACAAGTATTTTGGTGGCTCGCCTCTCTCTGTTGATGCCTGGATTGGTGGAACCACACCAGCTTGGGTTTATTCCTCACCGACAATGTGCAGACAACACAAAAATAATCTTACTTCTTATAGAAAAGGCCCATTGATCCAAGCGAGAGGTTATGCTTTTCTCTGTTGATACCGAAAAGGCATTCAACCGTGTTCATAGGCCATCTGACGGAGGTGTCGACATGCTTTAGAGAGTGGTTTAGGACCAGGCTACTTCGCAACTATAGGGAACCACAGGCCTCGGTGAGAGTCAATGGGAGAAGCTCTGCCCCCTTTCCCATTCGGAGAGGTACAAGGCAGGGGTGTGCTTTGTTGCTCCTGCTGTTTGCGCTCTAAATAGAGCCTTTTGCCCAGAGGGTGACAGACCACCTTGGCATCACGGGGTGAGTTTTGGGGGTAGTGAACAAGTCATTACACTATATGCGGATGATGTCCTTGTGGCCTTCGATAAACCCAGAGAGGCACTTCCTAGAAGTACTGCAGCAATCTGTGGAAGTTTCAGGTTTTCATATTATTCTGAACAAATCACAGGCTATGAGCATCTCGGTGTTGCCCGACTCTATGCCCTCTATAAACCGGAACCACTCCATACTGTGGACGCCTGGCCCCCTTCCTTATCTCAGCATACAGCTGGCGCCTACAGTAGAGGAAATCAGGACTCTTAATCAGCATACTCTTCATGGGCGAGTCCGAGCTGACTTGGCCCGATGGCGGCTGTAACCTCTTTCACTATTGGGCCGCATTGCAGCGTTGAAGATGGTAGTGCTTCAGAGAATCTTTTTCCTCTTTCAGACTCTTCCGCTTCAATGTCCTTTGGGGTGGATATTAGCTATGCAAACAGCACTACACCGTTTTGTCTAGGCTAATGGACGTTCCCATATGCGATAGGAATTGAGTTAGTGCCCCCAGAGGTTGGGGGAATTGGGTATCCCGAGCCTGGTCGATTACTATAACGTGTTGCAACTTCAATATTTGGTCGAATGGTCCCAGGCAGAATCTGAGGGGCCTTGGTTTTTATGGAGGTAGTGGCGGGCACCCCACTGTGGAGGATCCCATTCTTGCCTCATATTCATCACCCACTGGATCTCTATGTGTCTCCCATAACCAGATCGGCCTTGAGAGTGTGGGATAACCAGGCGGACCAACGGGGTCTTTCGTCATTTCCATCTCCCCATACCCCTGTGTTAGGCAACCCAGATTTTTCTCGGGGTCACAAGGGTGTGGCGTTCATGGTATGGGAGGAAGTGGGTTGTCGTTTGATTGTACATTTCTTTGAGGTCGAGGGACCAATACCCTTCTACTAGCTGTGCCAGGATTATGCCAGCCCTGAGAATGAGATTTCACCATCTCCAGATAAGACATTGCTTTGCACATCCTCCAGTCAGGGAGGCTGCGTGAAGGCACCTAACGAGGTATGAAAATTGGCTCTTTACCATGGATACAGATCACTTAATTCGGATCACTACACTATGTTACTCAGCCTGGCCAGAATCTAAGACTGCTGCGCCGATTAGATGGGAATCGGAACTAGGTAGACAGCTGTACCCCCAGGGAATGGCAGGACATATACTATAGAGCAGGGCATACGGCTAGCAACAGGGCCAGCAGGGAAACTTCCATTAAGATTACCACCTATTGGTATTTGACCCCTGCCTGCCCGCCTGCATAGAGGTAACCTGGAGAGTAGAGCCGACTGTTGGAAGGGGTGTGGTACACCTGGGACTCTTTTGCATATTCTCTGTGACTGTCCCTGGCTAGCCCAATTTTTGGATGAAATGTTTAAGGACATAGATATGTTTTTACAGACCCAATTGCATAGATTTCCAGCATACACTGTCCTGGGCCTCCCCAACCCTTTAACCATTACCACTCACATCCCACAGCGGCAGACAAATCGGTCTAGCATTGGGGGCAGCACATCAGATGGCTTTGGCTAATTGGGGAACTAAGATGGCACCAACTCGCCAGGGTTGGCTTCGTCACCTGTGGCATTTGCTGGGGATGGAGAAGTTCACTTTGACGCTATTGGTGCAAGGGGGCTCTTATCGAGTAATATGGAGGCCTTTCATCTCACTCCTTTATTAGGAGTTTACAGAACTGACCTGTCAGATTACTCTACCTGACTATGATGCAACATCTACACCATCAGGAGTGGGCCCATGTTGTCATTATTAACAATCTTTATTATGTGTTCAGTGAGCGTGGGAGGAAGGGGGAGCATGAGGAGTGGGGTGGGAGTTGGGATCCGGTTAAAAGTTGCCTTTGTTATCTCAGGAGTGCACCCTGATGCTGTCTCGATTACGCCATTGATTGGTACTACCTTTGCAAAGCAACAATAAAAACAAATTTGTACATAATTATCTTTCTTTTTGGGATTTGTTTGCGATAAAACATTGTCTTTTTTATTTTTTATGTTTATGTACACGTCTGTGTGTTCTTTTTTCAGATGGTCCTGCATTGCGCTTAAAAAAGAATTGCTTTTTCTCGCTACAAGCTATAATCTGCAGACATAGTTTGCAGTATTTTGCAAAATCCTGCATGTTCTTGTCTACCTCTTCTTGTTGCCGTTGTACATCAGGTGGTGCAGTTGCAACTCCTTCTATTCTCCAATGCACTCTTTGCATCCCTGCTTGAGCTTTCTGATTGGGGTGCATAGCCCCTGGGTGCTTCCATATTCCATTTTACCCACAGAGTAATCCCCAAGCTGACTGGCTCCTGTGCAGCACCTGACTGCACAAGATGCATGTTGTATTTTGTTTTTCTCAGCTGGAAATTAAAAGCATATTTAGACTACCAATTGCCTTTTGGTGCTAGTGGAAGATTCTGCCGTTAATGTTAATGGCAGAACTATCACATCATCATCCTGTGATGTCCCTGCATGGGCGGAGCATGTGAATGAAGAGTCCCTTCCCGTGACTCAGGAATTTGTCCTGAGGCCATGATGGAGTTGGATTCTCTGAACACCAAACGTCCTTTGCAAAAAAACACAATGTGTGAAAGGTGATCAGGATATTGCTTTGTGGTTTTTTTTAAGTCATGGGCTTATTTTTTTGAGGCATGTACCCAGCGTGGCCAATCAGATGGTGGATTTAATTTTTTTATGTCCTATTGGTGCAACAATATGTCTGCAGCACCACAGAGACAAAGTTAGAATACTGTGTGACTCTTGCAAGGCCTTTTCTTCATTTTAAGGGTCCCGTTGTAGCTAAATAGATACTGCAGGATACGAAAATCTTAACTAAAGTAACATTTACAATGAAGGGGTCATTTATTTTCAAGTTTAAGCCTAAGGATTTTCCAACAGTCCCAAATAAGTAATATGATTTGCAGTTGTATTGATATTTCTGCGTTTTAGGTTTCGTAGTACCCAAAAATATTACTGGGGTACCAATGACTTTAGGACAAACCCATCTGAGTAGCTGCTGTGACTGTCTTTGTGCACGTTTAAGTAGTTCTATTATATTGCCTGCATTAAGAATTTGGATATCATTTGGTTCACAACTTGTGCAATCTGTTCTATTTTTGGGGATTAGACCAAAAATAACTTAGAGAATGGCACCAGGACGAGGCCGCACTTTACTTCAAGACCCTAAAAAGGTGGAGGAGGAAAACAGAGGGAGTTCTTCGCAGTTCATCCTGTGAGAAGAAGGTCTCTGCAAAGAAAGTCACTGACAAAATATGTGACAAGGAGTTCAGCAAATATGTCAAACCATGTAATTCCCACTAGTTTAATGCTGCTAAGAGGAAAAGGCAGCTACTGTGCTTATAGGATGAAGTCATTAAAATAAATAGTGCTCACCGAATGTAAATACAACACACCAAGTAATAACACAGTAAAAGGTCCAGTCCTCATGGGAGGTTACAAATATAGACAAGGCGTTAGTAAGAAGGTACTACTAAGCCTATTTACTAATCAAAATATAGCATTTAGAAAGGACAGTAACAGGAGCCAATTGAAAAGTTGGGAGGAGTGGGCAGAGCTATAAGTCCATAGTCCAATACAGCATTCCTCGCAGATCAATGCAAGCGCTGCCCAGTCTCGACCTAAAAAGCAGGTCTACACCTGTCTCTGGCCTCCAGCACATTGCGGCTCCTGGAGAAATACTCCCCTTCGGATGTCTTTGTAGCCCAAAGCAGGACTATAATATGTGCTTTACAAGAACTGGAATCTTTTGTCTGGACGTCAGCAAACATATCAGTTGGCGAGTGCTGATTCTTGAAAGAACATGTTGGTAGTTCATTAGGACCACCTGTAAAACGTGACTTTTTTATCTTGCAAACTTCAAGCACTTTGATTTAAGTTATTTTTAGTTTAGTCCCCCAAAAACTGAAAAGTTACAAAAAAATTCTATAGGTTTAAAAATATTTCAAAATAATTATTTTAGAGGCAACTTTATTGCCACTTCATTGATTTAAAAATAGAAAAAAATGTATGCTGTTTGTCATTCTTGTCTGTAACTGTCAAAATATGTTACTACAGACCTGGGTACAACTTAACAACTTTTTGCAAATTCAATGATATTTTGCAAACCGACATATTTAGTTATAGGTTGTCTCACAAAATACCGGTATCGTCTTCATCAATATTTATTACATAGGTTATAAATTGCAATCAATTACAATTTGCTCCCGGGGGGCGTGGCCGACTGCCTAAGATGGCGGACGCGACATGGTGAGGCTCCGGACCCTGGGGGGGACGACACATTCTGCAAATCATAGTGTTGCGGGTACTAGACGTGATCTGAGAGATTCCAATACTTACACGTGACTGTCCGACACTGGAATCCAGCCCGATCCGACGCGGTGGCTGAGGAGAGGCGTCTACGGCGGCTGGAAGCCGAGTGCGGGATATGCGGCCTGGGGGTGGAGCCCTGAGATACCCACGGGACAGACTGCGACCCTCGCAGTCCCACCTACGTTCCTGGAGGTCGGAACTGTGCTCGGCAAATGCTCCCGGTTTCCTGTGGGTGAGCGCCTGGTGATGTGGATACCGGTGATCGGAAGCAGCTCATGGCCAGCTGAGAGGCAGAGCATCGCGCAGAGCGGCGAGAGGTGTGGGGGCGACAAATCGAGCTGTGAGCGGGCATCCCTTTCCGCCTTTGATTTCACCTCCGTGGCCTGCTGACATCCTGCAGAGCTTAGCAGTGGGGGCAGGTCTGGATTGACGACACTGCGCTGCGGATGTTCTCGGTGGTGAAGCCAGGCTGGGCAATGTGAGCGGGCTCCCTAGACCCCCCTCCCACTCATTGCAGGGAGTGCTTTAAGCACACCCGATATCAGATCAGCTGCACCAGTGTTGATAGAGGTACGATCAGAGGGCGAGGAGAGGAAGAGTGCGGAGGCCGCTTAAACTGCAAGGGGGCGGAGGACGGCCTGCTGTAGGACGGACCCCCGTGGGCTGTTGATAAGACTGGGCTGCTTTGACACGGAGCCGGTGGGAACGCGGAGGAGAGAGACAGCACCTATAGAGACCTGAGAGCACAGCAAATCACTACCTAACGAGGAGTGGGGTTACAGGATTGGTCTCGAACAGGTGACATACTGTACGCGGCAGGTGACCACAGAATCAGTGCCCAAGCTTGCGACTGAATTTTGTGATGGGCAGGCATAAGGGTAAAGTTTTAGACGCTGGTCTGGCTGCAGGAGGTAGGCCCCCGACTAACGATCGAGACCTGCTGCCGGGCACTTCCAACACCGGCCTTACACAGTCCCATTCTGAGAAACTGGACTCCAAGAAGATAATGGAACAGCAGATAGGGGCCCTCACGACAGGCCTTATTCTACTGCAGGCAGATCATGGAAAGCCTGCCGATACGGTGCGGGATCACGAGAAGGCATAACAGGCAACGCAAATAAAACAGCTGCAACACCAGGTTACTGGACTTCAAGACCAGATTGAGGATGCGGAAGGAAGCAATAGACAAAACAACGTTCGAGTTATTGGACTACCGGAACGGAGCGAAGGGGCGAGACCAGCGGATTTTATGGAAGCATGGTTCAGAGAGCACGTCGCTCCTGAAGGTCTGTCCCCTTATTTCTGCGTGGAGAGAGCGCACCGGATCCCGACAGGCGCACCAAATGTGCCCCCCCTCTCCCCCCCCCGCGCCCTCCGATTGTAAAAATCCTGAATTACAGGGACAGAGACATGCTACTCCAAAAAGCAAGGGAAAAAAAGAAACATCCAATTTGAAAATCTACGAATCTCATTGTACCCGGACTACACGATCATGTGCAGCGCCAACGGACCTCTTTCCAAGCTGTGAAGAAAAAACTGTGGGCGGCACAACTCAAATATGCCCTATTGTTGCCAGCCAAGCACGATAAAAAATCTTATTTCTTTGACAGTCCCAATGATGTGGAAGAATGGCTTGAGGTAATGGATGTGGAACACAGCCAGGAGAGACTGTCTGGTTCGATGAGACATAGCCCTTTACAGTCACAACAACAGCTACCCCGAGGCCGGAGAGGAAGCTCGAGGGGCTCTGTAAGACTAGGTCCGACTCCGGCCCAGAAGGTGACCGACAGAGCGGAGGCGGTAGCAGTCGCCGGATCCTTCTGGAGTATAATACAAAGTTCTCTACAGATTCAGAGGACAGTACTATACACTCAGACTTGGAACATAGCATTACCCTCTTCCCCTCGGCGACGCCCAAAACAGGAGATGGACTGTTTGACAACTAAAGGACGGGCATGACACTTTCACCGCACTAGGACCACATGGGGATGACTGCTTGAGCACGGACAGAATACCAAATGTTGGACTGTATCTTTTTTTCTTGCACTGGTTAGACTGTGCATATAGTAATGTACATAATGCTTGTATTATTATCCGTATTGCTGTGATCTTATATTACTCGCACATTGGTTGATAATCTAGACCAGAGAGACCCCAACAATCCGTAGTTAATCCTAGGTACTCACAACCGGAATTCTATAACAGACCCTGTTGTCCTGCAAAAGGGAACCCTTACTATAAAATGCACTAAAGAGTACAACTTAAGAGATAAAACCACCCCCCGGGCCCAGTAGAGCCACCAGAGCTATACACCTACACAGACAACAGTATGGTTGCCGGCACGTACCCCCTCAAAGCACACGCACTGTTCTATGGGTCTTTCATGGTTTCGTTTTTAGTTTGGCTCACCATTGTTTATTTGCTGCGCCATGTATGGTTAGTTTGCAAGGAATGGGAGCTTCCTGGTCTGGAAATACTTATGGGCTCCTTAATGCACGGAGAACAACACAAGTAGTGAATATATGTCTCATAAACAAACCAGCTTAGGATCATACAACCTGTTGACCTGGCATGTGTAGGGGATGGGGGCTGTGACCAAGCGACACAGGGTACCTGCCTACCTTCTTAGGAGAAGGGCGCAGATTGTGTTTTTACAGGAGTGCCACCTGATGGAGGCCGAGGCAGTGAAAACTCGAAAAAAATGGAGGGGCCGAATTTATACCACTAACCATTCGGCCTTCGCTAGAGGGGCAACCATCTGGATACGCCATGGAGTCCCCTTTGAGGTTGCGGATCGTCGAGTGGATGATCAGGGGCGGTATATACTTTCGAAGGGCACTTTAGATGGTCTATCCGTAGTCCTTGGTTGTATATATGCGCCGAATTTCGATTAAGGCAAATTTTTCTCTGATCTGGGCTGAGCTCTGATGGGATGGGATACCATTCGATGGATCTTAGGGGGAGACTGTAAAGCGATTCTAGACGTAGAATTAGACAGATCCCATCCTCCATTGCATGGGGCCAACACACACAAACAGGCTGAACTTCTGAACACTTGTTTGCGGGGTTGGGGCCTTATAGATGCATGGCGAATGCTACATCCTACACACAACGAATATTCTTTTTACTCCCCAGTCCATCAGCTTCACACCAGGCTTGATAGATTTATTTGCTCACACACAATAGTCGCACAAATACATTAATCGACATACTTAGCCAAGACATTTTCAGATCATAGCCCCCTAGAAGTTACTATAAAGTGGGGCAGGGTCCCGACCCCTGTGCCGACCTGGAAACTATGGCCCCAATCCCTAGAGGATGCCCCCTTTCGGACCACATTACGAGACATTATTAATTATTACTTCACAGACAACTGGAATACAGCCGTCTCCAACCTCACAGACTGGGACTCGTTCAAAGTGGTGGTCCGAGGCTCGATGATTAGTGCTACCGTAGGGGCGCGTCACGAAAAACACACAAAAAACTTATAGATACAGAAACTCTGATGGCAGAGTTAGAATCAGCGGCAGTGACAGATGACAAACAATGGGAATCTCTACAAGAGGCTCATATTAGACATGCAGAGGCTCTAGAAACACTTAGACTCATGGATGACAGGGCGTATACACAACTAAAACACACGGACTCTGACAAGTCAGGAATGTTGCTGGCTCGGAAACTAAGGGATAATCTAGAGACGCCTTGGGTCACCTGTATCCGCACACCACAGAAGGGACTGATTCATACTCAAATAGACATTAATGAAGCATTTAGTAATTATCTTAGTACCCTGTATGCGGCACCAATGCGCACAGAAGATGGTCTCAGGGAGGCCTTTTTCAACGGCCTGCAGTTTCCCAAGATCACGGAGTCTGAGCGAAAGGACCTTGTAGGTCCCATAACCCAACAGGAAATAAGAGCAGTGATGAAGGGCCTTAACCGCAATAAGACCCCAGGCCTAGATGGCCTACCCGTGGAATTTTATGCGACATACTCGGATACCTTAGTACCCAAACTAGCGGAGCTATACAAGATAGCTTGGGAAACCAGTAAACTACTGCAATACACGATGCAAGCTATGGTGGTGTCACTCCCCAAGCCAGGACGAGACCACACTGAAATTGTCCAATTACAGACCGCTATTGTTACCGGCCACCGAAAATAAAATCCTTAGTAAGGCCCTAGCCAACCGACTGGTCCCTGCTCTCCCTGCTCTTATACACAACGACCAATGTGGGTTTTCCCTGCGTTTAGCACTTCCCTCAATCCTAGGAGACTTCATCATATAATGAGGGCCATTCCAAGTGAGTACGACAAAGCGGGATGTCTAGCCTTAGATCTACGGCAGGCATTCGACTTCTTAACGTGGGAGGACATGTTTGAAGCCTTGTTGCATTTTGGCCTTTCCCAAGATTTTCTGCGGTGGGTGCGCCTACTTTACACCGAACCTACTGCAAGGGCTCATAACGGGAGGTATATCTCCTCGGAATACGCGGTACACAGAGGTACTAGGCAGGGGTGCCCACTTTCTCCTCTCCTGTTTGTACTGGTGTTGGAACCGCTGGCCATAGCTTTGAGACGATCATCTGAAGCTTTGGGAATTCCCATACAGGGTGATACACACCTTATTTCAATATATGCGGACAACATCCCCATATATTTGCGAAACCTGGAGGGCGGGGCGAACCCGCTCCCTAGAGTCTTCTCCGTTTTCGAAATTATATCGGGTCAGGCCATTAATGCAGGGAAGTCCCATGCCTTTTATTTCCAAGAAGGCCTTAGCCCAGATGTGATACACTTCGGTACCTATCAGATTCCTGTAGCACTGGATACATTCAAGTATCTAGGTATTCAAGTGTACAGGGCTCCTGCAGACCAACTAGAAGGCAACTTAATGAAGGCCATCGCCTCACTGCGCCCTAGCATTTCCTTCTGGACATCCCTGCTACTATCCGTGATGGGGAGGATAGCCATCTCCAAGACGGTGATGCTCCCATCTGTTGTATTTCTTTGTTAATCTGCTCCTGGCGGGGCCCCGGTCCACATTTCACTTACTAGACACACTCTTGTTGGAACTTATATGGGGCAGTGGCAGGTGCAGAGTAAGTCTCAAGAAGTTGCAGTTGGCATGGAACGGGGGAGGGCTGGGAGTCCCTGATTTCCGAGCATACTACTATGCATCCCAGCTACAATGGCTGTCATTCTGGACAGCAGGCTGCAACTTACCAGAAATACAATATACTGCACAGGATCTGGAAAGGGGTGCACCCCAGGGCGAAAATGCCAAAAGACAGTCGACCGCAGTTAAAAACGGCGCTACAATGCTGGAAAAAGGCCCTACAGTACACGTCCTCCACGATCCCCTACCCATCTAATATCCCACTACTGGGGCTGCTAGTCATGGGTGGTAGACGTACAATGGCTAGGCTACAGACTTGAGTGGACGCAGGAATCGCAGAGGTGGGTTCATTCTTCGGAGACGGTGTACTACTGGATCATGATACATTTGTTAGGACTACTGGAGCTTCTGACCGCCTTTACTTGCTACATGCAATGATAGTATATTACATCAGGACTACATGGGCACCCCAGCGTAGAGAGCCTCCACAACATGACCTAGTCCATCTGCTTACATGGGGAGAGGTGGACACCTAGTTAAATGGCTATATACCGGCATCGGAACGCAGGCCTTTATTGGTCTTACGGACCTCTGTCGGAAATGGGCCGACACTACTGACATGGTAATCACAGATAAAGCCTGGGAGAGCATTTTGGAACACCCCAAGCAGGTCTCCCGGAATGCCAAACTCAATTTCATACAATATATGGTTCTTCATAGAGCATATCTAATCCCGAAGCGGACACACTGCATGTTCCCAGGGGCCCAGAACTACTGTCCGAGATGTAGAGAGGAGGAGGCTGGCTTTGTACATATGTTATGGGTTTGTCCCCGCCTTAGGGATTATTGGGGATACATTTGTAATATGCTGGGAGAAGTCACACATCTTACAATGACAGACAACATATCAGAGGGCCTCTTGGGCCTACGCAAGCGCACCAAAGCCCAGAAGGTTTACCTGCGACTTCTAAACCTAGCGTTTATATTAGCCATCAGAGCAATTACAATGAGATGGAAATCCCAAAGGAGCCCCCCACTACATATATGGAAAGAAGAGGGAATCAAATGGGGCAGTGCGGAAAGTGCAGCACTGAGACGGGAAGAGGGGGGCTGAGGAAACGTCCCATCTCCATGGAATGGTACATTGGGCTAGAAGAATTCACACAACTGAATATCCCACTTACATCTCTTGATTCACTAACCTGACTTACTCAACCATTTCTCACACAGCCAGTGACAATAAGGATAGACTATGGGGAGAGACCCCTAGTATACCACAGGTATAAGTCGGAATCCATGATCCCGCAAGGATATGAGACGGAATAGACGACAGCACACAGACAGACCAGGAAGAGAGGGAGGGGATAGTTAACTTAGTTTAGGGATAAAAGTACAAATACATGTCACGGCACGTTAGAGACATTGATGATTAATATGGATGAGTCCACATATTGCATTTACTGCATTGTACTGTTCATGCTGTGTAGATGATGGATACGAAGATTGAAGTATGTACACTTACTTACGGAAAATGGTGGGTTAATAGTACAGCGAAATAAAAATGCAATGAACATTTGTTATAATGTAAAGTTCTCTGACTAGTAGCTCAATAAAGTTTGTTTAAAAAAAAACTACAATTTGCTCCCATCACACAGATGGTGATCGTCTGGGGCAGTAGACTACTATGTTTGTGATCACTTTGTCAAGGTCCGCAGTGGGCGTTGGCAGTAGGCCTGTCCTCTGGCCAGGTCCCATGCCAAAATCCACAGCAGGGTCTCCAACTTTCAATGTGCATCGCCAAATGTGTGTGTGTGGAGGCGTAGTACTGTGGTATCATGTAGTACTAAACAAGGGCCTCCTAGGTTCCCACAATAGTACCACAATACAAGCAACAAAAACTGAGGTGCCTATATACCTCTCCAACATGAGCATGGGGTTCACTGTGTTTTCACCCGCCCTTCTATGTTTTTTCTCTTTAGCTGAACTTGTGGACTGATGTCCTTATGATGTTTCAAATCCAATCAAAATGCTCTAATACCATGGTTCCTACAAGGGTACTGCAGTGCTAAATTGGCCGATGGGTAAAAAAGCTCCCTCAACCAATCAGGTATGAATATTTTTTTAGTTTTGTACCGCAGAGATATCGCAGTACCAATGGTCCATATGTCTGTAACTTTCCTGAAAGTAAACACCTCCATGCCCACCCGAACCCCGAAGCAGATAAGCAGAAAAGTTACACTTAATCTAAAAAAGCATGCTTTCAGAGTTAAGTTCTACCTTGTGCTAAATTTGGTGCAATTCCATTAAGCCGTTTTTCCTGTATTGGACAGCAAACTTTCAAATAGAAATTAAAAGAGATTTTGCACTTTTGGGAGTCCCTGTTTTTTTTTCTCAAGATGATGAATTCACTGCTATCCATATATTCCAGCCACATGCACGCACCTGCATTGTTAGAAAAACTGCTGTTTCCAGTAAAGTAAGCACCAATTTTATAAACCATGACTCCTTTCACAAAATCACTACAAGAATGCATTCACACAACTCCTCCCACAATAGAAAGATATATAATTTCAGTTTAAATAACTTCCCCTTGCCTTTTATCACCAGGAATAGCAATCAACAAAATAACTGCAATTTCACTAGTAAACACTATTAGGGCAGAGATACTCTGCAACAGCTGGCTCGTGCTATTTTTAGAAAGCTCGTTGGACGGATTTCATTGCCATTATTTTGGGGACTACATATAAACTCTGTGTGCACCAAGGAACGCATTGTGTCCATGAGTGAGCGTTATTATTTTGAGGAAACTTCATATCCCCTACAATGGAGGCAGTGTTGCTGAGGATAAAAAGTAACACTGCTGCATACCACGCGCGTGCGCAAACAAGGTCAGACCGGTCTGTAAGCAATGTTGTTCCTAGGAGCATCAAATTTAGACAAACTGCAGTCTTGGCTGGTATGGGGAAAATGCGCAACACTACTACTTAACAACCTACAAGTATATTTAATCTGGTAAATGAACTACTTCCTTAAATATTAAATCTATCTATATTAAAAAGTGTTATTTTAAATCAGCAGGAATGAAAATATGTTCTTCATGCCTGTAAAGGGCACACAAGCAAGACGGGGCATGTTTTGGTATAACTCTTCTGGGCATTGCTGCAAAGGTCATTAGAATTTACACAGAAAAGTCAATGCATTGATTTTCCTTGGACTGCTTTGTTTAAAATGTAATTTACATACTCTAAGAACATAAATCCTTATCCATTAAATAGTTTTGCAAACACTGATTTTAATTTTGCATTGACTGCATCAGTGACATTCAACAACCTGAGGGATCCTTCAGTCCACTGATCTCTGCTACACAGCTGTAACCCCTTAAAAGAAATCCCTGTGAGGTTTGACAAAGCATAGTGCATTGCATTGTGTTAGGAAACTGCAAAAGATGGGCCGTATATAATCTATATAGGTTACACAGGCTATGTATGCATGCGTGTGGCCACGTGCATTTAGTGTCGATCAATAGCAAAAAACCAAGAAAACATTAATATAGAACAGTAGATAGGAAGCAGCACCCTGCAATGGCCAAAAAAGATTCAAAAGGTTTCAGGAAATACACTGATACCCAGTGGCACTGAGAGACTGGGAAGAAGAGAAGGTTTTGAGGGCCCCTGAAGAGTAAAATGCCAAAGTCGACTCCCTAAAGTGAGAAATAAATGAAAAAGCCACCCTCTGCTAGTGACAATACTTCTCATCTTTCCAATTACAATGTTAGATCTGGAAAAACTAAGTCTTGCCATCAATGAAGCCCCCCTAATTACCAAATGCTGTCTGCAAGGATAACGAATGCTATCGACAAGAGACGTGATACGGGGCCGAAAATACATGAAGTGCACAACAACTATTTGCCAACAGCATGACGTTGGAACGGACTGATATTTCCACACGATCACAATACTATGCAAATTCTTCATTATGAAACATCATCACGTTGTGCACCCAAAAAAACCTTAGGCGTTACTATAATGTACTATTATATAGCCCACATTTTTTAGCGTGCAGGTGGATGGTGAAGTTAAGCTGTTTTCCAAATGTTACCCTGTAATAAATGGACTTCAGCTAAAAACAGAACTTTAAATACGTTTTTGGGGCATAAGATATGCGCCTCTTTCTCAGAAGCACAGTTTGTAGTCACCAACAGGGAAAGAAGAAATAAAATCTAAGGGAACACATCACCACATTTTAACGCGGGAGGCTAAGACACTTCTGCGTGTTATAAGGGCGATAAAGCAACTGTTACTTCGCTCCTGATGGGGGAAATCATTGTTCAGAATTTCTTAAGGTATTTCAGCACAACAGAAAGTAGTTATTCCATTAGTCGGAGGTTAAGTGGGGCCAGAAAGATTATTATGTTATTTACAGCTAATTCTCTCTATATATCACACTTTTAACAAGGTGCTCTGTGTTGGTGTGGGAGAATTCAGAGTCCTAGATACAGATAGTTTACTATACATACTCACCCACCAGGCTTATGTATTGGGAAAATTGTGGGGAAGATGACTTTGAAAAGTGCCTGGCTAGTGAGAATCCTCGTGAAGGTTTGAAAACAACACTGATTATTGGCTTCGAATTTTGTGATAGGCTTACCAAAGTGATGACATCGCCATCTTAACCTCCCTAATCATAGGGAATGACCACATGGAAGACAATCAATAAACAGACCAGCCATTATTCTGAGAGGGCACATTTACTATTACAACTCAAGCAGTAGTAATTTCCACGCAACGGCACAGTAATGTCTATGGTTGATCTAATGGTTGGGTGGATGTGGTAATAGTAACTAAAACAATTGTGTTGGTCATGGCAGTTAAAAGTTTACATCATTGTGAAGTATACTCACTATCCATATGAGTGTACTAACAAGCCATTTACCATACACTTTGCAAATAAGATTTTGAATTATTAAAATTAGTGATTTGCAGATAATGACAGGCATTGAGGAATGTTACAAGCATGGGAGAAAATACATTTCTTACTTTTCCATTGCTATTAAAGCATATCACTGAACTCCTTTGTGTCTCCCTTTCACTACAACGCAGCACTTAACATGGTGAAGCGTACAAAAACAAACCAAATATTTGGCTAACAAAACCCAAAAGGGTGGTGGTGTTGGGCGATACCTAAAGGCGCATGTAACGGGTGTTTATCCCCAGCTCGAACAGCCATTCCTGACCCCTGTTCATTCACATGGTTTCTGACTGCTTTTGTCCTGCACATATCACATCAATCCCTTCATGATTCCCTAATGGTAGGAGAAGTGAGGGTGCTCAAAGAACGGATTCAAAATGGATATTAGTTGATTCATGGTGGTGAAAGCATCTAGAGAAGAGGAAGTATTTCTTTAACTCTCCATTACATGACCCGTATTCCAAACTGGACGCTATTCTGTCCAACCCTCATATGCTTGCCACAGTCATGAATATAGAATGTCTAGGTAAAACTTTGTTCAACCATAACCCACTCGCATTGGCACCACATTGATGGGAAATTAAGACAGCGAGCACACACATAGAGCTTAGGGAATGAAGCACTGGAAGACCTGGATACAGGGAAATGGTACAGAAGGGAATTCAAAATCATTTTGTAGAGAACAAACATACAGCACCTAGTGTAATGGCTCAAATTAAGTCCTTTAAGGTGGTGATAAGTGGAACCTATATCTCAACTGCTCAAGGGCTGTGGACAAAGTTGAAGAGGAAACGTATCACTTTAGAACATTGAGCACAATGTACATCATGCAAAGGTGACTATAGGAGATATGTGGACAAGCAACACAATAAAGGTGATAGAGTGGAAGATAACTAGTGTGACTAGCAAGGGCAGAAACGTAAGAGCCACCCATAATGGCAAAACAAGCTGACAGAGAACAGCAGCATACTCCTAAACAGATATTAATCAGGTGTTCACTGATTGTTATGCAGCTTTTTTTAAGCAAAGGAACTAAGTGGATGAAGCTACGCAAATAAATTAACTTGACAATGTCTGCCTTCAAACCCTGATTGACAAACGATGAGGCATACTAGACACTCCAATTACAGAACAGGAAAAAAGAGGAGCAATAGATAAGCTGCTGTACGAGTACAGAGCACCCTGCCAAGAACTATATCTGAAGCTACAATAAATGTGCTTCATATGTAAATGTGCAACCAGTAACAAAGAAACCTGTATAGGCTGCTGTTCATGCTTAACAGTCTTTAAAATCCTGAGTAATATTCTAGCTGATCTAACAGTCAAATTACTGGCTAACATAGTGCATCCTGAACAAAAAGAACTCCTCAATACCATGATACTACTAAAAACTGGAGAATTTGGACTAACAAAGAGTGTTGCTATAAGGTGCTGCCAGATCTAGAGAAAGTGCACGTATTGTACACTCAATGACAATTTTAAGAGTGTTGAAGAGACTGGGATTGGAGCCAAGCATAAAATTGAGGATCTCTTTGCTATTCATTGAACTAATGCTAGAATCTGTATATGTTGTCTTGTACCAGATGCAAGCCCCAATGAGAGGGGGTCCAACAGGGATGCCCTCTGTCCCAGTTAATTTTTGCAATAGAAATGGAGCCCCTAGAGAGCATATTTTGAAGTCTGGGAAACTAGGACTAAGAAAGGACTGAGGGTTTCAATAACAATACATAAACTATCTCATTACAAGCACACCAAGTACTTATATACGTAAAAGATGTCAGCAATGTAGAAGCCGCCAGTATAGAACACATGCTCTATCAATGCCCGGAACTTACAGCGTTTAGGAAAGGATTAACCGCGGCTCTAAATAGTCGACAAATTATATTTCCAACACTTTCTGCACATTTAGTATTGTTAGATATACAAGATACTAATAGTAAACATAAAGACTTGATATCTATTGTTATTCCTTGTGCTAGGTTGGTTATTGCACGGACTTGGATCTCTAAGGAACCTCCCAATGTTATGGAGTGGTGGAATCTTATTAATGAAATACACACGATGGAACTTTCGTTGGCTAAGTTAAGGGGTACTAAGGCATTGAAAGCGAGGGAAAAATTTTTGGGTACATTCATTTGATATGTTTGTAAATATTTAGAGGGATTAGTTCACTCTTTTTTTTAAGAATGTATACTGTCATACTCCGTATATATTTAATGGTTACATTTATGTTTGGATATTTCTGCCTTTGATATTTGTATGTAATGAGATGTCTTTTTTTTAAATTTATTTTTCCTGCAATAAATAAAAAATATAAAAAAAAAAAAAGATGTCAGTTCAGAGTTGGACCAAGCGACAGAAATGCTGAGGCAGTTTGGCAAAGTGTCTGGACTAAGTGAACAGGGTAAAATCCTCTATCTTTCTGCTGAGACAAACAGACATGGAGCACAACTGACAAATATTGTCTTAGCATGAGAATTCAACACATTTTCATACCTGGGAGTGCAGGTGTATAAGGAGGAACCAGAATAGATGGAATTACGAGGGCAGCAGTAGTACCTTTGAAGGGCAATATTGCCTTTTTAAAAAGGTAATGCTGTCGGAACGGGCCATTATTGGCCCAGTTAATGTATGTATGTATGTATTTATTTCTTATAGAGCGCGGCTGTCACCCAAAGGGTATCCTGGCGCTGAGACCTATCCATACATCTGTTACCTAGGCTACATTACTCTGGGGAACAAGTAAGTCTTAAGGTTCTTTTTAAAAATAGGCAAATCATGGCAACTCCTCAGTGCTAGAGGAAGGGTATTCCACAGCTTGGCGGCCGCAAAACTAAAGGCACGACCACCCATTCTCACTCTGTTTATTTTAGGGACTTTTACCAAGAACGCCGAAGACGATCTCAAAGGTCTGGCTGCCTGATACCAGAAAAAGAGGTTCTGAAGAGGTATTGGTCCCAGTCCATACAGGGCCCTAAAAACAAGGCATAGAGCTTTAAATGCGATTCTCTGCTGGACTGGGAGCCAATGCAAATCGGCCAGGGCTGCCGATGAAGAGGCAGACCGCGGTCGAGGCAAGGCCAATTTGGCGGCCATATTCTGGATCCTTTGAAGCTTTAGGACCAGAGTCTTCGGGGCACCCAGAAGTAGTGCGTTACAGTAGTCTATCCTACTGAGAATGGAACTACGCACTACCTCAGCTCTGGAGCCCCGAGGAAGAAGTGGCAGAATTTTCCGTAGAGCGCGGAGCAGACCCATACACGTCGCTGCCGTCCTATTTACGGAAGCATCAAGCTGCAAATTGGGTTCGAATAGAACTCCCAAATTGCGAGCTGAAACTGCCGCCTCCACCGAGCCCGGAATGGACGCTGGCCAGAAATCGGCCGGAAGTGTACGGGGCGTTCGGTCCAAGGAGCAGTATAGTACCTCTGTTTTTGACCCATTGAATTGCAGCGCATTGGCTCGCAACCATGCTGCTGTTGCTGCCATACAACGGTGAAAGGCATCCCTCGAAATGTTCTCCGATCCCTCAAGTGAAAAAATCAACTGAGTGTCATCGGCATAATTGATGACTGATATGCCGAATGACTTTATCAGTGCTACCAAGGGTCGGAGATATATATTAAATAGGATCGGACTAATCGCCGATCCTTGAGGGACTCCCTGTTTCACCTGCCGAGTGGCTGATTGAAATGGTGGTAATGCCACGGCTTGTTGTCGGTTGTCCAAATAAGAAGCGAGCCAGTCTAGGGCCAGACCGCTCACTCCCACATTCCGAAGACGGCCAAGTAATACTTCATGGTCCACCGTGTCGAACGCGGCCGACATGTCGAGTAACACCAAAAAGGCAGACTTGCCCTTGTCGACTCGCGTTCGCAGATCATCCAGCACGGTGACCAAGGCCGTCTCGGTGCCGTGAGCTGGCCTGAAGCCAAATTGTGCAGCATCCAGACAGAGATTTATTTCCAGGAAGTTGGATAAAGTTCTTGTGACCCATCTCTCAAGGATTTTTATCGCGAATGGTAATAGCGAAATCGGCCTGTAATTAGCCGAACAGAGAGGGTCCAAGGAAGCCTTTTTCAACAAAGGTGTTACAATTGCCATCTTCCAACTGTCTGGGACTGTCGCTGTGGTCAATGATTGACAGCAGATGGAGTGCAACGGAGGAAAAAGCTCATCTTGAAAGGCCTTCCAGATCTTATGAGGCATTGGATCAAGCGGTGATCCTGATGACACACTATTTGCCAAGATAACAAATTCCTCTAACGAGGGAACAGGGAAGCTGGACAGTTGAGGCAGACCTTCCTTGCTAGACGCCCAATCGGATCCTAGATTGTCAAAATGATCCGAAGGAGAAACTGCAGATGTTACAGACTGATCAGATATTTTAAGTCCTGTCATGATAGTCCTGATTTTCTCCTCAAATGCAAGGGCCAGCGAGTCGCACAAAGCCTGCGAGGCCGGGATAGTAGACGCCGTACATGATGGGTCAGACAAAGTCTTAACCAGTATGAACAGGGTCTGAGATTTATTAGAGGCCTTCGCCAAAGTGTCTTCCAAGAACTTAGCTTTTGCGATTCTTAACTGGGCCTTGTATTCATGCAGGGCTGCTTTATAAGCCGCCTTATCCTGCTCCCTGTATCCTCTCCTCCATGTGCGCTCCGCCTGTTTACAGCGAAGTTTAAACTGTCCAAGCTCTTCACTGAACCAGGCATTTAGGCCTCTAGGCCTGTCTCTCACCTTACGCAAAGGGGCCAGGGCATCAAGAGATGAAACAATATGCCGACAGAGAGATGCATAGCTCTTGTCGACATTCTCCTCCACCTGAAAAATTCCCGGTAGCAATGCGGGTCGAATCGGCTCCCTAAGGAGGCGGTTCCATTGCCGACTCAGCTTCCTGCTGGCCGGTTTGTTAGGCCTCCATGGGGCAGGCAAGAGAAGGGACATAACAATCAGTGAATGATCAGTCCAACCCTGATCCTCGACCTTGTCTACCACAACTAAGTTTTTATCAGCAAATACCAGATCTAGTATATGTCCCCTATCATGAGTGGGTACCTGGACCAATTGAGCAAGTTGGATATTGCTACTGGCTTGACACAGTTCTCGAAAAGCCAGGTCATGAGGGCCAAGAGGCCACAGGTTGAAATCACCCAGTACTAGAAAATTGGTATGAGAGTTAGAAAGGTCGTAGACCAAGTCGATCAGGGATTGAAGGGCTGTCGTGGGCAGAGAGGGGGGTCTGTAGCATAAGAGGCCTGCTACCAGAGTACCACCCTGAGCCACGATAGAAAAGCCCATAAGCTCAAACCCTGCTACCTCTTTAACCACCAATTCGGTCAGGGAGATAGAGTCTCTGAAGATGTAACCTATCCCGCCACCTCTTCCCGAGGTGCGGGGAGTGTGCCTTATCAGATAGCCTGGCGGGCAAGCCCAGCCCAGTTCCATGCTACAGTCTTTCGTGGCCCACGTTTCAGTCACGAACAGTATATCCAGCTGTGACGATTCAATTAGTAATGCAGTCTCAGCATGGTGCTTTATCAAAGATCGAGCATTCAGCAGACCGCAGGACAATGTCTTATGCGGGGAGGGGATGGACAAACAGTTCTCCGTACCAGCCTCAAGCTCCAAGTCCTCAGTAGAGGCAAGGCAGGAGTCAGCTGGGTTAAAGATGGCAGACTTGCCAAAACTGCTCTAATATTTTCTACAACACATATGTCCCTCCCGAAAATGCTCTTTTGGGACATAAAATCTGTTCATCCAAAGGCCAGTGTGCAGAAGGGCCGGTTTGCAGACACTTAAGATGTCATTAGAACAAGGGGAAATGGGAGCACCAAACTCTATTACCTGGAAGCATGGTTACAGTGGGTGGACAGATGGTTATCGGATTTCCCCAATGCCAAAGGATGAACTCTCCTGAAAGAGATGGTGGGAGACAGCTGATGGAACTGTAATGGAACAGTGCACGGCCACTGAAAACTGCTAAATATCTCTGAAACAAATGCATGAAGAAGACAAAAGTGAAAAAAGCATATGTCCATGAATTCAAATCGAGTTATCTAGCGGATATGGCGGAGGCTGAGAGATTGGGTTCCATCACTTTGTGGCAGACAGCAGGAATAGTGATGGTAGGGGAGTTATATAGTATGGCAAACTTAAAAAGTGTTCTGAACTATCAGAGAAATATTATGCCCTGATGGGCCACTACTTATAATACGAGTCATTGATTTTCACTAAACTGAGACATCTGGGGGCGAGGGAAGGAATAACATATGACATATAACACACCGCAAATGCTGCCGACAAGGAACTCAGCAAAAAGCTGAGGTGACAATGCTATGTAGGGGCCTTCTAAAGGAAACCAGAAGAGACCTTGGTAGATTGAGAGGTAAATGGAAATCCAACATAGACAGTCGGAGGAGTGCCTGGAAGTGGGACGTATAACCAGCTTTAACAACAAAAGTGTTACGGAATGCCCTGTTCCACCTACTCCAATACAACTGTGTACCTACAACATATGCGATGATCCAGAAACTGAGTAAGTTATATCAAGCAAATGTACGTCTGCCCCAGACACCAGGAGCTGGAGGCAGGATTATTCCACATGGTGTGGGAATGTCCAGTACTAGCATCAGTGACCGCTGACCTGACAGTTACCTAGAAAAGCAGGTATGTTACACCCGTAGGTTTGCCACAGATGGGTAGAACAAGGAGAAACAGTCCCAAAGTAAGTTCTTGGACTTAATTTTATTACTGACCTAACAGCTGGTCGCTACACACTAGAAATCAAGCTTCCCACTGCTGGGCACGGCCAGTGACCAGCACAGGCACTGAAGTAGGAGAAAGTATAAAATATTAAATGAAAAGTACGGTGGTAAAGAGACAGACACGGGGCAGAGACCATAGATAGTGAACAGACTTATAGGAAGAATCATTTGCCAAGCAACCTGACATGCGTAACCCTTTACCTTCAGACATTTGTAGAAGGGCAAAGATAGTTACACAACAAACTGGACTGAATTTCAACATGACGGTAAGAATAAGGAATGGGGCAAGAATTCCCAGCTAAACCGAAAACAAAGACTACCCAGAAGAGAAATAAAGGAAGACCCTCCAGCGACTTTCTCACTGCAAGCGTTCCTCCCGTGGGCTGATAATATGCCCCCACACACGAATACTAGAACAGATGGGAAATAATATTGATACATAGTGTGATAAAGCACCAAAGGGGAGTCTGAACGTTTAATATGTTATTGTTACATTATTGTCGAGGGCAAATGTCAGCATGTGCTAAAGCACTGCAGTCGAAAGTGTGTAACCACACTGTATGCATAGGTGAATGTCCCAATATTATTGAAACATTAAAATGCCTGCAAGTTATAACACAACTTTTAATAAAAAAGATGTTAAAACACGAGGAATAGGTCAGGCTTTCTGTTTTTTTTAATAAAATCGGCTTGAACCAGGGCCGGAGCGGCTGTAGCGGGCACCAAGTGTTTTCCAGGTGGGTCGGAAGGGTGGGAGGCAGGTTTTGACTCGTGGGGGGCAGTTTTCTTCCTGAGGGCTGGTTTTGCAGCAGAGCTGCAATATCGCCCCCCCCCCCCCGTAACAAAAGCGGAAGATGTGCAGCAGTTTTTGACACTAGCACCTCGAGGGGCTGGTTTCGGTTCCCAGTTCGGCCGTGGCTAGAGCAGGAGAGTGGGGCCCCAAATGCTGGGGACCCAAACGAAGAATCTCAACTGTCATGCCTTTGTGACAATACTCCGCATCAGCTTCTCTCTGTTTAGACACCTTTTTTTTGCTCTGAAATTATCTGTCAAATTATCTCCTGACTCTTAAATGACCAGAGAAGGTCTAACCTTCCTCATTGTTTAATTTAGGAAACCCCGAGTCCGATTTCATCAATATGGTTGCATACACCTATATGGACTGTTTTCTTCATCTTCAGTTTAAACAGCTACGTAAAACTAATGGTCCTTCCTTTATTATCCCTGCCACTATCCACAAATACAACCTTTTGTTTTTGTTTCGTCTGGTCCAATATATATGTTTCTTTTTCTGGAACATTACAGCAAAAACCCTTTCCTCACACAAACTTTACTCGGTTTTATGACTGAAGGGTGACTCATGGAATTTGCCCCAAGCTAGCTACATTCACACCAATAAAATTCATAGTTAGGCCCCTCTTATTTTTGGCAAAGTCCTCACCTACTTTTTCTTTGAAGCACTGCACTCTCCATGTATTTCTTCTACATGTTCTCCTAATCACTTAGACTGACTGCCTGGGATACTTTATCGCATTCCAGTAGCAATTGAGTAACTATGATTGCATTTCTTGAAACTTTTTGCAGTGTTCCCTTATCACCACCTCTTGTTTAAAAATCTCCAAACTGCAAGTGGGTGCAAGCATATATAATGCATTAAGGAAACAATCAAAGATGTTAACCTATTCTTGCTCTCTGGTGTTCCAATAGTACATTCAGTTTGGGTTTAAAAAGCACCTAACATGCATTACAGATTCTCAAAAGTATTCTACCTTCTCCAATTCTGGACCCTAATATAAAGCTTGAGATAAATGCCTGAAAATATCCTGCTTCTCAGAAATAAGGCAGTGTTAATGTCTCTTTTTCTGCAGTTCATCAATTTATCAGCGTTAATAGTTTTAAAACTGAAAAAAAACTCCTCCTATTTTTTGACAAAGGAACAGCTGGTTCACGGGCATCTTGGGAAAATCTGGAGCTGAAGAAATCTCTGTGTGCTGAATTATAATAAATTATACGTTGTACAAAAGACCAGAAACAATCAAACCTACATAGAAATCGAAAATATATGTAACATAGAATCCTTTTCCTCAGGTAGCATTGGAATACTATCAGTGTCCCAGTTACTTTCGACACACAGTGGAAGTATCACTGACAGTGTCTCAAATACTACTGTTGAAATGAATTCCACCGTCTTCCACTAGGAATTCAGGTGCAGGTTACGTTCAAGTAGGAAAATAAATAAAATAAGACAATTTCACACACAAACAGAAATTTCACCAAGGCTCTGCACCAGTGCTAGAATGTGTCTGGCGTTAAGCACAGCAGATGAGCCATTTAGTGGGGAATGGCAACGCCCAGTGGCTGAGGCTGGTTTTTACTACAGGAAGAGCAGGGATCCAGAAGGTGCACACCAAAGCCAAGCCATGCACAATGCAACGGCTGTGTGATTACGAACCATCAGATACCAAAAACACAAGTCCCTACGGAACGCAAAAGTTGCTCGGAAACATCCGAAGTTCCTCATTACCACTGTTACAATAATGATGTGTCTTCAAGGGGGAATAAAGGCAGTCCTATAATATTACTGCACATATACACTTTTTAGACAAGTCTGTGGAACTACGTTTCTCCTTGAGCTCCATGTCAAAGCTCACTTTATTTCTAGTGATCCCCAAGTGTTTCTGCTTTGGCAACAACAGATTACTGATTGCTGGTATGCGATTCTGAGTGAGCTACAGAGCGCCCATAATATCGCGATAAACAAACCGACCCCAAATGACGGTAACACCCCTGAGCATGCACTAGGGGAGGAACAAAGGCCATGACACAGAAGTAATTGAGGATCCACTAATGGTGGGCACGCTCACGCATTGCCTGGCACGTGTTTCAGTGTGTGCATCAAAATGATCCATCAAACAAGAGCAGAGAGGATGCATTGATGTGGGAGGCTATGAAGCGCTCCATATAGACAAACAACTACCTGTTTTGTTTTTACTTTGTCCGGTTTCATTATTGCCTGCCTCCTCTGTTCGCAGACTACCACGCAGTCAGGCCTTACTGAGAAAGCAAATGGGGTGCACCTGGGAACTAAGTAACTGCAAATAACACCAGAGGTCAACATGTGAGGCATATATAAATTCAGTACACACAAATAGCTGTCACCACTAGAGGCACAGATATGTCTAGGTCGCCGCTGTACCAATGTATACTGTCTACTAAGAAACCAGCTAAAACAGAATGTGAATTACACTGTGTATGCTTGCGTTGTTAACCGCGGCAGGGCAATTCCGCTGCGGTGCGGCGTTTAAGCGGAGTGGGCGGGCCGCGTCGGCCAACGGATGTGCGCAGCCCTTCTAAGGTAGTGTGCGCGACAGCCGTTGGCCGATAGAAGCACACAAGTGGTTAAAAGAAAGTCAATAAAAACAAATTGAAACATCAACAGATTACTGACTGCTGGTGGACTCAGAGGAACGCCAAAGGACTCAAAGGAACTGCAAAGGAGCAAAAGAGGAGAGCCCTGCTTCAGGTAACATAGCTGTGGAACCACCTCTACCTATATCTTGCGGACTCAGGATGAAAAAGTTGGCCATCGTCTGCTTGGAGAGATGTGGAGCAGCGGCTGACTTAGTTCGGGCTCCCTGTTCGATCCTCGGCACCGACAGCAGCTCAGCTCTGCACCATGTTACTTTGGGCAATAGCTGACTTAATCTCATCGACAGCCCAAACGCCTTGAAACCCTTAAGGGGGTGATATGTAAATGGTTTACAAATAGGAATTATGATTATTATTATCATTATTATGGTAGGGTAGCCATTCAATGCTGTTAGACTTGGCCTCTTTGGCATGGTTTCCCCTGACCTTTTGCCTCTACCATCTGTATTTTTGATGCTGTGCTGGATTTCGTTTTTGCTGGCTTAGATGCTTTGAGCACTTTGCCACTACTTATCAGTGTTAAAGTGCAATTGCTCCCAGTATAAATTGCTGTTACAATTGGTTCTCCCTAATTGGCATATTTGATTGACTGGTAAGTCCCTAGTAAAGTGCACTGAAGTGTGCCAGGGCCTGTAAATCAAATACTACTAGTGGGCCTGCAGCACTGATTGTGCCACCCACATGAGTAGCTCTGAAAAGGCAACTCAGACCTGCCACTGCAGTGTCTGTGTACAGTTGTTAACTGCCATACTGACCTGGCAAGTGCACCCACTTGCCAGGTCCTAACCTCCCCTTTTCTTACAGGTACGGTACCCTATGGTAGGCCCAAGGTAACCCCCGGGTAGGGTGCAGTGTATGTGAAAGGTAGGACTTGTAATGGTGTGTGTGACATGTCCTGATAGTGAAATACCGCCACTTTCGCTTTTTATTATTGAAAGGCTATCTTGCTCAATAGGATAGAATGAGAAATGCTTTATAACACCATACAACTATAACTTCCCATTGGAACAAGATAGAGAAATAATGTTTAGGCTCTCTGAACACAGAATTTAATAACACATCTTTTAGAAAATATGTTTTTTAAATAATGTGTTTGAAAATGCCACTTTTACAAAGTAATCAAAATGACCAGGGGCACCTGTACGTGCCCCTCCTGTTGCACTGCTCATGTGGAAAAACTTCCCTCTTTCTGTCCATTTCTTCCAATGTTATCCACTGTAATCATGTAACACCCATGGTAATCGATGTTTCTAAACATTTCTCGAATTTCATTAAAACACTGCTGGGACAGCATCCTTTCACCTTCCATCTTTATTTTAGCGTCTTCCAATGTTTACTGAGTGCCAGTCGAGGCTTTTTCACAGCAACATAATCAATCAAAGGTGCAACACAGAGTAGGCTCATCATGTTATGTTCCCAATGCGTTTCGAGCCTCATGGGCTCTTCGTCAGGGGTTTCTGCAAGAATAAAAGACAACTCAACCCGTTGTACTCTGCTAACCTTCGCTGTTAAATCCCAGTCATGATCAAACAATCGTGCAACTCTCACCTAGTGCCTAAGCCTGGTACCTCAATCTAATCCAACATGCAGTGATTTCCTCAAAAATTAACCCGCTGAGTAAAACAACATGCAGTCCCCTCCCACCCCTTTCAAACTCTGCGTGCCCTCTATTGCTAAACTCCCTGAAACAAACAGATAAACTGATATCTCGATCCCGATCTCCTGTGCTCAAAACCCACTTTTAAAATAACCACCTCATTATAACTGAAAGCCTCTAATAATGCGATTTCCCCATCATTCGGAATAGTGCTAAAAATACCTTGATGAAGCCACAGCCAGCGACCTTACCTCCTCATCCACCTTCCCCAAAATCTCGAAGCTCCACTAAAGCCGTTAGTTTTTAATTACCTCCTCGCCTGTTACCATCCAATCCTAGCCAGAATGTTATCCATGTGAACTATTCTCGTACGCTGGGTCAGGTTTTTCTAATACTACTCTCAAACTACTAACCCCACAATGCACCCTCCACTGCCCAATTCCCACTACTGATGCGATCAAGTTAAAAAAACTACCTTTCTCCCCATCTCTACCTCGTCTTTTCTGTATAATATAAAGTGATGCCAAAATTGTAACATTGCTGTAATCCCGCGTTTACGCAACTAAATCCATATCACCATAATTATGTGTGTCAACACCAATCATGCTTACAAAATTCATGTGCATATAAACAAAACATAGGTAAAGGCCAACAGTTCGCAAATATACTGAAAATCGTTCTTTTTTTCAATTATTGAGTAAATACACTCCAGTCCTTAGCTGTCCCACTAAGGGAAGGAATGCATTCTCTAATAATAATTTGTCTACTTTTACAAAGTAGGCATTTTCTTCTTTAACCATTCTGTGTGCCTCTGCCTGTTTGTGTATTGACTATCTGGTTTTGGAGTGACAGGGGCTGGGGATGTGCATTCACTGTAGACCACTACTAGGGGGGTTGAGCTGTGCCTGTCCCTTCCTGGATGACTCAGAGCTGGACTGAGTAGACCCTGGCTGAATGTAGAGTAGTGGGAGGAGATTTCCTTGCACCTGAACAGGGCCTATCTCCTTTGCACAATGCTGTCTCCACCAGTCAGGACAGAACTGGTTTGGACTGGGCTCAGAGCCCCTTGCACAAAGAGAACAAAGACAGGTTGGGGTATAAGTACTAGACCTAAGACCCATGAGGTTTAGACTACTTCTAGAATAAAGATCATATTTGCCAAAGAGAACAGCTGGAGAAACTGGAGGAGGAGGACTTCCCCTTTGCTGTGTGCTGTCTGGGGTTGGCCTGCAATAGCTGCTTCTGCCAAGGAAAGGATAAGGACTTTGCTGTGTGCTGTGTGCCCCCTGCTTGAGGAAGATCTCCAAGGGTTTGAGTAGAGATTTCCTTGCACCTGAATAGGGCCTGTCTCTCTTGCACAATGCTGTTTCCACCCCCTGCGGTCATACTGCACCAGTGAGAACAGAACTGGTTTGGACTGGGCTCAGAGACCCTTGCACAGGAGAACAAAGACATGTTGGGGTATAAGTACTAGACCTAAGACCCCTGAAGTTTAGACTATTTCTGGAATAAAGATCATATTTGCCAAAGAGAATAGCTGGAGAAACTGGAGGAGGTGTACTGTCCCTGTGCTGTGACCTGTCTGGAGTTGGCCTGCAGTAGCTGTTTCAGCCAAGGAAAGGACAATGACTTTGCTGTGTGTGGTGTCCCTCCTGCTTGAGGAAGATCTTCAAGGGCTTGAGTAGAGCTTGCCTCCTGTTCTGAAGTCTCAGCGACAAAAATACTTCACCCCCAGCTCCCCTGAACTTCCTTTCTGGGTGTTTTGACGTTCCAAGAGGTGCCTGTGACTGTGTTGGGCCTCTGGAGGTTGTTCCTGCTGTTGGGAGCTGAAAAGGTAATGCAGCTAAAAGAAAAGAGACGTATCGCTTGCGGCTGTTTGTCCAACGCAGCACCACTGTGCAAGAAGAATCTCCACACATCGCTGCTGCTGAAAACGACACAGCGCATATCGCTGCTGCAAGAAGCAACGCATCGAAGGATCACGGCTGAAGAAACACAACGCATCCTGGATTTCCACGTATCATACCGATGCGGCAAGTTTTCCCGACGCATCACCCGAGGACCAGAACCGTCTCGGAATCAACACATCACTTCCCCCTAAAGACCGGATTTGACACATCACTTCTCCTGCGTGCAGCAAAACTGTGGCATCGCCTCCCCATGTTCTCAGTAACTGACGCCTCTCTTTGTTTTTTGACGCTTCCCATCTCTGCACCTGTTTGGCCTTGAGAATTTTGTGAATTTTGTCGCAACTACAGGTACTTTGAGAGAAATCACGCATCCATAGTTTTCTATGGGCTAGGTTGTTTGAAACCTTTCTAAAGTTATATTCTTATTACATGTATGTTCGATTGTTGTTGTTTTGGTCTTGTTGAGTTTAGATAAAGATACTTTATTTTTTATAAACTGGTTTGGTGTCCATTTGTGGTATTATCACTATTACTGTGTGTTTTGAGTACAGATACTTTACACATTGCCTTTGGGATACGTCTGTCTGCTTGTGCCAAGCTACCCAGGGGGTGAGCAGGGGTTATCTAAAGTGTGTATCCCCCTTACCCTGACAAGAAGCAAGGGTCCCAATTTGGACTAAGGTATCTACCTCTGCCAAATAGAAACCCCCATTTCTAACATTGGTGGCCAGCGGTGAGGATTTGAACTTGTATATGTACTTGACCCACAGTGATTGGTGTACATAAGTAGTTAGTGCAGACCACTACGCAACCATGTGTTTTATTTGTTGGTTCTATTTTTTATCTGACCCGTGAGTTATCCATGCATCAGGTCACTAAATGGTAAATCAGCAAGTGAGGCTGCAGAATTGGAGTCTGACATTGAAATGTTGAGTAATTCCAAGGTAGAGCAATTCTGCATGACCTTTGAATGTCCCATGAAGAGCAACTCTAGGAATGAGGAGCTACAGAAGGCCTTAGGGGCCTAGTGGGAGGCCAGACAAGCAGCGGGAGACAAGGGGTTTCAGGTCCCAGGATTTGCTTGTTGGGAGAGCAGCCTCTAGGGTTGGCAGCAATAATTCTTCCAGAAATTGGGCGCCAGAGGAAATGGAGGAAAGGCACAGGGCCAGGGATAATGAGTTGGAGGTATTGAGGCTCCAGACCAAGGCAGAGGAGAGCAAGAACGCTCGTGCTTTGGAGGAAAAGAAATTGAATTTGGCCCATGATTTGAGCATGAGAGAACTGGACATTAAAGCCAAATAGGTAGAGTCGAGTACAAATGGTGGCAGCATACAACCAGTGCAAGGGGGTTAGGTTTACATTCCCAAGGACCTAGTACAAAAGTTCCAGAAAGGGGAGGACATTTATGCATGGTTTGCGTCTTATAAGGCAGCACTGCGAATTAATGAGGTCCCTGAGAACAATTGGGGGGCGAGCCTGTGGAGACACCTTGAGGACAATGGGAGGAACACTCTGACACCCTTAGAGGAAGCAGGTGCTCTGTCCTATCCCAAAATGAAGGAGGCTTCACCTACACCTGAGGAGTACAGGGAGAATTTTAGGTCCTTCAAGAAACTTGAGTCCAATGCTTGGGTTGAGTTTGTGAACATGTATTGCAGAGCACTGGATGGTTGGATAAAGAGCAGCAAGGTAACTGACTACCAGGGGTTGTACAACTTAGTTGGTTGGGAGCCCTTGAGTACTCTTTGTGTTCCATAGCTCCACCAGCATCTGATGGATAGTAAGCTGACTGACCCCAGGAAGCTTGCACAGAAGTACCAGGGTCCAATAGGGGCATGTGGGAAACCAGGCAGTAGGTGGGCAAGGTCCCCAGCAGAAGAGTGGGGGAGACAAGGGTAACCAAAAGGAGTTCTCTAAAGGGCCCCAGAATAGTTCCCAGGGTATAGATTCCCAGGCCCTCAGTTCTAAGAAGCCATGGCCGGCTAAGGGTAGGCCAGACAACTGGGGGTCCCGCAAGTGTTATGGATGTGGTCAGGAAGGCCACCTGGCGAATGATCCCAAGTGCCCCAAGGCACCCCCAGCACCCACTGGTGCACCGTCAGTGGGGTTAGTTAGTGTAGTGCTGGTGGAGATGTTGGTTCCTAGTGAGGGTGGGGAGCCAGCTGTGATGGCCCTTGTCTCATTAGGAGACAGAGAGATGGTCCAGGAAACCTGCCTGCCGGATAACAGTAAAAAGTACCTGCAGTGGGTGACCATCAATGGGAGGAGGGTGGAGGCTCTGAGAGACATAGGAGCCAGTGTGACATCTGTCAGTGGGTGTGTGAAGAGCAGGTCATCCCCAATGTACTTCACCCTGTAGTTGCTGCAGACAACTCTGAGCGCCTGTTTAAGGTGGCGCAGGTTCCCTTTGAGGTGGGGTGGGGGGGGGGGGGCGTCTCAGGTTCTTTGAAGGTCGTTATAAGTCCGTCCATGCCTGTTGACTGTCTGCTTGGCAATCACCTTCCTCACCTTGGAGGAAGGTGGAGCGCCAGGCTTCTTTAAAGGTGTTGGGACTGCCAGTGTGGGCTTGTGTGACCACTCGGTCAATGGCAGCCGGCAGGGGTGATCAAGAGGACCTGGAGCCTGAAAGAGTGGCCCAGGTGCCTGCCAGAAAGAGGAAGGGCAGGGGTGCCTAGTAAACTAGCCCCCGAAGTACCCACTATCCAAGAGGAGGCAGAACCTGAGGGGGATGCCCTAGAGCCTACAATGGAACAAGTGGCCAAACTGGGAGACCTGCCTGAGCTGACCCATTGGCAGCAGGAAGGAGGTCCCTTCCAGGGAGGAGTTCTGTAAGGTGCAGGTGGAATGCCCTACTCTTGTTGGTTTGCGGCAGCCGGCTGCAGACCAGGCAGCAGGTGGTCCGACTGGATCACATTTGATTTATTGGGAGAATAGTCTCCTTTACAGTGAGCTAAGGTTGCTGAGCTCGAGGTAGCCCTGTGCTGGTGGTACCCGCGTGCTACAGGACCTTCCTACTGGGTCTGGCTCATGACGTACCTTTGGCAGGATATTTGGGGTGCAACAAGACCTATCACAGGTTTGTCTCCCATTTTTACCTGCCTCAAATGCAGAGGCACGTTGGCACACATTGCAGGTCTTGTAAGACTTGCCAGGTAAGTAGCAAGACAGGAGGGAAGTGTAAGGCTCCCCTCCAACCCTTTTGTGGTGAGCACCCCTTTCGAGAGGGTGGGCATCAACATTGTGGGGCCACTGGAACCCAAAACAGCCTTAGGCAACAAGTTTATCTTGTTGGACCATGCCAACCAGTACCCGGAAGCTGTCACTCTCAGGACAATCATGGCCCTTGTGGAGAGCCATGCATTGATGTGGATCTCTACCCGCATGGGGTTACCCAGAGAGGTGGTCTCTGACCGTGCTGCAAACTTAATTTCCAGGTATATGAAGTCAATGTGGGAGGAGTGCAGTGTAATGTACAAATTCACCACGGCTTACCATCCCCAAGGGAATGGGTTGGTTGAGGGATTCAACCGAACCATGGAAGGCATGATAAAGGGTCTTGCAGAACCAATGAGACGTAAGTGGGATATCTTTCTACCATGCATGTTGTTTGCCTACAGGGAGGTACCACAAAAATCCTTAGGGTTCAGTCCCGTTGAACTGCTGTATGGGCACCCTGTGAGATGACCTCTGAGTCTGAAGAAGGAGGGCTGGGAGAAAACTCCTGGTAAGGACCCCCAAGATGTGTTCAGCTACATGCTGGCCTTCAGAAACAAGACTCAACGCTTCAGGAAACTCGCTTAGGCGAACCTGGAAGCCAGCCAGGAGGAGAGGAAACAATGGTACAACCCAAATACCACTCTGGTTGAGTTTCAGCCTGGACAAAAAGTGTGGGTGGTGGAGCCATGTGCACTCCAAGACAAGTGGACTGGTCTATTTGAAGTGGTGGAGAGCAAGAGTAATGTGACCTACTTGGTCAACTTGCAGACTCCCAGGAACCCTTTGAGGGTCCTACATGTGAACCACCTCAAACTTCACTTTGAGAGGTCTTAAGTCACAATGCTCCTGGCTACAGATGGAATGGAAGAGGAGAGTGAGCCTCTTCCTGATCTCCTGTCAGCCAAGGAACATGATGGGTCAGTGGATAGAGCTAACTTCTCTCCCATCCTGACCCCAGAGCAGCAGAGGGCTGTCGCCAGGTGCTGAGACAGTTCGCCTCCCTTGTTCTCCCTGACTCCAGGAATCACCAATTGGTGTGTTCATGATGTGGCCACTGGGCACAGTTTACCTGTAAAACATAAAATTGACAGGGTAACTGACAAATTCAGAGTCAGCATTAAGGAAGAGGTTTCCAAAATGTTGGCGTTATTGGTGAAAGAGCACTCCAGCAGCCCCAGGGCCAGCCAGTGGTCTTGGTTCCAAAAGCTGCTGCACCTGGTGCCTCTCCGTAAATCCGGCTCTGCGTGGGCTACTGTGGGCTCAATGCGGTTACCTGGACTGACGCGCACCCGATCCTCAGAGCTGATGAGCTCATTTATCGGCTGGGAGCTGCCCGGGACCTTAGTATGTTTGATCTAACGTCTGGGTACTGGCAGATTGCCTTGACTGATGGGGCAAGAGAGGGGTCTGCGTATCTTGTCATGCCGGTTGCGTTGCAGAACATACCTGCCACATTCCAGAGACTGATCAACCAGGTACTGTCGGGGCTGGAGGAAATCAGCACCGCTTACCTGGATGACACTGCTGTGTTTAGTTCCAGCTGAGAGGAACAATTGAAACACCTCGGTAAAGTGTTGAAGGCTCTGTAGAAGGCAGGTCTCACTATCATGGCTATTAAGTGCCACATAGGGCAGGGATCTGTGGTGAACTTAGGCCACCAGGTAGGAAGCAGCCAGATGGCGACCCTACAGCATAAGATCAACACCATTCTGGCTTGGGAGCCCCCTAAGACCCAGGCAGAAGTGAGAGCCTTTTTAGAACTCACTGGGTACTACGGAGGGTTTGTCAAGGGTATTGGTACCCCCTTGACAGTGCTGACTTCAAGAAAGCAGCCAAGGAAAGTGATCTGGGGCGATGCCTGTCAGACCGCTTTTGATGCACTGAAATCTGCCATGTGCACGACGACATGCTCAAGACACCCAACTTCTCCCAAGAATTTGTTGTGTAGACACATGCTTCGGAGCATGGTGTGGGAGCAGTACTCTCACAATTGAACGACAAGGGCTTGGACCAACCCGTAGCTTTCATTAGTAGAAGGCTATTTCCGAGGGAACAGTGGTGGAGTGCAATTAAAATAGAGGTTTTTGCTGTGGGTTGGGCGCTGAAGAAGCCAAGACCCTACTTGTTTGGGACTCACTTCCAGGTTGACAGAGAGACCACAGACCCCTCAGATGGTTGATGCAGATGCGGGGTGAGAATCCAAAACTGTTGAGGTGGTTCATCTCCCTATAGGGAATGGACTTTACGGTGTAACACCGCCCTGGTACAGAACAAGTCAGTGCTGATGGTCTGTTCAGATTCTTCCGCCTTAGTGATGAGAACTCCCAAAAGGGTGGATAGTTCTCCCTATCTTTCAGCTGGAGTGGACATGTGTTGTTAGACTTGGCATCTTTGGCGTGGTTTCCCCAGACTTTTTGCCCCTGCCTGTTGTATTTTTGATATTGTGCTGACTTTCGTTTTAGCTGGTGTAGATGCTTTGGGCACTTTGTCACTGCTGATCAGTGTTTAAGTGCAAGTGCTCCCTGTATAAATTGTGGTTTCAATTGATTCTCCCTGATTGGCATATTTGATTTACTGGTAAGTCCTTAGTAAAGTGCACTGAAGTGTGCAAGGGAATGTAAATCAAATGCTACTAGTGGGCCTGCAGCACTGATTGTGCCACCCACATGAGTAGCTCTGAAAACGTAACTCAGACCTGCCACTGCAGTGCCTGTGCGCAGTTGTTAACTGCCATGTCGAACTGGCAAGTTCTCCCACTTGCCGGCCCTAACCAACCCTTTTCTTACATGTAAGGCACCCCTATGGTCAGTCCAAGGTACCCCCCTGGGCAGGGTGCAGTGTATGTGAAAGGTAGGACATCTACTAGTGTGTCTGACATGTTCTGATAGTGAAATACTGCCAATTTCGTTTTTCACTATTGAAAGGCTATCTTACCCCATTGGATAGAGTGGGAAATGCTTTGTAACACCTCACAGGTATAACTTCCCAGTGGGAAAAGATAGAGAAATAAAGTTCAGGCTCTCTGAACTCAGAATTTAATAACACATTTTTTTAGTAAAGATGTTTTTTTAATTATGTGTTTGAAAATGCCACGTTTAGAAAGTAGGCATTTTCTTGTTTAACCATTCTGTGTTCCTCTGCCTATATGTGCATGAACTGTCTGGTTTTGGAGTGGAGATGTGCCTTCACTGTAGAAAGCCACTGGGGGGGTCGAGGTGTGCCTGGCCCTTCTTGGATGACTCAGACCTGGGCTGAATAGGCTCGGGCTGAATTTAGAGTAGTGGGAGGAGATTTCCTTGCACCTGAATAGGGCCTGTCTCTCTTGCACAATGCTGTCCCCACCCCCTGCGGTCATACTGCACCAGTGAGAACAGAACTGGTTTGGACTGGGCTCAGAGACCCTTGCACAGGAGAACAAAGACATGTTTGGGTATAAGTACTAGACCTTAGACCCCTGAAGTTTAGACTACTTCTGGAATAAAGATCATATTTGCCAAAGAGAATAGCTGGAGAAACTGGAGGAGGAGGACTTCCCCTTTGCTGTGTGCTGTCTGGGGTTGGCCTGCAATAGCTGCTTCTGCCAAGGAAAGGATAAGGACTTTGCTGTGTGCTGTGTCCCTCCTGCTTGAGGAAGATCTCCAAGGGCTTGAGTAGAGCGTGCCTCCAGTTCTGAAGTCTCAGGGACACAAAGACTTCACCCCCAGCTCCCCTGAACTTCCTTGCTGGGAGTTCTGACCTGCCAAGAGATACCTGTGACTGTGTTGGGCCTCTGGAGGTTGTTCCTGCTTTTGGGGGCTGGATAAGTAACTTAACTACAAGCAAATCGATGCATCGCTCTTCTTGCGGCTGTTTTTACGACGCAGCACTGATGAGCGAGGAGAATCTCCACCCATCGCTGTGCCGCTGCTGAAACAGTCGCAGCGCCTGTTGCCGCTGCAAGAACTGATGCACCAAGGGATCACAGCTGAAGAGACGAAGCAGCACTGCTCGACGACACTGCATTGATCACCGACGCATCCCAGATTTTCACGTATCGTACCTGAGCGGCAAGTTTTCCTGACGCATCACCCGCGAACCAGAACCGTCTTGGAATCAATGCATCACTTCCCCCTACAGACCAGATTCAATGCATTACTTCTCCTGCGTGCAGCAGAACTGTTGCATCGCCTCCCCATGGTCTCAGTAACTGACGCATCTCTTTGTTTTTTGATGCTTC
The DNA here is from genome assembly GCF_964261635.1 of Lissotriton helveticus. Classification (NCBI taxonomy): domain Eukaryota; kingdom Metazoa; phylum Chordata; class Amphibia; order Caudata; family Salamandridae; genus Lissotriton; species Lissotriton helveticus. The sequence continues at coordinate 685,050,819 of NC_136059.1, forward strand.
GCATCTCTGTGGCTGTTTGGCCTTGTGAATTTTGTCGCAACTTCATGTACTTTGAGAGATATCATGCATCCATAGTTTTCTATGGGCAACTTGTTTGAAACCTTTTTTAAGTCATATTCTTATTACATGTATGTTGTCGTTTTAGTCTTGTTGAGTTTAGATAAAGATACTTTATTTTTCTAAACTGGTTTGGTTTCTATTTGTTATGTTATCACTGTATTACTGTGTGTTTTGAGTACAAATATTTTACAAATTGCCTTTGGGATAAGTTTGTCTGCTCATGCCAAGCGACCTAGGGGATGAGCAGGGGTTATCTAAAGTGTGTATCCCCCTTACCCTGACTAGAAGCAAGGGTCCCTATTTGGACAAAAGTATCTATAACTGCCAACTAGAGACACCCATTTCTAACAAATACCAATAGATAAACATAGACTCCCAACATAGTGAGAGGTAGTTGGTTTTGGTGATGACACTGATGGCGAAAGGGTAGTAGTACCTAAAGGGGAAACAATGTTAGGGCAGTTGAGAAGAGATTTGATGCAATGCTGGCAAAAATTATGCATAAGTCAGGTGTAGGCAAAAACCAATTGTTGACGGCAGAGGCCATCGTGGCCTCAGAGCAAAAAAACAATTACTCTGCAACAAGCTTTCAGTAGTGAATCATCACATCCATTATAAATCTGAGGATCGGCTGAAAAGGTGTGATAATTATACAATGCTAGTCAACATTAAGCTGAAGCCTGAAAGAGGCCATCTCATCGAAATGAGAGATGGACTTTGGAGGTAGAGAAGGGAGGTCTACAGAAAATAACTTGTAGAAAGACATAGAGCAGGATGGGGCCTCAAGGATATAACTTTGAAGAGGGCAGTGCAGCTGCCCATGAGCATACAATGGGAGGGTGGATTTGGCTCTTGCTTGGTGCTGTTGTCTCTGCAGGAGGAACCGTTATATGAGGCCATCCCGAAGTGATCAACTAGGTAGAGGCAAAAGCTGTACATAAGACAGTTCACTTGTTGCAAAATGGACAGGTATGTAGGGTTTCAGGAAAACCTGTCCTAACGAAGGCATCCAGACTAGAAAAGGAGTAGTTATCAGTGATAAGGTCCTGGAATTTGTTCAAATGAAAGCATCTTATTAACTGGAATTGCTTAGGACCAAAAATGTGATGATAAAGGAGAATAACTCCAATCAGCAGGTCAGCTGCACGACAAGTTTGACTCTGAAATAATTGGGTATGTGATTATGATTAAGGAGAATGCTGTTAATACAATACCACTATTTGTTTACTGCCTTAACGACTAATTTTGATGGGGCTTATACACCTTATTGTCTTGGGCTGTTTTTGGTTCTATTTGTAAACGGGTGAGCAACCGCAAATGGATTAGTAGGATTTGATTACTCATGTATATATCGGATTTAAGGACAGCAGTTATTCATTTTTCGTCTTGGTAGAAGGTAGTAATTAAAAAGTTATTGTTCTACCGCTAAGATGTATACTGTATCCTAGATTAGTTGATGTTTAATCAAAACAACTTTGAAATCGGTTGCCATTTTGTAAATCATTGTATTTGACATTGCAAGAGAATTTTAGGCTTACATGTGATTATGTTATTTTTTCTATTCTGTTTTATTACAGCATTGAGGAAGCGACAGTGATCGCAAAACACATGTTGGGTGCTTTAAAACCTGATACATAATTTGACGTGTACCAAACAGGCTGCCTCAATGTATTTAATACAAGTTTTTGTTGCTGTTGTTCTGATTATTCTTGAAGTACTAGGTGATTTTTTAAGAGGTTAATTTAATATTACTTATGCTTATGGATAAAGTCTATTGATCATTTAAATGTAAATTTCTTTCCAATAAATTAATTACGATTCGAAAGAAAATGCATTTTGAATGATATTTTATTTTTGGGTGCCTCCTAAAAATGTTACTTATTGTAAAAACTACAAGATTATAGGGAGGCAACAACCACCATAAACAGAACCTGTGCACTGGACAGAGTGCCCTTATATGCCTTTTTTTCTTTCATAAACACTTAACTGCTGTGCAGCTTTTGAGAGTTGCCCTATATCAGCTCTCCTTCCTTGCTGTCACCCTGCCCGAATTGTGATACATCACTACCATCCCACATGCACCTTCATGTCCCTCTTGCCCGAACATCCTCTTCCAAAATCCAATGTCTTCATGCCCTAAACTTAGGAACAGCCCTAGTCCCTAATACCTCACCCCCATCAATCTAGCATCCTTCACAGCTTCCCCTCAAACAGCAACCTTCTATTTTCTGTACGTGCAACTGTGCATACTCCATTGCTTTGTACCTATGTGTTATGTTTCTTAGATTCATGGAATGTTAGGTAGAATTTAGAATGTATTCATTCAAGTGTAAAAGATGTGAGGACAGTTGGTGGAAGGATTCTCAGGAGTTAGGAGTGCCACTGGTGCTCTTCAACCACAATAAACACTTCCTACTACCTGGAATAAAGAGTGTTTACTTTGTAACATTGGTGACGAAGGCTGAGGAGCAAGAACCTGCGTGAGGAATATTGGTGGTGTTGGACACAGCTGGAGCACTCAACCGAGTATGTGAAATTGATGGAACCGCACTTCGGGTGCTACGTCGAGCTGTATTCATTAGGGTCAGACTGTCCAACTTGATTTGGGGGGAAGCGCTTACTTCAGGGCATGCTAGCTGTTGTGTTCGGGCTCACAGCTTTGACTGCTGCTCTTGGCACACAGCCAGCCTCTTAGCTGCACTTACCACTCACAGAGCATGGCCTCTGTGCCGCGGAACAATGCAGAAACTGCTCGTGCCACTCCATCGTGTATCAGCGAGAGGGTCCTTGCACTCCAACCATCTTGCGTGACGCTGCCTGCAAGAGGAACCACCTCTTGCGACGCTGACTGAAAGCGGACGCACCATCTGGAGGCAGTGATGTCATCACATGGGGTCAAGCTTTGTGACCTCGTGAGTCGGCCATATCGAATTGGGAGGAAAATCCTTCATTTACAGTGTGTGGTGCATTTTATGACAGCTACAGATATTTACGGTGTTCCTGAACATCCTACAAATCAAGCAACGTGAGGATTTCTCAAGATAATTTGAATAGTACTGATTTCAATTACTTCTATTCTTCTTCGTTAGTTCATCCTACGTTGGCCTTACTACGCATAGCAGTTGTGCTCTCTTGCTTGGTGAAGACATGGACAGTAAACTAGTTAATCTGTGAAGAGTTGACACTGGACATGACCATTTAATTACATTATGGGCGCACAAAGTTTTAACACTAGTCCACCTCAGGTATTTTGGCCAGCTGACGTGGAGCCTACTTTAAAAGGGCCAGAGTGGAAAGCTTATTTCTTAAATTACATTGATGCAGCTGGTGAATCAGGCAAAGTGGCTCCGGAGTAGAAGAAAAGGATTTTGTGTCACTCTCTGGGGCTACAAGCACCAAAGGTTTACAGCCAAATGACTAAAGTACATATTTCTGGTGACGTAAATGCTTTTGAATTAGTATTTTTAGCTCTAGAATCCAAGGTATGTACTGGAGCTTTATACAGCTTGGAGGAAATGGTGTCTGGACACGCTGATTTCCCCTTTTTTTTGCACGTTTCAGATTCTCCTGGATTTCTGCTTCAGTTATCCTAGCCGCCAGAAAGTTCTGCCCACGCTCTGTATGCCCGGGAAGTTCCCTATCCCTCAGCTATCCCCTTAGCTGTACTAAATCTGGCTTAACTTCCTCTTTATAGAGGGATGAGAATAAGGTCAATGGGTGTTCCTCCATTTCCACCACCCTGTCAGTGACTTCCCCCTGAGGACTAACTACCAACTCTTTGATATTATTCCTAAATCTATCTGCTCTCTCATTCCATGCCAGCACTGTCCCACTTCTCTCCCCGTATTTGAACAGTCGCGAATAATTCCCATACCATCTTTAGCTACACTTCCCTTCAAGCTTGAGTTTGTATCTTAATCGTGCTTCTTCAAGTTTTTAAAGACTATCGCCGGTCTACCCTTGGATTCTGCATGTGAAGGGTTGCCTCCAATTCACCTATCTCTTGCTCCAGAAAGACAAGTCCTTCTCAGACCAACTGGTTTTATAGGATGACTGACTGTAAATTCCTGCAAATATAGGCCTTATAGGTGTCCCAAACCGTAGCTAGAGAGGCAGACTCTATATTATCGAGAACTACATTTTGGCTGACCTTCTCCAAGGTCTACTTGATTCCTATACAAAGAGGAGGATACGGCTAACGGTCCATATAGGAGTCCCCCAATGGGCAGGCAATTCTACTAGCACCATCACCGCTGAATGATCAGAAAGGCGTTCTGGCATGTGTTTAATCTCCCTAACTCCTTCTAGGATAGTAATGTCAATAACGACATAACCTAGCCTAGAAAAGAGGCCATACTTTTTATTATGATATGTGTATCCTCCTCTCTGCTCTCCCATTCAATGTCGCCACACATCTACCAGGTCCTGAGGAAGGTGATTATATCTATACGGGTAAAGATATTAAAATCCATTCAACTTGAGGCGGCCCAGATCCCTGAATATTGAAAGGAAGCCATTTGGTACTAATATTGAAACCGGCTAAGGAACCTAGGAAGGCAGACTCGTATCGCCCCATTTCATTACTAAACACAGACTATAAGGTATTTACCATCATTCTTGCAGACAGACTGGTGTCTTTGGCCCCCCAATTAATCCATTCAGACCAGAAGGGCTTTGTCACCAAGAGAGAGATCCATGAGCTCACACAGCAGCTTATTGGCACAATTGATCTTTCTACTGCCTTCTCAGATCCTTTGGCTGTGTTCACAGTGGACGCAGTCAAAGCCTTTGATAGAGTCTGCGGTGAATATGTGTGGGCGGTCCTGAAGGTTTTGACTTTTAGTTCAAACTTTATTTCCACTCTCCAAAGGCTATATGGAGCTTTGTCTGCCCAAATATTACTCAACTGGGCACTGACTAGAAGCTTCATCATCAGGCAGGGTTGCTCTCTCTCTCTCCCCCCTCCTTTTTGACATCTATATCGAGCCATTTGCCCAAATGCTCATGGGAGATCAGCAAGTAGTTCGGTTTGTATCACAGGGTTTCAGCACGAAAATAACTTTATACTCTGACGATGTGATTGTAGGGCAGACCAAGATATGATTATCCCCAGAGTAGAGGAATTTAGGGCCCTTTCAGGTTATGCTATCAATAAAGATAAATCAGACATGTGTTGGAAGACTGTCGACCTGAAGAGGCGAGTGAAACCGGAGTTTAAGTATCTGGGTATCTATAGTTTACCTTTTGGAAGCAATCATGGCCCTTAATTTATAAAGGGTCACTAGAGAAGTTCACACACTGCTTAACAAGTGGTGGTATCTCCATTTACCATATACTGGTGGATAAACCTGATTAAAATTAGTATATTACCTAGGATTACATACTTTTTTAACTGTGTTGTGATGGCTTTCGCCGAAACAATATTAGCAAACATTCTGGGGAAAATAACAACCTTCATAAGTCTGGTGTGGAAGAAATTGAGGCATAGTTTGGAGAAGGGAGGCTTGGCATTACCCAACTTGAGGAAATACTGCAAAACTTTTCAGTTTAAGAATTACAGAATATCACTATGAATCCTAGCTAGTTCAAAGTGGGGCCGGTTGTCAGCAATAACTAAGCACCTAGGAACTCGTGCCCTGCTATATAAGTTTGAGGATCCAAAATTCTTCAATACAGTTAGATTGAAGGTCCTAAAGGATGCTTATAGGCTTTGGTTTAAAATCAGGAACGCCCCGGGTATCAAATATTGTTCAGACTATTCTCCTATTTGGGATTCCCCAGGTACTCTGGAGTGTTAACTAAATAGCATGAGTCGACCTCTGAGGGATGCTGGTATAACAGTATGGGAAGACCTCCTCACAGAACAGGGTCTTTTACCTCTGGAGGCATTGGTGAGCAAGACTGATGGGTGGCTTTCAAGATTCAAATATATACAGTTGCTTGCGTGGTATACAAGTAAAAAACTTGAAAACAGAGGCTCCTTGGAGATTGAGACAAGGTTACAGGACATGCACACTATACAAAAAAGAGGTCTCTATATGGTATTGGGCATTGGTGGATGCAGAAGAGAATAAGTTGCAGCCCCCCTCTTTGGTCTGGGGAGGCAGGATGCAGGTGTAATTTGGGTATCCCTCAAGCTTCTATATAAAGTTATAATACCGGCCAATTTGAAAATAAATCATTTTTTTGCGCTTCATATGATTTTTTGGATTCCCTAAAAGATTGCGATATTTACCAAAAACAGGCCCCCAAGTGTACAAGAGATAGTTGGCTTGAGGCAGATGATGAACATATGTTGTTCTCTTGCGACTGGCTCTCAAATTTTTGGGACAATATGAGCAAGGCCATGGAGGGGATTTTTGGAGGCGCGATAAGGTTTAACTCTATAATGGTTCTATTTGTGGTAGATATTGTAACTTACTACTCCCTGGTTGCTAATCAGCGATCTCTTCTGTCTTATCTGCTGCTCCATGCTAACAGGGAAATATGTAAAAATTGGCTTAATCCTTTACCCCCCTCCATGGAGATATGGCTAAAATCAGTCCATCAGACTTGCAAACTGGCTATCGTAACTAAATATAAAGGAGTAAAAGCTATCTGGGATAGTTTTCTGAAAGGAAAGGAGAGATAAATGTATAAACCCACGCAGTCCTATTACACCAGTGGGGGTCAATATGTCTAGGGTCTTTGAAGCCCATCTTTTTGGCCGTGGCAATCACTAGCACTAGGAGCGTGGTTGGTTTTTCGAAAGGATCTGTGCCTGAAGTAAGTATTTGCTCTGTGATATAAGGACAAACACATCTTTAAATAAGGTATGTATTGGAACCATTCAAAGGAAACAGGGTAAAGTGAATCAGTTAATGATTATGTCTCCGAGCTGAAAAAGATTGCCTGTGGATTGCAAATTTATATGATGACTTGATCAGAGATCAGGTTGTCATGCACACTTGTAATCCTGCAATTCAGGAGAGACTTTGGGTCAACAGCAATGCTGCTTTGTAGGACATTCTTACCATTGTACGCGAAGCAGAAAATTCAAGTACATGCACATTAGCTCTTAACGCAAGATACTGAGGTTGTGGGGAAAGTAAATATCAGCAAGGATAGGAGAGGATCTTTTAATATTGGCAAAAAATTAAATTAAACAGAAAGATCAAGCTAGATGTTACAGGTGAGACAGCAAGAATCACTTGGCTTATAGGAAATATTGCCCTGTGGCCAAGCAAAAATGCAGTAATTGTGGTATCTTAGGGCATTCTTCAAAAGTATGAAAGAAAAGAAATAAAAGGGTGACATTTGTAAGTGAAGGTAGTGTGGATGGCAGTAAGTTTGAGCCTGATTATGAGGTGGAGAATAACACTTTCGAAAACAATTTTGGAATGAATGTTAAGAAATAACCTTGTGTTAAATATTAATTACACCATCTGCAGGAACAAGCCTGGGTGCTGGATGAATGCTGGTGGGGTGGATGTGAAAATCTTTGCGGACTCCAAATCGCCATACACTATCATTAATGAGGAATTGTGAAAATCGTAATTTGTACAAAAACTGGGTGAATGATTGTCACAACCTGACATACATCTGTAAGGGTTCAGTTGAGAAAAACTGACATGTTGGGTTACAGGTGGTTAACATTCGGGTTCAAGGATACAGAGACCAGGGGAAAGTTGTATGCGGCCAAGACAGGTCCAACACTGTTGGGATGGTTAGACGAGGGAATGCAGCATATCGTTTTAGATCAAAATAGTAATGAACAGGTTTTAGTGGTGGATGAAGGCACTACAGTTGGTGACAGGATGAGGAAACAATTTCCCACTGTCTTTGGTAAGAATTTGGGCAACCTTAAAGGATTTGAACATAGAATAATACTTAAGGTGGATGCAGTACCCAAAGTGGACAAGGTTCGCAATATATCTGTGCTAGTAAAGGAAGGGGTGTCAAAAGAGCTGGACAAGTTGGAGACTTTGCAAGTCATTGAACCAATCCAAAGCTTCAGATTGAATTTCATCTTTGATGGCAGCCAAACGTAGCAATGGAAAAATAAGATTGTCCGTGGATTTACACCCTTTAAAAAGCAATATTGTTTTAGATAGATTTCCTTTGCCACAGAGAAATGAAATGGTCACATGTCTGAAAGATGCAAGGTGTTTTTCCACAAAAGATCTTTCCTCTGCATACTACCAGATTTCGTTATCACCAGAAATTAACGTCATTCATCACTCTTTTTAGCTACTACCAATTTAAGCGTATGCTATTCGGCCTGGCATCGGCAGCTGCTGTCTTTCAACATCCCAAGTTACAACTATTTAGCAAGGAAAAAGGGGTTTTTCAAGACGACATTTTGGAATTTAGAACAAACAAGAAGGAACATGAGTCCAGGTTATTGAAAGTTTTGAGAATTTTGGAAGCAAACTGGCTCACAGTAGTTTACAAATGTAAATTCGAAGAGAATGTCACTCATTTAGGAAACACCATTGATGAATATAAAGTAAAACCCAAGCCAATCCTAGGGTTTGCCATTGAGAATGCATCCATTTCTACTAGCAAGGATGATGTTAGGTGTTTTCTTGGTATGGCTGAGTTTTGCGCAAAGTACACCCCTAACTCTATGGGAAAAACATCTAATATTCGCCAGTTACTAAACCAAAACAGTACATTTCTGTGGTCCCCTGATTGTGATGAGGATATTAAGGTCATTAAATCAGTGATTGCCAATGCCAGTGCCCTAGGGAGTTGTGCAGAAAGTATTACTACGGATGCAAGTAAGAAGGGTTTGGGAGCAATCGTATCCTAGGAGGACAATAAAGATGTGTTGTGCTGCTTAGATTCATGGACTGTTAGGTAACATTTAGAATATATTGATTGAAGTGTAAGAAGTTAGGAGGACAGTTGCTGGAATTACGCTCAGGAGGTAGGCGTGTCCATCAGTGCTCCTCAGCCACAATAAGCACTTTATGCTACCTGGAGTGAAGAGTGTTTACTTTGTAACACTAAGTTTATGCTTTACAATTTCACATGCATCATTCTGTCAGCTAGGATTAGACTCAACTATACAGGTTCCGAACACCATCGGATGAAGTTGCTACTGAACAGAAAACCTCTCCAGATACAACCTCACATTTTGCCTTTCTGTAAAGCTGTTTCTTAAGGTGAAATAACTGGGGCACCCTGGGACTGGTGAATAATTCTTAAAGGTTGAATCTCTCAAAACATATGCCCTGATGGCTTGAAAATAGGTATTTACCATGATAAGTGAGGTACAGAATCTCTTACTGTGTCACCCTTTGCAACTCTGCAGAGCTCAGTCAGTGTTATATTTGTTTCATTCAGCTAATTGCACCATCACAAGTAACTACCTGATATTTCAGGAACAGGGGATGTAATAGCAAAATGATTAGGTCTGAGAACTTCAAATAATGTATAAGTACATAAATTAAAGGCCAGGGACACTTCTATTGACATTTATAATACCCAGGCTTAATATCAGCGGATTGCAAACAAAAAACATTCCAAATATCTTCAGGTGCTATAACTAGAGCTCACTTGCGCAGCTCAATATATTTGTTGGGACCAGGGAAGTCTTTAAGATAATTTAAATGTAGTGAAGATCCTAAAGAACCAATAGATATTTCTAGATACGTCTTCTCTGTTACATACATCTCATCTTCCTCAAGATGTCTTTTTAAGAGTGTATCACATAGCATTTTATTAAAACAACACGTGAGAGCTAGATGGATAATTACATACAGAAGATGGTAATTTTATTATACAAGTTTCTCTAGCCTTAGCTTGAAGAGCAGTAGTTAATATTATCATAGGTAGACTAGCAAAGGATAATTTTTTAATGATTGTAGTCTTTAGCCTCCTTAAAAAATGATATATCTGCTCATTGCTAAATAATCTTATGATCAGAGCCTCAGCTGGCAATTAATTGTTTTTATCACTGCTGACATAAACAACGGGCAATGCTTTTCTTTACACTAGCAAATTATAGTCTTTAAAACTTTAGTCTTTTGTCTAGGATCAATAACTAGTTCCTTTAAAAATAAAATCAATTGAATTAACTAACCTTGAATAACATTAAACCCTTCATGTATTACTTTGAACTTCGTTAGACCTGGCATCCTTGGCGTGGTTTCCCCCTATCTTTTTGCCTCTACCTCCTGTATTTTTGATGCTGTGCTGGATTTCGTTTTTGCTGGTTTAAATGCTTTGGACACACTGCCACTGCTGATCAGTTTCAGAGTGTAAGTGCTTCCTGTGTAAATTGTTATTGTGATTGGATATACATGATTGGCATATTTGTATCACCAAGAAGTCCCTAGTAAAGTGCACTGGGTGTGCCAGGGCCGGTGATGACAAATGCTACTACTGGGCCTGGAGCACTGATTGCGCCACCCACATGAGTAGCCCTAAAATAGTGTCTCAGGCCTGCCACCGCAGTGCCTGTGTGCAGTCTGTGAACTGCCATGTCCTCCTGGTCAGTGTCCCCACTGACCAGGCCTAACCCTTCCCTTTCTGTGGACATTGGCCAACCCTATGGAAGGCCCAAGGTACCCCCTTGGGCAGGGTGCAGTGTATGTTAAAGGTAGAGCATGTACTTGTGCAGGTGACATGCTCTGGTAGTGAATTACAGCCATTTTCGTTTATCACTATTGTAAGGCTATCTTGCCCCATAGGCTATCATGGGGGATGCTGGCTACAGTGGGTGCCAGCATATCTTCCCATAGGAGCAAGATAGGACATACAAGTCTAGTATCCCTGAACTCAGAATTTAATAACACATCGTTTAGGAAAGGTTGTTTTCAAATCCTGTGTTTGAGAACAGCACTTTTAGAAAGTTGCTGTTCTCTTGTCTGACCTTTCTGTGTGCCTTGGCCTGTTTGTGAATTGACTGTCTGGTTTGAGAGTGACAGGGGCTGGGGATTCCCCAGGAGGCTGGCTGAGTCAGCCCTAGGCTTAATGACTACATTTGCAACTTGAGTGGTGGGAGGAGATAGCACCTGGGCCTGAATAGGGCTGTGCCTGCCTTCCACAATGCTGGCTCCACCTCCTGCTGGGCGGCTGACGACCCTGCCCCTCACTCTGAAAGGAAAGGAGAAGCCAGGAAAACAAAGTGCTCAAGGAACACCCAGAACTGGTTCAGACCGGGCTCAGAGCCCTCCTGCACAAAGGGAACAAATACTTTTAGGGGTATAAGTACAGGACCCCTGACTGCAGAAAATTAAATCATCCTGGAATCAAGAAGGAACCTCTGCCAAGGAGAAAGCTGAAACTGAAGAAGGAAGACTGTCCTGCTGTTGCTCTGCTGGACTGACCTGCTGTTGCTTTGCTGCCAAGGAGAGGGGAAGGACTTTGCTTGGTGCTGTGTCCCCTTACTTGAAGGAATCTCCAAGGGCCTGAGAGAGAGCTGGCTCCCTGTTATGAAGTCCCAGGAACAAAAGGACTTCACCCCCAGCTTCCCTGAACTCTACTGAGAAAGTTCTGTCCTTCCTGGAGTGCCTGGCCCATGTGTGGTGCCTCTGGAGGTTGTACCTGTGTTGGGGAGCTGGAAATCAAGCTTTTAAAGACTTTGCTACAGAAAATTTATCGCAATCCCGGCCGAGCAAGAAAATTCCTGCCGCTACGAAGACCGAGATCGTCGCAGCGCCTGTCGCCGCTGCCCACAGACGTCGCACCCTTCGTTAGCGGGAAGATTTCCGCCGCTGTGAACATCGTCGCAGAGCCTGCTGCTGCTGGGTGAGATCACCGCATCACGTCACTGCGAGAATCGTCGCAGAGCCATTGCATCGAGGAGCTGCGTAAGGAAAATCGCCGCTGGACCGCGCATCGTCGCAACAACCGAGAATCATCGCATCGTGCCTTTGCGGGAGAAAACTTCCTACAGAACCTACGCACCGGAATCCATACAAATGGCCTTCCTCCCCATACAGACCGGATTCGTCGCAACACGCCCGCTGCTGCTGCGGGGCTGTCGCTAACGCCCCCCCCAGGGTCTCAGGAGCAACGCATCGCTTGTTTTTCACCGCTACAGCTTCTGTGCTTGGAACTTTTTATCGCCAACAAAGGTACTGTGGCTAAAACGTGACGCAACTGTGGATAATTTTATCGCTAACCTTAAGAACATTATGAACTCTTTTGCAACTATATTCTTGAACTGTGTAGGTTGGATTTTGGTCATTTTGGTCTTGTGTAGTTTAGATTAAATACCTTTATTTTCTAAAATGTTGTGGAGTCAGTTTGTGGTGTTTTCACTGTGTTACTGTGAGTGTAAATACTTTATACACATTGCTTTTGGATAAGCCTAACTGCTTGTGTCAAGCTACAGCAGAAGTTATCTAAAGAGTGTTTCCTCCTTACCCTGACTAGAAGCAAGGGTCCCTATTTGGACAGTGGTACCTACCCCTGCCAACTAGAGACCCCCAGTTCTAACAAACTTCATAATGCAACCACAAGTGCAAAAGATTTAGTTTTAGCAATTTCAAAATGAAAAGGCCATATTAATGAGCTTTAAAATAAAAGCCATAGTTATTGGTGCTAATCCATTCCCTCAATTTAATGTCTTGAAACAGCCAAAATAATTACATTTCATTCTCATAAAAATGTGCAATAATGGCCTTCAATAAATTGAACAAAAATGTATTGTCATCACAATATTGTTGAGCTTTAGGGAGATAAAAGGGAAGCAGGGGGGATTGCTTCTAAAACCTTCATACTACTCCATGCCACATGAGGGGATAATGACTTTCTTTACAAGCCTTCTAAAAAAGACCATAACTGAGTTGCTCATCGTTCTTAGAGGCCAAAAACACATACTAGTTTATTATCCCGGACAGCTGCCCTAATTAAATTCATATTCCTAATAACTTCATTAACTCCTTCCATAATGACAGAAATCAGTGATGCAACATCTGCACAATAATCCTTCAAACCAGTCGACCTGGCAAGTGGAAACATATCATTCCTCCAAATACTGCTTTCAATCATCTTCAAGGATCATACACTCAAAGATGATAGGAGATTTGTCAATAATGTTATTAACAGACCAAAACATAGGAATGTTCTCATCTTTAATACTATCATACTTCATCTGACAAATGTTACTTAGGGACTTTTTGTTTCCCTATACCCTTTAGCTGCTGAGACTAATCCTGCCCCAGTACTGAGCTTTTTATTTGCTGTTTGTGGTGTTCGTACTTAGGCTTTTATAAAGTTTTTCTACAAAAGGCATTAAGGCCATATGTGCATCCTTTTTCCTCACGCATTGGAGATTCTAGTGGTGACTAGGGTTTGTGAACTATTCTGGAGAGAATTGAGAAAACAGCCAAATACAGCAAAATGTGGGTAGTTTTTTTGAAAAATGGGAAAAAGTGAGTGCAAGAAAGTGTATTTTATCTAAAAATGGCACAGACAATAAGGAATACTATGCTAGGATCACCATCTTCTCAGCTTTCGTGAACGAGCAGAGTTGTTAATAAAAGATTTTTACTAAAGTCTTTGGCGTTTTTTTAAAGTGTTCATCCATTTTTACCTTTTTCACCTACTTGCAGTTCGTGGCGGAAACAGATGTCAAATCCAAAAGTGAACCCAGACAAATTGAAACAGGTGACATAATACATTTCACCTGTTATTTTGTTGGCTCAATATTTGATTTACAAAAAGTAATACACTGTTACGTCTGTTAGACCCTTCTAGATGCAGGGATATAAAGTGTTTTTGACTATCCAAAAAGATGCACTACTCAAAGCCAAAAACTGAGTAGCAACTTATAATGAAATGTCATTGTCTACCAATTCATATGGTAAAATCTAATTACTGAAAAGTGGGTAGGAGGAAACCTATCGATTTTTTACTGTGCCCTAGAAACTGAGTATAAGGATAGTGGTTATTTATACAAAACAAATGTTATGTTACCCACACTATCATGTAAGTTAGAGGTCATTTTGCAAAATGTGTTCTACCGTGCACACCGGCTTATATTTTGAAATTAAAAATGGAGAAAAATGCTAATATTGTTAGAAATGAGGTCTTGAGTTGGCAGTGGTTTGCACCCTATCCAAGTAGGGACCCTCACTTTAGACAGGGTAAGGGAGTCACACAACTGAGAAAACCCCTGTTTACCCCCTTGGTAGCTTGGCATGAGCAGTCATGCTCATCTGAGAGGCACTATGTAAAGCATTGGTACATACAGACACAGTAACAGTGAAAACACTACAAAAGGTCCCACACCAGTTTAGAAAAATAGCCAATATTTATCTGAATAAAAAAAGACCAAAACAACAAAAACCATACGTACACAAATCGAGATATCACTTTGGAAAAGATTACTGGAAAATTATAGCTCTGAGAAAGAAATTGTGATCGCGGAAAGCGGGGTCCGGCTACAGAGTCACCCAGACCCCCATTAACAGTACCTTGAGAACGATGAACACAAAAGACATTGCAAGCCGTCAGGGAGGTGAGGCATCGCTGGGCTCGTGTATTGTTGGTTCATTACTGCCATAGGGCAGGTGAGGCATTGGTCCCTTACTTCTAGGCAGTGGAGGTGAGGCATTGGTTCCTTACTGTTGCAGGGGAGGTGAGACGGCAGAGGCAATGCATCAGTTCCTTACACTGGGGCAGTGTCGATGAGTTTGGGGGTTACCTAATTCTATTATCGACTTCTCGATGATGCGGTTGAGGCGCTGGCATCGACATCCATCAGGGCTGAGGTGTAAGTTGGGGTGGTGTGTTGTGCACTTTACAAGTAGTACCCTCGGCTCGCTGACGGAGTCCATGTTGCTTTTCTTGGGTTGCAGCACCAACAAAGCAGCTTCAAGGGGCCAAGAACTGGAATTGGCACCACTTGGAAAATCAGAATTTGTCAGCTGAAAAGTCCAAGTGCTGTTAGCAAGAGGCGGGTGAAGTCTTTGATGGCACTGAGACTTCTTAACAGGAGGCAGGCACACACAAGCCCTTGGAGAAGCTTTAAAGCAGGATGTAGAAAGCAAAGTAAAGTCCTTTCACTCCCAGGACATAAGCAGCAGCAGGCCAGCACAGTGAATCACCCAGCAAACTGGTAGTATCTCCTGGCAGCAAAACAGCTCTACTTCCTGGCAGAATGTCCTCAGTCCAGAAATGTTCTGATTTTGGGGTAACAGAGGTCCAAATCCTATACCCATTTCTGCCTTTGAAGTAGGCAAACTTCAAAGGAAAGTATTTGTAGTGAACAAGACCCTGTCATGGCTTCAGACACAATACAAAGGGGTGGAGACAGCTTTGTGTGAGGATGGGCACAGCTCTATTTAGGTGTCTGTGACAACTCCTCCCACCACTGTAGCTCAGAAAGGCCCATCAGCCAGGTGATGGCCTATCAGGATATGCAAGGTACATCTCAGCTCCCTTTGTGTGACTGCTAGAGTGAATACACCAGAGTCCAACTGTCTGCCAATTTCTACAGACAGGCAGAGGCACAGAGTGGTTATGCAAGAAAATGCCCACTTTGTAAAAGTGGTATTTTCAAACACGCAATTTAAAAACCAACTTCATCAAAAGATGCATTTTTAAATTGTGATTTCAGAGACCCCAAACTCCAAATCTCTATCCAATCCCAATAGGAACTTATACTTAAAAGGTATTTCCAGGCAATCCTTATGTTACCCTACATGACAGAAAGTTCTTGCAATACTGAGAAACGAAATTAGCAGTATTTTACTATTAGGACATGTAAAACACAATAGTACCTGTCCTACCTTTTAAATATACTGTACCATGCCAATGGGGCTGATTTGGGCCTACCATAGGGATAACTTACATGCAGCAAAAGGGAAGGTTTGGGCCTGGACAGTCTGTGCACTTTCCAGGTTGAAATGGCAGTTTAAAACTGCACTCACAGGGGAGAATGTCCGGTGTGGCTTTAGGGATGGCAGTTAAGCCCAGGCCCTTGCTAGGTTGCCCCCATCTTACTACTTTTTTCTGTAATACAAAAAATCCCTGGTGGCCTTTCAGCTCCTTGGTGGGGACGGGAAGACTGCTGGGCTGATTATGGGGTTACAGCTGGCCCTATCTGTTTTGGTTGCCATCGTTTAGTTTGTCAGGTCTTCAATTATTTCCCCACAACAATCAAGCTTCATTAAAAACTACCTCACTTATGACAGTATAGAAGTTATTGTTAATTTCATAGAGTCAGACGAAGGAGGCAAACAACAGATAGTCTTCTTCTCATTAAAGGCAAAAAAGGTATCTGACAGAGTAGACTGGCAATATCGGACAAAGTCTTGAAGAAAACAGAAATAGGCCTGTATATGCTAAAATTCATTAATCTAGCTTTGTGGCCCCCTCACCGAAGAATAAAGTAAATGGTTAAATCACCCCCTCAAATCCTCTGAAGGAATTGAGTCAGGGGTGCCCACTGTCACCCCTATTGTTCGCCTAGTCATGAAGCCTCTAATAAAAATGATTATTAAATACCATTACACCAAAAGGATTGCAGCAAAACGGAGGAAAGACATGTTAATGCTATTTGACAGTAATGTCCGTTACTTCCTTAACTGACTCCGAGACATCATTGCCAGCTTTGACGGGTAAAGATATACAATTTAGGAGATTTCTGGCTTGAAGAATAACTACGACAAATCTCATGGAATGTGGATATCAGATCTACAACAAGCCTGTAGGGAACGCCCTAGGCCACTCTGGTCTGGGCTGGGCATCAGGCCCTATGAAACATCCGGGCATAAATTTGACAATTTTTACAGCTGATTTGTTTCGACACAATACCCCTTGCCTCCTGATATCCTGCACAAAGATCTTTATAGATGGAGCAAGAGGTAAAGTTTGTAGCTGGACAGGGTGGCGAGCACCAAAATGAACTTCCACCCCAGTCTTTTTACACACATGCTCCAGTTGAAATTCCCAAACCCTATGTAAAACCTGTCACAAAAGAAACATATAACTTTTGTATTGCATTACGAAACCCAGAGAGTGTTTAAAGAGATTCTGTTTTGGTCCACCGAAGAAGGCAGTTTAGAATTCCCCAACATAGAGCATTATTTGCATATCCCCGTCCTGAAATGCAACCACTCTCCTCATCTGAAGCCATGGGTCCTCATCACACAAGACTATTCCTCACCCAGTTAGAATATATGCTCTGGTTAACTCACAGAGCTAGATGTACGCATACAGATGAATATCACTAAACTAAATGGCATTAGGTATTAGCAAGAACAATAAAGGAAGCAGCGGGTGATGTTAAGATCCCAACAGAAGGGATCTCTCACCTCTACAACCATGTAAATAACTTGTGACCACGTCAAAAAGCACAGCTCTATGTCCAACTGGAGAGGAAGAAAGGCAGAGAAATTCCTGAAGTAGTCTGGACTTGCATTTGGACAAGCGCAGAGAAATTTTCCATCTGCACTTGGCCTAAAGAAAACACTAATAAAATACTACCAATGTGGTATTTTACACCATCAAGGCTGAGTGCGATGCTAGGTTGCTCAAACAATTGTTGGCGGGCTGTGGAGTAAGAGGCACGATGTCTATGTGTGGTGGGACTTTGGAATGATCTGTTATGCACAAAATCAAAAACTGTAATATTTATGCTATGGAAAATTGGTCAGTGATATTACATGACTAAGGGAATAAATCTGAAAAAGTTTGACTACCATTTAAGGTCTCAATGAATTAAGAATATTTACAGATTTACGGATTTATTCATAATTTACCATTTTAAAAAAAGAGAAAAAAACCTTACTGTAACACATAAGTGTCATATCAGGAAACAACATTTATTTATTTAACTGTTTGTTAAGTACTGGCCTCTAGAAGATAGCTACTTTCAAACACCGTGGCTATTGTGATATTCCAAACATTAATCACTCTCAAAAGAATCTGTTATTTAAAAAAAAAAAAATAGGTATATTTCATAGATTGGGGAGTCTTTACCTGCGGAGACACGGGGGCAGTCTGGCAACATGGATTCCACTGATGTATCTAATGGCTCCGAACTAGACACCCAATTGCAACAGTTCTGCAAAGGAAAGACAAATATATAAAAATATAGAAAGGCTTGGCAGGGTAATGATAAGCATCATAAAAATAAAACAGCACTGATTATCTTTAGGTGGAGTCGTTTTATTTAGCACTACCAATTACTAAAACTCCTTATTTTCTTTTGCGATTGATTGGTAACCACCGGATATCAAACGTAACAAAAGATGTATCTATCGTAGGTCATCTCCTGCTAGTGCTTTGTTAAGAGGGCGCAATCTCTTGCTTGTGATGGCTCAATCCATTGTTTTTGTGTGGCTGCGAACGTGAAAAGACCCGTCAGGGAAAATAATTCCTTCTTAGCATGAATATCTCGGCAACTGGAAGTTTCTAAAAAACGTAATTGCTTTAGTACAGCCAGCCCCTGCCAATCCGAAGAGATGAAAAATAAATAAAGTACAATCCTTCCTCGCTTAGTTCCCAGAGCAACTCCGTTCACTTTTAAAATCTCAGCATTTTAATACTAGGCTGCTCAGAGAATCAAATGTGTTACCAACCATGAGTAATGAAGGGTAAAAACTATATGATCATTCTGGACAGGACTTGGTTGAGGACTCAAAGCCAGTCATGGTAAAGGTTGATCTGTTAGATAAAATGATAGTTTAAGTACTTTTTAGGAGAAATAAGAAATCTATATCACTTGCACTATGAAGCTGTATCCGTGCTTTGGCTTTTCACCGGGGTTGTCTCAGTTCCATTTTTTTTTACTTTCTTAGAAAGAGACCATGAATTCCCTGACAAATATTTTCTTCTTTAAATCATCCCATCAATCATGTCCGCAAAAAATGGTTGATTGCTAGCCTGGTAAACAAGCACGTATTGTGTATTTTTAGATGTTTGCCGCCTTGGTTGTGCACCATGGAATCCGCCCTCACTGCGGAAAGATCCTTGACTGGTAGCTGAAGTGTCTTATTGTATTTCCTTAATTCATTCTGTCTGGAAGAAGATGTCAGCTGCGTTGCAGCGAGGGGAGAATTTCAAAGGCTCCAGTCCCCACCAATAAAGGCCGAGGAATGGCTTTTGAATAGATTTGTCAGGGCAACCCTACTGTTCCGGGACCAGGGAGACCAGGAAGAACATAAAGGGAAGCGGTTGCTGTATGAGATTAGAAAGTGAAGTTCACAAAGCATGGCTGATTTCTATATGGAATAGCAAATCACTGAAACTATTGAATAGCGTGGAAAAAAACATGAAAACAAACAGTGTCAAGTAACGTTACAAAATGTTACAATAAAAAAAATATTTACTTGGATTATGTTATTATGGTGGCTCCCATTAAACGAATTTATTTAGGTAAAGTAACAAATATTTCACATTAAACTGCCAAGTTGACAGCAGCACTAATGGTTACGTTCATCAGGAATTTAGTAAAACCAGAAGATTAGCTCACAATGAACACAGCTTTTTATACAATGTGACAACTGCCTATGAGAAATTAATTGTCTTAAAAGTTATGTCAAGATATGATTCATCATTCATCACGGCGTCTAAGAAATTCCAAAACCATGATTTCCACGGTGGCAAAAAATCGGCCACCACTGACACAAGGCTGATAGCTTGTGTGAGGAATGGCTTTCGCAACAATTCACTCTTTACATAATGCCACCAATTAGAGCTGAAGACGAGCTGCTATTAGCCCTGTATTTAAAGATTATTCAAAGTTAATGTATCCTCAAACACAATACTCTCGCATAAAATCGGCTGCAGGAACATTTCTCTTTAACACTTCCGCACATGCGCACAATTTATGCCTTTGGGAGGACAAAAGTTTACAATCACCAACGTGCTTATCACATTAGACATCTAGTATTAAGGGTAGTTATAAATTGCACGCGGAAAAGAATGAACAGTCGGTGTGCTCACGGTCATTAATATAATCTTAAATACAGCTAGTTATTAATGGAATTATGACTAAAACAATGATAGACTCCCCACGAGTTCAGAATTGCATTCGTAAAAATATATTTAGTAAGAAAGCAAATAAATAAACATCTTTAATTTTCACGCAGTAATATATTCTGGCGTGTTGTGTTTTGTTGTGCTGATGAATATTAAAGATGATCTGCCTTTTGTATTTGTGAGAACACTTAATTTACCGTTTATAATTGTTTTAATAATATCTCAATCTAACCTTACTTACCACAGACAACCTGTGATAGTATTCTTTCTTTTTCGCCTTCTTCACACACAGAACACAATCGAATTCACATAGAAATACGGGGAACAAATAGAGAAAAAGCCAAAACCCATAACAAACTTCCTTGATAATTGGAACATAACCTCCTAGGTAGCACAGGAAAAGACAAGCTGACATACATGGATATTACCTGTGTATGGTGAACTGCAAATAGACATTACAAAGTTTTGTTTTGTTTTTTTTTAATAGGATTTTCTTTGTTAAAAGGAGTAGTACCTCTGTAGTAAGTGATGTATGTCTCGAATTTCAGCAATTTAAAACTACAATGGGCCCTCACTGTCCTTATAACTTTCAGATTTTGCTTAGATTTCGTGAATATACTGTTAATTACACACTAGTCGTTGGTTAAGGGCAGGTTTATTTAAAGCTGCTAATGAAGAGCCCTAACGCCATTAGAATATTTTTGTTTTACTTAGCTTCCTGAAAAAGGATTTTAATTAAAAATGGACAATGGTGAAACTTTGCTGAGTGGTTTTGTGCCAGTCATTATCTAAATGCGCTGTCACGCTAAATTATACTAACTCTTGGCCTTTCATTGGATACAATCCTTATTTAACAGTTATCTTTGGCATAACATCTTAGGTCTTTGAAATATGGGTTCTTACACCATTGCTGTTGCACAATATAGGTACCCCGGTTACTTTATAGTGGGTACAATAAGGGCAACTGTGTAAAAAAGGTCCTAAATTGCCAGAGGGATTGTGTGAATATTGTACACCAACAAAGGACCATATTACACGCTACTCATTATGTAATCTCTAGAGTGCATGTTTATTTTGGGGACGTTGGTTTGTATTACGTTTTTTCAAAGAAGAAAATATTTATTGACAACAGGAATTTAAATACTGAACTATACTACTAAAACACAAAAATATCAATTATATTGTTCGGAAAATAAATCTTCAGAAAACAATACTCAGCTTTGTTAAGAAATCAATCATGCTGATCTCTACAGGAGGCAGCGAACAATATTCCCTGACTGGTAATGGAATGCTCAAGGTTTGGTTTATTTTTCAATAACAGAATGTTAAATGGACAATGGTAAAGCCTTACAGAGTGGTTAGGGCTGTCATTCTATCTATCTATCTATCTATCTATCTATCTATCTATCTATCTATCTATCTATCTATCCATCCATGACTGGCGAATTTTAGGGGCATTACGCTCTTGCGCAAAACCAATAATTCAGTTTTTAAGCTGGCTGAAACTCGCGACTGAAGTCACGAAACGGCAGTCAAATCCACCACCTAAAATGGCCAACCGTAAGTCAGCTTTGACCCTGGTGTGGTGCGCACTTTTTGACGCTTTATTTGCTCTGGAATGTTTTGAAATTCCCACGCATCTCAGAGTCCCTAACCACTGCCCTGGGGTTGGTTATCTCCAGGATTGACCCCCTATGGCTGATGAAAGTGTTTTTTTCACAGTGTGAAACTTGCATGTTGGAGCCAACACTTAGGTCACAAATGGCAGCCAAAAATTACTTCCAATCCTAAATAGCCAATCACATTTTGTGAAAAAATTCAAAAAGGAATTGACAACATTTGCAAGTCCTGACTCATGAGTTAAAACTGTAGAGAATTTCAATAGTATTAACCTCTTAAAGCCCACTCTGTAGTATTTTAGCTCGATAACAAAGGAATGGATTTACACAAAACTAACAAAAGCAAGCTTTCTGAGTTAAGTTCTGCATACAAGTAAAGTTTTATGTATACCTGTCCAGCTGTTCTAGCTATAGATGTGAGCAAAATATTCGGTGGGAGATAAAACAAGAAATCACCTGTTTTTCACCCCATGAATGAATCTTCACGAATCTGGCATAACAAAACTTTTTAGTTGACCGAGTAAGTAGATTTGAAAGTGCAAATTTGTAAACACGGTCAAAAACTGTACGCAAATAAATGTGTTTTCAATGTAATCCCTATCTACACCATAATCACAAGGTGGCGAAAGCCACTGTATAAATATGAGAGAGAGAGAGAAAGACAACTGTTTAAAACGCCAACATCCTCTTATCAAAGATCCAAGACGAGAGGATATACTGAAACATAGAACTACAAATACCCCACATCATATATAAATATAAAATTTGAGCTGCTGAGCACTTCCCTTTTCCAAATATGTCAGATTTGTATACACTTAAACCATTAATAAAAAACGTAGCTACAGCATAGCATTTAGTGACATCTTTTAAATCAAACAAATACTGAAATGCCTTCCAATAACCAAACAACTTTCTCCTAGAAACAATGGGTTTGAATATTGTTTTGTATATAAAAGATAACATTTACAAAAAAAATGCTAAGAGCAGTGTTGACTTAGTATATCTATTGTCACATGGACATTTCAAGTAATTAGGATCCCTCCAGCCCCTTCTCAGGAATGCAACAAGTTGATGGATTATAGAGAATGGTAATTGAGTTAGGAGATATCTATGGTGCACAATGGAGACAAAACTAATATAAGAATAAAACCCTGGATACTTATAAAGCGACATATAACTCCTCTCAGTAATTTTAGTCTGGTCTTTCTAAATGCCTTTTCTGTGCATTCAACGCGAAGATGTGTTCTTTTAAGTCATTTTTCGAGAACCGTACTATATTTTCCGGAGTCTTCCAGTGTTTCACATCTGAGTTACTGAGTCCTGTCATAATATTTCTAATATAGGCTAATCAAGGGAGGGTAAATGCCTGGTCCAATGCTAAACAGTCTCTAAGAATTACTTTGGTAAACTGAGTCTCTGTTTTAGACCAGACTGAATGCCAAAAAAGTAGTGGTTTAGTCTCTATTATATACAGCAAAAAGTGGAAGCCTAATTCCATGTATATAATAGTCTCTGGAATTGAATGTGGTACTGCTAAAAGTTTTCTCACAAACGTATTCCCTTGCCTTTGCAATATTATATTATCTCCCGCCCCCCTGAAATATTCCTGCACCATATGTTGCTGCAGCAACTGTTTTGGTACTATAGAGGGTCAGCATTTCTTTTATCGGCTTGGTAGCTAACTTTGTTGCGAATCTAAAAAAATCTTTGTTATTTCTCAGCAGATTGGTGGAACTCATTTCTCTATGATGATTCCAGCCACCATCCAATTAGAATTGTAGACCTAAATAACTGACATTTTTATGACTTGAAATGTTACTCCCATTCATATAAGGGGACAAGTCTTCCACCTACTTTTACCACAACACAAGGTAAATGTTTTTTCTGTTTAATCCTTTTATCTATCTTTTTGATAAATTCTGAGAAGGTATTAATAATACTCTACAACCCTATTGGTTTTAGGGATACTAGTACAACATCGTCCTCATACAAAAGAATCAATACGGGCCTTTGACCAGCTCTAGGAGTATCAGCACCAAGAGACTGTATTTCTCCATTAATACCACTGACATATATGTGGAGAAGAAATGGAACTGAAACACATTCTTGGTGCACTCCCCTTTCTATCCTAAACAAATATGTTAATTTCCCCCAGTGACCCATACCATACTCTCAACGATAAATTACTATACACATAGACTAGCAGCGAAATTATGTCCTTCGGAGTGCCCAATGAACACAAACACTTCCACAACTTAATGTGGTTTACCAAATCAAAAACACAACTAAAGTCCGCAAAACACATCTATAAGCTACCTTCCTTTGCCTTTGTGTACTTTCCCACCAAAAGGTTCAGGTTGAGGCGCTGTTCCACAGTCTCCAGCCCTCTGTTAAAAAAACACATGTTGCGCACTAGTCAGAATGTTGCCATCCTCCGCCCAATGTTCTAATCTTTCTTGGATGACACTTCCTAGCAATTTGGCTGAGGAATCAAGCAGGGCAATGGGTTGGTACCACTTTGGGTCACTTTTTGAACCCTTCTTAAAGATTGGGATACTTAATGATCCAGACCAGGATACCGGTATAAATCCAGCACCAGCGGAATGTGGGACCTGAATTAGCAAAGGTGCCCATAGGGCAGGTAGATGCTTCGAGGCGCACCAGGACAGCATCGGGAACGGGAGCCTTTCCCACTGGACTTTTATCTAATGCTCTAGTTACCTCATCTAAGGTAAAGAGAATAAGGGTTGAATGTAACGCCAAGGGGGCCACAACTTCTATATCTGATCTTAGAGGTGGCGAGAAAATTGAACAAAAATAATCCACCCAAGCTGGCGCAAGAATCGAGCTATCAAGATCAGGTGCAGAATTATTCCAAAAAAAGGAGCAGTCATTGTCTTCCATAATAATATATAATTATGCACCCTGGCTTAGTTTTGCCCAGGACTCCTCATGTAACTCTTTTTTCCTATCCTTTAATGCCTTTCTATACGTGATTCTTCTAGCCTGGATAGCAGAATGATCCTTGGGATGAAAATGAAGCAACTTGATAAGATCACTGCGAGCCCAAGTGCATTCACGATTAAACCATCCTTCAGCCCCGTGTCCTTTACCCTTGATTTCTTTAGTCAGGAGTTGGTTGATTCATTTAGAAATTAGAACATGTGCTTTTTATAATCTGCTCATAATCAGTTCATGATCATCGCAGGTTACAATATGACATAAATTACCACTTATTAACTCTGATGTGATGATAAAGGGATCAACTCCTGTCTGTTTTATTTCAATGCCATTCCGCCCAACTGGGTGATATTTGATATTCTACCTAGCTGATTTGCTGGCTGTAAAATGATTTGTACCTTTAAGGTTATTGGATTGAAATCACAAATACAATTGATCTCCACCTACAAATTAGTAGATGTAATCTTACCATTCATTGAGGTAAGGATATGATAAAGTCTACTATTGCCTCCTCTACCAATAAAGGTAGGTGGTTGGGAGTCACAGATAGAGCAATAAGAGTCAGTCATATTTCAATTATATTTAAAAATTACATTATTTAAGGCTAAGCAATCCAGACAATGCCTGAAATGGCAAAAGTCCTCACCCTGAATATCGGTAAGGCCACACAACTATTTTCAGGAGAGAGGACATTTGGTAACATTAAAATCACCACCCCAAATTATGTAAGCATCTTTTGAGTTATATTGGATAAAAGAATCAAAGTCAATCTACCACCTCCACCCATGAAGCACTGAAAATGTTATTATAAAAATTATCAGGATTACCATGCGAGATAAATAACACAAATTGATAATATGATGATGTTAAAAAGGTTTTTGGGGGGGCGTGACCAGACAAGATGGCCAGGGAGACGTGATTCTCCTCGGCTCGGGAGCCACGCTGCTGTCTGCATATGATTTACCATGTGAGGGCTAGCCAAACACTCACCCAGTCAACAGGCAAGCTACTATGCCACCAACGGCGCCACAAAAGAGTGATCAAACGAGCAGAGAGCGGAGAAATTAGCACCTACAGTGACCGCAAGGAAGACGCACCGGAGCTCCGCAAGATGGTGGCGGAGGTCGGCGGAGCGCCGCCTCCACGAGTCTATTGAAGGAGAGCTCGAAAGGACATTGCGGCGATTTGAACCAGCCGCCAGTAAGGTACGGCGGCACGGGCTGCCGCAGAGTGAACAACACAGCTGGCTGCCTTACATGAAGCCAATGACGGCAGTGCCGCAGGAGAGCCGGAGTCGATCACTGATCCCAGTACACTGAGAGGGGGGCCGGGAAGCATCCCTGCCAACCGCAAGAGATATCGGGGGTTCTACAGAGGAGCCGTCCACAAGAGCTGAGACTTGCTAGAGACACAGTGGGCTGAAGTGAGGTGCCGCTTCCAAATTGCCTGACCCTAAGATGACCACCGTCTACAAGGAGTCTTTGGGGTCATGAATGGAGGCATCCCAGGGGGCTACAATGCGGAGGGGAGCCCAAGACCACTGAAGGGAATGCCCTAGGCTAATGAACCAAAACTCCTGAAGCCACTTATCTGAGCAAGGCCCGACTTGGAAGAGGCATTAAGGATTCCAAGAGGAGCATCCAAACACAGCCACCGAGGGGGTGCACAACACGTGTTGCTGATCACATCTGGAGAGGGAGAATACCCTCGAGGAGCCAATAGCAACCGGAGGTGGTAAAGAGGCCTTACCAGCAAGACTACCCGTTCTTTGCTGAGGGCCGTGCGCACACGAAGTGAGGGTGGCGACCAATTCGCATCTATGCCACCAAAGAAAGTGTCAAGCAAAGTCTCTAACTACTTTACCTTTATCGAAAAGAGACAACTCCTGGATAAAGAGAAGACACCATGGCTATGGTGCTCACTAAAGATGATTTATTGGCCTCCCTTAGGGAATTCAAGGCGGAACTCCGCTACGAGATTAAAATAACCATCAAGTCCTTACTGGATCAACTCAAAGATGACCTAAACTAACGCATGTCTGCCCTCTAACAAGATGTGGACTCCATGGGCACCAGAGTTCTAGAGGTGGAAGCCCAGACACAGGATATGAACAAGCACGCCATGACCACTCAGGACAAGATTCAAGACCCCCAAACACAGTTACAACTAGCCCTGCTGAAGGCTGAGGATTTGGAAAATAGATCACAGAGAGACAACATTAGAATTAGAGATCTGGAGGAGGGAGCTGAGGGGCCGGAACTGGAGGCTTTTATTTAAGGCCTCTTTGCAGAGATTTTGCGCCGCTCCAGCTAAAAATCATGATTGAAAGGGCACACCACATAGGACACCCAGTGGCAGGGGAACGTCGTCGCACACGCGTTATACTCGTCAAACTCCACTCTTTCAAGGTAAAAGAGGGGATTCTGCAGGCAGCCAGGCAAAAAGATGAGAAGGCTTTCCAGGGGTTCCTCTGCAGACTATACCAGTATCTGGCGCCTGCCACGTTGCAGCGGAGGCAACAATTCAGGCCAATCATCACGAAACTGAGAACGAAAAAGATCAAATACAGATGGACATATCCCTTCGGCTTGAGTTTTGAAAATAACAACAAAATGCGCCACATCACAGAAAGAGCGGAGTGCCTGAGAGTATTGGGTCTCCCCGAGAGCAGCCAGGGCACGTCAAAGGGGATAGAGCGCGACAGCTAGAAAGGCCTCCCAGTGGAGTACAACTGCCAAACACGGACGTTCCAGATGGGTAGCATGAAAGGGGCAGTGGGAGCCAAGGACGAGAAATGCCCTCGGTGTAGGCTCGCCACAGAATCGGACAAGACAGGGGGCTAAGGAAGACCCTGGAGGACACAGAGGGACCAGACTGATAATAGACGCCCATCGCATTGTGATCAAGGGCTGGGCGGGTCAAACCAAGAGCCGGCTACCTATACAAAGCAAGAGAGACAGCTGTGGATGTGGGCTTGGGACAGGGCACCCACCAGCACAAACCTACCCTACATGGACACTAGAGCTGGAGGCCCGTGGGCCACGCAGCACAGGTTACTTTTGATTATGTTGTTTTTGCTGTTGTGGGGGGGTGGGGGATTTCAGGGGGGTTGGTGGTGGCCATCTGAGGACAATAACTATATTACTATATTACTTCTGCTCAGTGCTTCCCCTGAACCCCATTGGGAGCACTGAGTCGCTCGCCTTCACGCTCAGACTGTCCCCGGGCCAGGCTCTGAAGGTGCTGCTGGTTTACAGACCACCAGGCCCTGTGGGTTCCTTCCTGGAAGATCTGCAGACAGCTGTCTCTGAGTTGGTGCTGACCTCACAGCATTGCGTCGTGGCTGGTGATTTCAACTTCCACCTTGAGGCAGCGGACGACCCGGATGCGGCCAAATTGTTGGATATAACATCTCCGCTGGGTCTTACACCGTTCGTGTCAGGGCCAACACATGAGAAGGGGCACACCCTGGATCAGGTGTTTTCGTCTGTCCCTCTTATGGAGGTTGACACCCTGCCGGTGCTCTGGACTGATCACAGGTTGATCAGATTTTCGGTGCTGGAGAGTGCGCGGCTGGATAACAGCACATCTGTCCTGTCTAGACCAGCCTCGAGAGCGCTGTACAGAGTGACACCTGATATGCTGGAACAGGCGCTTCTGGATCACCCTTGCCATCTTTCGGGCGATCTGGAAAGCGACACGGAGGCTTTGCAGCCATGGCTCATTGATAGGCTGGATGATCTGGCCCCCAAGGCAGCCCCCCGGTCCACGGCAGCACGGCAATCTGCACCGTGGTTTACAGAGGCGCTTCGTGTGGCTCGCAGCCAATGCAAGGTGGCTGAGAGGGCCTGGCGCCTTCTGTATGATGGGGAGGCTAAACTCGCCTATAAGGCGGTGGTGAAGGCCTACCATCGGGACATCCTGGGAGCTAAGAGGGACTATTTGGCTAGGAGGATCGAGGCTTCGGCGAACTCCTGTAAGGAGATCTTCACTATTGTGAAGGAGTTCACGACCCCTAGCTTCCAATCGCCCCCTCTAGTCTCTTCGGATGCGTGGGCATGTGATCTTGCCAGTTTCTTTACTAATAAGATCAAGGCGATTCAGGCCTCCTTTGTGGAAGGACCGGAGGATGGAAGCGGCGTCACCGGGGCGGGCTGCGGACTTCCGCATACACCTGCGGCGGTGCTGTCTGATTTCCCTGCTGTATCCAGCGATGCGTCCAGGGAGCTGTTGGCCAATCTGAAATCTGGCTCGCCACTTGACCCCTGCCCCGCCAAATTCTTGGCTGGGATGGCGGCGGTGGTGAACCCGCTGGTCAATCCCATCCTCAATGCCTCCTTGAGGGAGGGGAGGGTCCCTAGCTCTTGGAAAAGAGCGATGGTGATCCCCCTCCTAAAGAAACCGGGTCTCGACGCCGAGGTTCTGGCCAATTATAGGCCAATTTCACTTCTTCCGGCCCTCGCGAAGATCACGGAAAAACACATCCACGGTGCCCTGTCGAGCTTTCTGGAAGCTAACAATCTGCTCCACCCATCTCAATCCGGTTTCCGTCCTAATTTTAGTACGGAAACGGCCTTGCTAGAAGTTACTGAGGTCATCAGGGAGACTCTGGATGTCGGCGGGAGGGCCATGTTGGTCATGTTAGATCTATCGGCGGCCTTCGACACTGTCCCCCATAGGGCGCTCCTAGCGAGGCTTTATGACATCGGCCTTAGGGGGACGGCGCTCAGGTGGTTTACATCTTTCCTTGAAGACCGCCGCCAGACGGTCTGGGTTTCCCAGAGCTCTGCCGAGATGCCACCACTGGGAGTTGGGGTTCCACAGGGTTCTGTGTTGAGCCCCACGTTGTTTAACATCTTTATGTCCCCTTTGGCGGCCTTGGTGGAAGCATATGGGGCCCAGATCGTCTCCTACGCCGACGACACGCAACTCCTCTTCACTTGCGGGAAAGACCAGGAGTTTGACGGAGGGAGAATTCGGGACTGTCTTGCTCTGGTCTTTGACTGGTTCCAACGGAACAGTCTAAGGGCCAACTCAAGCAAGTCCGAGGTTCTATTCTTTGGTTGCGTAGCCGATCCGGAGTGGCAGCATTGGTGGCCGTCTGACATGAGCCCTCCTGCACAGTCTTCCTTGGTAGCAAAAAATCTGGGTGTCAAGCTAGACAACCAGCTGTCGCTGAGAACTCACATTCTGGGTCTGGCTGGCACCTGCTATGGAATTTTGAAAATGCTCCGCAAATTCCTGCCCCTGTTGTCTGAGGAGCACAGGCGGATTACTGTGCAGGCTCTCGTTGGCTCAAGGCTAGACTACGCCAATGCCCTTTTTCTTGGCCTCCCTGATTACCTAGTCCAGCGCCTACAGGTGGTACAGAATTCGGCCGCCCGGGCTATTTTTGGCCTGCGTAGACGAGCCCGAGCCTCCGGGCTGCTACAGGCGTTACACTGGCTGCCCATCCGGAAGCGGATCCAGTTCAAATCCCTGACCCTGATGCACAAAGCCCTGCATGGATCAGGGGCTGGATACCTGCGGCGGAGACTCGCCTTCTATCGACCAGTCCGCTCATTGCGTTCAGAATCCCTTTATAAAGCGGTGGTCCCGCGGGTGAGGAAGGCTCGCGCGGGAGGGCGCTCTTTCAGCTGCAAAGCTCCCCAGCTGTGGAATTCGCTCCCTCTCACGCTTCGCAGCACTGCCAATTTGTTCCAGTTCAGGAAGAGCCTGAAGACCTGGCTTTTTAATCTTTAGGCTGTTCTCACCGTTTTCTGTTTAGATCTTTTCTTGTATTTGCTGTGTTGTGTTATTTTTATCGTGAGCTGCTGGTGGAAAGCGCCGGGACACTCTTTTCGAGTAGCCGTGCGCTATACAAAAACGTTATAACATAACATAACATAACAACATAACTTCACTGGACTAAAGAGATCCTACGAGGGACTTGGGACATCAAGAGATTTGGGCGACGGACACAACAGGAGAGAGCCGGAAACTTACACTAAGGGGTCCAGGGGCGGAGGGGAGCTTGATAACTGAGCTATGGTGATCTCCAATTCCTCCTAGAAATTGAAGGGGCTGAATTAGCCACTTAACAAGCACAAAATACGGAGGTACTTGGTTGACCACCACTTTAAGGTTGTGGCACTCCAAGAAATGCACTTAAAACGCTCTGAGGAGCTTAGGCTACGCCATAAAAAAGGCTCCGAAATATATAGATCCTTAGCTGGCACCAAACAGAAGGGGGTGGCCCTGCTCTTTCATAACTCTATTAAATTCCAGCCAGAAGCTATAAAGTCGGATAAAGAAGGTCGGAGTGTCATGTAAAGGGGAAACAGAGGGGGCGATATTTGTCTCGGCGTATGCTCCGAACGTGGGTCAACCTGCTTTTCTCTCCTCCTTACTTGATCGGTTGGGAGAATTTACTGAGGGCCCAACAATCCTTATGGAGGACTTTAACCTCACATGGCAGGCAGATATAGATAGCTTGTATCTGCATAGAATCGCTACAGGTAGCTTCCCCAGGGGGATAAAAGAGACGCTACATATCTTAGGGCTCCTTCACCCCAAGACTATACATTCTTTTCTCATGCACACCAAATGCACTCAAGGCTTGATTAATTTTTTATTAGCCAAAACCTACTGGGTTTGCTTCAGGCGACGAAAATTCTCCCGACCATTATCTCTGATCACAGCCTCGTCACTATAGGCTAGACTTGGGGCAGCGACGCTCCTCAGATACCAAGATATTACTTCCCTATGTCACTGACAAGGGACAGACTAATAAGAGACGAACTAAGAGGGGCTATCAAATAATTTTTCCAACTAAACTGCCACATGACACTGTGCCCCTGAACAACTGGGATGCATTTAAGGCAGTTCTGCAGGGGGAAATGCTTAGCGCTTGAGGCCACGCTGAATAAACAAAGGGCTAAAGAGAAGGAGGCCCTGGAGACTGAATTAGAGTAGATAGAGAGGGAACATAAAAAGTCGCCCTCCCGGATGCTGCAGAGTAAACTAACTGCGTTAAAGGAGAAAGTCAAGGCGATCTATACCAACAGGGCCGAATACACCCTGCTACGACTCCGGCAGATCTCCTACACACAGGGGAACAAGGTGGGAACCCACTTAGCCAAGCAGCTCCAGGGAAAAAAGAGAGCAGGAATACATCGGGGGTTTACAAGATGGAGAGGGCAATTTGGCACATTGTGATATAGATAAGGCCAACATATTCAGGATGTTCCATAAGGCGTTTTACACATGTGAACCACACGATGCAGAAGCACAACATTGGTACTTGCAGTCGCTGGAAATCCAACAGGTCTCCCAGGCCTGGAATGATACCCTTAATGCACTCATCACCGACGAGGAGGTAGGGAAGGCGATCAAGGCACTTAAACCCAACAAAGCCCCTGGGCCAGATGGTCTAACAGCTCATTTTTATAAAACATTTGCACCAGATATTATGCCACAGCTCACCCAGCTCTTAAACGCTATGGTAGAGGGCACCAGGGTGACACCATCCATGGCCGAAGCTGTAATAACGGTGATCCTCAAACCGGGGAAAAGCACACAACACTGCGCCTCATACAGGCCAATTGTGCCCTTGAATCTAGATGCTTAAACTATACACAGCCGTCTCAGCAGCACAGCTATAAGACTTAATGCAAGATCTAATCCACCCTGATCAGTCAGGCTTTATAAAAGGCAGACTGACCCACGACTATATCGCAGGACACTACATCTGATTGAAAAGTAACGAAACTCAAGATCCCGGCGATACTTGTGGGCCTGAATGCAGACAAGGCTTTTGACAGGGTGGACTGGTCATTTTTATTCCTCACGCTTGAGTACTTTAGATTCGGGAAGAAATCATAGACATGATCAAGGCCAATTATGTACAGCCACGCTCTAAGGTGCAGGTTAACATGTTCAGTTCGGACTCCTTTCCATTCGACAGGGTGACGTGGCAGGGCTGCCCGCTGTCTCCCCTGTTGTTTGCCTTGAGCATAGAGCCGCCAGCACTGCAAATTCTGGCATCCCCAGAGATGAGAGGCATTTGCTTCGGAGGACAGGAACATCAAATATCATTGTTCGGGGATGACATCTTGATGACGCTGAGCGCCCCGGCTCATTCGCTGTAGGCTCTGCAGGAGGCACTAAGGGAATTTTAGGAGGTGGCGGGTTTCAAGGTCAACCTTACCAAATCGTTTATATTAAACATCACGGTAGCAGAAAATGAGGCTAAAACACCTTCGTGAGCGGACCCCTTTTCAGGTCAACCGTACCAAATCGTTTATATTAAACATCACGGTAGCAGAAAATGAGGCTAAAACACCTTCGTGAGCGGACCCCTTTTCAGTGGGCCAAATGCTCGCTCCAATACCTGGGCATACAATGAATACCACGATTAGAGAGCCTCTTTAGGGCCAACTACCCGCCTCTCCTACTTCAACTCCAGCAAGATCTCAAAAGCTGGAAACCGCTTTTTATCTCCTGGTTGGGATGCATACATGCAATAAAGATGACAGTGCTGCCCACATTTTTATACTTATTCCAGGAGATACTAATTGACCTAGATAGGGGCTTCCTGCCCAGAGTACGTTCCCTGATCACTCAATATATCTGGCAAAACGGCAGGGCCCGTCTTCCCTTCCATACCCTGAGACACGCAAAGAGCGAGGGAGGAGTGGCTCTCCCTGATTTTAACTTATACTACTAAGCAACTGAGGATTGTGGCGGAGTGGTCAAAGAGGGAATCAGATAAACACTGGTTACATATGGATCAGGCGATAGTGGGAAGAACAATATGGGACCTCATATGGAAACGTAGGAAAGACAGACCCACAAATGCATACATTAGAACACCTACCCGAACCACGCTCAAGGTGTGGGACGAGGTATCCAAGGGTAGGGAGTGGACCACATTCCCATCACCTTACACATCGATACATTGTAATCCAGAATTCCCGCCAGCGCTCCGTGAGGGCCCGTTTGACGCATGAAGGGAGGGAGGTTGCCTCATGCTTTCAGGCCTATTCCACAACAGGAGCTCCTACAACCTACACAAAGACGTCATCAAAAGAAGAGGTAACTCCATTGCTGCAGCAATGAGATCCATTAAGAATAAAATCACTGGCCCAAACCTTACTCCTTTTTAAAAGTTTGGCAAGCAAAGTTCATTCCGGCAATCACTTAAGGGAAGCGAGTGCATGAGGGGAAGAGATGCGGCCATATTAGATAGCACTGTTTCAAGAGCGGCCAGAATGATCTTCGATTTACCCAAGTACGTCTTGCCAGCCCAGTTAAGGCTGGAATTCGGCATACAGTGCCTAGAAATAGCCCACAAAGGAGCTTACGCCAAGAGCTGGTACAGGATTAAAAATGCCAAACAAGGATCTTTGAACTCCTACCTATGGAATGAAATACATCAAAAGAAAGACTGTGCAGCTAGGAGCTATCTTACAGCATCAAAAGAGTGTTTAGGCTTGGATGAGCTTTGGGCGGCCCCGGGGTGCTCACACTGCTTCAAAAAAACTGTAAACAAGACAGTGAAAAACCTATCCTTAGTAGAAGACAAGG
Organism: Lissotriton helveticus; assembly: GCF_964261635.1. Lineage (NCBI taxonomy): Eukaryota > Metazoa > Chordata > Amphibia > Caudata > Salamandridae > Lissotriton > Lissotriton helveticus. The sequence goes on from NC_136059.1 coordinate 685,084,955, forward strand.
CAGCACTCACAAAAAGATCCCATGGATGGTTTATTGTGCAAAGCTACGTTAATATTAGCATGGAACATCCCAGCAGTCCCTAGGCTGATTCTCCTACACAGCACCGAAGACATCGGGGGAACAGATATAAACTACACCTATTATTCTTGGGTCTCACACTTGCTAAGCGCAACATTGCACAGCACTGGAAGGCTACATCCCCACCCAGCATAGGTAATTGGAAAAAAGCCATGGATAGGTGCCTGTTGGCTGAAGTTGCCGTATTTCAGGCAGGGAGCTGTCCGCAAAAGCACGGGAAGATATGGGCAGGCTGGGCCACACACCGAGGCATCGACTTATCCCTCCTGGGGCCTCCAGTTTCCAGGGACCCAACTGACAGGCTAGTGGTAAGCAACTCACTGGTTTAGTGTAATAGTGTTGCCCAAGGGTAGAAGAGTAAGTTTGCATTATGTTTGTATCACGATTTCTGTAAGGTGTGTGGTGCAAGGTTGGGGGGAGGGGGGATCTGGTCTGATGTTCTGCATACATCCATAGGGGTTGGTATATGGTGCCAAGAAATCCGACATTATGCCTTTTACCTGTATGATGCTTGCCGGGCTTTGCCCATTTGGCACTTTGGAAAATCAATAAAATCAGTTGTTAAAAAAAAGCTACTATAAGCCCTCTACGCAGCCTTACCTAGGGGTTGGTTTCAACAGGAGGAAGAAAGAAAAATATCTCCACTTTCGAATGGGCCTCCCACCGGTACTGCTGCATCTTCCCCCCTGGAAACGACGGCCGGACCAGACAACTTGTCGTTTATGCAACGAAGCCAACAAAAGTGTATTGTACCTTCTGTGTATTTGCAGAGAACTACAAGTCGAAAGACGTCAGCTACTGAAGCCTTCTTTTTTGAGTAAGAGAATAAGAACCTGCAGACAAGCAGTGTTGGCATGCCTCGGAGGAGGAGACGTTCAGTTAGCATGCCGTTACGTGCAATTCATGGAAGCTGCAGGGCAGAAACTCTGTCGCCTTTGACCGGCATGCTTTATCACTGCAGCAAAAAGTCCTCTTCTAAGGGTGGACTCTCACAAGGGGATCATCTGGTATCCCGTTTTGGCACTGAAAGGTTGTAACCGCTTTACCACTGTACTGCATTACATGACAACTGTGGACAATAGCCAGTATAATGTACGGATCTTTTACGAGAAGTCGTTTTAATGTATTTTACCAAAGGTTTGAATAATAATTTTTGACACGTTTCATTGCAGCTAATACTAGGAATGGGAGTTTACGAAATTTTATTTTTAATCTGTTTAAATTGTGAACCTTGCTGTTATAATTCTTCTTTTATGGACTAGTAGAGGTTTTAATTACCCAAAGAATAAATTACTTACTTACTAAGCAACTGAGGATTGTGGCGGAGTGGTCCAAGAGGGAATCAGATAAACACTGGGTACATATGGATCGGGCGATAGCGGAAAGAACAATGTGGGATCACATATGGAAACCTAAAAAGGACAGAGTCACAAACGCATAGATTAGCACACCTACCCGAACCATGTTCAAGGTGTGGGACGAGGTATCCAGGGGTAGGGAGTGGACCACATTCCCATCACTTTACACATCGATACATTGTAATCCGGAATTCCCGCCGGCACTCCGTGAGGGCCCCTTTTGACGCATGAAGGGAGGAAGGTTGCCTCAAGCTTTCAGGCCTATTACACAACAATGATATACTCACATTTGAAAGCTGCCAAAGGGAGTTTCAACTATCTCCTAACAAACACTTCCAGTATTTCCAACTCAAGCACTGGGCCATGCACCCGCAGGTCAGAGAAGCAGTCACAAGAGAACGAATACCGATAGAAAGCTTTGTGCGGCGGGTGGATTTTATGAGGAGCGTGATCTCATTCCTATACAGCTTACTACTCTCTACACTACACTCACCGAGACCTAGATACATGAACCTCTGGGAACATATGACAGAGAGGGAAATCTCCGACAAGGAATGGAAGCGACTGTGGATAGATATCACTAAGAACAACCCCTCCCTAGACTTGAGGGAAGCCAACTTTAAAACTCTCTGTGACTGGTACATGTACGCCATAAAACTCAAAAATATATTCCCAGACACCTCTGATCAGTGCTGGAGGGGTTGCGGCCTCCGTGGAGACTTCCGACATATTTGGTGGGACTGCCCCACAATCAAAACATTTTGGGAGACACATGAAAGACATGTTGGTTTACCCAGTCCCAACTTCCATAAAGGGGATCCTCCTAGGTTTAAGAGACCCAGAGCTGGAACACCAAACTAAAGCGGAAAGAGCCATTATGTGGGCCTGCATAGGGGCTGCCAAAACTGCAGTAGCAGCAGCAGGGAAGAAGAAAGCGGCACCCGAGTTGTCTCAATGGCACTCACATCTCTGGAAAATTCTTAGCACGGTGAGAATGGCAGACATCTTTAGGGATGACCTCAAAAACGTGAAATACAAATGGGGACCATTAGTCACATATCTTACGCAGGGCCTACCCTTAGTGGTCTGCCCACCCTCCTTTCAAGCCATGCACCTGTTCCAATTTTAGATCACATTGTCCCTTAGAATGGTATTCCCGAAAAATTGGGACCCCCCTCACCCCCAAGTTTGTGGGAGAGGAGTGTTTGAGACCTGTAGCCCGGTAATGCGCCCTTGGCGATAATCCTTTAATTACGTGGCCAGTGAACATAGCTCCTAGCTTCCACAACCATTAGTTTTTTCCCTGTTTGGGGGGATGGGCGGGAGTTCCAGTTAGGTTGGAGTTCCTAAGAATAGTTGGACCGACAGCAGATCAAAACCAAGGAGACCACTTCCCCAGTTGAAGAATCTGTACCTCTATTAAAGTACTCAACAGGTGCGGGAAGCACTCGTTTCTCTTTAGTGTAATGCCAACTCATATATCGCTTAAGTCTCATAAAGGCCTATCGTAAGGATACGTTATATTGTGAAGAGTATACCATGTAATGCGATGAGCTGATGCACTTGTTAAATTAGAAATTAAATGCCAATAAAAACACATTTGGAAAAAAAAATGTTTTTGACACTTTTAGAGGTACTGTAGTAGAAACCGGAACAAGAAGACTTCCTTTAGCCCTTCCAATGCTGGATTATGTGGCCGCTGTATGCAAGGATATAAACTAATCAACATCAAATGATTTAGTTAACCGTGTTTCTTGAAGACAGACTATCTGTGCTTCATTAACATATTTGAACCAGTCAACACGGTGTGGGTTTATTGCCCAATCTTGCTACGTTCCTATTAATATTTTCTGACGAGTCATCCACATAGTTGGTTTATCTTGTTTGATGACTTCATTGGCTGCATTTGTCATTTGTTCACTATAGGTTGATAACCTCCACTAAGGAGATGTATGGTTGTTGCTGTCTGATATGGCAAGTCAGTCAGTTTTAACAAAACAATCTAGATGGGCCAATCGACTGCTGACTGAGAATGAATAATTTTGACCAGCCATGCGATTGGAAACTTTTTGGGGGGTTGGACTTGAAAGGGGGAGGAAATATTCAGGTCTGAAAAAAACAAAAAAAAAGGGTTAAGCCTTTATTTTACTCTTCAGTTAAGCACCTTGTAGATGTGTGTTCTGGAGAGCCATAAGAATATGTTTGACCAAATAAGGATGTTTACATTTCAAAATTATACAGTCTCTTCCAGTGTTTTCCTAGAATTTCCTATCCAAATAACTCTTCTCATCATCAAAATCTCTGAATAATAAATTCACCTTGGATATCCTTTGTGCTAACCAGTGTATAGCTTTATTTTTAAGTTCTCCCCAGGAGTCCCTTCTTGTGGGCCTCAGACTAGGAACCCCTGGTAAAACCAAGACTTATGGTCTAACTTCCAGTGCAAGATGCATAACTTTAGCAGTTATGTTATTCAATGCCCAAAACACACATCATAACTCATGCTGCTCGCCGTGAATCATTATAATTCATTACCTTTTTTTCTGTCTCATTTACAAATCGGTGATATTTGTATGGAGGGAAAGGGACATGAATAACTGAATTTCATTTTTTTTATTACATACATTATTTTATGGTCTTTGACTATGCGCTGCAGGGAAAGATTGCTGGACCTCGCTTGGGGCCAGGGTCTGCACCCAACCCACCACAGGCACCCAATCTCGGGAGGACAAACCCCCCATAGCAAATGACCGTTGGTTCTCCCATCCTCTGTCATTCTATCTCTTTCTCATTCTATCTCAAACCCATCTGCTTATTATTTTCCTTCTACATTTTTTCCTGGTTTGTTATTAGCGTTTTCCCACACCTTTGACTCACCATTGACCCGGGGTCTCAGACTTGTTAGGGTGCAATTCTTTCCTGTTGATTTCTTTTTTTCACAGTGTGAAAGTCGCAATCCAATACTGATTTACGATTTTCAAGATGGCAAAAAAAAAATCTACAGTTATCTTTACCTACCAATCACATATGTCAAATCATTCATATGTGTCTGACAGAAGGTACAAATCAGTAAATCACAACTTTAAACGGTAGAGATGTACAAAAACTTTCACCCATTTACGCCTATCTGGCACCTTTTTCAAATGCTTATTTTTCAAAAGGTGCTATATGAATTTTTAACAAAAGTTGAGAAAAGTTTAATTTTCCTGACAATTTTGCCGTAAATCTGCATTTTATTCTATATGTATGACCATAAATCCCTTTGGGAGCTACAATGAGAAAACCCATCCTTGGTCACCCCTTTAACATTTTTCCCTGCACACGTCTGCACGAAAATTGGAATGGCGGATCTTAGCTGATTAAGCCAAGAGATTGCCAAATGTTGTGCAGATTCGTTGTTAAAAATTATAGACAGATCAAAAAATGTCTTTTAAAGGAAAACTGATCTGAACCATAACTACACAGTGGTGACTGCCCCTATGTGGCATACAGCACGTATGCAGTGTAATGTGCTATTTATTACAATTGTTGAGTGTCGGGAGGAACTATGACTCATGAGAGGCTTTGTTTTTTGAGGGTCATGATGCCCCTTCCCTTCAATTTGTTTTCATGTGTATTTGTTTTAACAAAATATATTTATTCAAACCCAGAATGCAAGAGGCTACATTTGATTGGCAAGGTAAAACCAGAATGAAAAGATATTGTGACCATCAAAACTGAAGAGATATTGTGACTATTAGGAGAGTTGTTTATCTGTGCAAAGCAAATGTTATACATGCAATCTGTGAAGCATAAGAAAGTGTAGGAATGCGCATTTATGGTGCACATGCTGTATTGGGCTATATAAACCTCAGAAATTCACTGAAAAAACCACAGGTTTCAGGGGTGTTACAGTTAGTTGGACATTTCACTCGTACAAAACCATTGAAATTCCCCCGTTATAGTTAGTTGTACTAACTATAACTCACGCGCACGCAATCAACTGCTGATGATGTCACATATTACATCATTCATGAGATGGTCAGTGACATCACTGATGACATCTCAAATGACATCACTGATGACATCACTGATTACATCATCCAGTGAATGTGGTTTGCTTCGATATTTAAATAAGTATCATATATATATATATATATATTCACTGAAAAAACCATAGGTTATAGACCATATATAGTTAGGAATTTGCATTTACAAAACCTTGAAAATTCACTGAAAAAACCATAGGTTAGAGACCATATATAGTTAGCTGGACATTTTATTGACATAAAACCAATGAAATTCCATATATAGTTAGTTGCACTAACTATATATCGCGCACCCGCAATCCACTGCTGATGATGTCACATATTACATCATTCATGACATGGTCAGTGACATCACTGATGACATCACTGATGACATCTCAAATGACATCACTGATGACATCACTGATGACATCTCAAATGACATCACTGATGACATCATCTAGTGTCTGTGTGTTTTTGTAAAGTTTAAATATGTTTTACATATTGAAGAATGAGTGATGTATGGAAGACTGAGTGTGTGTGTGGCTGGCTGGGAGGTGTGTGACTCTGTGCATATCAATGTGTACTTGTATCAGTGATTGTATAAGAGAGTAAGTATGTGTTAGTATATGTGTGAAAAGTATGGTGTTCTGTGTTTAACTGTATAGATGAGGAAATCGAAGTGTGATTGATTCTTCACAGGACTGACTAGGTGTATGAGTGCATATGATAGTGTTGTAATAATGAGTGACTGTATGTATGAGTGATTGTATGGGTGAATGAGTGAATGTGTGTGTAGACGTAGGAATCAGTGAGTGCGTATGTAGTAACTGGTATTGGTGTGTCATGATGTCATCAGTGATGTCATTTGAGATGTCATCAGTGATGTCATTTGAGATGTCATCAGTGATGTCATCAGTGATGTCACTGAAGTATGGTGTTCTGTGTTTAACTGTATAGATGAGGAAATGGAAGTGTGATTGATTCTTTACAGGACTGACTAGGTGTGTGAGTAACTCCATGGATGAGTGGCAGTGTGTGAGTGTCTGCATAGGTGTATGAGTGCATATGATAGTGTTGTAATAATGAGTGACTGTATGTATGAGTGATTGTAAGGGTGAATGAGTGAATGTGTGTGTAGACGTAGGAATCAGTGAGTGCGTATGTAGTAACTGGTATTGGTGTGTCATGATGTCATCAGTGATGTCATTTGAGATGTCATTTGAGATGTCATCAGTGATGTCATCAGTGATGTCACTGACCATGTCATGAATGATGTAATATGTGACATCATCAGCAGTGGATTGCGGGTGCGCGATATATAGTTAGTGCAACTAACTATATATGGAATTTCATTGGTTTTATGTCAATAAAATGTCCAGCTAACTATATATGGTCTCTAACCTATGGTTTTTTCAGTGAATTTTCAAGGTTTTGTAAATGCAAATTCCTAACTATATATGGTCTATAACCTATGGTTTTTTCAGTGAATTTCATTGGTTTTTTAAAAGCGAATATCTATAGCTGTAAAATATATTCTTTATTACGTGACGTATCACGTAGCCACGTGAGACGCCTCATGACGCGTCACATAACCGTGACGTATCGGCTCTGCAGCGCAAACAAAACCTGTAACGTAAGCGTGCCGGAGCACGCTTACAGATATATATATTTTTTTAACCTTAATTAGACAAAATCCACACGTGCACATATCTTGAGGCCTTGCAAAGGCACATCAAACAAACAGTCCCTACAATTTTGCCAAGTTTGCTGGAAATCTATTCCCTTAATTTTTTTTTTACTGTTTCTCTTGATTTTCCCCTTGTTACGCTTACCGGGACGCTACCCGGTACGCGAACCGGACGCTCCAAAAACACAAGATGGCGGACTCCCGCTACGCTGCCGGTTAGCTGCCCGGTTCGCGTACCGGGAAGCGCCTCTACCGCGAAAAATCGCGGGGGACTTTAATATCCCCCTCATCAATCCTAGGGGGTCAGGAGGGGTTTACCTGCCCCCTTTCCTTCATTTCCCCCTTCTTTTTTCACCACATCTTGTCTCTCGAACCTACCGAGAGACAAGATGGCGGCCGCTCCGGACTGTTTACAATGTTGACAGCTACGCTGCCGGTTAGCTGCCCGGTTAGCTGCCCGGTGAGCTGCCCGGTGAGCTGCCCGGTTCGCGTACCGGGACGCGCCTCTACGGCGTAAAATCGCAAAAAAAAAAAATATATTTTTTGCCCCGCGGGGCACTTTAATATCCCCCTCATCAATCCTAGGGGGTCAGGAGTGGTCTACCTTGCCCCCTTTCCTTCATTTCCCCCTTCGTTTTTCACCACATCTTGTCTCTCGATCGTACCGAGAGACAAGATGGCGGCCGCTCCGGACTGTTTAGAATGTTGACAGACACCGGAGAGCCAATCAGCTTCACTTCGCGAAGTTCCGTTACGCGTCAGGTACGCGAACCGGGGCGCTAACCGGAGCGCTGTCACAGATATATATATTTTTTTAAACGTTAATTTCTCAAAATCCACTGGAGCACATATATTGAGACATAGCAAAGGCACGTCGGGCAAACCATATCTACAATTTTGCCAAGTTTCATGTAAATCTATTCAGCCGTTCGAGCTAAAAGTGAGTCCAACCGCCCTATGGAAAAATGAATGGGAAAAACGCGTTTTGGGACCCCCCTTTTTTCTCGGCCCCCCCTTGACGAAACCCCCCCAAACTTTCAGGGGCTGCCCAGAAACAAAATGTGCCATTTTCCTGAAAATTTCAGCCAATTCCGTCCACAAACGCCAAAGTTATTAGACATAGAATTTTCAGAAATCCCATAGAGAAAAAATCCTAACTATATATACCCACTGGCTATCGCCAGTAGGTAATATACATATATAAACATATATAATCTGCATATCTATATAAATATAAATGCATGCATACATATACATATATGCATACATATGCATGTTATTTACATGAAAGTTTTAAAAACACTAATAAAAGCAAAGCTAAAAAGCCACCTCATTACAAACAGAATGGCTTTAACTTAAACGAGGGCGAGATCTATTGCATTTTCAATGCTTGTTTACTTTGGTTCTATCAAGAAGGCATTCAGATGTGTCACACATTTGCCATAAATTCTGAATGTTAGCACTCTAGTTGCTCATTAGATCACTGTAGTAAAGCTAGTGCTCACCAGGGAAGTCTGCTGCTAATCATGGTTTGCAGCCATTTTCCCGCATTTTTTATCCCGCAGACTTTCAGTCCGCATACCATTATCCCGCAAGGTCATTGACCTCGCATACCATTATCCCGCATTTTTTCAAAACGCATGTGCATTTATCGCGCATGCCTTTACAAAGAATTACGTTTTAAAGGCATGTATGGTAAATGCATTTGCGTTGTGAAAACCACGATGACGAGAGAGGTAAGTGGGTTTGTGTTAATTTTTTCGTGGGTTAGTGATTGTGTAGTGTAGTGTTCTGTAGTGTAGTGTTGTGTTAGTGTAGTGTAGAGTTGTGGTGGTTGTTTAGTGTAGGGTCATGCTGGGGGTAGTGTTTTAGGGTTTAGGGTTGTGTTGTAGTGTTTGCGTAGTGTAGGGTCATGCTGGGGGTAGTGTTTTAGGGTTTAGGGTAGTGTTGTAGTGTTTGCGTAGTGTAGGGTCATGCTGGGGGTAGTGTTTTAGGGTTTAGGGTTGTGTTGTGTTGTAGTGTTTGCGTAGTGTAGGGTCATGCTGGGGCTAGTGTTTTAGGGTTTAGGGTAGTGTTGTAGTGTTTGCGTGGTGTAGGGTCATGCTGGGCGTAGTGTTTTAGGGTTTAGGATAGTGTTGTAGTGTTTGCGTAGTGTAGGGTCATGCTGGGGGTAGTGTTTTAGGGTTTTGGGTAGTGTTGCAGTGTTTGCGTAGTGTAGGGTCATGCTGGGGTGTAGTATTTTAGGGTTTAGGGTAGTGTTGTAGTGTAGGGTCATGCTGGGGGTAGTGTTTTAGGGTTTTGGGTAGTGTTGTAGTGTTTGCGTAGTGTAGGGTCATGCTGGGGGTAGTGTTTTAGGGTTTTGGGTAGTGTTGTAGTGTTTGCGTAGTGTAGGGTCATGCTGGGGTGTAGTGTTTTAGGGTTTTGGGTAGTGTTGTAGTGTTTGCGTAGTGTAGGGTCATGCTGGGGTGTAGTGTTTTAGGGTTTTGGGTAGTGTTGTAGTGTTTGCGTAGTGTAGGGTCATGCTGGGGGTAGTGTTTTAGGGTTTTGGGTAGTGTTGTAGTGTTTGCGTAGTGTAGGGTCATGCTGGGGGTAGTGTTTTAGGGTTTTGGGTAGTGTTGTAGTGTTTGCGTAGTGTAGGGTCATGCTGGGGGGTAGTGTTTTAGGGTTTTGGGTAGTGTTGTAGTGTTTGCGTAGTGTAGGGTCATGCTGGGGGTAGTGTTTTAGGGTTTTGGGTATTGTTGTAGTGTTTGCGTAGTGTAGGGTCATGCTGGGGGTAGTGTTTTAGGGTTTAGGGTAGTGTTGTAGTGTTTGCGTAGTGTAGGGTCATGCTGGGGGTAGTGTTTTAGGGTTTAGGGTAGTGTTGTAGTGTTTGCGTAGTGTAGGGTCATGCTGGGGGTAGTGTTTTAGGGTTTAGGGTAGTGTTGTAGTGTTTGCGTAGTGTAGGGTCATGCTGGGGGTAGTGTTTTAGGGTTTAGGGTAGTGTTGTAGTGTTTGTGTAGTGTAGGGTCATGCTGGGGTGTAGTGTTTTAGGGTTTTGGGTAGTGTTGTAGTGTTTGCGTAGTGTAGGGTCATGCTGGGGGTAGTGTTTTAGGGTTTAGGGTAGTGTTGTAGTGTTTGCGTAGTGTAGGGTCATGCTGGGGTGTAGTGTTTTAGGGTTTTGGGTAGTGTTGTAGTGTTTGCGTAGTGTAGGGTCATGCTGGGGGTAGTGTTTTAGGGTTTAGGGTAGTGTTGTAGTGTTTGCGTAGTGTAGGGTCATGCTGGGGGTAGTGTTTTAGGGTTTAGGGTTGTGTTGTAGTGTTTGCGTAGTGTAGGGTCATGCTGGGGGTAGTGTTTTAGGGTTTAGGGTTGTGTTGTAGTGTTTGTGTAGTGTAGGGTCATGCTGGGGGTAGTGTTTTAGGGTTTAGGGTAGTGTTGTAGTGTTTGTGTAGTGTAGGGTCATGCTGGGGGTAGTGTTTTAGGGTTTAGGGTAGTGTTGTACTGTTTGTGTAGTGTAGGGTCATGCTGGGGGTAGTGTTTTAGGGTTTAGGGTAGTTTAGTTGTTTAGTGTATGCTAAAGGCATATTCGTTCTAAAAGTTTTCGTTATTTTAATTTGCGGCCTAATAGTACATGCGGATTTTTTTTGCGGACTGATGGTATGCGGGATTTCGTCATATATTCGCTAATCATACTTTCTATGGCAAAATGAACCCCCTCATTTTGTTCATTTTTAAATTAAATGTTTTAAGAGTTACCACTTTATTCCAATCAAGATGGCTTCAGGTGTGCCATACCTTTGTAATAAGTAGGACTGTCAGCACTCTAGTTGTTCTTTAGAACACTCTGGGACATTCTGTCATTGGGCTATAGTTGGGCTACATCTGGCTGATATTTGGGCTACATTTGTTTTTTTTGTCTCTGGTGGTCATCTTTGGGCTACATTGGGCTACATTGGGCTACATTGGGCTACATTTGGGCTCCAACATATATATAGCCCAATGTAGCCCAATATATATTTTTCAAAGTTAATTTTCGTAAAAACCACTGGAGCCTATATCTTGAGACATAGCAAAGGCACATCGGGCTACCAGTCCCTACAATTTTGCCAAGTTTGGTGTAAATCCATTCAGCCGTTCAGGCTAAAAGTGAGGCCAACCGCCCTATGGAAAATTGCATGGGAAAAACACGTTTTGGGACCCCCCTTTTTTCTCGGCCCCCCCCTTGACGAAACCCCCCCAAATTTTCAGGGGCTGCTCAGAAACAAAATGTTCCATTTTCCTGAAAATTTCAGCCAATTCTGTCCTCAAACGCCATAGTTATTCGACATAGAATTTTCAAAAATCCCATAGGAAAAAAATCCTAACTATATATACCTACTGGCTATCGCCAGTAGGTAATATATATATATATATATATATATATATATATATATATATATATATATATATATATATATATATATAGCAATCTGCCTTGAAGTCTGAGTTGATGTATAAGTGTCTGAATGGAGGATTTAGTAGCAGAGTGAATGACTATCTAAGTGACTAATTCAAAGTGCCTCACTAAATATATGAGATAGTGATTAAACTTTGTGAATAACTGTATCACTCTATCTCTTGATGTGTAAAGTACTACATAAGTTGGTTACTAGCTATGTGAAAGTGTATATTAGTTATTAATTAGTTAAGTGAGTATTTGTATGTGATAGTGAATGAATGTGTGTGTGGTTGGGTGGGAGGTGTGTGACTGTCCAAAGATGTGTAAATAGTTGTTTGGGTGAGTGAATCTCTTTATAGGTGTGATGATGAGTAGATATATTTCTCAATGATACATGTTCAACAAACTAGAAATACAAAAGGCAGTGTATGTGACAGTTGTATATAAATAAGTATACATTTATTTATTTATAAAGTTTTATATAACGAATCTTCACGAAGAACTTAATCATCTGTAGCTTATTCTCTGGAAAAGACTCAGTGATTGTATGAGTGAATGTATGGATAACTGTATTCTTGTAATGGGGGCGTGGCTTGGCTGCTGCTGGGAATGGACGTATGAGCTCCGTCACGGCCTTCCCGATTATCCTGTCCTTTAGCCCCTTCGCTGGCCCTGCTGGCCTGGGCTTGACCACATCCCTGCCCGCGACATATCGGGCTCTCCCTGGAGCAGAGACGCTGTCCCAGCGGCGGTGCGGGGACGCGCTGGGCCTGAGATCACCAGTGCGGCGCCGGCCATTTTGAGCGGCCTGGGTGCTCGGCCGCATCCCCGACCTCGGCTGCACGGGTGGCCGACCTGCGGTGCGGGCTGCCCGGCTGCCAGCCACCGCGAGGGGCGGGTCGGTGGCATCGCGACCGGAGCCTCTGCGGCGGAGGACGGACTGCCCGGCGGGAGCGTTGGGACACAGACGGCTGGCGGAATCCGTGTGCGGAGGGGCCAGGCCGGTGCAGGTGACGGCGGGGGCTTCTTCGGCCCGCACGCAGAGGAGCCCGGCTCCCCTCTGGGTGACGACGACCGGCGGAAGGCGCCTGGCTGCTTCCCTGTTTGACCGTCGTGGACTTTGGCGGTAAGAGCCCTGAGGAGGCGGCACCGGGGACCCCCCCCGAGGTTTCTAGGGTCTGGGGAACGCTGCGGAGAGCTGTCGACGTGGGCGCTGCTGCCCTGAGGAGACCTCTGGCTGGACAGTGAGGTCCAGCCCTCTGGGACTAGGGTTGATCTAGCGCACAGCGGTGCTGACCCCCTCTGGCTGAGGCTGGGACCCGCGCTGTCAAGGGAACACACGCCTTACCGGTTGGCGGACTTCCTGCTGTGGGGTGCTGGGCCCGGAGCCCTTTGCGTTGTGGCGAGCGCGCCGCGGGAGGCGACCCTAGGGCGGAGGGCTCACGGACGCGCCCTGTGCCCACGCCGACATAGTTTTGGGGGACACCCTTCGCCTGTGGCCAACGATCACCATGGGGAGACGCCAAAAGCCCCCGGCAGATGTTGAGGAGGGAGCGGCAAGCAGTCAGGGCTCTACCATGGACATAAGCTCGAAACCGGGCCTGCCACAGGGCCAACTGGAACAGATTTTGCAGGCCATTGGCGATACCAGGGAAGCACTGCGACAGGACATCGGCCAGGTATCCACGAGCCTGGGGCTCCTGCGGGCAGACCACGGTAAACTGGCGGACCGGGTCAAGCAGGCGGAGATCCGAGTGGACGCACTGGAACCGGCGACCAAGGCGACTGAAACTGCGCTGGGGGAGCTGCGACACAGGGTGCACCTACTGGAACAGAGGGCGGAGGATGCGGAGGGGCGCAACCGCCGCAACAACATACGCGTGGTTGGCCTGCCCGAAAAAATTGAAGGAGCGGACATGCTGGGCTACCTGGAGCCCTGGCTGCGCGACGTGGTGGCTCCAGAGGGTCTGACCCCATTCCACACTTTGGAGCGCGCTCATCGGGTGCCCGCTCGGCCTCCGGCTGAGGGCCGGCCGCCGCGACCTGTGGTGGCGCGTCTGCTGCACTACAAAGACCGTGACCTTATTCTGCGGAGGGCGAGGGCACTTGGCCCTTACCGGGTGGACAACGCTCAGGTCTCCATCTACCCGGACTACTCTTTTGAGGTGCAGAGGCAGCGCTCCACCTTTCTGGCGGCCAAGAAGGCTCTACGGGAGGAGGGGGTCCGCTACTCTCTTTTGTTTCCTGCCCGCCTGCGGATCATGATGGATGGCAAATCCTCCTTCTACAATTCCCCGGAGGAAGTTTGGGACTAGTTGGAGCTCTACAAGGCTGGGGCGGATGGTCGTCCAGCGTCTGAGGAGCGGCGGAGGATGGCGCAGAGGCCCAAGCGGACCAGGAGGCCCAGGAGGCGACCACCGAAAGCTGGGACGCCTTCTGTCTCGCAGACCGAGCTGGAGCGCAAAGAGGCCCTTCAGGCGGTCTCTAATATTTTCAAGGCGGTGGCGTCCACTTCGGAGGTGGATACGGGCTCTCGAGAGGGCTCCGAGGAAGTGGTATCAGAGGAATCAGGAGCTGGTGGTTCCGGGCCGCCTCATGTCACGCCTGGGACTGCTGATGGTTTATTGGACGAATGATCCTCTGGACCCGCCGTGCTGGTATTGTATTGGCAACTGGACCCCTGTCTGGGTTTGGGGCGGAGGCATGTGACTTGGGTGAGCGGAGAGATGTGTTGTTGCGGAGGGTCTGCCTTCTGCCGTTGGTGATTTCTACTTCTGCAGGGGTGGGGATGTGGGGCATCTGGAGTGCTTTGAGGAGTGCCGGCCAGGTGACACAGGCAGCTTGCAGCCTGTTGGACGTAGCGACAGGCCACCCTCCCTCTCTCACACCTATTGTGGGACTCTGGTAGTTACCGGAGACTGTTCTACTTGGGATATTGACTTTTGGATGGGTCTCTGCTGTTTGGGGCCTGTTCTGGGGATGGGTGGGACACGGGATTGTTGGGTGGTTTTCCAGGGCTGGTTTTGGGATGTTGTCAGTGTGCCTAGACTTTTATCTTTCATCTGGACTGTATTGGTTACCATGAATGGGGACCCTACCTGAACTAAAGTGTGTGACCTGGAATGTGCGGGGACTGAACTCTATGCTGAGACGCCCCAGGGTGCATGCTTATCTTGTTCGGAGGGGGATTCAAATAGCCTTTCTGCAGGAAACGCATATTGACCAGACTGAGGATCGGGCTTTACAGCGCAGATGGCGGGGGCAGCTGTTCTACACGGTCTATTCAGCTTTTGCGAGGGGGGTTTTGATTTGGGTGCGGGCGGGGGTCCCTTTCCAACCTTTGCAGACACTGCTTGACCCCGAGGGGAGGTTTGTAGCTGTACAGGGCCGCCTGGATGGGAGAGACGTGACACTTTGCAGTGTCTACGCCCCGAATGCGGAACAACCTGCCTTTTTTGCATGACTTTCGGGGAAACTGGCGACAGTTCTAGCCAACACGGTCTTAATGGGGGGGGACTTTAATTCTGTACTAGATGTGGAGTTAGATAGATCTCACCCTCCTTTGGCACAGGCGGCAGCGCACAGGCTAGCGAAGAGTAGGGGAGAGTGGCAGAGTAGCTGGGGCCTGGTTGATAAATGGCGGACCCAACACCCGACAGAGAAGGATTTTTCGTTCAATTCCCCTCCACACGCGCTTCATGTCCGCCTTGACAGCATTCTGTGCTCGCCGGATGTTCAAAGCTTGGTCCGCCATAGTGAATACTTGGCTAAAACAATTTCTGACCATAACCCATGCCTAGTAGTGGTCCAGTGGATGCGGCAACGGCAAGCCATACCGACCTGGCGGTTGAACCCGCTGGCGTTGGAGGATGCGGTGTTCAGGGCCGAGGTGGGCAATGGGGTGGAAGGCTACTTTGCTGCTAACGCGGACACTGCTTCCAGTAGAGCATTAGAGTGGGACGCCTTTAAGGCGGTGGTTCGGGGAGTCTGTATTTCGGCCACTGCGGGAGTCTGCAGGAAGTTACGCGGAGCGAGGCTCGTTTACGCAAGGAGGAGCGGCGCCACCACGTGGCCCCTGACGCTCGTGCGGCGGTTTGGCGGCGCGGGAGGAAGTGGCGACTGTGACGGAGAGGCTGCGCTGCTTCGATCATAAAGAGTTCCTGATTCGGGCTCATGCCGAGGGCGACAAGGTGGGCTCACTCTTGGCCTGGCTGGCCGCGCCGGGGACCCGCGGCACCCCGATTGTGGCTCTGACCACTCCAGAAGGGAATGAGGTGTACACCCAGTCGGAGATCAATGGCCAATTTTTGACATACTACGAGCGCCTGTATAGGAGCGAGATGCCTTGTGTACCGGAGGAACTGGATGGGTTTCTCCAGGCGGCGCGGCTTCCCCGGTTTGACTCCGCACATGCGGATCGTTTGGGCGGGGACATATCTGAGGGAGAAATTCGTGCGGCCATTAAACACATGGCTCGTCGTAAGACCCCTGGCACAGATGGGCTACCGATCGAATTTTATGCGGCCTACGCAGATATATTGATACCGCGCTTGCTGACGGTTTACCTGGAGGCCTGGGAAACCGGGGTCCTACCTGCAAGTACTCGAGAGGCCTTGGTAATCCCCTTACTGAAGCGGGGCGGCGAAGCTAGCTCACGCTCGGCCTACCGTCCATTGTCCATGCTTACGACGGACTATAAGATCCTGAGTAAGGTTCTTGCGACGCGTCTCCTGGCCCACATGCGCGCTCTGGTACATTCCGACCAGGCAGGCTTTGATCCCCAGCGCACTACCGCCTCCTGTGTACGCCGGCTCCTTCGGGTTATGGGTGGCAACGCTGCTGGTTTGCCGGGTGCCGCTGTCCTGTCGACCGACATTGAGAAGGCGTTCGACAGTGTTGAGTGGCCGTTTCTCCTTCGAGTGCTGGAAGCCTTCGGGTTGGGCGAGCGGTTTGTGAAATGGACCGCCTTGCTTTATGCGGCGGCCACAGCCCGAGTCAGGACGGGGGCTACCATCTCTGCTCCGTACAGAGTGGGACGGGGGACCCGGCAGGGATGCTCCCTGTCCCCCCTCCTGTTCGCGCTCGCCATAGAGCCCCTAGCTGCTCACGCTCGTATGGGGCAAGCGTATGAGGGCCTTCAGCTGAGAGGTGACACCCACTACATATCCCTCTATGCCGACGACTGCCTACTGTTCTTGGCTGACACGGAAGTTGCCCTGTGTGGAGCTAAGCGGCTGCTGTCGGATTTTGGCCAACTGTCAGGACTGAGGGTCAATTGGGGGAAGTCTTGCCTCTTCCCGTTGGTGTCGGGAGCAGACAAATCCCAGCCGGAGGGTGAGCTGCGATGGGAATTTCATTGCCTCCCTTATCTAGGCACGCAAATATACCGATCACCGTTGGACCTCCTGGAGGGCAACATTGAGAGAGCGATCCGGAGCCTGCGTGGCTGCATGGGATTCTGGCGGACGCTCCCGTTATCGGTCGCGGGGCGAGTGGCGTTATTAAAGATGCTGGCACTACCCCGTCTATTGTATCTGTTCCGCACGTTGCCGATCTGGATCCCGACGTCGGTTTTTACCAGACTTCGCTCCTTAATTACCGAGTTCATTTGGGGAGCAGGCAGGAGGCGTGTGGCGCTGACCACGTTGATGCGCTCCAGATCGGACGGGGGACTAGCAGCCCCTGATTTTGAATGGTACTATTTGGCAGCACAGCTACAGTGGCTTACCCAAGCAGTGGCTTTAGAATTCCGAGGCCCGGAGGGGGCCGCAGGTGGACTCCTTCCGAGACACGTTATTTCTTTTATAGTTCTGGGCCAGAAGTTGGACCTTTCCCGACTTACAGGGGAGGAGCAGACGATTAGAAAATGCTGGCTGCGGTGCCATAGGTGGTCCGGTGTCGCTCACCCGTATGCCCCCGAGATCCCACTAGGGATGTGCACTGCCTTTCCACATGGGGGAGACTGGTCTGCGCTGGCGACCTGGGAGGACCTTGGCCTGCAAATGCTTGGTGATTTGTACAAAGAGGGATCGCTGCTCTCGTTCCAAGAGCTGCACGATGCTTATGGCCTCCCGAGAGGGAACTATCTGTTGCACGCCTCGCTAGTGGCCGGTATCCGGAGTCATTGGAAGAAGGGCCTTTCTGAACCACCGACATCTGCGTGCTGTCAGTATGTGGTCATGGCGGCTGGCACTCACAAGGCCATCACCTGCCTCTATCGGAGACTGTCGACTGAAACGTTGCAGCCCCTGGATGGGCTGAGAGCCAAGTGGGAGGGGGATATCGGGCGACCGATTCCCGAGACGACGTGGTCGCAGCTTCTGAGGCGGGCATGGAAGAGCACTAGGAATGCCAGGTTCCAGCTGGTCCAGTTCTTTTCCCTTCACCGAGCATACTTGACGCCGGCTAAGATCTCGCGATATTTTGAGGGCGCATCCTCACTCTGCCCTAGATGTGGTGTGGAGGACGCAGATTTTGCCCACATGCTGTGGTCTTGTGTGAAGCTCACGGATTACTGGGAGGCGGTGGTGGCCTGCCTGAATGCTGTCACGGATCGGCACATTGAAGCGGATATGGGCGTCTGCTTACTGTTGTGGTTCCCTCATACCCCCCGCAATCGCATTACCAGCAAATTTTATGACTTGGGGCTGATATTGGCCAAACGGGAGATCACCATGCATTGGAAGTCTAGCCGGGGCCCCAGTTACTCGCGATGGTGGTCCACTCTGGAGCGGTGGGCGAAAGCAGAGAGCGCATTGTGGCTGCAACAGGCCAGGCGATTAGATAGTGACAGGGGGTTGGAATCGGCCAGAGCGTGGGAGGCCCTAGTGACCGCGCTCCAATTGCCTGAGAGTGACCAAAGTGAGGATGGAGAGATGGCGACACCATGAGGTAGCTCTGCTGAGAGGTTCCCCTTTCCCGGTGCAGTACACCACTGTAACATGTAACGACGGAGATCCTGGGGGTTGGGGTCCCCCGTTGGTATGCACTACCTACCTCATCCCCCCGACTAGTTTGGGGAGGTGACTGACTGTTGTTTATTAACTGGTTAGAGAGACGAAGCTGGCGCACTGGCCAGGGGGGTGGGATCCGGGGAGGGGGCGGTTACAGGACTGTTATCATAAACGGCATCTGGTCAAGAAAAGTACTATTCTCCTGTATCATTGGATGTCACTGCATTCATTACTCATTGTATTGCACTGAGTTGACGTAATATGCCAATAAAAATTGTTTCTGCAAAAAAAACTGTATTCTTGTAATAGTGATTTTATAACACACTAAGTATGAGTTACTATCTACATGAATAAGTAAAGTGGTCTTTGTGTAAGTGTGTAACTTAGTAAATATAAGTATGATCAATTGTTTGCATAAGTGAGTAGGATGACTGCATAAGTGGATATGATGTGAGCTGGTGTGTAATGTTGATGTAGGTGTATAAATATATTTAATAGTGTTGTATTGATCTTTGTTAGCATGTATAAGTGAATCTATAGGTAAGTGTTTAGATGTGTGTGTACATCTAGGAATCACTAAGTGGCTTTTTAGAAACTAGTATTGGTGTATCAATGCTTTCAAGTATGGCACTTCACATTTTATAATGAGTGTTAAAAAGTTATACTAGTGAATGATACGATGTATCAGATTGTCACGTGGATGATGGCATCAGTGATGTCATTTGAGATGTTATCAGTGATGTCACTGACCATGTCATGAATGATTTAATATGTGACATCAGCAGTGGATTGCGGGCGCGTGAGTTATAGTTGTTCTGTGCAAATCACTTAATCCTGCCACGTTTCTTTAATTTGCCAAGCGCCACGTGGTCGTTCCCACACCAGTGTGCTACGTGCAAGTTAATGCGATGTAGTTTTTCTCGTGTAAGTAGTGCGTCACGTGCCCCATGCATTGCAAAAGTAATGTTTTCGGCAATAGTGTATTTTAGCACGGTTGCCAGCTCTTATACCTCAAATATCTTGCCTTGGTAGGCGATGTTTCTGGGCAAATAACCTAATGCTGCCGCCTTTAATTTCTTAAGTAGTGCGCCACGTGCTGCTTCCTCCCCATGCACTGATTATGTAATCGATTGACCAATGTTGTATTTTAGCACGCTCTCCATGTTTTTTAATAACGTTAAACTTGATTTCTTATCCTTTCCTCTGTGCAAATCACTTAATCCTACCAAGTTTCTTTAATTTGCCAAGCGCCTTGTGGCCGTTCCCGAAGCAGTGTGCTACGTGCTGTTCAAGTTAATGCAATGTAGTTTTTCTCGTGTAATGCACATGTAATCGATTGTCCAATATTGTATTTTAGCATGCTCTCCATGTTTTTTAATAACGTTAAACTTGATTTGCCCCCTGTTCTAGCTCATTATACAGATGTCTCAACCATGGGACGTATTGGTCGCCACAAACTGTTTATTCCTGCCCGTGCACTATCCCATGGTTTTGGTCAACAACTCGACACAATCAGATCCACTGACTACTCTCCATATGCTAACAGCCGAAAATTGCAATGGCCCTAATGGAGTTATCAGGTTTGACTTAAACATTTCATGATAGAAAAGCATTCTGAGATGAGCATTTGTGTATTTCATGTGTTTGCAGACGGATAACTACAATTGTGGTGTTTTTTGCATGCTGGTAATGATACTTCCAAAAACATTAATTTGTTGAAGATACATCACTTTATGTTATTTTATGTTAATAACTGTTTTCGTTAGAATAGTTGTAAATAGGAAAGAGGGCTCTTAGGGATGACACTTATGAACGCCTACGGAGGGCGTCCATAGTGCCCCTCGAAAGCATATTGGTATTCGCATATGATTTTGTCTAACCACTAGTATGGTCATAACGCGGTTGGTTTGAAACCTCTGATGATTGCTTTTCAACCCCAATTCTATTAAGAACAATTGTTTTTATGTACATTAAAATTAAGCTTGGACATATGTACAACATAAACATTTTTAACTCTTTTTTTCATTTTGCAGAATGTTACATAAGTCAGAAGCAAATTGCCGAGATTGAAGAAAGTATATTGTCCTATTCTAGTTTATTACACCTATGTCTCAAATATGGCATGAACTAGTTGTGAGAAGCCAAAAAAATTAACACATTTTTAACAGATAACGTTAAGGTAAATACTCTCAATATGACTAGTCGAGGAAGTTAAAAAGTAACGGATATAAGTACTTGAGGGGTTTTTGGTGGCAGATAATCTCCAATTCACACTTGTACGGAAGGGTCTGATACAGGGTGGATCTCTGTATAACTAATGGATGATTAGGTATTAGGATGGCATAGAGAGCTCCCAACCTTCTTACTTTTTCTCTTAAAGGGTTCCAAATTGGGGACGAATATTTGTCTGTGCAGTAGAGGTTGACGGTGTTGCTCCACTGGTACTTGGGCCTTCTCATGAAGCAGGAGAAGCCTCTCTCAATCTCCTTAAATCTTCCCTTGCAAAGTTGAGTGGATGCTTGATCTGCAAGTGCTTCCGTATACTTGCAGTTCCACACCAGTACTTTTTATTGGGGTCTACTCTTGAAAGCAGTCTTGCATATGTGGCAAATAACTTCTCTTGCATTCACTTTTTTTAAGACTTGTGGAAATTAATATCGAAACATTCATTTTGGTGGACCAAAGTCTGTATGTACAATGGCCAGTGGAAGTGTTTTGAGAGCGGGTACACCCAAGATCAAGTGAAGAGATTTGATTGATAAGGCATAGCAAAGGAGGTGGCAACAACGGGGAGAAAGGTCCATGGGTAGTGGAGGATGGGTTTGTAAATCTTCTCCATCTATAACTTTCTCTCTCTCACAGTTTTAATGTCGTTTTCTCCATCATTCTCTCTTTTTCACTCTCTCTCACATCGTTTCTCTTTCTCTTTTAAAGTTATGGACGCTGCTGTCAACTCTGACGTGTAGAACCAAAGCTCAGTTGAAGTTGGGAACTCCATTGGTGACAGTGTTTACACAAAGTAAGCAGAACGGCCTAGATATACAATACCTCCGATGTAATGTATTAGAAATAAAAGAGCTTATTTACAAACCCCTTCAACATGAGAAAAGCAACACAAAAGTGGCGCAAGAGTCTTGTAAATAAGCCCTAAAGAATATTGTCCCGCATATTGACTTGATCTCTCACCTAATTCTGTCTCATCACTGAATCATTTTAAAGACCTGTTGATCTGTAATGTAAATATGATGCAGTAGGCAATTCTATACAGACACCACTTGAACGCAAGCCTAAAAGACAGGTGAAATGTATTAGGCACACTACACACGTAAAAAAAAGTCAATATCGTCAAGTGTTACTTTGATTTGTAATGTTTCACCTCATTTAGTCACATAGATCTAATTTTAAACACTAATGTTATTTTTTGTTTTGCTGATTACCTACCACACTTCTATTGGAGTCATTATCACATGTTATTATATTGTTTTGTTAAAGTTATCGTTGTAGTTATCTATTGTATTGTTAAGTTATAGTTATGTTTCCAGTTATTTATTGCTTTAATAAAAGTTAATTTAAAAAAAAGTATATACGTGTTATTTTTTTGTGGGGGTAGCAGTCCCCAATAGAAATAATATTTACAATATGAAGTATAATTCTGAGGCTAACTCTTCACTAGATCTTTACCAGAGTCTATTGCTACAACTAACGGTTCCTATGGAAACGTTTTAAAACTACAAGACCATTAGCAACATAGTGTGGTAAACTTCTAACCTCTGTGCTCACTTAAGTGTTCCATGAACTGTTACTATAGTAACAGGCAGTAAGCAGTTTGGGAGTAGGGTTGAAAGGTACTGGCTGTACAGAAACCGTTATATTTACCCAGGATCCTCTACATGACAGAAAGGAAAGCAAAGTAAAACAGAACAATTTGTATCAGATTTACAACCCCCTTGCACCACTTTCGCGTCCAACCCTCCCATACAAAATTAGAAGTGTGTGGGCCTCAATGACCCCCCTCAAGTCCCGGGAACCACCAACCCCGGGAGTTTGTGTATTACGGGAGGCACACTGCGTGGCCCTCCGCCTGGTGCCCTCGAGGGCCCTGGGTACCACCACGGCCGAAGGCCGGCTCCTGCAGTGTCCCGGGGTGCCTACCCCCAGGACACTGCTGTTTGCTTTGACAGGGCGGGACTCTCACGACTCCCGCCATCCCATAGCAAACTTAGTTTGCATTTTAAAAGACAGAGCAGTGAAATCTGTTCTCACTATCAAAATACAAAGCAGATTGCATTTTCACATACAAATTAGCATCTCCCCATGCGAAAAAGCAATGCCGGCTCTCGAAGAATGCAAAAGTTCTTCACACAACGTTGCTAAATAAAACAGCAAGTGTGCTCGACTTCTCATAATAATAAGCATGTTGAAGGGAGGTGTGGATGCACTCAGATGGTCTCTGTAAATGAAGTGGCAGTTTGAAAACTAAGATTTTTCTAAAATGGTGGATAAGATCCAGTGTTGAAAAAACAAAAGAAATGATTGGTTGTTTGACAACATTCTACTCTGAAAACTAGCAAGATGCTTGGAGTGTGGATTGTGGGACACAGCTTTATTTTCTGGAGCCAAAGGTACGCAGAACAAAAAGGAATTCACAAAAACCTAGGTTTACCAAATGTAGACATTAAATGGATTGGACAGAGAGTTTTGAAGTGGCACCAATTGATGCCACTGGTTAAATCCTTTTTGCATTTCCAACACCCTGACCTCATATTTGTGCACTGTGGTGGCAATGACCTAGGCACTTTGACTGGGGTAGGTCTGGAAATGCTTATGAAGGACAACTTTGGAGAACTGATGTCACCCAAACTGCTTTTGTCTATTCTAACATATGCCAAAGGAAGTAATGGAACTGGTCCAATCAATTTTGAACACAGATTGAGAAAGCTAGGAAACATGTGAATAAATCTGTTTCTGCTTTTCTCCAAGAATATAGAATGGGGTCCATTTACCACAACAATCAGCGTTTCAATATGCATGGCATCTATAGGAGAAATTGTGTACATTTTACAGATGAAGGGAACTGAGTCTTCCTCATGAACTTTAGACTCTGCATCGGTACTTACTTGTAGGTACTAAAATCTCTCAATAAACACAAAGGCTCTTTTTAGAGCCACCCAAGATCTAAACACATAAGCTAGATGTATATCTCAAAAATACATGCTTTGGTTTTTTTCGCCGGCGAAATGCGCAGATCCTACGCGCACGCCATGACTTTAAAGGAAAAAAATGTCCTACCTTTTTTTGCCCCACAGGTCCTTATGTGACCCCCTGAGCAGGCCTAGAGGGTCAGAGTGTGTCTACCCTGCCCCTGTCCACGTTTTGCACACATATTTTACAGACTTCTTCACCCTCGCTTCTACCGAGGCACAAAATGGCTGCCAACAGTTCCTGGTTTCGAATGTTTACAACCGCTTGACAGACAATTAGAATTGAGCGTGTAATCAGGACGGTGTGCTTATGCTATGATGTCAATCCTCGCGCAATCCGCAGATAAATGATTTTAACCGTAATTTTCTCAGAAACTACTGAACAGATTGACACCATAGAAGCAAACGGTACAAGTCTGAACTGAGGACTACCTCTCTGCCAAATTTGGTGTAATTCCGTTCAGCCGTTCGGGCTGTAGCCTTGTCTAAAGGTCCTATGGGAAATTGCATGAGAAAACATGTTTTGGGACCCCCTTTTTTCTCGGCCGGCGCTTGACCTATCACCCCCAAACATGCAGGGAAGGAGCGGAACTGAGCTGGCCAAAAGTTTTGAAAATTTCAAGAAGATTCATCAATCGACGTCAAAGTTATTGCCAATAGAATGTTGCGGATTATCTATGGATAATAGGTCCTAACTATAACTGTCTACTGCCGATCGTCAGTAGATAATATATATAAATATATATATATATTACCTACTGGCGGTCGCCAGTAGGTATATATAGTTAGGATTTTTTCTCTATGGGTTTTTTGAAAATTCTATGTCTAATAACTTTGGCGTTTGTGGACGGAATTGGCTGAAATTTTCAGGAAAATGGCACATTTTGTTTCTGAGCAGCCCTTGAAAATTTGGGGGGGGTTCGTCCAGTGGGGGCCGAGAAAAAAGGGGGGTCCCAAAACATGTTTTTAACATTGAGTTTTCCATAGGGCGGTTGGCCTCACTTTTAGCCCGAACGGCTGAATGGATTTGCACGAAACTTGGCAAAATTGTAGGGACTGGTAGCCCGATGTGCCTTTTGTAGGTCTCAATATATGTGCTCCAGTGGATTTTGAGAAATTAACGTTTAAAAAAAGATATATATCTGTAACAGCGGACCGGGCAGCGCACTGGTTCGCGGACTTTTCGCGCAACGGAGCTTTGTGAAGCGAAGCTGATTGGTTCTCCGGCGTCTGTCAACATTCCAAACAGTCCGTAGCGGCCGCCATCTTGTCTCTCGGTAGGATCGAGAGACAAGAGGAGGTCAAAACAAAGGGGGAAATAACTATAAGGGGGCATAGTAGATCCTCGCTGACCCCCTAGGTTTGATGTGGAGGTTTTAAAAGGGCCCCGCGGGGCAAAAAAAAATAATAATAATAATAATTGAACGGCTGAATGGATTTGCACGAAACTTGGCAAAATATTAGGGACTGGTAGCCCGATGTGCCTTTGCTAGGTCTCAATATATGTGCTCCAGTGGATTTTGAGAAATTAACGTTCAAAAAAAGATATATATCTGTAACAGCGCTCCGCTTCGGGTAACGGAGGTTTGCGAAGCTGATTGGTCATTCTGTCACTGGGCTATAGTTGGGCTACATCTGGCTGATATTTGGGCTACATTTGTTTTTTTGTGTGTCTGGCGGCCATCTTTGGGCTACATTGGGCTACATTGGGCTTCATTGGGCTACATTCGGCTAATTAGCAAATAGCTCATCGCAAACTAGGAATGGTAAAGAATCGCTATTTATTCCTTAAAGTTCGCTATTTAGGAAATGCAAATAACTTTGATGATACATATGGCGGTTCATCTCTAACAAGATAAGAAGCATAGGGATACATTTATGATGACTGGCGCATCACCAGGGATGTGTTAGTCATTCTGTGCCGCTGTTCCGTCACCTATGGTGTGCTGCATTTACAATGCGCCGCATCATGGGGCAAAAACAGCACAGATGCGTGATGTATCTGTGCCGTAAAGGTGGCGCATTGCTGGAGTTGTATCGCAAGTGTGATGAAGCTCCAGCAAGGGTCGGGGGTGCCCCTGTCGCAGGGTTTCTGTTCTCACACAGAACGGTGGACAGAGGATTGGAACCTCGGCGAATGCATTGCTGGAGTTGTATCGCAAGTGTGATGAAGCTCCAGCAAGGGTCGGGGGTGCCCCTGTCGCAGGGTTTCTGTTCTCACACAGAACTGTGGACAGAGGATTGGAACCTCGGCGAATTAGGGTGTCCCAAAACTCACGTTAGTAATCAAAAACTATTTAGCAAGCTAGGTACAGTGTCACATTGGATATAACAAAATCTCAATGTTTAGACAATCCAGAATATGAACTTATAGTACCTCAGGATACGTGGAACTCATGAACAGTCGGTCGTTATAGATTTCTTAGAAACCAGAACATGGAGTTAAGAAGAACAGATGTGTATTTGAAATGTTTATTTACTAATGCCGTCTTCTCAGGCGTAGTACCTTAGATAATAAAAGTACACATATTATCAGTAGCAAAATTACCAGCATAGTTACTAGTACATAAAAAGTGAATGGTGATAGTATGTTAACATGCTGTAAATGAATAAGAGTTAGCAACACTTATAAGCAGCCGCGGGCCGTGGAGGGAGTTACGGTGAGGCAGGGAGGCGGGGAGGGGGAGAAGCAGGGTGGAGAATACAAGTACACATATTATCAGTAGCAAAATTACCAGCATAGTTACTAGTACATAAAAAGCGAATGGTGACAGTATGTTAACATGCTGTAAATGAATAAGAGTTAGCAACACTTATAAGCAGCCGCGGGCCGTGGAGGGAGTTACGGTGGGGCAGGGAGGCGGGGAGGGGGAGGGGCAAGGTAGAGAGGGCTCCACCCTGCTTCTCCCCCTCCCCGCCTCCCTGCCCCATCGTAACTCCCTCCACGGCCCGCGGCTGCTTATATCTCACCCTCCCTAATACACATATTATATTATTTGCTAAGAAGGTCTCTTTGTGTTGGTTTAGGGCGTGCCCATACTTTAGTGTCTTAGATTTGAAGGAATCACATCAGCATACACCAGCTCTCTCTTCATGTGAACCGCATCAACTGTTGTGTATGTGTGTTCGGCAAAGCAATATAAAACCCGCCTCATGCCCAGAATTGGCAGAAGTTGCACTTATGTTATGAGTATGAAGTCGTGGAGATCAGACCTCATAACAATTCTGTATCGTGTTGTTCTTGAAACTTTAGCACTCGCTGTACAGATATAGTTTAACAAGTAAAGCAGATAGTAGACCAATAACATATTATTCTCATGTAAACCACGATGAACTACTAGGTGGAAAGCTAAAGCAACAACTAAGTGTCGTGTGCAGAAGTTGCAAAAAAGGAAAAATGGCGTTTAAACCGGTAATGAGCCCATGCTAACTTAACACGGTGTAAAGATATCCAGGACCTAGATGACACCTCCTCATGATCCGGAAACGAACTGAATAAGATAATAGAAGTGCCATCTCATGAGAGCAGATTGCAAGTTTATATGTGGACGGTCCGCAAGGTAAAGCATTAAAAACTAGGAAAATTTAATGCTAAAGAAAAATAAAACAGCCAAGTACTTTATCGAGTCTTAAGCCAATAGGCAAGGTAAATAATAAAAACTTGACAAATAAGTCAATGAATTGTCAATGAAATGCTAGTACTCAGCATATCAAACATGAAAAAGGTCTATGACATAACTGTGTATGCAAAATAAGCTGCAACAGCCTCCAATAGGAAGTCACCGTCTTCATCCGAAAACAGTTCAGCCATCCAATTTAAAAGCGGAAAAGAACATACGTGCTCTCCCAGCACCGGATCCTCTATCACCATCAGAGGACAGCTCGGTGGGTTTTCAAGAAAGCTCTGTTCCAAGAAAGACTGTGCTGCCGCCAGTAAATTCCAGGGACCAAGTAGTCCATGCATCAATGCCACAGCCATAATCCTTTCGCCAGGACAAACCAACTCGTGAGTAATGATAGGAGTCATCAGCTGATTAAAGTCGACGTCAGGAGAAACCGGTCCGCAGAGACACAAATCAATGGCCCAATCGAAATCACAGGTCAGGCAGTGAAATACAGGCTGGACACAGGTGAAGTAGGAGAACCGAAAAGATAATCCATATGCCGTGCTTAATATCGCCAACGGCATTGTGCCATAATATTCTAGCATGCGATTGCGGAACAGTGTCAGCAGCTGCAGGGTCGGAGGTTGCATAGGAGGGACATCCATATTTAAAAATGTAAAAAAGCACAAGAGCGTCCGCTAGTAATGCAAGTAAAAATGCCAATCCACGAACCAGAGTGCAGAAAATACAATGAAAGGAAGCAGGGATGACTCCAAAGATTTTCTCAAATGAAGTCACGAGACCACTGGTAACAACTTTAAAAAAGTGTGCCAGGGATTTTGTGGAGGATGCGTTAAAGATAGTCGGAAACATGTTGCTGAAATTGAAAGGCAAACCTGTGTACGGGTGTTCGCTATGTGAAGTACGAAAGTTTCACGGGCCGAACTCAAGGCCACCTCTCTCTGAGACAAAAGAGCTCTTATTCTTGCCATGCCGTTGAAACGTGTCCCAAGGTTGGTATTTGTGGCCAGATTGAAAACTCCCTATGTTCATGTGTGGGAGGAAATAGAACATTTCTGCAGCAAATAACCCGTTCACTTACTGTTACGATAAAAGGAATACTTTTAATTAACTCAGAACAATCTTCATTATTGAGCATCAAATAACTACCATTTTCCAACAACTTGAACGTGGGGATGATAGCAGGAACTGGCGTGCCTTGCAACACGCAAGCCATATTTGGTCGGTGTTTGTTGCATGAATCGTGTAACTGTATGTGCCTACACATTAGTGAATGATCTGGCGTCTCAGTGCATTCCTCTCCATTCAGATAAACTTCTTGATCATCTTTGAAACATCTGTATGTGTATGGAAGCGACCAGACCTCATGAAGAAAAGCACTACCTAAAGGTTCATAACGACCTATTGGTATATATTTCATACAATTTGAAAACTTATATAAAGCAAAAGGCAGCGTTATTAAACCGTGGATAAGGCATGTTGCCAAAAAACCCGCAATCCTCTGCTGATGATGTCACTGAGCATGTCATGAATGATGTAATATGTGACATCATCAGCAGTGGATTACGGGTAATGGTATCTCTAGTTTACTCCCCTATAGCTGTCTTTCTTTTAACATAAGTGTGTGTTTCCTTCCCTTATACTTACTGTTTTTGGTTCGCTTCCAGTTCGCGTACCAGCGAGCGAACTAGGAAGCGAACTAAGAGAAATAGAGGTTGGCACAGTTCCAAATATTGTACCAATTTTTTAATAACGGGGAGGTAGTTCTGAAAAGAACTTTTTATTTTATTTTTCTGAACATTTTTTTACTGTTTTTGAATTTTTCGGAACAGTTTTATATTTTTTGGGGTTTTTCTTGGAGGGGGCAATGAAAACGATTCATTGTAAAGGGCTCAACAGGAGCAACAAAACAAAAAAAAGAAGTATTTATTATTTTGGGCGTTTCGGACAAACTTGCATATGATAGTCAATAGCTCTGTTGATCAGAGTGATGCTTTTTTCTCCGTAGGAAATGAATCCATCGCAAAATGCGCAGGTGTGTTTTACATCACCAAATCTCATTTGTATATTTGGCACCATCTCCCTGCCCTCTGGTCCCGTTACTTCCGGTACAACAGATCTTCTGGCCATAATAGGGAGATTATCTAGGTCGTTCCGAAACTGTGCAGCACTGTAGTTGTTAGGATGCCACCTAGTCATATGGCGATGCATTGTGTAGTTTCCGAAACTGTATTTTTTGTCGGTCCCTCTGGACAGTCTATCTTGACATATAAGGCAAGTTACGTATCTTGCATTTACTTTTTTCTGACCTTTGGGAATTTTAAAAAATTGCCAAATGAAGTTTTCTTTCCGGTGAGACGTCCTGGGCTGCTCAGGCAAAAACTGCCTCTCTTCGTGCTCGTCCTCCTGTTCCTCTTCTTCTTCTTCTTGTTGAATTACAACTTGAGCAGGTGGTCCACTCTTCCTTGGATGTGGTGGAGGTGGTGGGGAAGCACCAGCTGAAGCTACTAAAGAAGCCATTGCTCAGTGATCACAAAGGGTCTTTCTCTCACAATGATGAAAGTCAGAGTGAGGAAAGAAGGAGGGATTTTCATCATTTGGGAAAAACAAGAGTTCTCAACCAATCAAAAGTGTTCATTTTAGATTATATGACCTAGTCTTACATCATTAGGAAACCAAAAGTGAAATGAACCAATGAAAAGTGTTATTACCAAGTCACATGACTTGCTGTGTTTACGTTAAGCGCTTTGCAGGGCCTCCCGGTTTGCTTCCAGAAACCTGCGCTTTGCGACTCGCTTCGCGTACCAGTTCGCTAACGTAGCACGTCATATGACGTATCACGCGACAACGTGAAACGTCATGCGGACGGGAGGCGTCACGATGTTGTTTTCTAACGCGGCACTTGCGGTAAAGAAACGTTTACCGGCTCGCGGTCTATTTCGCGGCATCAAGGTCAGCTAACGGGAAGCTTCCCGATTCGCGAAGCGGGAACGAAGAAAAAAAAATATTTAAAAAAAAAATTATTCATAAACATATAAAATATATTTTTGGATTTAAAGAAGAATACATTTTACAGCTACAGATATTAGCTGTTAAAAAACCAATGAAATTCACAGAAAAAACCATAGGTTATAGACCATATATAGTTAGGAATTAGCATTTACAAAACCTTGAAAATTCACTGAAAAAACCATAGGTTATAGACCATATATAGTTAGGAATTAGCATTTAGAAAACCTTATTTTACTCACACAAAACCATTGAAATTCCATATATAGTTAGTTGCACTAACTATATATCGCGCACCCGCAATCCACTGCTGATGATGTCACATATTACATCATTCATGACATGGTCAGTGACATCACTGATGACATCACTGATGACATCTCAAATGACATCACTGATGACAACATCCAGTGACTGTATGTTTCTGTAAAGTTAAAATATGTCTTAGATATTGAAGAATGAGTGGATGTATAAGTGTCTGGATGAAGGATTTAGTAGGTGCGTGACTGACTGTATGAGTGAGTGATTAAATGTGTCTCACTGAATGCATGGGTTAGTGACTAAACTGTCTTAATTTGTGCATCATTATGTCTGTTGTGATGTAAACTGCTGCATGTGTTGATCATTAGCTATACGAGAGGCTATATGTGTTATTAATTGGTTGCCCAAGTATTTCTATGGGAGATTGAGTTTGTGTGGGGGTGGCTGGGAGGTGTGTGACTCTGTGCATAGATGTGTGAGCAGTTGATTCACTAGGTGTATGAGTTCAAGAGTGCATGTGGAAAAAGCTACATGGGCGGTTGACTGTGTGCATGAGTGTATTGATGAGTGAATGGATATCTCAATGCTACATGTCATAGTAAGTACATATGTAAAACACAGTACATGTGAGAGTTGGCATATATAAATAACTGTGCATGAGAGCCACTGAATGTGTGAGTGGCTGTATGGATCATTGTGAACTTGTATCAGGGATTGTATAAGAGAGTAAATATGTGTTAGTATATGTTTGAATAAGTAAGGTGTGTATAACTGTATAGTTGAGGAAATGGAGGTGAGATTGTTTCTTTGCATGACTGACTAGGTGTGTGAGTAACTCCATGGATGAGTGACAGTGTGTGAGTGTCTGTATACACTGAGTGTATCTAAGGTTATATTAGAGTCTGAAGAGGTTTATCGTATTAGCACAAGAATGATGTCAAATGAGATGTCATCAGTGATGTCATCAGTGATGTCATTTGAGATGTCATCAGTGATGTCATCAGTGATGTCACTGACCATGTCATGAATGATGTAATATGTGACATCATCAGCAGTGGATTGCGGGTGCGCGATATATAGTTAGTGCAACTAACTATATATGGAATTTCAATGGTTTTGTGTGAGTAAAATAAGGTTTTCTAAATGCTAATTCCTAACTATATATGGTCTATAACCTATGGTTTTTTCAGTGAATTTTCAAGGTTTTGTAAATGCTAATTCCTAACTATATATGGTCTATAACCTATGGTTTTTTCTGTGAATATATATATATATATATATATATATATATAATTTATTTATTTTTATGCAGGTAGTTATAGTTAGGATCTAGTTTCTAGAGGAAGAGCATTTATTGATTTGCCAATAACTCTGGCATCGTTTGACAAATCTTCACGAAATTTTCGAAACTAATGGGTCAGTCCTGTCAGCTGCTGTCTTGAAAATCTCAGGGTTATCGGTCAAGCGGGGCCCGAGAGAACGGGGGAGGAGTTCCCAGAACACTTTTTCTCCATGTTAATTTATATTGAAAACTTTTGATGCAGCTACAGCCCGAACTGCTGAAAGGAATTACACCAAATTCGGCAAAAAGTTCGCTCTTTGTCCAGAAAGCACTTTTTTTGTTAAATGGTGTAAATCCGATCGGAAGTTCCCGAGATATTTAAAGATTTCTCAGATATACAGCTGTGGCCGCGGTGGATCTGCGATTGCTCCTAATCTTGTGCCTGAGATTGATTGGCTGCCAACACTTAAAATCAGAAAGTTTTGGCAGCCATCTTGTGACTCGGTTGAACCGAATCACAAGCAAAAATGTTTTTAAAAAAAGAAAAGGTGGCAGGGTAGGAACACCAGGCCTCTTCAGGGGGATCTACAGGACCAAAAAAAGCATTAAAAAAAACTATTTGGTAGACCGGCAAATCCTCCTGAAAAAACAAACAAAAACGAAGCATGGAAACCCGCGCTGCGTTTAATTTAGCCCCCCGGATGGGCCAGGTCACGGGGGCAACAAAAAAAGAAATACGGGGTTCTGTGCTGGCCCCCACAGCCCCGGGGACCCTCATCCAAGGGGCAAATTGTTTGAAGAGCGAGGGGGAGCTATTTTTAATTATAATGCGTGGGGTGGCTCCAGCCCCCACACAGTCCGGGGGATCACCACCTCCTCAGGGCTATATGCAAATAGGATGCGCGGGGGACTGCTGCCCCCCAAACTCCGGGAACCGCCACCTCCATGGGGCAACTATGCTCAAATGCAGGGGGCACGCGGCCCCGCTGCCCCGGGGAAAACCGCCTCCCTATAGCTATTTTCAGAATGGGAGTGGTGCCGTGCGCCCCCTCCTGGAGCCGCAATTGGCCCTTGGGACCGCCACTCCCCAGGGGCTGGCTCAAGCAATGTCCTGCTGTGTCTACCCACGGGCATTGCAGTTTGCTATGGGATGGTGGGCCATTCCATAGCAAAAAGTTTGCTCAGCTTTGAACAAGAGAGAGCATCTTGCTCTCGCTTGTTCAAAGCGGAGCACACTTTGCTTTTTACACCCAGGGAGCTGCATGTCAGCATCTTCCTGGGTGTAAAAAGCAATGCTGGCTCCCAGGACCACGGGGGCCTTCAGACTCCCCCCGCGGTCCCCGAGAGACCATGCCTCGGGGATGGGGTCCCTGGGATCGGAAATGCCCCGGGGAGGGGGGCCGCGTGGCCCCCTCCCTTTTAAAGAAAAAGAAATGGCCGCACCCTGGTGGAGTAGGGGCTCAGGGCCAAAATCGGCCTGGGGATGGGGGCTGCGCAGCCCCCTCCCTTTAAAAAAATAAACAAAAAAGAAACGTCCGGCCCTGGGGGATGGGGTCCCCAAGGCTAAAATCGGCCTGGGAAGGTGGGGCTGCATGACCCCCTTCCCTTTTTGCATTATAAATGAATAAAGGCCTAGCCCCGGGGATGGGATCCCTGGGGCAGAAACGGGCCTCGTGAGGAGTGCAGCCCCCTCTCCTTTTATTTTATTGAAATGTAAAAAAATGGGTCAGGCCCCGGGGGATAGGGTCCCTGGGGCCCATGAGGGTCAAGGGAAGGGGGAGTCATGCAGCCCCCCTTCTTTACAAGACAAAAAAAATCAAAAGCCAACTCCCTCTCTCTACTACTCTGCAAATGCGCCTCCTGGCGCGCTCTTGCTTGGGGGATGAAGTTCTCTTAGCTTCTGAGGGCCCTTGAAACTTGTTTGGAGGTTCTAGCAGGGGAGCGCAGCTACTCGTATACCCAGGAGACAGACCGGAGACCGGTTCTTCTATCGGGAAAGAGCCGTCCTCTGCGACCGAGCGCACAGCTTCGGGAGGGATGCACATGGAGCGGTGAGGGAGGAAGGGGACACCCGCCTAGCCAGCCAGATCAGCCGAATCAACCCTAGCGATCAATGGGGTGACAGATGTCGCAGCCAGATCGCCCTCACATCCATGCTTCTGAGGGTCCTTAGGGGTCAACTAGCCCACCTGCTACCTTCTGTAAGCCCCACACAGTGGGATTGTGGTGAGGTGGTTGCAGGCCACACCCCTTTCTCCACCACTCTGCAAACGCGTCTCTCTGCGCACTACTGGTGGGGGGATGAGGTCTGCCAACCCATAGGGCCGGCCTCAGGACTAAAGCGGACTTCATCCCCCAAACATCAGTGTGCCAGGAGGCACGCTTGCAGAGTGGTGGAGAAAGGGGGTGTGGCCTCTGACCACCTCGCAGCAATCCAGATGTGTGGGACTTACTGGAGGTAACATGAGGGCTAGTTGGCCCCCAAGGACCCTCACTTCATCCCCCAAACAGTAGTGTGCCAGAAGGTGTGTTTGCAGTGCGGTGGAGAAAGGGGGTGTGGCCTGTTATCAGATCTCAACAATCCTACTGTATGGGACTTACTGGCGGTAATAGGAGGGGTAGTTGGCCCCCAATGATGTCCTTGGGGGCCAATTACCCCTCCTGTTACCTCCAGTAAGTCCCACCCACCAGAATTGCTGAGAAGTTGTCAGGGGCCACACACCCTTTCTCCACCACTCTGCAAACGTAATTGCTAGTTAAAACATCTTAGAAATTCACAAAAAACAAAAGGTTACAGGTACGTTACAGTTAGGAATTAGTATTTAAAAAACCTTGGAAATTCACTGAAAAAACCATAGGTTACAAGGACGGTATAGTAAGCAAATTTAATTCTTAAAAAACGTTGAAATTCCTACAAAAAAACAAAGGTTACAGGGACGTTATAGTTAGGTTCAGATTTTGCTCATACAAAACTAGAGAAATTCTGTTGTTATAGTTACCCGAGTCAACTATAAATCGCGCCCCAGCACATCACTGCTTATGACCTTACATATTACATCACTGATGACATGGTGAGTGATATCACTGGTAATATCACACATCATCCAGTGACTTTGAGTGTTTTAAAAAAGTTTATGGGTGTTAAATATATATACCTAGGTTTATTGGTGAATCAGTGGATGTATGAGTGACTATATGGATGACTGAGTGTGTTCGTGACTGACTGTAAA
This sequence comes from Lissotriton helveticus, assembly GCF_964261635.1. Lineage (NCBI taxonomy): Eukaryota > Metazoa > Chordata > Amphibia > Caudata > Salamandridae > Lissotriton > Lissotriton helveticus. The sequence continues at coordinate 685,120,064 of NC_136059.1, forward strand.
AGTGAATGATTAGGTGTCTCAGTGAATGTATCAGTGAGTGACTGGTTGTGTGTATGTGTGTATCTGTCTGTCAGTTGATGTCTAAGTGGGTGTATGAGTGTGTTAGTGAGTATGTGAACAGCTATATAGGTCATTGATTGGTTGTCTGACTATCTCTTTGGTTGTCTGAGTTCCTGTATGGAAGACTGAGTGGGTGAGTCAGTAGCTGTATGGGGTAGTGAGTGCATGTGTGAGAAGCTGTATGGGTGAGTGAGTGTCTGTATGGCTGTGTCAGTTATTGAGTGCTTTTGCCAGTATGTACGAGTAACTGGGTATGTGAAAGGCAGCATAGGTGAGTGGCTTGGTATATGAGTGACTGTAAGCGTGAGTGAGTGAATGTGAGAGCGGCTATATGGATGAGTGCATGCTTCTGTCAGTGACTGTATAGGTGAGTGACTATGTGTTACTATTTGTATGAGTAAGTAAGTGGGTGTCTGTGTAACTATTCGAGTGAGTAAGTGGCTGTGTGACTGACTATGGTTGAGTGTTTAGGTGTGTGAATAGTTCTATGGGTGACTCAGTGTGTGAGTATTTGTATGGGTGTATGAGAGGATATGTCATTGGCTGTATTAGTAAGTAAGTGGGTGTATGAGTGGCTGTATGGGTGAGGGAGTGGATGAGTGTGTAGATCTATGAGTCAGTGAATGGGTGTGTAAGTACTGGTATGGCTCTTTGAATGGGTTTGTGAATGGTTGTGAGGGAGTGGGAGTAAATAAAATTCTATAGGGGTGTGAGTGGGTCTGTCAGATGCTGTGGATGATGTCATCAGTGATGTCATTTGAGATGTCATCAGTGATGTCACTGACCATGTCATGAGTGGTGTAATACGTGAGGTCGTAAGTAGTGCATTGCGTAGGTGCAAGTTATAGTTAACTCAGGTAACTATAAGGGCTGAATTTCTCTGGTTTTGTATGAGTAAAATCTGACCCTAACTATAACATCACTGTAACCTTTGTTTTTTAGTGAATATATATATATGCATATATACACACAAATATATATGTGTGTATATATATATATATATATATATATATATATATATACATATACATATATATATACGCACACACGCGCACACACACACACACACACACACACACACACACTGCCGTGCTGCAGTTTTCTCCGATCACTTCCACCAAACGGGATCGGTGTTGAGTAGCAGGCAGCAGGACCCGCTCTCTATATCCAAAAATACAGTGTTATGATTTCAGTAACACAGAAAATTCTCACTCTGCTTGTGCCTTATCAAGAATTTAATTGCCTACTCGTTACGACCTAAACCGTCATCGTCACTGCCAAACACAAGTGGTAAAAGTGCTCAATCACCCTTAAAAGACAAACAAAATATCATCATAGACATAGTAAACATATTTTGTGTAGTTATGAAGTTCGGCCGATTTCGTTTATGATATTATTTCACATTAAATGATTAATGTTTCATTTGTGCAAATTGTACTGCCTAACTACATCATTCTTACATTTGCATGATTAGAATGTCTCATGCCAAGTGGCTACCACAATACTTCTGAACGTATCAACATGTCCTCAAACGAAAGACCATGCCAGTGACAGTACAATCTCCATGCCAAGTGGCATTACATGCACAAATAGTCAGACCAAAAGCAATCAAAATCAATCGAAGGGAAGTATGAGCAATTAATCTATGTAACATTTTTATATTCCCTGCAAAAAGTGCATAAGCGCTCACACAAATCATATACATTATATATTAATTTTTAAACATTTTGTGGTAAGAGTCACACTGCATCTGCGGATCCCGCCAAAAAAAAAAAAAGAATCGCTTCTGAAATCTTGATCGCGGGTGAGCCAGGTCCCGTTTACATGCATAATATATGTAGGAGGGGGACAGGAGCCCCCTCCTACAGCTCATAAAGCCCAGTGGACTACCATCTCCTCACAGCAGTGTTTTTAATTTATGTGGGGGTTCCATGCTCTGCAACCCCATGCCCTGAGGACCGCCACCTCCCCAGGGCAAAATCTGCAATTAATGCGGGGGGCCTGCGTGGCCCCAAACCCCACAGCCCCAGGGACCACCACATCCCCGGGACTACAATTAAATAAATGTGGGGGCCCCGGCATCTCACTGGGGCAAATATTTACAATTAAAGTTGGGGTGCCGCATGGCCCCCCGCACCCCCCGCCTACCCGGGACTGTATTGCAATGGAGGGGGGCCGTGTGGCCCTCCTCCTGGAGCAATAGATGGCTCGGCGGTCTGCCAACCCATAGGGCCGGCTCCTACCATGTCCCCGGGTACCCACCTCCGAGACATAGTTGTTTCCTATGGCTTGGCGGGAGCTTTACTGCTCCCGCCAAGCCATAGCAAACGCTCTGCTTCCAGCATTCAAGAGCATTAAAAATGTTGACTCCTGCAGGAAGCGGGCAGCCAGCAGGGACCTCAGGGGCCTTTAGGCTCCCTCCTGGTCCCGCTGGAGAGTGGGTGCCCTGGCACCCACAACAAATGGACAGACCCCGGGGATGGGGTTTGAGACCAAATTGGGCCTGGGAAGGGAGGGGCGTCATGCAGTCCCTCCTCCCCATCTGAAAATGGCTTGACCCTGGACCCTGGGGCATGGGTTCCCCAGGGCTGAAATCAGCCCGGGAAGGGAGGGTCATACGGACTCCGCCCCATTTCAAAAAGGTCTTGACAGGGTTCCCGGGGCCGAAATTAACCCAGGGAAGGCGGCTGTGTGGCCCCCTTTCCTAAATAACAAATAAAAGTGAGCCCTGGCAAGTCACTGGAGGCCCGCCCTCTTTCACCAAAACTCTGCAAACGCACCTCCTGGTGCACTACTGGTTGGGGGTTTCGGTCCCCATAGCTACTGAGGGTCCTTAGGGGCAAACAGCTCCTCCTGTTATATCCAGTAAGTCACACACAGTGGGAATGCTGAGAGGTCTTCAGAGGCCACACACCCTTTCTTCACCACTCTGCAAACACGCCTCCTGGTGCACTACTAGTTGGGGCATGAAGTCCACTTCGATGCTGAGGGTCCTTGGGAGCCAAGATGCCCTCCTGAATAAATAAATAAATACCTCCTGTAAGTCTGACACAGCAGGATTCCTTAGAGCTGGTCGGAGGCCCCGCACCCCCCTCTCCACCACTCTGCAAATGCAATTAGTAGTTAAAAAAACATAGAAATACAAAAAACAAAGGTTACAGGGATGTTATAGTTAGGAAATAGAATTAAAAAACCTTAGAAATTCACTGAAAAAAAACAAAGGTTACAGGGATGTTATAGTTAGACTCAGATTTCACTCGTACAGAACCAGTGAAATTCAGCAGTTATAGTTACCTGAGCAAACTATAACTTACACCCCCAATGCACCTCTTATGACCTCACATATTGCATTACTCATACCATGGTCAGTGACATAATTGATGACATCATCCACAGAACCACTCATACGCCCACCCACACAACCACTCACATACACATTCATAGACCATATAGTACTCACACACCCACTCACTCTCCAGGGAGGCACTCACACACCCATTCACTCGTGCGGCCACTCACACAACTATTCACTTACACACAGTCACTCATACAACCAGTCATTCACCTGTACAGCCAGCCACACAGCCATACACTCACCCATACAGCTACTCACACACACCCACTTATTTGCCTACAGTAACTCACCCATATAGTCTCTCATTCATCCATACAAGCACTCACACTCGCTCACACACCCACACAATCCCTTACATACCCATTCACACATCCATACAAGCACTCACATATTCGCTCACTCACCCATACAGCCATTCACACACCAACTCACATAACCATACACCTGCTCAAACAGCCATTCACTCACCCATACAGCCACTTACACACCCAGTCAATCACACATACAACCCTTCAGACACTAGCTCACTCACCCATAGAGCCACTGACACACCCCTCACCAATACAACCACTCACACAGCATTTCACACACCCACACAGCTACACACACACTTATAAACCTATAAAGTCACTTACACACCCATACACACAAGAATACGTAGAGTCTAGAGTCACACTGCCACTCACATATTAAGTGTTGGAGATAGTATCACTCAGTAATAATGCACCTAGTATACTAATTTAACTTTTGTAGTAGGTTAGTTTATGTTTAACACCCATAAACTCTTGAAAACACTTACACTCACTTTATGATGTCATGAGTGAAGTTATATGTGAGGTCATAAGCAGTGCATTGCAGGGGTGTAAGTTATAGTTAGCTTAAGTAACTATAAATGCTGAATTTCACTGGTTTTGTACAACTGAAATCTAAGCTCAACTATAACGTCCATGGAACCTCTGGTTTTCTTAGTGAATTTCCTAGGATTTTTTTAAATTCTATTTCCCAACTATAACATCTCTGTAACATTTCAGTGAAAAAATAAATATACACACACACACACATATGTGTGTGTGTGTGTTTGGGTGTGTGTGTGTGTGTGTATGTGTATATATATATATATATATATATATATATATATATATATATATATATATATATATATATATATATATATATATATATATATATATATATATATATATATATATATATATATATATATATATATATATATATTTTATTTTTTATTTTATTTTCACTGAAAAGAATGAAGGTTAATAATGTTACAGTTAGGTACAAATATCATTCAAAACATAACATTTTAAACTCAAAAATACCATAACATTTTCCAGTTAAAGTTAACTGAGCTAACTAGAACTTGTGCTCACACCATCCCCAGTGTTGTCATTAATGATGTCATTTGAGATATTATCATTAATGTCATCAATGATGACATTGGACATGTTACGACTGATGCAATATGTGAGGTCATAAGCAGGGCATGTTGGGGGTACAAGTTCGAATTAGCTTAGTTAAGTATGACTGGTACATTTCTGTGTTTTTTCTAGTTTAAAATGTTAAATTTTAAGTGATATTTTCACCTAATTATATTGGCAATTTAACCTTTGTTTCAGTAAATTTCAAAAGTTATTTTTTCTTTTAATGTAAATGATATTATTGCCATACTTAAATATAACATCACCTTAACCTTTGATTTGATCAGAGAAGTTCTAGGAGTTTTTTTAATAACGTATAGTAAGATCATATTATCATACCCAACCACGCACAGCCTTTGGTCGTACAAAGTGTGTGGTTGGGCACAGGGCCTGGCCAATGACTTCTCAACTGCTGGCGACCAACCCCTGCCCTGCGCCCAACTCTCTGTGGGCAGCCAACTACCTTGTGGATACCCAACCCACATTCTTTTTTATTAATTCATTTTCCTTGTCCCTCAGGAGTCCCTTGGGCCTCCTCAGGATTGTGGTAACACCTTCAAAACTTTATATGAACCTTTTGGGCTCTGAAGGATCCCTCTGTACCCACCAAAATGGCCAAGGGGTCAGGGTACCACTACCCTGACCCTCTATATTGTATTTTGTAAAAATTCTCAGGACACGAGGACTGAGACCCCGTATCCTGCAATGGCAGCCAGAGTGCTTACTCAAAATACTTATACATTTTAAGCCTTCATTTCTCAAAAACAACTGAAAGAATTTATACCAAAAAAAAGAAAGAATTATAGCTTTGTGTCAAATTTTGTTCAGCTGTTTTAGTTGTAGCGTCGTTTGAAATTCCCTATGGAAGTTGTAGGAAATTGTGTTTTTCCCGCCCTTTATCTAGCCCCCGTTGACATATCACACAGAGACTTTCTGGGTAGGTGCTGAGGTGGATGAACTTTGTTTTTTTAGTCAGTTTTGTGAAGATTCATCAAACGGCGGTAGATTTATTAGCAAAATCAAAAACGCTCTTCCTATAAAAAGTCTCAACTACCCACAAAGTATATATATGTACCCAGTGTGGTTATAGTTTGGTCTGGCTTTCGTTAGTAAAGGCATTTTTTGTTTCCTATATAACGCTGGTACGGTTCAACGAATTTGTATGAAACTTAGAAAATAATAATATCACTCACTATGGCTCCTTCACCCAAAGTTTCAAGGTGGTAAGTCAAGCAGGGGCAAAAAAGGGTGGTCCCAAATCATCAAATTCCCATAGGAAACATTGTTTCCAACACTGAAGAAAACAGCTGATGGGAGTAGAAGCATATTTGACACAAAGTTAGAATTTTATTCAGAAAGTATACTTTTTGATATTTGGGGTAATTACATAAAATAGTTTTTGAGAAATGTGCATTTAAAGAGGTGTTTGGGGTGGTCATGAAGAGGTTCATCTCCTAGAAAACTGGGTGATATCTGGACCATTATATATCGCTGGATTCTTGTGGTACCAAAAATACTTAAATCTCATTTGCCGAGGGAGCCTTTTCTACCTTCAGCCAATCAGGTACTCAATCAATTGATCAATCATTTGTAAAGCGCACTACATACCCGCGAGGGTCTCAAGGCGCTGGGGGTGGGGGGAGGCGCTACTGATCGAACAGCCAGGACTTGAGTATCCTCCTGAAGGTCAGCAGGTCTTGGGTCTGTCGTAGGCTCAGTGGGAGGGAGTTCCATGTCTTGGTGGCGAGGTGGGAGAAGGATCTCCCACCGGTGGTTGTTCTTCGGATGCGCGGGACGGTGGCGAGTGAGAGGTCGGCGGAGAGTAGGTGGCGGTTGGGGATGTAGAAGGAGAGCCGTCTGTTGAGGTAGGCTGGGCCAGTCTTGTGGAGTGCCTTGTGTGCGTGAGTGAGGAGCTTGAAGGATTATCCTCTTGCTGATGGGGAGCCAGTGCAGGTTTTTCAGGTGCGGGGTGATGTGGCCGTGGCATGGTAAGTCGAGGATCAGTCGTGCCGAGGCGTTTTGGATGCGTTGTAGTCATTTGATGAGCTTGGTCGGGGCTCCCGCGTAGAGGGCGTTTCCGTAGTCGAGTCTGCTGCTGACGAGGGCCTGGGTGACTGTCTTTCTTGTATCTGTCGGGATCCATGTGTAGATCTTGCGGAGCATGCGGAGGGTGTTGAAGCAGGAGGAGGAGACGGCGTTGACTTGTTTGGTCATTGAGAATGTTGAGTCGAGGATGATTCCCAGGTTGCGTGCGTGGTCTGTGGGTGTCGGGCTGCCCCCAGTGACGTCGGCCACCAGCAGTTGTCCCAGGTTAAAGGTTTGGAGCCAAGGAGGAGGAGCTCCGTCTTGTCCGAGTTCAGCTTCGGATGGCTGGTCTTGATCCAGTCGGCGACGGCCTTCATTCCTTCGTGGAGGTTGGCTTTGGCTGTGATGGGGTGCTTGGTGAGGGAGAGGATCAGCTGAGTGTCGTCGGCGTAGATTATGTTGAGGTCGTGCTGTTGGGCTACGTGTGCGAGTGGGGCCATGTAAATGTTGAACAGCATCGGGCTGAGGGAGGATCCCTGGGGTACGCCGCAGATGATCTCGGAGGCTTTGGAACGGACTGGGGGAGGCGGACACTCTGGGTTCTGCAGGAGAGGAAAGAGGTGTTCCAATCCAGAGCCTTGTCTCAGATCCCTGCGGCGTGGAGGCGTGCGCATAGTGTGCTGTGGCAGACGGTGTCGAAGGCGGCAGAGAGGTCTAGGAGGATACCGGGTGCGGTCTCGACGTTGTCCAGCAGGGTCCTGATGTCGTCGGTGGCGGCGATGAGGGCAGTCTTGGTGCTGTGGTTGCTGCGGAACCCTGGCTGGGAAGGATCCAGGATTCTGTTTTCTTCAAGGTATCGGGTTAGATGTCTGTTGACCGTTTTCTTGATGACCTTGGCCGGGAAGGGGAGCAGAGAGATGGGCCGGAAGTTCTTGAGGTCTCTGGGGTCTGCCTTATGTTTTTTGAGTTGGGCGTTGATCTTGGCGTGTTTCCAGATCTCTGGGAAGGTCGCGGTCTCGAGGGAGAGATTGATGACGTTGCGCAGGTCGGGTGCGATGGTGCTGCTTGCTCTGTTGAAGACGTGGTGCGGCAATGCGTCCGATGGAGAACCGGAGTGGATTGAGTGCATGGTCTTGATGTTGTCATCGATGCTCACGCTGGCCCAGGCTAGCAGGGGGTCGTGGTCAATAGTGTACGGAGGGTCTGTTGTGTTGCTGTCTGTTGGGGCTGTCTGGGTGTTGAAGCTGTCGTGGATGTCTGCTAACTTGCGGTGGAAGAAGTTGACGAGGGAGTCGCACAGGGCTTGCGATGGCAGGATGTCGTTGGAGTTGGAGCTGGGGTTGGAGAGTTCCTTCACGATGTTGAAGAGCTCCTTGCTATTGTGTGCGTTGTTGTTGAGGCGGTCTTTGAAGGAGGTCCTCTTGGCCGCCCTGATGAGGTGGTGGTGGTTGCGGATGGCGTCCTTGTGTGCTGCGTGGCTGTCCGGAGTTTGTTCACTGTGCCATTTCTTCTCTAGTTTCCAGCAGGCTTGCTTGGAGGCTAGGAGTTCTGGCGTGAACCAGCTGGCCCTCTAAAAGAAAGCTTCGCCACACGGAAAGACGATGGCGCAAAACTAATGACCCAGCCGAGCGAGAGAAATACAAGTCACTACTCAATTCCTACAAAAAATGCATCACGATAACTATAGCTGAATATTACGAAACCAGAATCAATACAGCAGATAACAAACAGAAAGAAATCTTTAGAATTATGAAAGAACTCAGCCAAAAACCAGAACAAAAACCAGCTGATGCCTCAATCAACAGTAATGCATTCCAATCCTGCTTCCTGGAAAAAGTGAGGGATGTTCTTTCTGATATTGACAATACTCCTACCAATTACAATTTACAACCCCTTCCCCAAACTCCACCTCCTGACCATGTACTCTCCAGTTTTCCCAAACTGGATACAGCTTCCCTTAGGCTGCTCATGAACCGTATAGAAACAGGTTCCCCTTCAGACCCATGTCCCCCTAGAATTTTTCGAATGGCACTTCCAGGTCTAGATAGACAAATAATTTCCATGCTAAATGCTAAATAACTCGTTAGAGAGCGGGTATCTGCCATCTTGCCTCAAGGAAGCGAGAGTCAAACCCCTACTAAAGAAGCCTGGGGCCGATGTGACCAATCTAAAAAACTATAAACCAATCTCCCAGCTACCCTTCTTGGCTAAAGTCCTAGAGCAACATGTTCTGAAAACACTCTCACCCTCCCTGGAGGACCATCACCTCCTCCAGGGACGCCATGCTGGGTTTAGAGCACATCATTGCACTGAGCTGGTTATGTTATCAGGGCTTGATGAGCTTAGTGCCATGGTTGACAGTAAAAGACCCTGTGCCCTGGTACTATTAGATCTATCAGCGGCATTCGATACTGTCAGCCATGCCCTACTACTGGATAGACTCACCACCCTAGGCATCCAGGATCAGGCCCATCAATGGCTTGAATCATTCCTATCTGGCAGGTCCCAAAGGATCCAACTAGGAGAGGCAGTATCCGATATAGGCTTGCTTATCTGCGGAGTCCCCGAGGGCTCAGCCCTATCCCCACCCCTCTTTAATGTTTACCTGCAACCACTGGTATCAGCCTTAGCCAAGATGGGTTGTAAAATCTTTAATTATGCGGTTGATACCCAGCTGCTTCTCAGCATCGATAATACCGCATCTGCTCAGACCCAGGCACAAAATATCCTCAGATTCACCGTGAGTTGGATGACAGCTAACTCACTAAAAATCAACCCTGACAAAACAGAGATCCTGGTCAATCCTACAACAGACTCCCCCTGGGGTGACCAGTTCTGGCCCCAAGAACTAGGTCCCACCTCCAGACCTAGGCCAGCTGTAAAGAGCCTTGGCATAAAAATTGATGTCGGACTCTCAATGGCCAACCAAATCTCCTCCGTGGTCGGTACCTGCCCGGGCCTAATTAGGCATCTTCGAAAACTGGTCCCCCTTCTCTCTACCTCCACACTCCAGATGATCGTTTCAGCTACCATCATCTCGAGGTTAGACTATGGCAATGGCCTATACATCGGTCTACCCTAGATACTAGCAAACAAACTACAGGTGGTCCTAAATGATGCAGCCAGATTGATCCTTGAACTCCCTAGAAGATCCCATGCCACCCCGCTTCTATGCAAACTGCATTGGCTCCCTTTAAGACAAAGAGTGAAATTCAAGAGCCTTTGCATCGCCCACAAAGCAATATACGGCCTAGCTCCCACCTACATAAAAGAACGCCTTGAGGTCTACACCCTGGGACGCTCATTGCGATCCTCCGAGGCGTACCTCCTGTCCTGTCCTCGGTACAGGCTCTCCTCAAAAGGGGGTAGAGCTTTCTCGGTACTTGTCTCTCAGCTCTGAAACAAGTTACCTGAGGAGCTCCGTAAAGAACCCAACCTGCTCCATTTTCGGAAACAACTCAAAACTATCCTGTTTAGTGAAGCACTAAGCACAGTTTAACCCTTTTTTCATGCCTGACCCGATTACCGTCTATGCAGTTACGCCCCTCTCCTCCCCCCCCCCGAGGGCTAAGAGACCTGACGGTGATTTAGCGCTATTTAAATATCAATTAACAATAACATTAACATCTTGCTGGTGTCTCTGTGGGGGGGTTTCTTCAGCGGGCGAGGGTGTTGGCGCAGTCCTCGTTCCAGCGTCTGAGTCTGTGGGCAGCATCGTCGGTGTTCGAGGGTTCGTTGGGTGGGCTGAGAGCGAGGTTTGCGTGTAGTTGGTGTAGGGCTGGCCTTCCCACAGCCTGCCTAAGGTGGGGTTTCTGGCTGGACTGTGTGTGTGGGAGACTTTGGGTCTCATGAAAGCCTCTTGCTGCCAGGGATTCCATATCCAAGTGCGAGAGCGTGGCCGCAATTGCTTTTTTATTGTTGCCTTGATGTAGCATAGTTGGTTAAACTGGGGTCCCAATTCTCTGTGGCAAGCTGCAGAAGATCTTTGGCTAATGCAAGACAGGCAGACCATGGATTACTGGTTTGTAGGAAAATAGATTTTAAAACCACCTTCATAGAGTTTATGGGGGCCGCCGTTGTTAAGAAAAAGTATTTTGAGAGAGTCGCCAGCTCCTCTAGTAGTTGTTGATTGAGGTCAAATTCTAGACAAATTAAGGTGTTCCTGGTGCAAGCTGGTAGACGGAATATCTTTTTGTAGGCGGTGCAATGTATTTTTTCCAGGTCTTGTGCAAATTTCCCTGGAAATGCCTGTTGCGCGTAATTGAGGGACGGTAAAAGTTTAGCCCTCAGGACTCTTTGTATGGCCATTGTGGTAGGGCCATCCAGAGTCGCATGTAATTTGCAAAGGGCATAGGTAACCCTTTTCCCCTTCTGCTGCAGTTTGTGGAGATGCGCCTGTGGGCGTCCCGATTCGCTGATCCAAACCCCAAGGTAGTTGTAGGATTTGACACTGACCAGAGTCAGCGTGCCCAATCGCCATTTTGCCACCTTTTTTTCGGGTAATGGCCAAAAATTACTATTTTGGACTTCGTTGAATTAACGACCAGCTTGTTCTGAGCGCTGTATACCGAAAGCGCCGTAAGAGCTTTTTTAAGCCCTATTTTGGTGTGATCAAAAAGAACCAGATCATCGGCGTACTGCAGCAGCTGTATCTTTGTGAGGCCAATCCTGGGCGTGGCTAGTGAGCCTCCATGCAGTGTCTGGCCCATATCCGCAGTATACAAATTAAAGAGCATCGGGGCCAGGACACATCCCTGCTTTAGCCCCCGGTCCGTGGTAATTTTCCCTGTAGCAAACTGACTGGTGAGTTTGACCCTTACCCAGGTACGTGAGTATAGTGATTTAATGGCTTGTAATAGGGGTGGACTGATGTTCCAGCGAGCCAGTTTCTGCCAAAGGATGGATCGATCTACACCATCGAAGGCCGCGGAGTAATCGATGAAGCAGGCAAAAAGCGGCGGGGTGTAATGGGACAATGCTTGCTGAGCTAGATACGACAGGGCAACAATGTTATCCACAGTTGAGCCCCCTGGTCTAAACCCCGTCTGATAAAAGGGCAAAAGTCCTTGCGCCTCGACCCAGTCCACTAATTCAGCCAAAAGTAGGCTTGCATAGGCCTTGCCCTCGATTTCCAGGAGGGCGATTATTCGGTAGTTCCCTGGGTCCATGTTTGGCCCTTTTTATAGATTGGTTGCAACAGTGAACCCCTCCTGGAGTCTGGGACGTCCCCCAGTAGCCTACATTCCGCATATAATTGTGCCAGGGTGTCTGACCAGAAGTCTGTGTCGTCCCTTGCATTGTGACAATGTTGCTTCACATCGATCAGGGTTGTGGAGTTGTTGTCGATGTTGTTCTCAAGGTGAAAGTGGTACCTGGGACTGAATGACAGTACCTTGTGATCTGATTGGCCAGGCTCAACAGCTCAAGAAAATGGGCAGCAGGAGGTAGGGGTTACCGTGACCCCTCCCGGACGCCCTCACACTTGTGTGGAGAAGGAGAGAACTCAGAGGGCCCCCCCCCAGCTGATTACAATTTATAAGAAAATTCAAGTCACGGGTACAGCGGTGCTACTGCAGTAGCCCGTATTTTATCCTGTGAGGTAGCATAGTACTCATGTTGCAAGCTTCCTCCTCATGCTACCCTGAATGTTTCACGAAGGAAGGATCTGCCGTACCACAGTACAATGGGGCTGAAGTATGTGGCACAGGTATCAAAACCTGTGCACAGCCAGAGTTGACATATGCAAAAGAAACAATTGATGGACGGAATGCTGGACAATGCAAACATTCACGCCAAGTCACAAGGATCTGAGTTTAATCCATCATTCTTTTGCTCACCACACCACCCCAGTTTGGACCCAGCCATATGCAAATCAGTCTTGACCCTGTTCCTTGTGGAAACAGTCCAGCCCAAACTGCCAAGTCAGGTCCTCCCTGGACGGGACACAATCATCTTGGGACCGGTTTCAGAACATCACCCTTCATCAGCAAGGCTAGCTTGAATCCAGTGGTAAAGTGAGCACGGGACCCACGTCTGGGCATACCCTTTCCACTTAGGGCGACATATGCAAAAGAAACAATTGATGGACGGATGCTGGAAAATTGTTCTTTTTACATTTGTCACCCCGAGTGGGACGGGTATGCCCAGACATGGGTCCCGTGCTCTCCATGCCGCAGGAGTCAAGCTATCCTGGACTGATGAGGGTTGAAGGCCCTAAACCGGTCATAGGATAGCCAGTGTCTAACCCAGGGTGGTGTGGAGTGCAAAAAAAACGATGGATTTAGGCCCAGATCCTTGTACTGAGGTGAATGTATGACATTGTTCTACATTCTGTCCATCAACTGTGTTTTTTGCAATTTTCACCCGAGTGGGCTGGGTATGCTCAGACGTGAGTCCCAGGCTCTCCACACCACTGGAGTCAAGCTATCCAGGCTGATGAAGGCTGATAGCCAGAAACCAGTACTTGGATGCTTGATTCCGGTCTGGGAAAGACATGGCTTGGTAGTTCGGACTGGACTGTTCCCCTGAGGCACAGGGTCAGAGCTGATTTGCATATAGCCAGTGTCTAACCCAGGGTGGTGTGGAGTGCAAAAAACGATGGATTTAGGCTCAGATCCTTGTACTGGGGTGAATGTATGACATTGTTCTACATTCTGTCCATCAACTGTGTTTTTTGCAATTTTCACCCCAAGTGGGCTGGGTATGCTCAGACGTGAGTCCCAGGCTCTCCACACCACTGGAGTCAAGCTATCCAGGCTGATGAAGGCTGATAGCAAGAAATCGGTCCTTGGATGCTTGATTCCGGTCTGGGAAAGACATGGCTTGGTAGTTCGGACTGGACTGTTCCCTTAGGCACAGGGTCAGAGCTGATTTGCATATAGCCAGTGTATAACCCAGGGTGGTGTGGAGTGCAAAGAAACGATGGATTTAGGCCCAGATCCTTGTACTGGGGTGAATGTATGACATTGTTCTACATTCTGTCCATCAACTGTGTTGTTTGCAATTTTCACCCCGAGTGGGCTGGGTATGCTCAGACGTGAGTCCCAGGCTCTCCACACCACTGGAGTCAAGCTATCCAGGCTGATGAAGGCTGATAGCAAGAAACCGGTCCTTGGATGCTTGATTCCGGTCTGGGAAAGACATGGCTTGGTAGTTCGGACTGGACTGTTCCCATGAGGCACAGGGTCAGAGCTGATTTGCATATAGCCAGTGTCTAACCCAGGGTGGTGTGGAGTGCAAAAAAAGTATGGATTTAGGCCCAGATCCTTGTACTGGGGTGAATGTATGACATTGTTCTACATTCTGTCCATCAACTGTGTTTTTTGCAATTTTCACCCCGAGTGGGCTGGGTATGCTCAGACGTGAGTCCCAGGCTCTCCACACCACTGGAGTCAAGCTATCCAGACTGACGAAGGCTGATAGCCAGAAACCGGTCCTTGGATGCTTGATTCCGGTCTGGGAAAGACATGGCTTGGTAGTTCGGACTGGACTGTTCCCATGAGGCACAGGGTCAGAGCTGATTTGCATATAGCCAGTGTATAACCCAGGGTGGTGTGGAGTGCAAAAAAACGATGGATTTAGGTCCAGATCCTTGTACTGGGGTGAATGTATGACATTGTTCTACATTCTGTCCATCAACTGTGTTTTTTGCAATATGCAAATGGACTCACATGCATGCCAATAATCTCTAGGCACTCTTGTCAGTCATACCTCTATTGTGAGGCAGTGGCCCAGCCCTGCAGGACCAAAAAAGGCTCAGATGAAGAATAGATGTCTGAAGCAGCACAAAACAATTAGACGGTAACAGTGTGTATCAGCAACAGCAGCATTTATTTGGCTCACCTCGCGCATCCATTCGCGAATGGCTTTGCACGCTTCTTGATGCCACACGTTGTGAACAGAGTCTGTGAGGGCAACAGCTGTGACCTTGCTCCTCACATCAGCCTCTCGCTGTATCATCTGTTGAAGAGAAACAACTCAAAGTTACCATCGGTTATTTTAATTTAATAACAGAGATATTTTAAATTAATAACAGAGGTCTCATTCCTTTTAACATAATGTGGAATCTGAAAAAGACAGGTCCAATCACATACAGTTCAGCACAAGGCGTTACATTCTTCTGAAGGCAGCTTTAACCTACAATTTCATTAACTCCTATTAGTTGGCAAAAGGTTAGGCAATTCAAGGATTAAAAATATCATTGAACAGGCATGAAGGCATTCACTTGAAGTTGCTTTGAAACTCTTGAAATATTATTTCCATCTCTCTACGAAGTATGTGTTTCTATTTTTCTGCAAGACACTTTCGACCAAAGCAGCGTTCTTGTATTCATTTCCATCACTAGCTCCAAAACAACACTGTTCCTATACTGCCTGTTTTAACTGTTCGTTACTAAAACATTTGCATTCTTTTGATTGGTTTGTGCTCTTAAACTAAAAGTTAAGAGCAGACTATGTTCATGTGAAGTTTGATTTACTATGTTCTGTTGCATAGAACTAATTCGTTGAAAAACAGACAACACTCAAAAAATCTGAACTTAAGCTATATTCATTTAACTCCTTGGCTTCGAAGCGTTTTCCGCTCAGAATGCTAGGCCCTTTTTTTGCTATTTCCTATACTTTTACACGTTCGTCTTCATAACTTTTTTCCACATAAGGTATCCAAGCTAAATCTGCATTGTTTTCTTCCAACATCCTGGAGACTCTAAAGATACTAAGGATTGTTGATTGCCCTGAAGAGGACCGAGAAAATAGCCCACATATAGCAAAATTATTTTTTTTGCAAAGACTTGTGAGAATAGTGCTGCACATGAAAGCATATGTTTGTTCCCCAAAAAAATGCATCAACAAAATGTATGCTGTGCTTGTACCACCACATTCCCTGCTGGCTTTCACAAACATGCACAGTTGTATATATATATATATTAAAAAAAAGATGTACCATAGTGTTTGAATTTTTCTAAGAGGTAGTCAATTTTTCCTAGTTTTTATGGTTTCAACCTACTTGTTGTGGAAACAGGTGTAAAGCCCATGGATGATCCTGGAAAGCTCTGAATTTTTGGATAGTAGCCAAAATTCTGAATTCATTGAGGGGCTATTTGTGCAGAGCCCTCAGAAAATACAAAAAATTAGAGGGAAAAACAGTTTTGGGACAACATTTTCATCTGTAACTTCTTGTCACAGCTGTCAATTTACAAAAGCAATATTCTGTTACGTCTGACAGGTCCTTCTGGTCACAGCGATTTACAGGGTTTGTAGGTTCCCTAAAAGGCATGCTATATCGAGTCAATAAACTGACCTGTACCGTACAATGATTTTTTTCATTGTATACCGATTACACAGCAATTCCTAATGTAAAATACAAAGGATAAAAAATAGGGATAAAGGAAACCTATGTATTTCAGAAGTGTACACAAGATATTGAGTTTAGGAACAGTGGTTATTTGTCACCTCTGAATTTGGGGCTCCCTATACCACCATGTGATTCAGAGGTTATTTCGCAAAATATCTTCTTTTGTGCATACTGGCTTATATTGGGTAGTCACAAATAGAAATCCAACTGGTAATAACAAATGTTCTACTGTTCTGTGCTTCAACACATCCCTCGATAAAAATGGTACCCCACTTGTATGGCTGGGCATAGCACTTACAAGACACAACCCCACTCTTATTTTACAATATGTGTAGTTATGGATTTGGGCCTTAGATCAGCTGCCACCCAAGGAAATCTTCCATTCTCAAACATTTATGATAACTAGACACCCAGGGGTGTTCCAGGGTGGTATAACTAGTATGATTCTCACAAGCATCCGCAAACCTCAAAATGTGGTTAAAAACACACATTTTCCTCACAATTCTATGAGGGAAAGTTCTGGAATCTGTGGGGGTACCCACATTTGCTACCACCCAGCATTACCGAACATCTCCGAATCAAATTGGTACTTCACTTGTGTGGGTGGGTCTAGCACTCATGACATGAGAGGGCCCAAAAAGCAACATGGACAGAAGATTTTTCCATTTAAAATCAACCCTTTTTACATTTTGTATAGCTGTAGTTTTTTGGCCCTAGCACAGCCAGCACCTACGAAAACTTACCAAACCTATACATTTCAGAAAACTAGACACCTTGAGGAGTCCAGTGTGGCATTACTAGTATGGCTCATACAAGATTTTCCTACCCAGAAGCCCTTGCAAACCTCATACTTTGGCTAAAAACACACATTTTCCTCACATTTCTGTAAGGGATAGTTCTAGAATCTGCGGGAAGCCACATATTTCCTACCACCCAGCATTCCCCCTACGTCTTGCAATAAAAATGGAACCTCACTTGTGTAGGTGGGCCTAGCACCAGTGACTGGAAAAGGTCCAAACTGTAGCACGGACAGATAACATTTCTCCACTGAAAACCAAACCCTTTTTTGCATCTTGGATAGCTATGGATTTTGGGCCCTAGCTCAGTCGGCATCTATAGATGTTGTAAATGAATCTAGGACTCTAGTGTAATTTTTCCCGATTCATGCCCTTACATAGGTATAGATTGCTCGATCCTTATATAGGCATAGAAATCATTACCATATTTAGACTGAGCCTATGCAGCCCAAATACGGCATGGCTACTTCCACTAAATTCAAAGAATCAACAACGATTTCTTAGAGAAACCCGCCTTCAGCAGCTAGGGACTTCCCTTTGCCTGAATACTAATTTATCTAGGAAATCATGGACTTTTCGAAGAACTGAGTCTTTGATGAGGTTATTAAGTCCAATCACATGTCAAACTCCGCACCTTCAAAGTATAAATATGCCTAGATTTGCCCAGACAAACACACGGTGGTTTGGAGCAGATCGACTTACTACTTGCCCGACGCCCTGCAGCAGCAAGTGCCGAAAGAAGCCGACCCTCCAGCTGAGGCACTGAGAGACGCTGTCTTTTCTCCTGCTGAGAAATCCAGCTCCAGTGTTCCCAGGCTACTCTTGCGGGTTGCTGGGAAATCGAGTCCTGAGAAAGAGATACAAGACCTCCTTCATTCTAAACCAAGGTACGGAGCTGATTAGACCCGTAGAGAATTCTTGGGCAGACTCTTGGCAGAGAAATACTAAACTTAAGCTACTCCTCACTTACTTCTTCCCTTGTACTAGACTTAGGTTAGGTACACCGGGGTAGGCGTATTTTAGAAGCACCAGTTGAGTACTTTTAGTCATTATTTTATCACGGTATGTATTTTATATGTTTTAGGCAACTTATGGCTTAGAAACCATATCATGCTTTTACAGTACTACTTTATAATACTTTTCGTTTTATATGCCTTGTACGTTATAACAGTACATTTCTTATGCTTGAGAAAGAAGACTGTTCAATAAATACTTTTTATTGAAAACGCTTGTCTCTCTATTTTCTCAGCACCTCTGGTGAAACGAAGCATGCACGAATGACTGAGTAAAATAGTTATCTATTGTTTCCGCGACTCTAGAGATTGATTTCTTATTCTTGGGAAACAAAGTTGTCATGTTTATGCGGTTGTCAGAAACTAATCCCTTCTTGTGAATTCAAGAAAGTTTCTAGTGACCTCTGAGCTAGCTGGCACTCATAATTAAGTCTAATATATAAGATAGAGACCTAGTCAACCTCAGTCCTACGTCTAAACTATAGTATATGTTATTCCAATGTGCAGAGCCTATTGGGAATATAGGAATTACACTACATGGCGCCCAACGTTTGGTAAGGCGATAATTTAACACTAGGTACTAGAGTAACTCAGTTGTGCTTTTCACACAGACCCCTTTCTACCATAAAAACTCCAATTGATGTCTGGAGTGGGTGAAAGGATAATATCCGCCAAAACTGAGTAGGACAAAAATCCTATGTATTTGTTTTTGGTTTGTTCAACGTTGAAGGATACAGTGTTCCAAAATATTGTGCACCTAATCTTTGTTTCCTTGAAATTTGCTCAGCAAATTCTGAGTCAACGAAATGTCGGAGACAGACGAAGAATTAGAAAGAGCTGCAGCACCAGCTCAAGCAGCCTTAAATGACAAAAATCTCCTAGAGAATGACCCGGATGCTATAACCATCCCGGCAAATGTAAGGAAAACTATAACTTACAAACTGAAAGATAATGGAGTATCATCGAGAGGTGGTAAAGTAATCTTTGTTATAGAGGCACATGAATAACGGCAGACAGAGGTATTCTATTCATGGATTCACTTTCCTCCAGCAGATGGAGAAACACACGAGTTTCACTACTACAAAGTAGAGGAACCTCAAACGGAATACGTTCCTTACGAGGACGTGGAAATTCCATTAACTTACCAAGAGCATCAGCTCTGGTTTAAAGGCGCCCTACAACATCAAAATCACATTACCAGGCTCGGTCCACTAGGTAGACCAGGAGCTACATGGCCAGTACTAGCCACCTATACACCCCATCCTGACATTGAAAAATGACAGGTCAAGAACTGTTAGCTCAGCTAAAACAATTAATTAAAATACATAGACAATTGGTTTAATATGTCATGCGGACCTTAACAGTCCAACCTACTGTAAGGATTCCACAGCACACCCCTCACCAGGGGAACACAAACAAAATCACACCTCAGACTATACAATCAGTCATTGGTAAAATGCCTTCCAAAAGGGAACAAATTCCGTTTTGGCTAGCACAAAAAATTACTCAAATTGAGGCAGTATTCCCTGATAGTACACCTCATGAGAAACACAGAATTCTGACAATCTGTTTACCAAGGGGGATAGCACCATATGTGGAGGACTATGACACATGGGGTACAGTCTTTGCTTCAATCTACACAAAAACACATGGTGTTCCTTCCATGGCGGTAATACCAGACGTTCTGCCTTGAATCTAGGTATGAAATTACTGAAAGATTTCAAACAGGTCTCGGCTATACTATTAGCCAACATCAAAGGTGAAGCAGCATCCGTGGCAATCCACCAGAAGTTAAAAGAAACAGATATAATAGACCAACCATATGAGCTTGCAAGAATTATTGAAAAATCATACGAAGAACTAGGTAGAGATAGTTTGGGTGGAAAACCATTAAAACCCCAGCTAACTGAAAATCCTGAAAAAGTTTTTATTAAAAATAATCTCACTACTCCAACACTAAGCAAACACTTCCTAAAGAGAAGCATTCGCAATCCAGAGGTATGTCTCCCCAACGGGAGCCCTCTGAAGAAAAGGTATAACCTTAGAAATAGGAATACTTTAAGAAAACCTGATAGATATCAAGATACTGATACACGTTCCTCTCATACCTTTCAGACTTCCTCGCAGATATCTGAGAGGAGAGGACGATCAGAACAGAAAGAGGAACGCGTGAAGTCCGAAGAGAAACAGCACGTTCCAAAAAATAAGAAAACCCAATTCACCAAAAAGAAGGTAGCAAGCATAAAGATCAGACATGCAGAGGATCTTGAGGACACAACTCAAGAACGGGGAGTGGGCCCAGACAATGCTGGACAGCGCAGCAGAAGTGACCATAGCTCGCAAGATCCTGATGGATCATCTGGAGACAGTGGACTTGAATGAATGCATTTAAGTTGAAACTGCCGACACCAGGGTTAGTGTACCCCACAAGTTATATGAAGTAACACTCCGAATGGAGGGGGACATAACTAGGAAAATAAAAGCTCTCTTTTTGGATAAGCTTTCCAAGGGTTATGACATTCTTCTAGCTGAACGAGACTGACCACCTGATTTTGTCAGGGAGTGCCCACATGGCGAAGAGATAATTATGCCAGCCTTCTCAAATCATATTCCTATTCATAAAAAATACACCTATGCCAGAAAATGGGCTGTGGCCCAGGCTCCAGCATTATATAAAAATAATGTGGGATGGGATGAGGACTCTCCTCACCATAAAATCCAGTTAAAAAAACCAACCTACTGCACAGAGGCAGGATCCAGTTAAGCAAGAAGCTAAAAAACAAGTCAGGGAGATTTTAAATCAACTTGAATGCCAAGGGGTGGTTGAAACATGCACCTCGTCAATGAACAATCCTTTGTTTCCTCTCTCCAAACCAGACAATTCATATCGTCTAGTTTTGGATTACAGACACCTAAAATCCTGTTGCAAAACATTTGCAGTACAAAATGCACACAGTGCAGCACTGATGAATACCATCGTGCGGAAAAAATCTAAAACCACATTAGATATTTCGAATGGGTTTTTCTGTCAAAAAATTGCACCTGAAAGCAGGCATTTGACCGCTTTCTCAATTATGGGGACACAGGGACAATTTTGCCGTCTCCCCCAAGGATTCAAGAATAGTCCAGGGTTATTTTCAGCCAGAGTAACAGAGTTACTACAAATGTATGATGATGAGGCATTATCTTATGTCGATGACATCTATCTTACAGACGATGATTTGGACGTACACTTGAAAAGAGTGAACACCATAATACTAGGGTTCGCATCTGAAGGGTACAAATTCAATTTTAAGAAATCACGAATTGCCCACCTCAACGTCCTATTCTTAGGATACAAGTTATCAAGTGAAGGCAAAAGCCTGGCAGCCAACTTCCTAGAGAAATGTGCGCTGCACCAACCTCCAAAGACGCTGAAGAACTTACAATCAATCCTAGGTTTCCTGAATTTTGGAAGAACTTATTTTCTAAACTACGCAGAAAGGGTTACAACTCTCTACGAACTAATCAAACCTGATTTCAAACCAACGAATTGGACTCAAAATCATACAGACATTTTGCGTTCAGTGCAAACAGACATGTGAGCAAAAACTCAATTGGAAACACACGATAATACACGCAATCTTGCGATCCGAATCATCCCAGGGAGATGCGGATTCACATAACTGACCTTTAATGAAGGTGAATAGGTACCAATAGCATACAAATCACACTTGTACACACAAGCTGAAATAAAATTCACTTCTACAGAAAAAATTCTGACAGCGGCTCAAACTGCGGTAGCAAAAGAGAGAGCCCTCACATAAGGTAAACGCATAATGATTGTTACACCTGTACCTGCTTTATAGGCAGTGACAAAAGAAAGCATTCCCAATGCTAAGGCTTTACATCCGAGATGGATACAATGGGTTAATTCTCTTGCTGCAGCAGACGTTGAATACGTTTTTGACTTCTGCTTGAAGACACAAGAATTCCTACAGTACGAATACGAATGTCCTCTGCTGACCGAAATTCTGCCTCTAGAACATTACGGATGTATAATCTATACAGACGGATCAGCGCAGCCCGCAGTTGGGGGTAAACAATCCTATAGTGCTGCGTGCGCGATTGTCAAAGGTCACTTGGCGCAAAGGTAAATTTAGACCTATGGTTACTAAAACTCAATCACTCGGAGACTGTATAGCTCAGCAAGCTGAACTACAGGCTTTCAAGATGGTGCTTGAAAATACCGATCGCGAATTCCCCACACTAATAGTGTGCGATTCGTATTACTGTGTTCAATCTTCCAATGAATATCTGCAAAACTGGGTTCAAAACGGGATCAAAGATGCAAAAGGTGGCACAATTAAGCATAAAACGCTTTGGGAACAAGTAGTTCTTTTACAGAAAGAACCACAAAAGACTCACGTGATTTATACACTGAGTCATCAGCGTGATGGCGTTCACGTTGCAGGGAATTCATTGGCTGATGAAGCTGCGAAGGCAGCTGTGCAAACGGCTTCCCTAGCTGCGATCACTCGGTCAAAAACAAAAATACACAGCGAAATAATGCAAGCTGTCACTGCTTCAGTTAAAGACAGTGGTAAGACACTCCCAAAAGGCTTTCCAGTAAAGTACTCATATATAACTGATGCGAATAATGTTCCTTTTGCTCAAATCCCTGGAGTGGGTGATAGGGCAATTCCAAACATGGAACATAGGTTAGGACTCATCTTAGCAGCACACGAAGGGCTGGAATCTGCACATGCAGGAGTTTCCGCCACAGTATCATTATTAAAACAAAGATATTGGTGGCCACGCATGAGGAAACAAACTAGAAATGATGTTCTAGAATGTGAAATCTGCCTGAAAATAAAAGTTTCTACAGTGAAACGACCTGCGCAGACGCCTCTTCTAATTTCAGATAAACCATTAGCATGTGTTTACCTGGACCACTGTGGTCCCTTACAAAGGGATAGTAACTATAAATATATCATGGTCGCAGTGGATTCATGCACAAGATTTATTTGGATGTGGCCCCAGTGCTCTGCTGACGCCAGAACTGTTATAAAGGATTTGCGAGTCTTTATCGGCACATACGCAATCAGCATGCTACACTCTGACCAGAGTCCTGCGTTTAGCTCTCGAGCTTACAAAGAGGCCATGGCTAGCTTGGGCGTTGCATTGCGGTATTCTAGTCCCTTCCATCCTGAGGGTAATGCGGTAGTGGAAAGAAAAAAACGTGACATAAAGCAATCCATAACAGCTAAGGTATTAGGTTCGGGTGATGGGTGGGTCAAACATAGTCTTAACAATCTGCCAAGAAGTTCTCTGGGTGGAATCACTCCATATGAATTACTATTTGGTACTAGAATGATAATCGAAGACCTCGATTGTCAAACTTCAATGGTGGAACAAAAACCCTTTGATGTCAAAGATCGTTTGGCTGTTTTACAGGACTTAAATGAAACAAGAAGAAGTCTAAGTAACATGATACAGAAGCCAACGACCACTGAAGAAAAACCACCTGTCCAAGCAAGACCTGTCTGGATTCCAAAAATTGGGGATCTAGTCAGGGAAAAGATCGCGGTAAAGAAGGAATTTGGGCCTTCTTACAGAAAAGCAGTACCTATCTTGGCAATCCAAGGAACAAGATCAGTAGTACTACCGCCAATTGCTGGTAAAAGGGAGAACAGAGTTGTATCCATCGACCTGGTCAAACCACAATCATGTGGCCGATAATTTTTAGTAGGCCCAGTGGACTCCCAAGATGTAGCAGATAACCAAATCTTACTACAATCCAAGAGGTTCAAAATGAAAGACTTATCACCTTTGAGAAACCTGCAGTAAGAAAAGAAGGACTATGCAACAAAGCCATGGAACTTGTGCCTCATGAGACCCAAATAACAGTTCGCCAAGAAACTCCTGTCTAAAATGATGTAGCCTCTGACTATACAAATATGACAAGGGAAGAAGCAACTCCAAAGATTAATAACAATCCTGCTGTAATTCCAACAATTGACAGAACTGCCTCTGGCTATTTTATCAACTTTGATACATTGTCTGAAGATCCCAGTAAACCTCATAATACGCCAGCAAATAAAAGTTTCAAAGAATAAATAACGAAACTTTTTCTTCAACTTGAAAAAACATATCTGGTTTCACCATGGGTTGAATTTTGGATTGTGTTAGGTGTACTTTTACTCCTGCTCTGGCTCATACTGGTGTTAAGTTTGGGAAGGATGATGGATGGAAAATACAGTATAATGGACACAGCAAGTAAGAAAATCAACTTGGTCCTAAAACCTCACAAATCATCTCATCGAGAAAAAAGAGACCTGACATCAGTAAACATCACAGCCGTTCCTATACCTGGTGGTATAGCATGGGACAGAACTGATTATGACATCTATGGCCCGGTGGAGCTGCTGAAGATTCCACACCAGTTCAAGGTTTCTTTGAGTGACTTTGTCTCACCACGCACATTTTCTGATGATTGGGACTTTGAAACTGTTAACAACATGATGACAGATTTAGAAATGTCAGCTAAATTTACAGAACATGAATACTTAGAAGGTTCATCAGAATATGAACAAATGTATTGTTTTAATCATTATGGTCACCGTTATTTGCATAAATCTGCAAGCCCTAGGAATATTTTTACTTACAATCAATGGGAACATTGTCCAACGCCGCCAAAAGGCAGCTCGAAAACATTTTATAAAAAATGTCTGTACTTCACAGGGTTTAATGTTACAAATCCAGAAACGTTTTATTTCAAAAATATAAATAAGACAGGAATGAAAACAATGTTGACTAATACTAAACAAGTTTATTCTGCAAACTTTTATGCTCAGCTGTCTACATTAGGTTTTGACTTTTGGAAAGACAACATTGAGACAAAAACTGCCTGGGGCACGAAAGATTGGCAGGTGCAAGGTTTAGAAGCCCTGTTCAGAGCCTGCATTATACCAGAACAAATAATGTTTTTAAATGACACTGTTCAACAAAATTCTTGTCTTGGCCGGGCTAAGATAAAAGATTTAAACAAACCGTCTATACCCAAACCCACATCTGACAGTGATGATACTACAGAAGAGGAAGAAGACGTACCATATATTTTAAAACAGAACAGAACTAATCCTGATTGGAAAAAATGGTTAATCTGGCCCACAGACAAGAATAACTGTCAAGATAGATTCCTGAACAAAACACAGGGGTTCACAGTGATTAGGCCAGATCCAAGATATTCCCAGAGACAACATCCAGGGATAGTAACTACTTACAGTGTAGGAAAGCTATGCCTTGAGTGGCTACAAAAATCTACACTTCCAGAAATCAAACAACACTTATCTTTACTTAAAGAAGGCAATGATTTGCGAGATTTCTTAATGGGGCCTCGCAAACCACGTCAAAAACGTTTCATATACGCCGGTGTATACGCTGCGTACAACTAAGCTTGGAAAATAACGCAAATGGAAACTGCAGAAAGAATACGAGAAATTGATCGTATTAATTTAGAGAAAGCTATCTCTGTAGTGGACAATGGGTTAAGGACTCTGTCCTCCAGAATTTATTCTTTGGACAGCATGGTGTCATCTGCAATTTACATAATAGAGCAAGACTTGCTAATGGTACAACATAGCCAGTCCCAATTACGTTCAATAATGCTGCTAGGCTGGACATTGCAAAATCTCCGTTCAGGCTACGTGCCATGGCGTTTAATCAATACCACGTCATTGTTTACTGTGTTTAACCTAACAGATAAACAAATCTCTTTGGCACAAAAAGGAGCAGACTATACGGTGCTGAGCATTGAAAAACTGGAAAGATTACCATTGACAGTTTCTGAGAATCCTGTCATTGAATGGATAATACATGGCACCATCATGCTACCAGTGACAATTTTCCAATTTCAGTATTGTCTACAGCATATACCAGCGGGCCTGTATGAAAGGTTGGGTAAAGAATACGTTAAGTCGACCTGGACTTTACCATACACACACAAATGTTGGAATGGGGGAAAGGAGGAATTCCTTAGTGGTAAAAACTGTAAGAACTCAGTAAGTGGTACACTTGTGTGCAAAGGTATTAATTTACATGGAGCCTGCGAAAGTTCTGCAAATAACCTATCTTGCCACCTGCACGGTACACCCTCTGCAGTGATAGAACCAATTTTCAGGCAGCTATCCAATGGCAGTTACGTTATGCTCAAGGACCACAGCTGTTGTGGCATGTTGCCAGGAAAAGCGTATCTAGTCAGTGTCTCATCCATGGTAACTTGTTGTATGCAAGTATTGTATCCAACGCACAAGACAGACAGCGGGACGGCATTATGGCCTTTATTGAATATCTCTTCTATACGAATTGATACTTTAAGCAGAATGAAAGTCTTTCTTTTACAAAAAACTGTGCCACTGACCTCGTCTAGAGAAACGTATGATCTGCAAGTTGCAAGTACTTCTGCAGAGATACATGCATTATTATCAACAAACTGCCCAGTACATTTCGCAGAAATATTAAGTCAAATCTTAAATATGTCTGATACCAGTGGCATCGCACATGTATTTAAGACGATTTTTTCGGGACTGTTAACACCATTTATAGCAGTCCTCTGCATTTTTCCAAATTTCGTGCACTCTGTGTTTGGCGGCCTGCCTCTCATCTTGGGATTCGTAGCAGGAACTCTGTTTTTATTCCTTCTGCTCCGATATGGCAAGTCCGGTCACCAGCGATACCCAGATTACCATGGAACAATGCCTCCTTGCCATGAGGTATCGTGAGAGAATTTCACAGATTCTTGGCTTGGCTCGTTTAAGAGATCTGAACACAACCTGGTTTCTATCGTTCAGACCAATCTGGCAAGATTGCATCTTACCTGTTCTACGATGCCTGATTTGCGGACAGGAATGCGTGTTGGACATTTGTCTTAAACTTCCATCAGTACTGCCATCGGATGTTGACGCTTTGCTAGGTCCAGTAACGACTCATGTATCGTGTTGCCCCCAACAGCTGCCTATTCTGATGACGGTATTCATTGAGGTCTCACCGGCAAGTATAACTGAGGGTGAGATACGGGACACTACAAGCATACAGGTACCATCTACTGCGGACATTGCTAATGCATCAAACGCTGACGGCGATGACCCACACTTCTGCACTTTTGATCTGCTAACTGAAGTGGACCCACTTTCACCTACTACGGTAGACGGTTTCTTTGCCAGCCTAGACGATCTGATGTTTTCTCCTGACTCCGAGAATAACTTTTGATTTATGCACACGGCGTTCCATGAACTCTGAAATTCGGCCTTCATTTTTCAAATCAAACCATCTACCAATTTGAACTTTTTCCAAAATAGAACTTGGCACAGAGTAATCTGCTTGAAGTGCAACTATTCTTAGAGAACAAGATTTCCATTTTATAGCCCATAAATAATAATATTTGGCCTAATTCTTCAGAACAAAAACGGTTTAGATATTATGCTTTGGGATGATCTCGAAAATAAAAATAAATGTCCTTTCTGTAAACTTCAGAGACGTTTCATGAATGTAATTTTGTATTTTACAAATGATAAAATGTATACTATGCTTCATGTCTATAAAGAAATGTTTATTCTATACATTTAAAACAAGCCTTTTCAGATGCAAATTTGTATATTGTACTTTGGGTGGGATTGTAATACTAGCATTAGATATGTCAGTGCTTCTACGTTTAGTTGTATTGAACTTAAAATCGTGGAGTGGGTGTTGTAAATAAATCTAGGACTCTAGTGTAATTTTTCCAGATTCATGCCCTTATATATGTATAGATTGTTCGATCCTTATATAGGCATACAAATCATACAATATTTAGACTGAGCCTATGCAGCCCAAATACGCCATGGCTACTTCCACTAAATTCCAAGAATCAACAATGATTTCTTAGAGAAACCCGCCTTCAGCAGCTAGGGACTTCCCCTTGCCTAAATACTAACTTATCTAGGAAATCATGGACTTTTCGGAGAACTGAGTCTTTGATGAAGTTATTAAGTCCAATCACATGTCAAACTCGGCACCTTCAAAGTATAAATATGCCTAGATTTGCCCAGACAAACACACGGTGGTTTGGAGCAGAGCGACTTACTACTTGCCCGACACCCTGCAGCAGCAAGTGCCGAAGGAAGCCGACCCTCCAGCTGACGCACTGAGAGACGCTGCCTTTTCTCCTGCCGAGAAATCCAGCTCAAGTGTTTCCAGGCTACCCTTGCGGGTTGCTAGGAAATCGAGTCCTGAGATAGAGATACAAGACCTCCTTCATTCTAAACCAAGGTACGGAGCTGATTAGACCCTTAGAGAATTCTTGGACAGACTCTTGGCAGAAAAATACTAAACTTAAGCTACTCCTCACTTACTTCTTCCCTTGTACTAGACTTAGGTTAGGTACACCGGGGTAGGCGTATTTTAAAAGTACCAGTTGAGTACCTTTAGTCATTATTTTATCACTGTATGTATTTTATGTGTTTTAGGCAACTTATGGCTTAGAAACCATATCATGCTTTTACAGTACTACTTTATAATACTTTTCGTATTATATGCCTTGTACTTTATAACCGGTATTACGATTGTAGCAGTACATTTCTTATGCTTGAGAAAGAAGACTGTTCAATAAATACTTTTTATTGAAAACGCTCGTCTCTCTATTTTCTCAGCACCTCTGGTGAAACGAAGCATGCACGAATGACTAAGTAAAATAGTTGTTTTCGCAACTCTAGAGATTGATTTCTTATTCTTGGGAAACAAAGTTGTCATGTTTATGCGGCTGTCAGAAACTAATCCCTTCTTGTGAATTCGAGAAAGTTTCTAGTGACCTCTGAGCTAGCTGGCACTCACAATTAAGTCTAATATATACGATAGAGACCTAGTCGACCTCAGTCCTAAGTCTAAACTATAGTATATGTTATTCCAATGCGCAGAGCCTATTGGGAATATAGGAACTACACTACATGGAAACCTACCAAACCCAGACATTTCTGAAAGCTAGACACCCGGGGGAGGCCAGAGTGGTGTGCTTCACTTTAATTCTATGACATTTTCTAACCCACATTACTCTACACACCTCAACCTTAGGTGGAAAACACACAATTTCCTTGCATTTCGGTGACAAACGTCCAGAATCGGCAGAGATTCACAAAATTTCTACCATCCAGGATCCCCTAACTATTCAAGAAAAATGCACAGTTTTAGACAAAGTCTGAGGTATGAAGTGCATTGGGGATTAGAATACATCATGGGATCCACAGGAGGTACAAAATTCTACCCCCTCCCGGTTGTCTAGTTTTCAGAAATGTCTGGGTTTGGTAGGTTTCCCCAGGAGGTGGATGAGCCAAGCATGAAAGTACCACCATTTAATATGGCAACTGAGACAAAGTTGCAACTTAGCCTCTCTCTGTTGGCCCATTTAGAAAAACAACACGTATAGGGAATTGACATTATCTCACTCTTGGTATAGATATGGGGATGTGTTAGTCCCCAAGGGAGCAGGGAGACTGCAAGGCTTTAGGGGTGGGGATTGATATATTCATGGGCCAGGCCACATCCCATATTTTAATGAAAAATATTCCTGGGATCCAGCAGGCTTTTTGCCCCGACAGCACTAATTGGGCCAAACACCGTCTCTGCCTTCACAGGGGGCAGCAAGATTTTTTTGATCATTTGGGAAGTAGGGTTTGGCCCGATAGATCGATAAGCCACCCTTTTTTTATTTGTAAAACAAATCCCGGATATCTAGTGGCCACCCTGAGGTAGAGATCGGAGGTAAGGACCTCGTATATGCTCCCCCATCCACCTCCCACTCCCAGGGGAAGGGGATTCATCAAACAGCCTGTTGTTAGTCATTATAGGGGTGGGGCTAGGCAAGATTGGTAAAACCTCCCAAGTGCCTGCGAGAAAGGAGGCACAAAGATTTTTGTGGCTGAGGAAGGGGAGGACCACTAGCTCATTGCCAGGGCGTCACTCCCCCCTCCAAAACTACTTCTTGGGATCTAGTAGGTGAATCCCTGCCTGGGAATAGCCCTCTTGTAGCAATCCCCCAAGATGGGATCCAATAGGAAGAGACACTATTGGCAAGGGGAGATTCTACCCTTTTCAATCATACCTTCCCCATATAAATCAGTCAGTGGCTGGGGGGCTGAGAGATGCCCCTGAGCCCTGAAATAAGTTGAAGTAAATTAGCTGATGGTCTAATTTACTTTCACTTTGTATGCAATGACGTCAGTATGACATGTGTACTGAGTGCCATAACACAGATAAAAAAGAAGCTCTTTCCCCAGCAAACCAAGCTGAAAACAAACAAAAAAAAGGAAATCCCTCGGGTGTGAGCATCAGATGGATTCCATGCAGTGGCTGAATGAAAGAGACGGTCTTATCCTAGAACCGTTAAGGTTATCCTGAGGAAGAGACCGTCTCGTTCTTAATACCTAAAAGGTTAAAACTGCAATCAAATATATTGTTTAGCAACTGGTCAATATGGAGTCGGGTAACTTATCTTCCGTGGTTTTTTGTGTGTACTAACCAATAGAATACGGCACTATTTACACAATATATAATCACAAACTTGCCAATATCTAATTACAATCATATTGGAGCTCTAGCTATTTAATAACATGATTCTCTATTAGAGAGATTCCTACATTGTACTTTCAATTACACTCTGCCCAATTCTGAATTCTGCAAGGGAAAAGCAAAACGTGAGACTAAGGCATGGATTAAGCATGTTACGTTCTGTCTTCCAATTTTTTGCAGTTCTCGTCATGACAAAAAAGTATGTTTTAGAGCTTGTTTGCCAAGAGATTAATTAGCCTGTACTAGCCTGAACCCACAAAAATGCAAGCTCTTGAACGAACACATATGGAAACCTCCTCTAAAACTAGAGTTGGAACCTATTTTCTGAAGTGAGGAGCTTCTCTAACAAAAACAAGAGTCATCATGGCAGTATTAGCACTTGAGCGGGAAAAAGCTCATCCTCATGGAAAAATAACCTGAAAGGAGAAACGGCATGGCTTCAGACAACATATAAAGGAGGGTGGTGCACTCCTTTGTTTTAGAAGTTGGTAGCAAATATTTTTTCTGGAAGAAAAAATAACTTTTATAACTTATGTATTGCATATAAAAATATATATGTACACAGGATTTTATGTTCAAATGTGGCAGACCATAAGGTAAATGTTTTAACTTACAGGTCTCTTTCAATTACGCTGTCAACAGTATTGATCTAAACATATCAGCAAAGCAGAAAGAGAAGACAAAGGAAGAAGACTCCTTCTCCACCAAATGACATTTCGCTGTACTGTAGTTGCCCCCAATTGTGTTGCCTAGTACTCTTGTGATTTTAAGGATAAAAACAGTAGGTACATAGCTTATCTGGAGCTTAGTCAAAGAGCAAAGGCAGACCTCATTGTGCTTAGTCGATTTCTGCATATTGTAGTGCCCCTTCACAAATGGCATAGGTACTATTGGAATGGCAATAGGTGATTAACCGACATCCTGGTTTGAGAAGTATTTTCTCATTAAGCAGGTCCAAGCTTATATTGGTCAGTTATGGAAATCATGTTAAAGGCATGAAGAAAATTATTTATAGCACTAAATTAAAAAAAGAATTAAATCAATGACACAGGTATGAGCACTAAGTTAGCAGAAACATTGTTAGGCAGTTATTGCACTAAGTAACGTGGTTTATGCCTTCGCTGCATTCGACATTTCTGCCAGGAAGTTGCTCTAAAGAAAGCACTGCAGGGATAAAAGCAAAATATATGAAAATTAAGTTGCACATATTGGGCACTTCCTGCTACCACTATAGTGATCTGGGTAAAAATGTATCCTTTACAAGTTCTCACTCATGTACTTTTCAACAATATTCATAACGCCCCACAATTCTAATAAACAGATTATTTTGAGAAAAAAACATATCCTTTGTTTTTTTTAGTAGGGATAGAAATTGGATATCACAATACAACTACATTGAATTGCTCTTAGAAACCAGGAATCGCTAAAAAAAGCAATTGCTTCTCATCTTGATCATTTATGGTATTTAAGACAAACTATACTATGAAAACATTAGTCAGTGCCAAACTTATTTCCTATATTGCTAACCCAACCGACCCTAAGCTGCACTGAGAAATTCTTAAGAGACATCTTGGATATTATCCACTTTTTTCAATACATTCTATATGAGAGTTTGGGAAAGAAACGGTGTAGTTTTAGGTTTTTTAAATACCAAATATTTGGTATGTCATGTTCATATTATTTGCCCCTTTATTTAACTGCCCACAAAAAAGTTTTTAAAACCGTTTGTCTTAAATAGGTGAAAGGATTGACTCAGAATTGTGAGCATAGAGCCCCCAAGCATTGCATCGCAACTTAAGCAATGCGTCGCCTGCACTAGCTTGAAGCAGATGTAAGGATTGACACAGCATTCTGAGCATAGGACCCCCAGAGCATTGCTGGAGATGCGTTGCACTTGCAACATAACTCAAACAATGCACCACCTTTACAGCACAGATCCATCACATATCTGTGCCGTTTTTGTCCCATGGTGCATCGTATTGTAAATAGGGCGCATCCATGGTGGTGTCACGGTGCACAATAACTGGCATATTCTTGGGGATATGCCAGTTATTGTATATGTGCCCATTAGTGTTTTATTGTAGTGAATGGATTACTACATACCGATGAATGAGTCACTACCAAACTAAAACAGCAGTGACAGAGTGTTTGGTGGAAGTGTAAGGATACAAACTGGGGAATTGAAGGTATAAAAGACAAATTTGCAAGTACATAGAAGACTGCATGCATACTCTATAGGGGTTTGAAGCAGTCTATGGCCTAAGGCCTATTTTAATGCATGAGTACTTAGATGATTACAGTTCTGCAAGGAAAGTGCCTGATTGAATTTATAACAGCCTCAGTTTTACCACTGTATATAGATAAACACATACTGCTGAATGGCTCACTACAATATTGAAATAGTAGTGTGAGAGTGTTTGGTGACAGTGTAAAGATACAGACTGGGGAATTGAAGGTATAAAAGACAGGTTTGCCAGTGCATAGAACACTGCATGCATAGTCTATAGGTGTTTGAAGCAGTCCATGCCCTAAGGCACACTTTCCACCATGAGTACTTGGGTACTGGCTGAATGATTACAATTCTGCAAGGAGAGTGTGTGGCTGAATGTATAGCAGCTTTACTTTTACAACAGTGTATAGATAAGCATATACTGCTGTATGGTTCACTAAAATACTGAAACAGTAGTGTAAGAGTGTTTGGTGAAAGTGTAACGATACACACTGGGTAATTGAAGATATAAAAGGCAAAGTTTGCTGCTGTATACAACAGTGAATGCATAGTCTATAATGATTTGAAGTGGGGGGTATGGGGGGGGCGTTCCAGCGCAGAAACACCTCTTAAAAGTGGCTGAGTGAAATATACAAGATTTCACTTTGTCACTTTTGAACTCATGCTGCGTCAAAACCCTGCACTTGCTCAAAGCAGGTGAAAGGATTGACTCAGAATTGTGAGCATAGAGCCCCCGAGTATTGCATCGCAACTTAAGCAATGCGCCGCCTTCACGGCACAGATACATCACATATCTGTACCGTTTTTGCCCCATAGTGCACCACATTCTAAATACGGCACACCCATAGTGATGATGTCACAGTGCACAACAACTGGCATATCCCTCGGGATATGGCAGTTATTGTACATCTACCCATTAGTGTTTTAATATAGTGAATGGATTACTACACACTGATAAATGAGTCACTACAAAACTACAACAGGAGTGACAGAGTGTTTGCTGGAAGTGTAAGGATAGAGACTGGGGAATTGAACATATAAAAGGCAAGTTTGCAGGTGCATAGAAGACTGCAAGCATAGCCTATAAGAGTTTAAAACAGTCCATGGCCTAAGGCCTACTTTGCTCCATGACTACTTGGATACTGACTGGATGATTACAGTTGTCCAAGGAGAGTGTCGAGCTGAATGTATAACTGCTTCACTTTTAAAACAGTGTATAGATAAACACATACTGCTGTATGGCTCACTACAATACTAACATAGCAGTAGCAGAATGTTTGGAGGAAGTGTAAAGATACAGACTGGGCAATTGAAAGTTTAAAAGCCAAGTTTGCAGGTGCATAGAAAAGGGCATTTATTATTTATTCATCTTCCCAAAGCCCCAAGCGCCAGCGCACCTTTCCGAGTGTAGGTTTACGATTTACAAATGCTTGCATTTTTTAAATAAAGAAGCATAATAATAACAAATATTAATACTTTTTTTTTCTTCTAATGATAATATTTTTTTTATGTCTTCTAGTTAGATGTTTTTAATCATGAAAATGCAAAGAACACAGTTTACAAAAGCGCTGAGCCATGTTAAAAACCAGCACTGGTGCCATTGAAACTAGGGCCCTGAAAGGGGATGACCTTAACCCTAGATATCGGTTCGCAGAACGGGGAGGATGGATGGGTCGGTAAGGAATCTATCACTAACTAAAATCTCTTACAGATATATCGTTACACAAGTAGTAACTTGTGCATCTGAAAGAGACATGTTAGTGATAGATTCCTTACCTTAGAATAGATACCCCAGCAATATCAACCCCGGTGGTGGGTCTGCGAACCAATAATCACACCAGAAAGTCCTGGAGGACGGGACGGCCAAAGAAGCCATCCCTCCGGACTTGACTTTCCAGGCAGTAGTGTCTTGCAAACGTGTGCAGCGAGGCCCACGTAGCCGCCTGGCAAATGTCCTGCAAGGGCACTCCCCGGCCCAGGGCAGTCGTAGTTGCCGTGGCTCGGGTGGAATGAGCCCGCAATCCAACAGGGGGCTCCTTTTTAGCCAAGGAATAACATGCCTGGATACACAAGATGATCCACCGAGAGATGGTCCTCTTGTGCACCGCTTTCCCCTTCTTAGCGCCCACGTAACCAACAAAGAGTTGGTCATCCACCCGGAACTGGCGTGTGCGATCCAAGTAGAATGAAAGCACACGTTTTGGGTCCAGACGGTGGAGCCGCTCTTCCTCTTTAGAGGGATGCGGTGGCGGAAAGAAGGTGGGCAAGGTGATAGACTGCCCGATGTGGAAGGCCGAGACAACCTTGGGCAGGAAAGATGGCTTAGTACGCAACACAACCTTGTCCGGATGGACAGAAAGGAAAGGAGGAGTACAAGAAAGGGCCTGGAGCTCACTCACTCTCCTGGCAGAGGTGATGGCAACCAGGAAAGCAGTCTTCAAAGTAAGAAGGCGAAGAGGACAGTTGTGAAGTGGCTCAAAGGGAGCACACATCAGAAATGTAAGAACAAGGTTCAAGTCCCACTGAGACATCACAAACGGAACAGGAGGGAATGTGTGTGTGATGCCCTTCAAAACGCGATTTACAATAGGGGACTTGAACAAAGAAGGTTGATCAGGCAGCCTTAGAAAGGCTGAAAGGGCAGAAAGGTAGCCCTTGATAGTGCCCAGAGCAGAGCCCTGCCGGGCAAGAGAAAGAAGGAAGAGAAGAACTTCAGAGAGAGGGGCAGCAAGAGGATCCACAGCCTTTGCTGTGCACCATGCCACAAATCTGTTCCACCTGCAGGCGTATACCGACTTTGTGGAGGGACGCCTGGCTGCCAGAATGACATTACAGACTTCAGGAGGCAAGTCAAATGGCCTCAACTGTCGCTGCTCAATCTCCAAGCCTGGAGGTGGAGACTGGACAGGTTCGGGTGGAGGACAGTCCCCTGCTGCTGCGACAGAAGGTCCTCCCGAAGAGGCAGACGAACCGAGGGATCGACTGACATACTGAGTAGCTCTGGATACCA
Organism: Lissotriton helveticus; assembly: GCF_964261635.1. Taxonomy (NCBI): domain Eukaryota; kingdom Metazoa; phylum Chordata; class Amphibia; order Caudata; family Salamandridae; genus Lissotriton; species Lissotriton helveticus. The sequence goes on from NC_136059.1 coordinate 685,155,920, forward strand.
GTACCTTCGTGCCCAGTCCGGAGCCACAAGGATGACTTGGGCCCGGTCGCGCGTGATCTTCTTCAGCACTCTGGGCAGAAGTGGTATAGGCGGAAAGGCGTACAACAGACCGCAACTCCACTCGCGACGAAAAGCGTCTCCGAGCGAGTGCCGCCTTGGAAATTCCAACGCGCAGAACTGATGACATTGCGCGTTCTCTTCGGTGGCGAATAGATCTAACCAAGGCTCTCCCCATCCCTGAAAGAGGCCTGGCGCCACGTCCGAGTTCAGACGCCATTCGTGATCCATCAGGCACCGACGGCTGAGCTTGTCCGCCCTGGCGTTCAGAGAACCTGCCAGGTGTTGAGCCACCAGGGTCACGCCCTGGTGTTCCAGCCACTGCCAGAGGCGCAGAGCCTTCTGGCAAAGGGTCCACGACCCCACCCTGCCCTGTTTGTTGCAGTACCACATGGCGGTGATGTTGTCCGTGAACACCTGCACTACACTCCCCCGGACAGAGGGGAGGAATGCCTTCAGTGCTAGACGAATCGCCCGCAACTCCAAAAGGTTGATATGGAGCCGGGCCTCTGCCGGAGACCAGAGGCCTCTGATCTCCGCCTCTCCCATGTGGCCTCCCCAGCCCTGGAGGGACGCGTCCGTCACAACCACTTGCTCCGGTTGGGGAAGGGAGAGGGATCTGCCGCTGACCCAATCGCGGTCCGTGAGCCACCACTGCAGCTGTCTCGCAGTGCCCTCCGAGATCAGGACGTGGTCGGACAGATTGCCCTGATGCTGGGCCCACTGAAACTTCAGGTCCCACTGCAGAGCCCGCATCCGCCACCTGGCGTGATGCACCAGTAGGATGCAGGAGGCCATCAGCCCCAGAAGCTGCAGCGTCAACCTGACCGAGACCCGGGATAAAGGCTGAAAGAGTGGAATCAGAGCCTGAATATCCCGGACCATCTTGTCCGGGAGGATAAACCCGAAACTGCGCTGAGTCCAGAACTGCTCCGATGAAAAGGAACTTCTGAGAGGGGCACAGGTGCGACTTCGGCACATTGAGGGAGAACCCCAGCTGGTGCAGGAGGTCTGCCGTAATCTGGAGGTGGCTGACGACTGCCTGGGGCGAGCCCGCCTTCAACAACCAGTCGTCGAGGTAGGGGAAGACCGAAACCCCTAACCTGCGCAGATGAGCTGCGACCACCCCCATCACCTTTGTGAACACCCGTGGGGCGCTGGTAAGGCCGAAGGGGAGCACGGTAAACTGAAAGTGCTCGTGGCCAACCGTGAACCGCAGGTAGCGCCGGTGGGCCGGCAGGACGGGGATGTGGAAATAAGCGTCCTGTAAGTCCAACGCTACCATCCAGTCTTCTGGGTTCAGGGCAGCTAGGACCTGAGCCAGTGTCAGCATTTTGAACTTCTCCTTCCGGAGGAATCCGTTGACGTTCCGGAGGTCCAAGATAGGGCGTAGGCCCTCTTTGCCCTTCTTGCGTACCAGAAAGTAGTGGGAGTAACAACCACACCCTACTTCTGGCCCAGGAACGAGCTCGATGGCCCCCTTGGCCAAGAGGGCCGTAACTTCCTCCTGCAGAAGTCGCAAATAATCCCCCGATACTCGGTGGTATTGCGGTGGCATGGCTAGAGGGGTCGTCTCGAAGGGGAGGGAGTAGCCCCTTCGGACGATCTGCAGCACCCACCTGTCCGAAGTGACAGTGTGCCAGTGGAGGAGGTGATGGCGAACCCTGCCCCCCACTGGCGACACATGGGCCTGAAAGCACGGACTAGGAGGGTTTTGAGGCGGATGCCGCGGGGGAAGGTGTGGACTGACCTCGCCGTTGACCCCGACCGCCGCCATGGCGGTTTCCAAGGCCGCCACCGCGTTGGGTATTACCTTGCGGCGCGTGGCTGGCAGCACGTGTGGGAACACCCCTTCCGTGGCCACGAAAGGAGTGAAAGGCAGCAGATTGCTGGCGCGGGGCCGAGAGGCCCAAGGAGTTGGCCGTAGCCCTGGAGTCCTTAAAGCGCTCAAGCGCATGGTCTGCCTTGTCGCCAAAAAGGCGACGGCCGTCAAAGGGCATGTCCATCAGTGTATTCTGGACATCAGCCGAGAAGTTGGCAGATCTCAACCAGGCAGGGCGACGAATCACCACCGTCGTTGCCATCGCTCTGCCCAGTGAATCGGTGGTATCTAGTCCACACCGAATTGAATAACATGCCGCATCTTGGCCCTCCACAAGGGCTTGGCCGAGTTTAGCCCATACCTCCAACGGGCATTCTGGCAGCACGTCCGCGACCGTGTCCCACAAGGAGTGGGTGTAGCGGCCCAAGAGGCATGTGGTGTTGGAAGACCACAGTCCCAAACTGAGGGAGGAGAATACCTTCTTGCCGTATTGCTCATACCTCTTGGATTCCCTGTCAGGCGGAGCCGACGGGAATGCGGTATGGGAATTTGAGGCCTGGATCACCAGGCTCTCAGGGGTGGGGTGGGTGGACAGGAAACAAGGGTCTCCCGGGCCGGGCGGTGGCGTCTGGCCACGTTCCTATCTACAGGCGAACCTGTAGCGGGCTTGGACTAAGTGCCCAAAAGAACGTCGGTTAAGGCCTCGTTAAACAGAAGCAGAGGCTCGACTGAGCATGACTGCGGTTTAAGGACCTCAGTGAGGAGGTTAGTCCTCACGGCCGCGATGGGGAGCTCAAGGCCCAAGGCCTTGGCCGCCCTCATCAACACCACACTCTAGGTTGCCCCCTCCTCCGTAGCCACGGTAGGAGGTGAGACAAAGCCAGTGTCCGGCGAAGTGTCCTGACCACTGGCATCCCCAAGTTCACCTGTCCAGTCCTCCTGGGACTGACATTCACGTGTCAGAAGGTCCTCAGACCCCTCCCAATACTCCTCATAACCCATCTCCTGGTACTCAGAGTTAGTAAATGATGGGGCCGGTTCATGTAGAATGAATTCTCCGAACGGCGTCTGAAGCGGCGGGTCGAGGGAGGCATCGGGGACGGCGCCGTCTTACGGCGCCGGGGGTGACACCTGAGGGACAGACACCGGGGAGGTCGTTAAGTCCACCGGCGACGACCCGGATCCGGATCCAGCGGGGGCCTGCGGCGCCGGGCCGAAGGCGTCGGAGCCGAAGCACCCGACAGCGTCGGGGCCGAAGCCCCCGACCCGCTAGGACCCCCAGACGGCTCCGCTGGGCCCGAAGGCGCCGCGGATCCCGCCGGGGGAGTGAGGGAGCTTATGGCCAGGAGGAACCGCTCGATCTCCTCCAGCGTCGCGCGCGGCCCAGGGACCGGAGGGTATGGGGCCGGATGCGGTGCCTGCGACTCCGACGGAGCCGCGTGGGCGGTGTCACCTGAACCCCCGGCCGCGTCGTGCGAGCGTCGGGGGGAGTCGGAAGAGCGATGACGTCTCTTCGACTTCTTGTGCTTATCTGACGACTTCGACCCAGAGGAGTGATGTCGACTCCCGGAGCTATGGCGGCTCCGCTCCCGCGACCAGTCCCTCGACCTCCGTGCGGATCGGGACCTCTCTCGGCGCAGGGCCGACTGCCGGAGTTCGAGTCGCTTGCGGGACCGCTCCCGCCTAGCCTTCGCAGTCAGGGCCCGGCAGTCGGAACAGGTCTTATCGTTATGGTCGACGCCGAGACAGTGGAGACACCGACGGTGAGGGTCCGTGACCGACATCAGTCGGTCGTAATCCTCACAGTGCTTGAAACCTGGCATCCCTACGGCACCGTTCGGAGTCGAAGACTGAAAAAAAACGATCAAAAGAGATCAAAAAGGTTAGTCAAAAAAGACTAAGGTACCACTTTTACCGGAACTGCGCTGCTGGCGTGGAAAAAAGAAGAACTGACGTCAGCACACGGAGGCGGCGTCTAAGTACTCCGACGACGTCATCACGGCGCCCACAACGGACGAGGAGCCGCAGACGACGCCTAACGACGCGCAAGGGTACTGCTACGCAAAAATTTCCGGATCCAGTCTGACGCCTGGGGATATTCTAAGGTAAGGAATCTATCACTAACGTGTCTCTTTCAGATAACTTGATTACAAAAAACAGCGCAAGACAAGGTCATTTTTCCGCCGTGATTTATACACCACACGGCAATTATATAAATGGCCCCGGAGATTTCTATATTGTGTGAGTGAGGCTGCGTGGCCCACCGCCTAATGCCCTGGAGTCCGCCACGCCCAGACCCGGTTCCTGCAGTGTCCTGGGGGGAAACTGCCATTACAACGCGGTCATAACCACGCGTGACCGTCACCACAAATTCATTAGCACGCATATGGCTTTACCACGCATGCTTTTACAACTACTATACATTTACCACGCATGATAAAGGCATAAGCACGGTAATGGCTTTGTGGTGACGGACACGCGTTGTAATGGCTGTGCCTTACGTGCTTCAAATTAGTTTTTAGGTATGCGTGTCACCAAGTCTGATAAGATCGGAGGCCAAGGACAAACACCGTGGTGTCTGTGGCAGGAAATCTCATGGATCACAGAGAAGGTAGGTGGGGGGTAAAATGAAAGTAGCAGGTATAATAAAAATAACAGAGGAAAACTACTAAAATGGCGGAGGACGGAGTATGTAATTAACGTTTGGCGCCTCGGCAATACGTTTCAAATAAATATAGATAGAATATGATTATTAATATATTACAAAAGTATAGCAGCGGATGAAGCACACGACCCAGCAGAAGAAAGCGGCAAATTTAATACCTGAAATAAGGAGAGGTTTGCTTGGCGAACTTGAAGAAAAACAAAGAAGCGTGGGCTTGGAAACGAGGCTGCGCATGTGTAGAGAGTACAACTGGTGCAGAAAAAAAACAGAAAAGTTTTACATACTATCATAGAAATATAGCTCTTTTTTTGACCAGTAAACTTAGTTCTGAAAAGAACTGTTTTTTATAAGCCCCAAAGCCCTTACGGTCCCAGCCGGCTCCCCATGTCCTTCGGGAGCCGGCATTGCTTTTCGTCACCCCGGGCACTGCAGAAGGCGGCACTGTAGGCACCCCGGGACACTGCAGAAGCCGGCCCTGAAAGGTGGTGGTCCCCAGGGCCATCAAAGGCTCCAGGAAGGGGGCCGATCTGCCCCCCTCCCAACATTCAAAAGCACCGAGGGGTGGTAGTCCCCGGGGCTGGGTGGTCCGTCCCCCCCATTTTCTATATTAGAGCCCCGGGGAGGTGGCGGTCCCGGGGGCGTGTGTGAGGGGCTTGAAACCCCCCACACAGTTTTTTTAAATAAAAAGAGGCCCCAGGGACTGGCGGTCCCCAGGGGGGCCATAAGCCCCCCCCGCATACATATAGTTAAAGCCCTGGGGGATGGCGATCCCCGGGGCAGAGGGATCCCTCTGGGCCCCCCATTATGAAAAAAAAATGCCCCCGATATTTGACCCCCCGGGGGCTAATTAACAATAAAGCGGTCTTTTTTTCCCCAAAACGCGTACCATACGTGTGAATTAAAAAAAACCAAAAATTGGGGCCTAACGATCCATGTGGGACCCCCTGAGCAGGCCTAGATGGTCAGGATGTTTCTACCCTGCCCCCTTTCCTTATTTTTCAACTTTGTTTTACTGTTTTCTTGTGACTCGGTTCTACCGAGGCACATGATGGCTGCCAACACTTCCTGGTTTGGAGTGCTGACAGACAGTTGACATCCAATCAACATGCAGCTCTTGCTCGTAATTGTCCGGATTTCTGTACGCGTACAGTACTTTGTCTCTAGATATCACTATGATTTTACTTCTGATTTTCTCAGGAACTACTGAACAGATTTACACCATTTAACAAAATGCGAACCGAACTCTACCTTTCTGCAAAATTTGGTGTAATTCCGTTCAGCCGTTCGGGCTGTAGCCCTGGCTAAAGGTTCCTATGGAAAATTGCATGGGGAAAACACGTTTTGGGACCCCCCTTTTTTTCTCGGTCCTCACTTGATGAATCACCCCCATACTTTCAGGGAAGGAGCGGAGCAGGCCATTTTCTTGGAGAAATTCACGAAGATTCGTCCACCGGCGCCAAAGTTATTCCAAATAGAATGTTGTGTATTTCCTACGGAAACTAGGTCCTAACGATAACTACCTACTGGCAACCACCAGTAGGTAATATGAGTATACACACATATATATAGATATATAGATATATATATATATATATATATATATATATATTCTCTCTCTCTCTCTCTCTCTCTCTCTCTCTCTCTCTCTCTCTCTCTCTCTCTCTCTCTCTCTCTCTCTCTCTCTCTCTCTCTCTCTCTCTCTCTCTCTCTCTCTCTCTCTCTCTCTCTCTCTCTCTCTCTCTCTCTCTCTCTCTCTCTCTCTCTCTCTCTCTCTCTCTCTCTCTCTCTCTCTCTCTCTCTCTCTCTCTCTCTCTCTCTCTCTCTCTCTCTCTCTCTCTCTCTCTCTCTCTCTCTCTCTCTCTCTCTCTCTCTCTCTCTCTCTCTCTCTCTCTCTCTCTCTCTCTCTCTCTCTCTCTCTCTCTCTCTCTCTCTCTCTCTCTCTCTCTCTCTCTCTCTCTCTCTCTCTCTCAAAAAAAAAAAATGGTCAGTAGTAACCACAAAACCTATCTTGCCATAAATGGAACTAATAGGTACAAAGTCCTTGGTGAACCTAGTAATTGCTTGAGGGAGAGGGAGCAATAAAAAAGAAGACTTGGTTAAAGCCAGAAATGCAAAAAAATAAAATAAGGTTCAAGTATGACTTATACTAAATTAACAGAAAGAGCTCGATTACGATGTCATTCGGAGTTGTCTCCGACTGACACTGTCACAGTCTCGAGACCGACCGACCTCCGGTCGGCGGTCACGACACCACAATTACAATGTGACCACATGTGGTGCAGTCGGATACTCCCATTTCTCTATGGATGTTTGTGCTGCGGCGTAAACCAGCCACAGCACAAGATTCCATGGAGAAATGGGAGGTTCTGTTCATCCCTGCACCTCTTGGCTGGCACCTCAAGGTGCCTGCCACACAGTGCAGGGATTGGTGGCTGCACCTCAAGGTGGCTGCCACACAGTGCAGGAATTAACAGGCCATAGGGATTACAGGCTGTCCCTCCAACTGGCCGACGGCCTCCTGAGCCCGTAGGAATCCAAACGGAATGAGCGTCTGGTTTCAATTCCGACTGCCTATATTGTATGTAATTAGGCGGTAGGAATTTAAACAGCGATGAGGAGGCTTTCCGGGCCTCATCAAAATAAGGCCCAACGTGTACAAGAAAGGGGTAGCCTGGAGAAAGTCAAGAAGGAGAAAGTCAAGAAGCAAAAAGGTAAAGCCACTGGTTGGCGTTTATATAGGGATAGGAATCAACTGAATTTCACAGAAAAGGCTATATATTTCTCCTGTTTGATTAAGGAGTAAGAATGTACTGAAACTAACTTTAAACATCTAGAAAGAGCTGAACATGCATGCCTCTTTAAGACATCCAATGAGGGAGAGCAATATGCCCCCAAGTGGCAAAGACCAAAAGAATGGATTTGGGAAAAGGCACCTAAACCACCTTACATTCAAATAACCTGAAACACTGTAATTAATTTTCACATTTAACTCTGGGCTGTTAGACTATCTACTACATTCTAGGACTATTAGGATTGCCCCAGATAGAGAAGAATGCACACAAATATTTAATATATAATGGATAAACGGCAATGCTGCCATTGTCTGAGAAAATAGGGGCACTGCCATAAGAAACACTGTGGATCTCACACAATAATGTGAAAGATATTTTTAATAGAAACCAGTAGAGTATACACAAAAGGTGTTTGGCATTATAGATTTACATACACCAACAATGAAATCTGGCTGTCCTATTTTTGATTAACCTATAGTTGAACAATCTAAAATGTGTGGAGCCTCTGGTACACGACACGACTATTATTGACTATTATTGAGGAGAAAACGAATGACTGCAGAAAAGATCCAAATCTTTATTTTCCTGGGGTGAGTTATGGCATAGCTGCAGCTGATGAAGGTGGGCAAGAGTAGGTAAAACGCTATGGTTTCAATTCACTGTCATGCTTGTAAATTGGGTTTCTAAACACCCTCACCAGGCTGGGATGGTTCCGATGTGATCATGCCAGTGGAAGGCAGCTCAGAGATTAGAGTTCACTCACTCAACTAAATCTTTTTTTCCCCAGAGTTTAGCTTGAGCCAATGGCAGGTTGAAAGCACTGAATTATGAATACTACTATATAGTAGTGACATTGCAGCATATAGGTAATGAATGGAGAGAAAGAACAGCAGGCAAAATAATTATCTAGGATTGATCAATACTGCCAAGAGTTGACGGAGCAAATAAATTGACACAGTGAAAAAACATAAGGCAGCACCAGTAACCCGTTTTGCAGTGCTAATACTTAACTTCAGTGCCAACAACTTGCCTGTTAATGTTGTTAACTGGTATTTGTATAGCGCATATACACCAGCAGGTCTCTTAGCGCTTTGGAGAGAGAAGTCAGAGCTGCTAGAGGAACCATAACAGTGCAGAGACAGGGTGCTAAACGGTGTCTAAGGCTTCTCTAAACAGAATGGTTTTGAGCTGCTTTCTGAATGGGAGCAGTGTGGGTTCCTTGCGAAGGTGTTCAGGCAGTTGGTTCGATAGTTGTGGAATCAGGACGGAAAAAGCTCTGCCCCCTTTGGATGCAGTAGTGCAGCGTGGAAGGACTAGGCGGCGGGCCTCGGCAGTCCGCAGTATACGGCCAGGAATATAGTTCTTAAAGGCGTTCTTTGATGTAGGCTGTGGCTTGCCCATAGATAGCTTTATGGGCGATACAGAGGCCTTTGAATTTTGCTCTCTGCCTGATGGGGAGCAAATGCAACTTATCCAGCAACGGGGTGGCGTGAGATCTTCTTGGGAGCCTGAAAATCATCCTGGCTGCATCATTCAGTACCACCTGTAATTTGTTAATAAGTTTCTGGGGAGGCCGAGATATAAGGCATTGCCATAATCCAACCTTGAGACAATAGTGAAAGGAGGGGGACTAGTTTCGGCAACTGCCTCATGAGACCTATACATGTGCCGACCACTGAGGTGACCTGGTTGACAATGGAATGCTTGGAGTCAATTTTTATGTCCAGACTTTTCACAAACGACACTGGTGTGGGGGTGATACCAAGCTCCTGAGGCCAGAAAAGGTCACTCCAGGGGCTTTTTCGGTTTGGGATCACAAGGACTTCCCTGTTATCCGGATTGATTTTCAGTGAATTGGCTGTCATCCAATTCACTGTAAATCTCGGGATGTTTTTTGCCAGGTCATGTGTATGGGAGGAGTTGATGAGTTGGGTGTCATCCGCATAGTTGAAGACTCTGCAGACCCAACTAGCTAGGGCCGCCACCAGCGGCTGTAAGTATATACTGAAAAGGAGTGGGGACAGAGGAGAGCCTTGGGGGACACCACAGGTAAGTAAGCCGCTGTCAGATACCTGCTCACCCAACTGAATCCTCTGGGACCGGCATGACAGGAAGGATTCTAGCCATTAATGTGCCGACCCGCAGATGCCCACATCAGTGAGTCTGGCCAGCTGTTGTGCGTGGCTGACCGTATCGAACGCCGCTCTGTTTTTTATTGTCGGCCATAATTCTGAGCTTATCGAGTACGGACAGCATCACCAAAATCAGTACTGTGGTGGCCTCTAAAACCTGCCTGTCGTCCCTGGAGTAGGTGATGTTCTTCTAGGAAAGCCGAGAGGGCCTTAAGAACATGTTGTTCCACCACTCTTGCCAGGAAGGGAAGCTGGGAGATGGGCCTATAGTTTTTAGGTTTAGCAACGTCTGCCCCTGATTTCTTTAACAAAGGGGTAACTCTGGCTTCCTTCATGTTGGATGGCAAGTAGCCAGCCTCCATGGAGTTGTTTAATAGAGAGAGAATCTGCCTTTCTAGCCCAGGAAGGGCCATTCAAAAAATTCTAGGGGGGCAGGGATCTGCGGGGATCCCGATTTTGTCTGATTCATCAACGATGTCAGGGAGGCTGAGTCTAAGTTGGGGAAAGTGGTAAGTAACTTACGGGGGAGGGACTTGGAGCTGAGCCATGGAGCTCTGAATGATGGGAGTATTATCAATTTCGTAGAGAATATCCCTGACTTTCTGGAAGAAGGAGGATTGGAAAGCATTGCTTTCAATTGGTCAATTTCTGCTCAGATTTTTGGCCGAGTTCTTTCAGTATACTGAAAATTTCTTTCTGTTTGTTTGCCACAACTGAGATTCTTGTCTCGTAATACTCGGCTTTCCTGGTCACAATAGATTTATTGTATGAGGTAAGTAAGGTTTTGTAACTTGTCAGCTCGGCTGGGTCATATACTTTGTGCCATCGTCTCTCGGCTTGACGAAATTCTTGCTTCCTTTTCCTCAAGATCTCATTAAACCAAAGGGCTCCCTTTCCCTTGTCTCTAACTTTATCTCACCATTCTGGTGCCACTTGATCACCAGAACACTTAAACAACTGTTCCTTACGATTGTTACGCTCCTACACAGTGTGGAGCTTGGTTGTTAATAGAAAGGTAGTATAATACTGGAAAGTCGTCACCGGAGGTCATTATTAAGAATACATAAATCGACCTCAATCTAAATTATTTAACTAAACAGGGTGGACAGGGTATCCCTGCACATAGACAACTTATTAATATAACTCGGCAGCCTACATACATTCCGACCAATCATCATCAGGGCCAATGGGGCGAATTGTGGAATTTGTCTGTAGTGACAATAGGCTTCTTCTGTCTAGGTATCCACAACCAGGCTATGGCGGCACAGTCCAAAACATATAATCTTGCCTCTTTGTTCATGGCAGAGTAAAATGACCTACAATGGTAGTCTTATTGCAGGTGCCCCTTACGGGGCGTGTCGCACTACCGAAAATTATCACTCTCCCCAATCTATTATACACGGTAAAAAACTACCCACACTACATATCCAAAATGACCTTAACATCATTTACTTCTGCCCTCACAGCATTTATATGCTGGGGGTGGGCCACAACAGGCAGCATTACCCTGTTTACGTACTACACTGTTGATTTCTGGGTATCTATCCCTCTCTTCACTACTTCGAAGGGAACAGGCTGCCACCACATGCCCCCTCTTTGACACTGTCGGTCTTGAGAATTTGGAAATCGTCACTGAGGGATCTCCAGTGGGAGGATAGAATGACTTGTGAGATAACCCTGTCGCACGTAACCTTTCTGTCCGATGCCACGCCTTGGACAGCTGGGACCCCCTGGGTATTACCGCAATGAGCCATATCATTGATGGTGCTGACATTAAATTCTTTACTGAGCTGCAAGAAAAGTTTGGGTTGGAAAGCTCCTAGTTCTATAGATCCCTACAACTAAGACAAACTATCTGGCCATACCTAGCCACAAGTGCTGAAGTACAGCCCCTTCAAGGAAAAATTGACCACAGCTCCACTTCCTGACAAGGGCCAGGGATCTATCATATCCAAGTCCTTAGTAATGAAAAATTTCCTAGCTTTCGTAACGGAAAGTTTCAATTCTATTAAGGACTCAGAGGCGAGAATTTGCCATTTCTTTCTTCTTTATTTTTAACAGCAGCCATTTTAACTTTGTAAAACACTTCAACAAGACTTAATTTCCCAAGAAACACAGGGAAAAAATGAAGTTCAACAGACGCAGAATCCACCAATCAGGAGCCGTCAGTCCCATTAACTGCCCTTGTCCCTCGTAAAAATCCCTCTTTCTTCCTGTGAACAAGCCAACAGTGGAAGACTTGTATTCTGGTTTTCCGGACTCTGATCCTGGAAGTAGAAACACCCATGACTTCCAGAGAAGATGCAAACTGCTCACAACAGCAAACTCTTAACAACCGTCATTACAGAGAAGCAGTTGGAAAGCAGTTACTTTCATCCAGATGTTAATCCAATAACCCGGGTGGGTCATGAATCATCTCAGGGCGGGCTAATCTTCGCCTCCGAGTCCTTAATAGAATCAAAACTTTCCGTTGCAAAGGCTAGGACATTTTTCATTCTATGACAGGACCCGGGGGCGAGGATTAGGCAAGTTCAAAGGTTGTCCACTACCAGAGCTGCAATGGAGGACACTGGTTTAAAATAAAAAGTTTTGAAGGTTGAATCCGAAGACCAGTCTGCTGAGTTCAAAATGTCCTCCAAGCAAGCCCCTAGAACAAATGCTTTTGAAGCCATTGCACCCCAAGTTGAGAGGGCACCGAAGACTTTGGAGTCGATACCAGCCTCCGACATTAGCCACCGTACCTATCTGGCAATGGTCGGGGATGACACTGCCTTAAAAGGCTTCCTCAAAGCAATTAGCAGCTGTCGTTCCCCGTGAGGTCGTTGCTAATTCGTTACTGCCTCATAAGCCTTAATACACCGCACCACACACAACTCTCCCAGAGAACCGAATACCGCGGCTCAGGCGGAAGGGACAACCGAACACCCGAAGCAGTTTTCTGACCAACGGGGGTTCACCCACTGGAAGATTCACTATATTAGCATGACCTGCTGAGATAGCCGAACGAAAGGTATTAATTGAGCAATATGCCATACCTTCCGAGGCTAGGGACGCAAAAAAATGAAAGATATGGACAACATCTAAACCCACGGGATCCAGATCGCGTTGCAGACACTAACCCATCCAGCGAGACCAGGCGGAATGGTATCTCTAGACGGTCCCGTCCGCCCACGCTGAGAGAGGAGATCTGCAGCATTTCTCGAAAGGCCTGAGACTTGCCATTGAGATTGGTAAACCTCCAAAGTGGAAGAGATGCCTGTCGGATCGCTCAGTCGATGAGGTAGCCGGGGTAGACGGATCGGAGAAGCCCAGGAAAGTTCCATCAGAACAGGAAACCACACTTGTGACCGCCACACCAGAGGGATCAACACCAAGTCTGCTTTCTGTCGGCGGACCAGAGTCATCAACCGCATGATCATGGCAAAGGGGAGAAAGGCATACCCCGGTTCCGTCGCCCAATCGTGGAGGAAGGCATCCGTGGACATCGCTCCTGGGTCCAGTCTCCAGCTGAAGTACCTGGGAAGTTGATGGTCCAACCTGGATGCGAATAGATCAATTGTGAAGGGACCACAGAGACCTGACAAGGTCTGAAACCTGGGGGGAAAACAGTTTCCATAGACTGGAGTCCCCAAGGTAATGAGAATACCAAGTCCGCCAAGGTCTTGGAAGGTGTACCTCCCAGGTGATTGATATAACGGACCGCCGCCACATGGTCCATCTTGAGGAGGACACAGGCCTGGGCCCGGTCTTTGGTCCAACATCGGACCATGAAGGAACCTGCCATCAATTCCAGGCAATTGATGTGCATTGCCTGCTCTGCGGCGGACCATCCGCCACCAGTGGTGAACTCGCCACAGCGGGCCCCCAGCCGGGGTCGCTGGCATCGGACTCTATCACTAGGTTCGGTTGGGAGCCAAAAATGGCTCGGCAGTTCAATGCGGGACAGCCACCAACTGAGTTCCTCCTTGGCCTCCTCCGACAGCAGAACCCATTGAGTATATAAAAGGAACCTCCGCAGGTGGGATGTCTTGAGTCTCTGCAAAGTCCGAAAATGACAGTAGACCTACCACCCAGGCAATGCTGCGAATGGAAGTCTGAGGTTTCCGTACCTACTGTCACCTCGTATCAGATTTTTGCCATCTTCCTGGAAGGGAGACTAAGCGTGGCCTCTACCGAATCGATCACAAATACTCGGAAAGTGTTTAAGTGGGAGGGGGTCAGGGGGGGCGTGGCTTGACAGCCGATGGAGAAAGACGGGTGAGCGCTGAGCTCCGAGTCGGCCTCCCCTATAATCCTGGCGATATTCATCCTGGCGGCCTTGAAGCCCTAATTTTGCCCGCATCTCCACCCGCACACCTGGGGGCCTGATCGGAGGCGGTGGGCGCGAGTCCGCTGCTGCGTGGAGCCCGCGCCGCGCCTGAGACTTGGTGGGCGGCGCCGGCCATCTTGCGGCCTGGACGATTGGCCGCATCCCCGGCCTCGAGTGATCAAGAGGCCGGCCCGCGGTGGTGACTGGCCGGCCGCCGGTTGCCGAGAGGGTCGGAGCTCCAGATTTCCGAGCTCACCGAGGCGGCGGAGACTGGGCTGCCTTGCTGCAGAATACCTACAGGAGCACAGCGGAGGCGCCTGAAGGTGGGGAGACCAGACGCTAACCTCGGCCCTGGGGGCCTGCTGACTGCCGAATGCGGAGCGCGGAACCGAGGTAGGGCCTGACCCTGCGCAGCCTGCCGGAGTTGGGACAGACCGGCGCTAGCCCCTGGCCGCTTGACGTCGGGGTACCCCGCTGAGCGCCAACTGCGGAGCGCAGGCTTGAGGTGAGGCCTGGCCCTGCACAGCCTACTGGAGTGAGGACGGACCGGCGCTGGCTCCTGACCGCTTGCCGTCCGGGGGCCCTGCTGAGCGCCGACAGCGGAGCGCGGGACTGGAGTAGAGCCAGGCCATGCGCAGCCTGCCGGAGTAGAGACGGCCCGGTGCTAACCCCTGGCCGCTTGCCATTGAGGAGCCCTGCTGACACCGGAAGGCCTGGCATCCCGACGCTGGGGACACCCAGGAGGGCCTGTTTCTTGGGGCCCTGCTGGCAGCGGCAGCAGTGTGAAGCTGGGGCCCGGCCTGGGGCCCTGCGGACGTGGCGGGTTCCGCTTCCTGGGACCTGCCCTTGCCGGGTGTGCTACTCCCTGACCCCCACGTGAATGGGACCTTGGAGGGCTGCCCCTGACACCATATTGGGCTAGCTGCATTGGACATCGCTTCTGGATTCAGAGGAGCGGCGCATCCAGGGGGGCTCCTCGTGATCGGTGGACTGCGCAGCGGAGAGTGGTGACCTGGTGCTGCTAGGGAGTTGCTGGTTTTGGGGGCCAGCGGGACCAGCGGACGTGCGGCGCGGGGAGTGGCCCCGGGGCTTGCGGCCTGGAGAGTTGGACTTGGAGGCGGACGCCGACCCTGTTACTGCGGAGACGAGACGCGACTGCCTCCATGGGGAAACGCCCGAAACCTCCCCCAGATGCTGCTGGGGGGACGACAGATGACCAGGGCTCCACTCTGGACGTTGGTCCGGCGGCGGGTCTACCGCAAAGCCAGCTGGAGCAGATCCTGAAGGCCATCGCCGACACCAGGGAGGCCCTACACCATGACATCGGGCAGGTGTCCACGAGCCTGGGCTTATTGCGTGCGGACCACGGCAAGTTGGCAGATCGGGTCAAGCAGAATGAGATCCGGATAGATGCACTGGAACCCGCGACGAAAGCGGCGGACACCCTGATGGGAGAGCTACAGCAAAGGGTGCAACTACTGGAGCAGAGGGCGGAGGATGCCGAAGGGCGCAACCGCCGCAACAACATTCGCGTGGTGGGCCTGCCGGAGAAGATTGAGGGGACAGACATGTTGAGCTATCTGGAGGCCTGGCTGCGAGACGTGGTTGTTCCGGAGGGTCTATCACCGTTCTACACTCTAGAGCGTGCTCACCGCATGCCGGCTCGTCCCCCGGCCGAGGGTCGGCCTCCCCGCCCGGTGGTGGCGCGATTGCTGCACTATAGAGATCGGGACCTCATTCTACAAAAGGCGCGAGCTCTGGGGCCCTATAAGGTGGACAACGCCCAGGTCTCCATATATCCGGACTACTCCATGGAAGTCCAGAGGCAGAGGTCGACGTTTCTGGCGGTCAAGAAGGCGCTTCGGGAGGAGGGCGTCCGCTACTCTCTCCTGTTCCCAGCCCGCCTGCGGATCATGATGGACGGCAAATCTTCCTTCTACGACTCCCCCGACGACGTTTGGAACTGGCTAGAGTTATACAAGACCGGCGCGGATGCACTTCACACACCCGGGGAACGACGGAGGGCACCACCGAGACCTAGGCGGAGTAGGAGACACAGAAAGCGACCGCCGAACGTTCGGACACCTTCGATCTCACAAACTGAGCTGGAGCACAGGGATGCCCTCCGGGCGGTCTCCACTATCTCCCAAACAATGGGTTCTGCATCGGCTGTGGAGTCGGGCTCCCGAGGGGGCACTGACGAGGGGACTTCGGAGGAGTCGGCGGCTGGAGGCCCCGTACCGCCCCATGTCACACCTGGGACTGCTGATGGTTTGCTGGACGAATGATGCTAATGCTCCCCAGCAGTGGTATTGTATAAACTGATGTGTTCCTGATCTGGATTTGGGGTGGTGGCAGGGTCGCCCGGATGGGACTGGAGCTGGTGTTGGGCGGCTGACTTCTATGGTGGTAGCTGCCTTACTCGAGGAGGAGATGCGGGGCACATGGGGCATGTTGGGGAGGATTGACTGGGAGGAGTGTGCTGTTCACGGTCTGTTGGGAGAGGCGACAGGCCACCCCCTCTTATCTCACACCTACTATGGGACTCTGGTAGTTGCCAGAGATTGTTCCTTTTGGGAGTTAATCATTTGGATGGGTTTCTACTGTTTGGGACCTGTTCTGGGGAGGGGTGGGGCGTGGGATTGTTGGGGAATGTCGGGGTTTTGTTCTTGGGGAGTTGCTAGTGTGCATACGATCCTTGCTTTCATTGGGACTGTATTTGTTCTCAGGAAAGGGGACCCTCCTTGAACTTAAGTGTGTGACCTGGAATGTGAGGGGTCTGAATTCCATGCTGAAACGTCACAAAGTTCATGCCCATCTTGTCCGCAGGGGGGTTCAGGTTGCCTTCTTACGGGAAACTCACATTGATCAAACTGAAGGGCGGGCACTGCAGCGTAGATGGCGGGGGCATATGTTTTACACCACCTACTCTGCCTTTGCAAGGGGGGCTTTGATTTGGGTACGGGCGGGGATTCCCTTCCAGCCTTTGGTAACGATGGTTGACCCTGAGGGGAGGTTTGTAGCTGTACAGGGCCGCCTGGATGGGAGAGACGTGACGCTTTGCAGCGTCTACGCCCCGAATGTGGACCAACCTGCCTTCTTTGCGCGACTGTCTGGGAAACTGGCGACTGTCCTGGCTGGCACGGTCCTACTTGGGGGGGATTTTAACTCTGTACTGGACGTAGACCTAGATCGATCTCACCCGCCATTGGCGCAGGCGTCAGCTCACAGACTAGCGAAGAGTAGGAGAGAGTGGCAAAGTAGCTGGGACCTGGTCGACTCATGGCGGACCCAACACCCCACGGAAAGGGACTTCTCCTTTTACTCCCCCCCGCACGATCTGCATGTTCGCCTAGACAGCATTCTGTGTTCGTTGGACGTCCAGAGCCTGGTCCGCCACAGTGAATACTTGGCCACGACGATATCTGACCATAACCCTTGCCTAGTGACGGTCCAATGGATGCGGCGACGCCAAGCTATCCCGACGTGGCGGTTGAACCCACTAACACTGGAGGACCCGGCGTTTAAGGCCGATGTGCGCAGTGGGGTGGAAGGTTACTTCGACGCTAATGCGGGCACGGCTTCCAGCAGGGCACTAGAGTGGGACGCCTTTAAGGCGGTGATTCGGGGCGTCTGTATCTCGGCTACTGCGGGAGTC
The DNA here is from genome assembly GCF_964261635.1 of Lissotriton helveticus. Taxonomy (NCBI): domain Eukaryota; kingdom Metazoa; phylum Chordata; class Amphibia; order Caudata; family Salamandridae; genus Lissotriton; species Lissotriton helveticus. Next base: position 685,173,355 of record NC_136059.1, read on the forward strand.
CGTAAGTCCCTCCTGCAGGATGTAGAGCGCAGCGAGGACCGCTTGCGCAAGGAGGAACGACGCAGCCACACGGACCCTGAAGCTCACGGAGCGGTTTCGACGGCACGGGAGGTAGTGGCGACGACAATGGAAAAGCTGCGCTGCTTTGACTATAAGGAGTTCCTGATCCGGGCTCACGCCGAGCGTGACAAAGTAGGCTCACTGCTGGCATGGTTGGCCAGCCCTAGGACCCGTGGCTCCCCGATAGTGGCGCTAGCCGCCCCAGAGGGGCACATGGTTTATACGCAATCGGACATTAACGACCAGTTCCTCCGGTATTATACGCACCTTTATAGGAGCAGGATGCCGGATCCCCCGATGGAGCTGGAGGAGTTCCTGATGACGGCGCAGCTGCCCAAGCTTGACCCGGAGCACGCGAAACACCTGGGCGGGGACGTCTCCGAGGGGAGATCAGGGTGGCCATCAAACACATGGCCCGCCGCAAGACTCCCGGCACGGATGGGCTGCCGATCGAATTTTATGCGGCCTATGCGGACGTGCTGGTTCCGCGATTGCAGGCGGTTTACCGAGAAGCATGGGAATCGGGGTGCCTGCCGGCGTCTACTCGCGAAGCTTTAGTGATACCCTTACTGAAGCGGGAGGGAGACGCGAGCTGCCGTTCGGCGTACCGCCCACTCTCCATGCTCACCACGGATTATAAGATCCTGAGCAGGGTCCTCGCGACGCGGCTACTGGCCCACATGCGCACCTTGGTCCATAGTGACCAGGCGGGCTTTATCCCCCAGCGCACCACCGCCACCTGTGTGCGCCGGTTGCTCCGGATCATGGGGGAAGAAGCCGCTGCTCACCCGAGTGCTGCGGTCCTCTCGATTGACATCGAGAAGGCATTTGACAGTGTCGAGTGGCCGTACCTGCTCCGTGTACTGGAGGCCTTTGGACTGGGCGAGCGCTTCGTGAAGTGGACTGCCTTGCTCTATGCTGCAGCCACGGCCCGTGTCAAAACTGGGGCTACCATCTCAGCCCCTTACGCGGTGGGTCGGGGGACCCGACAGGGGTGCTCTCTGTCCCCCCTGTTATATGCACTCGCTATTGAACCACTGGCTGCGCATGCCCGTCTGGGTCGAGCATATGCGGGTCTACCGCTAAGAGCTGACACCCACTACATCTCTCTCTATGCAGACGACTGTTTACTGTTTCTGGCGGACGCGAACGATTCCCTGCGTGGGGCCGAGCGATTGCTGTCGGACTTTGGTCGTCTCTCGGGACTGAGAGTCAACTGGGGAAAATCTTGCCTCTTCCCGCTGACTCCGGGGGCTGATGACACCCAACCGGAGGGCGCATTACGGTGGGAACACCATTGCCTCCCCTATCTGGGCACTCACATCTACCACTCACCATTGGCCCTCTTAGACGGCAACATCAACAGGGCAATTCGGAGTTTACAGGGCTGCATGGGTTTCTGGCGGACGCTGCCGCTTTCAGTCGCGGGACGAGTCGCGTTGTTGAAAATGGTGGCACTTCCCCGATTGTTATATCTGTTTCGCACCCTGCCGATCTGGATCCCTGCATCAGTTTTCAACAGACTCCGTTCCCTAACATCTGGGTTCATCTGGGGGTCGGGTAGACGACGAGTTGCGCTGGCCACGATGATGCGCCCCAGGGCGGACGGGGGTCTCGCGGCCCCGGATTTTGAGTGGTACTACTTGGCGGCGCAACTGCAGTGGCTCAACCAGGCAGTGGCTTTGGAGTTCCGTGGCCCAGAGGGAGTGGCGGGCAGACTGTTCCCGAGACATATCATCTCCTTTATAATCTTGGGCCAGAAACTAGACCTAGCCCAGCTCACCCTAGAGGAACGTACGATTCGCAGTTGTTGGCTTCGGTGCCACAGACGCACTGGTGCCGTTCGCCCCTACGCCCCTGAAATCCCGCTAGGGATGTGCACGGCCTTTCCGCACGGTGGCGACTGGTCAGCACTGGCGATCTGGGAGGAGCTCGGCTTGCAGATGATCGGCGATCACTACAAGGATGGGTCACTGCTCACGTTTCAAGAATTGCAGGACTCTTACGATCTGCCGAGAGGTGACTATCTGCTGCACGCTTCATTAGTGGCTGGTATTCGCCGTTATTGGAAGAGTGGGCTCACCGAACCGCCGACCTCGGAGTGCTGTCAGTACGTGGTAATGGCCGCTGGCACTTACAAGGCCGTCACATGTCTTTACCGACGGTTATCGACTGCTGCCCTGCGACCCCTAGATGAGCTGCGAACCAAGTGGGAGGGGGACATTGGGCGGCCTATTCCTGAGACGACATGGCCACAGCTGCTGCGCCGGGCATGGAAGGGCACTAGGAACGCCAGGTTTCAACTGGTCCAGTTTTTTACCCTGCACCGTGCATACCTAACGCCGATTAAAATCTCGCAATATTTCGAGGGTGCATCCTCGCTTTGTCCTAGATGTGGGACAGCGGACGCGGACTTCGCTCACATGTTTTGGACCTGCAATACGCTGGCGGGTTACTGGGAGGCGGTGATGTCCTGCCTGAATGCTGTCACGGACCGGCAGATCGATCCCGACATGGGCACCTGCCTATTATTGTGGTTCCCTCACACCCCTCGTACTCGAATTACCAGTAAATTCTACGACTTGGGTTTGATATTAGCCAAACGTGAAATTACCATGCACTGGAAATCTAACCGAGGTCCCAGCTACTTGCGTTGGAAGACCACTCTGGAGCGCTGGGCGAAAGCGGAGAGTGCCTTGCGGCTGCGACAGGCCAGGGGCCTAGATAATGACAAGGCTCTAGAGGGGGCTAGGGCGTGGGAGGCCCTAGTTGTGGCGCTCCAACAACCGGAGGGTGACCTGAGCGAGGATGAGGGAGGGACGCCAGGATAAGGACACTGAGTTCAGGGATACCTCACACGTACCATGGCACACGCACTACTTACACCTAATAATAGCAGATCTGAAGGTCCTGGTTCCCCATTGAAAAATGTTACTTACCCTTTACCAAGGCTCCTATCAAAGACAGGAATGGGATAACCTGTAAATGACCGAGAGGGAGGAGTATGACACACTGGCTACGGGGGTGGGATGAAGGGTGGGATGGCTCAGTTGGGGGTATGTTCTATATAAAAGGTGTCTTGTTGGAACTGTACTGATATACTGAACTATCGGCTCAAGCCTTGATTGCTCTTTCCTTGTAATGTACCTTCTACACTCGATTGCCAATAAAAACTATTTTTACAACAAAAAAAAAAGTGGGAGGGGGTCAGGCAGGACTTGGCCTGATTGATTACGGACCCCAGGGATTGGAGAATCTCCACTGCAGATTGCAGCTGTCGGGAGAGGGCCTGAGGACACTGGTTCAAGAACAACATGTTGTCCAGGTAAACAATCATCTGTACTCCCTGCGCCCTGAGTCGTTCTACCACCGGGTGTAGGACCTTGGTGAAGCACCAAGGTGAAAGACAGACCGAAGGGTAGAGAAGTAAACTTGAAAGTGTCCTCTCCCCACTGGAATTGAAGGAACCGTCAGTGCGGTGGAAAGATCGGGATATGCATTCTTGAGGTCTAACCTGACCATCCAATCGTTGGGGTGGAGCAAGTCCCGCAGAAGATGGATGCCCTCCATCTTGAAGAGGCGGTAGACCAACCACTCGTTGAACTCCTGAAGATTTATCACTGGTCGATGAAACCCATCTTGTTTCTGAACATATTGCTTAAGAACTCAGCTGGGTGAGGGAAGGAGCGGCAGATTGCCCCTTTCTCCAGCAGTTCCTGTACATCTCTCTGAATAAGTTAGGGCTCCTGACCCGAAAACTGTAGCCGCCTGGGAGGCGCCTCTTGCATGGGTGAGATGGAAAACTCTATATGGAAACCCTGCACAGTCTGCCGGACCCAGGCGATGGCCGTAAGGGCCCCCCAACTGTGCCAACCGACTGCCCAAGCAATGTATGAGAGAATTAAATATTTCACTGTGGGAATTGGAGGTGTTGCCCCCACATGGTCCTTTGCGCTGTCCTTTGTGGTGGCCTTGGCTCGGGTCGGGTAGAACTGTGTTGGGTCTTGCCACAGTCCCCCTCTGCGAGGGTTGGCCTCTACCAGAGGCGACTTGAGCGAAAGGCCAGCCGAGCACCCCCTACCGTGGCCAGCCCCGGAGAAAACATGCGCATTGAAAATGCGCTTAACAGTGGGCTGGGCCTTGTACATGGAGTTAAAGTAGAAACTAATTTACTAAGCTCCTTGATGAAAGGACCAGCAAAGAGCCCTTCCTGAGCTACCAGCCCGGCCTCCGAGGAGGCCAGCTCCCCTAATTTGAGGTCCAGCTTAATAAGTAGGGACCGTCGCCTCTCTGTCGAAATGGCACAATTGACATTGCCCAAAAATATTATAGCTCTCTGGGCCCAACTGGAGAGGACATCTGGCTGTATTAGGGCTCCTGACCCTTTGGCGTCCTCAACCATGTCGAAGATCTTTACTAAGGGACCTGTGATGTGTAAGAGTTTGCCTTGGCAAGCCCTCCAAGACTGATTGATGCCCTTTTTGGGGTCTTTGATGTACTTGGTCAAGAAAGTTGCCATTCTGGTATCGATCTCCAACCAATAGCGCGCAGCCAAAGGCACAGGCAATTTAAAAAACAACACACAATGAAGTACAAGCCTATGCAATGCATTAGGACTCGCATTTACGCGAGACCTATTGCACTGCAAACGGGCAGACAGGGGGCACGAAGGCACGAACAACAAGAGTGCTGGGAAGGGCGAGAAGGCACGGACTGCAGGGGGGGAGGAGACGGCACAGGGAGAAAATAGTACTCAAAGTAAAGGAGCCAGTAGCCATGTCGGATACAAATGACGACAAGGGCGTCATAGGGAGAGACCAACAGGCCTATAAACCAATGGAAGGCAACGTTTAGTAAAGGACAAAGACACAAGCCAATGAAAAAGATGGGCAGGGGAGTGGGCGTAGCATCTCTCCCGTACTCAACTACCCCAGAGCAGCGCTTGTGCGCTGGCTCAGGCCTCGACCTAAAAATGAGGAGGGGACTCCACACTTATCTTCTACTGGTTGCAGCAGTGGAGAAAGAGGGATTCCGACGAGAGACAAGTGCAGTTCAAGGGACTGATGGCCCCTGATTGGTGGATTCTGTGACTGTTGAACTTCATTTTGTCCCTTTGTGCTGCCCTTTTACCTGCGCCGCCTTTCGCCTAGGTTCCCGCTCGAGAAATGCCAGATATAGATAATCTGTCTGTCTGTCTCACACAAACACCATGTATGCTCTGCTCTCTGACACAAAGATGATTCTCTTACACAATATTTTACTTATTTGCTACTTGCACTTTGTAAAAACCAGTTAAACGTTCTTACTCTGCTGTTGGTCTTTTAACAGACGATAATACATTAATGGCAATGCTTCCAGGTTGGATGATAGCCAGTCCTCTATTTGAACATATTGGGAAGTCTACTAGAAGTGGGAGGGAAACAAAACATGTTAGGCAGTCTAGGATTAGACCACTGCTAACACTGTAGCCAATCCTAGTGCGCTGCACAGAATTCCCACATGCTCATTGGCTATTGAGTCTTCACATACCTCTGTAACACTGCTGAGGCAATTTAGTCCTGTTCGATATTTCCTGTGTTCAGTTGTGACATCGAAGCAGCGCAGGCTCTCATTGTGCCACATTTTGGTTTCTTGCATTGGCTACAACTGAGGCAGCCTTTAGCTCTTGTTGGTTTAAGTGTGACAGTCCAATTGTTGTATTTGGATCAACTAAAACTTTTGTTTAAATTGCATTAATATAACTCCTACTACCCCTGCTGAGGCGTTGAGTATGCCGCCCTTTTTCCTTTTAAAAATGCTTTAAATTGAGCACCTGGTTATAGAGCAGCAATCAGGCTGCTTCGCTAAAAAAAGTGGACTTCTTGATTCGAGAGAAAATGGTGCACAGGGTGAGCGAAAAAGGGGATCCTCTCACGGAATAAGATGCTTATGACCCCCCCCCGCCCCCCCCAGTAAAATGAGTTGTTGCAGGTACCCAAAAAGACGGGTCAGGGACATAGAGCAAGAACGATAAATGAAAATAGCTGCGTGGGTATAGCTGATAGAATATAGGTCAGCGAGTGCTCAGAAACCCCAAAAGCATGGTCCGGCCCCGGCACATTAAAGTTAGGTTGTGGCCCGCCGTGGGAAAGGTTGCAGAGACCTCCAAGTATGGGAAGTTCACCAAGCTTGATTATCTGACCACGGCCTGCGTTTTCTGTCAGGACTCTACACAAACATGAACTCTCTCTTTGTTCTTTCAGTACAAGAAACCCTCTGGTTATGAAAAGATTCATTAAAACGCTGGCTTGGAGCGAGGTTTGGAAAAACAAGAATTCCAAGATGGCCGACGCTTCACCTGAATCAGCGTTCTAGTCTTGCAAAACAATCTTTGGAATTCCATGTGAGGCGCTCAACATAGAACGTTGGCGCACTTTACCTGGATTCTTGTCCCGTTCAGTTGTGCTCAAACTCTTGTCTGTAGCTAGTTAGTCAGGTTTTTCCCCTATCGAGTGTTTGGGTTCTAGTACCTGTATTTCCAGCATTTCCAGAGTCCTATTGAGGGTATTTCCCTTTTCCTCTGATTTCCCTGTGCGTACATAGCTGTGCGACGGACTTTCCTTTCCCCCTGGAGTCCCGTTCTCTCAAGGTTCATGCGGAGTGCCCGAGTCGAGTAAATTCAATTCTACATCCGCGCAGTTCTCTTCGGACATTCACTCCCTTCCGAGAGTGTCTTTGCGCAGCACATGCGCAGTAGTAATTTCCTCGCTAAACGCTAGACCGCTACGCTGCCATTAAAAACTGGCTTCCTGACTCGAGACCAACTCGGCGAGAAAGTTTCCGGTGAGATGACGAATAGACGCAGCAACTACTAGCAAGTCACTGAAGCTAAGTGATCCAATCTGTCAAAAGTTAGAATTGTATAAGGCTAATCTTCAATCCTATCTTCCTGAGAATATATTGAAATAACCAGCACCAGCAAGAGACAGGAAAGGATATATTTTCTAATAATTAAAAGAAGAGTATGAGGAATGTTAATGCATGTTTTGAAATTAAAAAGAAAGATGCGAGGTATCTAATATATTTTTTTTTTTTTTAAGTTAACGTTTCTTCTGATAGGAAGGAAAACTATTCTCAGAATTCCTCTACTGATAGTGAATAGAAGAGAGGCTCAAGCTGAAGGTCAAATTGGTGGGTTGAGCATTGAATGAGCATTGAGTGTAACATTCTGTAATCAAGCAAAAGAACATCTCTAGGGAAATAAGGTCTAAAATTGTATTTGTGTTTAGCTTCCAGATTTTTTCAATCTGCAGTAAGAAGTGTTAATACAGATTGGAACGGAAGCAGACGTCAGCAGCAGTCTTTTCTCTCTTTTATTATTTTATCCACTCCTCCTACCCCCCCGTAGGAGTTAGCGAGCGCATTATACAATACAGGTGCGTTGGTTGCTCCTTGGAGGTGGTTTCGGGAAAAGGGCATCTCTGTTCCTGCGCAAGATAGAAAAGTGGCCTTGACAGAGTGAAGTGCCCACGTGTTGACTTGCGCCCGAACAGAATGGCCGAAGGTTTAGAATTGCAAAATCTAGGTGAGGCTCTCCATTTAATACAAAAAGAATTCACGGCCGTTAGAGAGGAAAACCAGGGCTTAAGACAAGAAGTTTTGGATGCAAGGAGAGAAACCGTAGAGTTGGCAGCAAAAATTACTAGTTTGAATCCAACTTCTAACTTAAGATTTCCAGGCGAAGAAGGAGAATTCTTAGGTACAACTTCTAGAACCACTACACATGTACACTCCTTATCCCCAGTAATTCTTTTAGCTCCTCCAGAAAGATTCAGTGGTGACCCGCAAAAGGCCCAAATCTTTTTAACACAATGCTCCCTACACTTCATGTGTCGCCCTTCGATTTTTTCAGACGCACAGTTCCGCGTGGCCTTTATCCTGTCTTACCTCAGCGGAGATGCTGCCAGCTGGTCTATGCCCTTAGTTACTCGGGACGACGCACTTCTTTATAATTTTGAAGGCTTTAAGAAGGAATTTTTGAGGATCTTCGATCGTCGAAGGATTTCACAGGCTACAGACAACAAACTACTAGAGCTGAAGCATGGCAATAGAGATCTAGTGGCTTACTTGGCCCAGTTCAATAAGTTGGTGGTTGAGACAGACTGGCCAGAGAGTAAGAGGGCTGAAGTCTTCTATCGTGGCCTGAAGATGAACTGAAAGATATTCTAGCCCAAATTCCAAATAGAACAACCGATGTATCAGCCTTAATTGATTTGGTTCTGGAAATCGACTTTTGTCAAGGAGAAAGGAAGGGAGAGAAGCGGAAAGATTTCATATTTAATACTCCAAGGTTTGATAGAAGCAAGAGCGACTCCACAAGGAATTCAGACAAGCCATCAGGATCTGAACCCATGCAGATTGGTGCAGTGCGGGGTCCTCTAACTCAAGAAGAAAAAGACCAGAGACGCCAGAAGAACTTGTGCATGTACAGTGAAAGTAGAGGACATTACGTAAGAATATGTCCAAAGAAACCAAAAGTATCATTCAAGGAGAAGGAAAACTTCAAGCATTGCCAGTAGGAGGAGTTGGACTGGTGAATGCAGAAGGGAAGACAACTCCAGACGAACATCATTTAGCAAACACCTTGCAATCATCTTCGCCACATCTAGGGATTTCCATGAAATTAAGATTTAGGAATATTATCCTTACTGAGGTCTCAGTCATGATAGACTCTGGGGCCACGGGAAATTTCTGCGACATAAAATATGCAGCCAGTATTGGATTGGGGTCGATTTTGAAGACAAAAAGTGAACCGGTAAGAGCCGTGGATGGAACAAACCTTTCTTCCGGACCAATTACTAGACATACAGAGCCAGTGGAGTTAACATTTCAAGAAGGAAATCGAGAGACAATCCAGTTTAATTTAATTGATGCTCCCCAATTTCAGATAATACTGGGGTTACCTTGGTTAACGGTGCACAATCCGAGTATAGATTGGGGAGCAAGAACTGTAAAAATGAATTCAGACTTGTGCAAGGAAAATTGATTCCATCAACATGAAGAAATTAAGGATTCTGGACCAGCAACTCTTTTAAGTGAGCAAGACATCTGTGTGTGTGTGATTCACACCAGTGAGATCCCGCCTGAATACAAGGATTTTGAAGAGGTTTTCAACGCGATTGAGGCTGAGAAGTTACCACCGCATCGATCATTTGACTGCAGAATAGATTAAGAACCTGGAGCTCATTTGCCGTGCAGTCGGGTTTACGCCTTAACCGAGAAGGAGAATGAACATCTAAGAGAATATATTAAAAAGTATTTAGCCAACGGCTTTATCCGCCCATCCCAGTCTCCAGTCTCTTCGCCCTTATTTTTCATTCCAAAAAAGGAGGGCGAGTTGAGAACTTGTATAGACTACCGAGCCATCAACAAGGTCACCATCAAGAACCGGTATCCTCTTCCTCTTATCTCAGTACTTTTGGATCAAGTGAAGGAAGCGCAAATCTATACTAAGTTAGACCTTCGAGGTACATACCATCTGATCCGAGTGCGTGAAGGGTTCTGCAATGCGCCAGCAGCCTTCCAACACTTCATCAAAAGTGTCTTAAGTGAGTACATAGATCAATGTGTTATAGTCTATATAGACGATATTCTGATTTACTCCAGAACGGAAGAAGAACATCAAGAGCAAGTGAAGAATAATTTACAAAGATTAAAGGAAAACAGTCTGTATGTGAAGTTGGGGAAATGTGCCTTCAGTGTAAAGGATGTAGAATTCCTGGGATTTGTCCTCTCACCATCCGGAATTACCATGGATACCAAGAAGGTCGAAGCAGTATGAGAATGGAAATCTCCTAACAGCATGAAGGAATTGCAAAGTTTTATTGGCTTTGCCAATTTTTATCGGAGATTTATAAAAGAATTCTCCCACAAGTTGGTTCCATTAACCCGACTGTTGAAGAAAGTAGTTCGCTTTGAGTGGACAGAAGAAGCGGAAAAGGCCTTTTGTTCTTTAAAAAAAGAGTTCACTACAGCACCAATTTTATTGCATGCCGATCCTGCTGAACCCTCTTTTTTAGAAACGGAGGCCTCGGATCTAGCTGTTGGAGGTATTCTCTCACCGAGACACAAGAGAACTGGTCAGTTACATCGGGTGGCAGATAGATCGAGAAAATTAACCCCAGCAGAAATTAACTACATAATCACCGGAAAAGAGCTTCTGGCAATAAAGGATGCCTTTAAGGAGTGGAGACACTACTTAATGGGACCAACGCATACGGTGACAGTACTTACAGACCATAGGAACTTAAAATTTCTGAAATCTGCTAATACGCTTACTCCGAGACAGCTCCGTTGGTCATTGTTTTTAGCAGATTACGACTTCGTGATAGCGTTTCGACCCGGAACCAGAAACGGAAAAGCAGACGCCCTATCACGACTAGACATGGAAAAGGTAGAAGACGATAATGAACCCAAAATGATCATTCCGGAACACAAGATTGTAGGAGCTGTGAGTCAGGATACTATCGAAGGAAGAGTGATGATGGCCATGTCGCAGAACGAAATGTTAGAACGGGCAGCACATGAACCATTTAGAAGTGTTCAACAGGGCTTACCTTGGAAAGAAGGAAAGTTGTATCTACCTACTCAAGAGCTTCAACAACTAGTTTTGAAAGATTGTCATGACAGTCGTTTAGCTGGACATAAAGGCTTACTGAAAACAGAAGAAATGGTCAGAAGAAACTATTGGTGGTCACAAATGATCAAAGACATTCACTTTTATGTGGACATGTGTGCAATCTGTCCTCGGGGAAAATCGGAGCGGCAAACACCTAAGGCAGTAGTTCCCAAACTTTTGACTCCCGAGGACCCCCATTGAGTCACCACTGGAAGCCGGGGACCCCCAAGCAATTTGTATGGGTTAAATTTCAAATATTAAAACAGTAATTCGAAAAAAAAACACACGTGTGCACACAAGACAAATACTCAAAGTACTAAGGATTTTGGGGCCAGATGTACGACCATTTCATTTATCGACTCGCAATTGGCAACACATTGCGAGTGGCAAATTGTGAGTCACTAAATTAAATGTATAACAGTGTGTTTAACACTGTTTTGGATTCCCAATGGGGTCGCAAATTGCGAGGTTCATTAATATTAATGAGCCTCTCCCAATTTGCGAACCAACTGGGAATGCCAGCACTCCCAGGTATAGTGGCCTGCTGGGCTCTGCAGGCCACCATGTCTGGGACTGCTTTTAAATAAAGCAGTTTAAAAAAAATGCAGCCCGTTTACCATGCATTTAAAAAAAAAAAAGAAAATGAAACGTTTTCGTTTCATTTTCTACGGGCAGACAAAGGTGCCTGGGACCACTGCCTGCCCTTAAAAAATAATTTTGCATGCATTTGCAAAGGAGAAGGGGTCCCCTGGGGACCCCTTCCCATTTGCGAATGCATTACCATCTACTTGAAGTAGGTGGTAATAGCGAGTGTTTTGTGACCGCAAAACATTTGTACATGGTTTTGAGACTCACTATTTGCCCCTTCCAAATAGCAAGTTGCAAAACCTGTTTAGCGAGTCGCAAACAAATTGCGACTCGCAAAATAGGCAATGTACATGGCCCAATAGGTTTTTGCATGCACAAACGGGTTCGCACATATAAAAACAGATCGTACATCTGGCCCTTAGTATTTTATATTGAAGTAATAGCCCCTCTGTCACATGTATTTAATTTTCTTTTATAGCACCTCTCATACCAGTGTAGGATGTCAGAGCACTTTACATCACACACATATAGAGGCATTGAATCATACATGTAAATCAGTGTGTATATAAAATGTTTAAAGAGTGCATGGTCTGAAAAAGCACAAACTCAGGATTCAGAACATAACACAGTGGCTAGCACGGACTTAAACATTAAAAATGTACTTCCACCCAAATAAATCTTTCTAGCAACATCAGGATAATGAATAACTGGGAAAAAACATAAGTTACTAACTGGTACCATGCAGTTTGCAAGCAGCTCTTTGATGACAGTTTATAGGTCCCTCTGCTACATTACGATTGTCACTTATGAAGTGCACAGTAACGAAAGAATCTCTGTGACAAAAGCAGTAACCACGAACCAATGCACATAAAATACTGCTTTTTAAAATGCATGTTACACGTTCTTTGCAGTAGGTACATTAACCCTCTGTGCTACATTAGTTAAGTCAAAGCTGCCACTGAACAAAACTCTCCTCACGCTCCAGCAGGTACATTAATCACTGGTATTATCTTGACACTTTTATTGTTGCTGGAAAGCTGCTAATTATACAAGAAACTTTTCTGTGCTTTTACAACTGTTTCCTACGGACCCCCCCTGGGAATGTGTCACGGACCCCTGGGGGTCCGCGGACCCCAGTTTGGGAAACACTGACCTAAGGGACTCCTTCAACATATGTCTACACCTCCACACCCCTGGCAAACTGTTACAGTGACCTGATTGTAGACTTGCCTTCAAGTCAGGGGTTTAACAACATATTGGTATTTGTGGATGCATTCACAAAGATGGTACACTTCATTGCCTTAAAAAAGGTTACAACAGCAAAAGAATTAGCCACTCTTTTTGGTGAACACATAGTACGGGCTCATGGGTTACTTAAGGTGATAATCTCTGATCGAGGCCCTCACTTATTTTAACATTTTGGGAAGGCATTTTTGGAGGGTTTGGGGATTGACACAAGATGTTCCACTAGCTATCATCCAGAGACGAATGGGCAGACAGAAAGGGTCAATCAGGAGCTGGAACAGTACTTGATATTGTTCTTGTTGGATTTAGAAGGGGATTGGCCAGAGTATTTGTGGGCTGCTGAAATTGCTCACAATAACGCCAAAAATGTCTCTACTGGTTTCTCTCCTTTCTATCTAAATTACAGTAGACATCCCAACTCGTCTAAAGTAAGTAAGGGAATATCTGTCCCGGCAGCGAAAGAAGGAATACAGAATCTAGCTGAAGTCCATCAAACTGCTGTAGCAAATGTAACCTTAGCCAAAGAAAGGTATAAAAAATATGCAGACAATAAAAGAAAAGAAGGTCCTAAGTTGCTCGTTGGGGGCAAGGTTTGGTTGAATGCCAAGAACCTTTGTTTAAAAGGGAATAGAAAATTCCAACCAAGATTTGTAGGTCCTTATCCCATTGAAAGGATAATAAACCCTGTGACTTACTGCTTAACCTTACCAAAAGAAATGAAGAGTCACCCAGTATTTCATGTTTCTCTGCTAAAAAGGTCCTCCCACAACGTAAGACTTAACCTTCCTCCTAATCCTGTGCAATTAGATTCAGGAGAAGAATTTGAAGTTAAAAGAATTACAGATTCTAAGAAGTCTAAAGGAATACTTTATTATTTGGTGGACTGGAAGGGTTACGGTCCAGAGGATCGGTCTTGGGAGAAGAGTTCAGATGTTGACGCTCCTCGTTAGGTGCGAGCCTTGCATCAAAAATGTCCTATGAAGCCAAGATTGGAAGGACCTCCTTTGCGAGGGGGTACTGTCAGGACTCTACACAAACATGATCTCGCTCTTTGTTCTTTCAGTACAAGAACCCTTCTGGTTATGAAAAGATTCATTAAAACGCTGGCTTGGAGCGAGGCTTGGAAAAACAAGAATTCCAAGATGGCAGACGCTTCACCTGAATCAGCGTTCTAGTCTTGCAACACAATCTTTGGAATTCCATGTGAGGCGCTAAACATAGAACGTTGGCGCACTTCACCTGGATTCTTGGCCCGTTCGGTTGTGCTCAAACCCTTGTCCGCAGCAAGTTAGTCAGGTTTTCCCTCTATCAAGTGTTTGGGTTCTAGTACCTGTATTTCCAGCGTTTCCAGAGTCCTATTGAGGGTATTTCCCTTTTCCTCTGATTTCTCTGTGCGTTTATAGCTGTGCGACGGACTTTCCTTTCCCCCTGGAGTCCCGTTCTCTCAGGGTTCATGCGCAGTTCCCGAGTCGAGTAAATTCGATTCTACATCTCCGTAGTTCTCTTCGGACATTCACTCCCTCCCGAGAGTGTCTTTGTGGAGCACATGCGCAATAGTAATTTCCTTGCTAACCGCTACGCTGCCATTAAAAACTGGCTTCTCGACTCGAGAACAACTCGGCGAGAAAGTTTCCCAGTGAGATGACGAACAGACGCAGCAACTACTAGCAAGTCCCTGAAGCTAAGTGATTCAATCTGTCAAAAGTTAGAATTGTACAAGGCTAATCTTTAATCCTATCTTCCTGAGAATATATTGAAATAACCAGCACCAGCAAGAGACAGGAAAGGATATATTTTCTAATAATTAAAAGAAGAGTATGAGGTATGTTAATGCATGTTTTGAAATTAAAAAGAAAGATGCGAGGTATCTAATATTTAAATAAAAAATTACGTTTATGTTTCTTCTGACGGGAAGGAAAACTATTCTCAGAATTCCTCTACTGATAGTGAATAGAAGAGAGGCTCAAGCTGAAGGTCAAATTGGTGGGTAGAGCATTGAATGAGCATTGAGTGTAACATTCTGTAATCAAGCAAAAGAACATCTCTAGGGAACTAAGGTCTAAAATTGTATTTGTGTTTAGCCTCCAGATTTTTTCCATCTGAAGTAAGAAGTGTTAATACAGATTGAAACCGAAGCAGACGTCAGCAGCAGTCTCTTCTCTCTTTTATTATTTTATCCACTTCCCCTACCCCCACATAGGAGTTAGCGAGCGCAATATACAATACAGGTGCATTGGTTGCTCCTTGGAGGTGGTTTCGGGAAAAGGACATCTCTGTTCCTGCGCAAGATAGCAAAGTGGCCTTGACATTTTCGTTGCATTATGGGGCATGTATTTATTCCATACTAACATGAATAAAAGTGACAGAATTTAGTGAAAACTAGTGCGCGCGCCTCGCGCTAAAAGTGGGAGGGTTGAGGGGAGTGAGGCTGACAGCACACAAAGCGTTTCTCCTGCGGAAGCGAGCCAGGGGCACCATGTGTTTGTAAGTTAATTACAAACATATGGTGTCAAGCTCGCTCACGCAAAGGAATCGCCAAACGTGCAGGCGTTGCCATTGAAGGCAATTGAACGCGTGCACGTTTTTGAGACAAAAACAGAAGCAATAGCTTAAGGTCTTTTTCCTATTCAGCGCATGCGCGCTGCGTAGGCGAGAACAAAAAAGGGCACTCAAAAAATCTAGCAGTGGGCTTTGTTCTTATTTAACCGATTTAATGGTGCAGACTGGACATTTACACCCTCACCAGCAGTGTGGAGGACGTGAACATCATGTTGATTCGATTGGTGAGACAGGCAATCGGCCATAGGCCGAAGAGACTGTGCCCAAAAGCAGCTTGTGGGCCAGTTCTTTATTGATAGAATAATAAACCCAAACTTCCTGTTCCAACTTCGCTGCGGGCGCACACTTTGTAAGTCTGTTAAAGGCCTAGGAATCAAATACGTGTGCTGAGCTGCAGCTGTAGTGGGATCCAAAGCCCACACATTCAGCGACGTCTGTGAGGGATTGTCATGGGCAGATGACAATGGTCACTCCGACTGTCCCAGCTTAAGGGTGTCTGTCTAAAAGCAGTTAAATGTGAGTTCCTGCAAGCCAGCCGCCCTGAGTTTCCAAGTGGGCGGAGGATTTGAACTGGTGTATGTTGAGCGAGAAATCTGTATACGTGGCCAGGGGTTGCCCGGAGAAATGGGGGAAGATCTGGGGGGCATGGAACAGTCACAGTGGTGAGATTTGTGCACCTCCGGCACGGCGAGCGGAATCAGAAGCGCAGGAATCCCCGTGATCCTATCAAGCAAATACTGTTTCATATAAATCTGTACAAGCGGTATTTTGACCTTTACAATGAGAAGACTTATTTCACCTGATGTTTCTTTTCTTTTTTGTTAATTTGTTAATAAAAAGAATTAGAAAAACAAAATGTGAGTTCATCCTAACGTTTGCTAACTTTGAGCTTTCAGCTTATATTTTTCATTGTCGTGTTCATTTCCAGTTTCTTCAACAATCTAGATATATAACTAATACTGTTTTGTAAATATGAATATTTTTTCTCTGTGAAGGTATATATTTACTGCCGTATTTTGTGAAATTAAAAATATATTGAGGTTACGTAGTTTTAGCCTCGCTTTGCTACAGTCTCCATTTTACGTTCAGTCGCCATTTTATGTTGCCTCACTCAGGCAGCACGGCTAACGTAAGGAAAATGGTCTTTTCTGCCACTTTCAGCTGCGCGGTGTTTTTCTTGTCGACAAGCAACCTTTGTCCTTGTGTGCAATACTGATGTCAGGGTCCGGCCGAGTTCGTAAAGCCATGTCTAGACTGATTAATCCATGTCTCTACTCCACTGTTTGGGTCCCACCATTCTTCTCTTCCTTATCTTATTTAAATGGCATTCACTATTCTCTCCGTGTGTTCTCTTGTTACAGAGCTCTCCTTTTGAAGCATTCTACACATGTTTTACCACCTGCAAACTGGATTATGGTCACCTGTGTTGATTAACCTGATGGGAGGGGAGCACAGGGGGTCTGAAAGGAGGGTGTGTTTTTAGACATCAGATACTTGTTTTCGAACTATTCCTATTCGTTAGTTTTGTGTATTTTGGGAGTTGTCATTGTAAACTTGTGTGGCAGTCTCTTGAGAACCTACCTGTTGGTACTTCTTAGACAACTGTGCTTAGCTGCAGCTAATAAAACTACTTTTCTACGCCTAACGGAGTGTCCAGTGTCTCTGTCGGTCAAGGCAGGTGAACTCGGGGATCTTAGGCGTGCCCTGCGCCGCTTGGCCCGTAAGGCCAGGTTCTCCAATTGGCGGCTCAACGTGTGGGCGACTTCAGCGGTAGTAGTTTTGCCCGAGAGTCGTGTGGAGCTTCGCAGGAAAATTCCGGAGGATTTCGCGAACCACGTGAGCGACCCCTGCATGTCGAAGTGGACCGAAGGTCTTTTGAAGCGTGGCTACTCCTTCCCGACGGCTGCTGACGACTGCTGCTCTGACTGTCGCCCTGCCTTGGCCCCTGGTGATGATTGGTATCGTGAGACGATAGACGGACATCTGTTAGCGTGAGAAAAGCATTTAGTTAAGTATTTGTGGGTAGCGCCCACTCTCTTTGTTTTGTATTTTTGTTATTCGGGTAGCGCGCTAACCGAAGCCAAGGGGTAAGTACGTTTGTGCTGTGACTACATTGTCTAAATAGATCCCTTGACGTTTGTAAGGTTAAAATGCCTGGATTTAGTAAATTTAAGAGATTTTGTTGTTGTGCTTGTTCTGCGGACTCCCGGTTGGAGGATTCGTGTCCGATTCCTCCAGTTGGAACTCCTAATTATGAGTTGTACTCAAAGCACGGTGTGGGTCCTATAGTTTTTAATGACATATGGACCCGTTACACTAAAAAAGACGGTGTTTTACAATGGCCACAACACGGGTCATTTGAAACTGAGATTTTATACAATCTGGAAGCGATTTTATTCAAGAGAAAAGCCCGGCCGGCAATGTTTGACTCTTTTCGCCTATGGCGCAAGGAAGCCAAACAGAAAGAAATTAAGCAAATGAAGAAAGATAAGAAAGAGCAGAGTGTGACGATTCTTCAGGCTGCCCAGCAATTTAAAAATGATGAAACTGATCAGATGATTCAGGTGTCGGAAAGACAACATCGTATGGCAGCGGATAGATGCTACCCTGTATTGCCTACCGTTACAAAGAGTAAAAATCCTGATGACGATTCTTTTATGTCCCATTTGCTGACATTACCTCCGCCTTACGTGGTAGGAGCCAATGCACCACCATTACAGCCTGCTACCAATGCGGCCGCTGTCCTTCCTGCACAAATACCTGTCCCTGTCATTTTGCCTCAGCCTCCTTTGCCGACAATGTCTGTACCCCAATCTCCTTTGCCTCAGCCTTCTCCATCTGTCGTTTCTTTCGCTACAGATTCTTCTTCCACTTTACAGAATACACTGTCTCCTGTCTTAGTTTCAGATTCTCCTACAGCTAGACGGCGTTTAGTTGATACTGTCGCAGGTCTGTTATCGCCTTTGCTTAGCCCTCTTTTCTTCTCTCCTGCTTCGTCTAGGAGACAATCTCGTAGTCAGTTTCCAGATTTTGAAGAACGAACTAAATTGGATTCCCTTGCTTCTAATTGGATCACGAGTCGTGTACCGTATGACACACGTGACATATTAGATACTTTTCTTCAATGGAACGCGCCCACACAGAGATACGTATTTGATGTGATGTGCAATACTTTGATTAAAGCGTGGGAAGACGTAGATCTAGACTCGCCTCCTCGGGATTTATTTGACATCCAGGATCAATTTGATAAGGGATTGATCGTGGGTCCTGCTGTGGAACGTGCTGTTCAACAACTTGTTGCTTTTAGGTCTACCGTTTTCTCTCAAAATTCTCCTGAATCTGATCTTGTGGTTCGTCGCAAGACAACACAATATCCTATGCGAGAAGTTCCTCCAATATGGAGAGATGCAGTTCCTCAAGCAGGTAATAATCCAGGTGTTCCTGCTCATTTTCAGCGCATATGGGTACATGACCCGTGGAAAAGATCGGAAGTATTGGCTCTTAAACAGTCTTTACCGGACCCTCGTAAGAATCCTGCTGGATATTATAAGGAGCTGTCCCAGACTGTTGACGCCTGTATTATGAATTTGGCTGATATTGACTTACTCATGGGGAATGTAGTCCCACAAGCTATATGGGCTAAGATTCGTAGGCAGGATCATGCGGCAGCTTTAGGTGGTGATTGGGCTGCCATTGCGGCTGCAGACGTAGGTCAAGTAGGTGGGGCTAAACCAGACGCTTTGATTACAGAATTACCTGGAAGAATCATAGATTTGATGAAGACTCTAATGCCTGCGATGCGTGTTAACTGGGATAAGTTGGCGGCATGTAAGCAAAAGACGGAGAAAGTGTCTCTGACTTCTTTACTCGTTTTGAGGAGACTTTCATCGATCATAGTGGGCAAGACATGAGCACTGAAGGGGGACAGCAATTATTCGTAGACAAATTTGTTTTTAACTTACTTCCAGAATTATCAAACAAACTGAAACAGTCGGAGAGTTCGTGGGCTGTCTCTTCCACTGCCCAGATATTGGCTACTGCTCAATATTATGAGAATAGGGAAAAGGAAGATAAGGAGAAAGCGGAGAAAAAGACTAAAGACTTGAAAACGAAGGTTCTTCTGCAACAGGCTTATCCACCTCGTTCTGCTCAACCTCTATTTTCCCAGCCCCCACAGTTTCAGAGGTTGTTGCAAAAGCCAGTTCCCTCTGTTCCTCGGGCTCCATTGGGCCCCAACCAGTGTGCTTACTGTAAGGAGCATGGTCACTTTAAGAACACTTGTCCGATTCTATTACATGGTGGATCGTTAGCGCCACGAGGTCGTGGTGATTCTCGATCCATGTCTAGAGGTAGAGGTCGTGGTGCTCCTCCTCAGGAACAACGTCCCTCTCCTCCTCAAACCTCTGCGAATTATTTTGACCAGCAGACTTCTCAATCTGCACAATACTACAATGATGACTATTGTTACGACAATGAGAATGTTGCTTTCCATACTAGCTAGGACAGTCAGAGACAAAGTGAGGGAGTCATATCAGTTCCAGTAGATCAGGAAGGACCTTATGTTAATGTTATGGCATTAGGTGTTACAGAACCATTTCTCTTGGATACTGGCGCTATGAGAAGTTCTATAATGCGTTCTAAACTCCCTGGGGCACCTTTGTCCGGCTTAACAAATGTTTCTGTAGGATTCTCTGGCGCCCCAGTTTCAAATCCTATTTCTTGTCCCTTGCCCATTTCCATTGGTCCATATGATTTGGAAGCTCCACTCCTTCTAACAACAGGTTGCGGAGAGAATTTGTTGGGTTTAGACCTTTTGAAACGTTTATATGCCACGTTGTATTGTTCGCCTTCTGGTGTACATCTTACATTGGGTGATAAAACGACTTCTCCAATGTATGTTTCTAAGCAACAACTGCCACCCGAGTTGCAATCTCTTCCAGCTAAACTTTGGGCTGTGGGTCCAAATGATGTTGGTTTGTTACAGATTCCACCGTATGTCATTACTATCAAAGATAATGTTAAGATGCCACGTGTTCCTCAATATAAGATCTCCAGCGATGGTGAACGAGCCTTGTTGGCCATTGTTCATGATCTGGTTCAGAAGGGTGTGGTTGAAGAGACTAGAGGAAACGTCTGCAATAGTCTTTCTTAAACGTACTGATCCTTCTCAGCCACCTGTTTATCGTTTTGTCATTGATCTTCGAGAGGTCAACAAAATTGTTGTCCCTCAATTTCCTGTTGTGCCAGATATCACGACTTTGCTTACTATGATTCCTGCTTCAGCAGTCTGGTTCTCAGTGATCGATCTTAAGAATGCTTTCTTTAGCATTCCCATTGCTGCAGAAAGTCGGGATCTTTTCGGCTTCTCTCTCGGAGGTCGAAGCTTCCGGTTCAAACGCGCACCTCAAGGCTATTGTGAGAGTCCTTCAATATACAGTCAAGCTTTGAAGTCACAACTTGATACATTTTCTTTGCCCTCAGGTGCCACTCTTATCCAGTATGTGGACGATCTATTGATTGCGGCTGATTCTGAGACTGCTTGTAAAGCAGCGACTGTATCGCTCTTACAGCATTTGTCTGATTTAAATCATAAAGTATCGTCTTCCAAGTTGCAATATTGCCGACAAGAAGTTACCTACTTAGGTCATCTCTTGTCGAAGGAGGGAAGGCGATTGACTCCAGAACGTATTCATGCAATTGCACGAATGCCTGTACCATTGTCACAGAAAGAAGTGCGTGCTTTCTTAGGTATTACCTCTTATTGTAGGCAATGGATTCCTAATTTTTCCCTTCTTGCTAAACCTTTGTTGGCACTTACACTTAAAGATATGCCTCAGCCTTTGCCTTGGACTGATGAATGCCAAAAGAGTTTTACAGACTTACGTACTGCTTTGTGTTCTGCTCCTGTGCTAGGTACTCCAGATTACAGTAAACCTTTCACACTATATGTGCATGAAAGGGAAGGTTGCGCATTATCAGTCTTAACGCAACGATTTGGTGACAAACAAAGGCCGTGTGCCTATTTTTCTGCAACATTAGATCCAGTAGCGAAGGCATTACCTAGTTGCCTTAGAGCAACAGCAGCAGCGGCCATTTCTATTCGTCAGTCTGCTGGACTAGTGTTAGATCATACTCTTAATGTGATGGTTCCACATGCAGTGGATACTCTTCTGAATAGAACAAAAACTCAGCATTTAACGAGTGCTCGTTTGTCTGGATATGAGTTGACGCTTCTAGCTAGTCATATACATATAAGAAGGTGTAATGTCTTGAACCCAGCCACATTGTTGCCTGTTCTGGATGTTAATAATGTACAAGATCAGCATGATTGTTTTCTTCGCACTGAAGAAGAAACGAAGGGTCGGATAGACCTTAAGGATACACCGCTTGTGGATCCAGATGGTACCCTATGGGTGGATGGGTCATGTTTCAAGCTCCCTAATGGCGAAACAACGGCTGCTTATGCAGTCACGACGTTGTACACAGTGGTAGAAACTGCACGTATTTTGCATAACTCAGCGCAAGCTGCAGAACTGATTGCGTTGACAAGAGCATGTGTGTTGGCGAAAGGGAAAAGAGTGACTGTCTACTGACAGTCAATATGCGTTCGGCGTTGCCCATAGTTTTGGTCGTCTGTGGAGGGAAAGAGGATTCTTCACCTCCCACGGCACTAAAATACAGCATGGTCAATTGGTAACGGATCTTCTTGATTCACTTGCCTTGCCTATTCAGATAGCGATTGTAAAGTGCAGTGCGCACAAGAAGATTACTGATGACGTGGGTAGAGGGAATGCATTTGCAGACGAGGTGGCGAAGGGAACAGCGAGGAATGTTGAAAGTCGCATGTATGTTGCAGGGCCTGCTAGATGGGTTGCAGAAGCTGGTATGTGTGAAAACACAGTGGAAAGTGTGAAAGCAATTCAGAAGGAGGCTACTGAGAAAGAATTGAGTACGTGGAAAGAAAGTACGGGAATGTTGGATGATACGGGTTGTTGGACGGAATTGTCAGAGTATCAGCGATGGTTGCTACCTAATGCGTATGTACTGCCGGTAGTTACTATGGCTCATGGACCAGCTCATATTAATGCTCGTGGTATATGCAAACTTTTAGCTCCAGTATGGCAGAATGAGGGTATTCCAAAATGTGCAGAAAATGTGGTGAAACACTGCATTGTTTGTTTGATGCACAATCCAGGAAAAGGAACTCCAACTCCAACAGGTCACTTTGCACCCCCTACATACCCATTTGAAGTACTGCAGATAGATTACATCCATATGGAGCGTTCCAATAATCTCAAGTACGTCCTGGTGGTGGTTTGTGCCTTTTCCAGATGGATAGAGGCGTACCCCCTAAAGGACAATACTGCTTTGTCCACTGCTAAAATACTCTTGAAAGAATTCTTCCCGAGGTTTGGTTTACTGCGCATTGTCTGGAGTGACAATGGAAGTGAATTTGTAGGTCAAATTATGCAAAAGGTGTGTATAGGTTTAGGCATCAAACAAAAATTCCATGCAGCAAACCATCCTCAGTCAGCGGGTCTGGTAGAGGGTTACAATGGTACTCTCAAACTTAAGCTAGCAAAGATTCAGGCCAGCACAGGCCTTTCTTGGCCTGATGCATTACCTTTAGCACTCCTTTCTACTAGAATGACTGTTCATTCTCGTTTGGGGCTTAGCCCATAGGAGATTGTGTTTGGACGTCCAGCTAATGTCTGGGGACTCCCCAGACCCAAGGAGTATTCAGATATCCCCTATCCACTGTTGATTGACTATTTGCATGATCTCACCACTAAATTGCATGTCATTCGTCAACAGGTTCAAAACGCTTTACCAGAGGCCTCTTCAGATCCCGGACACACCATCCAGCCTGGAGATTGGGTGTGTCTGAAGAACTTCCAGAGGAAAAAGAATTTGGAACCTCGCTGGGGGCCTCCAAGAAAAGTCCTGCTTACAACTCGTACGGCTGTCAAGGTCCTGGGAAAAAGACATTGGATTCATGGTGTGCACTGTAAAAGGGTACCATTGCCTTTGCCTTATGACCAGTGGGTCCGAGAAGGCGTTGGTGATAGTGAGTGCGAAAAGGTACCCAAGTTTATTCCATTTAGCAGTGCACACCTGGATTGGACTAGTTCAGAGAAAGAGGACGATGATGTTTTGCAGGAAGCTGTACCTTCTCATCTGAGACTTAATACAACAGATCCCGAACATTTGTTCCAGGACCAAACAACACCCGGAAAGAGACAATACAATTTAAGAAAAAGATCCTCTGAAGACAATTAATTCTAACTTTCCTTTTCTTTACATTCTGCTAATAAAGAAAAGTTTTTCCTTCCCTTATCCATCAAGTTGCAGGGTCGCGGTAGGAGTCTTGAGCTGTGACCTGAATAGTGACTAGGTCAACAGGACTTGCAGTGTCATAGGATGGCTAACAATCACAGCCAAGTGATCTAGGAAGATTATCGTGAGCAACGCTTTTAGAGTAATGGATAGTACAGCGAAAGGAAGTGATGCGAAAATATTGAAGAGAGCTCATTATAAGAAGTTATTATTTGGTCGATGTGGCGTAGCATTGTGTGTTTTAGTAGGTCTGAGTAGTTTATTAGCATGCATTGGATGGCTTATTCATGTTCTACAGTTAGTACCTGTTCCTATTTCTGCCCCTTTGACTCCATCTACTACTGTTTTACCCCATAAATTTTACTCACTCCCAGATCACGAGCAAATGAGAAGAATGGAATATCTTAACAATTCGTTCATTCAACTGTTACACCAGCATCAATTGATTGTAAATATTACTGATTGTTGGGTATGTGGCCTCATACCACATAATACACAAAGAGGAATGCCGTATCTAGTTCTCCCTTTTTCATACGAAGGTTCTGCTTGGGCTTATCTGGCCATGTTTTCCAATACATACCAGAATCTACTCAGATATCCTTCTGGTGGATCCTATAATGGTGGAGTGGATTTCAGTCACAGTTCGTTGATAAAGGGCATTGTAACTATGGCAAAGATTGCTGACATCATCAAGATTCCCAAAGATGAAAAGAGAGCGTATGATGGGTGGAATATAACTCGTTATACTCTTAGTCTCACTGACAAGCTTAAACAGCGGAATTCTGCACCTATTTGGGTACTACCCCAGAAAGGTCATTTATGCTTACAAATAAATGGCCAGAATACGAAAACCAAGCAAGAGAGGAGCAACTGTTCCCACACTTATGTCTATACTCCTTCTACTCCCGTACCGTTAGTGGCATCACAAGGTACATATTTTATCTGTTACGATAAAGCTTATACATGGCTTCCCACACACTTTTCGGGAACATGTTATATAGCCTTTCTCCTCCCTCCTACATATACTGCTCCTGCTGATTATCACAAGAAGAGAGTTACTAGAGGAGTAGTAGATTAAGAAGACACAGCAGGGCAAGAAGGAGGGGATTTTCTGAAAGGATTCCTTCCCTTTTGGGGTCCGATGGCCAATAGTAAAAATATCAGACAGTTGGTCCGTGTGGTTGATGCCACAATTAATGTCACTTCTGGAGCATTAAAGAATTTAACTGCTGAGCTTCAGGCGGACCGACTTATGACTTTGCAGAACAGGATGGTGTTAGACATAGTGCTTGCAGACAAAGGAGGAGTTTGCAAATTGATTGGGTCTAGTTGCTGTATTTACATTCCTGATAACGCCCCTACGGTATACCAAGCCATCTCTAAGCTACATGTCATCTCTGAATCCATACACCAAGATACTGGAGATTGGTCTGTGATGGGATGGTTTTGGGGACTACTGTCCACTTGGGGATGGAAAGTACTAACTTTCCTTGGAATGATTCTAGCACTCGTCTTTTCTTGCTGTCTCTGTCTTCAGTGTGGTCCAGCTGTTTGTGGACTTTGTGCCACGATCTGTGTTTCTAAACCAGTAACACAACAGACTGAACATATTAAGATGATGGTGCAACAGCATCTTAGTGACCTCATGACCATTGACATCGACTCAGATTGACATGGGTTCCTTTTGCTTTGCCTGAGTATGGCAAAAGGAGGGTCTGAGGTTACGTAGTTTTAGCCTCGCTTTGCTACAGTCTCCATTTTACGTTCAGTCGCCATTTTATGTTGCCTCACTCAGGCAGCACGGCTAACGTAAGGAAAATGGTCTTTTCTGCCACTTTCAGCTGCGCGGTGTTTTTCTTGTCGACAAGCAACCTTTGTCCTTGTGTGCAATACTGATGTCAGGGTCCGGCCGAGTTCGTAAAGCCATGTCTAGACTGATTAATCCATGTCTCTACTCCACTGTTTGGGTCCCACCATTCTTCTCTTCCTTATCTTATTTAACTGGCCTTCACTATTCTCTCCGTGTGTTCTCTTGTTACATAGCTCTCCTTTTGAAGCATTCTACACATGTTTTACCACCTGCAAACTGGATTATGGTCACCTGTGTTGATTAACCTGATGGGAGGGGAGCACACGGGGTCTGAAAGGAGGGTGTGTTTTTAGACATCTGATACTTGTTTTCGAACTATTCCTATTCGTTAGTTTTGTGTATTTTGGGAGTTGTCATTGTAAACTTGTGTTGTATAATAGACTGTGCGCCACAGATTGAAGTGGCAGTCTCTTGAGAACCTACCTGTTGGTACTTCTTAGACAACTGTGCTTAGCTGCAGCTAATAAAACTACTTTTCTACGCCTAACGGAGTGTCCAGTGTCTCTGTCGGTCAAGACAGGTGAACTCGGGGATCTTAGGCGTGCCCTGCGCCGCTTGGCCCGTAAGGCCAGGTTCTCCAATATATGTACTGCTAATCAATTAACCAAAGTGCAAACTTTTACTGACAGGAAGATACCTCTATAAGATCCTTTGGGGATAGCATAAGATGAGTTATCTCAACGATATTTGCCCATGCCTCCCCCGTCCATAACATTTCCCCAGGTGCAGTTTAAAATAAATGTATTTTGTAATTGTTTTTATTTAAAAAAAACTGTCCGGGGGTGTGGCCACAGAGCGGATGGGGGAAGACGTGTGAGCTCGGAGCTCCGTGCTGCCCGAGCAAAATCCTGATGAAGGAGGCTGAAACGAGCCCCTGAGAAGCTGTGCGGGTGTCACTGAGGGCCGGGAACTGCAGTGGCCACGGCAGGGCGCACGGACGTCGTAGACAGGTGAATGCCCGAGATGATCTGCCCGCAGGACGGAGGGGCAAGATGGCTGCCATGACTGCGCAGTAAAAAGAAAGGAGCCGGGAGACGACTGTGCGGCTGACGCGAGGACACCAGAGGACGTTGGGACCCACATGGCGGCGATAATATTGGCACCGTTGCCACTGAGCCGATAACTGGAACTACGCGGACCGGGGAGGACGCGAGCGGGGGGCGCTCGTGGTTGCAGAAAACGATGGGAGCCTTGCAGCGCTGTTTAGCCCCGGCCCGAGCGGCTGGCTGAAAGGGAGAGCCGCCATCTTAGGTGCTGGGAGCGGCGGAGACGTAGAGGAGGCGGTGCACAGCGGAAGGCATCGCTGGAGGAACTGTGACGGGTTGGCGACCAGTGGCTGCAGGCTGGCAGTGAGTACTGGTGCAGCACTGGGAGACTGTGGGGCTTGCTGAGACGATCAGAGCTCCTCATATGAACCACACAATATTGCGCAGGGAGACAAGTGGTGGCAGGACAGCCCGATGAACAGTGGCTTCCCTGCGTTGAGCTTCGGTGAGGCTGGTGGCTGTAGTCTGGCGCAGAGGACTAGGCAGAAAGGTTGGCCCTGACTGAGCTGATAAAGACAGGCTCCCGGCGTGCATCCCAACAGCAGCAAAATGGAGAAGAGCCTCGGGGGCGCAGAGAGATGTTGCGGCTTGGGGGGGTGAAGCCTAAGAGTGAAAACTTTTTTTTAAAAAGCACCCAGCTGACTAATGGCGGACATATAGTGCAGGTATAATGCGCCAGGAGATGCAGCGAAGGAGCTCTGGAGTGCAAAAAGACAGCCATGTTGAGGAAGTGCCAAAAGAAGGGCGAGGACTGAACAAGAAGAGCAGTGCACGCCCAGATAGCGGCGAGCCCTCCCTGTGGGAATCCCTGGAGCAAACTGCGATAGCTGAATGGACACTTGGATCGTCTCCTCAGCACCAAGGTGCACGCTCCTTGTGCCCACGGGCGGTAAGGATTCCCAGGGGCTCGCTGATGAGTAGCTGGCCGGTGTCAGAGGCTGGAAGGTGCTGTCTGCGGAGCATAGTAGGGCCCCAGCTGAGGGTGATTAAGACGGTGGAGAGAAGCGAGGTGCCCGCCTGTGAGGGGTGAGTAGAAAATTGGGACAGGGGACAGTCTTAATGTGGATAGGAGCACAAAGCTCTTGCTGGTGGAACGTGCACATCACCAGACACTGGAAGGAGACAGGACTTGATGCTAGAACTTGCACTGCAGACAGTAATGGGGAAACGAAGAGGAAACAGGTGGGGGCGCCCCCCGAGCAAGAAGATGATACGGGAGTGCTGGACAAGCAGGAAGAACACCCGCAGCAACCAGAAAGGATGCTACAGCAACAGGTGGATCAGATACTCAAAGCCATTACTGCCACCAGGGAGGCGCTGCAACTGGACATTGCGCATGTGGCGCAAGGATTGGGATTGCTCCGAGCTGACCATGCTAAATTAGTTGATAGGGTGAAACATACAGAGGTGACCCTGGAGACCTTTGAGCCAGCCCGAACGGCAATGGTAGCCCAAATGACGGCTGTCCAGCGCAGATTGCAGGTGCTCGGGCGGAGGGCGGAGGATGTTGAAGGGAGGAACAGAAGGAATGATATTCGCGCAGTTGGATTGCCGGAAGGAGTGGAAGAAACCAGTATGGTGGAGTACTTGGAAGCCTGGCTGAGAGCGGAAGTGGCGCCTGAATGCCTCTCATCGTTCTATACTCTGGAACGAGCACATAGAGTCCCAGCACGGCTACTAGCCTCAGGAAGACCACCTAGACCAGTAGTGGCTAGACTGCTTCACTATAAAGACAGGGATCTCTTGCTGAACAGGGCTCGTACTGCAGGCCCATACAAGGTGTGGAATGGGAAAGTGATGATGTTTCCGGACTACACACTCGAAGTACAGGGCAAACGACCATCGTTCCTGGAAGTCAAAAAGGCACTCGGGAACAAAGCCCTTCAATATTCCCTAATGTTTCCGGCACGGCTAAAGATAGCACTGGATGGTAAGATGTACTTCCACGACAGCCCTGAGGAAGCTTGGGACTGGCTGGAACTGTACAGAGCAGGAGCCGGATAGGCAGAGCGTGGCAGGGGTACACCAGAGGAGGGACCAAGACCGCGAAGATCACGGCGCATCTACAACACCGCGCTGAGACATCAAAACCCACTGAAACACAGACAGGGAAAGACCGCTCGGCTGCTTTACAGGCTGTTGCAGCCATTTCGCAAGAGACAGGAACGGTGGCAGAGGGAGCGTCAAACTCTGAGAAGGGCTTGGCGGGATCAGGCGCTGAGGAATCGGACACAGGAAGTGTCCCTTTGTCACATGTGACAGCTGGGACGGCAGACGAGATGGTGGATGCATAGTGCCAGGACTTGACTTTGGGGGCTGCTGAGCTGGGGAGGGCTCTGGTTCCGGTCTTGGGGCATCTCCTCGGGGTTCGAATGATGCCCGAGTGATGGTGGTAAAAGGAGTCAGTAAGGCCCAGTGAATTAGTAATGTGGTAATCCCGCCAAATTGCCGCCCCACATGGGGCCGACTAGCTTTCTCGGGGACACAGCGCAGGCT
Source organism: Lissotriton helveticus (assembly GCF_964261635.1). NCBI lineage: Eukaryota > Metazoa > Chordata > Amphibia > Caudata > Salamandridae > Lissotriton > Lissotriton helveticus. The sequence goes on from NC_136059.1 coordinate 685,202,213, forward strand.
GATGAAGGTATAGGAAGTCAACCTTCTGAGGCTCTGAGTCCATCCCCCATAAAATTGAGTGAGTGGGTTCCTTGGGTTTTTACGACAGGAACAGTTTGAGTGGTAGTTTGGATGGGTACTAATGTCGTAGCACCTGCCCTGGGGGAGGATAGTTGGGGAGGGTTTTGAGGGTTGGTTGGGGTAGGTAAATCCACTGGTGTGTTTCAATGTGTGGGGCAATGTTCTACGAGGAATTGGTTTCCACATGGGTTCGCTACTTGATTTGAAATGTATTACCTGGAATGTATGGGGGCTCCATACGATGCTCAGACGCCACAAAGTACATGCTTATTTGATACGACGGGGGACCCACATAGCCTTCCTACAAGAGGCGCATATTAATAAATCTGAAGGGCTAGCACTGAAACGTAGATGGAAGGGGCAATTATTTTACACTACTTATTCGGCATTTGCTAGGGGAGTGCTAATATGGGTTGGAGCGGGAGTTCTGCTCCAGCCAACCCAACAATTGATTGACCCAGAGGGGAGGTTTGTGGTAGTGACCGGCCGCCTCAATGGTGCCGATGTGACACTGGGTAGTATATATGCCCCTAACGTGGATCAGGTTTCATTTTTTGGACACTTATCAGGGAGGATAGCACCATATTTGACTGGCTCGACATTGATGGGAGGAGACTTTAATTCCATTGCGGATGTGGAGATAGACAGGTCCCACCCCCGCTCCCGGATTCACCGATCCATAGACTCTCTAAGGCTAGACGAGGGTGGCAGAATGACTGATGATTAGTGGACACCTGGCAGGAGCATCATTTGGAAGAGCGAGACTATTCTTACTACTTCGATATCCATGATTTGCACGTGCGGCTTGATGCAGTATTATGCACGCCGGATGTGCATGCCAAAGTCAGTCATAGCGAATATCTAGCTAGGACAATATCGGACCATAATCCGCTACTAGTGCAGATTCGATGGGTCCAAGAGAGGGCTGTGATAACGACCTGGCGATTGAGGCCAGAGGCCCTAGACTATCCAGTTTTTTGCACAGATCTTGGAACGGGTATCACCCAATATTTTGCTGAGAATTAGGGCACGGCGACATCGGTGGTGGTTGAGTGGGACACCTTCAAGGCAGTAGTTAGTGGATTATGTATTGCCAGGATGGTGGGAGTGCAGAAAACGCTATTGAACGATATAGAGGTGGCAGAGCATTGGTTACGCAAAGCTGAGAGGGTCCGTCCAGAAGATAACAGCATACAAGGGGAGATTATGGAGGCTAGAGAAGCAGTGGCGGTTCAGGTGGAAAGGCTGCGCTCATTTGACTAAAAGTCGTATCAGGCAAAGGTCCATGCAGAGGGAGGTAAGTCAGGCACGCAGTTAGCTAATCCGCATGCCCAGGGCATGCCTATATTGGGATTAACGGTGCCGACAGGGCACTTGGTGTATACGCAGCAAGGGATAAATGGCCTTTTTTTAGATTATTATACTGCACTTTACCGTAGCACACTACGAGAGGATGGGGACGCTGTAGAGGAGTTTCTATCTGAATTAATATTCCTAAATTTTAGCAGGAACAAGAAGATATGTTGGGGCAGGCGATCACGCTCAGAGAAATTAGGGGTGCGATTAAGAACATGGCGCGTAACAAAACGCCAGGGGTGGATGGTCTGCCCATAGAATTCTATTCTGTGTATGTCAATTGCTTAGCGCCACAACTATTAGCGATGTATCAGGAAGCATAGAAAGAAGGGAGGCTACCGGCAACTACTCGTGAGGCTATTATCATGCCATTATTGAAGCCCGGGAGAGAACCAAACGATCTGTCGGCATATCGCCCACTATCAATGTTGACCACTGACTACAAAATACTGAGTAGAATTCTGGCGACCAGACTCCCCCCATACATGACACAGCTGGTCCACTCGGACCAAGCGGGCTTCATTCCTACGTGAAACACGGCTGTAAATGTGAGGCGACTGCTCCGTATTTTGGAGGGGAACCACAGCTCGACTGCTGAGGCTGTGGTCCTCTCAGTAGATATTGAAAAGGCTTTTGACAGCTTAGAGTGGCCGTTTTTATTTCAGGTTATGCAAGTCATGGGCCTGGGAGAGGGTTTCGTGAAGTGGACTTGGATCCTTTATCACACAGCGACAGCCAGAGTGTGGACGGGGGCGATGGTGTCACTACCTTGTTTAGTGGAGCGGGGAGAAATGTTAAGGGTGTAATTTGTCTCGGCTGTTGTTCGCACTAGCGATCCAGCTACTAGCGGCGTGCGCCAGAACAGGGAACTATTATACTGGCCTGGACCTGAGAGGAGACATGCAGCATGTCTCGCTTTATGCAGATGATTTATTCATGTATCTGGCTAACACCGCAAAATCCTTGACAGGGGCGACGACGCTGCTACGTGGGTTTGGCGAGGTGTCAGGGTTTCAGGTGAATTGGGCAAAAACTTGCCTGTTCCCTGTGAGGCAGACGAAGTTAACCAGGTGGGCAGCAAGCGAGAGCATGGTACGGTTCCAGCTAGCTAGGAGATCTAACTGCAAGCAGGCATTAGAGGCTGCCCAAGCATGGGAAGCTTTGGTGGCACTGATGCAGATACCTGTGCCAGAGTCGGATGGGGAGTCATTGGAGACGCCAGCGGGGATGCCGTGAATAGGGGGACAATATTGGGGTACCTCACCATTCCAGGAGACACTGTAGCGGAATTAGGAAAGACGTCTATTCGGATAGTCAACCCAGTAGGAGAGGGAACTGTATGCTCTTGGCCAACTTACATACTGCATGACTTTAGCAGGTCGGTAATGTCGAACACACCGGTGGAGAGGGTTAGGGAGGGTCACAGGGGAGGGCATGTTTCACAATTGGATGGGTGCCTTGACTGAACGAACTGATGGCACATTGACTCACAAAGGGAGCATATCTGACTAAAGCTGTAAATCGGACACCGCGAATCATAAGGGGATATGTATGCCGGGGAAATGGTGGACATTGGAATTGAGTTTTGTCTGTATACCATAGCCAAAGGAGTGCGAAATTAAGAAATCAAGAATTGTACCAATGTACTGTTGTGAGACCAAAGTAAGTTGTTTGTTGGGTGAAAATCAATAAAACATATTTAAAAAGAAAAAAGAACTGTCCCACCTTCTCCAATTGTTCCAGCTTCTGGCATAACTACTTGTGGTTATCCCAGTTGGAGTAAACCATGATGTGTTCCTTTTATTCATTATTTGAGTATTAAGCTCATACCCTATTTAGAGGTCTGTCAAACATAATCACTTTTAGCACTTTTAGTGATAATTTTGTGCCAATGCTCCTTAAAAATGCCCTTTTGGCACTAATGTGCCTTCATTTATGAGGAGCAAAGTTCCAAAGCTTCCACTAAGCTGATCTTCTGATTTGACAAATGTTAAAAATGCAGTTTTCTACTCAGCCCATGGCACTTAGGTTGAGAAGGGGCTATAAAGTTCTGATGGTGAGTGGGAGCCTCAGGCCTTAATGTAAGCAGAATGCCTGAGGAGCTTAGTGTAAACAAAAGCCTCAGGGAAACATATGGTAAACCTGATTCCAATGACTGAGTGGCAGAAGGATATTTCAGATCAGATTAAGCCAGTCCTATAAAGTCTAAAGGTGAATTTAGCTATTAGGGGACAGGAGGATGAGAAAGATTGCAAGGTCACCCAAGAGTGAGCAGATCTGAGACTAAGCAAGAGTCTCAGGAGACCTAAGACTGATAATGAGCTAAAGGTTCCTGAGGGTCACTAGGTATTCAATCAAACAATCAAGATTTATAGAGTGCGGCTGCTTCACCCGTGAGGGTCTCGAGGTGTTGGTATTTTAGGGCCCAACTGATGCATTGGTACCCCAATTGAACCACATTTCTATTGATCAATAATTTTACCTTAGTGGCAGCTGACAGCACGTTTTGGTCAGAAGCAATGTATGCAGAGTGCAATAAATAGGGGTTCTTGGTTTGTGTTGAACTGCTTGACTGTCAGGCACACCAATTTTCCCCTCTTAGCTACTCTTTTTTGGGAACATGATGCTCTGTGGACCTACAGACCACATGGAAGTGAGGATCCCTGCGGTTGAACAGGAGCTTCAGGACCCGATGGCAGACAGAGCATTCAGGGATCTGAGGGTAAGTACTAGAAAGGGACCTAACGATGAGCAGCAGGTTTTGGGACCTAAGTGTTAGAAAGAAATGTACATCCCTGAAGAAGAGTGTCAGAAGATCTGTGGGTTAGGTGCATGGGAATCATTTTGTTTCCAGTCCTGACCAAAGTAACTAGCTTCACACGCTTCAAAACCCTTTAATATTACAAAGTTTTCCAACATTAGTGCCACGATCCTAACAATGTATTGAGAAGCATTGCATTCTATGAACCTGTTCCACCTTTTTAATGCCCGGCCCTATTTGGAGTCCAAATCCAGCTCTGGTCACTGGTCATATCCAATCCTTGGCACAAGCTAAAAAAGTCCTTCTGGTGTTAGCAGTACATTGATGTAAGAGAAAGCAGTTAGTGGCATCCAGCACTGGCTGCTTTCACTTTGGTGTTCGGGTGGGTGGGAGGTGAGACGGACATATGTCAGCCCACTAAGGATTGGTCATGACAGGAGAGGTACATTGCAAAGGGGACAACGTCCTCTTTCCAGTAGCTCTCCCTAGTGGTTCCCTGCTTAGTGATCACCATAGGAGGGCAATCACCAAACAGGAATCTACCCACTTGGCACCATGGGTGGGAGGGATGTGCGGGTGCGTTGAACATGCCACTCAGGCTCGAACTTGCATTCTGCCACATGGAAAGAGTGACTTGGGAATTTCCCTCAGCCTGCAACTTCATGGGGGCAGGAAGCCAGTAAATATATTTTTTTAATTATCGGGTGTTAATGGATCACCCAACCACTGGGCCTGACCCAACCCCTAAATGGCCAACATAATAATAATAATAATAATAATAATAATAATAATAATAATAATAAACTTTATTGTTCAGTTAATTAAAACCATAACAATTTACTAGATAAAAACACATCCATTTTATAAAGAAAATGTTTTGTTTTGTTTTATAAAATTACGTTAAAATTAACAATAAAACATCTATTATAAGGCAAAAAGTAAAACTCAAAGATTTCCGACCAATATTTACATCATTGTGCAATAGTTCATATCGTTAGCGTTACATATCTTCATGGTGTTTAATGCGTTTCTCAAATGCCTGCAAGAACTTCACCAGCTTACAATGTAACCGAGGAGCAGTTATGTCCAGGCATCCAATAATAGCAGATCTACATGTTCGCAACTTCTTAATCTGAAAACTACTCTTTAAATAATATGACCGTTCCTTAGACAGCGTCTTACAATGGCAAATTATATGTATAAGATCTTCTTTGGAGCTGCCACACAAACGACATGAGACAGCTACCTGCCGTTTCCAGGCTGGTTCATCAGCTAATGTTGGAAAGTTACCAAATCTCAATGACATCAGCTTTCTTTTAATAAAAATGGAGTAAGTTGTTTCCAAATACAGTGCCGGTGTCAGTGTCTTATAGCCATTTATTACAGTCCAAGAGTGCGAACGATGAGAAAAAAATTCTTTATCCAAAACAAGTGAATGAAGTTTAGCTGCTTTATTTAAAATCTGTTTTAATAAAGTAAATGATAAATTTGTATCCCATAAAGTTTTTGAGCTTGTGGCCTCCAAAGCATACATAAGGAATTGATTGGCTTTGGATTTTTTGGGGGATTGAAGTTCTTGCCATAAATAGGTATTGAGATTGTTATTAACTGCTTTTTGCTTTATTTGATACCACATCTTAATGTATGAGTATAGTCTGCCCAGGGCTTCATTTTTTAATCCAAATTCGAGTCGCATTTGCGCTGGTGATGCCATACTGGGTAATCGTAGAACCTTTTTATAAATTTTGGTTGTTAAACTATTCAATAGGTCCGCATCCGTTCCGTGCATTGCCACACTTGCATAGGTCAGGGTTGGGAGAACTTTGTTGGCCATCACAGTTAATAAGGGTTTGAGTGATGGACCTTCCAGTTTTTTTGACAACGTACTTAAACCAAATATCAAGGCTCCCGCTCTTTGAGTCAAATATTTCTTCTGTTCTTTTAAATTAAGCTTATCATCAAGGTAGAAGCCCAGGTATTTGTATGCTGAAACTTTCTCTAATGGTTTTCCTTTTAACCAAATAGCGTGATGTGCTCCGCGGTGATTGGTTATCAGCATAGTTTTTGTTTTTGCGATGTTTAAGGCCAGTTTATCTGCCAGCAAGTAAACCGAAAGTTCGTTTACTAGTCTGGTTAGACCCACCTTCGTTAAACTCATAAGCACTATGTCATCGGCATAGGCCAGATGGTTGAGCTGTAAATCACCTAGTTTCGGCGGATGAGCATTGCAACTATTCAATAGCCCCGATAGATCCGAGATGAAGAGATTAAATAAATGAGGCGCGAGAACACCTCCCTGTTTGAGACCTATCGTTGTAGGGACTTTTCTCGATATCCGGGTGCCATCACCTATTTTCACTTGCGACCATGTATCCGAATAAAATAGGAGCAAACCCCTTAAAATACTTTCCGGAATGGCCCATGCTCTCAATTTCATCCACAATAAATTACGATCGACACTGTCAAACGCCGCCTGAAGATCGACGTAACACATGTTTAGTTCCTGCTTTTTACTCATACACTTCTCCGCAATCATGGTGATAGATAGGATGTTGGCAATAGTTCCAATCCCCTTCCTGAACCCCGTTTGATTAATGGGGATCAGCTCTTTTTCATTCGACCAGGTAACCAGATCGTTTAGAAGTAGTGTTGCAAAATATTTTGCCTCAACATCCTGCAACGCTATTAGACGATAGTTGTTCGGTTTGGATCTTTCACCACCTTTATAAATTGGCATGAATATTGATCCTTGCCAGCTTTCTGGGACTTGGTTTAAATTTTGGACATCTGAGTATAGTTCGGCCAGGCAAGGCCCCCAAAATTCCGGTGAATATTTGTAAACAGCTTGTGGAATGCCATTCGGGCCTGGCACCCCATTTGATTTTGCTCTTTTAATAATTTTAATTATCTCTTCCGCTGTGTATAGATTGGTCTGAAAGTCTGTACTCAGTTCATTACCGTTTTTATTAGTTCTCGATTGGCTCACTTGATATTCTGCGGGGCATATTGGTTTTGGACTTTTTGGACAAAGTTCACTACAGTAGCTTTTCAACGTGGTGTCCGTAAATTTTGAAGCAAGGAACGATGCCCACTCTGATTCCTGCACATTTGAAGTTAAGACGTTACGGGGTCTTGTTAATTGATTTATAGTTTGTCAAAATGTATTTGTGTTCTGTAATTTTGAACTATAAATTATTTTTGACCAAAAACTATCATTTGTTGACCTTTTAAGTTTCCAGATCATATTTTTATATTCCTTTCGCTGAGCACGGAAGCTGGCCCATTGGTTTGTAACATGGTCTGCCGACTTTAACTTCTTTTGGGCTTTTCGAAGTTGTTTTCTCAGATCTTGCAGCTCTTTCGGGAGCTTACTCCATGGACCTTCATTGCTGGATTTTATGACAGGCAACTTCATTTTGTGTTTTAATTTTGACAGAAAAAGAGACCATCCTTGGATCGCATTTGGGACATTCCCAATCTTTGACAATGTTTCCTTCATTGTTGTATCCCACTCTTGTTCATTTGTGTTGGTCCAATTTATACGTTTCAAGTTAACAGAGTTCAACTGACCTTTCAATATATATGACGATTGCAATCTTTCCTTGTTAAGGTTAAATATGATGTGTTGCATTGCATGGTCACTCAGCACTGTAAACTCGATTTGAAAGCTAGTTACCAAGGGAAAGATTGAAAGACTAACCATTGTAAAGTCCAAGGTGGATTGTGAGAAAGGACCAACGTATGTTTTACTGGGGGGTTGATCTTCCGGGAATCTCCCGTTCAGTACACGCAGCCCAAGGAACTCTAACTCGGTCACTAATTGGATTGCCTGTTTGTCCTTTTGTGTTCCTACACTACTTTGTATCTGTTCGGGAACACCCCAGTATGCATTATCAATTGCTAGTTTATCATCCTCTACCAGAGTTAGGATCAGGTTGGAATTAAAGTCACCAGGGATTATTATATCAGCTAGTGGTTCAATCGAGCGTAAGTTCGTGATGACTTTGCACAATATCTCGTTCTTTAACTTTTTTTTCTTAATTTTCGGTTGTGTGTAATAATTTACAAGGACTATTGGATTGGTATTATTGTAATCTGTTAGTTTGATTAGCTGAATACTTGAATCTGGTGACTGTAATTGTTCTGAATTAATCTTTAGGGATGAAGACACGTATACTGAAAGTCCACCTATGGCCCGGCCATAGATCTTACATTTTTCTGCTGCTACACTATGGTGTATGAACCCGGCAAGGGCAATTTCTTCTCGTAGCCAGGTTTCTTGTAGAGCAATTATATCACAACCTTGCCATTCGTCCAATGGAAAGCCTCCCTCCAGTAAACGCTTTGCACCAGCAATATTCCAGGATACCACATGTATATCCTTTTTGGTGTCTTGTTTCGGTTTCCATTCAATTGGTCAGACCTTTCTTTTTTCATTCAACATACCAGGGAGCCATTTCCAATTATCTGTGCAATTGTCTGATTCCCCATTTCCCCGTTTTATTTCTTCATGTTCTGGCATAGGTTCACTTCTACCCTTAGCATTAAATAATATTGAGTATACTGTTTTTTTTATATTATTTAAAGATACATCGTCCATTTTCAGGGAATGTTGAACTCCACCCTGCCTCTTCAATGGAGCAGGGTAGCGTGGGGAAATTTGATGCGATAACTGGATGCCCCATGATTGAAAGATATCGACTTTCCCCATAATTGCTTCTGCTATTTGTGTTGATTTCCAAGTTGTCAAGGTTTGTTTTGCTGCAGCATCAGTCGTTCCCTTAAGAAATTGAACCCGCTCAAGATCGTCTGTACTAATAACCTTTAGGTCTTCAAATTCCGTCAATAACTTCAAAATGTTGCTCCTATTTAATATGTCATGTGCCCCCTGAGACTTGTACTCTGGTGACCAGATTATTTTGTGCAGCTCCAATCCAATGGCCAACAGTCTTTCTAGATCCACCCAGGGACACATTATGAATGTTTACCCTGAATATGCCCTTTCCGTTGGGGATTAGGGGGTTGGGGTGGATAGAAAGCCGACTATAGACCAGGATTTTACTTTAAACAAATAAAAGAATGAAGTGGGCTCATTTGCCCAAGCATCATGCCTTTTTATGTAATGTAGATTGGAAGAGTGCACTTGCACTCAAGAGGGTATCCTGGAGCTGAGCAGGTGTGATTCTAACCACATCTAAGGCCCAGTGGGTCTACTCGAAAAGTTCCACTAGGCTCTTAGCCTCACCCTTAAAGGTCTGAAAAGTGTCTATGTCCCACCTGAGGACTGAGTGAGAGTAAGCAATACCCACATCCATCGGTACTCAAAGGAGAGGTAGAGGTAGAAAGCCCATTAAAGCCAGTGATAATATTGTTAAATAATAATAAAGGATAGAGTGGTGGTAGCCTGCCCTGGCATTTGGCCTGACCTCCACTCCTAAAAGAAGGACACAACAGTATTCTTGCTACCCCCGCCCCTCCTTCCAGAAGACCCACTAGGAACAAGGAATATACTTTTTTTATGGGGAGGGGGCAGCTCGTCCAGGCATTGGGTCTCATTCAAACCCTAAAGGCCCCAACAGTCTTTCTGAACAACCTTGGGCAGATATGGAGATTTACCCACAATCTGACCTCACTAGGGAACAGAAAGTCCAACAGAAACCAGGGATTTACTTTAAAAAATAAATAAAACGGACTGGGGGGTGGAAAGCCCACTTGAGCCAGGGATAATGTTTAACACAAAAAAATGGGATGGGCCGGCTCATCCTGGCATCAGCTTGAGATTTACCCCAATATGACCCATGAAAAACGGAAGGAATGAGAAAATGCTCATCTTAAATATACGTGTTGGTCCACAGCCACTTTTTTGTTTTACTCTGTATCATCAGGTGATGAATGTGTAACTTTTAAAAATGCTAAAATACTTTAGATCATGGTTGTTAAAAAATATCTACTAGGGTCCCAAGTAAAGTTTCAGGAAAATTAGTTTGATGCCATATGGTTCAGCGCTGATATATATAGTGTGTAATGTCTCAAACTTATTCTAAACTACATTTCCATACAGTGGTCAACCCAATATATGCATGACTACAGCCCCATATTCAGGGTGGGGGGCCAGTTTTCAATTTTTTACTTCAATGGCCAATTACTGATAAAGGGAGGTACGCTGACACTGCAAGAAACAAACCACACATGGCATAAATATGTTCAGCACCCAGTAGAGATATAAGTTGTGCAATCATATTCAACAACATACCAAAGGAAAAAAACTATATAACACAACATGACCAATTTAAAGCATTACCCATTTAAAAGCAACATCCAGCAAGAAGGGGTGGAACTATATTCTCACAGCGGTAGCATCAGCTTACTTGTAGGTCGTTTACTACAGCAAAATAACGTTGTACGTTCTGGGATGATGAATACAGCAACGCTGCTTCACATTGATTAAGCAGGGTCTCGCTTACGAACTGATAAGGCATAACTAGGTGAACCCGGCCAGTTAAATGACGGATCTATGACGAAAGGTCAGCTAAGGACCCAAACTGTCCCAGTCCATTATATGAAGGAAACATAATTAGAAAGACTGGATATTAAAGGGAGAATTGATGTCCCTTGGGGCAGTATGTTAACTTGCAAAGCCATTTTTCATGTGGGCGTTAAAAGCAGCCTAATATTACAAACCCATTAAAAATATTTAATAAGCAATAATGAATTTAATAAAATCTAGGTATAGAAAGAGAACACAAGTAATCAGCTATCAATAGAGAGCGCCCCAACCCATGGAATGCTTCTCTGTTAAGGGGTGCCCTTCCTGCTCCCAGAACGCCCTGCGTGAAACGTTGGACGTACACCACATCTAACCTGCTGGGGGATATCTCAAGCTCGCGCTCTCATGGGGGCCGGAGGAGGAGCTACCTGCCCGCCAATCAAACAACGAACGGGAGCCGTTTTACCAGCTGCGCCCACAGAGTTAGCGTCGGCTCGCCGCAATACGTATGTGGTGCGGCAGCAAAGTCAGCCATCTTTACTCAGGCTGCTGTGTGACTGCTTTAAATCGACGCACGCCAGGCAACTGAACCGAGTATCCTAAAAAAAAAAAAAAACATTCTCTCTAAAAGGTCCCACAAGAGAGGACTATGTAGAAAAGAAGGATGGAGGCGGCCTGGGCCAGGCGGTGAGAGCCAGGTGACCGTTGAACCCTCTGTGCTTGAAGTGCTGCCTGGGCGCCTGACAGTAGTTACTAACAGTGTGCAAGACTGCAAGCAAGTGACATGCATACCCTGAACGGTTGTCTCTTCCCATCTAACACTATGAATGGATGTCTTAATCTCGAGGAGAAGTTACAGAGACAGATCTCATTCAAGTTCAGCCCCGCCTCCCCTAAATGCTGGGCCACAGTTTCATGTGGCCAGTCCGCACTCTGGAACAAAATCTTTAATTCAGCGCAATGTATGGCGGTCACCGGCGCACCACATTTCAGAATCGATAATGTTAATAAAAACGTCGGCTTCTCGCATATGTAAAATGTTCAGTGTCGAATATCCTCTAAAATATTTATCGACGCTTCAAGCAACAGAAGCGATGCTAGGAGTAATTTGCCAAATGAAAAACTATGGATTTCTTTAAATACAGCCCGCTCCGGCGCTTCGCTCGTCTTGCCTTGACCTTTGTTCCGATAAATCTCGCTGCCTCTTCAATGCTTTCCTCTCGCTTGCTCTCGAAAGCTGTTCATCACACTCGCCGGCTCGAAGCACAGCTGGCAAGGGATCTGAACCTCATCGCAGGACAAACGTGGCCTTCTGGCTTTGACAAGAATGACATTTGAAGTACACAAAAGTATGCCAGCGTCTGGGCGCTGGGATACTGTATTTTAATGCGAGTTCGCACAATGCCGCCCACCAAATTAACGCTGGGTGGGAAATCGAACGAAAAACAAAAGCAGCGATGAATTAAACGCTCTACAATTTCTTAATAAGAATTCCATTGTTAATTAAAGAAAGATTACAAAAACCAACGGAGTTTCAGTCCATTTCCCTACTGGAAGCTGAAGCAGAGGACAGGCAGTGCCCCCTAGTGACAACATCCATTGACAATGACAGAACATGGAAAATACTATGTGTAGCCATGAAAAAGTGTGTGTACAGTAAGTCTCTCTGTATGAATGTGCATCTACTGTATGCAAGATGTACACTAAGGTAAGTTTTAGGTTAGCTCCAGGTAAAGATCGCATGCTAGGGTGCATTGGCCTCCGCGGACTTCCCTTACGAATGCGCATTTCCACTGAATACACAGCTTGTCACGGCCGCACGTCTCAAGCTGCAGGCAGCTCAGAACAGCAGGCCATGCATGAAAGCGGGTGTCAGGGAGCCGGCAGACCCTCTCACTGGAAGAAGCCTAACAGGGCGTGCTGAAGACACAATGCAGGCGGCACCGGCTGCTCGAGGCTCGCACCGCCACGGCCGGGCACAGGCAGAAGGGTGGAATCAACTGGAATTATAATTTAGACCGGTAAAGGCTCATTTCTGCCACTTCAACTGCTTGTCCGATTTTCTTTTTTTTTTTTTTTGCTGAAAGTTAAGCGTGCTTTTTTAAAACCAGGCTAAAGGCTGCTATTAGAGGCTCCGCAGAACACCCATCAGTTGTGTATTATATTCTCTCTGGCACAGCACAGCATTTATAGGGCTGGAATGCTCGCTGCTAAACCAAACACTTCGATTAATTAATGATTTCGCTAAAGGGGTCTACTGCCGTGCACATAATAACTTTCTTGGGCGAGGCTGATAAAAGTGCACTGCTGCAGGCTTTGCAGCCCTTTTCTTCACGATACTACACGCAGGAATTGTTTCCTCCAAATATCCTAAACAAATAATAAAATATTTAAAAAAAAAAAAAGAAATAAACTACAAATTAGATCAAGGTTATTAAAGTACAGTATACAAATAACTTTTTAAAGATACATGATCACTAGAAGAGGTTAGTGTGCTTTGGCACGACTACATTTGCGCTGTGCAAGTCAAAAACGATACAAATTAAACAGAAAATCAATTGAAATAGACAGTTTCGTTTGTGTTCAAAAATATTCCCGGAGTCTTCTTTTAAATATGATTTGTAGTTGCATGTCTCATTTTGTCACAGGGATATAACTTCTGGAATATAGATTTTGGTTAGCCTAAACAATGCAAATCATTTTATCAGTTACACTAGAATAAACCAGTGTGAGTGAAATGTGGTTTTAGAGAGGACTCTCGCTAAAGGTGCTAGCCTAATATATTTGGTTAGATAAATATTCTCAGTAGCTCATGATGTTCTGCATTTGCTGAATGTCAATCTGCCTTTAGAAAACATTTACGCAGAAGGTTTTGCGTTTCTGTGCCATGCCTTTATTACATGCCCAACATATTCAAGGCAATGCACAATCGTTTTCTTTTAGCCTACTACCCAAACAACGTTCTGAACAAAACAAAACTAACAGCATATTGGATATGTTTAACATTAATTTCTTAATGATCTGTGTGCCCTCTAACTTTTCGTCAAAAATAACTTTATGCATTGATTTGACGTAAATGACGAGCACATTTTACTCTAGCCACATCCCTGACTTTAAACATGTCTTCACTGTAAGTGTCCTCCAGATGGTTGGTGGAACCAACCAGAAATGGATATTGATTACATTTATACCAACCAGTATAACTCCTCAAAATGTATTATGTTTTAAGTCAAACAGTGAAATCTCCCAGGTTGAATAAACTGAGGAGTACAGCATCTGCACGTCTATTACACTGACTGACTGACCTCCTGAGCAGTGCAAACTGTAGGCCATTTCAGAGGTGTTCTTACGTTTTGAAAGACAGGACTGGTAACTACCAAACTATGTTCTGAACTATAATCTTCCACCGTCATGTAGTAGTGACCATGGCATGCAAGGGGATGTACCCTGATCTCATGGGCCACTCTTGCTGCCAATGACATCACAGTGAGTCATGGTAACGACTCCTATATCTAAGCAGCATTCGTTGTTATCTTGCTAAGGAGATAACCTGACTGCATGCTGTGCCAATTGTACGAATGATGAATCTGTTGTGTTTAAGTGCCTGATCGCAGAGTATTCCCTTGGAAATCAAAGGGCTTTCTTCATGTTATTTCCTTGCACCTGCTCTGTTTTTGCTAGTGTTGTCTGCAAAGAACCTAGTGTGGATTTTGATTTGCCATTTCGTTGGCCTTTCCCATCTTCAACACTTCAGATTTTCCCTAGAGCTGGCTGTCTGGTATAAAAAAAAAGTAAAGTGTAGGCTGCCAGGTAACAAAAAAAGGGACAGCATGCTACGCCCTGTTTCTAAAGCACGACAATAATAGTGTTTACAGAAACATAAACCTCGCTGAAATATCAATTGGGGGTGTTAAGTGCGATAAAGAATCAAGGGACAATGAAGGAACTGAAGGTAACACAACAGGAGTGGAGAGATCGAGAAGCAAAGGAAACAAAACAAATCCAAGGGCTTAAACAGAATCAAAGAACAGAAAAAGACTTGGATAGCAACCGATTCTAAGGGCAAAAAAAAAATGAATTTGAAAAGAATCAAAGGTGATAACGACAGAACACTAAAATAAGAGAAATGTAAAAAAAAAGAATAGAAAGAACAAACAAAAACTGGAGGGAATGTCGTTCAAAGGTGATAGAAAGAACAGGACAGAAAATCAATTGATGAAGAGGAAATAAATCAAAGGAGAAAAGAAAGTAAAATAAAAGAATCAAAAAGGTGAAAAGGAGCCCAAACCTTGCTTACTAAAAGAATGAAAAGAGGGAGAAAAATAATGAAATACGTCAGAGAAGTGGTTACAAATAAGTTATACTGCGAGAGTAGCAGAGCACACTGTTAACAGTTTAAGGTGAAGACAAAGATTTGATTCATTACTTCTCCAGCACCCAAGAGATTTCGGACTATTTGAGACAGTAGTAAAAACCTTGAGAAAATAAGTGTGCATGAGAATTCAAACTCTGTACAAGTAGGACAAATGAAACCTGTGGCAGACATTCTGCACTACCTGAAACCCTGCAATAGGTTATTCCAATAATAAGTGCTACAGCCCAAATATGGCTGCCTCAAGCTGTGGGATTGCCATTAAAAACAGAACAGATTTCAGTGATGGCCAGGATTGTGCCCTGAGTAGTGAGGCCCACACGACATCGGCGTGAAGGTCGGCATACAATGCAGCTGGGTGGAAATGGAGTGATTGAAGGGGAGTGTGCCATAATGCCTCAGTAATTGAACAGGGTAAAAGTGAGAAGGAAGGCATTATACCTCCCGCATTATCAGCTTCAAATGTTCTCACAGTTGCAGGAATGAATGGTGGGCCCTGCAGATAATTCAGACTGCAGGCTCGAGCCTTGACCATGAGCAGACTGTACCAAAGTGAGAATTATTTGATTTTTACATCATACTGAACAGCTTAACAAGTCCATCCTTCCAGGCACCTGGAAAGGCCTGTGAAAATAATTTACTGCTTGTGAATACAAAAAAAGATGGAAAGAAAGGCAACACAGGTGCAATGTAAACTGAGAGGGATTGACTAATCCAGGCGCTGGGAGTGTGCTTACATGCCAAGAGCACGGTTGGACTCCACCCGCTATATCTTCTTTTCTATTGACTGAACACAAGATTTCTAATGACTTCTGCCATCATTTCTCTGTAACCGTCGTTTCCTATGTGTGCCCCTCTTAAAGGAACTGTTGGGATCCCAAACACGAGTTTCTGTGTTTAAAAAGCTAGACGAATGAGCCTTATAACATTGGAGAAACTAGTGCATGAAGCAATGAGAAATCATAGTGAAAACCTGGACATATCAACCTGCAAACATGAACCAGCATTTGCTGAAGTAGTCTGACAGTTTACATTTTGGCGCTGTAGACATTTGTGGGAATATAAAGCACTACACAGGAGTAGCCGGTATCTGGGAAAAGTGGCGGGAAGAGGGGATAACAGGTGACGGACATCAACATTTAAAATAAATAAATAACTTACCTGCATCCACGCTCGTATCTGGCTCAGATGCTCTGATCTATCTCCTTGCACTGCAGGCATAGGCTCCCGAATCCTCTACGGCCTAGTCGGAAAAGGCATGAAAGCAGCATCAGGACTGGCCTGAGCGCCATGGATTTAAGCAACCAGGTAGACTGGGCGCCTGTGCCTGCAATCTCCAACCTAGCAACTCAGCTGGGGTTGGAGAGAGCTTCAGTGCACATGTCCGTTTTACAGTGCAGAGACAGCCGGCCAAAACGTCATGCGCACTGATTACAGTGCAAAACACTCCTCCACCAGCCTATTATCTCTGCCCCACCCCCAAGCCTCGACTCTGTGAGCCAAAATAAAACGATAATAGGCATTTATTATCATTTAATGTTTATTTTTTTTTGGTTGCTGGCAGGGTGGACAACGCTCCTCCGCCATAGCACAGGAGCCATCACTGGACTACATAGGACATCTCCTTGGAATGAAAAAAACCTTGGCTCAGAGTACCTAAGTAGACAACCAGATCATTAATTTGGACAGCCATGTAGTATCTATAATCCAAAAGAGGGTGCCTTTTGTAACAGGCTAAAATGATCAGCAAACACCTAAAGCTTCACTTCAAACTCTGACCAGCAGGAAAAATGTATTAATACAGTGAACACAAATAAATTAAAAGTCGAGATAAGCAAGTACTGTAGACGAACATAAAACAAATTCTGATCGGAAATGTACAACACACTTATTTTAAACTCAATACAATATTCCTCTGTACAAAATGAAATTATTTCAGAACATCAAATATGCCAACATTTACGACTAAATATGCAAAGCATAGCACAAAACCAATTCCATGTAATTTTTCATATGCTACTCTAAGACTACAAATTCGAGAGCCCATGACACCGTTTCAAAATTATGTCAAAACACCTTCAGAAAATTACTCCAAACTCATAAATGCTTTGAGACCCAGCAAGAGGGTCTAATGGCAGGGAGGGCCTACTAGGCCAACTTTGGTAGTCTCTGTTATCCTGGAGTCCATGCTACTTTAGAGCAGCAAAATGGGTGAAGTACAATCCCATGGTGCTTTGACTCTCAGGGTAGCAATGGTAAGCAGTTCTACGAGTCCCAGAACCCAGGCAGTAACACAACAAACACAATAAGCGAATGCTCAGTCCAGGGATTTTCTTTTAAGAAAAAAGAGAAGTACTCTTATCACACCACAACTCAATACTATACATAAGGAATATGCATCACTACAGGAAAAGCATTTTGCGTATGTTTTGGGCGTTACTACACAAGCAGAAGCTGTAGATTTAAGTTGTGATGAGGAAATTGGAGGGAGAGACTTTTCGAAAGATCGGTCTTAAACTCTCCCAGGAAATTCACACTTACACACCATAAATACAACAGGCTTGAGAATTAGGAAAATACAGAACAAAAACTGTTCTAGATTATGCAGTCTTGACATTTCGGTTAAAAGGACGCATTATCTTCACCTACCGCAGTAGCATGCTTCATCCTCGATCCTGATACTTTCCCAGCTGTAAATTTTGCAGTGCTTGGGTGAGCTTCTTTATAGATATTTTCCATGAAGATGTGATGCTACACTATATATGCAATTATTATGATTAAGGGATTGAGGATGAGCTTCAAATGCTGTTAAACCTACCTGTCTAAAGTCCAGGAGGCAGTTTGAGGTGGTTCCTTTTCACATTTTATTTTCTGGCTGCAATGCAGATACAATATTTATGTAAGATGACAGCTTTCTCAGTAGACAGTGGCGAGAATGGCTCTGGAAATACGCATATTATGAGCACAACAGGAGTACCGATAATAAGGGAAGCTCTGCACCTGACTATCGTCAGTCTTCCTAGAGGGGCCACTTGAAATGAAATGAAATAAAACAAGCATTGAAAATGCAATAGGTCTCGCAATAGAAGAGTTTGACATTTTTCGTTTTTCAAATGGATGAGTGGCGTTGCGTGGATGAGTGGCGTTGCGTGGATGAGTGGCGTTGCGTGGATGAGTGGCGTTGCATGGATGAGTGGCGTTGCGTGGATGAGTGGCGTGTGTGAGTGGCGTTGCGTGTGTGAGTGGCGTTGCGTGTGTGAGTGGCGTTGTGTGTGTGAGTGGCGTTGCGTGTGTGAGTGGCGTTGCGTGTGTGAGTGGCGTTGCGTGTGTGAGTGGCGTTGCGTGTGTGAGATGTGTGTGCGACAGATGTGTGTGTTTGTGTGTGCGGTTGTGTGTGTAGTTGTTTGAGTGGTTGTATGTGTGGGTGGTTGTGTGGGTGGTTGTATGTGTGGGTGGTTGTATGTGTGGGTGGTTGTATGTGTGAGTGGTTGTATGTGTGAGTGGTTGTATGTGTGAGTGGTTGTATGTGTGAGTGGTTGTATGTGTGAGTGGTTGTATGTGTGAGTGGTTGTATGCGTGTATGGTGGTGGGGTAGGAAATTAAACAGCAATCGAGTTTTGCATGCGGTGACTGTTGCCATGTTTTCGCCGTGCCCTTGTTTATCCCCTTACCACATTTGCCCTGGAGTTTCGTTGGCTGTGCAATTTAAGGATATCCCTGCCTGTCTTGGCCCCCGGTAGCAGGGAGGAGAGCGCGCCGGATCGGTCGCGTGGCACTGCTATGGACCCCCGTGTTATTCTTCGAGAGCAGCGCTGCTGATTGCCTCAGCAGACGTCCGGGTAATTATCTGCAGGTGGCGTTGCCTAAAGCGCTGCCATTATTATAAAAATATAGACCCATGACAACATATGAAAAAGCCAACACACAGCACGGTACTAATAAAACATAGTTGAAACGCACTCACATGTGTGCGAGAGGCAGGCGATCATGTGGAGAAGCGTCCTCGGTTACAAACACCTCGTGTAACTAACAGCGGCAGCATTTTAAAACATTGTTTGCACTTTAAAACAAAGAGATTACGACAAACATATGTTTAGTTTAGAAGAAAGTGCCTGTATTTTAGCCCACCTTAACAGTACTACAACAGTGCGTTATAGAAGCCAAAGGAGGGTAGGGCTGGGGGAGAGTCAATGGCTGCAGCGCTACCCAGCATGAACCCAAACATCCCATATACATTATAAACGCACCAAAGAAGACGCAGCCTTGGTTACAAACACCTCGTTTGACTAAGGCGAGAGGGGGAGGTGGGGGTGCAACTCTGTGTGGCTTGTGCTCTCCTGGCGCCTCTGGTCTGTTTACTGTTAACACATGGAATTCCAAAGCAATCATTAAGCCGGATGGCTCCGTCTAAGTTGTGCACCACTGGCGCCTTTTGTCTGTTTCCAGCAGAGAGGAAGGAGCTGGAGAAGCAGGAAACTGAAAGTACGGCCGGCCACCGGCCAGCCATGAATGAACCCCTCGGTTGCCTGCACAAAAATACGGGCATCAGAAGCAAAAAAAAGACGCTGCGAGGCAAAGAGAGAAAGGGACGCGGGCTCATGTTTGTTTGAGGAAATCAGAGTTTAAAAACGAAAGGCACTAATCTCTTGCTCTTTAAGTTCTAGACATGGTCGTTTTTTATGTTTAAATCAAAAGAACTTTTGGCATGCTTGAGATACTGTAAAGAAACATACGGGCATCAGAAGCAAAAAAAAAGACGCTGCGAGGCAAAGAGAGAAAGGGACGCGGGACAGATAGAGAAAAGAAGAAACGGGTAAAACAAGACGGAGGGCATTGCTGTGGGGAGGGGGGAGGAGAAATGCGACACGGCGGGCAGGGGAGGGGGCGGAGCGGGGAGAGCGGCATGAGGGTGTGAAAGCAGCAGGGGCCTGGAGTGCGGCTAAGGAAACTGAAGAAACGCGACACGGCAGGCAGGGGAGGGGGCGGAGCGGGGGTGTGGGAGGAGTGCGGCTGAGGGAAAATACATGCAAGCAGGCAGCTGGGGGCATGTGCACGCGCTTTTAAGCTCAATGCACATGCGCATTAAGCTTGAATTTCACGGGCACTGCAAGGAATCGCCACGATTCCTTGCAAGTTGGTTAAAGACTGTTTAAGCCCCAATAGTCTCGCAAGCTCGATGCGCATGCGCATCGACAGGCGAGACCTAAAAAGACTTATAGAGTGCAAACGCATGCTCAAAGGCATCAAGGCGCTATCGGTTAGTCTTGAGGAGGAGGGGAGGACACAAACATGCCATGATCTCAAGCCCTGAGAACATCCGTTAAAGAGTAAAAAGCCATGTCTTCTGACCCTTACGAAAAGGAATGTGTGCTTGAATAATAGAGATGTAATAAGGGAATTCCAAAGCTTAAATGCGGCCTCCAAAAAAGCTCTGCCTCCCCACCTTGCCTTTCTATACTTAGGAACAGTTAAAAGCTTTTCCTCTGAGGATCTCAGCTGTCTGAAGGGAGTATACTATTGGAACATGTTTTTATTCCTTGTGAATAATACATAAAGCCCTAAAGATGATACATTTGTTCACAGGCAGCCAATGAACCTTCTAAATCCCTGCAGAGACTGATTGAGGTTTAGGATCATCAAGAATCCGTTTTGCTGCCGCGTTTTGGACCAACTGCAATTTTGGCTAGTGTAGTATTATTGATATCCAGGTAGAGTGCATTGCAATAATCAAACCTAGATGTGATCAATGTCAAAGTCACTTGCTTACGCGCCAGAAAGGAAATGTAGGGAAAAACTTTCTTGAGAGTCCCGATCACCCAGAAACAGTTAACCTGAAGATCAAAAGATAAATTGCTGTCAACCAATACTCCAAGGTTCTTTGTAGAGTCTGTTGGAGTGGGTAGTGTACCCAACATATTTGGCCACTAGAAATGGGTTCATATGGATGGCTGACCATTAAAGATCAAGACCTCCATTTTGTCTCCATTAAGTCTCAGGTAGTTTTTTCCCATCCATATGGCCACTGACAGCATGCAGTTTTTAAAGTTGGTAGCAATTGCCTCTGTGTCTTTAGAGATATACTCATTTTTTTGTGTCATCAGCGTTGGACAGAGCCTGAAGCCCAATCAATCAATCGATCAAGAACATTTGTAAAGCGCGCTACTCACCAGCTAGGGTCTCAAGGCGCGGGGGGGGGGTGGGAGGGGGCTGCTACTGCTCAAAAAGCCAGGTCTTGAGTTGCTTCCTGAAGGAGAGATGGTCCTGGGTGAGTCGTAGGTGGGTGGGGAGGGTGTTTCAGGTCTTGGCCGCCAGGTAGGTGAAGGATCTTCCTCCGGTGGTGGTTCTGCGGATCCGTGGGACGGTGGCGAGGGCGAGGCTGGCGGAGCGGAGCTGGCGGGTTGCTGTGTAGAACGTGAGGCGGTTGTTGAGGTATTCGGGGCCCAAGTCGTGGAGAGCCTTGTGTGCGTGGGTGAGGAGTCTGAACGTGATCCTCTTGCTGATGGGGAGCCAGTGCAGGTCCCTCAGGTGGGCGGAGATGTGGCTGTGTCAGGGGATGTCCAAGACGAGTCGTGCTGAGGCGCTCTGGATGCGCTGGAGTTTTTTCTGTAGTTTGGCGGCGGTCACAGCGTAGAGGGCGTTCCCGTAGTCCAGACGGGTGGTGACGAGGGCCTGGGTGACCATTTTCCTGGTTCCAGTGGAGATCCAGCGGAAGATCTTACGGAGCATGCGGAGTGTGTTGAAGCAGGAGGAGGTAACGGCGTTAACTTGCCTGGCCATCGTGAGGGAGGAGTCCAGGATGAAGCCCAGGTTGCGTGCGTGGTCCGTGGGCTTGGGTGGGGGGCCCAGAGCAGGGGGCCACCAGGAGTCGTCCCAGGCGGAGATGGATGGGCCGAGGATGAGGACTTCCGTCTTGTCTTAGTTCAGTTTCAGGCGGCTGAGCTTCATCCAGTCTGCGATGTCTTTCATTCCGTACTGGAAGCTGGCTCTGGCGGAGGTGGGGTCGTTGGTGAGGGAGAGGATCAGTTGGGTATCGTTGGCGTAGGAGATGATGTTGAGGTTGTGCTTGCGTGCGATGGCTGCGAGGGGGCTCATGTAGACGTTGAAGAGGGTGGGGCTGAGCGAGGAGCCTTGAGGTACGCCGCAGATGATCTTGGTGGCTTCTGCGAGGAAGGGCGGGAGACGGACTCTTTGGGTTCTGTCGGAGAGGAAGGAGGTGATCCATTCCAGGGCCTTTCCTTGGATCCCGGCGTGGCGGAGGCGGGTTGTCAGGGTGTGGTGGCAGACCGTGTCGAACGCGGCCGAAAGGTCGAGCAGGATGAGGGCGGCGGTTTCTCCGTTGTCCAGCAGGGTCCGGATGTCGTCGGTGGCCGCGATGAGGGCGGTCTCGGTGCTGTGGTTCGCTCGGAATCCGGACTTCGATGGGTCGAGGGAGCCGTTCGTCTCTAGGAAGGCTGTCAGCTGTTTGTTGACGGTTTTCTCGATGACTTTTGCAGGGAAGGGGAGGAGCGAGATGGGGCGGAAGTTCTTGAGGTTTGAGGGGTCTGCGGTGGTTTCTTCAGGAGGGCGCTGATTTCTGCGTGCTTCCAGCTCTCCGGGAAGGTGGCGGATATGAAGGAGTTGTTGATGATGTCCCGAAGTTTGGGTGCGATGATGGAGTCGGCCTTGTTGAAGATGTGGTGTGGGCAGGGATCGGCTGGGGAGCCCGAGTGGATGGTGTTCATCGTGTGGGTGGTATCTTCCGTGCTGACCTGAGTCCAGGCGCACAGGGTGGTGGTGGGGGGTGTAGGTTCGGTGGTGGGGTACGAGTTCTGAGCGCCGAAGCTGTCGTGTATGTCGACGATCTTACGGTGAAAAAAGGTGGCCAGAGAGTTGCAGAGGTCTTGAGAAGGCGTGATGTCGTTGTTGCTGGCGTTGGGGTTGGAGAGCTCTTTCACGACGTTGAAGAGTTCCTTGCTGTTGTGGGTGTTGTTGTACAGTCGTTCTCTGAAGGATGACCTTTTTGTGGTGCGGATCAGCTGGTGGTGTTTGCGGGTGGCGTTCTTGAGGGCTGTCATGTTTTCCAGTGACTGGTTGTGGCGCCAGGCTTTCTCGAGGTCACGGCAGGATTTCTTGGAGTCTTTGAGATCGTTGGTGAACCACGCAGCTTTCTTGCTGTTGAGGTTGCTGGGAGGGTTTTTCAGTGGAACAAGGGTGTCGGCGCAGTCGGTGATCCACTGTGTGAGGTTGCGGGCTCCTTCGTTGGGGTCCGTGGTGTTGGTGGGAGGGTTTAGGCTCAAGGAGGTGGAAGCCCAAAGGACCTAACAAGATTTGCCAGTGGGGAAACACATAAGTTAAATAATGTAGGGCTCAGGGAGAAGCAAGGAGGAACTCCACATTGCAGAGTGATGGACTCCAATCAGAAGTGATCCACAATAACAGTCTGAGACCTATCCCTCAAATAGGATGCTAGGAACTTCAGCGCTGACTCTGTAACCCCCAGTTCCTGCAGACAATCAACAAGCAGGGTAGGAGAGATGGTATCAAAGGCTGCAGACAGATCCAAGGGGATCAGGGCCATAGACTGCCCCGCATTCACCATGGAACGGATATTGTGAACTCCTGATACCAATTCAGTCTCACTCCCATAGTTACTACTGAACACAAACCAGTGCTTGATTTGCAAAAAAATAAGTGCCAGAGTTCTAGTAAGCAGGCCTCTGCAGCTTGCACGACTCCTTGCCACTGCCAGCGTTGCCAATGACAGTACCTACACAACTACTAACCAGCTACAAGTGTGACAATTCAGCCTATTCCAGGACCCCGAAGCAATAAAAATAGTGTGGGCAGCAAGTATTCATTGTTTTTAATGCATACTGAATTAATAAACAAATGCTGTTCTGCTCATCTCTAAATTATACAAACACCGCCACCATGTGGCAGCTGTCATAACTGCCAGTGTGGACAATTAAGTACCGGTGCTGAGCACTGGAAACCACCATTAAATTAAGCACTGACCCAAACTGAGAGGCATCTAGCAGATGAGGATGTTCCAAATAAGCCACCAGCTAGGCCTTAAGGTGTTTCATCAGAGTTTTGGTAGGTACAGGCAGCAGGAAAATAGGTAAATCGTTTTTTAAAATTTGAATATTCCAGATTAGGCTTTTTAAAAGATGAGGAACAACAATTTTAGCTCCTCACTGAAAAACTTTGGGCAGATAATGTTCAAGTGGAGAACCTGATTTCATGCTGAGGAGCGAAAACTTTAACAGTTCATATGTGGGAGGAGTAAAACTAGCCAAGAGAGCTCTGGGGGGTTCTGGTGGTCGTAGTCCCTGACAGACTTAACTCAGCATGGATGTCCAATTGGGGGGAAATGAGGGACTCGGAATTAAGGCTATCAGGTTCATTATAGATATTAAGAATTATGGTGTGAAAGAAATGCACCATTCGACTGCAAAAAGTCCGGGAGCCCTCTATGCTGGAAGACGCAGCGGGTGCGGATAGCAGATTAATTAATTTAAAGAGACTTGTAGATGATTTATGGTCTCTAGATGATTTAACTTCAGGAGGAGACAAAAGGACAAGGCTCTGCTCAGAAAATTCACCCGTTCTAACAACTAAATCTGCTGACTGATCCCCAATCTCCCCCCATCAGCCAAATGGCAGTGATTAGGAGGTACTGAGCCTTTTCTAAAAATGTTACCACAGAATTTCTAAAACCAGCCATGTCCATCCCTGCCTAGGGCTACATCCTCTAGCTCAGGTATGCAGGCAATATACTTATCACTGCATGGGCAGGTTGTCTCACAACCTCTATCTTGTACCATGTCAAGTCAAGGGCAACTTGACACTTCTAGTAAACAGGATAAAACATTTCTGGTCTATTAAGAATAAAGAGGAGAGGATTTCGGTCAACAATCTTTATTGTTCTAACTCAGCACCATACAAAGATAATTCCCATTTTATATTTCTGCCAAATACCCATTTGTAGAAGAAACATACTAAAGTTCATCACAGACAACATGAAATACAAGTCCTACGAGGCTTCACACCCTTGCATGTCATTGATGAATTATACCATCATGCCATGGCCCTCCATTAGATGCAATAGCTTCCTTTTAACCTTCTCTTTTCTTCATGTGACCAGTTACACACTAAAAAACTACAGGCAACAATCATTCATGCTTCTGGACTGAACCTAAGAACCAAGAAATCGTTCCTGTGAGAAAACTGATGTATGAGCATTTCAGCAAACGCGTTAAAACAAGCAATGAAGTATCCAAATTACCATCAATCAAATCAACATACAACAAAACACGGTACTTATATCTTATGGACAACCCTTTGTGAGAGGGTCCACTGTTATCCACAGAGCCATGCAGGATATAATCTGTGCCCCATGCTCTAAATGAAACTCAGTCATGTTTACTATTAATTCTTTTCCTTCTAGAGCAGAACTGGAGGCAAGGATTATGCTTGTTCAAAGCTTATTCGGCACAAATGAGGCTACTCCCACTACCGGCTTAAAATAGAACATTTTAAATGTAGACTCTGCAAACCAATCTGCTACCTTCAAAATATTCTTCAGTCTACCTCCTAAGGTGAAAGCTTTAGACACCATAGTTCCACTGGCTGAGTGAGCACAGAAGATAAGTGTCAATGCCCAACTTCTGATACTGCCCACCAGAACCATCTGGCAATAGTGGGCAAAGACACTGCCCCAAATGATAGAAACCAATAACTGGTCAGCCCTGCAGACTGGACCTCTTCCGTCATGTCCTCATAGGCCCTAAGGCAGATAACCACAGAGTTTCCGATTGTCCTCAAATCTAGGATACAAAGCAATGCAGGTGTCTGCCTTAAAATACCTGACTATGGTGACAATGACTCCATCTGGAGTATAGCCTCTACCAGATAAGTCAAGATCCCTGACATCCAAAAACCTTTCACAAGAGATTAGGCACTCCAGCGTACCTAGCTTAGCCAACATCTCTTTTCCTTGAGAGAAATGGATTGTGCAGTCAGGACAAGAAAAGGTTACGCATCCCACTGTCATATTATAGCACTAAGTACTTGGAACTCAGAGGATTAGAGAGTTGAATACCCCCCCAACAGCTTGCACACTAGGGTGTTGTCCCCAGCTGGAACCTTTGCCCCCAGGATTAGCATGACCCTGCCGAGATGGCAGAGCTAAAGGCAGTGATTGATCTGTAAGCCAACCCTCATGAGATCGAAACACTGTCCAATATACCAACCAGCCCATCTCCTCCAAGCGGACCTTTATCTCTTGTTGCTGCTGGCAGACCAGGCATTGCCGATAAGAATCTGAGATAAAATATGCGGCACCGACCATTGTTTCCCTAAAATTCTCAATGTCCTGAGCCAAAGGAAACCCTTCAAAATCAGCTGGCGACACTGGCCATGTCTGCCTCAGAAGACTTCAGGGAAAAGGGGAGAAGGATTGGGAAGTCCAGAGAAATTGCAGGAATAACCAGAAACCATACTATAGCCCTCCAAATGGGTGTTCTCAACACCAGATTTGCCTTCTTCCTTCTTGCTTGTGTGGTCATCCATGTGCTATTGGCGTATGAGAGGAATGTATATTTTCCTGTCCTCCAGTTGTGGAGTAACACATCCACCAGCAGAGCTCCGGGTGTGGATTTCAACTGAAGTATTTGTCCAACTGGTGATTGAGTAAAGAATCAAAGAGATTTATCTCGCAGGGACCCCAGAGGGACATCGGTTTCCAAATGCCAAAGTTCCAATCCGCTGGAACTACTACTGAGATTGCTTGCCCAGATAAAAACATCAAAAATGCTTGGTGAGATCCGCGTACATCCCAGACTTGTACCCCTGACGCGGTTTATGTACTTGACCGTGTACACATTCCCCATCCGGTGAAGGGCGCAGCATGACACTCTGTCCTTGGGCAGCTACCTGACTGTAAAGGAGCCAATGAGAAGCTCTAAGCAGCTGATATGTAGCTTGAGCTCCTCTGCTGACCACCGACCTCCTGTAGCTATGTCTCCACACTATGCACACCAACCAAGACAAATTGCTTGAACTGATTTGACGACAAACGCCAACAAGGGCATGGTTTGATTGGGAGTCAGATAAGACTTCTCCCTGTAGATAATGATTCCAATGTTCTGTATTAAGTCCACAGTTAACCTCAAATGGCTCAACAGCTACTCAAGATTGATCCATTTAAGAATGTCATCCAGACAAATAGAAGGAGACCTCCTGGCCCTGAGAAATTCTGCTACTGGTCTGACAAGCTTGGTGAAGCACCAAGATGCTGATGACAGATCAAATAGTTTAACTGTGAACTTGAAAATCTGACCTGCCAAAAGAACTAGAGAGTACTTTGGTGGGGAATAATAAAGCATGCTGTCAGATAAGGGTCTTTCAAGTCCAATCTGACAATAAAGTATTTCTGTAGGAGAATATCTCAAAGGAGGTGAGTTCCTTCCATCTTGATGTGCCTGTAGATAAACCAACCACTAAACTCTAGTAGTTTGGTCACTGGGTGGTGCCCTTGCTACTCCTTTTTGCTGAGGAAAAGCTTGCTCCAGAACTCCGATGGTGTAGCTGAGACTGGACAATGATTGCTTTGAATTTCAATTCTGCCACGTCCATGTCTACCAATCTACATTGAGATAGAGAAAACTGGAGCAGAAAAGGATGTCGCTCTTGCCTTGGGGAACAAAAACATTCTATGGGTAATCCTGAAACTGTTTGTAGCGCCCACACATCCCCTGTTATGCCCTTCCAGGAGGTTAGCAACTTTGCCAAACTTCCACCCAGTTTTAGATGGTAAGAAGCAATAAGACTCATCTAAGAGTTCAACTGGGGCATTGCCCTCTTCTCCGAAACCACCATCGAAGCGTTGACTGCACCAGCCTCTGAAGGGTTAGAAACCTCAGAATTTTGACAAGCATAGGACTGGAAGGGGTCAGACCAGTAGTAGAGTTTCTCAGGTCCAAGAGGTCTCCTTCTATTTGTCTGAATGACATTCTTAAATGGATCAATCTTGAGTAGCTTTTGAGCCATTTGAGGTTAACTGTGGACTTAATACAGAACATTGGAATCATTATCTACAGGGAGAAGTCTTATCTGACTCCCAATCAAACCATGCCCTTGTTTGCGTTTGTCATCAAACCAGTTCAAGCAATTTGTCTTGGTTGGTGTGCATAGTGTGGAGACATAGCTACAGGAGGTCGGTGGTCAGCAGAGGAGCTCAAGCTACATACCAGCTGCTTAGAGCTTCTCATTGGCTCCTTTACAGTCAGGTAGCTGCCCAAGGACAGAGTGTCATGCTGCGCCCTTCACCGGATAGGGAATGTGTACACGGTCAAGTACATAAACCGCCTAAGGGGTACAAGTCTGGGATGTTGGCGGATCTCACCAAGCATTTTTGATGTTTTTATCTGGACAAGCAATCTCAGTAGTAGCAGACATCTTATGGGTTCCCCAAAGGTGATTGCGGATTGGAACTTTGGCATTTGGAAACTGATGTCCCTCTGGGGTCCCTGCGAGATAAATCTCTCTGCCTCTTTACTCAATCACCAGTTGGACAAATACTTCAGCTGAAATCCAGACCCGGAGCTCTGCTGGTGGATGTGTTTCTCCACAACTGGAGGACAGGAAAATATACATTCCCCTCTTAAAGTGTTGCGATCTGAGGGGGACTGGAGTCAGAAAATGGTTAGCCAAGCGCCCTTGTAGAACAGGACCTCAACACACTTTGACATTGACTGCCAAGGAGCACAGGTTAGATGCGTCAACCAAGTTTGTCCTGGTCAGAGATTGTACCTTCTGGCTTTAGTCCTTGAGTCCAAATCCACCACACGAATACACTTCAAAAGCTCCCAGGACAACAGATGTCAGTCACACAAGCAAAGACCCCTGTGTTCACTTTTGTTTCCCTATCCAATCTCCTGTTCTCACTCTGTCCTGAGATGCTCTGATTTGAACTCCATGATCAACATGCCTTTTGAAATGTATCTTGCCAAATGTGTTCCCTCATTCTTCCCCATATATTTCTGTCCAAGAAACTGAACTGCCCCAGTTTCAGCATCTCCTCTCCTCCATTCCTTCATGGAAGGTTTATCCAAGTCTTATCAATCTATGTTCACTGGCCTGTGCCAAACCCCTGCTTCCTTACAGCACCATCCTTTCCCCAGTACTTCATCCTACTCGAAATCGTCATGATTAATAATACCAATTATATTTTCTTTTCTGCAGTATTTGTTTATCATTATTATTATTCTTGTAAAAAATAATAGCATTCCATTTATCGCTCTGGGAAGGATGGAAGGTACATTATATCCTGTCAGGATTAGAGTTTGTGAGCTGCAGCTCTCATCAGAGGCCAGTGGCGAGCCTTAACTCACTGAGAAAACTTGGCCATTTGTCTCTTCACTTTTGTACCCTGCCTCCTTGGGCTATAAAAAAAAAAGCTCTGGTCCCCCCCCCTCTGTTGCAAGATTCTGTCCCCTTCTCTTTTTCCCATTGGCATACCTTTTAAAAAAAAGGTATGCACCTAGGGGTGGGGGGCAGCAAGGTGGTGTTGACTGCTTTTTCGAGTGGCAGTGGAGCTCCTATTTGTGGTGCACCCTTCCTGCCTTCAGAGCTCATCGGGCCCACGTCCTCTTGGTCTGTCCTTGACATTGCACATACCCGCTCTGCCTCCTGTCAGGGCTGTCAGGATAGGGGGTGATCGGCCGCGCTTATCGAGGGGTCTCCTCTTGAGTCCTTCTCACCCCTGGGCAACTTGCAGAATCCAGGAGAACTGTGCTGTGACATCTTCCCTGGCGGCCCGCCTGTGTTCCCTGGCCCCCTTCCTGGTCTTCCTGCAGGACACCTCTGTTCCGGCCGCAGTGGTTGGGTGGCCCACAGCGGAGGGCAACCTTGAGGGCACGGCCTGAATTCTTACGGTTCTCCCTCGGTCTCCCTGGTTCCTGCTCCGTGTGAGGCCTTAAATTGCAGGTGGAGCCTTCAGTCCTGAGGGCACAGGAGCGTAGGAGTGGTGTCGGCCGCTTCTTTCGGGCAGAGGAGGAGATCCTGGGTGGTGCGTCCTCCCGGTCCTCTGTGCTGGGGCCCTGTAACTCATTGGGCCGCCCTTGACACTGGCCCATACGCTCTGCCTCCTGGGTTAGTCGGGCAGCGTGGGGGCCTCCTTGCGAGTCCTCCCAACCCCTGGGCCTGCTTATGAAATCCAGGTGAACTGTGTCTGACAACTTCCCCAGCGTCCTGCCGGACGTCTCCATATCGGCCGCCTTGGTCGAGCGGCGAAGTGCCTCGGGAGGGCCGCAGTCTCCAGCTCGGGCTGCCCCCTGGGTCTCGGGCCTCCCTGGGCGGCCAATATGCCCTCCTGTTGTATGCATGTCTTGAGTCATTCAGAGAGGTTCCCCCCTGCCCAACGGAGTGCCGCCATGGGCTGGACTAGAACAGCCAAGACCTCGGCCACCCAGACCAAAATGGACCGCTTTACCACCACGGACACTGGGGCGACAGGGGGGGCGACGGGGGGTGCTACGGACAGGGACGCACAACCGGCACCAAACCTGTCACCATCCTTCAACCCATCCACACCTCGCAGTCCTCGGTGGAGGGCAAGATTGCGGAGGTCCGGGTGGACATCACCCTCATCCGGCAGGACCTCCAAAACACCACCGCCCGGATTAAAGAAACTAAATCCCATATATCATCAGTGGAAGACGCCGTTCAACAACTCATGGGGCAGGTGGCGTGCCTCCAGTCACACACCCAGGAACTGCATCAGAGGGATGAGGATGCTGAAAACAGATCGCGCCGCAACAACCTCCGCCTGGTGGGTTTCCCGGAGGGGGCAGAGCAGGGCCGCCAGCTGAATTCATAGAGAAATGGTTGAGATCCTGGCTCCCGAAGGGCTCTCTCTCATTGGTTTGCAATAGAACAAGCACACTGATCCCTTGCCCCGAGGCCTCCTGCAGGAGCGCCGCCATGGCCAGTCATAATGAGAATCATTAACTACAAAGACCGTCACTCCATCCTGGCTGAAGCCCGCAAGCAGCGATGCCTCCCCTACAAAAACCACTCGATCATGATCTTTCTGGACTACACTCGGGAGGTCCAGGGTCAACGTCGCTCGTTTGGAGAGGTCAAGCAGAAGCTACGAGCCCTCAACATCCAGTATCGGCACCTCTTCCCGGCACGCCTACGGGTGGCATTCGCCAATAAAACCTTATTCTTTGACACTCCGGCGGATGCATGGACTTGGGCCACAGAAGAGCGTCCCCTTCGGCCCAATGGACCGATTCTTCTCCAGGATGGTGCAGAGGGTGAACCCGCTCGCACTGGCTCTCCAGATCCTAGTCCCCAGCGCAACCGCTCACGTAGGCGCTGTGGGCATAGGAGGGCCCGCTCTGATTCCTCGTTGAATCCTTCCCAACTGCCAGGGCCGCCCCGGGAGGACCAACGGGCTGCACGACGCTCCGGCCCCTCCGGTCACCCGAGTCATTGGGGGCCTCACCAGCCTCCTCCATGTCTGATCTCCCGGACACTGACCTCTCTCGTAGCCCAACACTTCTCAGCAACCCAGCCTGAGTCCGTCTATACCCACCGGGCCTGGCTCCGCGGCAGAGGCATTGTGCCGGCTTACCTTTGGTCTCTCTCTTCTTGGACTTGAATATGGACATCCTCTCATGAGGAGGGGTCCTCTATGCCTTGCACGTTCCCAAGCGTTTTAGTTTAGTCCTGTGTTGTTGATATTGTTAGAGCGACAGATGCTTCTGTTTCTGAAGTATAAGGTGGGTGATGGGGGTGGGGTGAGGGTAGGGGGACCGTTGCCCCGAGTTTCTTATTTTGTTTTATGTTGCCTTTTTGTTTCACCATACCAGCACTCACAGGACATACCGTCCCTGGCATCATAGGACATGGGCAATGGTATCTGGGCTCCCAATCACGCATCCCGTTGTCCCCGCCCTTGGCCGAGCCCCCCTCCGGGGCCTCCCCCTTCCCATAGACAGTCCATCAAGATGATTGACATGCTACAACTGGGTGTACCTTTGCGCCTCCTGTCCTGGAATGTCAATGTTCTCCTTGACCGCCTCAAGTGATCAGCGGTACTTCTCTATGTGCAGCGCCTCGGGGAGGAGGTCTTATTGCTGCAAGAGACACACTTACTGGGTAACCACTGCCCCTTTCTAGCGAGATATGGTTACGATAGGGTCTGGCACTCAGGCTTCACACGTGGATCCCGTAGGGTTGCGATCCTGGTGCAACACTTCCTTCCGTTTGTGGCAACTCGAGTCATTCATGATGACCAGGGCACCTTCTTGGCCCTGTCCGGCACCCTGAATGGCGTACCGCTTAATTTGGTGTCACTGTACTCCCCCCCCATTGCGACTGACCGCGACCCTAGCCGCCTACGTTGGGCTCATGGGCTCCACCTTCCTGGGGGGTGACTTTAACTTGGTTCCCCCTCCTGCAATGGATACGACTGGGCCCCCTTCCCAAGGCAGACTGGTGCACGTGAAACACTTAACGAGTTGGGCTAAATCCCTGGGACTTTGCGATACATGGCATACATGGCACCCGCATTGAAGGTAATTTACCCACACTTAGGCAGCGCACCACATACACGCGCGCATCAACGCCATTTATATTTCCTCGACCGACTGCTTTATGCTCCAAGACGCGCTATCCTACAGCGGGGTATATCTGATCATTCTCCGATGATGCTCACTGTGGGCACCCCTCCTGCCTCCATGCGCCAGACATGGAGAATGAACGCGTGGTTTCTCCAAGACAAAGACTTCCGCAAAGTGGTAGGGCGGGAACTCGAACATTACTTTCAGACCAACGAGGGGTCGGTGTCGTCGCCGGGTATCCTGTGGGAGGCTGGCAAGGCCATCATACGTGGAGTTGCCAAGGGGCAACTCAAAACCCAGTGGTGCGCGTAGTTAGAACATCTCACCTCTCGTGAGACACAGGCCCTGCGCCTTGAATGGTCCACCGCCCTGAACCCTGACGCAACTGAAGTGAGGCTCCTTGCCCACAACCACGAAGAGATTCGCCAATTGTCGCTGGACGCGGCCAAACTCCTCTGGCGCTCATCTGTCGCCAGGGTGTATGGATGGGGGGACAAGAACGGTTCTCTCCTCGACAGACTGGCCACCTACCCCAGAGCGAACCGCATAATTACCGAAATCATAGATCGGGACGGTTCGTTGTGTAATTTCTCGGCCGGAATGGCCCGGGCCTTCGCTCTGTATTATCGACAATTATACACGGCTGGGACTCCCTCTCTGTCTCTTTCGGATTTGTTGCGAGCTGAAGCCTGCCACCTCCCTCATTTGTACTCAGAAGTTCATGATGACCTGGACCGTACTATAACCCCTGCAGAAATTGGGGAAGTGATACCCTTGTCTCCTCCGGCAGGACGCCTGGTCCGGAGGAACTTCCCCAAAAATTCAATGCCCTGTACCGCGAGACGCCGATTCCACACCTCGCCCAGCTATTCAATGAGGCGGTGGAAAAGGGTTCCTTCCCTTTCTAGACTGATATGGCCACCATTGTGGTCCTTCCTAATTCCCAGCCACCCTCGCCTTGGTGCGCGGACTACCGTCCCATCTCCCTTATAAATACGGAGCTGAAACTGTACGCCACAATACTCGTACAGCGCCTTAAAACCCACTTACTCATACTGGTCCATCCAGACCAGTGTGGGTTAATGCCATCATGTGGTACCCGTCATTGTCTGCCGAGATTTCACGCAGCTCTGGCTCACTGTAACTTGCTCACCCCCTAACTCACACTCCTCCGGGTAGATTTTGAAAAAGCCTTTGACTCGGTAGACTGGGGATCTTGGATGACGTTCTGGCGGAGTGGGTTTTGGACTCTGCTTCCGTGGTTTCATCCGAGTATTGTACGCTCATCCGAGGGCACGTGTCCTGGTGAACGGGGTTCTGTCAAAACCCTTTTCGATCTGTAGGGGAACGAGGCAGGGATGCCCCCTCTCTCCCCTGCTCTTCGTTCTGGAGCCCCTGGCGGCCCTGATGCGCTCGAGCGGACAGGTGCAGGGTTGGGAATGGCCCTATACAGAAGCAGACAAAATCGCTCATTACGATGATTTATCTGGCGGATCCCGCAAGTTCGGGCCCTCATTGGCTCCGGATCCTCCGGTCTTTTGAACAGGCCTCCGGCTTAATCCTAAGAAATCGTTCTTGGTCCCCCTTCACATGTCCAGGGAATGCTTCGACTGGCATTCCACCATACCGCTCTGCCGCCAATCCTTTAAGTACCTAGGGATTTGGGTGACTTTACCCCCTGAACTCAGCTGGGCCCTCAACGGCACTCCCCTGGTGAAGCGGGCTAGGGTGGACCTGACAAAATGGCAATCATTGCCTCTGAATCCCATGGGAAAAGTTGCTCTATTCAAAATGAGGATTCTTCCCAGATTCCTCGATATGCTCCAAAACACCCCCCTCAACTTCCCGAGCGTGTGGTTCTGGGAGCTTGACAGCCTGGCTTCCAAATTCGCCTAGGGGAGGGGCAGGTCCCGACTGGCCCTAGGCGTTTGTTAGATCCCTTCCTTTGATGGGGGCTTGGGGATGACCCATTTATATCTGTACTATCTGGCCACACGTTTGCTCTCCCTGCGTGACTGGTTTAACGGAGGATGGCCTGATCCGGCTTATAGGCTTGAACTCAGTGAGTTGGGCTTGTCCAACCTCCAGTCGATGATGTATGGGGCACCTGCCCCATCTCATCTGCCGGAGGTGACGCATTCGGTGTTCCTGGCCTAGCGGGCCGCACTGCGTCACACCAAGTGGACCCACACGCTGACCCAATGTACACCCTTGTGGCAGGGCACCTGGCTCAGGGAAGTCAACGGGCTACAGGGCTTTCGGTCGTGGGACCTTATAGATATTTCACAACTGGGCGATATTTGGGTGGGTGACCACATGCGCTCCTTCCAGGACCTCCAAGCTAGATATTCTTTACATCACTTGCAGTTTTATAGATATTTGCAGCTCCACCGCTCTCTTCAGGTGTACCTCACGACCGGTACACAACTCCCGGATCATAGCCCTCCAGAGGCACAAATCATGCTGGTGGACCTGGGGAGGGGGTGAATCTCCCACATTTATCGGACGCTCATTAACAATACCCCAACATCAGCTGATCGGCTGTGGGCTCAGTGGGAGGAGTGGGTGGGCTTCTTGGAGGAGGAGGACTGGCGTGATTCCCTTATGGCCCCCAGGACAGTCACTGCGTCGGCCAGATTGCGCATGACACAGCTTTATTTCTTGCATGCCGCATACCTGAAGCCGGCACGCCTACATAGCGCGGGGGTCCAGCCGACCCCCACCTGCGCTAGGTGAGGTCACGAACCAGACAACTTTTTGCAAATGGACATGCCCGCACTTGGCCCGATTCTGGGGAGACATTGAGGAGGAACTCACTGAGGTATTGGGGTGGGCGATCCCGCACGACCCGAAACATGCACTGTTGGGCATCACAGACGGGTTGGATGGGTCCAGAAATAAAAACGTTTTTTGCACTACGGCGATGGTGATGGCTAAGAGGGACATAGCGCCTGCCTGGAAACGCCTTGATCCTCCCACCATTGGGAAAAGGCGGGCTGTGGTGGATTGGAGCGCCACGCAGGAGTAGACAATGTACACAGCTCGTGGCTACCCGAAGAAGTATCGCAGGGTCTGGGGGAAGTGGTTGGGGGGAATGGTCTAATTTCGTTGGGGATGCTCCAAAATTTGTCCTTTTGAATTTGCATGTCTTTGGCCTTTGGGTTGTCCAGATTACTGCAGATATTCCTTTGTTATCATGGTACCTTGGTGATTGGCTGGTGCTTCTCTGTGAAATCAATAAAAATGTGTTTATCAAAAAGAAAAAGAAAAGATCTTCCCGCTAATTGTAAAAATATCAATAGTTGTGAGAGCAGAGTTTGAAAACAACATTGCCATCTTCTAAGAAATACAATGTTTAAGTTAAGTACACAGATGTTTCTGTGAATAGTTGCTCCTTACTCCTGTCTAAGGCATCAATCACGTTCGAATTTTCAGGCTTCAGCCATAAAGCATTCCCTGCAATATGAAAGAAAATTTAAAGTTACCTATCATGGAAGCTAAATATGGGAGGGGGTGGAGGGTAAGCTTCGGGTTTAAGCGTTACTGTACCGTATGGTCATACTGACCACGATGACCCAAGGGGGGGGGGGGGGGGGGGGGGGGGGGGGGGACTTGCTTGCAGGTCAAGAACCTTTTGTATTTTTTTTTTTAAAACAGATTTTATTGACTGCATAGCAAGCACATATCACGTAATGCTCTGACATCCAGAGACAATCACCATTATCAATTGAACAGGTTCAAATGCAGTTAGTGCCGGTAAAGAAGCAAACATACAAGCAAAAATGGTGAAACTGATGAACCCCCCTCCCCACCCCCCCAACTCACCCACGCCCCCCCCCACGCGCGCGCGCGCCGCTGCCTGCTCCGCCTGCATCTTGCAAGGCAAGTATACCGCATGCCATGTGCACCAATGTATCTGTGTGACAGTCCTAACTGTCGAGCTGTCAGGGTGGCTGGATAGCATTGTGCTCAAGTGGTGGATCCAACTCCAGACCACGATAGTCCGCCCACCTCTTCCATATCCTGAAGTGCTTGCGTGGGCATCCCCTAGCCACATAAACGGGTTGCTCCAGCCCCATACAAAAGTCCATCCTGTTTTTCCAGGCTGTGAGCGTCGGGGCCTGGGGCACCTTCCATGATCGTCCAGTGTATCTTTTGGCCAGAGTTAGCCCCAGCAACAATAAATGGCGTTTGTACCTATTGCCCCCTACCCCAGCCATAACGTGAAGCAGAGGCAGCTTAGGATCCCTCTGAAGCTCCCAAGCCAGAACCTCATCTAGGCACTGGAACACCCCATTCCAAATCTTCCGTAGCACCCTGCAGTCCCATACCGTATGCATCAACCTTCCCACCTCCGACCCACACCTAAGGCAATCTGGGGATGCTATCAAGCCCGCCCTCCACAAGCGCGGTCTGGTATAGTATGTACGATGAAGGTATCTAAATTGAATGAGTCGCAAGCGCGTTGAAATTGCTGCTCCCCTGGGGCCCTCCAAAGCCTCCACCCAGTCCTCCTCATCCAATTCCTCAACATCCTGCTCCCAGGTGTTCCTAAGCCGTTGCAGGTCTGTGGAGCAGTGCCGCACAAGGGTTTGATAGATTCGGGACAGTTTCTTATCGGGCAGCTCCCCCATGAAAACGTTGGCCTCCAATGGGCTGAACTCAGGCAGACTCTCCAACCCCGCTATATATGGTGTGAGGGCATGACGAA
This sequence comes from Lissotriton helveticus, assembly GCF_964261635.1. Taxonomy (NCBI): domain Eukaryota; kingdom Metazoa; phylum Chordata; class Amphibia; order Caudata; family Salamandridae; genus Lissotriton; species Lissotriton helveticus. The sequence continues at coordinate 685,239,575 of NC_136059.1, forward strand.
ATTGGAGATATTTATAAAATTGAGTACGTGGCATTTCAAATTCTTCCCGCAGAGTATCAAAGGACTTGAGCACACACCCTGACATAACATCCCCAAGGGCAGAGATGCCAATCGCATCCCAGCCCCGGAATCCCATCAACGTGGCCAGCTGGGGCAACCTACCATTTCGCCACAAGGGGGTTTCTTGAGTAAGGATATTCCAAAAGCCCATCCTACGAAAAGCCTGCCTCCATATCTGAAAGACCACCTGTGTGATGGACGGCAGAGACCTCCTGAGGGGTGCAGAATATAGCAGTGTGTGGACGGACGCAGTGCCCATCAAGGCCCTCTCAACTGCATATGCGGGGTCACTCCTGTCCGCATACCACCATTCATTTAATACCAGCAGATGGGACGCCTGATAATACGATAGGACATCTGACGTGGCCAATCCCCCAGTGTACGTCGACCGAAAGCAAGTTCGCAGGGCAACACGTGCGGCGCCCCCTTCCCACAAGAATCTGCTCAATACCGCGTTGAGGCGCCGAAACCTACCGTGTGGAACCAACACAGGATGATTTTGCAATTGGTATATCAGGCGCGGGAGCGCCACCATCTTAAAGATGGCCGATCTACCAAGAATGGAGAGCAGCATTCTGGACCACACCTGCAGGTCTTCCCGAGTGCGCTCCCAGACTGGACTAATGTTTCGCTCTCTGGCTATGGACGCGTCTTCAAAGAGAAATATGCCCAAATACTTCACGCCACCGTGGTCAACTGGAGCCCCTGCGCCCATTCCCCCACTGGCTGCGGGCCTCCCAGGATCCAGAGCGTCGATTTCCCGGGATTCATATATAGACCGGAGGTTTCGCCGAAGATTTGTAGGATGCGCAAGAGGCGGGGTCCCGAGCGCCCCAGATCCGTGAGGAAAAACAACACATCATCTGCGTATAGGGCTATCCTATCAGTCAGGTCCGCCGACCACCGAAATCCCTTGAGCTGAGCATCTATTCTCACCCACGCCGCGAGGTGTTCCATCGCGAGTGCAAAAAGGTATGGGGAGAGGGGGCAGCCCTGCCTCGTCCCACGCCGGATTTGGAAGGAGCGGGATACCCCCCCCACCCGCACCGTAGCCGTGAGGTCTGTGTAAAGGAGCCGTACGTATGCCAAAAAGCGCGGGCCCAGGTTCAGGCGTCCCAGTAGGGCGAACAAATATGTCCAGCTCAGGGAGTCGAACGCCCTATCCATATCTGCCAAAAACAGCGCCGCCTGCTCCCCCAATCCTCGCCATGCTGAAATCGCGACCTGTGCCCGTCTGATGTTGTGACGAGTGGCTCTTTGTGGCATAAAGCCCGCCGGGTCTGGGTGGACCAGTTCCGTAATATGGGGTTTAAGTCTGTTGGCGAGGGCTTTAGCCAGTATCTTGGCCTCGGTGTTGAGCAAGGAGATTGGGCGGTATGACTCGTGCCTCTCCAGGGCCCGCCCCGGCTTGAGGAACACCACCACTTCCGCATGCCTCCAATCCGCTGGCAGCGTGCCACGCTCGCGCGCCTCTTTGATGACCGGACGAAAATGAGGACTCAGCTGCGTCGCAAAGCGCCTAAAAAATTTGCTAGGGAACCCATTAGGTCCCGGCGCCCTACCCGGGTTCAATTCACCCAGTGCCGTGGCCAACTCATCGTCCGTCAAAGGACGGTCTAGGTTGTCGCGAGCCTCATCTGACACGGCCTTTGGAGGGAGGTCATCGATAAACCATGGTACGACCTCCGCCTCTAAGCACTCCCTGGGCGCATACAATGCCTCATAGTACGCCGCAAAGCTCTCGGCGATCACAGCGGGTTCCAATATCGGCTCCCCATCTGGGCTCACTATCCGGGGCAGCGGCTGGGCATGCATAATGCCCTGACACAGACGATGTAGCATCTTGCAGGACTTGTCGCCCCATTGGTATATACGACTGCGTGTAGCCAGCCAAGCCTGTCGTGCTTCGTTCAGCAGCACCGCAGCATATTGTTGTTACGCCAATAACAGCTGCCGCTTGGCCGGTCTACCATCGTCCTTGCGCCCCCTGCGCTCCAGATCCTCCAAGTCCGCCTCGCGCCGCACTAGTTCTCTACGCTTCTCCCTACGTGCCGCTGCGCACCACGAAATATCTAGCCCCCGCAGCGTGGGCTTCATCGCCTCCCACAGTGTAGCCGGGGAGTCCACCGTACCCACGTTAGTGGATAGGAAGTGTGCAAGTTCATAGGTCATGTGAGTGCGGTAGGAGTCCTGCATCAATTGCCAAGGCGACATACGCCAACTAAACGGCTGCCGAACGCGACCAGAGTCGAGAATAACATAAACCGGCGAGTGGTCGGACAACGCCCGTGGCAGGATCACCGCGGACAAGATTCTATGAGCCATCACCCTTGGAACAAACACGTAGTCTAATCTAGAGAAGGAATCCCGCGCTGTGGAGAAATACGTGTAATCCCTATGGGACCCGTGCTTGTACCTCCATGTGTCGACCCAATCTAGGCCTGTAACCAAGGCCCTCAAACTAGTGGCCGGCCCACTCCTCCCCACCGCATCCTGAACGCCTGTAGCACTGCGCCATCGGTCACACGAAACTTCCATGACATCGTTCCAGTCCCCTCCCACGATAGGCAGGGCAGTGGGCATATCCACCCAAAGGGACAGCAGCCTCTCCACTAGGGGCCACTGCAAAGGTGGTGGGGCGTATACGCTGCCAAGGATCACAGCGTCTCCCCCAATCTCTCCCTGTAACAAATATATATCTACCCTGCGCATCAGTCCATGTGCGTTTATGAGCAAAGGGGACCCTACGATGTATGAGGACTGCCACCCCTCGTGACCCCCTAGTGAACCCCGAGTGGTAAGCATGGAGGAAGCCATTTCGTTGGAGGCAGAGCGCTTTAGTGCCAAGCAGGTGTGTTTCCTGCAACAAGAGTATGTCAGTACCCCTCCTCTGGGCCCAGGCAAACACCGCTCCCCTCTTTACTTTATCCTGCATCCCCCGCACATTCCAGCTCATTATCCGTGTCCCACCTGGGCCTAGCCGCACTCCCTCACCATCAATAGACATTCGGGCAGTAGTACAGATTGCGACCCAGCCTTACATGAGCAACAAAGCGATACCCACAACTGTCCGCAAGCAGCAATTAACGCGCGATCCCTCCCCCCTCCTTGAACACCCACCCCCAACAACCCCCCCACTACCACCCCCCAACCCCAAACATGGAAGCACCTGTCGTGGTCAGAGTGTGATCCCGGCCCCAACAGGGAGCCAAGAGCCACCCCCTCCAATGGATCCCCGCACAGCAGCCCATGTAGAACTAGGCTGTTGCCCCCAAAACCCTACACCCACCTACACACTACTAGAGGACCCCTCCCCGCCCTTGTATACCCCCCATCCCCAGTCACCCCCATTTGCTCACCGGAACCCTCATTTTCGCAGATCCACCCCGCTCCCGGCTCGAGCAGGGCTCAATAACAGCCCAGAGCGGAGCCCCCAATCAAGATGGCTTAAGGCAACACAGTAATAGAATGTCTCGCAGAGCGCTCACGTGCCCTTCTTCTGTTTCTCGGCCGCCCCCGATTCCTTCTCGGAGGCTGTGCCCGACACTGATCGTTGCCGTGATCTGGACCTCCAATTGTCTTTGCTCCGAGCGTCTAACTGTCGAGCTGTCAGGGTGGCTGGATAGCATTGTGCTCAAGTGGTGGATCCAACTCCAGACCACGATAGTCCGCCCACCTCTTCCATATCCTGAAGTGCTTGCGTGGGCATCCCCTAGCCACATAAACGGGTTGCTCCAGCCCCATACAAAAGTCCATCTTGTTTTTCCAGGCTGTGAGCGTCGGGGCCTGGGGCACCTTCCATGATCGTCCAGTGTCTCTTTTGGCCAGAGTTAGCCCCAGCAACAATAAATGGCGTTTGTACCTATTGCCCCCTACCCCAGCCATAACGTGAAGCAGAGCCAGCTTAGGATCCCTCTGAAGCTCCCAAGCCAGAACCTCATCTAGGCACTGGAACACCCCATTCCAAATCTTCCGTAGCACCCTGCAGTCCCATACCGTATGCATCAACCTTCCCACCTCCGACCCACACCTAAGGCAATCTGGGGATGCTATCAAGCCCGCCCTCCACAAGCGCGGTCTGGTATAGTATGTACGATGAAGGTATCTAAATTGAATGAGTCGCAAGCGCGTTGAAATTGCTGCTCCCCTGGGGCCCTCCAAAGCCTCCACCCAGTCCTCCTCATCCAATTCCTCAACATCCTGCTCCCAGGTGTTCCTAAGCCGTTGCAGGTCTGTGGAGCAGTGCCGCACAAGGGTTTGATAGATTCGGGACAGTTTCTTATCGGGCAGCTCCCCCATGAAAACGTTGGCCTCCAATGGGCTGAACTCAGGCAGACTCTCCAACCCCGCTATATATGGTGTGAGGGCATGACGAAATTGGAGATATTTATAAAATTGAGTACGTGGCATTTCAAATTCTTCCCGCAGAGTATCAAAGGACTTGAGCACACACCCTGACATAACATCCCCAAGGGCATAGATGCCAATCGCATCCCAGCCCCGGAATCCCATCAACGTGGCCAGCTGGGGCAACCTACCATTTCGCCACAAGGGGGTTTCTTGAGTAAGGACATTCCAAAAGCCCATCCTACGAAAAGCCTGCCTCCATATCTGAAAGACCACCTGTGTGATGGACGGCAGAGACCTCCTGAGGGGTGCAGAATATAGCAGTGTGTGGACGGACGCAGTGCCCATCAAGGCCCTCTCAACTACATATGCGGGGTCACTCCTGTCCGCATACCACCATTCATTTAATACCAGCAGATGGGACGCCTGATAATACGATAGGACATCTGACGTGGCTAATCCCCCAGTGTACGTCGACCGAAAGCAAGTTCGCAGGGCAACACGTGCGGCGCCCCCTTCCCACAAGAATCTGCTCAATACCGCGTTGAGGCGCCGAAACCTACCGTGTGGAACCAACACAGGATGATTTTGCAATTGGTATATCATGCGCGGGAGCGCCACCATCTTAAAGATGGCCGATCTACCAAGAATGGAGAGCGGCATTCTGGACCACACCTGCAGGTCTTCCCGAGTGCGCTCCCAGACTGGACTAATGTTTCGCTCTCTGGCTATGGATGCGTCTTCAAAGAGAAATATGCCCAAATACTTCACGCCACCGTGGCCAACTGGAGCCCCTGCGCCCATTCCCCCACTGGCTGCGGGCCTCCCAGGATCCAGAGCGTCGATTTCCCGGGATTCATATATAGACCGGAGGTTTCGCCGAAGATTTGTAGGATGCGCAAGAGGCGGGGTCCCGAGCGCCCCAGATCCGTGAGGAAAAACAACACATCATCTGCGTATAGGGCTATCCTATCAGTCAGGTCCGCCGACCACCGAAATCCCTTGAGCTGAGCATCTATTCTCACCCACGCCGCGAGGGGTTCCATCGCGAGTGCAAAAAGGTATGGGGAGAGGGGGCAGCCCTGCCTCGTCCCACGCCGGATTTGGAAGGAGCGGGATACCCCCCCCACCCGCACCGTAGCCGTGAGGTCTGTGTAAAGGAGCCGTACGTATGCCAAAAAGCGCGGGCCCAGGTTCAGGCGTCCCAGTAGGGCGAACAAATATGTCCAGCTCAGGGAGTCGAACGCCCTATCCATATCTGCCAAAAACAGCGCCGCCTGCTCCCCCAATCCTCGCCATGCTGAAATCGCGACCTGTGCCCGTCTGATGTTGTGACGAGTGGCTCTTTGTGGCATAAAGCCCGCCGGGTCTGGGTGGACCAGTTCCGTAATATGGGGTTTAAGTCTGTTGGCGAGGGCTTTAGCCAGTATCTTGGCCTCGGTGTTGAGCAAGGAGATTGGGCGGTATGACTCGTGCCTCTCCAGGGCCCGCCCCGGCTTGAGGAACACCACCACTTCCGCATGCCTCCAATCCGCTGGCAGCGTGCCACGCTCACGCGCCTCTTCGATGACCGGACGAAAATGAGGACTCAGCTGCGTCGCAAAGCGCCTAAAAAATTTGCTAGGGAACCCATTAGGTCCCGGCGCCCTACCCGGGTTCAATTCACCCAGTGCCGTGGCCAACTCATCGTCCGTCAAAGGACGGTCTAGGTTGTCGCGAGCCTCATCTGACACGGCCTTTGGAGGGAGGTCATCGATAAACCATTGTACGACCTCCGCCTCTAAGCACTCCCTGGGCGCATACAATGCCTCATAGTACGCCGCAAAGCTCTCGGCGATCACAGCGGGTTCCAATATCGGCTCCCCATCTGGGCTCACTATCCGGGGCAGCGGCTGGGCATGCATAATGCCCTGACACAGACGATGTAGCATCTTGCAGTACTTGTCGCCCCATTGGTATATACGACTGCGTGTAGCCAGCCAAGCCTGTCGTGCTTCGTTCAGCAGCACCGCAGCATATTGTTGTTACGCCAATAACAGCTGCCGCTTGGCCGGTCTACCATCGTCCTTGCGCCCCCTGCGCTCCAGATCCTCCAAGTCCGCCTCGCGCCGCACTAGTTCTCTACGCTTCTCCCTACGTGACGCTGCGCACCACGAAATATCTAGCCCCCGCAGCGTGGGCTTCATCGCCTCCCACAGTGTAGCCGGGGAGTCCACCGTACCCACGTTAGTGGATAGGAAGTGTGCAAGTTCATAGGTCATGTGAGTGCGGTAGGAGTCCTGCATCAATTGCCAAGGCGACATACGCCAACTAAACGGCTGCCGAACGCGACCAGAGTCGAGAATAACATAAACCGGCGAGTGGTCGGACAACGCCCGTGGCAGGATCACCGCGGACAAGATTCTATGAGCCATCACCCTTGGAACAAACACGTAGTCTAATCTAGAGAAGGAATCCCGCGCTGTGGAGAAATACGTGTAATCCCTATGGGACCCGTGCTTGTACCTCCATGTGTCGACCCAATCTAGGCCTGTAACCAAGGCCCTCAAACTAGTGGCCGGCCCACTCCTCCCCACCGCATCCTGAACGCCTGTAGCACTGCGCCATCGGTCACACGAAACTTCCATGACATCGTTCCAGTCCCCTCCCACGATAGGCAGGGCAGTGGGCATATCCACCCAAAGGGACAGCAGCCTCTCCACTAGGGGCCACTGCAAAGGTGGTGGGGCGTATACGCTGCCAAGGATCACAGCGTCTCCCCCAATCTCTCCCTGTAACAAATATATATCTACCCTGCGCATCAGTCCATGTGCCTTTATGAGCAAAGGGGACCCTACGATGTATGAGGACTGCCACCCCTCGTGACCCCCTAGTGAACCCCGAGTGGTAAGCATGGATGAAGCCATTTCGTTGGAGGCAGAGCGCTTTAGTGCCAAGCAGGTGTGTTTCCTGCAACAAGAGTATGTCAGTACCCCTCCTCTGGGCCCAGGCAAACACCGCTCCCCTCTTTACTTTATCCTGCATCCCCCGCACATTCCAGCTCATTATCCGTGTCCCACCTGGGCCTAGCCGCACTCCCTCACCATCAATAGACATTCGGGCAGTAGTACAGATTGCGACCCAGCCTTACATGAGCAACAAAGCGATACCCACAACTGTCCGCAAGCAGCAATTAACGCGCGATCCCTCCCCCCTCCTTGAACACCCACCCCCAACAACCCCCCCACTACCACCCCCCACCCCCAAACATGGAAGCACCTGTCGTGGTCAGAGTGTGATCCCGGCCCCAACAGGGAGCCAAGAGCCACCCCCTCCAATGGATCCCCGCACAGCAGCCCATGTAGAACTAGGCTGTTGCCCCCAAAACCCTACACCCACCTACACACTACTAGAGGACCCCTCCCCGCCCTTGTATACCCCCCATCCCCAGTCACCCCCATTTGCTCACCGGAACCCTCATTTTCGCAGATCCAACCCGCTCCCGGCTCGAGCAGGGCTCAATAACAGCCCAGAGCGGAGCCCCCAATCAAGATGGCTTAAGGCAACACAGTAATAGAATGTCTCGCAGAGCGCTCACGTGCCCTTCTTCTGTTTCTCGGCCGCCCCCGATTCCTTCTCGGAGGCTGTGCCCGACACTGATCGTTGCCGTGATCTGGACCTCCAATTGTCTTTGCTCCGAGCGTCTAACTGTCGAGCTGTCAGGGTGGCTGGATAGCATTGTGCTCAAGTGGTGGATCCAACTCCAGACCACGATAGTCCGCCCACCTCTTCCATATCCTGAAGTGCTTGCGTGGGCATCCCCTAGCCACATAAACGGGTTGCTCCAGCCCCATACAAAAGTCCATCTTGTTTTTCCAGGCTGTGAGCGTCGGGGCCTGGGGCACCTTCCATGATCGTCCAGTGTCTCTTTTGGCCAGAGTTAGCCCCAGCAACAATAAATGGCGTTTGTACCTATTGCCCCCTACCCCAGCCATAACGTGAAGCAGAGCCAGCTTAGGATCCCTCTGAAGCTCCCAAGCCAGAACCTCATCTAGGCACTGGAACACCCCATTCCAAATCTTCCGTAGCACCATGCAGTCCCATACCGTATGCATCAACCTTCCCACCTCCGACCCACACCTAAGGCAATCTGGGGATGCTATCAAGCCCGCCCTCCACAAGCGCGGTCTGGTATAGTATGTACGATGAAGGTATCTAAATTGAATGAGTCGCAAGCGCGTTGAAATTGCTGCTCCCCTGGGGCCCTCCAAAGCCTCCACCCAGTCCTCCTCATCCAATTCCTCAACATCCTGCTCCCAGGTGTTCCTAAGCCGTTGCAGGTCTGTGGAGCAGTGCCGCACAAGGTATTGATAGATTCGGGACAGTTTCTTATCGGGCAGCTCCCCCATGAAAACGTTGGCCTCCAATGGGCTGAACTCAGGCAGACTCTCCAACCCCGCTATATATGGTGTGAGGGCATGACGAAATTGGAGATATTTATAAAATTGAGTACGTGGCATTTCAAATTCTTCCCGCAGAGTATCAAAGGACTTGAGCACACACCCTGACATAACATCCCCAAGGGCATAGATGCCAATCGCATCCCAGCCCCGGAATCCCATCAACGTGGCCAGCTGGGGCAACCTACCATTTCGCCACAAGGGGGTTTCTTGAGTAAGGACATTCCAAAAGCCCATCCTACGAAAAGCCTGCCTCCATATCTGAAAGACCACCTGTGTGATGGACGGCAGAGACCTCCTGAGGGGTGCAGAATATAGCAGTGTGTGGACGGACGCAGTGCCCATCAAGGCCCTCTCAACTACATATGCGGGGTCACTCCTGTCCGCATACCACCATTCATTTAATACCAGCAGATGGGACGCCTGATAATACGATAGGACATCTGACGTGGCTAATCCCCCAGTGTACGTCGACCGAAAGCAAGTTCGCAGGGCAACACGTGCGGCGCCCCCTTCCCACAAGAATCTGCTCAATACCGCGTTGAGGCGCCGAAACCTACCGTGTGGAACCAACACAGGATGATTTTGCAATTGGTATATCATGCGCGGGAGCGCCACCATCTTAAAGATGGCCGATCTACCAAGAATGGAGAGCGGCATTCTGGACCACACCTGCAGGTCTTCCCGAGTGCGCTCCCAGACTGGACTAATGTTTCGCTCTCTGGCTATGGATGCGTCTTCAAAGAGAAATATGCCCAAATACTTCACGCCACCGTGGCCAACTGGAGCCCCTGCGCCCATTCCCCCACTGGCTGCGGGCCTCCCAGGATCCAGAGCGTCGATTTCCCGGGATTCATATATAGACCGGAGGTTTCGCCGAAGATTTGTAGGATGCGCAAGAGGCGGGGTCCCGAGCGCCCCAGATCCGTGAGGAAAAACAACACATCATCTGCGTATAGGGCTATCCTATCAGTCAGGTCCGCCGACCACCGAAATCCCTTGAGCTGAGCATCTATTCTCACCCACGCCGCGAGGGGTTCCATCGCGAGTGCAAAAAGGTATGGGGAGAGGGGGCAGCCCTGCCTCGTCCCACGCCGGATTTGGAAGGAGCGGGATACCCCCCCCCCACCCGCACCGTAGCCGTGAGGTCTGTGTAAAGGAGCCGTACGTACGCCAAAAAGCGCGGGCCCTGGTTCAGGCGTCCCAGTAGGGCGAACAAATATGTCCAGCTCAGGGAGTCGAACGCCCTATCCATATCTGCCAAAAACAGCGCCGCCTGCTCCCCCAATCCTCGCCATGCTGAAATCGCGACCTGTGCCCGTCTGATGTTGTGACGAGTGGCTCTTTGTGGCATAAAGCCCGCCGGGTCTGGGTGGACCAGTTCCGTAATATGGGGTTTAAGTCTGTTGGCGAGGGCTTTAGCCAGTATCTTGGCCTCGGTGTTGAGCAAGGAGATTGGGCGGTATGACTCGTGCCTCTCCAGGGCCCGCCCCGGCTTGAGGAACACCACCACTTCCGCATGCCTCCAATCCGCTGGCAGCGTGCCACGCTCGCGCGCCTCTTCGATGACCGGACGAAAATGAGGACTCAGCTGCGTCGCAAAGCGCCTAAAAAATTTGCTAGGGAACCCATTAGTTCCCGGCGCCCTACCCGGGTTCAATTCACCCAGTGCCGTGGCCAACTCATCGTCCGTCAAAGGACGGTCTAGGTTGTCGCGAGCCTCATCTGACACGGCCTTTGGAGGGAGGTCATCGATAAACCATTGTACGACCTCCGCCTCTAAGCACTCCCTGGGCGCATACAATGCCTCATAGTACGCCGCAAAGCTCTCGGCGATCACAGCGGGTTCCAATATCGGCTCCCCATCTGGGCTCACTATCCGGGGCAGCGGCTGGGCATGCATAATGCCCTGACACAGACGATGTAGCATCTTGCAGGACTTGTCGCCCCATTGGTATATACGACTGCGTGTAGCCAGCCAAGCCTGTCGTGCTTCGTTCAGCAGCACCGCAGCATATTGTTGTTACGCCAATAACAGCTGCCGCTTGGCCGGTCTACCATCGTCCTTGCGCCCCCTGCGCTCCAGATCCTCCAAGTCCGCCTCGCGCCGCACTAGTTCTCTACGCTTCTCCCTACGTGCCGCTGCGCACCACGAAATATCTAGCCCCCGCAGCGTGGGCTTCATCGCCTCCCACAGTGTAGCCGGGGAGTCCACCGTACCCACGTTAGTGGATAGGAAGTGTGCAAGTTCATAGGTCATGTGAGTGCGGTAGGAGTCCTGCATCAATTGCCAAGGCGACATACGCCAACTAAACGGCTGCCGAACGCGACCAGAGTCGAGAATAACATAAACCGGCGAGTGGTCGGACAACGCCCGTGGCAGGATCACCGCGGACAAGATTCTATGAGCCATCACCCTTGGAACAAACACGTAGTCTAATCTAGAGAAGGAATCCCGCGCTGTGGAGAAATACGTGTAATCCCTATGGGACCCGTGCTTGTACCTCCATGTGTCGACCCAATCTAGGCCTGTAACCAAGGCCCTCAAACTAGTGGCCGGCCCACTCCTCCCCACCGCATCCTGAACGCCTGTAGCACTGCGCCATCGGTCACACGAAACTTCCATGACATCGTTCCAGTCCCCTCCCACGATAGGCAGGGCAGTGGGCATATCCACCCAAAGGGACAGCAGCCTCTCCACTAGGGGCCACTGCAAAGGTGGTGGGGCGTATACGCTGCCAAGGATCACAGCGTCTCCCCCAATCTCTCCCTGTAACAAATATATATCTACCCTGCGCATCAGTCCATGTGCGTTTATGAGCAAAGGGGACCCTACGATGTATGAGGACTGCCACCCCTCGTGACCCCCTAGTGAACCCCGAGTGGTAAGCATGGATGAAGCCATTTCGTTGGAGGCAGAGCGCTTTAGTGCCAAGCAGGTGTGTTTCCTGCAACAAGAGTATGTCAGTACCCCTCCTCTGGGCCCAGGCAAACACCGCTCCCCTCTTTACTTTATCCTGCATCCCCCGCACATTCCAGCTCATTATCCGTGTCCCACCTGGGCCTAGCCGCACTCCCTCACCATCAATAGACATTCGGGCAGTAGTACAGATTGCGACCCAGCCTTACATGAGCAACAAAGGCGATACCCACAACTGTCCGCAAGCAGCAATTAACGCGCGATCCCTCCCCCCTCCTTGAACACCCACCCCCAACAACCCCCCCACTACCACCCCCCACCCCCAAACATGGAAGCACCTGTCGTGGTCAGAGTGTGATCCCGGCCCCAACAGGGAGCCAAGAGCCACCCCCTCCAATGGATCCCCGCACAGCAGCCCATGTAGAACTAGGCTGTTGCCCCCAAAACCCTACACCCACCTACACACTACTAGAGGACCCCTCCCCGCCCTTGTATACCCCCCATCCCCAGTCACCCCCATTTGCTCACCGGAACCCTCATTTTCGCAGATCCACCCCGCTCCCGGCTCGAGCAGGGCTCAATAACAGCCCAGAGCGGAGCCCCCAATCAAGATGGCTTAAGGCAACACAGTAATAGAATGTCTCGCAGAGCGCTCACGTGCCCTTCCTCTGTTTCTCGGCCGCCCCCGATTCCTTCTCGGAGGCTGTGCCCGACACTGATCGTTGCCGTGATCTGGACCTCCAATTGTCTTTGCTCCGAGCGTCTAACTGTCGAGCTGTCAGGGTGGCTGGATAGCATTGTGCTCAAGTGGTGGATCCAACTCCAGACCACGATAGTCCGCCCACCTCTTCCATATCCTGAAGTGCTTGCGTGGGCATCCCCTAGCCACATAAACGGGTTGCTCCAGCCCCATACAAAAGTCCATCTTGTTTTTCCAGGCTGTGAGCGTCGGGGCCTGGGGCACCTTCCATGATCGTCCAGTGTCTCTTTTGGCCAGAGTTAGCCCCAGCAACAATAAATGGCGTTTGTACCTATTGCCCCCTACCCCAGCCATAACGTGAAGCAGAGCCAGCTTAGGATCCCTCTGAAGCTCCCAAGCCAGAACCTCATCTAGGCACTGGAACACCCCATTCCAAATCTTCCGTAGCACCCTGCAGTCCCATACCGTATGCATCAACCTTCCCACCTCCGACCCACACCTAAGGCAATCTGGGGATGCTATCAAGCCCGCCCTCCACAAGCGCGGTCTGGTATAGTATGTACGATGAAGGTATCTAAATTGAATGAGTCGCAAGCGCGTTGAAATTGCTGCTCCCCTGGGGCCCTCCAAAGCCTCCACCCAGTCCTCCTCATCCAATTCCTCAACATCCTGCTCCCAGGTGTTCCTAAGCCGTTGCAGGTCTGTGGAGCAGTGCCGCACAAGGGTTTGATAGATTCGGGACAGTTTCTTATCGGGCAGCTCCCCCATGAAAACGTTGGCCTCCAATGGGCTGAACTCAGGCAGACTCTCCAACCCCGCTATATATGGTGTGAGGGCATGACGAAATTGGAGATATTTATAAAATTGAGTACGTGGCATTTCAAATTCTTCCCGCAGAGTATCAAAGGACTTGAGCACACACCCTGACATAACATCCCCAAGGGCAGAGATGCCAATCGCATCCCAGCCCCGGAATCCCATCAACGTGGCCAGCTGGGGCAACCTACCATTTCGCCACAAGGGGGTTTCTTGAGTAAGGACATTCCAAAAGCCCATCCTACGAAAAGCCTGCCTCCATATCTGAAAGACCACTTGTGTGATGGACGGCAGAGACCTCCTGAGGGGTGCAGAATATAGCAGTGTGTGGACGGACGCAGTGCCCATCAAGGCCCTCTCAACTGCATATGCGGGGTCACTCCTGTCCGCATACCACCATTCATTTAATACCAGCAGATGGGACGCCTGATAATACGATAGGACATCTGACGTGGCCAATCCCCCAGTGTACGTCGACCGAAAGCAAGTTCGCAGGGCAACACGTGCGGCGCCCCCTTCCCACAAGAATCTGCTCAATACCGCGTTGAGGCGCCGAAACCTACCGTGTGGAACCAACACAGGATGATTTTGCAATTGGTATATCAGGCGCGGGAGCGCCACCATCTTAAAGATGGCCGATCTACCAAGAATGGAGAGCGGCATTCTGGACCACACCTGCAGGTCTTCCCGAGTGCGCTCCCAGACTGGACTAATGTTTCGCTCTCTGGCTATGGACGCGTCTTCAAAGAGAAATATGCCCAAATACTTCACGCCACCGTGGCCAACTGGAGCCCCTGCGCCCATTCCCCCACTGGCTGCGGGCCTCCCAGGATCCAGAGCGTCGATTTCCCGGGATTCATATATAGACCGGAGGTTTCGCCGAAGATTTGTAGGATGCGCAAGAGGCGGGGTCCCGAGCGCCCCAGATCCGTGAGGAAAAACAACACATCATCTGCGTATAGGGCTATCCTATCAGTCAGGTCCGCCGACCACCGAAATCCCTTGAGCTGAGCATCTATTCTCACCCACGCCGCGAGGGGTTCCATCGCGAGTGCAAAAAGGTATGGGGAGAGGGGGCAGCCCTGCCTCGTCCCACGCCGGATTTGGAAGGAGCGGGATACCCCCCCCCACCCGCACCGTAGCCGTGAGGTCTGTGTAAAGGAGCCGTACGTACGCCAAAAAGCGCGGGCCCAGGTTCAGGCGTCCCAGTAGGGCGAACAAATATGTCCAGCTCAGGGAGTCGAACGCCCTATCCATATCTGCCAAAAACAGCGCCGCCTGCTCCCCCAATCCTCGCCATGCTGAAATCGCGACCTGTGCCCGTCTGATGTTGTGACGAGTGGCTCTTTGTGGCATAAAGCCCGCCGGGTCTGGGTGGACCAGTTCCGTAATATGGGGTTTAAGTCTGTTGGCGAGGGCTTTAGCCAGTATCTTGGCCTCGGTGTTGAGCAAGGAGATTGGGCGGTATGACTCGTGCCTCTCCAGGGCCCGCCCCGGCTTGAGGAACACCACCACTTCCGCATGCCTCCAATCCGCTGGCAGCGTGCCACGCTCGCGCGCCTCTTCGATGACCGGACGAAAATGAGGACTCAGCTGCGTCGCAAAGCGCCTAAAAAATTTGCTAGGGAACCCATTAGGTCCCGGCGCCCTACCCGGGTTCAATTCACCCAGTGCCGTGGCCAACTCATCGTCCGTCAAAGGACGGTCTAGGTAGTCGCGAGCCTCATCTGACACGGCCTTTGGAGGGAGGTCATCGATAAACCATTGTACGACCTCCGCCTCTAAGCACTCCCTGGGCGCATACAATGCCTCATAGTACGCCGCAAAGCTCTCGGCGATCACAGCGGGTTCCAATATCGGCTCCCCATCTGGGCTCACTATCCGGGGCAGCGGCTGGGCATGCATAATGCCCTGACACAGACGATGTAGCATCTTGCAGGACTTGTCGCCCCATTGGTATATACGACTGCGTGTAGCCAGCCAAGCCTGTCGTGCTTCGTTCAGCAGCACCGCAGCATATTGTTGTTACGCCAATAACAGCTGCCGCTTGGCCGGTCTACCATCGTCCTTGCGCCCCCTGCGCTCCAGATCCTCCAAGTCCGCCTCGCGCCGCACTAGTTCTCTACGCTTCTCCCTACGTGCCGCTGCGCACCACGAAATATCTAGCCCCCGCAGCGTGGGCTTCATCGCCTCCCACAGTGTAGCCGGGGAGTCCACCGTACCCACGTTAGTGGATAGGAAGTGTGCAAGTTCATAGGTCATGTGAGTGCGGTAGGAGTCCTGCATCAATTGCCAAGGCGACATACGCCAACTAAACGGCTGCCGAACGCGACCAGAGTCGAGAATAACATAAACCGGCGAGTGGTCGGACAACGCCCGTGGCAGGATCACCGCGGACAAGATTCTATGAGCCATCACCCTTGGAACAAACACGTAGTCTAATCTAGAGAAGGAATCCCGCGCTGTGGAGAAATACGTGTAATCCCTATGGGACCCGTGCTTGTACCTCCATGTGTCGACCCAATCTAGGCCTGTAACCAAGGCCCTCAAACTAGTGGCCGGCCCACTCCTCCCCACCGCATCCTGAACGCCTGTAGCACTGCGCCATCGGTCACACGAAACTTCCATGACATCGTTCCAGTCCCCTCCCACGATAGGCAGGGCAGTGGGCATATCCACCCAAAGGGACAGCAGCCTCTCCACTAGGGGCCACTGCAAAGGTGGTGGGGCGTATACGCTGCCAAGGATCACAGCGTCTCCCCCAATCTCTCCCTGTAACAAATATATATCTACCCTGCGCATCAGTCCATGTGCGTTTATGAGCAAAGGGGACCCTACGATGTATGAGGACTGCCACCCCTCGTGACCCCCTAGTGAACCCCGAGTGGTAAGCATGGATGAAGCCATTTCGTTGGAGGCAGAGCGCTTTAGTGCCAAGCAGGTGTGTTTCCTGCAACAAGAGTATGTCAGTACCCCTCCTCTGGGCCCAGGCAAACACCGCTCCCCTCTTTACTTTATCCTGCATCCCCCGCACATTCCAGCTCATTATCCGTGTCCCACCTGGGCCTAGCCGCACTCCCTCACCATCAATAGGCATTCGGGCAGTAGTACAGATTGCGACCCAGCCTTACATGAGCAACAAAGGCGATACCCACAACTGTCCGCAAGCAGCAATTAACGCGCGATCCCTCCCCCCTCCTTGAACACCCACCCCCAACAACCCCCCCACTACCACCCCCCACCCCCAAACATGGAAGCACCTGTCGTGGTCAGAGTGTGATCCCGGCCCCAACAGGGAGCCAAGAGCCACCCCCTCCAATGGATCGCCGCACAGCAGCCCATGTAGAACTAGGCTGTTGCCCCCAAAACCCTACACCCACCTACACACTACTAGAGGACCCCTCCCCGCCCTTGTATACCCCCCATCCCCAGTCACCCCCATTTGCTCACCGGAACCCTCATTTTCGCAGATCCACCCCGCTCCCGGCTCGAGCAGAGCTCAATAACAGCCCAGAGCGGAGCCCCCAATCAAGATGGCTTAAGGCAACACAGTAATAGAATGTCTCGCAGAGCGCTCACGTGCCCTTCTTCTGTTTCTCGGCCGCCCCCGATTCCTTCTCGGAGGCTGTGCCCGACACTGATCGTTGCCGTGATCTGGACCTCCAATTGTCTTTGCTCCGAGCGTCTCAGTAGGACTTCGCCCGTGCCTCATCATGCGAGGAGTCAGAGTCCCGCCCTGGGGGTGTATGTACCCTCACCGGCCTGATTTCATCAGTCCATGAAAACACCTCCTCCGGGGAGTCAAAGAAGTTGGTGCGGGATTGAAACGCAATCGGGCCGGATATAGAAGGGCGTATTGTATTTTCAAGTCACGCAGCCGGGCCTTGGCCGCAGTAAAGGATTGGCGTTGTTGTTGCACCATACGGGTATAATCCGGGAAGATCAGGATGGTGTGATTTTTATAGCGCAGTGGTTCTTTCGCTCTGGCCTGCTTCAGAATTACATCCATATCGTGATAATTGAGGAGCTTAGCGATCACTGGCCGCGGCCGTGCCCCCTCCGGTGGCTTTTGCATTAGGGCCCTGTGCGCCCGTTTGATAACAAAACAGCGGGATAAAGTATCAGGCGGCATCCAGCTCTCAAGCCACCGCCCCAGGAAGCCCTCCATGTCACCCTTCTCGCAGCCCTCGGGTAGTCCAACAAAGCGGAGGTTGTTGCGCCGAGCGCGCCCCTCTGCATCCTCCACCCGACGCGCCAACCCTTTTTGAACAGATTCTAGGCTGGCCACTCTGCGTTTAAAAGTCACAATGTCATCTTCTGCTCCGGAGAAGCGCGTCTCGGCCTCTGTGATGCGTGAGACCGCATTCCGCAAGTCTTGGCGCAGTAGTGTTACATCTGACCCCACCGCCCCGATCTTTGCGTCTAACACATCCCGGGATTGAGTAATGGCCACCATTAGTGCCGCCTTATCCAGTCCTGCCGCCTGAGGTCCACCAGTGGCTCCCGCACTGCCTCGGGCCCCATGAACTTGTCAATCGGTCCCTGCTTGGGGCCTCCCCCACCACCAGCTCCGTGGGTCATGGCTGTCCGGCTACTGCGGCGTCCACGCCTGTCGCAAATCCTCCGGTCCGCCGCCCACTACTCCAACTATGGGCCCCCCGCGGTCCGATCTGACTGCCGAGTCGTCGGGCAGGGCACCCCACCACTATGCCAACAGTTCCAGGCCGGCCCTTATCGGCGAGTGCCCCCTCGAAGCACTTCCTCACTGGCAGCCACGCGGGCAGCCGGGCCCCCAACCACCTCCACCAGTCTCCAATGTCCGTAGTCGGGCGGGGAGCCAGTCCACAGCTATATCAGGGGGGCCCATGGTCATTCACACGCATACTTGAAGTCAGAGGGGGGGCAGCGCCCCCGTGGTCCCCTACTCGGCCGCGGTCCGGGCCTCAGACGCCCCACGAAGATTCCCAGCCAGCTTCCACCAGGGCCAGGCTCCCGATGTTCACAGCCGGGACTCCCGAAAATCGAGGTCCCCGGCTGCAGTTGTACGTGAAGGCCTCACGCCCAGGCAGGGTCACAGCGGGTCGCCCAGCACACCACTCGCTCAGGTTCCGGGGGTCCACGAGAGGATCTAGTGGGAGGATCTCAGGAAGGGCCCAGCGCCGGCTCTGCTGCCTCCACGCTCGTACCGGGCCGCACCATTCCGCCCCCTCACAGAGGATCGCGGTCGGGGACCCGGGCGTCTCCAACAAGCCTCACCAGACGAGACGCGATCCCCTATCGCTACGGGTCCGCTGACACCTCCCGGCAGTACCGGGCCAGGCGCGACCGCCGATTGCAGCAGGTCCGCCCTCTGCCGTCCGCGCCCTGGTGCCACTTCACTCCAGACTCCGGGGTCGCCAAACTCAAGCGCCCCGGCTGCAACAGGCCACACAGGCCGCACTGCGGCCGCACGCTGGCTCCCGGCCCCGGGGCTCAAATTTGACCAGGATTTCGCTGACGAGGGCCCGCTGGTCACCTCTTCAGATTTCCACCCTCGGGGTCACTGCAGGGTGAGGGAAACAGGATAAATCTACGGATGACTGGCCGGCGGGATGGAGCTCAGCTAAGCTGCGTCCGCCATGCTCGGGGTCCAAGCCACGCCCCCCAACCTTTTGTATTTTTGATTCCGATACTCCTGATGTATGTACCGAATAGGACCTGTATATGGAAAGCAACCCTAATTTAACTAAACTGAAAATAAAGATATAAAAAAAAACATTTACTACAAGCAGTTGTATTTTGCTCCCGACGTTAGTTAATTTACTTTTGAATTTCCATGGATACAATGCATTCTTACTCATGGAAAAACTTTGTGATGCTTTGTTAATCAGGACAGAAACACTGATGTATAATTCACACTTAAGGGAAGAGTAAGACACAACTACTTACAGAATAAGCGTTGTGAATTGTGTCAACAGGAAGGCATCTTAGGGCCTTATTGAAAATGTGGCAGGCAGACAGAGTAATTCGCCACACACTTGGCGCAGCACCTTGTCCACCAAACTCCTGAGCTGACTGTTCTATTCAGAGCCCGGCACACTGTCAAGTTTCCACCAGCACTGCCTCCACTGGCTCCAAAGGCGGAAGCCTTTGACAGACAGCCCAACTGACTTCGGGCGGTTAGTTGGTCAAAGCACATCTGACCAGACGTCCTGTGGGTCGTCTGATGCATTTTTCTTCCTGGTTCAGGACTGCCAGGGAAAGCATGGTGGCCCGTTACTGGAAAACACAGAAATGACACACACGCGCTACGAGAAAACTCCCAGCGAGTTAGGTACATTTGTTGTTTGCTTAACACAAACAAGCTCCTGCGTTGGGAGTTTGAGTTCATAAAACAAAAAAATGTTCTGCTGTGTGCACATTGCACATGGCGCCTTCTACACTGCTTTCCCAGGCACCGTCACAGCAGGGCCTAAAAGAGATAGCTAAATAAATGGCTAATCTTCATCTATCCGAAGCCAAGATTTCAATGAACATGTTCAATTTACAACAAAAGAAAAACTTCCTACATTATAGTACAAAGAAAAGGGATATTACCAAAGCCTGCCCCAAATAATTGTTAAAACGATTACCTTTGGGACTATGAATAGCTGCTGTTATTACCTGGCATAAATCAATCAACCACAACCTGAAAGTAAACCCAGGTCATCAACCATATATTACTATATCAGACTGCATTCCTGAAAACCATAGCGCCTCCAGTACATTAAACCCATAAATCGTATAGCTCAATCCACCTATCCTTGAATAAAATCAGAATGCAACATAGGAGAATGGAAGGGCTCGAAATCTGCTTCAGCCACAGTCTCCCTGCTCTTTATGTTCCAAAGGTCATTTTGGGCACCCTCCAGCAGCTGTCATAAATCTGAGCTATCAGAAGTAAGCAGCTCAGCGCCTATTAAATTCACCCAACAGGTATCTAAACTGATGGGAAAATATAAATTGCTAAATGGTCACATTGGGTGGTTTCTTTATTGATCAACTCAATATGTTTTATATATTTACACCAACAAGGACTAGGCAAGGGAAGATACTAGGGGCCAGATGTATCACTGCATTGGGCATAAATTCTTGTCGCAATTTGCAACCAGTATTTTTTCAACCAGTGTGGAATGCTACAAAGCAACCTATGTTCTAATAGGTCAGTTCTCAAAATTCTGATTTATAGTGGGTCACAATTTTACCTATCTCACTAATATTGATGTGGTAGGTCCCAAATCGTGACTCAGTCCAATTGGCCACAACCACAAGATGGTGACCTGCAAGAGTCAGAAGGCCGATTTTGGAAAAGGGGGGTGGTGATGGACAGAGTTTCTGAATGATGCAGAATACTCTTACCAAGTCAATAGATCATGGTTTTAATCCATCACCGTTTTTTAGCTCACTGCACCATCCCAGCTCAGAACCTGGCTATATGCAAATTAGTCTGTTCCTGTCCCAGTGCATGATGGGAACAGGGCAAACCAAACTACCAAGCCAATTCTTATACTGGGAAGCAAACAAGCTTCTGGGGACCGGTTTCTGGCATCACAGCCTTCTTCGGCCCGGCTTGCTTGAATCCTGATGGTGCAATGAGCAAGGGACTCACGTCTAAGTATACCCTCCCACACATAGTGTGGATAAAACCGATTTTGGAAAAGGGGGGTGGTGATGGACAGAGTTTCTGAATGATGCAGAATACTCTTACCAAGTCAATAGATCATGGTTTTAATCCATCACCGTTTTTTAGCTCACTGCACCATCCCACCTCAGAACCTGGCTATATGCAAATTAGTCTGCACCTGTCCCAGTGCATGATGGGAACAGGGCAAACCAAACTACCAAGCCAATTCTTATACTGGGAAGGAAACAAGCTTCCGGGGACCGGTTTCTGGCATCACAGCCTTCTTCGGCCCGGCTTGCTTGAATCCTGATGGTGCAATGAGCAAGGGACTCACGTCTGAGTATACCCTCCCACACATAGTGTGGATAAAACCGATTTTGGAAAAGGCGGGTGGTGATGGACAGAGTTTCTGAATGATGCAGAATACTCTTACCAAGTCAATAGATCATGGTTTTAATCCATCACCGTTTTTTAGCTCACTGCACCATCCCAGCTCAGAACCTGGCTATATGCAAATTAGTCTGTTCCTGTCCCAGTGCATGATGGGAACAGGGCAAACCAAACTACCAAGCCAATTCTTATACTGGGAAGGAAACAAGCTTCCGGGGAGCGGTTTCTGGCATCACAGCCTTCTTCAGCCCGGCTTGCTTGAATCCTGATGGTGCAATGAGCAAGGGACTCACGTCTGAGTATACCCTCCCACACATAGTGTGGATAAAACCGATTTTGGAAAAGGGGGGTGGTGATGGACAGAGTTTCTGAATGATGCAGAATACTCTTAAGAAGTCAATAGATCATGGTTTTAATCCATCACCGTTTTTTAGCTCACTGCACCATCCCAGCTCAGAACCTGGCTATATGCAAATTAGTCTGTTCCTGTCCCAGTGCATGATGGGAACAGGGCAAACCAAACTACCAAGCCAATTCTTATACTGGGAAGGAAACAAGCTTCCGGGGACCGGTTTCTGGCATCACAGCCTTCTTCGGCCCGGCTTGCTTGAATCCTGATGGTGCAATGAGCAAGGGACTCACGTCTGAGTATACCCTCCCACACTGTGTTTTTTGCAATTTTCACCCCGAGTGGGCTGGGTATGCTCAGACGTGAGTCCCAGGCTCTCCACACCACTGGAGTCAAGCTATCCAGGCTGAATGAAGGCTGACAGCCAGAAACCGGTCCTTGGATGCTTGATTCCGGTCTGGGAAAGACATGGCTTGGCAGTTCGGACTGGACTGTTCCCATGAGGCACAGGGTCAGAGCTGATTTGCATATAGCCAGTGTCTAACCCAGGGTGGTGTGGAGTGCAAAAAAACGATGGATTTAGGCCCGGATCATTGTACTGGGGTGAATGTATGACATTGTTCTACATTCTGTCCATCAACTGTGTTTTTTGCAATTTTCACCCCGAGTGGGCTGGGTATGCTCAGACGTGAGTCCCAGGCTCTCCACACCACTGGAGTCAAGCTATCCGGGCTGAATGAAGGCTGATAGCCAGACACCGGTCCTTGGATGCTTGATTCCGGTCTGGGAAAGACATGGCTTGGTAGTTCGGACTGGACTGTTCCCATGAGGCACAGGGTCAGAGCTGATTTGCATATAGCCAGTGTCTAACCCAGGGTGGTGTGGAGTGCAAAAAAACGATGGATTTAGGCCCAGATCATTGTCCTGGGGTGAATGTATGACATTGTTCTACATTCTGTTCATCAACTGTGTTTTTTGCAATTTTCACCCCGAGTGGGCTGGGTATGCTCAGACGTGAGTCCCAGGCTCTCCACACCACTGGAGTCAAGCTATCCAGGCTGAATGAAGGCTGATAGCCAGAAACCGGTCCTTGGATGCTTGATTCCGGTCTTGGAAAGACATGGCTTGGTAGTTCGGACAGGACTGTTCCCATGAGGCACAGGGTCAGAGCGGATTTGCATATAGCCAGTGTCTAACCCAGGGTGGTGTGGAGTGCAAAAAAACGATGGATTTTGGCCCAGATCATTGTACTGGGGTGAATGTATGACATTGCTCTACATTCTGTCCATCAACTGTGTTTTTTGCAATTTTCACCCCGAGTGGGCTGGGTATGCTCAGACGTGAGTCCCAGGCTCTCCACACCACTGGAGTCAAGCTATCCAGGCTGAATGAAGGCTGATAGCCAGAAACCGGTCCTTGGATGCTTGATTCCGGTCTGGGAAAGACATGGCTTGGTAGTTCGGACTGGACTGTTCCCATGAGGCACAGGGTCAGAGCTGATTTGCATATAGCCAGTGTCTAACCCAGGGTGGTGTGGAGTGCAAAAAAACGATGGATTTAGGCCCAGATCATTGTACTGGGGTGAATGTATGACATTGTTCTACATTCTGTCCATCAACTGTGTTTTTTGCAATTTTCACCCCGAGTGGGCTGGGTATGCTCAGACGTGAGTCCCAGGCTCTCCGCACCACTGGAGTCAAGCTATCCAGGCTGAATGAAGGCTGATAGCCAGAAACCGGTCCTTGGATGCTTGATTCCGGTCTGGGAAAGACATGGCTTGGTAGTTCGGACTGGACTGTTCCCATGAGGCACAGGGTCAGAGCTGATTTGCATATAGCCAGTGTCTAACCCAGGGTGGTGTGGAGTGCAAAAAAACGATGGATTTAGGCCCAGATCATTGTACTGGGGTGAATGTATGACATTGTTCTACATTCTGTCCATCAACTGTGTTTTTTGCAAGAGTCAGAAGACCACCATGTCTGTGATTGTGTTTAAAAAGAGCAAACTTTTTAAACGTTTTTAAAACAGCCTGTTCTTCTTCAAGGAAATATAATTGCTTTTAACAAAAACGTTTTTTAAAGTTTCGCTGAGAGTTAGCAGAGGTCCCTTGGACCACTGCCTACTCTTTATGATACTTTCACAAAAATTCACAAAGGGGATCACTTCCAATTGCCGAATGAGCTTCCCTCCCAACTTGGGGGTGGGTAACTTGTTAAGATTTGGAACCAGAATTACAGTTGCGAACCACTGATGCATCGAATTTCAAATACCCATTTCGAAAGGACTCCCTCAACACACACCATTTAACTTGAAACAAGGTATCCAGTCGTAAATTTAGCAATCAGTAAAAATTAGCTCACAAACCTACAAATTTAGTGAATTATTGGGAACGCTGAGAAGTTTCGTCCATTTGGCCCTAAGTTCTTTGGACAGACCATCACCCACAGTTTGTCGACAGTTCATGAGCTAGATGAATATTTTAAAACATTCCAACTCGTCATATGGGCTATCCAACAATGGAGATATAATTAGACGGTGAACATCAAACTCGTCTTTCAGATGGCAGGGATTTAAAGCTGTTAGACACAGATGTCAAATTCAATAAGTCCTATCCTTCTCTTTAGAAAGCCCACGCCCCACTCCCCAATATTGAAAGGTTACTGGAAGACTGCAAGAGATCATCCATGGATAAACTGCTATCGAGGGGGAAAGCAGTATCACCAGACTGTGGACAATTCCTTATGTGCAAACACGCATCAGAAGTTTATCCAAGGTTACCGTGTGTGCCATTCTTCATTCTCTATCACAAGTCTCACCCTAATTAGGGCTCTAGACCCCTATCATCCATACTCAGGTTACAAATCAAATAACTCTTACCCTCGTTACCCAGTTTTGACACCTATGGACATTTAGTCCTCTGTATGGTAACAAGCATATTCAGTAGCACTCCACTGAAAAATCCTCTTATCTGGCATCACACAATTCCAGCTTCAGACTCTTCACTGATATTGTTGAATTTTGATTGATCTGTTTCTTTGCCTGGATGCATTTTGAAAACCTATACAAATATTTCAAGTCAAAAGCAACATTTATTGGTGTAAAAATGCAGAAAGATACAAATACCCTCGGAACTATGATATAGACAAATATCTGACTATTGTATAGTGTGGGGGGCAGAAACTGCATGAAAGCTGATAGTGTGAGATATTAAAACAGTGACACGTGGCATGTGTGATAAACCTTGATGTAGTTTTTACCAGCAACGCCATATCTTGCATGGACCCCAGACTTGAAATTTGAGAGCCTGAGTTCCTTCTTGTAACTATCGCTTCATGTCACTGTACTTTCCAGGGACCTATACACGAAATGTATGAATCAACAGTGTTGACGACAATTTTGCTCATTCTGGTTAGCTTCTCAATGATTATGTGACAATCACGTCAACTGCGGCAGCTATGATTCGGGACTAGGACTAAGCATGCTGGTGTTACTGTGGTGCTGTTGGGGTGACTAGTGAACCTTTGTCAGTGATAGGACCTGGAAATAGGGATCTGCTGTACGTTTGAGTGATTGCTCCAAGAATGTCCTACTCTGTTGCTGTTGGGTGACGAGAGAACATTTGTCAGTGATCTGACCTGGAAATAGGGATCTACCATACGTTTGAGGGGTTGTTTCAAGAATGTCCTCAAGCAGGTACTTTTTAAATTGTGCTTTGAACCTCAGGAGTCTTTTCAAACTGTGTTGAATGTTATGGTACTGGGTTTCAGATATAACTGTATTACCAATTTGATAATGATTACAACTCATTAAATATCTGCGTACTTTTTTATATTGCTTAAGAAAAGGTGAACTGTTAAACTTGAGTAATGCAGTACTCAGTGCCATGACACCTTTGTGGGTAAGGAACGTTTTTAACTTCATTAAACTGTGTCCATTTCATCCGTATACTTGTGCACAGAAAGATTAATAACTGCAATCACAGACCCTGCAAGATTCCCATGCATCAATCATCATTCCTGGTAATATTTTCTCAACATCTGAGGTAAAGTAAAGTCTGCAAGTAGAAGACCAAATATACCCAGCTATAAAAGTATCATGTCACTCCCTATAGTTTTTCCCTTGTACTCTTCACTCTTTCAAATCTCTTCCATACTTCGCAGTGAGGTTTGTGTTCCATATATGTATGTATAGTCCGCTGTAGAGCGCAAACCAAGCTATAGAGTAATGGAGTGCTGAAGGAGGACAGGATCTCTGTATTATGATTCAGGATTGTTTACAATGATGCAGGATGCTCGTGGGTCATGAATTCATTCTACTGTGTGGAAGTATAGGGGCATATTTATCATTATATCACGCAGTGCAACAAGTCACCTTGCTGCTGTGCGTGATAGGGAAAGGGCAGGAATGCGCCGTACTTAACATTGTACTGCTCATTCCTGCCTTTTCCCAATGCTGGTGCACAATGTGCTGCCTAGCATCCCTGCAGGCACTGTTGTAACATGGTGCAAGGGGGCCTGCGTTGTTAGCAGGATTGTTTTTGTGCAGGAAGGGGCACCTTCTTGTACAAACACAATCCCTTAAGTGAGGCATTTTCCTCCATGTGTTCTGCAGAATGCAGCACACATAGAAAGAGGAAAAACATATTTCTCCTCGTTACGCCTTACCTGAGGATGCGTAGCATCAAACAGTTGCATTACTGTTAGTTAATACTTTATTTAAAATGTGTACCTCTGTATTAATCAAGGATGGAGTAGGCAGTACTATGAATACGTAGATGTGTTCTTACCTGTTATTGGGATCATTATGATTTCCGCCCCACAAAAGGTGAGGAGCAGCATCTTAGTACGTCTGTGAAAACCTCCAGTATTTTCTACGGACGTGTGCCTGGAAACATTTAAAATACAACCTTGTTTCAAATCTTTTATCACTTCACTTAGCTATTCCTTTGTTAATGGAGATTCTAACGCAATCCTTTGCTCCTCTGTTATTATAGGTAGTATAACTTCATCTAAATAGGTGGCAATAGTGCCTTGTCCATCTCTTTCGGCTGGCAGTATATGTTCACCAAATGCATTCTACAGGCATCGTTAATACAGGTTTGCATGACATCAGCATTTAAGCTTTCTACCTGGAGTTGAAATATTATAGTTTCGAGACATTCTATTTAAGACTCAGGCCAATAATTTACCTGATTATTCCCTTTCCCTATACAATTTCTGAGGATATTCCGAGTTTGTAAATTTATCTAAGGCATCCCAGGTGCAATCAACATCCTTTTAGCCTCAACCAATTCTTTTGTCCTTACTACCTAATTTGCTACTGTCTTTGCTAGACTTGTCAGATTTTCCACCTATTTGATAATTTATTTATTTGAAATGTGTTTAATAGTGCGACCAAGACCCTTCAGGGTATCAGAGTGCTGAACACTGAGGTTGAAAAGTTGCGCTGACAACAAAGGAGGATACATCACATTCACCAAAGCAGAAAACAATAGAGATAAACGAAGTTCCAATGGATGCACACTGCATGGTAGATAAGTGGGTCAATGATGTGAAACGAATACAGATGGCTTGCAAGGTTACAGGTGTATTGCTATTCAGGAGTAATGCTTTGACTTCACTGTTAAAAGCAGCAGTTGAAGGGTTCGTTATGATATGGGGAGGAAGAGCGTTCCATATTCTTGGAGCAAGACCAGAAAATGCACGGTTGTAGGTTCTCTTCTTTTTGAACTTTTTATGGCTTTAACAGTAGAGTATTTGAGCTTCTTAGGGCTCGATTCCCACCAGACAGTTCAAGCTTATTAAGCAAGTAAGTAGGACTGTTCTGATGCAGCACTTTGTGTGTGAAGCTTGCTATCTTGTACCTGATTCTTGCATCGATTGACAGCCAGATTAGTTGGATTAGATCTGGTGTGATGTGATCTCGTTTTCTAGATCCTGTGATGAGCCTGGCTGCAGAGTTCAGTGTGGCCCTTAAAGCGGCCAGTTTTGGTTTGGGTAGACCGGCTAGGGTCACAATTCCGTAGTCTAAATGGGAGATGACTAGATATTGGACTGCTAGTTGCATGTCTGCGGGCGGCAGGAACGTTTTGATTTTCTTATAGGTGTACAGATGGGGATTAGCTCCTCTTGTTGTTGTACTGATGTGGTCTTGCATATTCAGGAATTTGTCCAACGTTATTCCTAATTATCTAGTTGAGTCAACAATGTGTGGGGTGAAATTGAGGGCTGTTAGTTGTTTAAGCCAGACTTCAATGGGGGCAGGATGATTGTGGGGGGCCAGCAGGAGGAATTCTGTCTTTAAGGTATTTAACATAGGGTGGTTAAGAGATAGCCACTGTTGAGTTTTCAGAAGAGCAATGTTGAGAGTATTGATGTTGTCTGGTGAATAAGCATTTGCTCTAGTTAGCTTCTAATGCCAATATTTTGGATACACGTCCCCTTAAGCAGCACCTTCATTGCTTCCCATTCCGCTTCCCCGCTGACCATTGTACCCCTGTTGAAGCGTGTAGATGTCTCCCTGTCACCTCTAAATGCACTATCTTGTAACGTTTCTGTTCTTAAACATCACACAGGTATCATAGAGAAGTGATATTGCCCTGTGCAAATCCTCTGCAGAAGTTAGAGATTGAACAAATGCCAACCAAGAAACAGTGCCCCCAGATATAAGTACTGGTTGTCCTGTGTTACCAGGATGCGATCAAGTCTACTGTATGTGTTGGGTCATGGCAAGTAGTATGAGTACTTTTAGACCTTAGTGTACAAAGCACTCTATATATCAACAGTCACTACCTTAACCAACACTCCCTGTAATACTGTGGCCATTCCCGTTTTAGGCTTAACCTTTGGTGATATCCGTCTGTTAGACCATCAAGTACATAATTCACATCAACAGCCCATATCAGGAAGACATCCACAAACAGTGTAGCAGCTTTCAGAAGATTAAAAGAAACGTTGTTAAAAACAATTGTTGCATATATATTCATGATACATACTTCTTTCCCATTTAGCAATCTGTACACCAGAACACATCGCCCCTTAAGATCTGTGTTTCTATATCCACGTTAAAATGGCACCTGTTGGTGCTATGCAAACTGTGAAAGGGCAGCATATGGTGAGTAAATAGCTGAGTAAAACTGTCCCTATAACTACTTCTGAAGCTTTCCTTAATCTGTGTCATCCAAAAGGATCTCTTGTTTGGGTGTGATACTTATTTAGATAAGAGAGCACTCTGCGTTTTTCGTTAAAACTGTTGAGTCCTCTCACATTCCATGCGTTTCTGTGTCACCCGAATTTTTGAGTACCAGTACTGGAGCCCCTACAAGGCACTCAGAATTCTGCCAAGATTTGCGCTATCGCCCTTGCCCATTGCTTCTACTTGTACCCTCATTGAAAGTGCTCCTTGTTCTGTAGATCTTACAACCAACTACATCCCAAACCATCCCCCTTTCCCAGGCACCCATCCTAACACTTCAACATGCATGATAGATCGAATGCTTATCATAACGGCACCTGCTGCATTGGGCTGATACCTGTATTATGTCTCTTTTCTCCTCTCTCCCCAGCAAACACCCCCCTTCCCCCGAAAAACTGTGATTACTGCAAGCTAGGTATAACTTCAACAGTTGTGTAACAAAACTGTATCATAAACTGTTACTCAATATGCAGGGGCTCCTCACAGCAGTTCAGCCTAATAGCTCAAGGTTACTTGTACCTTCACACGCGCTCACTCTCAAGCTCAAACTTTAGCCCAGCACTTCCCAAACTGCTCACCCTCGACTACAAACGAAAATGATCACAGTCTTCCACCATCCAGTCATTGTGCATCAGCATTATTAGCCGCCTTTCACTGTGGTCATGAGCACCTCTTTCACTGATGACATCTTCATGTGCATTGCCATCTGTCCTTCCTGTTCACTATCGCCTTGGCACATGGTCAACAATACCAAGAGCACCTTGTTCGCGCCTCAGTTCTCAGCCACTCCCCTTGGCCCCCGCGGCTAAAATCACTATAAGAATTCAAGCGTCATAATACTCTGGAATCTGTGATATGCTGCCTTTCTTTGCAGTCAATTCTTTTGCGGTTGAAAGATATTCTTGGTAACGCTTCAATCGTTGTAAAAACTGGTGTTGTAATGCCTCCATCGGGTTCGGATTTCGCTGTAAAGGCTATTCATTCTTAAGCCTTGGCGCAAACAGGGAAAGTGCACCCCATATGTAATAGGGCTCCAGTCTGGCTATAATAGCCCTTGTTGGTGCCCTTGGAGGCAGCCCTGCCACCAGAGCCTTGTGATCACCTCCTTTCTATTAAAAATAATGCAGCTAGGCCCTTTGGTTTCAGTATCCACTCCTTCAACGGCAATTCTGCCAATGGGTCCTCATCTCATCTGAGATTAGTCCTTCTCAATCTTACTGGAGTGTCTTCCAGTCTGTTTCCCAACACACACATGGGCTCTTATAGCGTTTTACCAGTTAACGCTCATCAGTCTGCATGTATTCAACTGCATCCTCTTGTGTCCTATGTTCTACCCACCACTTTCTGTAAGTCAGCCTTGATCAGGTTAACGGCCAGAGACATTGGATCAATTCTGCTCTTCAGTGCCGCTCTGGAAATTTAGATTGTTTGAATCATCTGCACTTGTGAAGGTTCAGATGCTTCCCTTTGTGACACCTACACTACTTGCATTGTAGCTTTTTTGTATCAGTCACAAGGCTAGCCACATACTGGTCTATATCTTTTGCTTGCACCTTTTACTATTATGGATATTTGATGCAGATGAGCCCCATTATTCGTTTCTACAGCACTTCCTCAGGCATTATAAACTAGAAACTGTCAATAGTCCTAATTGTTCATACACATGTATGTCTGTTCCCTATATATGTCTCTACTATTCACCTCACACTCACAAAACGAATAGTATTGGTCTAAGGTGTGATGTAAGTGTTTACACTGTATGCCCTTTGTAACGTTGTCAGAGGTGCACATCTTCAGTGAAGTTTCACTTGCTGCTTTACCCTCTGTGATGCCCAACTCAGTTCTTTCTGCACAAAAAAATTATTTGGAAGATGATGTATGCTTGGAGTGGGAGCCATCATAGTTCCATCAAGATTGGAGTGATACACTTAAAATATTTAGGATTCTGATTAGACGTGTTGCTGCATGCAAGAAGACTTTAACAGGAGCCACTGCAGTGTCAAAGAACTGGAGAGCAGAGCCTTGCCTTCACCTAGGATCAAGAGGTCTAAGGCTGGAACTGTTGTTCAGGAGTCTGTTTCTAGGAAGTAGGGGGACACTTTCTTGGCACCATTCAGTCCTGGTTTTCTTGGCAAAAGCGTTCTTTAAAGGAGAGGTCTGTGTCAAGGAAAACAACAAGTGTTTTTTTTGTTTGATGTCAGTTGGAGGAAGAACCCATTGAAGTTACTTTCTGAGAGCTAGGCTTGATTGAATTTATGATTATTACTATTGGAGAATAGGAGGTATTGTGTCTTGGTCAGACTGAGTTTAAGGTAAATAGTAGACATCCAACTCTGAATAAGATTGAGGCAGACTTTGAGTAGATGGAGGTTGACCAGTGGAAATTTTCCAGAAGAACTGTGAGCTATTGGTGTGTTGATTGATCTCAATGCTGCTGTTGGTAACAAGGGTTTCGTGTACAGGTTAATGAAGACGAGGACAGGATGAAAACCTAGGACACTCTGCTCTCTGGGCTCTTGGGATTACCATCTGGACGGATTTGCTGTAGTTGATAATGCATGAAATGAGCCATTACATAAATACATTTATGCAGAAATATTGCTAGATCGTATTTCATATTTATTACTCAAAATGATTTAATCACTAAATAAAATACTGATACAATTTTCGCCCTAAGAAACACACTTAACACTAACCTCTACACCATGAATTGAAAAAACTATGCCCAAGGGATTTCCTTTTGAAAAAAATGGTGGTGGCAAGTTCAAATTCAGACTAACAATAGCTTATCACCTGCCCATCGCTGTATCTGTGAAGCTACTTGAGCCATTAATGCAGC
Source organism: Lissotriton helveticus (assembly GCF_964261635.1). NCBI lineage: Eukaryota > Metazoa > Chordata > Amphibia > Caudata > Salamandridae > Lissotriton > Lissotriton helveticus. The sequence continues at coordinate 685,271,271 of NC_136059.1, forward strand.
TACAAGCACCAACATTAAAGTAGCTCACAATTCTCACCTAGGCTATGTACACACATGAAATTTCAGCATTTTTTGTCGCCTTTCTTCACTATCCACAGTTGCTTTTGTATCCGCCGCCAACATTTGACTGAAGTAATACATTAACATAGAACTGTTGACTTGTGTTTTCCACCTAATATTACGATTTGGTAATTAGCTGTCCTAGATGGTCTAACATGGCAGTAGCCAGATTAAGGCATTAACTTTTATCATCTGTTTGAAACGACATTTTTTTATCTTGATGTACCACATTATTTACTGAAATGGCTAGGGATAAACCTTTCAAACATATACATCAGTCTGAGCAGGGCAACTTTTTTCAAACAACTGGATTTAACATTTTCTTTGGACATGGTTGGTATGAATAGAATCACAAATCATGGAAAGATGACTTTAGAAATATAGACATCACTGAAGAGGTTACAACAGCCCTTCGCCGTAGCAAAGGAGGATGATACATTAGAATACTCCACAAAACCAAACAGCATCACAAAGCATCCGCGGCAAGAGAACACATGGGAATTACCAGTGCTGCAGCATATTTCTCTGCTGTTATGTTATGATATAATTAGGCAGGACTTTCTGCTCACGGTGATTGTTCTTCCGTGAGGCCCAAAAGCCGAGGATATCTAGGTACTTGTCTCTGTTTACAAATGTGTGGAAGGGAGTCCACATTTTCTCATATTAAAGCATTTTGTCTCGGAGGAGAAAAGTAAGGCTTTCCATGGTATGGATATTTCACACCCCAGTCCACCATAAAGCATGGTAGGGAGGTAAGGGCTCTTCCACTTATGTGCCACTGTCAGTCAAGCCGGCAACAGTAATTGGATCAAGATTTGTCTGGAGGCAGAGAAGTAAGGTCCTTCTTAATCCACTCGGCCCAAAAGGCACAATTGGTGTGTCACTAGCAACACAATATTTGACATATCCAGAATTATTTCAAAGACCTGAACCCAGAATCGGTGAATCTGTGCACACCTCCACCACATTTGCAATCAAACTATTTAATAAAAAAAAACTGGCAAGGGGAGGGGTAGCTATGGCATATTAATGTCTTCTGATACTCGTTTTTTAGGTCTCACTAGATCCAGTGCATGCGCTGTTCTGGCGAGACATTTAGTAGCTGGCTTTTAAAAGCGCTACTTTTGCCAGCCACCAGCTTGCTGTCACGTGCACAAGTGCGTGCAACGTGCACAGCTGCCATCTGACTTTCGCGCCGCGCGGCCGTGTCAGTTTCACGGCCACGCGGCCATTGCTTGTTTTTGTAGGACCCAGCAGGAGACAGCCGCCACCTTCTTTTCCATCTGGACGGGGCTTCGTTTCAGTTAGATTTCCCATCCCGGTTGCACGAACCGGCCACAAGGAATTTAACCTGAAGGTAGGCACCATCCTGTTTTTACCACTTGCTTTTTAACCACTTGCTTTTTTACCACCTATTCATCATGTTTGTAAAGCTGCGTGTCATCGCTGCTCGGCAACCTCAAACCCTCGTTCAAGCCAAAGGGGGTTGGACCAGAACTACTGTTCCGAGGGTATTCCTTTTTGAAATCTTGAGTGGTTGTCAAAATCTCGCCATTTCTCTCTACTGGGGGCATCCGTTTTTATACCATTCCAAGCAAGTCCTGTTATCACGGCCGTAAGGCACTGGAATGTTTTCTTGACTGTACGTGTACAGCCTCACCATTTCCCCCCGTTGGAGGATCCAAGCACATTTTGATTTTTTTCTTTTTGAATTCTCGAGTGGTTGTGGTAATCTTGCCGCTTCTCTCTACTGGGGACATTCGCTTATATACTACTCCACGCCAGCTCTAATACCACGGTCTTAGGGAACTGGACTGTGTTTTTGACTGTATGTGTACAGTCTTGCCGTTTTCCCTCCACTGGGGATCCAGTCACATACCACTCCAGGTTACCTCGAACACTAACTTGGCCAAGGCATGGTGGCACTTTGTATTCACAAGTGTCCCACAGTATATCCACACGGATATCGCATCAGGCTAGTTACTTATTGTCAGACTGCACCTCTGGGATATGTGTGTGTAATTTTGCCCCATTCCGCTCCTGTGCTTAATCCTGTGACTGTTAACAACCTGGACTGACATAATATAGGCCTGCGGGCTTGTTTAGCTGTGATGATTTGCCACATATATTACTGACAACTCATTTGTTCTTTAACTTTTTATTCTTTAGATCTAGGTCTACCAATTTCAAATAATGAAAGCTGTACGTGTTAGTAGTTCTTTGAATACAGCAGTTCAGCAGGTAATTTCTTTATTCCTTATTACATATTTCTTCCTTTTCCTCTTTTCTTGGTATTGCGACGTACAAGGTTTGCAATCTAACGGACCACATACTTCGAGGGTTCGCATATGTGGGAGCATAGATTCCTAACCAGTTTTTCTGCTTAACTTCACCATCTGGCTTTTCGACATGGACGTCTATTTATTCTTTTTTATTGTTTCCTCTTTTGGACAATATTTTTCTAATAGGTACACTTCTTGGCATGATTGGGGCCAGCTTGCTGCATTATACGTGTGATACACTTCATTGGGAAAGCATATCATTGTGACGTGGTTTTATCTTCTGTTGGGATACGTTTGGCATCTATTTTCCATTTGCATGTCCACATAGTTAGAGTCTTCACACCGGTGCGTTACCATTCTTGTATACATACAAATGTACACATCTACATTTCTGGTTTCCACAGCCCTGAGGAATTTATTTTTTTAAATGAAACGTGTTGGCTGTGCTGGTTCCATCAGAATAAAACAGTACTTGACTGTGCTGGTATCACTTGGACTAAACTGTATCTTGTGGATTATTAATACTATACTGGGAACGTGTCTCATACACATCTTCGATTTTACTATATTTATGCACAAAATTGGTTGTATATTGTGCTTCAGGATTATAACATTGTTATGACTACACATATTGCAACAGCATTACAGATAAAAAAAATATTTTGAATTAAACTGGATTATGACTGTACATAAGGGTTGCCATTATCATAAATGGGGTCACCCTATAAAGTCAAAAGACCTGGGTATCATATGGTACAGAAAAAACAATGGTCCAAGACTATTGTAATTTATAATTCCAAACACATTTTTTGTATAGTCAGTAAGGCACATAGGATCATAGGCACACACAGAAAGAAACACTTTCTAAAGGGACTAATAACATAAGTTTATTTAGTCACACAATGAGAATATTTAAAGAATAAAGGGAAAAGGAAAAGGTTGGCGATTCAAAGTGATGCACTTTTAGAAGCCTACACCCTACTTCTGGCCCTCACTCCTGAGCTACAGATGCAGTTACACTGTGAATTGCAACAGTTTAACTGATGTTTTGTACACAAATGTACCTATAGGGGTAGGCTTAAATATTGTAAGGGAGACTGTTTCTCAACTATTATAGCCCCTTGTTGTTTTCGCAAACTTTGAATCGCCAACCTTTTCATTAGTTCTTCTCAGTTGGTCATTTGGCTTAACAAATAGAAGTATTGTTATTACAATAGTGCCATCTATTGGCCAGGCACGAGGTGGGTTTTTCGTGGTTTAGGAACTCGTTGTGAAAAATTTAGTTGTTTGCGATTGATCGTTGTTTAGCCTTCGCGGTTAAGGGATTCGTGGTTTAGGCAGTAGTTGTTTAATCATGTATTCGACCCCCAGATTGCTGTGGTGTGGTTTAGGGGTGATGTGCACACCATAAGCCTCTACACAGATGACGTCTTAGTAGCACTAGACGATCCACTGCATTCTCCAATAGCCTTTCTAGAGGAACTAGAGCAGTTCAGGAAGGTGTTTGGCTTTAGAATTAACCTACAAAAGTCACAGGCCCTATATCTATCAGAACCAACCATTTTCCCTGCAAGAGTGTGTGACCAACGGCTACTTTCTGGCATAGGCTACATCCTTGGTCTCCTATCTCAGAAAAAAGAGGGCCTCCATGATCCGGGATACGGTCCAACAACAACTATAGCCATTTAAACCACCAGATTAGGACAAACCTCGTCCAATGGAGGCACTACCACCTCCCCTCGCTTAGGAGCATAATAGCTTTAACAATGATAATACTCCCCAGGGCCCAATTTCTATTCCAAGCAGGAATGGTCTAATACACGCAGGGGGAGTTAAGCTACTGTGTATGGGAAAGCAAATACCCGCGTATGCATCGCATTCAGAAATACCGCTCCATGGGAGAGAGGGGCCTGGAGGTCCCTAATCGCCTACAATATTATCAAGTAGCACAGCTCTGCTCCCTGGTGGCTGTATACACATCGGCTGACGGTCACGGATCGGATTCTCTTCACGCTTGGGCACTGCGACCCATCAGCGGCATCCTTCTGGCTGCCCACACCGGACAACAACGCTCCCCTACTGTGGACTTTCCACACCGCATACCGGGGGACTCTAGTAAATACCCCCCACCACCCCCCGCCCAGCACCCGTGTGGAAATTATGCCTCTTCATTGCCTTCTGTATTGCACCTTATTGGTCATCTTCGACGGGCCTTGACGCCAGTATCTTGACCCATTGACCTCATCAAATGAATCAAAGGCAATTGCCTCAGGTACCTATTCTTTTGTCCTGAAGATGATTGCTGCATTCTTGTAGAGGGATTGAAACGTTGTTGACTTCTCGCACCCTGACATAACTGTGTATCTTTATTAGTATGTGCTGGGATATGCAAATGTATTCATTGGTGGCCTAAATTATGTAAATTGTTCAGCCACAACCCCGTGTTTGTCTGAATTCCCTGATACAATTATGCCACCACTTGTATATTTTTCTGTTTAGTTTTTACATTAAATGATCATGTCCAGTAGGACATAAAAAGTAGACATCATTGTATTTCTATTTTCATATGTTGTGAGCAACAAACCTTCTTGTTAGGGACCAATGTTTCTTAAAACACTACTGGTGGAATGGAGCAGCCCAGAGAATGAGAAGCAATGGTGATTCATGGAACGTGGAACAGGAGCACCTATGGAAGATACCTTTTTTTTTTTTTTTTTTTTTTTAAGTTCAAAACTGATTTATTGCAAGTGAAATACAGTACACCGCTATTACGCCTACAACCCTGAGGCCGGCAGCAAATCAACCAGAATCAAAACGTGTTAGTCGATAGTATGACACAGCCTTGAAACCGACAACCCGGAGGTCCGGTGGCGTTTAGTTTATGACAGGTTGATGGGTCATGTACCGTAAATATGACAAATCTGATTTTATAGTACAGTAGAACATTTACCTATGGAAGATACCTTGATTACACCAGAAACAGAGGGTATTGGGTCTATACTCTTTGCTGATCACCTGAGCCACCCATGCAGTCTGGGATGGAGAGGCCACCAGAAAGAAACTAACGTCCTTACCTTCACTGCTCACGCCCATTTTGACCAACCCAGACTTTGCCCCGGCCTTCACCCCACAGTCTGTTTGGCATAGCTACATGTCGATTGCAGGTCCATCAGTTTTTTTGACGCTGACGGTCCCATCCTCATCGAGCAAGTGAAAACCGATTACAGTAGACCCAAAACAGAATGCCCTCACTACTTTCAGATCAGGCACTGGGTACTCACCCAGAGGTTCTAAAGTGGGCACGGAGGCGATTCACTATCTATGAGAAATTAATCTTACTTAAAGATGACGACAAGTGTATTATCACCGAACCATACGCCCTTCCAGCACCAAGATAGCAAAAAATTGATATCTCATACCTGCCAGACTACACAGGGGTAACCCAACCCTTCGAGAAGATTTCTGGAGGGGCTCTAGGATGCCAGGAACACTCCTTCACCTACTTTGGGCATGTCCAAAGCCGAAACCATTCTGGGACATGGTACGCAGCTCTCGCGCTTCGCTGACTACAACGTCTTCAAATAAAATAAATAAATCTTAGGGCTCCTCAATGCCTTGACCTTCCCCCTGAGATCAAGGCGAGGCTAGCACATCATCCTGGAACCGGACGCAGCATTACAGGCAATTCTAATATTTTTACCTTGTAAACTCAATAAAATAGATTCAAACCATTACAACAAGCATTGGCATTGCCAATAGATCTCACCTTTGGGAGCTTATACGTGTTTAGTTATCCAGCACAATATCCTTGGTGGAACAACATCAACTGTTGCATGGCTAAATACTTAAAAGGTCCCAAAGGCGAGACCTATTGGCTAAGCCAATGCTTGTTGTGCCTATTCGTCATGCTAACAAATAGTCTAAACAGAGTTTTTATTGAATTTTAATCCAATTTTTGCTTAGCCAACAGGTTTGAAATGCAGAGAAGAAGTGTATAAAATGGAAAACAAATTCTTCAATTGATTAAATGATGATGTAATATTATGGAAACCATGTGTGAGATCACGGGTGAGGTGGTGCCTTGCACACCCCTACTAGCCCTCCTGGGTTAAGACAGGGATGTGCCAGCAGTGTGTCAGAGCCTGCTTGCTCTAGGCCTATTGCTGGCACGCTGGAGGGTATCCCTTCGATGGATGAGTGTGAGTATGAGTGGAGGATGAGTATGTGTGAGTGGTATAGTGACATGGTGTACTGTAATACCCAAACAGAAGCTTACCACAATCGTATGCCACATCGCAGCTGCCCAATGGGGACCGTATCAGGCATACTTGGTGTATATGGCAAATGATGACAAAATGAGCGGGTAGCAGGGTGATGGGACGCCTTAGACACCATGACTTGGCCTTTTTCGACTTTCTGATGGGCCCGCGCGGTGGGGCTGGTCGGGGGAATGGACTGCGGCTGCATATGACCGAGACAACTGCTAGCACTACTGTCTCTAACTATTTGCCTGAATGTACTGCGGGAGCCTGTGCGATGCTGGGGGGGGGTGCAGTGCTGCACTAAATGAACATGCATTAACCCTGGAAATACTGTTCTGGTTTCTAATGATCTGTAAAGATTGTAAACATGTTCGTTGTAAATCACCTGCGCATTGCATGTTATCCAACATAGCCTGGTTAAGAAAAACAGAACGGTTTTTAGATATCAATCTAGAAATGGGCGCAAAGCCTGTTATTCCCGTTCTGGGAAGGACATGGCTTTTGTAGTTCGGACTGGACTGTTCCCATGGGGCACAGGGTCAGCGCTGATTTGCATATCGCCATTGTCTAACCCAGGGTGGTGTGGAGTAGAAAAACGATGGATTTGGGCCCAGATCTTTGGACGGGGGTGAATGTGTGACATTGATCCACATTCTGTCCATCATTGTTGTGTGTGCAGTTACCGCTCTAAGTGTACTGGGGATGCTCAGACGTGAGTCCCAGGCACTCCACACCACTGGAATCAAGCTAGCCGGGCTGAAGAGAGGTGTTACCACGAAACCGGGCCGGTCCTCGGATGCTTGTTTCCGTTCTGGGAAGGACATGGCTTTTGTAGTTCGGACTGGACTGTTTCCATGGGGCACAGGGTCAGCGCTGATTTGCATATCGCCATTGTCTAACCCAGGGTGGTGTGGAGTGGAAAAACGATGGATTTGGGCCCAGATCTTTGGACTGGGGTGAATGTGTGACATTGATCCACATTCTGTCCATCATTGTTGTGTGTGCAGTTACCGCTCTAAGTGTACTGGGGATGCTCAGACGTGAGTCCCAGGCACTCCACACCACTGGAATCAAGCTAGCCGGGCTGAAGAGAGGTGTTACCTCGAAACCGGGCCGGTCCTCGGATGCTTGTTTCCGTTCTGGGAAGGACATGGCTTTTGTAGTTCGGACTGGACTGTTCCCATGGGGCACAGGGTCAGCGCTGATTTGCATATCGCCATTGTCTAACCCAGGGTGGTGTGGAGTGGAAAAACGATGGATTTGGGCCCAGATCTTTGGACTGGGGTGAATGTGTGACATTGATCCACATTCTGTCCATCATTGTTGTGTGTGCAGTTACCGCTCTAAGTGTACTGGGGATGCTCAGACGTGAGTCCCAGGCACTCCACACCACTGGAATCAAGCTAGCCGGGCTGAAGAGAGGTGTTACCTCGAAACCGGGCCGGTCCTCGGATGCTTGTTTCCGTTCTGGGAAGGACATGGCTTTTGTAGTTCGGACTGGACTGTTCCCATGGGGCACAGGGTCAGCGCTGATTTGCATATCGCCATTGTCTAACCCAGGGTGGTGTGGAGTGGAAAAACGATGGATTTGGGCCCAGATCTTTGGACTGGGGTGAATGTGTGACATTGATCCACATTCTGTCCATCATTGTTGTGTGTGCAGTTACCGCTCTAAGTGTACTGGGGATGCTCAGACGTGAGTCCCAGGCACTCCACACCACTGGAATCAAGCTAGCCGGGCTGAAGAGAGGTGTTACCTCGAAACCGGGCCGGTCCTCGGATGCTTGTTTCCGTTCTGGGAAGGACATGGCTTTTGTAGTTCGGACTGGACTGTTCCCATGGGGCACAGGGTCAGCGCTGATTTGCATATCGCCATTGTCTAACCCAGGGTGGTGTGGAGTGGAAAAATGATGGATTTGGGCCCAGATCTTTGGACTGGGGTGAATGTGTGACATTGATCCACATTCTGTCCATCATTGTTGTGTGTGCAGTTACCGCTCTAAGTGTACTGGGGATGCTCAGACGTGAGTCCCAGGCACTCCACACCACTGGAATCAAGCTAGCCGGGCTGAAGAGAGGTGTTACCTCGAAACCGGGCCGGTCCTCGGATGCTTGTTTCCGTTCTGGGAAGGACATGGCTTTTGTAGTTCGGACTGGACTGTTCCCATGGGGCACAGGGTCAGCGCTGATTTGCATATCGCCATTGTCTAACCCAGGGTGGTGTGGAGTGGAAAAACGATGGATTTGGGCCCAGATCTTTGGACTGGGTTGAATGTGTGACATTGATCCACATTCTGTCCATCATTGTTGTGTGTGCAGTTACCGCTCTAAGTGTACTGGGGATGCTCAGACGTGAGTCCCAGGCACTCCACACCACTGGAATCAAGCTAGCCGGGCTGAAGAGAGGTGTTACCTCGAAACCGGGCCGGTCCTCGGATGCTTGTTTCCGTTCTGGGAAGGACATGGCTTTTGTAGTTCGGACTGGACTGTTCCCATGGGGCACAGGGTCAGCGCTGATTTGCATATCGCCATTGTCTAACCCAGGGTGGTGTGGAGTGGAAAAACGATGGATTTGGGCCCAGATCTTTGGACTGGGGTGAATGTGTGACATTGATCCACATTCTGTCCATCATTGTTGTGTGTGCAGTTACCGCTCTAAGTGTACTGGGGATGCTCAGACGTGAGTCCCAGGCACTCCACACCACTGGAATCAAGCTAGCCGGGCTGAAGAGAGGTGTTACCTCGAAACCGGGCCGGTCCTCGGATGCTTGTTTCCGTTCTGGGAAGGACATGGCTTTTGTAGTTCGGACTGGACTGTTCCCATGGGGCACAGGGTCAGCGCTGATTTGCATATCGCCATTGTCTAACCCAGGGTGGTGTGGAGTGGAAAAACGATGGATTTGGGCCCAGATCTTTGGACTGGGGTGAATGTGTGACATTGATCCACATTCTGTCCATCATTGTTGTGTGTGCAGTTACCGCTCTAAGTGTACTGGGGATGCTCAGACGTGAGTCCCAGGCACTCCACACCACTGGAATCAAGCTAGCCGGGCTGAAGAAAGGTGTTACCTCGAAACCGGGCCGGTCCTCGGATGCTTGTTTCCGTTCTGGGAAGGACATGGCTTTTGTAGTTCGGACTGGACTGTTCCCATGGGGCACAGGGTCAGCGCTGATTTGCATATCGCCATTGTCTAACCCAGGGTGGTGTGGAGTGGAAAAACGATGGATTTGGGCCCAGATCTTTGGACTGGGGTGAATCTGTGACATTGATCCACATTCTGTCCATCATTGTTGTGTGTGCAGTTACCGCTCTAAGTGTACTGGGGATGCTCAGACGTGAGTCCCAGGCACTCCACACCACTGGAATCAAGCTAGCCGGGCTGAAGAGAGGTGGTACCTCGAAACCGGGCCGGTCCTCGGATGCTTGTTTCCGTTCTGGGAAGGACATGGCTTTTGTAGTTCGGACTGGACTGTTCCCATGGGGCACAGGGTCAGCGCTGATTTGCATATCGCCATTGTCTAACCCAGGGTGGTGTGGAGTGGAAAAACGATGGATTTGGGCCCAGATCTTTGGACTGGGGTGAATGTGTGACATTGATCCACATTCTGTCCATCATTGTTGTGTGTGCAGTTACCGCTCTAAGTGTACTGGGGATGCTCAGACGTGAGTCCCAGGCACTCCACACCACTGGAATCAAGCTAGCCGGGCTGAAGAGAGGTGTTACCACGAAACCGGGCCGGTCCTCGGATGCTTGTTTCCGTTCTGGGAAGGACATGGCTTTTGTAGTTCGGACTGGACTGTTTCCATAGGGCACAGGGTCAGCGCTGATTTGCATATCGCCATTGTCTAACCCAGGGTGGTGTGGAGTGGAAAAACGATGGATTTGGGCCCAGATCTTTGGACTGGGGTGAATGTGTGACATTGATCCACATTCTGTCCATCATTGTTGTGTGTGCAGTTACCGCTCCAAGTGTACTGGGGATGCTCAGACGTGAGTCCCAGGCACTCCACACCACTGGAATCAAGCTAGCCGGGCTGAAGAGAGGTGTTACCTCGAAACCGGGCCGGTCCTCGGATGCTTGTTTCCGTTCTGGGAAGGACATGGCTTTTGTAGTTCGGACTGGACTGTTCCCATGGGGCACAGGGTCAGCGCTGATTTGCATATCGCCATTGTCTAACCCAGGGTGGTGTGGAGTGGAAAAACGATGGATTTGGGCCCAGATCTTTGGACTGGGGTGAATGTGTGACATTGATCCACATTCTGTCCATCATTGTTGTGTGTGCAGTTACCGCTCTAAGTGTACTGGGGATGCTCAGACGTGAGTCCCAGGCACTCCACACCACTGGAATCAAGCTAGCCGGGCTGAAGAGAGGTGTTACCTCGAAACCGGGCCGGTCCTCGGATGCTTGTTTCCGTTCTGGGAAGGACATGGCTTTTGTAGTTCGGACTGGACTGTTCCCATGGGGCACAGGGTCAGCGCTGATTTGCATATCGCCATTGTCTAACCCAGGGTGGTGTGGAGTGGAAAAATGATGGATTTGGGCCCAGATCTTTGGACTGGGGTGAATGTGTGACATTGATCCACATTCTGTCCATCATTGTTGTGTGTGCAGTTACCGCTCTAAGTGTACTGGGGATGCTCAGACGTGAGTCCCAGGCACTCCACACCACTGGAATCAAGCTAGCCGGGCTGAAGAGAGGTGTTACCTCGAAACCGGGCCGGTCCTCGGATGCTTGTTTCCGTTCTGGGAAGGACATGGCTTTTGTAGTTCGGACTGGACTGTTCCCATGGGGCACAGGGTCAGCGCTGATTTGCATATCGCCATTGTCTAACCCAGGGTGGTGTGGAGTGGAAAAACGATGGATTTGGGCCCAGATCTTTGGACTGGGGTGAATGTGTGACATTGATCCACATTCTGTCCATCATTGTTGTGTGTGCAGTTACCGCTCTAAGTGTACTGGGGATGCTCAGACGTGAGTCCCAGGCACTCCACACCACTGGAATCAAGCTAGCCGGGCTGAAGAGAGGTGTTACCTCGAAACCGGGCCGGTCCTCGGATGCTTGTTTCCGTTCTGGGAAGGACATGGCTTTTGTAGTTCGGACTGGACTGTTCCCATGGGGCACAGGGTCAGCGCTGATTTGCATATCGCCATTGTCTAACCCAGGGTGGTGTGGAGTGGAAAAACGATGGATTTGGGCCCAGATCTTTGGACTGGGTTGAATGTGTGACATTGATCCACATTCTGTCCATCATTGTTGTGTGTGCAGTTACCGCTCTAAGTGTACTGGGGATGCTCAGACGTGAGTCCCAGGCACTCCACACCACTGGAATCAAGCTAGCCGGGCTGAAGAGAGGTGTTACCTCGAAACCGGGCCGGTCCTCGGATGCTTGTTTCCGTTCTGGGAAGGACATGGCTTTTGTAGTTCGGACTGGACTGTTCCCATGGGGCACAGGGTCAGCGCTGATTTGCATATCGCCATTGTCTAACCCAGGGTGGTGTGGAGTGGAAAAACGATGGATTTGGGCCCAGATCTTTGGACTGGGGTGAATGTGTGACATTGATCCACATTCTGTCCATCATTGTTGTGTGTGCAGTTACCGCTCTAAGTGTACTGGGGATGCTCAGACGTGAGTCCCAGGCACTCCACACCACTGGAATCAAGCTAGCCGGGCTGAAGAGAGGTGTTACCTCGAAACCGGGCCGGTCCTCGGATGCTTGTTTCCGTTCTGGGAAGGACATGGCTTTTGTAGTTCGGACTGGACTGTTCCCATGGGGCACAGGGTCAGCGCTGATTTGCATATCGCCATTGTCTAACCCAGGGTGGTGTGGAGTGGAAAAACGATGGATTTGGGCCCAGATCTTTGGACTGGGGTGAATGTGTGACATTGATCCACATTCTGTCCATCATTGTTGTGTGTGCAGTTACCGCTCTAAGTGTACTGGGGATGCTCAGACGTGAGTCCCAGGCACTCCACACCACTGGAATCAAGCTAGCCGGGCTGAAGAAAGGTGTTACCTCGAAACCGGGCCGGTCCTCGGATGCTTGTTTCCGTTCTGGGAAGGACATGGCTTTTGTAGTTCGGACTGGACTGTTCCCATGGGGCACAGGGTCAGCGCTGATTTGCATATCGCCATTGTCTAACCCAGGGTGGTGTGGAGTGGAAAAACGATGGATTTGGGCCCAGATCTTTGGACTGGGGTGAATGTGTGACATTGATCCACATTCTGTCCATCATTGTTGTGTGTGCAGTTACCGCTCTAAGTGTACTGGGGATGCTCAGACGTGAGTCCCAGGCACTCCACACCACTGGAATCAAGCTAGCCGGGCTGAAGAGAGGTGGTACCTCGAAACCGGGCCGGTCCTCGGATGCTTGTTTCCGTTCTGGGAAGGACATGGCTTTTGTAGTTCGGACTGGACTGTTCCCATGGGGCACAGGGTCAGCGCTGATTTGCATATCGCCATTGTCTAACCCAGGGTGGTGTGGAGTGGAAAAACGATGGATTTGGGCCCAGATCTTTGGACTGGGGTGAATGTGTGACATTGATCCACATTCTGTCCATCATTGTTCTGTGTGCAGTTACCGCTCTAAGTGTACTGGGGATGCTCAGACGTGAGTCCCAGGCACTCCACACCACTGGAATCAAGCTAGCCGGGCTGAAGAGAGGTGTTACCTCGAAACCGGGCCGGTCCTCGGATGCTTGTTTCCGTTCTGAGAAGGACATGGCTTTTGTAGTTCGGACTGGACTGTTCCCATGGGGCACAGGGTCAGCGCTGATTTGCATATCGCCATTGTCTAACCCAGGGTGGTGTGGAGTGGAAAAACGATGGATTTGGGCCCAGATCTTTGGACTGGGGTGAATGTGTGACATTGATCCACATTCTGTCCATCATTGTTGTGTGTGCAGTTACCGCTCTAAGTGTACTGGGGATGCTCAGACGTGAGTCCCAGGCACTCCACACCACTGGAATCAAGCTAGCCGGGCTGAAGAGAGGTGTTACCTCGAAACCGGTCCGGTCCTCGGATGCTTGTTTCCGTTCTGGGAAGGACATGGCTTTTGTAGTTCGGACTGGACTGTTCTCATGGGGCACAGGGTCAGCGCTGATTTGCATATCGCCATTGTCTAACCCAGGGTGGTGTGGAGTGGAAAAACGATGGATTTGGGCCCAGATCTTTGGACTGGGGTGAATGTGTGACATTGATCCACATTCTGTCCATCATTGTTGTGTGTGCAGTTACCGCTCTAAGTGTACTGGGGATGCTCAGACGTGAGTCCCAGGCACTCCACACCACTGGAATCAAGCTAGCCGGGCTGAAGAGAGGTGGTACCTCGAAACCGGGCCGGTCCTCGGATGCTTGTTTCCGTTCTGGGAAGGACATGGCTTTTGTAGTTCGGACTGGACTGTTCCCATGGGGCACAGGGTCAGCGCTGATTTGCATATCGCATTTTGTCTAACCCAGGGTGGTGTGGAGTGGAAAAACGATGGATTTGGGCCCAGATCTTTGGACTGGGGTGAATGTGTGACATTGATCCACATTCTGTCCATCATTGTTGTGTGTGCAGTTACCGCTCTAAGTGTACTGGGGATGCTCAGACGTGAGTCCCAGGCACTCCACACCACTGGAATCAAGCTAGCTGGGCTGAAGAGAGGTGTTACCTCGAAACCGGGCCGGTCCTCGGATGCTTGTTTCCGTTCTGGGAAGGACATGGCTTTTGTAGTTCGGACTGGACTGTTCCCATGGGGCACAGGGTCAGCGCTGATTTGCATATCGCCATTGTCTAACCCAGGGTGGTGTGGAGTGGAAAAACGATGGATTTGGGCCCAGATCTTTGGACTGGGGTGAATGTGTGACATTGATCAACATTCTGTCCATCATTGTTGTGTGTGCTGTTATAACAGCAATAGCACATAGTATTTGTGGTGCAACTGGGAGAGTGGAAAACCATATAACCACTCAAAGGAAAGGCCAGAATAAACTGGCGAGACCCAACAAAATCAACATAGACGTACCCTATGCACACACACAGTAATGTTGTACACGTAGGTGGTAGTACATACAAATTCTATGACACAAAATTTTTTGCAGAGAAACCGTGATTGTTCAAACAATTGGAAAAAGAAACAGGTAGCGTGAGATAGTTATTTGATTCTTTTTAATTTCTCGATGCTTTGCAACAGCCAGCCGACACGTGTTTCATCGCTTGCGCGAATCTTCAGGGCTCTAGGTGGCTGCGTATAAGCCAAAGGTCGCTCTGCCGGTGATACTTCCGACCCGGTGGGCCCAAGACCGTCTTGTAATTCAAAAGTGGAAATAAGGGCGTAAACTTTAAACTGTGGTTGCTTCTGCGTTCGACCCAGGAGCGATTCCGTGTTTCCTAATGGGAGCGGATAACTCCAATTATGTCCGTAGTCCAGTTGATATACACTGGCGAGGGGAGTTCTGTTCCCTCTCTGATTCGTATATCTGGATAAATCTTTGTATCGTTTTCGAGTTACGCAGAGGTGCTGCTCACAGGTCGCCGTGTTCCTGGTATTGGACATTTAACAATTTGATGTATTCCTCTGCCTCTAATACGGAACCATTCCAGACTAAAAACAGATCGTCAATGTATCGGTACCAGGCAATTGCCTTTTCTGTCCAAATTGCATTTCCCATGGCCCAGGCTACCTGCTCCTCCCACCAGCCCACGAAAAGATTCGCATAGCTGGGGGCGAAGCAGGAGCCCATTGCCGTACCAGATACTTGTCTATATAGACATTGACGATCTGTTTTTAGTCTGGAATGGTTTCGTATTAGAGGCAATGGAATACATCAAATTGTTAAATGATAACAACCGCAATCTTAGATTCAGTGGTGAAGTCAGTAAGGTAACGGTTAACTATTTGGATCTGAAGGTTGAGGTGAGAGAAAAGAAATTAGTGACCTCTCTTTATAGGAAACCAACTGCGGGCAATAACGTTCTACATGCCTTGAGCGGACATCCCAGGAGGTTAGTCAACAGTATCCCCTATGAGGAATTCCTACGAATTCGCCGCAATTGTTCACTTAATAGTGATTTTGAGAAAGCAGCAGACGCATGTACCGCAAGATTCATTGAAAGAGGTTATAAACCTAACCTTCTTAAGGATACACGAAATCGAGTTAGCCGGTTACCCAGAAATACACTTTTTGAGAAGAAGGTGAGAATTGAACAAGAGGGAGGAAGGTTTCGTATCATTACCTCATATTCCTCTAATTCTAACAAACTAAGAATGATCCTACAAAAACATTGGCATATCCTAAAAACAGACAATATAATTGGTATGGACATTCCCAGGGCCCCCATGATTACATTAAAAAAAGCTAGACCCTTGAAGGATCATTTGGTTCATAGCCACTTAGATCCAGTGGTAAAAACAAAGGGAACACTAAAAGATGCCAAAGGATTTTTTCCTTGTGGACGCTGCAAGGCATGTGCTTTTAGCAAACGTGTCTTGTCCTATGATGTTCGAGGGGTCAAGGGAGGCAAGAGATTGACTAAATTCATGTCCTGCCATACTGGATATGCAGTGTATTGTTTGAGCTGCCCATGCAAAATTAGGTACGTAGGCAGCACAATTAATCCAGTCAAGTTACAAATTTTGGAGCATATGAGGGCGATTGCAAATAAAGATTTTTCTTACCCCGTTGCTCATCACTTTGCTATAAAACATCAGAGCAATAGAGATCTCCTACAGTATTTCTGTCTGGACCATGTGCCGGAACACATTAGGGGGGTAATCGACTCCTTAAACTTAGGAGATTGGAGTCACATTGCATCATAGACTTAGAAACGAAGGCCCCGGGAGGCTTTAATATTGGGGAAGAAGTGTCTGCACATTTGGGGTAAGATAGAATCATACAGTCCAAGTCTATGAATATGTAACACTATGGAATTATTGGTACGTGTTATTGATCTTAATTAACGTACAATGTTTCCTCTCTTCCTTTTTCGGTCTTTTTTGAAAAATGTACTATATGACTGTGCAAATGAATTGTGATGATGAGGTTATTTTTGAAATATGTTATTCTATCGTGCGGGAAGAATTGAGCTGTATAAGATATAGTAAATATTATTGAAGTGGTTTTGTATGTGGGCAACCATTGGGTTGCCATTGCAGATCCACGGCTAGATCGTAATAAGTTTGAATTAATATGAACTATGGCCTTGAAAATAGAAGGAATTGGTCTAATTCGACATATAAATGTGAAGATGAATGAACACAATTCCTTGAAGCAACCAGTATTAGGTTTGTGTCATTAACGTAACTTTACCACTTCAATATATTGTGCATTACTATGTGATCAGGAAGACACATTTGCAAATTGGGACAGGAGGCAACACGATTGAGTGTTGCAATTGCCGATCCACGGCGAGATTTTACCATTTGGGAATTCTGTGTAATATTGTTGACACATACACTTTGAATTTACTACAGTGCAGTATGTAACTGTGTTAGGAAAAGAGAAACATGTTTCAAGATGGCGCCCGTATGAGAATACGAGGCTTGGTCCCTTGTTTGTGGTAATTCCTGACAACTCTCGCGCTTTAAAAATGGTGCCGCGAAATGCATTCTCTATGACACTGACGAAGGGAGTCTTTCCCGAAACGCGTTTGTCTGAATAAAGTTTGGCGTTCAACGCTTATTGACCCCGCGAGTGCTGCATGTCTTTTTGGGCAGGATACATAAGACACGATCTGGAGCTTTAATATTGGCGCGGTACACCGCCGCGCTGCAGCACCCGCCTTTGGAGTGACTCGCTATCGGTGTAACTTTGGAGCAGGATATATATATATATATATATATATATATATATATATATATATATATATATATATATATATATATATATATAGTTATATATATAGTTTTTTTTTCTACTGGCGGTCGCCAGTAGATAGCTATAGTTAGGACCTATTTTCCATAGGAAATCCTCAACATTCTAATTGGAATCACTTTGGCGCCGGTGGACGAATCTTCGCGAAATTTTCAAAACTTTTGGCCAGCTCCGGTCTGCTCCTATCCTGAAAGTCTCGGGGTGATTCGTCAAGCCAAATTTGGCAAAGAGGTAGTCCTTGGTTCTGACTTGTGCCTTTTGCATAAATGGTGTAAACCCATTCAGTAGTTCCTGAGAAAATGACATTTAAAAGTACATATATATCTATGGCCGTGTAGGATCCGCGCACCCTGTCGTGCATGAGCTGTATTCTAATTGCTGTCAACACTCCGGATCAGGAAGTGTTGCCAGCCATCTTGTGCCTTGGTAGAACCGAGGCACAAGAAACCTTTTAAAAAAACTTGCAAAACGCGCAAAGGGGGCAGGGTAGAAATACCCTGACCCCCTAGGCCTGTTCAGGGGGGGCCCCACAAGGCCCACATTTTAAATGTTTCTTTCTTTTTTTTTTTTTTTTTTAAATCGGCAGGATCCGCGCATCCCCCCCCCCAAAAAAAAGCGCGGGCTCGCACGCTTCAAGGGTAATTAGCCCCCGGGGGGCAAATCCCGGGGGCATGCTGAATAAAAGTGTGGGGGAGCCGAATGCCCCCCACACTGCCCCGGGGATCGCCACCCCCGGGGCTTTATCATAATATAGGCGGGGGCTCACGGCCCCGCTGCCCCAGGGACCGCCACCCCGGGGCATCTTTAAATTGGTTGTGGGGGCTTCCAGACCCCCCAGCCTCGGGAAGCGCCACCCCCAGGGCTTCTTAAAATCTGGTGGGGGGGCTCTCAGGCCCCCCCAGCCTTGGGGACCGCCACCTCCAGGGCTTCTTAAAATCTGGTGGGGGGGCTCTCAGGCTCCCCTAGTTCCGGGGACCGCCACCCCCAGGGCTTCTTAAAATCTGGTGGGGGGGCTCTCAGGCCCCTCCAGCCCTGGGGACCACCACCCACCGGGGCTTCTGGAAATTAGTTGGGGGGCTCTCATGCTCCCCCAGCCCTGGGGACTGCCACCCCCCCGGGGCTTTAAAAAATGAATGGCGGGGGGGCTCATGGCTCCCCCGGGGACCGCCACCACCAGGTGTTTTTTTTTTTTTTAAATATACCCTGTGTGGAGAGGGCTCAAACCTAAATATTCAAATTGGGGGGCCGTGACGGACCCTCCAGCCCCGGGGACCAGCAACCCGGGGCTTTGTAAAATGTGGGAGGGGGCCACGCGGCCCACCTCCTGGAGCCTGGTCGAGGCCCTGGGGACTGCCATCCCCCAGGGCCGGCTCCTGCAGTGTCCCGGGGTGCCCACCCCCGGGACACTAGTTTGCAATGAAAGGGCGGGAGCCTTGTGGCTCCCACCCTGTCATTGCAAACTGCTTTGCTATTTGGAAGAGAGAGCAGGATACCTGATCTCTCTTCCAAATAGCAAAGCAGATTGCTTTTCCACCCGGGGAACAGTATGTTAGCTGCTCCCCATGTGGAAAAGCAATGCCGGCCCCTGCAGGATGCGGGGAGGCGGCTGGGACCGTGTTGGGACCAACAGAGTGGGCCAGCCCCGGGGGATGGCGTCCCCGGGGCTATTAGTGGCCCGGGACGGGGGCCAGGCGGCCCCCTCCTCAAATAAAAAAACGAATTAATAATTAAAAAAAGAAGGCCGGCCCCGGGGGATAGGGTCCCCAGGGCCATAAGTGGCCACAGGAGGGGGGCAAGGCAGCCCCCCTCCAAAATCAAGATTTTAAAAAAAGGGCCAAGCTCTGTGGTGCTTACTGGAGGTACCTAGTGAGCTACTTGGACCCCAGGGACCCTGAGGATTCAAGGGGATTAATCTTCCAAATTAAAACGGACACAAGGCGCGTTACACAGTGGTGAAGGGAGGGGATGGTGTAGGAAACTGACTCTATATATAGTGGACCAAAGTAAAATCAGCCGAACTACGAATTCCGATTTACTCACCTGTTATCAGGAGAGATCTCAGTGCTGCATCTTGGGGTCCAGTACTGATCCTGAAAAGTAATTCTAAACGTACTTACCAGTAACTTGAATTTCCTCCCACAGGTTAACATTGACTGGTTTCACTTGGAAATTCTTTTAAGTGTGGAGTTTTGGAACGTTAAAATATTCACCTAAAATCATCAGAACAACGAATTCTGATTTACTCACCTGTTATCAGGAGAGACCACAGTGCTGCATCTCTGAGCCCAGTACTGATCCTGAAAAGTAATTTTAACCGTACTTAATAGTAACTTGAATTTCCTTCCACAGGCTAACATTGACTGGTTTCACTTGGAAATTCTTTTAAGTGTGGAGTTTTGGAACTTTAAAATATTCACCTAAAATCATCCGAAAAACGAATTCTGATTTACTCACCTGTTATCAGGAGAGACAACAGTGCTGCATCTTTTAGCCCAGCACTGACCCTGAAAAGTAATTCTAGCCGTACTTATCAGTAAGTTGTATTTCCTTCCATAGGAATCCATTGTGTGGTTTTCACCAGAAAAGTTTCTAAGTGTTGATTTTCATAAACTACAAATATTCCTTAAAAATTGCCTGTATGACTTAAACGCATTCTTTCAACTGTTTACAGGAGATGAACCAGTGCTGGATCCAGGATACACCACTGAATAAGAAAAATTAACGATAACACTAGTTTCCTGCTAAGTGAATTTCCTCCCATAGGATAACATTGGTGATTCTATGTGAAAAAGTTTCGAAGTGTCAAGTTTTCAAATACAATAATATTCCTTATAATTCACTACTGTAACCAAAACGCTTTTACTCAACTGTTTACAGGAGATGTCCCAGGACTGAATCTAGGATCCAGTCCTGTGGTTAGAAAAGTAATCCATAAAGTAACTAATTGCATTTAACTAGAAATCCCCATTAAGCTCAAAGTTGCATTGTGTTTGAAATTGTGTTGCCCATTGCAACAACTGTAACTACTGTACTTAAAAGTCTATTGCCTAGTTGCAAAGTATTTAAACTAGAGTAAATTAATCTGAGAAAGTATATTTTGTAATATAATGTAATTTAATAAAAAATATCTAAAAATAAATAGTTTTAAAAAATGTAGTAAATCAGTATCAAATAAATAAATATACCAATTAATACATTCAAAACATTTTATTTACAAAACCTTGGAAATTCACTGAAAAAACCATAGGTTTCAGACATGTTATAGTTAGGAATTAACATTTAAAAAACCTTAGAAATTCACTGAAAAAACCATAGGTTTCAGACATGTTATAGTTAGGAATTAGCATTTAAGAAACCTTCTAAATTCACTGAAAAAACCATAGGTTTCAGACATGTTATAGTTAGGAATTAGCATTTAAAAAACCTTTGAAATTCATTGAAAAAAACATAGGTTTCAGACATGTTAGAGTTAGGAATTAGCATTTAAAAAAACCTTAGAATTTCACTGAAAAAAACATAGGTTTTAGGGGTGTTCTAGTTAGCTGGACATTTCACTCGTACAAAACCATTGAAATTCCTCCGTTATAGTTAGTTGTACCAACTATAACTCGCGCGCCCGCAATCCACTGCTGATGTCACATATTACATCATTCATGACATGGTCAGTGACATCACTGATGACATTACTGATGACATCATCCACGTGACAATCTGAAACATCTCATCATACACTAGCATAACCTTTCAACACATTATAAAATATGGAGTACCATATTTGAAACCATTGACAGACCAATACAAGTTTCTAAAAACCCACTCAGTGATTCCTACATCTACACACACATCTAAACACTTACCTATAGATTCACTCATACATGCTAACAAAGATCAATAGAACACTATTAAATATACTTATACACCTACATCATCATTACACAACAGCACACATCCTATTCACTTATGCAGTCATCCCACTCACTTATGCAAACAATTAATCATACTTACATTTACTAAGCTACACACTTACACAAACACCACTTTATTCATATAGATAGTAACTCATACTTAGTGTTATAAAATCACTATTACAAGTATACAGTTTTCGATACAGTCACTCATACAATCACTGAGTTTTATGTATACTTATTTATATACAACTGTCACATACACTGCCTTTTCTATTTTTACTTTGTTGGACATGTATCATTGAGAAATATATTTACTCATCACCACGCCCATAAAGAGATTCACTCACCCAAATAACTGTTTCCACATACAGTCTTAACCTCATATACCTACTAAATCAACTATTTACACATCTTTGGACAGTCACACACCTCCCACCCAACCACACACACATTCACTATCCCATACAAATACTCACTTAACTAATTAATAACTAATATAGACTTTCACATAGCTAGTAACCCACTTATGTAGTAGTTTACACAACAAGAGATAAAGTGATACAGATATTTACAGTTTAATCACTGTCCCATATATTTAGTGAGACACTTTAAATTACTCACTACTCACAATTAATCACAGTGCTACTAAATCCTCCATCCAGACACTGATACATCCACTCAGTCTTCAATGCAGATTGCTATATATATAATACTCATTTAAATATCGAACCAAACCACCTTCACTGGATGATGTCATCAGTGATGTCATCAGTGATGTCAATTAAGTTGTCTTTGGTGATGTCATCAGTGATGTCACTGACCATGTCATGAATGATGTAATATGTGACATCATCAGCAGTGGATTGCGGGCGCGCGAGTTATAGGAAGAATTTCAATGGTTTTGTAGGAGTGAAATGTCCAGCTAACTATACCACACCTAAAACATATGTTTTTTTCAGTGAAAAAAATAATTATATATATATATATATATATATATATATATATATATATATAAAATGGAATATCGAGTGCTTTTGTTAGGATAGCTATGATGGGTAAAAATAGTTATTAACTCTACTGATAGTGATAATATATGTGCTATATATATTTTTTTTGTGATAATATATGTGCTATATTTATTTTTGCATTATACTGGAATGATTTGGCTTGTTTTCTATTACACTTTTTTAAACAAATTATAGTCAACAGCTGCTAAGAATGAATATAGGACTATTTAAAGCTTGTGATGGTTGCTATCAAATGATCGTGACAAGGCTCACAGACGTGTAAAACGCACTTCGGTATTTTCGCTTTTTCAACAATACACTTTTTCTGGAAAATATGGATTAAAAACAGAATAATGTTTTTGTACTTTTGACATAGTATGGCATTGTGGGAATCTTTTGTTACTTGTGGGTAAGGATGGAACTATATTTTGTTACAATAATGCCATTCCTCAACGATACTGCTTTTTCTCCAGTCATTTTAAAATAACAATGAAGAACAGAAGTGGGCGGCGTTATTACACGTTTCCCAAACACACTTACTTCATTCTGCAATATTTTGTAAAGCACTGTATATTTTAAAAAGGCACGATCATATATTTTTTTTTACAAAGGTTCTCAAACCAAGAACTGAGACTATATTGGGAGCCTAGCATCCGTTCAGGAATCTTTAGCTGAAACCCATGAATTACATGTGGCTACAGTGAAACTTGTTAGAAGGGCTGTTTTCTTCGGACAACTAACACGGGTTTCTTTGGGACAAACTAAAAACATTCATGGCACATCCTAATTTAGTCTATTGTGCTATTCTGAATGGAGTTAAGTTTCACTGCCTTTAAGAATAGATGTTGAATCTGCATGGAAAATTAGAAACCTATCAGTGCTAGAGAAAACTGATAACACCTAAGCTAAGCTACCAGCACAGAATGTCTTTTTTAATTGTAACCTTACAGTCTATAAATGTTTAAAAAGTACACTCATCCTATACGCTTGGAACAGTGTCTTCAAGGGCAAGTGTAACTTTATTAAAGTACCTTTGTAATCATATTGTGTTAAATTTGGTTGTTGGTTGAAAGGGGTGCGAGCCCTTCTCTGAAACAGCCACAACCTTTGCCTATGTGAACCACAAAAGTCACTAAATTAACCTGTGCCTATCCCTCTGGTACTTTGGAACAAAAGTCAGGTTTAACGTAGAGGCAATGTGTAAAGTATTTATGCAGAAAAAGTGAAAACACAACCCAATAAAAATTCAATACCAATTTAAAAAAAAGAGTAAAATGTATTAAATTATTTTACACTAAAAAACAAAACTCCAATCAGTAGAAACAGAAATTTGCAGTTTTAAAGTTTTACGGTAAGTATAGCTGCTAAAAGCACAAAGTGCCACTCGCAGCAATCTGGTCATGTAAGACAAGGTGAAAGTCACAAGTTTAGCAGGGACCCGATTCAGAGACCAGGTTGGGCCTGCTGAAAAAGTTACCTTCTAAATTCCTAGCGCAAAGAGTTCGATTTGTGGTGGAGGGAGAGCATCACGGATGATCGTCACTGAAGCATGAACAGCAGGCCAGCACTGCGGACAGTCGTTGTTATAGTACAAAGATCCTGTCAGGCATTGCAAATGGTAGTTGCTGGAGATTAGCATTGGAGGTCACCGCGCACTGTCAGTGCTGTAGTGTAAAGTGCAGTTTTCGCATTGCCAATCATCGCTAGAGGATCGCTGTAGCATGCAGAGTTGTGTTCACCTGACCTTCGCCTTGGTGATCAGCACAAGCGGCAGGATGTTTGTGCGAACTGGCCCGTTCGCAGTTGCAAAGAACACATAACTTCAGGATACCTTCTTTTCTTCATGGAGGACGTCAACTGATGCCACACCGAGGGTCCAGGACCTAGGATGCACCTCTTGAGGATCAGCACATCTACAGGGCAGTTCCAGGGAGACCTCTGGAGCTTGTTGTGTTCCTGTAGCTCAGAACAGGAGGTCAGTCAGCTGACACTTGTAGGCAATTCAGACTGGGCTGAAGGGTGCAGCTAAAGTCCAACTTCTCAGACAGCAAGGCAAGCCTCAAGCTGAAAGGCAGTCCTCTGGCAGCAGGCCAGTCCTCCTTCTATAATATCCACAGGTCCAGGATTGTACTGAAGAGTGGATTCCTATTTTTATACCTAATTACTCCTTTGAAGTGAGAGAAGCTTCTGGAGTTTTCCCCTTTCATAGGTGTCTGGAATTTCCTGCCTCCCTGCCCTGGTCCCATCTGTCTGCAGGCACAATAGGCTAGTGTGAAGTTCTTTGTGAGTGTGCTGGGCAACTCCCTTTGAAGCACCTCTAATGTTATACTGTCTACGAGGAATCCACAAAGGCCCACTGCCAACTACACCTAGTCATGTGACCCAGGATACAAGCTGCAGGCACCAAATGGTTAGGACAAGAAAATGCCAACTTTCTAAAAGTAAACCAAATAACGAATGGCTGACAAGGGGAGTATTCAAACACTAATTTATGAAGTATAAATAGATTTGATCAACAATATATACATAAAGATTATTCTTAGTACTGAGCATTAAGTAATAAAGAAAATAATTCAATACTCAGGCACTCGCAAGAAAACAAATGTTTACCACATATCACCACAATGGCCATTTATATAGTACTTGGAAATAGAGCCTCCACAATACTTACTTGTTGGCCTCTTGGGAATGGGGACCCTGGGGTCTATACAGGCTTGTGGGGAGGGGAATGCACCCCCTTTTTTTTAAAGGAAGTT
The DNA here is from genome assembly GCF_964261635.1 of Lissotriton helveticus. Taxonomy (NCBI): domain Eukaryota; kingdom Metazoa; phylum Chordata; class Amphibia; order Caudata; family Salamandridae; genus Lissotriton; species Lissotriton helveticus. The sequence continues at coordinate 685,296,410 of NC_136059.1, forward strand.
GCCACAGGGGTAGGGGTCCCTGGGGCCATAACTGGGCAAGGGAGAGGGGCCTTGAGAGCCCTACCTGACTTTTAATATTCAGCCCTGGGGGATGGAGTCCCCAACATCTCACTGATGCTTGAGGTGGGGGCTGGGGGCTGGAGGGAGGAACCCTCCCCTTTCTTCTTCATGACAGCTCCCGACCATCATTTCAATTAATATTATTTTTTATAAAGCCATAATCCTACTGGAGTTTTGCGCGAGCCCCAGGGAGTTGCAGCATTTATGGAGGTGTTATTTTGTGTGATGATTTTGGGCTTGGTAGATTGGAGGGGCGTCCCAGCGGCCTTATGAGAATAGGGTATTGCTGCCCTGCCCCCTTATATTAGTTTTCACTTTTTTTTATATTTATAAATTCACAGCAGCAACAATACAGAAAATACAATATGACTTTTTTTTCCCCAAAAAATACATTAGTAGCAAAATAAATTCCTTAAATAGATAAATTAACCCCTTCCGCGCTCATGACGAGCTGAGCTCGTAATGAGTTGTGCCGCTCGCACGCTCATGAGGAGCTCAGCTCGTCATGTAACGCGGCTTTTTAAAAAACGCAGCACGCAGCAGGAAAACCGCTAGCGCGCATGCGGTTAAGCAATAGATCAACCTTCAAAGTAATCCCAAAAAGCACCCCAAATACTTAAACCAATCTTGCGTTTCTTTGCTCCTTTAACTGCACACAGACCCCATTCTAGTTTACACAGATTATACATTTTCGCACGCCACAATTCAAACACAGGTGGATCTGTCTGAAGCCATTCAGCGGCAATACATAAACGTGCTACAGTCATAGAGAAAAAGATAAGTGGTCTATGAACATAAAGTGGATTACCCATATTACTTTCCGGCCCCATCCCAATTAACATCATGGCTGGTGTGATAGTCAGACGTACATTCATAACCAAAGACAAAAACTTTTCTATATCAGTTATAAATCTAAACAATTTATCACAATAAACAAATATATATACACTATCCTCGCTATCCTCCCCGCAACGAAAACACTTGCCATCAAACTTAGGCCCCCACTTAGCCATACGTGCGGGGGTATAATATAAATCAAAAAGGGACTTAAAAAATTGGGCCTTCAGATTTGCCGACATTAGTATTTCCCTGGAAGCTGCAATAAGCTTTTCAACCCTAATATCTGCAACTCTCAGCTCCCTTGACCATTTTATGTTGTATTTATTCAAATCATCCGGTCTATCGGCTAATAATAACTGATATATTTCTCCACTTCTAGATTGTCGTCTAACCATTTCTATAAAAGAATGAGGTTCCATATTAAAGTTAATCCGATACAAAAAATCCCTAATCTGCATATATTAAAAAAATTGTGTTCTGGGGATACCATACTGTGAGACCAAATCATCAAAAGATTTACACACCCCATCAGTAGAGTAGAAATCACCTAAAAATCTAACCCCTTTTTTTTATCCAAGCTAAGGCAATGTTAGCCTGAAATATACCAGGTAAAATCTTCACTGCTTGCAGAGGTGTGTAATATGTAATTTTCCTCGTTGTTATCAGCATCCGCATTCGTTTCCACACTTTATAGGCACTAATCAAGACCTTAAATCGAGTCCGTTTAAAATAACTACCATCCACTCCCTAAATAAGCATTGTTTAGCGATAGGACCTATAAGAATTTCAAAAATAGTAGGTGACTTAGCCCTACTAATAGCACCTTCCCCAGTGAGTACCAATCGCATTTCCAACAAAAACATGTATAAAAATACAGGACAAAATCCGGAACCGCTAGACGCCCTCTCTCGAGAGAGAGGTAGCGTCATAAAGAGCATCGCCCGTCTAGGCCTACCAGGGCTCCAAATAAATTTCCCACAAATTGATTGGAGATTTTGTAATCTTACATTTGTAACTTCCAGAGGTAACGAGCGAAATAAATAAAGAACTTTAGGTAAGATCTTCATTTTAATGATGTTACATCGCCCTATTATTGTACAATTTAGCCGCCCCCATCTATCCAAAGAGTCTTTAATATTACCAATCAATAGGTTCCAATTTACTTCCATTAGTTCGGACATAGAAGATCGTATTTGCATACCCAGATATGTCACTTCCTTAATTACTCGCTCATCCCTCCATTGAATACTATCGGAACACAATATTTGTGTTTTAGACACATTGAGCTTATAACCTGCCATCACCCCAAACTCTGTTGCTAACCGCTCAATTTGAAGTATTGCGCCAGCGGGGTCCACAGTAATCACAGCTATGTCATCTGTGTATGCAAAAACAGAAAATCATAAACCAAAAAAGGAGGAATACGGACATTATGCGATAGTCGTTCTAAAATAGGATTTATAAAAAGGGCAAATAATAGGGGAGAACAAGGGCAGCTTTGACGAGTACCTCGGGTTATGGGCACCACCTCTGATAGCAAACCCATTGCGGAGATCTTAGCACTAGGAGCTTCATAAAATGCTTGTATTGCTCATATAAATTTTCCTCCAAAGCCGCTCCGATCCATCAATTGCCACAGAGATCCCCAGTCCACACGATCAAACGCTTTTTCTGCGTCCAATAAGATCAGCGCTAAATCCCTTTTTTCTGTACTGGCAATATCAAACAATGTGACTACTTTATTATTATGTTCAGTGGTTCCCCGTTGCGGAATAAAACCATGTTGGTTTAAGGATACCAAAGAGGAGATAACTGTGGAAAGTCGATTGGCCAAAATTTCAGAGTAGATTTTATTATCACAGTTTAATAAGGAAATTGGACGATAGGATCCAACAATCTCCGGAGGTTTACCCTTTTTACAGAAAACCCCAATTGTAGCTTCTGACCAAGATTTAGGTGGTTGCCCTGACTGTGCTACCTGAAAAACCTTCAGCATCTCTTCTTTAATAAAAGGAAAAAACAGCCTGTACACCGCCACGGGTATCCTGTCCGGTCCCGCCGCCTTTCCTAAAGCTAAACTTTTCACAGCCATTTCTAATTCTTTCATAGAGATCGGGGAGTCAAGTTGCTCTGCCAAAAGAGGATCTAATTGTGCCAATTCTCCCCATACAGGTGCATTTACACCCCCATTCAGATCTCCCTGATGAGAATAAAGGGTAGAATAGAACTGCTGAAAAATAGAAAGTATCTGTTGAGGGTCAGACTGTAACACCCCATTCTGATCTTTCATTTCTTGAATGGTTCTAGCAGATCCCTTCATTCGAAGTTGCAAGGCCAATGATCTTCCAATAGTTTCCCCAAATTCATGAACTTGTTGTTTCGAGATAAGATATTTCCTAGCATTCTCTTCACTCCAAAAACCCAGTACCCTTGCGTGACATTTAGCCACAGTGTTCACTAACTCAGAGATATCCTGCTTACCTACCATGATCCCTGTAGTTAAGGCGCCTTCCGCCACTCTCACAGCCTCATAGTATCCAGCCAACTCAAGCTTTAGTTTTTTCTGTAAGTATAAACTAAAACTAAGAACTTCCCCCCGAAAACAGGCCTTAAAAGAATCCCAAATAATAGTAATGGGTGCAGACAAATTATTATTTAAAAAAAATCCTTAATCCAATAACCCATGTGTTCTTTAATTCTTTATTTAAACAAAGTTTCCTATCAAAAGAAAAAGAATTACAGGGCCGCCCTACCCTAGGTACCATTAATTCTAAAACAGGGGCATGATCTGAGGAGAACCTCGGAAATACCTGAAAGGATGCACCAGTTATCGAAAAGGAGGATACAAAAAAATTAATCTAACCTTACTAATTTTTTATATGGATGTGTGGGGTAAGTAAACCCAAAACCTTGTCCTTTTATTTTACCCCAGACATCCAGTAAACCATGATCCCGGGTTAAATCATAAAGTGCTTTAAAAACTTTAGGTTTCCGTCCAACATATTTCTGAGGACCCTCCAATAAGGCCTGATTAGTCAAGTTAATATTAATGTCCCCACATATTATCAAGGGAGATGGCCATGTAGCTAATTCTGTATTTAAATCAAACAAAAACCCAGGATCATCCAAGTTAGACCCATAAATAGTGCAAAGCGTAAAATAATAACCCTCAACCCCACATTTAACGATAGCCCACCGGCCAAGCTTATCGGCCAGCCTCCGCCCACAACTCACAGAATTACTACTAGCTAAAATGGCTACCCCCGAGTCATACCCAACTGACCCGACGCCGATAGCAATGAAAACCCCAGGTCTTTCAATAACCCTCGCTTAGGCCAAGGTATATGTGTCTCCTGTATACAGAGTAAATCAGGCCGAATATGTCGAATTTCCGCTGCCACTTTTTGTCGCTTTGCCCAATTATTAAGACCTGACACATTGAATGTACACATTTTTATTCCATCACGCGACATTATTAAGGTTGAATGTTGATCTTCTCCCCACAAACACTACTAACCTTAAAAAAAGGAAAGAACCCAAAAAAAAACGGCAGTCGGACATCTACTTGTAATAAATACATGGATTTGAGCCTTACAAACTGAACACTTTCTTGCCGCTGTGAAACTTTTTCCCCCTTTTACACCCCACCTAAGTGCTACCCACCCCCCCCTTAACCTCCTTACCCCTCCGCCCTTGAGCCACCTCCCTCCCCCCACTCTCCACCCCCCCCTTTAGTGAGGCTTTAGGACTCATAGTCCTGTAGATGCAAGCTCACCCACAACCCCCTACCTTCGCCTGTGGGTCTCACATTCCAACGCCTACATCTAATAAACAATAAAGGAAAGAAAAAGGATTGAGAAGGAGAACAAAAACGAGGAAGACAGAGAGAACCCTAAACCAGAAATCTCCATCTATACAGTTCATATTAACTAGATGGATTTACTAAATAGAACCCAGAAATTCTTTTGCAGACCCAATATTGGTGAAGAAACGTGTACGTTCTTTATGTATCACTTTCAGCTTAGCTGGAAACATTAGAAATGCTTGAGCCCCCTTGGATTGGAACTCCGGAATCATCTGCCGATAGCGCCAACGTAACTCTACTGACTGTTGACATAAGACAGGACGCACAAAATCAAAATCGCCCCCACTTCTTTTCTTATCCGTTCGTGCCTTCAAAAATACCTCCTCTCGGGCGAGAAAACTGTTAAAAGACACTAAAATAGCTCTGGGTTTTTGATCTCGCTGTCCAGATCTCTGGGGTCGAATAGTGAATGGGAATCGATGCACCCGCTCCAACTCCCTGTCCCAATCCCACTTCGTCACCTCAGGTAAGGCTTTTTTAAACAAATCAATAATAAACCCTCGAGGATCTGAACACTCCTTCCCTTCCGGTATCTGAAGGACCCTCAGGTTATTTCTACGTGACCGATTTTCGATGTCCGCTAATTTCCAATTAATGTCTTCCTTAGTCGCCATATGCGTGTCAATAACAGTCTTATGTTGTGCTAATTCATCCTCTAACGTAGAGATACGAACCTCCGCTTCATTAAATCTCGATAGGAATTCCGAGTGCGATTTTACCAGGCGTCTAACCAAATTCTGACAGGAGTTCTGAGCCCTTTGACTCTCTTCGCGAGTCTCCTCCCGGTGTTGCATAATCGACTGATAAATCAAGGCCAAAGACATTGCTTCCCCCTCTGTCCCTGGTTCAGCCAATTGACCCCTTTGCGTCAAAGAATTTCCAAGGGTCCGCTTCTTCCCATTCAGATCAAGTTTTCTAACAGTTTGGGTACTGCTCTCTCCATGATCTTCCAAATCCACACTACTATGCAAACTTCCATCCCCCATACTCATTTGGGTTGAATATTGAAAAGCAAGTTCCTCACAGGAGGATATTGACTGTTCAGACAGGGAATAAAAATCCACGGAGTCAGTTTCTGGGGCAAATATCTGCTGTTCCTGGCCTCCTCGATTGTCCGCGCCTGAGCTAAGATCAGGACTCAACGCCTCACTACTTATAATTACTTCAGAGGGTTCAGAGGCTTCAAGGGGTACAGTTAGCACCTCACCGCCTACGGCACCAGCATCAGTTATCATTTCCTCCGTAATTGCAGGTATCTCTATAGTAGCCGAAGAATTAGCCAGAACATTTATAGGAATCTCCTCAGCTTCACCGCCAGGTTCGCTTGCCACATCAACCAAGGCTCCGAGAATCGGCACAGGTTCCCCACCCTTACTCCCCCGTCGCAGTCTCTCATTTTCCTTGTCTTTAGCAGCCAAAAGCAACTCTGGAGTTTTTTTCCCCGGGATTTGTGCCATTTTAGCTCTAGTTGCAGCTGCGACTGAACCAGGGTCCGCTAAACAAACTGTATCTCCTTTGCGATTATCAACTTGAAGAGTTCCTCTCACCTGAGCGGTCCCTGCTGCACCCTCCACGGCGTCTTCAGCTTCCACAGGCTCTCCTTCCTGCCCTCGATTCCTTCCGAGGTTTCCTTTCGGAGGCATCTCCTTTCGCTGTTTTCGTTGCATGGGGCTCGCGGCGGAGTCAGGAAATACAGAGAAGGTGAGTCGGTCTTCCAGCAACACCATCCACGCCCGACTCCTCCGCAACCACCACAGTCCCGAAGTCAGAAACAGCCGCAGCATCAGACTCCAACCTCCAGCACAACACACACCTCGAGCACCAATCCGGCAGTCCGACGATGAAAGCTCCACCAGCGAAGTCACTGGTAAGTTTAACACCAGCAACCCAAGGCCCGTCTCCTTCTCGTTACTCCTTTACTCTGTCACTCGGCTATGCCCAGCAGGTCCGGCAGGAGCGACTTGCTCACGCGTCCATCACGGACGCCATCTTGCCTCTTCCCCCTTATATTAGTTTTCACTTGCAAACTTAGGACAGAGAATACATTCCAGAGACCTGTAATGGCTGTCTGCAACATTTTTCTTCATGTTGCAGGCAACCAATAAGAGCTCTCGGTCCTGCAAAAGCATGACTACTCTGTGAGTGAATTGGCCCAAGAGGAATAAAAGCATCCTGGCCCGATCACCACACACTTTTTTTAAAAACTGGGTTGGACTCTCTCAAGAGTCACTCAAACCCAAGTATTTTTGCACCTTAATTTCTCAAAAACTACTGAACTAATGTACCCGTAATCACAAAAAACATGCTTTGTAGACCAAGCTCTACCTTCCAACCAAATTTGGTCTAATACCATTCAGCAGTTTTTTGTCTGTATACCTTAAAAAAAAGTCTGTGAAAAATGCGCAAGGATTTTGCATTTTGGAAACCCTCCTTTTTTCTCTGCCACCGTTTCGTAGAGCCCCCGGAAAAATTCCACGCACAAAATAGACAAAAAAGAGCACTTTTGGGTAAGTTTTGTGCAACAACCCCAAAGTTATTAGCACATTGAGTCTTTGTTCTACGCACTTGGGTGACATGGCCTTTCAAAGAACCTTATACTGCTGTCACTAAGTGACATTCGGCGACAGTCTCATTTCTTCACCCGAATCTCACAGAAGGGCCGCACTTTCGATTCTCAACTTTTGTCACTTCATAGTTTGTCTAAGGTTTTATTATGCCTCAGGCCCCTTTATTCTTTCTCCTTTACATTCATCTATATGTTTCCCAAATCTCAATCCAGTGTTTCGTCTCACTTTCGTTCGTGGCCATTTCGATATTATCTTTTCAAAGCCTTGAAAAAGTATTTTGCATATAAAAACGTCGGCTGTAGCTTATGTGTGCTGAACCAGACTTGGCTGTGATGTATAACTGTTTGCCTCATCCCAAAAAACCTCTAAACAATGTGTGCTGTTTCTGTATATGTTTCTCAGATGCTAAAAAATATCAATCTTAAATATGTAAACCTGAATGAGGGCAACACCATACTGGATGGGAATTTGTTGAACAATTGATTTATCTGTAATAAACAGGACAGGATATTTAATTGCTCCACGTTGTTTGTCTAATCAGTACAAATTCTATGATGTGTATATTATATACACCTGTTGTGCTCTGGACACAATTTACAGATGCTTTGGGGAACTAGGCTTTTTCTTTTGTATGGTCTGTTATTGTCCCAAGAGTCTAACCCTCAAGACCTCTCACCTAAACTGACGCTCCTGGAAGTATTCGAGAAACTGGGTGGGCTAAGGGTAGAAGTAGCCCTAGTTGGTATTATGAGTTTGCTTGCCAAAAGTGACACCGCAAAATACTGGAGATTTTACTCAGCCTCTCCAGTACAGGAATGGCAGAGAGAGGCAGAGACAGAGGTTCGTGCACGAAGAACCCACATACAATGATCGTGGTTTCCAGCATAAGCTCCAGAAGACCTGTGGCCAATGGTTGGAATGCTTTAACATACTCACATCGTGAGTCAGATACACTGGAATGAATGAAAATTATGAACCTGTGCATGGGCAGAATTGAGTGACAAATCTTATTTCCCTGTGTTACATAGTTCTTTCTGTGTCATACCTATTCCTCCATTCACTTTAAATAGTTTAAAAAAATCCTGACTGCATAAATTATGTGCAAATTTGTCAAATGGTACCAGAGTATCAAATTAAAAAATATTCTTTTCAAAGTTAAGTGAAGTTAACCATCACTACAGAGTAGCTATTGACAACTTAGTAAATTTGTTTTGTATCGCTCTCTCACGTCTTTTTGTAGTAGTTTAAAACCGCATTTCAAGGAGATGACGTCATACATATAATTCATTTTCAATAGTTGAAAGATATTGCAATATTGCCTTGAATGACAGATCCATCTTGTAATTGTCTTGTTTGACCTACTCCTCAGCATCTATTTAGTTTCTAAGGAAGCCATTTTATTTCGCTAAGGAATGCTTCAAAACTCAATGCAATGTACAGCTTTTTCATTTGTCTTTGTTTAATCTGCATTTTGTTAATGAATCTCAATCAAGACATGAACGTTATAATTGCAATCAGGTCACGTCGTTAGCTGAACGTTTCCGAGAACTGCTTCAAATCTCACTTTAGCTAGATAAGCTCCTTTACAAATATATATTCACAAAAGCATCAACTCACGAGTGACAAAGCCAGACATGTTACTTTCTTTGTGCCACAATCAAACAGTAGAGTGCATGATTTAAAGTGCTGCTGCGCTGTCTGAAACAAGCACACTTTCAACCGCACCAAAATAAAGATGTAAAAAATACAAATTATGAAAGTAACATGCGCATCTTGGGGTTATGGTGACATTACAATTCAATTGGCCTTCCCCCTATAAACACTTGATGGCCGCCCTGTACCATGATGTAAAGTTACCCTTTATGTATTTCCTCTATGCATACTTAGACATACTCGCACATATATGACTGCCTGCGCACATGCACAACTATTCATACACCCACCACCTCCCCCTCCTCTATTAATGTTCATTTTAGAACCTGTGCGGCCTTTAGTTGAAAGTAGATCTGAATAAAATGGAGACAGCTGTAGTAAAGTTTTACCTTTCTCCCTAGAATGTTTGAGATGAACTCCGTGTAACACTGTCTTCCAAGAAAAGACAAAGTGATCAATGCAAGAGCGCGTCAGGCTCCCTTGGACAGGCCAATCAATGCAAGAAAGAACCTTGCCCAGGGCCTTATGCAAATAGAAACACGTCCTGCAACCTAGGGAGGGAACATGCGCAATAGATCAATGGGATCTGATAAAACCTTACAGCTATATCTGCCTCAGACAGTAAATATATAATGATGAATCCCTCATGTTTTCAGTGAACTCTTAAACTAGGTTATTTTCAACAGCTAGGGAAACAATCTTTTCAGGTTTGCACACAGCAAGACCGAAGTAAAAGAACTGTGGGAGAAAAACGCCACAGTTAATTTAGCAATATTTTTTAAATGAGGACGTTAAAAGGCAAGGTATTTCTGTCATCTCTTGGTGATATGGTGCTAACACGCAAAACTTCCAACCGTGCTAATTTGACAGGAAAAAATCAAGCCAGATTCCTGTTCAATTGATTTCTCACTGAGGTATAAAAAGAAAGTTTGCTTGTTAAAAGCAACACTGACGGAGGAAAACTAAAGACCTCGGGTAATTAGTTTCATTTGCACACACAAAAAAGAAAAACAGTCAACAACACTCATTTCAATCAAATTCACCCTGCATTTTCATCTTGTAAAACACAGTCTGGATATATACACAATACACATAAATAATAAAAATCTCCATATTTGGCAGCACTCAAAACAGGACTGGCACTCACTAATGACCTTCAACGGTGGGTTTCAAATAAAACACGAGTCAGTAGTCCGCCCAGTGCATTCTGGTCACAGTGGTCCATCTTTTACAACGAAGCAGTTCTTCCACTGAAATAAAGCCTGGTAACTTATTAATTTTAATAGTTAAATTAAAAGTTCTATATATAGTTCTATATATATTTATTAGAAATCAATGTGTGTGTGTGTGTGTATATATATATACATGTATATATATTACTTAGCAAGCAAGTAAGTCTGCTGACGATATAAGAGGCACACTCGGAGTCAGAATGTAAAGCTAAAATGCTTTAATCGGTGCTTTTCAGTTCCTCTCCCCTCCTGTTCGACAGACGCGTTTCGCCGTTGCGGCTTTCTCAATGTCGAATAACCCACAGTGTTACAACAATTTTAAACCCAACCTTCAATTCCATAGCCATGGAAACAAATGATGGACTTAATTTCTACCAACTATACATTCGTAAGGTGGCGGCCCCCCCCAAAAAAATAATAATATATATATATATATATATATATATATATATATATATATATATATATATATATATATATATATATATATATATATATATCCCATGTCGTGGTACTAAGCTGACATTGAAAATTATCATGATGCTTTCAACCATGAAGCTGAAGGCTGAGTGGTTTGTAAATGAAGCCAGAACTCTGGGATGGCAATATATTGGAATATATTAAACATGTCACTGTTATATATTTGCGGATTTGAGGCAGGTGCACAGCTGTATGTCTTTTAGAACGTTTTGAATCCTTTATAGGTGCTCCACAAGAGGCGTCTGGCGTCCCTGGACGCCCAAATGTAACAATGAAACTCGTGTCTCTAATGGGCCATTAGAAGCATCCCTGTGGGCACACTGTATTTCCTCAGTGTTGAAGTGAGGATTCCAAACACCGTTTGATTGTAAATTTGTTTATTCCATATGCTTTACGTTGTTTTACGTTTTTTATACATTATCGTTTCATGGTTATTCCAATATTTATACAAGCGACAAAAATTGTTTTTCAATCCAATGCATTTCGGGCGTGATTTAATCGCCCTTCATCAGGGAACAACACTAAAAGAAAAAAACAGGTATGTTGAACAAATGTCATGGAAATGTATGTTGAATGGTGATGTTGAACTGCAGTGCAATTAGTGACCCCTCATTCACCTTTGTTTACAATAAAACCTAAACCAATGTGCCTGGTGTGATCTAGTGCATTTTAGTTATACCACCTAGTGGCTAACTAATACAGCACAGCACAAACACGTATTTGCCCAGACAGACTAAAATCCTGTCTTATTAACATTCATGAGACAGGACTTCTACTAATAGCAGAGAAGGGGGGACGCAAGGCACAACAAACTTGCTAACCTCAATCTAGGCATTCATATTTCTTCAAAACCTGTGCCTTACATAGACCCAGGAAGCAAATACCCAAAAATATGTCACAATGATAGAGGAACATCAAGGGTAGAATCCCTCTGCTGATGCTGCTCCAGCTACTTGCATAATTGAAGCTGTCCTTCATGGACAAGGTCTGCTGTGTGAATGATTACAGAGCGCCTTTGGCAGTCAGTAACCTTTCACTGCTTTGCAACGGCAGGAGCAATGGCACACCACTTACACATTTCCTTGTGAGTAGCATGGAGGAGATAGCACTTCCATTTTCCAGCCTTTTTGCTATGTGCTCGCAAAAAGTAAGGATGTAGACACTGCAAGTCGCAAGGACATTTGCAGCTCAAATGACAAAATAAAAAAAAACTAAATAAAACTTACCAAACACGAAATCCTACGTTCCGGTCCTCTTCTTTCCACAGGAACTGGATGCAGCAACTTCCTTGACCAATCCTGGCAATGCTCTCATGCAGCATGAGAGCAGCACCCTGATTGGAGGGAGCGCCTCACTCGGTGCTCCACAGCGCTCTGGAGGCCTGCACTTGCTTTAACCCACCTGGGTTAGAGTTGTTTAAAGTGCGCAAGTGTGGCTGGCCGGACAAAAACACATGCACACTTTAAACAGTGCATAGACATCCTACCCTCCTGCCTGCTGCTGTCACTCAGCAGTGGCCCCCATCTTCGTCCCGTCGCTCTGTTTGGGATGGGGAATGAAAATTAAAATGGTAACAAATTACGATTTTATTTTTATCTCTGGGGTTTTAAGGGGATTTTAAATGGGGTGACACACCTCCGCTCCAACGGAAGAGCCGCCACTGCTACTGTTGGGGTTTTTAATGGCAAACCATACTAATTTGCACAGTACACTTAATTACAATGTCAATATTTTTTCCGGCATGTAGCAGAGTCTCCTGGGTAAGGTCAGCACCTATGTCACTAGATTACATAGCCTCCTTATTGTTAAAGTAATGTCCTGTAGGTGATCGTATGACTGTAGTATAATATAGATTAAACGGGTGTGAGGCAGGTGGATTTCAAATGAAAAACTGTAAATATTACCAGTTACTTGTGTAGTCATTGTTTCGGCATTCTTCACACTATCAGTGTCTGGACTAAGGGACGTTTAGCCAGCCAAGCGAATATGGCGGCTGCTTAAACTCGGAATCCGAGGATCAGGCTAATTTCATCGTAGGTGCTGGGCCCAAAACACCTCCCAGACAGCCCCAAGGTAGAGGAGCTATTGGGAGGCACCTGTGCCCATCGCTACGTGTGCTGGGGCTGTGGCTTTAAGGGCGGCGGAGGCAGAGGATACACAAGGTTGTGGGGCGCGGCCTAGTCTCATTGGCGATCGTCGCTGGCTGTGCTCTAAGCGGCCCAGAGTGGAGGTGAGCCGCAATGAGGAGGTGCAGGATGGTGACTCTTACTATCCCCATCCAGCCAGCCACTGAGAGCCCAAGGACCCTGCCCCCTTGCCGGCTCCCTGTGCTGCCAACCTGTGTACCCAGGCAGACGGGACACCAGGGGCACTGGGGCCACGTGTGCCCTGTGACGGATGTTGGGCTTTTCCCTGTGCTTGCCTGGCCCGCGGTGGGGTCCAAGCACATCACCGGGCCTGGAGCCGTATCTGAGGACGCAGAGACTGTTCAAGCAGCCCGGAGCGATGAAGCACAATCAGTGGATTTGACGAGGCCTCTGCCAGGGCGGCTATAAGGAGTAGGGCAGGACAGGTGCCCCAGCGCCAGTGAGGAACCAGGTGCTAAGCCACAACCCCCCAACTCAACATAAGGACTATGGGGAGAGCTCAACAGGATAGTGCGGCCCACTATCGGAACTGCTCTCCACCACACATGCTGCATTGCAGAGTATAGAAGAGATCACACTAAGCAGCCAGCCAATACGCACTCCTCCTCCCCCTGGGATACAGACCGTCTGGAGGTAATTGCCTGCCGCTCCACAGCTTGTGCCGGCCTTCTTCCGGTGAGCAGGTGGTAAGTGTCTTGGGCGCAAACAGCAGCGGACCTCCGCTCACCATAAAGAGGGGGAGCCTAGAGACTGCCTGGGAATGTTTTTGGAGACACTAGTGATCTTTGGGTTTCAGAAATGTGTCCTGGCCTTGTACACTGGGGCAAGCATGGGGCCTACTATGGGGTTTTCGAACCAAGTCAACCAAGTCTACGGATCATTGTGCGAAATGTGGGGTGGTGAGAAAAGCTTGGGAGAAGACCAACCACTACCATCACAACTTGCCGACATCACCTTCGTGGGGCCCCTGTTGTGAGGGTTAATAGGGCATGTACATAAACCCTCCAATTTTAAATGTTCATATTTACACTTGGCATCTTTTTAGACAGTGACTTTTAGCAAATTTTGGCTTGTGTGCAATAAGGTACTCAGAAAGTGTTTTTGCTTACAGACGCACTTCTTCATAAGCATATTATCACAATACAGTACATAGTGTCCAAGAACTAAGTACACTGTGCACACCTTGCATTTGCTGTCCGTTAGGAGACAGCTCTGAGTTGGTAGAATAAACAATGACATAGGCATCTGAACTCAGGCACAGTGTGAATGGGTCCAGTTTTTATTATATAAACTGCCCCCAAGCCATTGTTCGGCAAAGGAGCAGTACCATGGATTATCATGGACGTTCGACTGTGACTGACTTCTAGCCCTGCTGACTCCAATTTCTATCCTGCGAGGGGCAGTGGCCTGTCTACACCAGAGTAGATTCCGGATGGATCATACACACACAGTTAAATGGGAAGTTAGACCACTTCAAGGTATCTGGCAGAAACACATTCTCACTATGCTCTCTACGATAAGTAGTGCGAAGTAGGAGTACAATTATATGTATTCATATAATCACTGCAATATCTGCAGCACACATATGTTATACGAGAATCAATAAATGTTTGAAATGCCAATTTGTGTATTTCTTGTTGCTCCCTTTGGGCATGCATGAGATAACAACAAAAGAGTGAATCTGTTTCTACAATTTCCTTGAGGGAATTAGCGTTACCATGTTCTAAGATTGTAGACATCATCCGGCACCCTGTGATGTTTTAAGGGTCCAGATGAAGCACTGTGAGCTTGCCAGGAATCAGGCCAATATATTCTGATGGCATGAGTGGAATCGGTCCCCACAGTTTTGACGCATATGTTGTCCAAACGCACAGTCTTACTGAATAAGTAGGAACTGTATGACACTCTGGCTCAGTGGGCTGCTTGCACTACCTTAAGCCCCCTTTTGGGGGAGTGGTGATTGCGAGTAGGCCTATGCTACTGCTCCCTTTGCTAACCCATCAGCGGATCCTCCACCCCAGGCCATCCAAAAACTCTTACACAATCGGGAGAACAAACCCGCCCAATTCGGGACAACCATCATCCTCTTCCATGAATGTCACTACTGCGCAGGAGAATCAGCTAAGCTGGATGCTATTCCCCAGGCAATCGAATCATCACTTGTATTCCTGGAAGTCAACATTGATTTGGTGGTGGTAGACCTGATCATGTTATGCCATGACCACTGCAAACTCTCAGACCATGTCACCCAATTCGAGAAGCCCTTGGGTGATATAGCACCCCGGATGACCGACCCATGGGCTCTGATGGCGGACCTAGTGGAGAAGGTACGATTTTTGGAGTACCAAGCAGATGATGAAGAGGGCCACTCTAACTGCAGCAATATCAGAGCGGTGGGGCTAGCGGAAGGACTGAGGGTCAACAAGTGGAGCACTTTCTGGAGATCTGGCTATACGATCTGGTCTAAAATGAGGAGTTGACCACATATATTTCAGAGGAACGAGCACACAGGGTACCTTTGCAACAACCTCAACCCGGGCACCACTGTCTGATTGTATCATATATCCTCGAGTATAAAAACTGGGACGCTGTCTTGCACAATGATAGACAAGCAAACCCTATTATCAGAGACAATCACAAAATTCTTATCTTTACAGACTACACACATGTGGTACAGAGGAAAAGGGCTTCCTCCCTGAAAGTTAAGCAGTGGCTCCAAGATCTAAGCGAGTCATGTGCCTTGCTCTTCCCAGTCAAAGTTAAAGTCATAGAAGATCAGAAATTCTATTTCTTTACAGACCCAGAGGATGCCTGAAGGTGGATGGAGGCTAGGGAGGCTTCCAAAGGGAAAGATGGATCCAGGAGTGGTTCTGTGCAAGCACCATAAGAGTCGGCTATGCCCTCCCCACCCAGTTCCAGGATAGCCAAAGCCCGGCCCTGTGCAAAGCTGATAGATTTCACAACACTCGCCCAACTTTCCTCCAGGCCTTATGGTAGCGACACTTCTTCCTCTCTGACCCCTCACAGCCAAAGCCCTTTGCCACAGGTGACCCCTTCAAAAGGCGGATGATATCTGCTGAGTCCCCATGGGTTGGCCCTCCTCCCCCTGCCTGGTCCCTGAAGGTACTAGAAATCACCTCATTGGTGCCCAAGCAGCCGGGCTCCCCTAACAATAATGCTTTCCTCCTGTCACGAGCCAAGAAGAACCTCATGAGGGGGCCTGCTCCATGACCTCTCGTGACATTCGCCGCCCCTTCCCGAGATATGTCTAACCCGGTGCCCCGACATCCTACACTTCATGAGACCGATCTGGATTGTCACTGCCACCTAGCCCACCAAATCTTCATGTTGGGGGTTCTTGTTAAGTGGTTGTGACGGCGAGTCTAGAGCTAGTTGAGTGTGGTATTATTGATGGCCAATACCTGGTGGGTATCTGGTTTCCTTGTTTGCACGTTCACAACAATACATACCCACACCCTTTCACCTCTACCTCCTGGTGTTTCCCTATCACAGATGGGAATGCTGCTCCCTAACCCCCCCAAGTGAATCTACAGGGGCTGCTCTACTATAATAGCCATACCCTGATTCCTTCACATAATTTGTAAGAATCATTCTTTCATTAAGCATAGGGTGGTCAACATTGCGCTCCTGCAGGAGTCGCACCTCATCAGCACAGAAACTAAATGCCTTGATAGTCGATGGAGGGGACAGGTTTACTCCACTAACTATTCATCTCACGCTAGAGGCACCCTTAGCTGGGGGAGGGTGGGTATTCCCCTTCAGGTCCAAGCCCAGGAAACAGATACAGAGGCAGCTTTGTTTTCCTATAGACCAGATTTGATGACACACCCATATTGTTGAACAGTGTTCATGGCCCTAATTTTGATCAATCAACTTTTTGTCACCACCTCTCGACCTACCATGCACGCTGCGCCCACCTGGCATGGGGGTGATTTCAACTGTGTCCTGGATCCTAACCTGGACTGTTCTCACCCTCCACTTCAATCAGCCTCATCGGCCATGGAGTGGGTAGCATTAAAAGTTGTTCTACAAGGGGCCTGTATCAGCACCATTTGTCAATGCCAAGCCTTGTCAGATGCCTTAAGCCAGGCAGAGCAGGAGCCGGTAGCCATGGATGGAATGGTGGATGATAAAAAGGGATGGCATCCCTCCCTAACACCACCCTGGGAATGGGTGGCACATTTACTCAAGCATATACCATGCCTGGATTGCCAAGCATATGTTGCCAAATCCCACACTGTAGGAGATAAATCAGGCCGACTCCTGGCCTGGATGATCAGACAAGAATGATATGTTATGTTATCAGGATTTGTAAAGCGTAACTTATAACCCGAGGGATATCCAGGCGCGGGAGTAGGTGGTCCTGGACAAAAAATCTAAACATGCCGGATCACATCAGCTCCTCTATAAAAGGAGCACATTTTCAGATGAACACCTTGAGAAGACTGAAGCCCTACCTACCAGCCAATGACTTCAAACAGGCAGTTCAAGCTTTAGTTATCCCTAGAGTTGAATATGGGAGTGTCACTCTCTGCGGCCTTCCCAGATCGACGATGGCCCCCCTAAGAGCCTCAATCAACGCAGCTGCTAGACTCATCACAGGCTCCCAAAAAAATAGTTACATCTCCCCTGACCTTCGAGCCCTCAACTGGCTACCTTTCGAGGCCAGAATTCATTTGAAAATCGCCTGTATGACACACAAGGCATTACATCACAAAACTCTGAGAAACCTAGCTCAGAAATTGGTGCTCTCTTGTGGAAATAGGTCCACCAGGAGCTCCAATAACCTTCTACTGAAACCCCAAAGATTTGTCAAGAAGAAAACATACAACCGGTCCGTCTCAGGAATGGCTCCCAGAACTTGGAATGCTTTGCCCTCAGCAACAAGAAAGAACCCTTCTACTGCATTCTTCAAAAAAGAAGTTAAAGCGATTCTCATGGCTAAATATACCTGAACTATTTATGCTTACTGTTAATATATCTGATAGTTGGTACCAGTTATTCTGTTTGTACGAGACTCACCTACAATTTTCTATGCTTGTTTTTTCTTTTTACTTAACATCTACCCTGTAAAGCGCTCTGATACCCTTAAGGGCCTTATTCGCGCTATACAAAACCTTCAAAATAAATAAATAAATCTGTTTCCGTTATTCTTCTCCAGCTCCAGCTGTGCTGGTGGGTGTTTAGGGGAGCTTTGGCTTATGGCGTGGATGTATTGAAATGAATGATACAGTGGTCAGACTGTGTGAATGGTGAGGCAGCTTGATATCTGATGCTGTTGCCAGAGGTGAATGGTGCATCTAAAGTGTGTCCTGTGTTGTGTGTAGGGTCCGTGACGAGCTGGGAAAGTCCTATGTTGTGTAGAATCAGGAGGAGGTCAGAGGAGCAGTGGCCCCAATACAACAGCAGCCCCGAAAATCTTAACTTCAACGGGCGGATGGGGTGATTCTTTATTGCCTGTGGGACATACAAGAGGCATTTGTGTCTTTCTACTTCCACTTCCACTTCCACTTCCAACTGCTCCACTTGTGTCTTTCTACTTCCACTTCCAACTGCTCCTGCGGTGGAAGTTCGATTTCGAACTGAGGCCCCTTTATCAGCCCTCTCCGCCATTGAGAGGCTAGAAATTGACGCTCCCATATGGTAACAGAGGTCAGGGAGGCGATAAAGAAGACGGCGACTGGGAAAACTCTGGGGAACGGGAAAACTCTGGGGACTGATAAACTCCGCGGACCGATGGACTCACGAATGAATTCTATAAGCAGTACGTGGAAGTCCTGGCCCCACGCTTGGTAAAAATATATGAGTCCATTTGAGAGTTGGACCACCTCCCAATGACCTTGAGCGAGATGCTACTGGCCTCCCTGTTGGAGCCAGGTAAAGACACCCTATGCCCATCCTCTAACTTCTTCATTGCCATTTTAGACACGGACTATAAGATTCGACCAAAAATTTTGGCCTCTAGAATTCAACAGGTTTTGCCTCGTTTGGTGTACGGTGATCAGGGCGGCTTCGTACCGGGCCGCAATACAGCACTCAATATTATATGCTTTTTTTAGTCAAGGTGGGGCCACGGCCAACGAGCTGCCCTGGATCTAGAAAAGGCCTTCGACTTGCTGGGTTGGGAATATTTATTTGTGGTGCTGCGCCATTCTAGGTTCGGGCATTGGACCATTAATTTCATCCAGTTATTCTATAGAGCATTTACGTGCAACTCCGTACAGGAGGTCTCATCTGCCACGCCATTTTGGTCAGGGATGCCCCATGTCCCCATTGCTCTTTGCCCTGGCAGTAGAGCTACTAGCCACATCAGAAGATTTTGTCAGACCGTATCCACATTATTTCCCTCTATGCAGACGATGTCCTCATTTATGTCAAAGATCTTACGATGGCCCTCTTTAGCCTAGCCGGTCTCTTGTCCACTTTTGGGGACCTTTCAAGGCTCTGAGTGAGCTGGAAGAAATCTTGCGTATACTCTCTAACACCAGAGGCGTCATATATCCTACTGGTTAAGGGTGGACAGCCCCTGCGAATGAAAGAACACTCCTTCCAATATTTGGGCGTCAATGTTTACCATACAGACCCTGACCTCTTGGAGCTCTTGGAGGGCAATATGACCAGGAAAGTGTCTTCCCTCCAGGCCGAAGTCGCCTTTTGGAAAATCCTTCCATTTTCTGTGACAAAGCGTTGAGTCCTAGCGAAAATGGTGATGCCCTCCCTGCCAGCTCTATCACTTCACCACTCTCCCAATATTCCCATGCCAATCATCATTCCGAGATCTACACCGGCTGAAGGCTGATCTTATTTGGCATCGCAGTAGGCATAGAGTAGCCATTGCTAAGCTCCAACTTCTGAGAGAGGCACGAGGTCTGGAGGCTCCTAATTTTGAATTGTACTTCCTCGAGGCCAAACAATAATGTTCGGCTCGCTGGCGGGTGGGCCATGACCTGGTAGATGCTGGAGGAACCCCTACCCCCCTACGACCGCAAAAATGCTCCTTCCCTTCCTGATTCCTGGGTAGAGAGCTCCAGAATGATCCCGTGTTTGGTAATGGTGGCACTCCAGTACTTCGAAAGAAGTTAATGGCTCACCCGTCCCTCCCTCCAACCCTTTGCTGCACCTTCCTGGGGTGCTGGGGCTCTCATTAGAGAAGACCTTTGAGCATGGGATGGAGACGGTTTGTCGACGCCTGTGAATTTATTTGCCAATGACCTACTCCTCTCTTTGAAGAGTTAGTGGAGCAATATGGACTTCACCTGGGACAGTTCTTAACGTATGGCCTCCTCCGTAATCTTCTGAGAGAGAAGTGGAGAGTGGCGGACTCAGAACTAACCCGCCATAATCCTAGTGGACATTCTTCATAATTTGGAAGACGGTTGGTCACCTGGCTCACGAGAGGCATGATCGCACTCACACAGCTCCACCCCCAAACACTCCTTTACACATGGGAAACAGAATTTGGTCGGGTCCACAATGACAAGGAATGGCAGAGGGCATTAGCACACCCACATTAGAACTCTTGCAATGCCAGGCTGCAATTAATTCTGTTTTATATACTTAATGGAGCATAGCTCACACTGCAGACAATACACCACATTTTCTCGACAGCCCCGGATATGTGGGCCCGATGCCAGGCTAAAGCATCTGAATTCCATCACGTTTTACGGTACTGTCCTCAGCTCACCAAGTTCTAGGAGAATGTTCTTTCGACTATTGCCTCACCACAGGCAGCCCACTTCTCGAGACTTGGGAGGTAGGCGAGTTAGGCATTTACAAGCACCAGAAAAAATATAAAACACCGGCACACTATGCTGGTTTAGCTATTGCCCAGGCAAAACATGCCTTGACAACACACTGCAAAAGTACATCACCCCACGGAGTAGCATGATTTGGAGGCCAACAGTGGCGCGTTTGACAGAAGCCAAGGTTACGGTGCTGCATAGAGAGGAGGACAGGGGCCTAAGTCAATGCCCTATTGCCCCACTATGGCATAATTTTCCATCACTGATTCTAGGCATCGATCTAGAGACTCCCTCCACTCCATTGCCATTAGGCTCCCGCCTCTATTACCCCTAAGGACTCTTGTAGTTAATGGAACTACCTAGACTTCACTATCGTCCCCTGTCGAGTGAAACACTGAATCACCACACATTGTGCCACCCTCTATCTCTCTGTCGTACAGCATTGGTGTCGTAGCATCACCTCCCCATGAACTCTAACCCCCAGTGCATCCCTTTGTCCCTGTACCTGTGACTAGTTATGCCAGTGCCATTAATTTTACATGTTCCAACAGCGCTTCAGGATCTGTTGTACCAAGACGTAACTATATTGGCCCCAACTCTATGAGCAAGCTTTTAGTACAACAGTCTAATTATATGTAGCCAGCATTCTGCACTGTTTTTGGATATGTTCCCTGAGCTTCCTAGTTTACTGTCAAACACTATCCTAAACATGGGTCCTTTGTTTTTATATATATTTGTAAAATCACTAAAACATGTTTTTTTTAAAAACAGTATCTGGAATAAAAGAACTATGCTATGAACATCTAACGGTGGCATGGGATTATGGCAAAAACCCTACTTAAGGAAACAGGTGCTGGAAAAAACTTCTTTACAAGTATTTCCTCTAGTTCTTTATAACTAACATCTACTAGTAAATTGCTTAATGTGGAAAAATTTCTGAAGAAATGTTTTTTAGGATTACATAGATCCTTTGCTACCCTTGTACAAGAGAAGGCCACTCTTATGTAAACCTCATGTCTACGTGCTCTTTCCCTTATTTGTGGATTAACTCCAATAGCACTTTATGTTTTTTTCTCTTCATCCCTCTTCCCATTTCCCGGCCGGTTCCTTCCCTCTAAACTATGCTTTTTCTTTCATTCTTGTTTTCAAGGCCGGCCTATTCTATATTGATTCTACTGCAACCCTAGTAATTCCACCCCTACCATTTCCCTAGTACACGTGTACCTCTACTTAGACCCTCTTATTTTCACTTCTATATATAGCTTAGTACCTCTACTCCATGACAATACCCTATGGTATACACACCTATACAACAGTACCTCTGCCTATACAAAAATACTTGTACCACTGTACCACTGCCCTACACTATAACTTGTAACATTGCCTCTACCTAGTACCCCACCCCTAGCAATACCCTAGTACCTTTACCCTAACTTATACCATCGAGCCTCTACCACTGCCCGTTCCCCAGCACCTCTACCATAATCTATACCCAATTACCTCTAAATATATTCAAGTGTCTTCATAAACCCGAACATGTCTCTATCCAACATAAACTCTAGTATTTCTACCCCTAACCATGGTGTAGTTCTTTTAAACCTGCACATACCTATTCTCTCTACTCCCACTCCATTATTCCTGCCAATTGTTTCTCATTACCGGTTTTCTTCGGGCCCCTGTCCGTTCTTTCAGGTGTTTTTTTACAGCAGTTCCTCAAATTATTTGTGAAAAGGATTTTCTTTACTTTGTAAAGTCATCAAAATATTCACTAGATAGAGGACAGCAGGCAGGTGTTCTCCATTTAGCATGTCTCCAAGATTAGGGAGAGTCCTTACTAATACCTAGTGAATTACTTGAATTGTAGCCACGGAAATAGACCACCTTAAACCTACTAATCAATTAACTGTGCCCGACATACTTTGTCTGTTGTATTTCCTGACTGCTAGAGGTAGTGGCATTTATTTCATCCTGTGACAGCATAATGATCTATTCATAATTAGATGTAGCACTGATGAAATGGGGCTTAGAAAGGAAGTTAGAACTGCTAGAAGGAAAGCAGAGAAATTCCTCACATTCTTTTAGTACCTTGTCCTGAATTTATTCTGACTCCAATTTAAGCAAGAAGGAGTTTCCACAGCTCCTAAGACTGCCCTCTATCCTCTAGGAAACACTATTTGCAGACAGGGAAGTGTGTCATAGGCGTGTGTATGAGTGTTACATAGTAGAACTTTGAAAGATTAGATGGAGAATGTGTAATAGATTGGGGACTACAGATGAGACTCTGCATACTTAGTTTGGCACAGCCATGTACCTTCCCTTCCCTGTCTCTACAAAGAACCATTCATGTTATAGCCTTTCTTCTCATTCACAATTTTAACAGAAGTTGCCTCAACAAAGAACTGGGTATTTCTTCTAACCACAGCAGTTCATTTAAATCTGTTCAAGAGAGGTAAAGCTGGAATCTGAACAAATTGACCTTGATTCAGCTGCAAGGGTGTCCTGATACCACCCTTTCCAACCACTTATTGATCTAAAGATTTCTCTAACAATGACTTTTACTGTATGCTTAGACATAATTTTCAATATAAAAATAGGGGCTACAAGGTTTCGACTACAAGCAAGATGGCATGTTTTGCATGCCTATATAGATTTCCTAATAACAAGTTACTTAAAACCATCATCACTTACATAAAGACACAAACTCAAAGAATACAGTTGAGGGCACAACCTGGACCTAGATTGTGTTAAATCCCTGATATTTAGCTGCTTCCGATAAGCTAAATCTAAGGATTCCAGAAGCACAGCGCTCAAAGCAGCTGTGCAGATGGTGGTGAATAAGGAGGTCGAACTCTCAGAGTAACATCTGCTAAGGTTCAACAGTTCCAGGACAGAGGCATACAGTGAAGAGGGCCTCAAGTGAAAGAAGGAACTGGTAGAAAAGGCTGCAGTATAGGATGGCAGTACCTGTTTGTTGAAAAGGGGCATGTGCCATCTTGCATTGAAGAGAACCAAGCCGAGGCACTGCAGATCTTCGGTAAAGTCCGCAAGAAAGTTAAAGAATTTTAATTGCTGCTGTTGGGTAGCATTTTTCTATGGCGTTCATAGAGTGAAAAGTGGTGCTGTTTTAGCTTCAGGATTTTGCAGGATCTAAGGGATGGGCAACAAGTAG
This sequence comes from Lissotriton helveticus, assembly GCF_964261635.1. Taxonomy (NCBI): domain Eukaryota; kingdom Metazoa; phylum Chordata; class Amphibia; order Caudata; family Salamandridae; genus Lissotriton; species Lissotriton helveticus. Next base: position 685,320,186 of record NC_136059.1, read on the forward strand.
GCTTTCGGTCCAGGCACAGCACTATACTGCTGGTTCTCTCCATACTTGAAGAGCTTCCCCAGTTCATTTATTGATAGCGAAGAAACTGGCACGCTAGTCCTCTGAGACTTGTCAGTCGAATTGTACCTCAGGGACCATAACGTCCTGCCTTAAGCAGTAGGTATCACCAGTACAATCCTGAAGTGAATAAAATCTTTCATTTCAGAGGGATGATGGTCACTCTTCCCCTATACTGTACATGCAGCCCATGCTCAACTGCTCCACCAAGCAGCGGCTCACTCCACCAAGCAAGTGCATGCTGTTACATGATACTCAACTTATCTTTAATCTGCCCAGTGTGCTAGAGTTTCTCAATCAAAAGACAAGTCCTTTAGTGGAGGCCCTCACCATCATCAGTGGATGGACAGCCAACAACTTCCTCAAGAAGAACCCAATCAAAAGTGAGATCTTAACTACTTTCCCTTCACTGATCTTGGGAGGGAACAACCTTATAACCAGATGTAAGGGGTAGCTCCCAAGTGCTGTTAACAGTGTGGGAGACTTTAGGAATTCTCTTGGGGGGCAGCCTGTCCCTAGAAGTCCAGTTCATGAATGTGGACTGCAACCGTTTCAACCACCTTAATGATTCCTCTGTGCATACACCCGTAGATAATGCTATCATTCAATCACGCTTTGACTGCACCTCTAGCCTATAAACAAAATCTTACATTGACTTCAATTTGCTCAGAATACTACGGCATGAGTGCTTTTACAACTGTCGGAAACTCCCATATTTTGCTGGTATATTGATCTCTACACTAGCTACCAATTCAATCTTGGGTAGCCTTTAACACTCTAAAAATTGGCTTTCAATTCCTAAACCTCAGATCACCTTCCTCTCTGCCGAATACATTTTTCTTCTATTAACTGTCACAATGCTCATATCAGCAAACCAATTTTTGCTTGCCATCACGACATCCACAACAGTCACTTAGGGAAACTCTACTTTTATTACAGCAGCAGCCAAACTATGGAACTCGCTCCTGAGTTTGGAGACAGAAACTAATTTACTCTGTTTTGGACGCTAGTTGGAAACCTGGCTTTTTATTTATTACTTATTTTACAACCTTTTCCCTGTTCACTGTTAAGTTTTATGGTTATGGTTTTCTAAGGCGCCAAGAAACATTGTCATATAAATAAATTATAACACCGCAGAGTAAGTGGTACCTTATCGACCGGGCACAACGGAGATGCACATCCATGCAGTATTTGACTACTGGCTGCAGAAGACATTGGCTAAACCTAAGTACTATCACAGAAAACAATGCAACAAGTGGTCCTTGGTTTGCAAGAGATCTGAAACAAAAAGCAGAGGGAAGGAAAGAATAAAAGCCACCTGGAAGGCCGTAAACTAATATCACCAGGAGGAAGCCAGAAAGACTCATATTCACGAGACGATGTGGACTGACTGAAAGGCACCATAAAGCATACGTTGAGGGAGAATAAGGTAAGAGATTCTTCAGACTCACACATCCCACCTATCTGGTCGGAACTATGGCGCTCTTGGCGGGAACAAAATTAAGAAAGAGTTTCTCATTAAAGTGAGGCTGTACCAGGACAGGACAAGAAACAACACTCGACCTGAGTGATATTCAGCTCTATGCCACAAGTTGGGGAGAAAGGCATATGTACCAGTTGACACCGGTGAATAAGTCACACAAAAGTTTATGTAAAACTATTTCAGTGATAAAATGGAGGAGATTACGTCAGTCAAAATACATCTCAAAATTAGTAAGAAACAGAAAAAGGTGCATGCAATTTGGTGGGAAAAGGTATGAATTGCATGGTAATCAGACAGGAGGACCAGAGGAACAACTCACATGTATGGTCCTCCTGGCAGAGCAGAATATCCACCTGCATAAGTAGGAGGAGGTCATTTGAAAATGGATAGCAAAGGAACAATGTGGCTATAAAGGGTGTACTAAGAGGAAATGAAGGACGAAAAGACCTGTTAGAAGTACTTCTTTAACATCCCTATGCCCATCTGGAATCAATGCACAGGATGACACCTAGGGTCCGCAGAAGACCTTTTGCCAGAATATCTTGGCATATGTGGTAAAAGAATATCTGAAGAACACACTGAGATCTAGAAATGAAGTTGTACAGTGGAGTGCAGGTGCCCAATTTTCAAGAATCATCAGCTGTTATGCAGCAGAAAGGAAGGCTTTCAAACTGTTCATAGTTTGTTTGTGGGAAAAGGGTTTGCCTTACAGATGAGTCATACACATTGTCTCTACCTCATGTGACAAGAGAGGCAATACTCAGCTAAGCTGGTCTCTGAAGATGGCAGTCCACACACAAGTAGCAAAGCAGGGCAACTCGACATAAGAACATATTGGCAGAAGGTACAAGCAAAAGAGGTGGTACTGAGGGACAAATAAGAAAAACAGATCCAAGAGTGAAGGAGTAAGCCTTATGACAAATCAAGACAGTCCGCAGCAAAGCAGATGACAATAATAGATAGCACAGACAACCAAACATATGTTGGATAGGCTCTACATATCCTTAACATATGTCTGATTGGAAGCTCCTGCGGTGGGGGCTGTGGCTGAAGCAGATTTTGAAGGGCCATAGCTCAGGAGACGGTGGATGCATAAAAATAATCCTTGCCTCCGTGTCCTTAATGGAATTGAAACTTTTCGTTACGAAACCTTGGCACATTTTCATTCATTTTCTAATTTCTTGTGTTTTGGTGACTTTAATATAAACAATCAAAGTAGTATTTTGTCATATGCACATGCTAAGTGCCTTTTGACCGAATAAAGTTATTTTGGATTGAACTGAGTCTGTAAATGGAATTAATAAAACCTGTGAATTAAAGGATAAATGGAACAAACAGAAAGTTCACTGCAAATGGCCAAGAAGGCAACCTCCCCAACGAGAGGCAGCAAACATATTTACGTACAATTTCATACATTTCTACAATAGTCACACAATTTTAATGAACAGATGAAGGCTCATGAGAGCAGGACAAACTGAGAGCTGACAGGCACAATACACAGAAGGCTCTGGGTTCCATTTTGGGAAACACATGGCTTGCTGGAGGAACACGTGGTGACAGAGAATTCTTCCCAAACAGATATGTGGTTTGTGGCATGCTTGAGAGCTGGGTGGGACACACACTAGAGGAAGGAAGAGCTAGGTTCTTTGTTAACTTCAACAGGGCTCTTTGAGTCTAAGAGGTCACACTTTAATTCACACAGATGCTATAAGGAGCTGTCCTGGGTTTCGGCAAAGGGTGAGAGTACACCGACAAGGGTGATTTCAGCAATAAATAACCTGCAAAAAATGCACCTTAAACTCGATATGAAATAATATCATTAAGCCCACGCATAAATAGCTACTCCAAACATAGTCAAACTCTCTTTATCAGCAGAGACCCACGAGGATGGAGAGGGAGCATACAAGAGCAAAACATTAAAAAATAACTTTTAAATCAATTCAAAAGAGCGAAAACTGCCATAAGTTAATGCAGCATTACAGTTCAATAAAACATTGAACAGTAAATATTCTCATTTCAGCACTGTGCATTCTCCCCAAAACCTTTTCCAAATCCAGGATTAATTTAAAAATTCACTTTGGTTACATGCTGAAACTGACAAATTTGTTGTGCGGCCTTCTTCTGTGTTTATGAAACAGGATTAGGACGATAGAAGCTTCCAATGTTTTTGAGGGGCGGGCGTAGTGAGGCACAGAACATCATTTTCAGCTAGGCAACAGCTTATTTTTTTTCTAGATTTTACGTTCACACTGTATTTTTGTGTAGTTTGAAGATCTTGTGCGCCTTAGAAGCAGTGCACTATAGGCAATGGGCAGTTTCTTCACAATGTTATGAAAGCAAGCTACAGGCAGCAGGCCCAGGTTTAGAAGGTGAGTCTTCAGGTGGGCCAGGCCCTCTCAAGAGAGGCCTCTGGCACACCCAACAGCAACAAGGGTACAATTTGTGTTAGTTTCACGTGTGCTTTAGCCCTTGGTTTTTGCCTCCTCCAGGCATGCACAGGGCAACAAACAATGAACTGAGATGCTTCATGTTGGTGTGACAGGGTAGTGAGTGCAGCGAGCCTCTTATTCCAAGACCTGTCGCTTCAAGGGGTTCCGCCAGCATGGGGTTCCATTCAAAAGAAAGAAAAGAAACAAGCGTTTTGTGTTTGCATTTGAGACAGTGAACAGCCTTTTAGGCTACAAGGAGGGTATAAACTTCAGTGAGACCTTTGTAGAGACCTGCACGGGCTTATTAGATCCAGCAGTAATAAAAAAGCTTACTGTCCAATGGGCCTCTCACTTTAAGGGCAAAACAATGACCAATTTCTCAACAGTGAGTGTAGGAACCTGTTCCATGTCAGTGATTAAGACTCTGCCTACAAATCACGTTTAATCTTTTCTTGCTTGAGAGGATTTGGTTTCTCCAGATGGTTGTGTTTTTGTATTTTCTTTAAGCAACACGAGGATTGTGAAGCATATTCTGTGAGTTGAGTCACCTCTAGGTAACTTTGTAAGTTGAGGGTGAATATGGCTGTTCACGAATGGGCACATATGAGAGCTCTGCAGTTCGGGCAGTAGGCAGTGCAATTTTCCTGACAATGCCTGTTTCAGGTTCAAAAGGTTGTTCAGATGTAATGCCCACGCAATCTTTGGCCTCTTTGCAGAGAAAATAGACTGATGTTTATGGTTAGGTTTTTTGTGAAGCACATGGCTGCCCTAGGACATCCCAGCACTAATTGAGACTTACTGACAGCAAAGATGTGAATGGCTAATCATGGAGCTACTGGGGGAACAACCATGTCTTGAGCTTTTTCTAAAGCTAGGATCCTCAACATGCAGGCTGCCAATGAAGCAATTTCAAGGCCTCCTTCACCGGTTTGCAGCTCGAAAGTAGCCTCGCTGCCACATTTTGAACAACCTGCAGTTTTTTTGTGACATATTTTGGAGATCCCAAATAAAGAGAGTTGCCATAATCCAGATGGGAGACCACCAGAGATTGCAACTCAATTCTTCTAGGATGTTTCGGGATGAGCTCCAAAATATTCCAGATAATTCTGAGCAACTCAAAGCATGTAGCAGCCATCTTTTTAGCTTGATCATTCATTGCTAGCGCTTTATCCATCCAGATTCCTAAAATCTTTAATAGGGGAGTGAGGGACAGGGGAACATGCCATAGAACTCGGCCAACTGATCACCAGCCTAGGACAGGGAATGTTCCTCAGAATCATCAGTACTGTCTTGTCGCCGTTTAACCAACTTGCCATCAAGTTAGACACTTTTTCCAGACAAGGCACTAGTTAATGGTGCTCCAAGTTTGAACCATCTGCCAAGGAGACCACCAACTGTGTATTGTCGCGTAGGAGACTATGGACATCCCAAACTCCTGGACAATTTCTCGCCAGCTGATGCATACAGACGTTAAAAAAAGTGGGGATGAGTGACAAGCCCTATGGCACCCCACATATAGATGGCATGGTATTAGAGAAGCATGTAGTTTCCATGACCTTGAAAGATCTATTCTTTACAAAGGAAGAAAGCCAATCCATGGCTTTGTTTTGGATGCCAACTTCCTTGAGCCTTCATATCAGTATTGTGTAATCTACAGTATCAAAAGCCGCACTCAAGTCAAGAAGCAAAATTGCGGCAGCACCACCTTGGTCAAGAATGTTCATCAGCTCCTCAGTGACAACCAGAAGAGCAGATTACGTGCAGTGCGCAAAAGCCTATCTGTGTAGGGTGTAAATAATGGTTGTCTTCCAAAAAGTGTGACAGCGCATGGTTGATATGATTTTCTAATACTTTTCCTAAGACCGGTAACAACGAGATGAGACAGTAGTTGGCTGGCATTGAAGGATCTAAGTGGGATTTCTTTAGCAAGGGCCTGATGACTGCGTGTTTCCATTTCTTTGGATTTATCCCTGACTCTAATGAGAAATTGAGTAAATCAACCATAGTAGGAGAAATACCTCCATACCCTTAGATAAAATATGTGGTGGTGCTGGATCTAGAGGAGAGTCTGATTTTATTTTACTCATGAGTCCAAGGGTGTTCTCCTCCTTCAGTACTGGGAATTGTGTTAAGACTGGTAAGGTTGGGGTCGTAGAAATGCTCTCTATTAGATTCAAATATGTGGCTATATTACACAAAAGTGAATCATAAATGTCTATGACTTTTTTCTGAAAATAAGCCGCTAGCTCATCGCATCGTTTCTTAGATTGCGGAAGGGTGTTACCCTGTTCTGCCATTGTGAGAGCTTTGACGGCTTTAAACAACTCCTTTGGAGAGTTGGAGGCCTGGTTAATCTTCCCCTCATAGTACTTGCCTGGGCTTTTTTGAGTTCATTATGATAGTGTCTGATGGTCAATTTATATTCAGATGATAGTCACATATGCGCTAACTGTAATTGCCATGTTATGTACAAGTATGTGTGTAGGGTGTATACACAGTTGTGAAATTCTGATAGCACCAATGGAAAAGAAAATGCTGTTTTTATAGCTGAAGCCGGAGAGGGCATTGAATAGGAGGTAAAACTAGAAGGACAGAGCGAAAAGGCAGTGATGAAGAGAAAGGAGATGTGAGACCTATGCAGACGGTGGTTTTCAGAAAGATGTGGTGAAGATAAGGGCGTAAAAGTTTACCTCAGTGATTGATTGCAGAGGAAATTGGTGTTAATGGGACAAGAAGAGTGACTGATACACTCCGAAGACCACTACCCCATCCACAGACCTTAGTAATGTTAAACTCACAGTCTCTTCTTTTCAGAATTGAAACATTTTCAATTCTGATTACTCACAGCATAATCATTGTTGTTACACATTTATTTGATACTGCTGACAAGCACTTGCAAAGCCAATAGGATTAGCTTATTTTAGGCATATGATTGATGTTGTGATATATCTGTATGAGCAGCTAGAATAAGGGGGATCCAGCCGAATTTCACATCTGCAAGCTATTATTGACCAGTACACAGGCCAGCCCTAATGAAATATGCTCAATTTGTCCCAGTGTAATGTGCCCAGACTGCGACACATTCAGCAGCGCTTGCACGTCATGCAACAGGCAAGGGGTGAAGAGGAGTTCTTATTTTCACTTCAATCCAAGCCCAATATACGAACGCCGGACAGCCACGCAGCCCACAAGAACGCCACCCGCAGACACCATCAGATCTGCCAAAAGGGCTTCCTTCAAAGACCGCGTAGACAACAACGCGCACAACAGCAAAGAGCTCTTCAACATTGTGAAGGAACTCTCCAACCCCAGCACCAACACCAACGACGTCCCACCCTCGCAAGACCTGTGCGACTCGCTGGCCACCTTATTCCACCGCAAGATCGCCGACATCCACAACAGCTTCAATGCCACGACCACCCCGACAACCACTGAGACCTCCGCCCCCACGACCACCATTCGCACCAACCGCCTGCTTTCCTGGACCAACATCAACGACGACGACGCTATCAAGATCATGGACACCATCAAGATCATGAACACCATCCACTCCGGATCTCCATCAGACCCATGCCCACACCACATCTTCAACAAAACCAGCCCAGCCATTGCACTCCATCTCCAGAAAGTCATCAACACCTCCTTCGAGACAGCAACCTTCCCAGAGAGCTGGAAGCACGCCGAAATCAACTGCTCACTCAAGAAACCCAAGGCGGACCCCAAGAAATTCCGGCCCATCTCCCTGCTCCCGTTCCTGGCAAAGGTCATCGAGAAGACCGTCAACGAACAACTGACCCGCTACCTCGAGGAGAACAACATCCTGGACCCTTCCCAGTCCGGGTTCCGCAGCAACCACAGCACCGAGACTGCCCTCATCGCCGCTACCGATGACATCAAGTCCCTGCTGGACAACGGAGAAACGGCGGCCCTCATCCTCCTGGGCCGGTCAGCCACCTTTGACACGGTCTGCCACCACACAATACGAACACGTCTCCACAATGCGGGGATCTAAGAGAAGGCCCTGGACTGAACCACCTCCTTCCTCTCTGGCAGAACACAGAGCATCCGCCTTCCCCCCCTTCCGCTCCGAAGCGACCGAGATCATCTGCGGCGTACCCCAGGGCTCATCCCTCAACCCAACTCTGTTTAACATCTACATGGCAACGCTCGCACACGTCGCCCGTCGGCACGACCTCAACATCATCTCCTATGCCGATGACACCCAGCTGATCCTCCCCCTCACTAAGGACCCCCACACTGCCAAAACCAACCTTCACGAAGGAATGAAGGCTGTCGCTGAATGGATGAGGAACAGCGGACTGAAGCTGAACTCGGACAAGATGAAGGGCCTTATCCTCGGATCCACCCCTTCGCCCTGGGACGACTCCTGGTGGCCGACTGCACTGGGAACCGCCCCAAAACCCACCGACCACGCATGCAACCTAGGGGTCATCCTCGACTCCACCCTCTCCATGACTAAACAGGTAAACACCGTCCCCTCCTCCTGGTTCAACACCCTCTGCATTCTCTGCAGGATCTACAAGTGGATCCCCACTGAAACAGGAAGAACGGTCACCCAGGCCCTGGTCAGCAGCAGGTTGGACTACGGAAACGCACTCTACGCAGGAGCCTCGGCCAAACTCCTGAGACGGCTCTAACGCATCCAAAACATCTCTACACGCCGGATCCTCGACATCCCTCGCCGCAGCCACATCACACCCCACCTGAGAGACCTGCACTGGCTTCCGGTCAACAATAGGATAACCTTCAAGCTCTTCACCCACGCACACAAGGCGCTCCACAACACTGGACCAACGTACCTCAACAATTGACTCAGCTTCTACACCCACACCCGCCAGCTCCGCCGACCTCGCCACAGTCCCCTGCTTCCGAAGAGCAACCTCCGGCGGCAGATCGTTCTCCCACCTTGCCGCCAAGACCTGGAACACCCTCCCAATCCACCTACGGCAGACCCAAGACCTGCTGACCTTTAGAAAACTCCTCAAGACCTGGCTTTTCGAGCAGTAGCAGCATTCCCCACCCCAGCGCCTTGAGACCCTCACGGGTAGGTAGTGCGCTTTACAAATTATATGATTGATTGATATACAGGCCTCAATTAAAGGGTCAGTAGCCCTCCTGTTGTTGGAGTCTTAACCCAACTAGGAGCTATCTAACTCCAAGAAGCTATAAAATGGATCAAAGAAAACTCTCCTTGTTATTACTTCACAAGTGCTTAAGAGAAACAATAATTTGAAGGAAGGTTTTTGACTTTGTTCAGGTCCTGTATGTAAGATATGCATGCACTGTAAGCATGTCAGATGTATCTGTAAGAGTAATAACACTATTAAAGATTTGAATAGCACTTACTAATTTAATATTGATATTTAATTTCTTTTGTAGAGCTGCTCATCCCAATGTAGGATGTCAGGACACTTGGGAAGCGGAGTTGGCCTAACGGCTAGGGCGGTCGACCTCGAATCGGGAGAACTGGTTTCGAGTCTCTGCAATGACGCTGAACATCTTGTGATTCTGGGCAAATCACTTAATCTCCCCGTGCCTAAAAAAAATGAACGTGTCCTCATGTAATGCAACTGGTGCTATGTAAAGCACTCTGATACCCGATTTGGGTCAAGTTGGCGCTGTATAAAACTCTGTAAAATAAAAAAACATTAAAAAAAACATATACAGAGACAACGAATGGTACAAATGTGCAAAGTAATGTGCAGGAAATGTTACATAAGACAGATAGGCCTACAAGGTGCACTAGTCACATTTTCCAACTGGTAGGGATAATATGTTAAGAGTACTTGATATGGTAAAAAACAAAGTAAGGATTTAAAATGCAATGCAGTCGTTGTCTACACTAATACCACTTTATTATTCCCAAAGAATCCCTTTTTAGCAACCTCAGAATTTCAAAAGATTGAAATAAAAATAATATCTAAAACTGTGCCTTACGGTGTTTTTGTAGCTCCCTGATGCTGGTTCATGGCTCACTGTGCTATATTAGAGGATGGTAACTTATGAACTGCACGCAACAAACTTTTCAATGTTACAAAAGTAGTAACCCAGTGAGCTAGCTTCTAATATACAAATCTGTGGTCTGTATTTTGTGTTTTGCTATGCAGCAGACACTTGAACCCCCTATGCTAGAAGTGTAATAAGACAAAACACAAATATTGCCATGAAGTGAATTAACCATCAGAGCTATCTTGCCTTTTGTATTCCCTCAAACCTGCTGGGAACTCAAAGATCTCTGTAGTAGTTGCCTTAACCCATAAGATGTTTTAGAATGCAGCCTGTTTGTGACCAATTAAGTAAGTGAGAACAGATTTACTGTCGCATTTGTCCTTGTTGACATGATTGTGCCACTCAAAAGTCACCCTCATCTGCTGCCAAACCTTACCACTAATTTATGGGACCCTGGAGTAAATTTTTTCCAGCACTGTCTAGATGCAATTGTGGAGTGCACGCCACTGAGCAGAATGTCGGCCCCAGGGGGAGCGTAGCGTGAGCTGTCAACCATGGGGGCCATGAGCAGGCGCACGCTGTGAACATTCTAAACTGCGCACTAGGCGCGAGGTAGATTGTGAGTTTAGCAGGGAGGCGGGAGGTGTCTTTAGTTCGGCGAAATCCCTCGGGTTTATTTGAATTCGTTTTGTGTGGCTGTTTCAGGTGTCGGAATGGCATTCAAAGCGGAGTTGCTGCAGGCATTGAAGGTTATTCATGAGGCGGGCAGAGAAGACCTGCTGTCTTCAGGAGCACGAGTGGCGGCGGAGGCCCCTCAGAAGCTGCCTAAGCGCTTGGCTGCAAGAGGAGTGCAGCGCACAGTGGAGGCATGCTTACCTCCACATGCGGCGAGAAGTCGTGGGTCGGCGCGACTACAGCGGAGTGGACCACATAGTGTTGGTGCTGGCACAGGTGTAGTGCGACAGGCTGCGAAGAGGAGGGTGTATTCTATGTCCCCTAATATGCCGGTGAGAGCTTCCTCCCGGGTCCCGCAAGCCCTTGGTGAGTTTTGTACTGTGAAGGGTAGGGGCGGGCCTGGGAAGGAAGATGGGAGTGTTTTGCTGCTGCGTACTGCGTCGTCAGCTTGGGGCAGGCCCCGTGGAGGGAGGGGCCAGGGGTGTGACATGGACAGGGACCTTATTTTATCAGCAGAGGACGCAACAGGTGCGCAAGCAACAGCAATGTGCCATTTTTCAGATGGGGGCAACCTTTTGAGCAGGCAGGAGGGTGCGACTGCGCGTGTGGTGTCACAGCTGACTCCTGCACTGGTTAATTACCCCAGTGACAGCGAGGATGACACTAATTTTCTTCAATTGCCAACTTCTACTCCTCAACACACATTGAAAGGTATTGTTCTCGATAATGTTTCTGTTTCCAACCATGATTTCAGTGTGTGCCCAGGGTCCAACATTATGGCTAAGGACATCAGGTTAGGTGGGTTAGAGCCGCAGCCCCAATGTGTAGGAGGACATAGGAATTTAGACGATGTTTTCGACATTGAGTTAGATTTGGAAGAGGCGGGTGCCCCCCAATGCGTGAGGCGCATGGAAGTTGGGCGGCAGGCAGTGGTTAGTGGTCGAGCTACCAGCCATTTCGACACTGAGTATATATTTCCGCGGGCTCGCCCCCCCACCCCCACCCAAGACAGTGTCCACCCCCCTTTGCTCAGAGTGGGAGTGAGGCAGAAGGGCAATGGGTGTGGGTAGCTCATGCCAAAAACATGAGTTTGGGAAAGGAGGTGGGGAATAAGACGACTATGAAGAAGAAAGAGGATATTCAGCGGTTGCAAGTCTCTTCTGGTTTGAGCGATCTGAAGGTGCAATCTGGCGCGGATCAAGGATTCGCTAACGGTTTACGTTCTGCTCGTCCAGCGGCACAATTAGCGGTTAACCCGAATTTTATTTCAGTCACCGACGGGTCTGGTGCGGATTCTAGATGTGCGGGCAGGCCTGTAGAGCGTGGGTCTGTCATTAATTGGCGGTATTTTGATGGAGGAGTCGGAGATGGTGAGTGTCCGGGTAGCATTAATGTCGGATATGGTGCTGAGGGCACCGATGACGGTGGGGAAGAAGGAGTTGGGGAGATGGAGGAGGGAGAAATTTGCGATATGCCGGCCACAGAGAACTTTATAAAAAAGAACAAAGGAACCCACACTTCATTGCATTTCACACCATTTTGATTCGGGATGAAAAGGATAAACAAAGCTTAATATGTTTATCTTGGCGATTAGTTGCGCCGTTTTATTCATCAATTTTTATCAACAGTAGATATCACTTCAGTCAAGAGAAGTATCAATGTCTTGAACGTACTGACCATGAACGTACAACAAGAAATTCAAATCAAAAATTGCGTGATTGCACAATAATTTGACGTGACATACATATAAATTGTGAAGACATATAACCAATAAACAATATACAAAAAACATGTGGTTTCATTTCAAATGAAAGGGGAATTTTTTCAATGTATTTTTCATGACATTATCATACAATATTTAGAATTTAGAAATATTTGTAACATTGAAAATTGGACATCGGCCTTCCTCATTTTTGCGAGTATATATGCTGAAAAATATCCTGACAGGGCAGTGGCTCTGTTCAAGTATATGGACATAGTGAGGAAGGCCCAGATGCACTTTGGAGGGTATTCATGGCTTAATTATGATGAAGAGTTTAGAGCCAGGATGAGCCTATGCAATGAGAAACCCTGGGGGGAGGTTGACGCGGAGTTGTGGCTGCAATGGATGTCGTCGGCACATCCACTGGCGACAACCCACACGGCAAGTGGCCTGCTTGTCATATATCGGCCCTTTCTGCAGCGTCCCGCCCATCAAGGGGCGGGTGGAACAGGTAGAGTTCAGGCGGCTGGATGGGGAGCGTGCTGGAACTTTAATCGGGGATTCTGTGATAGACCAGCGTGTCGTTTCCGACATGAATGTTCACAATGTGGGGGACGACATGCCATTATCCAATGTTTGGCAGGGGGATCAGGGGCAGGAGGACACAGACCACAAGAGCAGGGCTTTAGTGCCAGAGGACGGGGTGCGGCATTCCCTCTTATGGCAAAAAGCTCATACCCCAGTTAAGTTGGAGGCATTGGCTCCCTGGTTAGAAAGCTATCCTGACAGGCAAGCGGCAAGTAAATTGTTTTGGGGATTTAAAGAAGGTTTCAAGATAAGTTATCAGGGTCCCCGAGTTAGGCGTTGGGCGGATAACCTCAGATCAGATCAGGAATTACCGCAGATTGTACGAGCAAAATTGGCGGAAGAGGTAGCTTTGGGCAGAACAGTGGGTCCCTTTTTGCATTGTCCTTTGCCTAACTTGATTGCCTCTCCGTTGGGGGTTATTCCAAAAAAGACACCTGGGGATTTCAGAATGATCCAGCACTTGTCTTGGCCGGAAGGCAACTCAATCAATGATTTCATTTCTCCAACAGATACGGCGGTGTCTTACACGTCTGTTGATAAGGCATTACGAATGATACATTCCCTGGGTGAGGGCACAGAGTTAGCCAAATGTGATATAAAGTCGGCATTTAGGCTTTTACCAATTCATCCGACGGACTTTGAACTTTTGGGCATGTTTTTCGAAGGATCCTATTACGTAGATAGAGTGCTACCCATGGGCTGTGCGGTGTCATGTGCACTATTTGAGACCTTTAGCTCGTTTTTGCATTGCGTTTTTTCTCAAGTCTGCAGCTATGGCCTGTCACTATTTGGATGATTTTTTGTTCATGGGGCAGGCCAGGACACAGCAATGCCAGCGGGCCTTGGTTACATTTCAGAAGCTGGCTCAGGACTTTGGTGTGCCTTTGGAGCCTGAAAAAACAGTAGGCCCCAGCTCTCAGATAGTCTTTTTGGGCATTGAAATTGATACCAGTACTATGATGGCTCGACTACCACAGGATAAGTTGCAGGAGATAAAGGATTGTGTTGTGGGGGCATTGGACAAGATAAAATTGGAACTACAATAAGAAAAAGGGGAAATCCCTTGGCGGACAGAACTAAACCCTTAGCCCATATATTAGCAAAGGTTTTAACATCAAATATACAAACAAAAAAAAAATTTTGGGGTAAAAACAAGGGAGATTTCTCACTTTTTATTTTTGTTAAAAACACATACAATTTTTATACATCAACAAATTATAATTTCATAAAAACATACGGTGCTCTCACCACCATATTTAACTAAAATACATAAATATACAATTAATACACAATAATATGGTTATATTATTGTGTATTAATTGTATATAAATATACAATTAATACACAATAATATGGTTATTTTATTGTGTATTAATTGTATATTTATGTATTTTAGTTAAATATGGTGGTGAGAGCACCGTATGTTTTTATGAAATTATAATTTGTTGATGTATAAAAATTGTATGTGTTTTTAACAAAAATAAAAAGTGAGAAATCTCCCTTGTTTTTAACAAAAAAAAATTTTTTTGTTCGTATATTTGATGTTAAAACCTTTGCTAATATATGGGCTAAGGGTTTAGTTCTGTCCGCCAAGGGATTTCCCCTTTTTCTTACTGTCTACGAGTATCCTATTCCCCTGGTGTGTGAAGGGGTCTCTCTCAATTACCTAACAAAATTGGAACTACGCCAGGTGCAGCGTTTAATTGGAAATCTCAATTTTGCGTGTCGAGTCATTAGAGCGGGGCGCACATTTTGTAGATCATTAGGCATGGCGATGACTGGAGCTAGGTTGCCACATCATAGAGTGCGCATTTCTAAACAGGTTAAAGAGGACCTGAAGGTGTTGCTCATGTTCATGAAAGATTTCAATGGAGTCCCCTTTACATTTCACAGAGGAACCATTGCTGTGGCAGGTGCAAATATATTCTGATGCGGCGGGTTCCAAGGGTTTTGGAGTCTTTTGGGAAGGACGCTAGTGTGCGGAAAGCTGGCCGTAGACCTGGTTCAAGCAAGGGTGGAGTATTGCTTTTCTCGTACTTTTTCCCTTGATTGTGGCACTGATGGTGTGGGGCAAGTTCTGTTTAACGTCGACAATATGACGGTGGTGAACTTGATCAATCACCAGAAAGCTAGGGATGTGAAAGTTTTGAGCTTGCTTCGTGTGTTCATGTTGTTAAGCTTGAGGTTTAACATTGTCTTTCAAGCAAAGCATATTCCAGGAGTGAATAATTGTATCGCTGATGCACTTTCACGTTTCCATTGGCAGCGTTTTCGGGAGTTGACGCCTGGGGCAGAAGCCAGCAACACTCCCATTCCGTCGATCGTTTGGGCCCTACGGGACTGAGAATTGTGCAGCTAATAGAGAACTCCTTAGCTGATTTCAACAGGCGGACATACAGACACGCATGGTTGGAATTTTTAAGTTATGAACAGGCTTTTCATTGCAACAGAAATATACAAGATATACTCCCTTTGATATTAGATTTTGTACTGTTTTTGGCTAACAAAGGCTTGTCCTACTCCACAATAGGGGGGAAACTGTCGGGGGTGTCCTTTTATGGCCAGTTATTTTGGGGTTTTGATCCTGTAGACAATATACTAGTTAAGAAACTGTTAAAGGGTTTAAGCTGGGAAAAGGCCATGGTTTTGCAGCCCCGTGTCCCTATCACTTTTCAACTCTTGCTAAGAATTTTACTTCAGTTGCATGTTTGTTACCATGAAGCAGAAGTGGCTAGCTTCAGATTATGCATGATTTGGTTGTTTTTGGGAGCATTTCGGATATCCGAAGTTTTGGGGTTAAAGGATAAGGCGGACCTTTGTTATGAGGAGGTTTTCTTAATGGGTAACAAAATTAGGATCTGGTTAAGAAGGTCCAAAACGGATCAGTTGGGGAGAGGTGTTTGGGTTTTTCTTAACAGTAGTGGTATAAAACATTGCTGCCCAGTATTAGAGTGGGCAAACTTCATTTCACTGTCCAATTCTAAACAAGGTGCCATATTTGTGCATAGATCAGGTCATAAGATTACCAGTTCCCAGTTGCTAACGGTTTTACGGAAAGCATTGCTTTTGCTTGGGGAAAACCCTGCAGCTTTTGCGACTCATTCTTTTAGAATTGGGGCAGCCACGGAGGCGGCGAGATTGGGTATGGGCTGGGAGGCGATTAGGAGAATAGGAAGATGGAAATCCAGTTGCTGTGCTCGCTATGTGCACAAATAATGCTTGTGTTTTTCCTTTTGAGCCGTTTGTTTTGTTGCTAATTGTTCTTTCCTATTTAGGTGACATTTGTGCTAATTACCTTGAGAAAAAGCAGGTGTGGATAGTGGGGCATTCTTTTGTCAAGTGGGCAGCCCTATTTGCAGAGCAGCAGATTTATGGACGAGCCCTTGGCTTACCCAGTGCAAGACATGAAGTGAGGTGGTGCGGCAAGGGAGGAATGAGGTGGGACGATCTATTTCCGACCATTGACAAAATGAGGTATGACAGAAGGCCACCAGAACTTTTAGTAATACATCTCGGCGAGAACGATTTGGTATCCCTTTCCGGTTTAACATCGATTAAGCGAATGCAGCTAGATTTGGCAGTGATAAAGAATAACTGGCTGTGCACCCACATTGCATGGACGGAATTTATTTACAGACAGCAGTGGCGGCATGCACGAGATCAGTCGGCAATGGACAAAGTTCGCAGAAAGCTCACCAGGGCGATGAAAGTTTTTTGTTCAGCAATGGGTATCAGTTACATATCACATGAGAATATCACTAGCAAAGAAGGCCACTTATTCAGGAACGATGGTGTGCACCTCTCACAATTGGGCCTTGCCTACTATTTATTGGAGCTGCGTGATTTCTTAGCTAAGGTGCTTCATGTAAATCTATAGTGCAATGTGCAACGCATATAACCACGCTCATCTTTGTTTCAGAAGTAGGGTGGGGACCAGGAAAACGGGTTGGTTTTCCTGGGTGGCGATTTTGGGGTGGGTAAGTCTGGAGCGGGCTTACCCATCCTTTTGGATACAAGCCTAAAGAAAAGGTGAAAAAACAAGGGGTTTGGAAAAATTTACAAAATATATATATATTGATGGTTTTGGTCAGGAAGTTCAACATTTTAGTAAGAAGTGAAAGGTTTTGGCCCACTTTACCAAATTGTGTATGCATAATGAAATAAAGAGTATTTCTAGTTTCAGAGAGTTTACCTGATCTAAATAAAGTGGCCTTTTTTGCTACAGTTATAAGGATTGTGGTCTGTTTATTTTGGGCGATTTCACAACAATGTAAATCAATTATGTTACCCTTGCCTAAATGAGCCTCTGTGGTCTTGGGGCTTCTACTACAATTTGATACATTATACAAAGAGGTCTACTAGAGGTGCAAAAGGGCATCCATAATGGCATTTACTGGTAGTTTTACAGTACTTTGTAGGGTTTGGCAAATTTTGTGCCAGAACAGACTCCAACCATTTCCCCTTCAGGGGACACGTTCTCTTGTCCTGCCAGGCCAATTTTGCACATCAACCCCATAAAGAACAAAACAAATACAATGCTAATGGTGAGCAGATCTCGAACGAAGATTCGGGATTTTGTGAAAGCAACACAATTGACACTGAATAACACTCACATTCACTGTTGTTTCACATTTACACTCTACACTTTAAATGACACCACAACAAACCCATTCACATCCATGCTCTCTCTATAAGATTGGGTCTTACAAGTAGGATACTTGAAAAGTTCTTTGAAGCATCAATTAACAGTGCAAAAAACAATACAGAAATACTAAAATACTAAATGTTTTTTGCATCAAAATTCCAATCCGAGCACACAAAAGTCCAAAATTAAATGACGTTCTTAAACGTAAGTGTTCATGTTCTCCACTTTTAATCCAGAGAATTCAGTCAGGGTCAATCAGTATCCAATTTCTCTACAGCAAAATCTAATTCCTTACAACAGTTTAACATTGATCCATTTCACATTATCAGCATATGTTTGTTCAGTTACGTTACTTGATACAGCTTTCAGTTTGTTACTTGATACAGCCAACACGTGTTACATCGGTAGTATATCATACCACGACTTCTTCAGGGATGTCAAAGAGTTATAAAGTTTCAAGAAGAAATTCATGCGTTATTTGGCCATCAAATGGGAACAAGTACAGAAATGATATGTGTTCACTACTGAATAGAGATAACAATGTGTCTCAGTAGTGCAGTTAACTATATTAGTAACTTCACATGGTAAGTAAATGGAGTATTAATAGGTCATCTGCAACAAGTAACAGGCACGGCAAGTGTGCCATGTATCTCTGGCGTGAAGAGGATATCTGTAAGTCTTGATGTAATGTTTGTGAGTCCTGGTGAGGTATCTGTGAGCTCTATCGGTGTATCTATGATCCCTGTTCTAATGTTTGTGAGTAGTAGTGAGGTTTCTGTGAACTCTGTCAGTGTACTGTGGGCCGCTTTTCTCCTCCCAGCATGTTGACCCACCACCCCTGGCATTGTTTTTAACGAACCCTCCCCCTGCCCTTTACCTAATATCCACTTTATAGCACCACCAGTAGCAGCACAATATAATTCCTTTCTCAATAAACAAGTCATAGTACTAACAGAGTTTCAGTTCACCAAGCTACAACTTGCAACAAAAAACTGCTTATTATTAATTAACTATTGCATTTATCAATGCTTGGTCTCTCTGACATGATTCACCACTTTGTCCTTCTGTTGCTAACTCTTTATACTTTCTCGGGTTTTCCTCCTCTTTCTCTATAGTTTGGCCCCCTCTTTCACCCTTTGGTCTATCTCTACTATTCTCTCCCTGATCTCTACTCTTTCCCGGTTACATTCACAGGTTCCACCATTTTCCTCTATGCCCATCTTCTCTCTCTCCAGTTCTGATATTCTTTCTTGGCCACTTTCTTTAAATAAATATACTTTGACAAATTAAATTTTCTCCAAAATTTCATGCACTGACCCTTTACCTCTCCCACGTTCTTTATAATCCCCTTCAGCCTCGTTATCGAACTGTCTTGTTCTCTCTCTACCTCCTCTTTCAGAGATGAGGGGGCCCTCTCCGTGTCTCACAGGAGCATAGTTGGCTTTAATACAGCAGTTTCAGTGGCCCAAAAGGCAAGAGAGGCCACTGCACTGCTATTTTGGCTGCCAATTACTATCCAACAGGCAAGAGAGCCAATTTTTCTTGTTTGCTTTAAGCCCCATGATGTCTGTTCTCTGCCACTGCTGTCACTCTATAGGTCCCCACTCTGTCTCTCTGTCAGTTATGCTTGATCTTCTCCATCACCATCCCTCTTTGGCTGCCCACACACCTTTCTCCTTTCCTTCGCCCTTACTTCTTCTTCCCTATTCTCTCCCCATGCTCCCCCCACGGATGTATGACGTTACAACTCATACTTTTACAACGCATACCATTACAACGAATTTTTTACAACGCAAAAACTTTTACAACGCATGTATTTACAACGCATGTTTTTACAACGCAGGTACCTTTACAACGCATACCATTACAACGTAAGTATTGGTAAGTATATATTAATTGTTTTAAATTTAAAATAATTGAAAATAATATAATTTAATTTAATTTCATTTAATTGATTTAATTTAAATTTAATTTTATTTTATTTTTACCCTGTACCCCTGTACCCCAAATACCCAAAACTGACCCTAAACCCTAAAAATACCCCTGTACCCCAAAAACCCAAAACTGACCCTGAACCCTAAAAATACCCCTTTACCCAAAAACCCAAAACTGACCCTGAACCCCAAAAATACCCTTTTACCCAAAAACCCAAAACTGACCCTGAACCCTAAAAATACCCCTTTACCCAAAAACCCAAAACTGACACTGAACCCTAAAAATACCCTTTTACCCAAAAACCCAAAACTGACCCTGAACCCTAAAAATTCCCCTTTACCCAAAAACCCAAAACTGACACTGAACCCTAAAAATACCCTTTTACCCAAAAACCCAAAACTGACCCTGAACCCTAAAAATACCCCTTTACCCAAAAACTGAAAACTGACCCTGAACCCTAAAAATACCCCTTTACCCAAAAACTGAAAACTGACCCTGAACCCTAAAAATACCCCTTTACCCAAAACTAAAAACTGACCCTGAACCCTAAAAATGCCCCTTTACCCAAAAACTGAAAACTGACCCTGAACCCTAAAAATACCCCTTTACCCAAAAACTGAAAACTGACCCTGAACCCTAAAAATACCCCTTTACCCAAAAACTGAAAACTCACCCTGAACCCTAAAAATACCCCTTTACCCAAAAACTGAAAACTGACCCTGAACCCTAAAAATACCCCTTAAAAAACCTCAAACATATAAAATTTAAAATATAATTATATACTTACCAATACTTACGTTGTAATGGTATGCGTTGTAAAGGTACCTGCGTTGTAAAAACATGCGTTGTAAATACATGCGTTTTAATGTTTTTTGCGTTGTAAAAATTTCGTTGTAATGGTAGTGCGTTGTAAATGTTGCGTTGTAAAGGTTGTCCCCTCCCCCACCCTTGGGTTCCTTCTTTCTCTGCTTCCATCTCCACACCGACAGCTCTCTATCAAATTTGACACGCAGTAGTTAACTCAGCAATGCCACAGAAAGCTGGCACTGGAGGCATCATTCACACACCCGCTCACCCTCTTTTTGGATGGCCTGTATGTCTGCACAGTCCACAGAGAGCGGATCTAATATTACACAGAAACAGAGAAAGTACCTACCTGCCCCCAGGCCATACCGGGGACACGAACGCCGCCACCGGCCAAGAGTCAACCCCTCTTTTGCATCGCGCCGCCGCCCCGGGACCACTACTCCCGGAAGCCTCAGCGGCGGCGCGCACCTCTGACCTCGCGCCAGCGCCCGGAGGTGCTTTAAATCGGCGCTGAGGTCCGCTTCGCGGGACGCCGGGCGAAGCCCGGGCCAAGGGCGGGCCCGTTTAAGTCCGTTCAAGACCGGACAAGGCCGGGTCGGGCCACCCCTCTTTCATCCACCATACGGCCTACCCTTGTGAGTACTCTGCTGATGTACATTATTGTAGTTTATTGGGATTTCTGCAATGCCTCCTAAGGAGGCTAAGGGGAGAGTGGACACTGTCAATTTTACGGGAGCCATGGACCAGTTCATAACAAGGATGAACTGTGTTGTTGATGAGGGGATCACAATAATGGAGCGACGTGTTTCCCAGGAACTGGCTATTGCAAGGAGGTCTTCGATGGGAAATATTGCTAATATGCGAACACCTGTGAC
Source organism: Lissotriton helveticus (assembly GCF_964261635.1). NCBI lineage: Eukaryota > Metazoa > Chordata > Amphibia > Caudata > Salamandridae > Lissotriton > Lissotriton helveticus. The sequence goes on from NC_136059.1 coordinate 685,341,352, forward strand.
CTTAAGTGCTAATGGTGGTATAGGTGCTTCAAGCTACATACAAAATAATAGTGGTGGGTCAAGGAAGATTTTCTATGTACTCGACTATGTATAAAGAAGAATATTCAGTGGCAGTAGTCCACTAGCCAGGATACCTCATTCATGATTGATGAAAATACCCATCAGTAGCTATTCCTGGGCGCCCTTTTCATCATGTGGGTTCCTTCAAACCATGAAGGATGGTTGTTTTGCTCCAGTGTGATTTATACTGGACCAACAGGTTTTGGTCTAAACTGACCAAAACCTGTTGGTAGCTATTAGTTAAAACTACCAATTTCGCAATACTCTTTTAATCCTTAGAAACATTGAGGTCTGCAATAAATAATTTTTCCTCATGTTTATCTAATTTTATACTCAAGTAAATCACCACCCTGCACTATTAGCACTTAACTACACCGCCACGCACTGCTTCACAGTAGCTCCCTGAGACGCAGCCAGACTATCATTGGGCCTTGTCCAGTATAAATCACACTGGAGCAAAACAACCATCCTTCATGGTTTGAAGGAACCCACATGATGAAAAGGGCGCCCAGGAATAGCTACTGATGGGTATTTTCATCAATCATGAATGAGGTATCCTGGCTAGTGGACTACTGCCACTGAATATTCTTCTTTATACATAGTCGAGTACATAGAAAATCTTCCTTGACCCACCACTATTATTTTGTATGTAGCTTGGTTATCCCCGGGGAGTATAGTGGTGAGTGGTCGTTAAATAAATTCCCTGAGACCCCATTAACCCCCCTGCTTTCATTAATGGTATAGGTGCTTCACCAATTTTAGAACTCCCCATTCTGCAGTTTCCCTCTTGTGACTTATCACAGGCTTCACCTGATAGTCAGTCCACGGTCTCAGATTCAATGTTGTTATCCCCCCAAAGGTTGCCCCCTGTGCCCAATGCAGTTAAGGTGCACTATACTAGACAACAGCGTGGGAGAGACCTGGGGGCAATTCCAAAAAACAAGCAAGGGCTAGCAAATAACATTGGTGGGAGAAAAAAGAAAGCCCCAAAAAACATGAAAGAAATTCCAACTACCCTGGAGCAGCCCTCTGTAAACCCTGCCCCGGGCTTAGCTGACCCTTCCCTGCCTTGTAGGGTCCAGCAGGTAACAGGTGGTTTGCCCAGTCAAGGCGATCTAGAAGAGGTGATGGAGGTTGAGTCAAATGCTACTATAAGACTCTTAGAGTTCTTCTAGCTCCATTAGAGGACAGATTGAGTAAGATCGAGCTCCATTTAAAAAGAATTGAGCGCGACCTCAAGGGAATTGTAGAACCCCCCTTAAGGGATACTACTCCCACAGCTACTAAGTCACTAGCTAAAACCTGTGTGAAAAAGGCTCCGGCTCCAGCCGTCCAGAAGGACGTAATAGTGCCAAACTTAGCCCATAGGGTTTCATCTGCTCCTCCCATTAAGGACATAGCATCTGTTAACTCAAATAGATCACAAAAGCATAATATACCACAAGACAGTATAGGTGGTTAGGTCCCAATTGCACATTCTAATATAGGTAAAAATACTTTAAATTTACCCCCGGAGGTTTGTCCACTTGTGGTAATCCTAGCCGGGGTACCAGAGTTGGGCAAACAAGAAGTAGAAACCCCCACAAAACTGCGGAATAGGGTTGTACATTGGTTAAACACGAACAGACCACTGCCCCCTCATCTTGTTGGCAAAATACTTATGATTCGAAGGGTAGCATGGGTCGGTCATTTGGCCAAAAATATAAGGGGCGACTGTATTTTGATCAATTTTAACAACCCTAGAATTGTTGATCATATCTGTAATTGGAGATAACCCAGTGCAGGTGCGACCATTCACTCTCTACCACTGACTTATTTTTATCCCCCAGGTCATTTTACCTCACAGATAGATGGTTGGACACTAGTGCAGCGGAATAGGAGGGGACCACCTCAGGGGGGATGGCTTATGCCCTCCCTTCACTTGGACCCTATCTCCAACCATAACCGTTTTGATTGTTTGGAGGCTGTTGATTGACTCGATGATGGAGTAAGAGTGTTGAACAGTTCCTTTTTCACTTTGGGTAGTTGCTCTCCCCACTCTTCAGTGTCACCACAGCCCTTGGGCCCTGAGTCTTCAAATTTAGCTCCGGAACCTATGAGGATTGCTAATATTGTTACTAGTCAGGACTTAAGTGAGTCCTCAAATTCAGCTCTGGAACCTATGAGGATTGCTAATATTGTTACTAGTCAGGACTTAAGTGAAACCTCATGTGTCCATATTCCCGGTAATGCTCATTGTTAATAACCTTAAACTTGTCTTGTGGAATGTGGCAGGTCTGCGAAACAAGCTTTCAATACCGGATTGGAATAATTTCATAGATGGGTATGACATATGTATGTTTTAGGAGACATGGTGTCTCGAACCTTTATATAAGCAGGGATTTTCTTGTTTTTATGTACCTGCTACTACGGTTGGGTGAGGTCGTCCTTCTGGAGGGCTTATGGCATGGGTAAGGGTTGACCTTAACCTTAAGACCACTCATCACACTTGCTCATCTTTGGATGTTATGAGACTTTCCATTAGGGGTATGAAAGGTATTCCCACTTGGGAATTCTTTAATGTATATGCTAGAGGCACCCAAGGGGGGGGCAAATCTTCCACTATTGCTACCCTATCTGATTTGCTTAAATTGTGTTCTCCTGATTCCTTAGTTCTGGTTGCTGGGGACCTTAATTGTTCGTTTGAGCCTTTGGCAGCAGACGACATTCTTGGAGTGCATGAGGATGATGCCCGATGGGGCATTCGCCCCTCTTGCTCACGCCTGTGAGGAGATGGTCCCCAGTTGTCATCCAATTGAATGCCCTAATGATTAAAACAGGACTAAGAGCTGTAAATGGTCGCACCATCTCCGATGCTCAGGGGGCAAATACATATAACAGAGTATTGTGCGAAAGTAGAATTGATTATATAATGGTGGACAGGAGAGCATGGAAGTCAGTGGTGGACATGGTCATTATACCGTCAGTGGAGAGCGACCATAACCCCCTGTCCCTTACATTGGTGGACCTGTGGCAGAGAAAGGAGCATACCCCTTCAAATAGTCCGTGGTTAATAACTAAGAGAGTTGTACCATCTAATTGCAATAGATTCCTCAAGTGGCCCAAGTTTAGCATGGACGGAACGAGATTAAGTGCACTGGATGGAATCCTTAGTGAGCAGTCCTTAAGGCTTTCTGCAGTATGTAATGGTGTGGCTGGGCCTGCGGAGGCAGTAACTATTTATACTGATACTATAGACCAGATTGGCAAACTGTTCGTAGTCCCAGGTAAAAAGAGCCCGATAACTGTCGAGCCAGCGCAGAAATGGTTTGATAGTAACTGTAGAATGATGAAAAATAACTTGATTCTTGCTATTAAATCCAGCAATCCAGTTGCTGTTCGGTTGGCCAGACTGCACTATAGACAAGCCATAACAACAACTAAAAGGGAGTGGGAAGAATCTCACTGGGAAAGCCTCAGAGCTGCAAGTAAAAATAAGAATGGTGAGTTGTTTTGGGCCCTAGTCAGAAGATCGAACGGCTGCCACCCGGACCAAACCCCCAACCATATTACAGCTAGCGAATGGTTTGAGCACTTTAGTAAACTCTACGGGGGTGTTGAACAGCCCGGAGCCCCAGGGCATTTGAGCGGTGCCCTGGCTACTGGTTCTGGACAGGCTCCCCTCATTAGAGTTGATAAGAAAGAAGTGCTGGCTGCAATAGCTAAGATTGTACCTGCTAAAGCCCCAGGGCAGGATGGAGTACCGGGCGACCTTTTTAAAGCCAATCCTGCAGGCTGGGCCTCTTACTTTGTAAGCTTTACGAATGCACTGTTGGAAGGCTCACCTGTCCCGAACTCATGGAAGGCGGCCGAAGTTATGTCAAGAGCGCCATGAAACCGTTGGTGAACGTTAACCCTGGGCGCCCGATTCGGCTACGCCCACGGAGTAGGCGTAGTGTTGCCTTCTACGCATTTTGCGTAGACAGCGTAGCCGGCAACACTACGCCCACTCCGTGTGCGTAGCCGAGTCGGCCGCCACCCGCCTCCCTCCCGCCCTCCCCTAGATACATTATTTGAGCAATTAGCCTTATTAAAACAATATTAAAGCACTTACCTTGTCCGGGGCTCGTCCGGGGTTCCCTCTTGAATAGCGTCCTTTTCCTGGATACCAATGCGCATGCGCGGGCGCCCGCGCATGCGCATTTCTCGGGAGAAATGCGCATGCGCGGCCGCCCGCGCATGCGCATTGGTATCCAGGAAAAGGACGCTATTCAAGAGGGAGCCCCGGACGAGCCCCGGACAAGGTAGGTGCTTTAATATTGTTTTAATAAGGCTAATTGCTTAAATAATGTATGCGGGGGAGAGCGGGAGGGAGGTGCGTAGTGGGGCTACGCGGAGTGCGGGAGTGGGCGTAGCTTCTCGCCCTCTCCGCGTAGCTCCGCGGAGCCCCACTACGCCCACCCTTAGTGAACGTGCGCGGTATAAATGTTTTTTAACGTAACGTAACGAAGTTATCCCCATATACAAGAAGGGCCACAGGGAGGACCCTGCCAACTATCGCCCAATCAGTCTTATAGACGAGGGGCAGAAATTGGTTGGCAGGGTACTCTTGGAGAGGATTCTTTCCTGGGCTGATGAGAACAACATCATCTGATCCTTCCAGGCGGGCTTTAGGGCCTGCACAAGCACGATAGATCAGGCATTTAGGCTGGTACTTTTACATTGAAAGGTGGTTACCATTGGCAAAGGCGGTCTTTATTTGGCATTCATTGACTTAAAGACCGCCTTTGACATGGTCCCCCGAGACCGCCTATGGCTGATCCTGGAGGAGATGGGGATTCCCTTACCCATTTTGAACCTCCTGGCACGCATGCATGATGGTACCTACGCCCGTATTAGATGGGGATCACAGGAGCAAAAAACTGATAAAATCCCTGTTAACCGAGGGGTACGCCAGGGCTGCGTAGTAGCCCCGACACTTTTCACGCTATTTGTGAATGGCGTAGTCTCTTTTTTGCTGGAAATTAACGCTGATGCCCCGGTTCTGGCGGGGGATAAAGTCCCCGCACTTCTCTTTGTGGACGATACGTTGTTGGTATCAAAAACTCCCGCAGGATTGCAGAAGCTGCTGGATCGCTTTTGTCTGTTTTGTAAGCTCAGGGGTCTTGTTATAAATACCTCGAAAACTAAGCTCCTCTATTTTAACCCGAGTAGGTCGTCCAGATCCACCCTTTCCCTGGATGGGGTGCCATTGGAACGTGTAAAAGAATTCGACTACTTGGGAATTAGAATTTCTGACAAATTAAAATGGCAGCCACATATTGATAAAATGGCTTTAAGCCACAAAAGGTAGTTGGAGTATTAGGGAGAGAACACCGTGCATCCACCTCCAAGCCCATTGCTCCTGCTTTGGACATCTACGCTGCAAAAGTTGTAGGGTGCGCCCTTTACGGTGCAGAGCTTTGGGGCTTTGACTGTGTTGATGCTTTAGCCACTGCAGAGAACAAGTTCTTTAGGGAACTGGTTTCGCTCCCGAGGGGTACTCCCACCAAACCACTCTTGAGTGATCTGGGTCGCCGCTCTATTAAGGATCTAGCCACTCTATGCCCCCTTTTACATTGGGCTTGGCTATGGCGGACCCCGGAGCTCTCAAGGTATGTAGATGGTTTAAGAGAAGTCATGAACCTTCATGGAGCCCACAAAATCAGTTGGATTAGAAATATAAAGAAGCTTCTGCTCGTAACGGGCTTGCCAACTGATTGGGAGCCTGGGGTATCATTATCAAAGGCTGAAATCAAGCAAGCCTATTGGACATGGGTTGACGATCAAGAGCAGAGGGACCCAAATCTAGGTAGGCTGACTGAGGCATTTCGACAGCGTAAATTAAAGCCTCGCCTGGAGTCTTACTTAGATTTTATTAAGAAACCAAGAGATAGATCCCTTTTCATCCAGTTTAGGTTGGGAACACTCCCCCTACGCGATCATACCTGTAAGTGGAAGCCCCCGCACCAAACTTCTCCTGACTGCCCAATCTGTGAAGGTGTCATTGAAAATATCCCTCATGTCTTTTTTGTATGCCCAGCCTACGCAAAACCCAGACAGAAATGGCTCAAACCTGTGTGTCTGTTGCTTGGAACCAGGGACCACTCCGCTGCAATCAGAATACTTAAGGCTGATGCTAGCACAACCTTAGTGTGTGGGGTGGCCAAATTTCTTAGTTGGGCCTGGATGATTAGGCTGAAGGCTACTAAATGATTTAAGTTTAAGCTGAATCTTCTATATGTTTAAATCTTCACAAAGCTGCTAAAGTTTAATATATTCTTAACCTATTTATTGTGACACAAAAGGTCTTTTACTATAATCTTTTTAAAATGTATTGTTAATGAATTGTGATTTTATATTTTTATGTGCTTTTATGATATTCTGTATATCGAATAAAGCTTTGATGATGATGATGAATATTACACGTTCGTCTGAGATGAGAAGGAGTGGGTCCACATCTACCCCTGAGGACGGTTGTGGCTCTGCAATGTCCAAAGCCCTCTGACAGCAGAGTAGGTACAGAGGCACCATGGTAGGGAGGGTTTGCCACTCTCACCAGAGGAAGAGTCCATCCCTGTAATACATTTCAGGGCTGTCCGCAGTGCATATGCACTCTTGGTTCCCCAGTACCAGAGATGAGGAAGGCAGCATACTGGGAATGAAGAGGGGTTCCTGCTCCTCATGCATCATGGCTTTCAGAAAGAAAGTTGGCTTTGCACGGACTCTAGCATACACCTGCTGCATATGTTCACCTGCACCGGGCCCAATTCTGTCTGTGTGTGTGTAAGGTTTCCTCTCAGCAGATTCAAGGGTGACAGGGATTCTGAATAGTCAGTGAGTCAACAGTGCTCTTGCTCACCTGTCCCTCTCTTCTTAATTAAGGGGAAAAGATCCGGAAACAGGCCTGGTAGCCATGCACACTAATGAGATATTTACAGCTCACATGTGGCAAGCTGAGATCTCTGTATTATGCAGTGTGTGCTATTTATTGAAACTATATTTTACCACTGCAAAGAAATAAGTGTCTACTCCATAAATATGAAAATAGGCTGCGGCATAGAGGTTAACTTGAGGCTTGAGTGCATCATTATTTCACATTTTTTCTAAGGTGTTCGGGTGCTCGCAGTTTTATTTTCATCAGAAACACAGAAGATAGTGCGCAAATTTAAAAGCCAAAACCTTTGGATTTTAATTTCAGCAGCTTAAGATACAGTCACACATAGGGCCACCTCAGAGAGAGGTACAGTGAAAGCTTGGCATCTATGTTATCCATTATAACTTAAATCTCAAGCCACACCGGTACACTCCATTGCTTCAGCTGCTGTTGGTTTATAGCGCCCTAAACTAATGCTAATCTCGAGGTGCCGATTCCACATCAAGCCGCCACTCCTACATTTGAGAGGAGAGCTTGGCTGAACAGCAGTATTCATTTTGGTGTTTCGGTGTGAGGTTGGCATCCTTCCTTGACTCTTAATATCTTGCTTGTATTGATGCCATCTGTATGACCTTGTGCCTGTGAATATAACGTTTCTCACCAAACTCCCCCTTACTGGACAGCGCCCACCTACACATGAATGTGCGTGCCTCTAGACACAACCTGATAGGAGCCCGGAGCACGCCCACTCTCAAGGAACGTGCAACAGTTCCTGCACCCTGCACGTCTAGACTGCACCGTTTCCCTCCCACAGTGCCAAATGTACATATGGCCTGTGGGAAGGGGAGAATATTTCTTTCAAAATCAAAAGATGCGCAAACTGGTCCTAACACAAGAAGTATTCATGCAAGAGATTATCAGCCAACATCTTGTGTAATTGTGACAGAAACAAGTAGCTAAGAATAAAAGACTATAACTATGAAAATCGTTTTGCAAATGTGCCAAAAACATTTATTAGAAATAGTTTTGAAGAGCAAATCATAAAGCGTGTTTAGACACAGAAAGTGACATTGGATTTGATTTATTAATTACATTTTGCTTTATTTTTCAAAATTGTTGGGAGAATTTTTATTGCGCTGAATTTTACCTTTATTACTTTATGTAGTGCTGCATAAATGCTTAACACATTACTTCTAAGTTAAGCCTGGTTGCTCTGGTGGAAGCTACCACAGTGTTCAGCACATGTTAATTTGAGGTTTGCTTGTGCCTCACTCTGACAAGGATTGCAACTGCTGCTAGAGTAGGGGTTCACCCCCTCAACCAGTACCCCCATTTCTTACATCATCTTAGAATTTAAAAAGAAAATAGGAAATTTACATACAAGAAAACTCAGTTGTATTCAGCCCATACTCTGTGGGTCAAGATGACTAAAATGGTCTCCTTGCCTGACAAGCTTCTCATCACCATCAGTCCTAATGAGGTTAGTGGACCATGAGACATAAGGGTTGCAACGTCAACAATTTTTGATCCCATCTGAGTTTTTCTATTTGTATTCCTATATAATGATCATATGAATGCTGACTGACCAGTGCTCATTTAAGATTCAGTTAGGAAGTGTGACACTATCACTTCCTCTTTCACTCACCATACTCACTGTTTGTACACTTGGTTTTCAGCACCATTTTGTACACTAATTTGGACTAATGTTTCAGATTATGATGGAAATAACAAATATGGTTGTTTAAAGATAAAATTGTTGAAAAACGATGGTCACAGAATATAGTTCAACTTATTTGTTTTCCTTTAATATTATCCGTTAGCCGTTATATTAAAATTAGTTTGCTGGAAAGAAAATGCGTTACATACCTGTAACTTCAGTAATCCAGTATTGGTATCTTTTATAGATTCACATGCTTAGAATCATCCGCCGACGAGGTGGGAGTCTCGCAGTATAATAAAAAACATACATAATATAGTCAGAATAGCATTATACAATAGGCTACTGTGGACAGACAAGTCACTACATTAGCCTATCTTAGTCCTTTTGCAAAAAGAACCAAACTTGGAACACAGCCAGTCAGGCTGCAGCACCCTCTTAGAACCTTCCACAGAGAGGAAAAACCCTCAGATTTTCGTAGCACAAGTGAAAGTAAGTATGCCATAATGATAAGGTAAGCCTCTCCGGGGAGGAGGGTTGGTCGCATGTGAATCTATGAAAGATACCAATACTGGATAACTGAAGTTACAGGTAAGTAACTCGTTTTCTTATCCAGTATTGGGGTATCTTTCATAGATTCACAAGTTTAGAATCAGAATAGCTAGTGGTAAACAATATTTAGATGTATAGTGGATGGTGGGTATCATAAGAAAACACAATAGATACCTTGCAAACCCAACACAACAATGCAGTATACATTTTAACCCTATTAAAGGGTAATTTATAAACATATGCATCAAATAGATATATGCAATAATGAACATGTCAATAGTAAATCTAATATCACCTTCTTACAGAGGCTTACCTTATTTAAAAAGGTTCCGCAACACTGCGTGACCCACTGCTGATTCAGCCTCTGTTGCCAGATCCAGGCAATAATGCTGTGTAAACGTGTGCACATTTTTCCAGGTTGCAGCACGGCAAATCTTCTCCAATGGCACACCGGCAAAAAGAGCAGTAGATAAGGATACCGCCCTAGTAGAATGAGCCTTAGGTTTGTTCAACAAAGGATGTCCAGCTTTGAAATGACAGAATTGGATAGTAGATGCAATCCACCTTGCAATAGTGGACTTCGTCATGGCTGATCCTGGTTTTTGACCACCATAGGGAATAAATATTTGGTCGGATTTCCTGATGGACACAGTACGTGAAATGTAGAACTTTAAACATCTTTTGACATCCAAGGTATGTAAAGAACTCTCAGCAGAGGAAGACGGATTAGGAAAGAAAGAGCGTAATATAACAGGCTCATTGAGATGGAATGAAGAGGGGACTTTAGGTATGAACGTGGGATTAGTTCTAAGAACAGCGAGTTCTCGGCAGCGGGCATAGAGGCATTCTGAAAGGACATAGACACATTTGAATAACAAGATGTTTTAATGTTTTACGTACATATTGGCTGCTGTGGCATTATGATGCATGAATGGAGCGCGAGTTTACAAAGGCATACCCACGGTTAACCTTCCATCTCGACCGTTGACGCAGGAAGGGGAGGGGTCGAATTAGTTTATAAGTTGGGCGGAAGGAAAGAGAGAGTAATTAGGAGTTCATCACGAACCGGGACTTGTGATCAGGAGAATGTAAAAGCAGGTACGCATTGTTTGCGATTAGTATTAGTGGGGTGCAGCAATAAATTATGTTATCTGAACTTAAGCATTTGAACTGATAAAGCCAAAGGCATGCGCAAATGATAAATATAGCAATAGGCTTTATGTTATTGATAAATAGCGCAAGTACCATGTTATTTAGAACAATGCGAGATCAGAGACCGAGTGTTCACAAATATGAGCATAAAAAATAGGTAGAAAGCCTAATTATAGAGCCTTTTTACCTCGAGAATTGTAAGTTAAGATCGTTTTTGGTCTAAGGTTGTGGGGTGATTTTAAGAGAATGATCGTTTAATTGGATAAAGCCATAACACCGTTTTGAATATCACACATGTATGAGATAGATTTTCAGATTTAAATGTGGGTTCGTTCAAACTAAATTAATGTAAAATTTGTTGTGTGAAATTTCAGAATCCCCTGACGAAGAGCAAGCAATTGCTCGAAATGCATTGGGTCACGAATAGAAGAATGCTGCTGACAACTACTTTTTGTGTATGGATCGTATTTACAAGGAGGGCCAGATGGGCACATGTTGATACGTAAAGTTTCAAAAGCAATTTGGAGACAATGTGGAACAGACGGAATTTCAGAAGATAATATGATAAAGCTAAGGATTGAATATGGATAAATGAGTAAAAGACAAACGGATAAATATATGGTGGATCTAGTATCCGAATTAAATGCAGTGCACCAGGGTGTGGAGAGTGAATGTTGCTCTCCCCACTTTTGGAATTTTCTAATTGCGCGATGGCAAGGCGAAACCCAGGTTGCACGCAAAAGGCTAAATATGGAAAAGAAATTTGGATTGGATTAAGTTGGTATATATGGTGTGCTTACCTCCACATTCTTTAGTTCTAAGAAGGACATAGTCATTGGCAAATTTCAAATTAGGTTGTTTGATAGTGAAAGCCTGTATTTCACTTACTCTTCGAGCAGAGGTAAGTGCTAATAGGAGCGCTGTTTTCCATGAGAGATACTTTAAATCGGCTTTGTGAATGGGTTCAAATGGGTGCTTCATTAGTTGTTGCAGCACCAAATTCAGCCTCCATTCTGGAGGAGGAGCCCTATTAGGTGGAAAAGTTCTGAAAAGCCCTTTTAGGAACTGTTTAATCAGACGATTAGAACAAAGGGATTCCGCTCCTGTAGAGCGCCTGTAGGTAGAAATGGCTGCTAGATGTAGTTTAACAGAAGCAAGCATGAGACCAGATTTAGAGAATGATATAAGATAAGGCAGAATCTTATCTGGAGAACTTTTTAAAGGATGTATATTCTTGTTGCTACACCAGGAACAGAATCGCTTCCATTTTAACGCATACGTTTTCAAAGTAGAAGGAGCGCTCTCGCTCTAGCAATATTGTCTCTGCAGTCTTGAGGTAAATGTATATCTTTAAACTCAGTGAATCCAGAAACCATGCATGAAGTTGTAACTGGACTGGACAAGGATGAAGAATCTGGCCTCAGCTCATTGACAATAGGTTCGGGATTGTTGGAAGACGGTATTGTTTGCGTTTGGATAGTATGAGAAGCTCTGTGAACCAATGTTGACGGGGCCATTTCGGTGCAATGAGAATCATGCAGGATGGTTCCATTTTGAGCGTGCGCAGAAGTCTTAGAATCAACGGTTTTCCCAAGAGCCCTTCTCCGGTTCCCAACTTGCAAAGAATGGGCACTGCCGATTGTTCCTGGAGGTAAAAAGATCCAGATTTTGTTTGCCCCACTTCTGAAATATATTCTCTACAACTGTTTGATCCAGCTCCCATTCGTGACAGGATTTTGATGTCCTGCTTAGAGTCTGTGCTAAGGAGTTGTGGATTCCTGGAAGATGTTCCACCTTGGTTTTGATATTGTGAGAGAGTAGCCATTCCCAAATGCTTTGATCTTCTTGAGACAGAATGTGAGACCGGGTACCTCCTTGCTTGCTTAGGTAATGCATGCAAATAGTGTTGTCGGTTCTGATCAGAACCGTTGATCCCTGAAGTCTTGGGAGAAAATACTGCATCGCCAGGAAAATGGCTCAAAGTTCCAGAAAATTGATGTGCATCTTTGTCATTGCAGCAGATTACTTCCCTCTTATACAGAGATCTTGAAGGTGCGCACCCCACCCTTCTAAGGAGGCATCTGTTGTGAGGATGAAATCCGGTACAGAAGGTTGAAAGGTGAGCCCGACAGAGGCATTTTTGGTACGCCTCCACCAGGTAAGAGTTTCTCGCATAACTGGAGTTATTTGCACTAGGTCGTCGAACAATCCCGAGATTTGCAGCCACTGACTGTCCAGTTCCTCCTGAATTGGTCTCATTCTCAGACGGGTATGAGGTATTAGCAGAATTACAGATGATAGTATGCCCAGAAGAGATTTTATCATCCCTATAGAAGTGAACTTTCTTTTTAGGAGGTCTGACGCCAGAGAAACAAGTCTAGATTGCCTTTCTTTGGCCAAGAATGCTTTGTATTGGATGGTATCCAGCATTGCCCCTAGAAGTGTAATCATTTGGGAAGGATAGAGGACTGATTTTTGAATGTTCAGAGACAGTCCTAGAGAGTGAAAAACCTGCAGGCATTTGGATGTTGCGTGAGAAGCCTGCTGAAAGGAAGGAGCCTTTATTAGCCAATTGTCCATATAAGGGAACAATTGGATGACATGCAGCCTGAGATGAGCTGCTACTGGAGCTAGGAATTTGGTAAAGACTCTCAGAGCTGAGCGTAAGCCGAATAGGAGGACCTTGAATTGTAAATGTATACCTGCCACACTAAATCGGAGGAATTTCCGGTGTTTGGGATGAATTCGGATGTGGAAGCACGCATCCTGGAGATCCAAAATTGTCATGAATTCCGCTTGATCCAAAAGCTAAAGGATTTCCTGAAGTGTGACCATGCGGAAGGACTTTCTTTGAATATATTTGTTCAGTTTTCTTAAATCCAGGATTGGCCTCCATTCTCCTGACTTTTTCTGCATTAGAAAAAAGCGGGAATGAAAACTCTTCCCCACCTGAGTGCGAGGCACTCTTTCTATTGCTCCTTTCGAAAGCATGGTTTTTACCTCCTTTCTGAGAAGAGCAAGATGCGGTGGATTTTTCTTCAGAGGTGGATGAGGAGGGGGTGATTTGATAAATTCTAGGGTGTGACCGAATTTGATAATGTCCAAGACGCACTTGTCTGTGGTTATTTTCTTTCAATTTTTGAGATGCTGGGATATATTTGGAATTTTGTAGACTAGTTGTGGCATATCTGGTGCAGGTGTTGAAAGATTGTCACTGTTTTCTAGCAGAGTCTCTGCCTTGAGGTTGGCGTCTTTTGCCCTGTTGTCTATATGCGGCCGCTGAGGGATTCCTATAGGGCTGCTGCTGTTGCTGCTGTTCGTATCCATATCGACCGTGACCGCCCTGGTATTGGTATTTCTGATATCCTCCACAAAATGAATATGAACCTCTGCCTCTCGCTCCTCGAAAAGGCGTTTTTCTGTATTGTAAGGTACCCTGTGCCCTGTTCTTATCATTATCTTTTTTGATTTCTTGTAAAAACTCGTCTATGTGCTTCCCAAATAATAAGTCCCCATCAAATGGCATATCCAGAATCTTTGTCTGGACCTCCGGGCAAAAGTTGGTGGATTTCAACCAACCCAGACGTCTAAGGGTTGCTGCTCCGGCGAGTTGGCGAAAACCCAAAGAAGCCATATCCATAGAGATATCAATAATCTCTGACACAGCCCTTTTGCCTTCCAGAAGAATTGTTCTCGCCTCCTGTTTCTTATCCTCAGGCAGATATTCAAGATAAGGGAACATTTCAGACCATAATTGGCGGTCATATCTGCCTAAAATTGCCAAAGAATTTGTGGCACGAACTGTAGCACCCGCCATGGTGGTAAAGCATTTTCAGATATTATCTAGGTGCCTCCCATCCTTATCTGGTGAAGCCGTTACTAGAATAGATGGATTACGAGTCTTCCGTTGGGCCGCCTGTGAGATGACGGAATCTGGGTTGGGTGCCCAGAGAGGCAAGCAGGAGCATCATCCGGTGCCTTATATTTTTTATTGATTCTAGGGAGAATTGCAGGTATTGAGAATGGAGTTTTCATTATCTTCGTCCCTTCTTCCCAAATAAGATGTATTATCGGGATTGAACAAACCAATTTTCTACTTTGGTCTTTAAAATCATAAAGAAAACACTACGTTTTCTGTACCGATACTGGAAGATGAAATCTAGCTGCTGACCTTTCCATGATAGTGTGAAAACCTCCTATAACCTCAGGAGGGGAGTCAACTGCCTGAGGGACTGGTGAGGATGGTGTTGGTACTAAGTACTCATCCCATTCATCCACAGTTGTGGGTGAGTTTGGTATTTCTCCCTCTTCAGCCACAGTGTCACCATCATCATCCTGAAGGAATTGAGTAGGCAAAGCCACCCGAGGCACTGAGACAGGGGCAGCAGGACTCGCAACCTGCAAAGCGGTAGGCGGAGGGGGTTGTACAGGAACCGGTACTGGTGGGAAGCGTGCATTATAATCTCTCAACATTGCAGTGAGATCTTGCATCAAAGCCACAGGCATTTGAACCATAGGTTCTTGATGAAAAGATTCCTGAGGGCCTCTTAAGGATTCACAGGGCTCATAATATTCCTCATCTTCGTTCTCCTGATATTTAATTCGGAGTTGAGAAGGATCATGTGCTGGGCCAAAGGGTCCTTCCTCATCTGACTCCTCCATATAGTGGCTAAGAGGGAAAGGTGAGATATGGGAAACATCCTGATAGAATTGTCTTGAAGATGACAATTTAGAAGTTCACACTGGCGTAATTTTCAAAGATGTAGGCCTTTTACGCTTCAGCGTCGAGGAAATATACATGGAAGGCAAGTCAGTATCCTTTGGGATTGCAATTATAGAAGAGACCGTCGACGTTTAAATCATTGAGGTCGTCGACGGAAAAACAATCGTCGACAATGTCGTCGTCGAGGTTGCTGCCGCCGTCGTCGATGGTGGGCTCGTCAACGAGAGTAGTTTCGCCGTTGACAGTGGGCTCGTCGACGGTAAGCTAGTCGATGGGATGTGTATTGTCGTCGACGGTGTACCCGTCGATGGGAGCTGTATCGTCGTCGACGGTGGTGGCATCATCGATGGCATGGATGTCGACGATGACGTAGGCGTGGACGAGATTGGCATCGTCGACGGCAATGAAATAATAATCGACGATGCCGTCGACTAAGTCTTCATCGTTGACAGGACTTTCTTCGTCGACATCGAGGAATCACTCACCTTCTGAGGAGATTTCATCGTCGACGGAGCATTTTTCAACGTCGACAGAGGCTCAGAAAGGGATTTCTGCTATTTTGAGGCAGTTTTCAGAGAAATCTTCACCTTTTCTCCCATTTTTACCTCAGAAGAGAATGAGGACTTCTCTTTTTTAGAGGAAGATTCACCAATCTCTGAGTGAAATTTCTTCCGGGTCTGACTCTGTCTCTCAGGGAAATCTCCAGATCTATCCCTCTTCTTGGCCTGAGGGGTGGATGCCTGAGGACTTACACTGCCTTCATCTCCAGATACCACATCCAATGAAGCCTTCAGCTTTTCTAGCCAGACCAAAAATCTTCCTTCTCTGTCCTTCAAGATCTTTGCAGGAAAGGTTCTACAGATCCTGCAATCCTTGACCTTGTGAGCCAGATAAAGGCAGTACATACATTTTTTATGTGGATCCTCAAAGTGCAATCTCTTCTTCCCACATGAAGAACAAGGTTTTCTTTGAAGAATCAGACATAATTTCTCACAAAGATAGCTAAAGTTAAGGAAAAACTGAGCAGAGCTCAGGGAGACTCCCTGTCACACGAGGTGCGGTAGAAAATCTGAGGGTTTGCCTCTCTGTGGAAGGTTCTAAGAGGGTGCTGCAGCCTGACTGGCTGTGTTCCAAGTATGGTTCTTTTTGCAAAAGGACTAAGATAGGCTAATGTAGTGACTTGGCTGTCCACAATAGCCTATTGTATAATGCTATTCTTACTGTATTATGTATGTTTTTTATTATACCGCGAGACTCCCACCTCGTCGGCGGGGATGATTCTAAGCATGTGCATCTATGAAAGATACCCCAATACTGGATAAATTGTACTTTACTTGATCTTCTTACCCAGCAGAGTTGATAAGTTGCACAGTCTTCCTAATATGTAGAATGAACACAAATAATTTCAAAGAAAATACTGTTCCACGTAACTAGATGGATGTATGTATGTTTTTCTTGTGTGTCTTTGAAAATTTTTTCTTCTGGGGCTATGTATACAAGTCAAATGTACTGAATATGAATTTGTTTGTGTTCGATGATTAATGTCATGAAGAAAATATAAATAAATGAAAATATGTTCTTCTAAATAATTTTTTGAGTTGGGACAATGATGATTTATGCTATTAATAATAGTAATTGAATACTGAAGTAGATACCGATGAGAGGTCCGTTATTGTTCTTTTTGTCTCTTCCCTGCTTTCCTCTCCCGGTGAATTATATTCAACTCAGGGACCTTCTTGTGTTGTTGAATTCACGTAACTAGATGTACACTCAGGTTCTCATATGGAATAAGTAGAAGACCTTTTGTGTTTTAGACTGCTAAATCAGAAGCACAGATTCAGGAAAGCAGGCTCTACATTGAATTATACAGCCTGGTGAAGTGTGGCCATATAGATTGTCATCTAATATTAAAGAAAGCACTCTCTAGAATCAGAAATGAGGAAAAGTACATTATTCTGAGTAAAGCAAACATGCTCTACTCTGAGTGCAGTAATCAACTGACTCCTGCAGAGCACTGTATAAGCATTTACTAATATAAAGGATTCTACATTTCACATTTTATACCAATGATCTGACGGTGCAGAATCACAGAAAATAAGAGCAATAGATTTAAACAAACTGTTTAGCAACAATCAAAGTGGTGGATGGTTCCTACCAAAATATAATACTGTTTGGGGAACGTAATCATTAGAACAGAGATCACCAAAAACATGCCACAGACTATTCAGACATTTCTGCATAATACTGTTGCCAGCAAAATTACAAAACCAGAATATACATGTACTATGCCAATTTGTTGCTGTACAAACCAATTAAAGGAAGCAGAGTAAAAACAGCCAAAAGAGAAGAAACATCTGTGGTGATGTCTTGCAGTATGATATTGCTCGAGTGTGAGAGGAGTAGGTTCCTCTTCACCTTAGCGACGATGAACATCTGTGCAAGGGATAGGAACATGATCATGCCTTTGCCATGATGCCTCAGCAGTGCCATCTAAGCAAACCTATTTCCTAACCAGATCCAACAAGTACTTTCCAGTCTTCATACAGACACTGAATAGGCGAGACTTAGAACCATTTTCATTTTCCACATTACAAAAATGTTTTTACATTATTTCTGAATTGAGAAGCATTTTGATAGTAGCAAGTTGTAGAAGACATTCCAACTGCAGGTGCCATACCATGTTGGATGTAACCTCAGACTGATAAAGCAAAGCTACCCAAAAATTACAAAGCATAGTTGCTGGGAAAAAATGTCCTAACTACAAAACTCCATTTTAGTTTAAGGTCATTAAAATGTCCCTCTGGATCAACATGTATATTTCACATATCTCCACATATACTGTAACCTATTATATAAACACGGCAAATGTGTACAAGATCAAAGATTCACATACTAATGAGAAGATACAATTTTGAAGTGTGAGTTTTATTTGCCTCAGCATTTAGTTGTATGCAAACCTATGGACAACTTCATGGCTCTGGTCCACTCAACTTTCAATAATTTTACGAATTATCAGTAAAAAGATACATCCTTTCACATACATGTATTACCCAATAATACACAGAGTGAAATATGAACACAGCATAAACCCCTCACCTTTGTGTGGTTAACACGTCTTGCCTGTTGTTTTTTTTACACCAGAATTTTTTTTGAATGATCTCAATCTGATGGTTGCTTTATGGTGAAAGCTTCCTGAAAAATACGTGTTGGTGTTATTTTTCCTACAGTTTTCACTTTCACACAATACAGGTGTTGCTCGCATCTATATTTTTAAAGCACTAGGGCAATTCAAACCTCGGCTAAATTGAGCAAATGAGGATAAACGCCTAAGTGCTCTGTAAGAATATTTGTTTCACCTGGAATTAAGAGTAATTACCAGATTTGCATTGCTTCGGACTTTACACATATCATAAACATATTGAGGTGAAAATAAGGTGCAAGCGTTATAGTGAATTTTACATATATGGATACTAGAAATCGACTCGAACCTTCTTAGTCTACAGTGTGCAAGACTTGAGAAGTTTAATGGGCAAAAACTCACTGTGATCGTGATTAAACTAGCTGAGTGGACTTCATGGGCAAAAACACACTGTGATCGTGATTAAAATAGCTGAGTGTACTTCATGGGCAAAAACACACTGTGATCGTGATTAAACTAGCTGAGTGGACTTCAACAGATAAAGAACAAAGTATATGGGTGAAGAGATTGTGACAACCAGGGCAACCCAAAAGGCACAATACACGTGCGTTCAAAATGACACCCTTCACTGGGACGATCAAACTGAAAATAGTGGTTAACAAGTAAATCATGGCAGGTTAAATTTATTTGGGGAACGGTGCGTGTGACAGATGCGTCACGTGCCAGCGGGTTTATTCTATTTCTCCCCCCAAGCATGCACCTCAAGCAGCGATGGCTGTCTACAAAAGCCGACCCTTGGTGAGACCATCTTGTCTAGATGACAAAGCTCCCTTTTAACTTCTTACTTACCGGTTCCTTCCTGTGATGGGGGAAACTTCAGCTCAGCTTGCAATAATTTCACAGGGCCTGAGCAGCACGACCTTACTGGCCCGTGGGTCAGAAGTTAAGTCTTGCTCTGAAACATCTGTGTTCTATATATTAAGGCAGAACAAAAGCTGAAAACATCTAACAGCGCGATGAGAAAGTTCGGCAAAATCAAAATGGCACATTGGTCATCTGTTGTGTTTGCCGATCACATAGCCTAACGTGAAGGGTCTCAGAGAAAATATGTAATCTACCCACGTCTCAAAAGTGTAAAAAGCAAATACACTACTAAAAATGCAATGATCTTCAACGTTCGCTGTACTTTCGAAAACGTATGGTTATATCATTATAATGAAGGAGCTGGAAACGGAGAAGCACATTAAACAATGCTAAGAAAACAGCATGTTCTGTCTGTCGCACGTCTAAAAGTGATGATTATTTTATATTAACCAGTTGTAGGTAGAAACATTTGCTCAACTTCATCCCCTTCACCAGTACAGTCAAAGTGCAATGTAGCTGTACACTGTGAGCACACACAATGTGACAAAAATCCCTGCAACAATATGAATATTGCTTTCCAGCTAAATTTAATTTGGGACAGAGGCCCGCCTCATGTTTGCCTTTAAGTGGTAAACCAATAATGATCTGAAAGATGAAATTCAAGTTGCAAATCCTATTGTTTCACTGAGAAGTCTGAAATGTAATTCCAAGCAGTTACCCTAAGCCTGGATCACATTTTCAGCTTTCTTGGAATTCTCCAATATTTTCCAAAGATTTGCAATTCTGCAACTGTCACAGACATTCCTAAATACTCAAATGGGCAAGTATGTTTGTATGCAGAAATATCACTTTTGTGTGCATTTGTACTCTACACTGAAAATGTTTCCCCGCCATAAACAAACATGATTCTATACAGACCAATCAATTTTGGGAATGTTACCACCCCACACCCTCCGAAAATGGATTAACTCCTGAACCTGAAGTAGGCAGAAACATTTCATTGCGCTTGTTATACAAAAATCCTGAAAGTACACCCTTACACTTTGTCACATAATTAAGCTGTGTTTGACGCAAAATTATAGTACAGGAGCGCAGAAACAACACAAAGGATCAGAATGAGAGCAGCTGTTGTTAGTGGTACACGTGTTTTTGGCGCAATTTTTTATAGTGCAAAACGTGTCCTCAAGCACAAAATAGGCGAGAAGACTCACTCATTCCACACTAAAATAAAGCACTTAATACTGAATTTAAATGTTTCAAGAAATTGTGCGTGATTATCAAGTTATGCACATTTCGAACACTGCTAATGCTGACTTGAAATTGAAAAATAAAAATGACCTGCAAAATAAACTTTAAGTTGTTAATCCTATTACCCCTCAGGTCCCTCCTGTCCTCGTCCCCTTCATTCTAACAAGTGAGATAATCCTATCTCACCAACAGAAAATAGAACGAAGAAATGCTGGTCCTCCCCACCCCTCCCCTTGGGAGTATATAAACGTACCAATCCCAGCATTCCTCCTGTTCTTTTTTTCTGTCTAACAACAGTTTAGGACGAAGCTGGAGCCTGGGAGGCTCCAGCATTTTTACTGTTTCTATTGCTGGACGACAGGAACATTGCTGGTTTTCTTGACTCCCTCCCTGCCGGGCTTTGGGGGAGTCGTGCTGGCTCCTCATGGCTGGGTCATCGTCTTTGGACGAAGTTCCTGGTTGTGGAGTCTGTGCCGTTCTTTACGGGTTGCTGGGCACGTCAGGGGCAAAGCGGTTTCAATTTCCCTGTTTCATACCCCAGCGGCCCTCAGTTGGTGGTGCGCTTCCGGGGCGGCGTTGCCTGACTTCCGCTGGATGTGGCAGGAAGTCCGGCATAATGATGACGGTTGGCTGAGCAGCGGGGGTGGTTGATGCTTGACATAACGGCCTGCACGTGAGAACTGTATAGATGTTTCTCAGTTCAGCCTTGTGTATATCGGGTCGTTTTATGTGATTCCAGGTCTCACAGTGCGGCCAGTTTGGCTGCTCGTTGCGGCTCTCCACTGTTGCTGATTTCGGCCCTAATACTTCCGGGAGTGAGTGTACCTGTTCCCCTGCTGTGGGGTGCTCCTGGCACAGATTTCCTGGTTGGGCCCAGGGACTCTGTGACTTGATCTACTTCTGGGATCTTTTCCGGAAAGGGCTGGGGTCGCCTGGTCTTCCGGTTGCTCCCTGGTTCTAAAGAGCGCCTTGATTCTTCTATTTTGTGACTTCCTGGGTCTGTAGACATTAGAAAACATTCCAGGAAGTGTAGGCATGTGGAACACTCCTCCTCTTCTGAGTCTTCTACCTCCCCTTCTCGGTCGCGCTCCAAACGGCGCAGGGTGAGGGATGATGCCTGGATTAATCATATGATCAAGGAAATCTTGCAGGACATGGGGCTTGGTGGTCCCAGTTCCAAAAGCTCTGTGCACACTCTTCTGACTCTGAGGAGGATTGGATGGGGTGGAAGAGCATAAGGGCAAGTACATTGACAAAAAAAAAATTCCGGACTTGCTGAAGCATGGCAAGTCCAACATGGGATTTCCTTGCGATGATACCCACAGTGCTTCTGGGGGTTAATTATTGCATCAGTTTCAGAGCACTGTGGCGGTGGATGTTCTGAGGTCCATCCCTACATCCTTGAGGTTCTTAAGAGGGAGTGGAAAGACCCTGATCGTATCATGTTTCCCAGATTCATGGCGAAACTATACCCTCTTCAGGATATGTCTAAAGAATTGCCAGACTCCATTCCTATTGATTCATTTGTGGCAGGTCGTACATCTTTGGCTGAGGATGCGGTGGTCAGGGATCCAGTGGAAAAGAAGGTGGATGCTTCCCTTCTGAAAGTTTATTCTGGTTCCCATCTGGCTCTGAGGGCTGGCATCTATGGGACTTATGTTGCTCAGTCACTTGTTTCCGATATCAATGCTCTCTACAGTTCAATGGATGATACTTCGGATTGTTCAGGGCTTTAGGAACATATTGAAAGGCTGGTGGAATTCCTCTCTGATGTTTCCTTTGACGTGGTGAGGGCAACAGCTCTTTCTTTTAAAGGGGGAGGGGGCTTGTGTTGCGGCCCTCTAAAATTCCTCTGCTGCTGCAGTTTCTTCTAAGCCTAAGTCCTTCTTCCGTCCACCCTCTAGAAGGCAGTTTTCTCGTGGTCATGGAAGGTTTTCTTCTGGTAGGGGTTGGGACAAAAAAGCTAAGTCCCCTCCTGCGAAGCCTCTTTCCTGACTACCTGGTGGCCAATCCCAGATTCCTGGTCGGAGGTCAGCTTCAGTACTTCCTCCCCGTTTGGGTGCAATCCTGTTCCGATGTGTAGGTGCTGGACATCGTGAGACTGGGTTTTCTCATCGAGTTTTCGGAGCCTCCTCCGGACTCCGGGGTCAGTCCGACTCCTTGGCTGTCTTGTCTGACCAAGAGGTCCAAGCTGTCTCGGGGGATCCAGGTTCTGTTGGAGAAGAGAGCTGTTCAGGTGGTTCCTCCTCTGGAGATGATATAGGGGTTTTACTCCCTAATTTTCCTGGTGCCCAAGGTGACAGGGGGGTTCTGTCTTGTCCTGGAGGCCCTGAACAAATCTGTGTTACATCTGCCTTTCAAAATGGAGACTCTCCAACGGGTGATTCCCCTGGTTCTCCCGGGTCATTTCATGTGCACCCTGGACCTTCAGGACACCTACTATCATGTCCTTGTACATCCCAGTTCTTGCAGGTTCTTGATGTTTTGCCTTCAATGCTGGCATTATCATTTTCAGGTTCTGCCTTTTGACCGGAGGTCGGCCCCGCAAGTATTCACCAAGGTTGTGGAGCCATTGGTGGCTTCTTTCCATCTTCAGGGTGTCCTGATCTACCCATACTTGAATGATTGGCTGATCCATGCTCCTTCTTGGGATCAGTTGTTGCGGGATCAGGAGTTGGTGTGTTCGGCGTTGAGGGATTATGGGTTTCTGCTGACGCTCCCCAAGTGTCAGTGGTAGCCCTCACAGGACTTAATGTTCATCGGGGCTCGTTTCCGCACCGATCTGAATCGGGTGTCCTACCTGTCTCTCCGTCGGTGACCTTGGGTTCCCTTGCTCGCCGTTTTCTGGAGGGGTGTTCCTTCCTAGTCTGTCTCTAGTTGCGGCTTCTGGGTCTTATGGCAGTGGCGGTGTTCAAGGTACCTTTGGCACGGTTTTATCTGCAGCCTCTTTGGTTATATCTGTTGGCCCATTGGGATCCCTTGTCTCACAATATGGCCCTATTGGTTCTGGTGTCTCTGTCTGTCCTCCTTGCCTCTGCGTTGGTGGGTGGTGTCAGACAATCTCCCCAAGGGTTTGCCTCTGCAGCCCTCTCCTCCGGTTGTTCTGACGACGGATGCCAGTGCTTTGGGGTGGGTGGTGACGTTGGAGTTGGATTACCTTCACAGTCGTTGGTCCCTTCTGGAGGGGAGGAGATCTTCGAATTGGTGCAAGTTGACGGCTGTGTCCCGGGCTGTCATGGGGTTCCGCGATCTGTTGTTTAATCGTAATGTGGTGGTTAGTTCAGACAACATGGTGACAGTGGCTTACCTGAATCACCAGGGGGGTATACGGTTCAAGTCCCTAAATGCAGTTGTGTTCCCGTTTTTTTGTTGGGCGGAGGGGCACCTGTTATCTCCGTCTGCTGTTCATATACTGGGGCGGTGGACAATTGGGTGGCGAACGCCCTCAGTCGTTATTTCCCTACCTCACAAGACTTGTCTCCTACTCCGGTCTTCCCTTTCTCAACCTCAGCTTCCTCACTTCTGCTCCTGGGACCATCAGGTGGGGGCTTGAGGGGTGGATGTTCTGACCATCTCTTGGCCGTCTCATCTGTTGTATGCCTTACCGCCCTTTACTCAGATCCCCCGATTTCTGTCTCTCTTGGTAATGGAGGATCCAAGGTGGTGGTGGTTCCCTTTTCGCCCGACGGTCTTGGTTTCCGCCTCTTTGGTTGTTGGTGGTTCAGGGCCCTTGGTTGGTCCCGTTCATTCCATCACCCCCGATGTTGTCCCTCCATCGGCTGTCGGTCTGGAGGTTGAGAGGCAGTGGTGGAGGTGTCAGGGTATTCCTGAGCATTTAGCTTTAGCTCTTCAGCAGTCCAGGAATCCTTTTACTCTCCGATCCTATGGTCCGCATTGGGGTAATTTCCAGGGTTAGTGTCAAGCCCTGGCGGTGTCCTCTCTGGTTTGCCTCCTGCCCGATGTCCTTCAATTTCTCTAGGAGGGGTTTGAGAAGGGGCTGTCTGTCTCCACTTTGCATGCTCAGTGGGCGGCTGTCAAAGCTTTTTGTTCCCCATGGGGGAATTAGTCTTATGTCGACGACTTGGTTTCTCGATTGCTGCAGTTTTTCCTTGTCCCGTCCTGTGGTGCGGCCTATTTTTCCTCTTTGGGACCTCCCTTTGGTGTTACAGGCTTTGGTGGCTTCTCCTTTTGAGCCTTTGTCGATGGTTAATATGAAATGTGTTACTTTGAATATGGTCTTTTTGGTGGCCATTACTTCGGCCAGGCGCCTTGCTGAACTAGGTGCCTTGCTGGCTCGTGAGCCATTTTTGTCTTTTTTCTGCTGATGGGGTGGTCCTTCGTTCCCAAAGTTCCGTCTCAGTTCCATCGCTCCCAGGAGTTGGTGCTGCCTGCTTTGTGCTCGGAGCAGGTAGTGGGCGATGATCTTCCTTGGGCTTTGCTGGATGTTTACCGGGCCTTATGTATCTATTTAGATCGCACCTGTCCTATTCGAAGTCTGACTCCCTGTTTGTGTCTTTCAGGGTTTCCTCTCATAGGGGGCGGGCTTCTTCTTCTTCCATTGGTCACTGGCTGAAGCAGGTCATCATGATGGCCTACTCCCTTCTGGTTCCCCTTCTCCGGCTGGCTTTGCGGGGGCGTTATACTTGTGGGATGGGGACCTCCTTGGCTGAGGTTCGTGGGGTGTCCCTGTCTGACATCTGTAGGGCGGCCACCTGTGTATCTTCTAATACCTTTGTGCGGCATTATCACATTCAGAATGTTCTAGGGGATGATGCTAATTTTGGTTTGGGGTTCTTCAGGCTGTGTGCTCCTGATTTGCTTTCTTTTGCCTGTTTCAATAAATCACTGGGTTTGCTGTTTGTCCTGTGTCCTGAAGGTTTATTGTTGGATGATGGTCGGTTGCTGCTTGAGTATTCTCACTTGTTAGGTGAAGGGGACGTGGACAGGAGGGACCTGGGGGTAATGTCCTATTACTTACCGGTAATCATCATTACTCCTGGTCCCATTGTCCTTGTCCCCTTCATTACATCCCTCCCTCCCGGACTTGCAAGCCTTCATCTGGGGCTTGGTAGTTCAGGAAGAATTCTGGGATTGAAACGTTTATGTACTCCCAGGGAGAGGGAGTGGGGTAGGGCCAGATTCCTTCATTCTTTTTTCTGTTGGTGAAATAGGATTTCATCCTGCACCAGGCTTGAGTAATTCTTTAACCATTTCCAAGTTGAGAAACTGTTAACTAACTTTCATATGCCATCAATATAGAGCACCTCTAACCCATCCATGAAAGTAGAGTTACAAATATTTCAATTTTTACCATGCTAGCACAATTTAGCTTAAGAACATTTATAAGGGCAAAGTTGCTGCCGGCCCTAAGGGTTGTAGGCTAAGCTATATGTACTGCATTGAGGAAAATTAATAAACGTCTTTAAAAAAAAAAAAAAAAAAAAAAGAACATTTATAAGGGCAAAATCTAACCATACCTATTACTGTGAATCAGAAACGAAACTCTGCCCTCCCATGCATGTCAATAGTTGGAAATAAGTAAAAGGGAGATTTGAAAAAAATAATCTGGTGGGATTTATTTTCCCTATTGAAGTGCATTGAAATGGGAACAATTTTAGCTGTAAGAAAGATGAATAAAAAAGCATTTTGGAATGTAAAAAACAGAAGCCTTCTATCTGAATCTGGTTATATTCCCAAATTCAAGACAACGAGATGAGTTCAATTCCTACCCGTAACTCCTTCAGCCCTAATCAGGAATGCAAACTCGAACACCAGGGCAAAACAATCTTAAATAAATGACAAACGTAAATTGCATAACTTCAGTCTCGTTTGACCAAGAAACAATATTTCGATTACATTGTGAGTTATTCCACTTAGTGGGGTGGACAACGTTATAATTTATGCAGTAAAATTTTGAATAGGTGATAAACTTTGCAAGTTTTGAAGTTTCAATGTTTGTCATCTTTGTAAAACATTGACAGCAAGTATCAAGCCAAAAAAAAAGTTGACAGATTGTTTTCCTGTGAACCATTTGTTTGCAATGGAAGTGTAAAACTTTAATGAGGCTATTTTTTCAGTAAATGCTACTTACCCTTTTAGTGCAGGTGTCGGCCAATGGCTAATACCTGGGTTCGTTTTACACTGAATCAGTGCTCAAAGGCATATTTCTTCTCCCCGAGCACTCATTCTCTTGGGGGAGACATTGTTCTTAACGGGAGAATCTCCCCTTTGTAATGGTACCTGTGGCCAGTGGATCCCTTCTTGGGGATTGCCACAAGAGAGTGATCCCCAAGGAGGGATTCACCCACTAGGCGCCAGAGATGGGGAGCAGTCCCTTAGGCAAGGGCTTGTGCTCCCACAGACGGAAAGATAAAATGTCAGTCCTTCCGTATGTATATATGTATGTATGTATATAGAATTTATTAAGCGCAACAAACACCCCATGGGTACCCTGGCGCTACGTGATTTGGAGGACCAATATTAATTAGAAACAGAGACAGATAGTGAAGAAAAACAATAATCAGAGGACAGATTCAAATTCTAGGAAACAGCCACGTCATAATCCTTTTCCTGAACAGCAGCAGGGAATTACACTGTCTGATATCAGGTAGTAGCTCATTCCACAGCCTTGCTGCAGCAATGCTGAAGGCACAACCCCCCAATCTGACCCTCCTGAATCTAGAAACTTTTGCCAACCCGACCGAAGAGTGTGTGGAGGGTGGGGGAGGGGGAGGGGGAGTGTGACAGAGGTAGTTACT
Source organism: Lissotriton helveticus (assembly GCF_964261635.1). Classification (NCBI taxonomy): domain Eukaryota; kingdom Metazoa; phylum Chordata; class Amphibia; order Caudata; family Salamandridae; genus Lissotriton; species Lissotriton helveticus. Next base: position 685,368,400 of record NC_136059.1, read on the forward strand.
CCCAATTGGCCTTACAGACACCAGGGTTAATTAAAAATATATATATTGGGGTGGGCTTGACCATGCCCCCACCCCTAAAAACAATAAGCTGACAGTCTTTCTGCCTCACTGGAGAGCAGATGGGAATGATTGCCCCAATATACCCACTCCCCCGGGGGAGGGGGAGCTGAAAGCCTACGAGGCACCAAGGAATGTCCTTTTTTAAAACACATAAAGGGGTGCGGTTTGTTTCCCTCAATAGTAGCATAGTCTTTCTGCCTGGCCTGGGGGCCAAATAGGGCTATCACCCCCATCTGCCCTCAAGAGAGGGGGAGGTGGGGGGGGAAAGCCCACTAGACACCAGGGAATGTCCTTTAAAAAAAGTATAAGATCAATAAAAAACAAGCATTTGCAGTGCAATAGGTCTCGCAGTAGGAAAGTTTGAGCTATTGGTACTGTAAATGGCAATATTTCTATGTATGTTTTTAGTTTTGGAAATAGGTAAGTTTCCCTCAATGAAACATTATCACCCTCACAATACAACCACCAACACGTAAATCCATTATCTCCTTCCACCACCATGCTTCCATTTCTCGCAGTACTGTTAAACCAATCAATAGCCCCACACTAGCACCCCAAAGGGTTTGCACTACACTACTATGTAATAGTGTCTCTGCAATTTGCACGCATGCATAAAACATTTTATTAATGGCACAAAAAAGACGGAGACCTATTGGCATTGTCCGTACTTGTTCATTTAGACATTCATTGAGATAAGGGAAGTAACTCACGGCAAGGCTCTACTACTTAATAATGGGTTTCGTGCCTACGGTCTTTACAGACGAAGCTGACACTGAACAGGTAATTTTTGCATCCCGAGGTAGAAAGGGAACTTGATTAGCTCACTATCATTAGCGCTTGTAAATTAATGACATATAGCAAGTGTTTTTATAGCTGAAATCTTGTTAAAATAAAAAAATAAAGCGGAAAATATTTTGGCACGGCTTTTCTTAGACTTTGACGGTTGCTGTTTTTCAAATATATGAATCTATTTTCCGATATTTATAGGCTTGTGTGAGAAAGGGGTCCTTACACAGGTTTGCCCAACTTGCGGTGAGGACTGCTTGCAGAGGTGTTAATAACGCTTCACTGTGGGAGAGAACAGTGCGTTCACGGCCCGGGCATGTGAGCAACGAGGCATAAGGAGCATGGAGCTCAGAGCCGTGTTTGGGCTCCACCGAGCTGAGGAGTATTGCTGCAAGGGAGACTACTGTATTGCTGTTGTGACTGGGTGTGAGGGCGGCATGCCTAGGCCCCGTGGCACACCGTGATACATCGAGGTACATTGCATATCTCGCCTGGCACGCCCAGCTCATCCCTGCTTGTCCTGGACTCAGACTTTGGTGTAGCATCGGCGGGGCGACTGAACCTACCTTAGCTTCCAGGCCTTCAGTGGCCCTTACTGGACTCCTCTGCCATCCCGCCCTCCTTCCAGCGGCGCGAGGTGAACCAGGTGCAGCCAGGCATGGAGAGGAGGAAGGGTGAGACGGGATCAGGAAGGCGTGAGAGCGAGGCAGGGGACAAGCATTAGGTTGTTGTAACCCCTGGTTTTTTTTGTGGCGCGACTGAGGAATGGGCCGCGTTGAACTACAAACGTTACGTTGGTCACGTCATTTTGTAGTTCAAAGCGGCCCGCCTCTCATTGGCCTCGAATGAAAACAAGTGTGCCAAAGCGGGACCAGCACCTGGCTCCTTCCCCCTCCTCCCAGCAAAACCAGCTCCGACAGCGAAACAGAAACCTTCCATGGGGCGGGACTTCCGTCTTTGGAAGCCCGCGCACGCGTCCACGGAGAGAAGCAGTGCTGGTGACGCGGGGCTCCCATGCCCGAGGGAGAGCCCCGCGGAGGCTGCAAGACTTTAGAATGACGGTAAGTGGGGCTTGGGGGGGGGGCTCTTCTATGTATGCGGCGGCGGCGGGGGGGGGCTTCCATGTATGCGGCGGCGGCGGGGGGGCTCTTCTATGTATGCGGCGGCGGCGTATGAGCGCTTCGATGTATGCGGCGGCGGGGGGGGTGGGGGGGCTCTGTATGTGTGTGTGTAGGTGCGCTCCTGTGTGTGTGCGGCGGGGGGTGCCGGTGAGTGCGGGGAAGTAGGGGGGGTGCGCGCGTGTGTGTGCCTTCCTGCCTGCGTGTGCATGTGTGTGTTCAGGGAATCTGTGCCAGGAGACGTGCACGGCGCCGTGCTGGGCGTGCGCGCCCACAAGGTCAAATCTCGGCCAGAAAAAGCTCGTGACAGTCTGCTGTCCACATTCCCCCAAAAGTAACTACATAAGTTGTCTCGCATAGACAAGTCTAGCGAGACCTAAAAATATAGAGTGGGGACTGCCCACTGTGGAAATGGCCATGCCCGTTACCCCAACATTAATAAGGAGTCTTTCTGCCCCCCTCCTACACCCCGAAGGGCAGATGGTAGTTATTGCCCGCAATATGCCCCTCAGGGTACAGAAAACGCACTAGACAGCAGGGAAAAAACATAGGGGTGAGGGCTGGCCATCATGGGCATGGCCATGCCCCCACCCCAAAGGGGCACAGTCTCTGTGCCCCCTTTGGGGGTGGATAAGTACAATTACCCCCAATTTTACCCCAGGGGGCAAAATACCCCACAAGACACAAGAAACTACATTTATGTAGTACTTTTGTGAGGGCGAAGAAGGCGGCACCCCTGGGCATAGGCCCATACTGTCTCTCGCCCACCCTGCGTGCCAAAAGCCTTTCTGCCATCCCAGGTGGGGGAGGGGTGGATAAGCGTATTCACCCCAAATCTGCTCCCCCGGGGTGAAAGAATGCCCACTAAACACCAGGCATGCACAATGGAGCCTAAAAAAATCAAAAGGGGGTATGGGCTACCCTGGCATCGAGCCATACCCCCTCCACAGAAGGGGCTATAGTGTATTTCCTTCTCCCTAGGGGGTAGATAGGAGTTTTGCCCAAATTGGGGAAATTGCCCCAAATTGGTCCCCTGTAGAAAGTCCTCCCGACATCGGGACACCGGGTACTTTGCCTTTGGATCAAAAGAAAGTGGTGAGGGTGTTCCACTCTTGCATTGACCACACCCTACTCCTAAAAAAGGGACAAACCAGTGCCCCCGCCTCCCCCAGGGCAGACAGGAGGTTTGCCACAATTTGCTCCAGGAGCCAGAAAGTCCACTGCATGGCAGGAATATATTTTTGGATCTTGTCCATTCTAAAATCTGCCCCACCCTCACCCCTAAAGCCTTCCCTGTGCTTCCCTGTACACTGAGAAACCCCATCCCAATGGAAAACAAGCAGACATTTGATTCCTTTGGTTGTTGTTTTAACGTATGGACCAGGAGAGTGTGGCTAATTTTCAATATTACCGCACCTGCAATAGTGAATGGCTGCACTTATTCGGCTTGCGTAGGCTGCCACCTGGTAAAACTTTCAGACCAAGACAGTTCTGAAAGCTAGACACCTGGGGGAGACTAGGGTGGTGTTCTTCGCATGGATCCCACAAAATATTGACTGAAAACATACATTTTCCTCACGTCTGTGAGGAAAACTTTTGGAATCTGTGAGGGAGCCACACACTGCCTACCACCCAGCATTCCTCCAAGTCTCCCGATAACAATGGTACCTCGCTTGTGTGTGTGGGCCAAGAGACCTTGACAGAAAGAATCCTAAAACGCTACGTGGAGAGATCAGAGATATGAGGAAGCTGTGGGATGTGTGGCTGTGCTTAGCAGCCACCCATGGAAACTTATGAACTACCGACAATTTTGAAAACTAGGCAACCATGAGTTTCCAGGGTGGTGTGCCTTGCATAGATCCTATGAGGTTTTCTTACCCACAATGCCCTGCAAATCTCAAACTATCCTTAAAATCACACATTTTCATTACATTTCTGTGATAGAATATTTAAGAATCCACAAAAATCCTATCTCCGAGTTTTACCCTACTAGTGCCGATAAAAACGCTGTGCCACTTCTGTGGCTGGGACTAGTGCATCGACAAGAACGTATCAAACCAAGGTCAATGGGACCCTATGTGAGGGAACTTCCATTGACCTCGCCATTTTAGAAATACATAGATTTCCTTGATTTCCATTTTTCATTCTACATATTTCACCACATGAATTAGTCTATACTCGGCCAGCAGTTAAGGGGTTACTACAAGTTTTTTTCCTGCAACATTTTGTTTGTCAGATTTTTTTTAAGGAAAACATTTATACTGTGAATGCTCCTACCATGCACTAATGAACGACTAAGGAAAATTTGTCTTTTTAATATTCTAAAAAGTTACTCCCACATCTTAAATCCAGGCAGTCTGAGGAGCATTGCAAAAAAATAAAAAAGTACGACTCTAAGTTTTGCCGTATACTGGACATGTAAGCTGGAGCAAATCTACAACACGCAGCACATTCATGGTAGAGAGACTCATGCACATCCAATTTGTTTTGCCACTCTCAATTAATATAAGAAGTGATTCTTTGGGAATTAGTGTCATGAAACTGCCTCTCTCAATGTGCCAAAGGCTTGTTTATGCAGCGAACATGGTTTCTCAATGCACAGTTTAATCCTTCTTGATTTTACAATTTAATAAGATTTTAGCAGCACTGTATATGATATCAACGTGTACAGAGTGTGTAGCCCTGCTAACACTGCATCAGGGTCTGCCGCTCTAACCATTGAGCCACGCTTCTCCAACCCTGAACTGTAAGCCCTTTCCTCAAATGTAGACAAAATTACAACTCGCAATTATATTTCCACCTTTTTTGGAAGAATCACTGTTTAATGCATTAATGGATATCTTTGTGAGTGGTGAGTGTCTGAAAAGTTTCAGCGCTCCGTCCATCATCTCCTTGTGTTTGCTAGGAAGAAGAAAACACCCAGACAAACAAAAAGAAAACAATAAAAAGACCCAAAGCCAAAGTTTTCTACCCGGCTGTAAAAAACATATTATATACTATACAACTAGGTTTTCATGGCCTTTCTGAAGTGCTGGTGCGTAAAACTTTTTCCGCATTGTAGTAGAAAGGCCATTCCATAATTTCACCACCACCAAAAAGGCCGTCCTTCCTAGGCAAGCTCACAAAAAATTGGTTTTTTGGCCGCGTCCCACAAGCGTGATCACTGTTGCTCGTCAGGCGAGGCGTGGTGAAGCAGGTGGGAGGAGAGGCTGTAGGCGGTGAGTGCGCGGCGTGTGCGAGCCGCGGCGTTCGAGAGCGGTGCTCGAGAGCCAAAAAAAGCCGGGAGCAGGGAGCCGGGCACTGCGAGGTCGCTGGGCAGCTGCACGTTGCAGTCTTTGAGATCGGAGACCGGCCGAATCGCGGTAAGGTGGCAGCGCAACCAGCACGCGTGAGGGGTGCAAGGTATAGGGGCTCTGGGGCACAGAGGCTGTCTGGGAGGTAACCACCGTCATTCCCGTCGCTGACGGGCTCTGGTGTGCAGGTGCTCCCGGGCGGCATTTTCTCCTGCCCCCCCCCCCCCGAATCACGCAAGTTGCATGGCGCACGGAGCCCCTCGCGCTTAGACCACTCTCCCGAGTTTTCTCGGCCCTGATTACCCCCCCGCAGTCCCCTGTGCTCTTAGCAGGCGGCTCCACTCCCCTGTGCTCTCGGCCCTCAGCCAACACCTGCCCCTTCGTCCGTTAACCTGGCCCGCCGACATAATTCACAAGTTTTGTGGCTGCTCCCCCTGCTCCTCATCCCAGAGCCCGCCTAGGTCTCGACCCTTCCGGCCAGGCCTCGCTGGCTCTGCCCCTGCCTCCCCTCCGACATGTTCGCGCTTAGCGATCAGTGATTACATTGCGCCTGTGCAGCACGAAACCCCAGTTGATCTCGGGCTCTTGGCTTGAGCCGGAGGGGCAAGGTGGTGACAGCTGGTGGGGTCAAGGTCGGGGGGTTTGGGGGCCTAGGGTAGGTTGGATTAGGTGAGCAGGGGGATGCCACTAGCTATATATATATATATATATAGCTATACAGTTGCACAGTTACAACGCACGGTGGCCAAACCTCAAAAACACGCTGCAAAAAAGCTGCAAGCCCGGCTTAGCTTAGTTCAGCCGAGCCCTGGCACTGGGAGTACTCAGAAGACCTTAACCATACGTCGGAACATGAGGTCCGGAAACATAAGGAAGTACATGGCGCCATCAAAGCGAAAGAAATCCAATCAATCGGATGCTGTCAAGGCGTCAAACCAGGTCAACTATGGACCAAAATCTCAAAAATCCCTAAGCATGCGGGACTACTTTAGAAAAACGCCAGCAAAGACTGTTGCACTGCCACAACCACTTTTCCAATCTTCGGAGGTAACCGCTACCATGACCCCGGCTCAACCAGGGCTGATCCAATTGGTCTCACAGCAACATTGGGCATTTGAAACCAAAAAGGCGACAGAATCATCAGAAGTTTACATCTTTGGATCCACCCACAACAATCTACAGAGGAAGCGGCGAAATGACGAAACTTCTATCGCAAATAGCAAAAATTTCCAATATGCCCGATCTCCATCGAGCAAGTTTCCCGTGTCCCCAGCAGAGGACAAAGGATCATCTCACCCACTGCAAATCCAGTTGGAGGGCACTTTGTGTACAACAAAGGCCTGCTCAGTTCTATCACAGTCCCCTGAAACCCGCCCGATCACTCCAACGGAGCTGCCGGTGGTTCTGCCCCGGCAAACAACGACGGCGCAAATCCATGGGCATGACAACCCTGCGCCTTTTAACAGCAGTCAGCCGCCCTCAGCTTCACAAACAACAACCATTCCAACTGTCTCACCAGCCTTAAGCCCTAAGCACACGATATTCTCGCCACCTGGATTAATAAAGGACTTACAGCAAAATCAGTTAGATCCGCCCGACCCGAATGATGAGCTCATCTCAGACTTGTCTCTTTTTTTCAAGACCACTCAAAATTCCCCTAGGCACATCTCAAATGAAGAGTCCAACACCGAAGATCATACAGCAACTAGTGCCTGGCCGCAACTCCTCCAGACCCTCCAACAAACTGTTAACGCAAAATTGGAGGTGCAGGTTGACCTATTAAACACCTTGGCATTATTCACGTCTGGGATCGACAGCAAACTAGACAAATTAAACAACTTAATCTTAAGGGCGCAAGACTCTATGAAGCTCGCTCAAACAGTTTGCTGCTGCTCCCCAATCATAGACTCTCTCTCTCTGCTTCCAGAATGCTTGACTACTGTCATAAGGGAAGTCAAGTTGATGAGGGGAGGAAATGCCCCTACTATACCCTCCTCCCCCCACAGCAAAAACAGCAACACCTTACCCAAGACCCTGTCAAGCGGAGTGCAAATATGACGGCAGGGGTGGCGCCAAGAGTAGGAATAACCACCGGCCCAATTGAGCCGAACGGGCAGGGCCACTGTGGTCAATTACAACCAAAGTCGACAGACGACAACGGTCCCCCATTGACTTCAACTGGGCCTACAATCAGCCCATATCAATCTGTCATCGGGTCAAAAGACAGCCCAGTGCCCCAGACCGTTCCAACAGTGGCAGTTACCCCAGCGCTCCCCCCATTATGCAGTAAGAGAGAGCGCAAACGCCAGCGTAAAACTAGAAACAAACTTAGGGTAAGCACCAATGTGATTCACCAGAAACTCTTCCCTCTCTTTGCAAAACCAGAAAATAAAAAATCCTCCACCAAAACCAGTGTTCTATCGCCTACGACAAACCAAACTGGAGAAATCCTAGGAACATCCACCCAACAATCAGTGAGGAGCCACCAGGACCAAAGTAAGCCAAATACGGACCCAGAAATGGACGAGCCCAGTGCACCCACAGAAAACACATGGATGAGCTCCGATAAGGCAAGTGCAACTGGGCCCAAGATGGTACCAGGAAACCCTAAGTCACTGATGGCCCCAACTCCACTCGGAAAGGACAATGTAACGTTAAGATCAAATTATTCTAAAACCATCTGTAATAATTCAACAACCCTGATCAGCCACAGTCCACAGTTGAAGACGGCCCTGCAAAGATTGACACAACAGACACATGAACTTAAACCAGCCATGTTACCCGACAATCTTGACAACCTGCCTTTAAGCGCACCGGAGGTGAGCAAAAACGATCCATCGCGCCATCAGCTCCTATTGGCTCCTGAATATGAATCCAATCGGCACGACATTCTTAATAGATCGAACCTGATAAAACTTGCGAAAGACATCCCGGGGCTCGCAGGGCTGTCCACTGATAATATTGATTCCATCGAATTCCTCCCCCGCAGAGGTAACCAACCATCAGAGGTCACCGTGGCGACTTTTAAATCGGCCAGCTGGGTAGGAGCCTTTTTGGAACATAAGCCCATTCTACGAAATTGGGAAATCAGAGTGTACCCATATTTCACACCAGGGTATCCAACTGCCCTGCTAACCAGATCGACTTCACCCAGACAATCGGTTACTATCAAATCAACAGTACACGTGAGACCTTACTCCGTTCTAAAAAACGCGTCAGGACCAGAAGACCAAATCAAATCCTTTAAAAAAGATGGTGACAACATAGATCCAAGCCAAGGCTGGGGATGGCTGCCAGCGATCCTGTCCTCTAAAAATTCAAACTGACCGTTCGTGGCCGAGACGCAGGCTGAAAACCACAAACCCCCCGGAAAATTAAACCCAGTAGCAGAACCACAGTTAAAAACAGACAACATGCAAGGGCAGTTGCCCTTTACACTGTGCTCATGGAACATCAGTGGGCTCCACCAAAAAAACCTCCAACGATGACACCCTGGCCTTCTTATGCAAACACGCAGCAATTGCCCTACAGGAAACGTGGGCCACAGAGGGCCGCCCCATTGCAGGTTACATTGAATTTTGGAAGCCAGCACTTAGGGATAGCCACTATGGTCACTCCAAAGGTGGTCTGTCTACATATATTTCTAACAACTTAAAAGGTTTATCCAATCAATTTGCATTTAAAGAAGACTGGTTACTTGGGGTCAAAATCAATCCGTGGAGGAAGCAGCGTTCACTCTTCCTCATAAATGTGTACATTAATCCCAGCACCCGTACTAAAAAAGACCACCTGGCCCGCCTCAGTGAAATCATGAATGACATTGCCACAGAACACCCCAACTCGGACTGCATTGTCACGGGGGACTTCAATACCAATCTATTCCAAGGGAAAACAGCAGATATGGAAGGACCCGCCATGACAAACATCATTGAGGCGATGACTCAAACTAAACCTCCGAATCAAGCCCTCAATAAACTGGGTGAGCTCTCTGTGATGAGATTCTACAATGCAGGCTACCTGGTAATGAACGGCAGGTCAACCAGTGACTCACCCCCAAACTGGACCTGGTCAAACGGAAGCAAAAACTCTTATTTAGATTTTACCATCTGCAACTCAGAATTATTATTCAATCTGGACAATTTTTGCATCCATCCACGGTCTGAAAGTGACCACAGGCCGCAGGTTATCTCCCTTAACACAAAGACAGAATTCCACAAAACGGCGCCCGCAACCCATAAGGGAATATGTTTTGAAAATTTAAAGCGTCTCAAATGGGGCGAGATGAACAGCCAGAATATTTTAATAGCAAGTAAGGACTTCACCAAAGGCAGACTGGATCAAGACGCCTCCCCGACAGTGAAATGGTCGCTGCTTTGCTCTCACTTGATCAGCTGCTTTCCAGCGACAGTGCAGGGTCCAAGTGGCACTTTATCAGCCGGGTTTGTAGTCTCCACTGACACAAAGTCCTTAAAGAGAACGAGAAACAACGCCCTGAGGACACTTTCAAAATTCCCGGGGAATAGTACCTACGTTGTTAAATACGATCAAGCTCAAAAAGCATTCAAGAGGGCAATTATCCAAGAGAAAAAGGCACAGGAAACCCAATATTGGGTTAAACTGATGTGGGAGAGCAAGAAAAAATAATTCCAGGAAATTCTGGGCTCTCGTTAACCGCACCAACCTGAACTTGACAAACTCTGGCTCAGCAAACATTCAGGAAGCGGAATGGGCCTCATACCTATTGGACCATTTCCAGGTACAAGACCACTTAGATCTTATTGGATCAGCCAGTGCACATGGCACCAGCGTCGGTGTACCAATGAGCACTCCCCCCGATCCAACACAAGGGTCCGCCGTGGAATATGTATTATCCGAAGAAAGAGTCACCAAAGCAGTGACAAAAGGGAGACAAGATGGAGCACCAGGCCCGAACGGCCTCCCACAGAGGTTGTTTAACTCGGACATTCCTTTCTGGTCCATGGTGCTATCAAACCTTTTCAACTACACCTTGAGGACAGCAACAATCCCGGACTCATGGGGGGGTGCAATCATTCATCCCATTTATAAATCTGGATCACGCGCTAGCCCTAACAACTACAGATTAATCGCCCTTTTGGACATAGAGGCGAAACATTACGCTGGGCTTATCTTGGAGGACCTTGGGCAATGGGTAAAGGACAACAATCTGATACCACTGAATCAAACAGGGTTTGTTGCCAACTCAGGAACCATGACAAATCTATTAGCAGTCTCTACCATCGTCGACAAAGCCCTTTCATCATCCAGGACAGCATTTTGCTGCTTTGTCAACTTCAAAGCTGCATTTGATAGGGTTCCAAGGGCAGCACTCTGGGAAAAACTGAGGCAGTGGGGAATTCCAGATAGAATTCTGAACCCTATTATCCAATTGCACACCAGTACCTGGGTCTGAGTGAAGTTAGGGTCCGGCACGCATATCTTGCGAAAAATCATGACCTCAAGAGGCGTCAAGCAGGGATGCGTGCTGGCCCCCCTTCTCTTCAATCTTTTCATAGCAGACCTGTCAAGTACCCTAGACAAAGTAAACAGTCACCCGCCCAAACTAGGAGGTACGGCATTATGTAATCTTTTACACGCCGATGATCTGGCCCTGTTTAGCCTCACAAGGGTAGGGTTACAAAGGCTTCTTGACTCATTAATGCAATACACGACCACCAACCAACTAGAAGTTAACATGAAAAAGACCCTGATAGTCCCGTTTGGCAAGAAACGTTTCGGCTGGCTGGTCACTTAACAAAGCAAGCCTTACCACCGGCAAATCATATAAATACCTATGCGTTTGTTTGGATTACAGGGGCAACTTTATAAAGCAGAGCAATGTGATCACAGCCAAAGCCACGGCACTTGTTGTATCACTGTCTAAGTTGTCGAAGAAACTTTCTGGTCCAACTCTCTCTCCCCTACTGGAAGTTTTAAGAGCAAAGATCGGCCCCACTCTATCATATGGTATAGAGATCTTCAAAGGTAAAATGAACACTGTTTTAAACAAACACACAACCAAAATATACAAAAAGGTACTCCATCTGCCAAGTTCTGCATCCCCTGCACAGATCAGATTAGAGTTGGGGTTAACTAATTACGAAGCCTCTAACGTTGGCACATACCTTAAGCTTTGCCACAAATTAAGACAGGCTGAACCAGGCACACTAGAATCCCTTGTCTGGAAAGAAATCAACGAGAGCAACCCAGGAGGATCATTTGGCTGTCTTTTTAAGGACTATATCCACCAAATATCAGCTGCTGACCTCTGGGCCCTCAATCCTAGTCAGTCTGCCTTCAAAAAGGCAATTAACAAATGTGTGAGATCGACATCTCTCGCCACTGACAAAGCTCTCCTTACGAAACGTAGCCATTCTTGGGCAGTAGTCAACGCCTACAAACGGCTATCCCCCGCTATTTATTTTTCCACCACGTTTTCACTCTATTTAAAGCACAGTTTTATAGCCTTAAGATTGGGGGACTGGCACTTCCTTCAAAATCTACCCATTTGGCGTTGTACGGAGGAGGACACAACCTTTAGAGGGTGTGGGTTAGCAATAGAAACAATCATGCATGTGGTTTGCATTTGCCCCACCTTCAACTCTCAACGCAGGTGTATGCTCAGGTCAGAATGGAATAGGCTGGGAGTCCGGACCTGCAGGCATGCCACCATTGCCGCCCTGTCTACGGACAACACTGTTTTAAACATAAAATTTGCTAAATTTATCCAGCAAGCGTATCGCAATTTTAATACAAAGAAAACTGTCTTGGCTTTGCCACCCACCATTTAGATCAAATAATGTACTGTAATAGAATTTCCAACGATTATGAGGGTCGTAACACAAATTGAAATTCTGTGGCATGTATGCTTATGGTTTGATTTTATCATTTGAATATAATGGGAGCTGCACGAGAGACGCTAGGTCATGTTATACAAAACAGTTTAATTTTTTTTAATTTTTTTATGTCTTTTGTGCTCGCATGGGTTCTTTGTTTTTAACTATTTTATACACAAAATTGTACACAATGTGATTTGGGGAAAAACTTTTAAAGATATTGTTTTATATCTAAATAAAGATTATTACTTACTTACTAAAAATTGGGAACTAAAGGAAGAGTGGCATCTAGAGAATGAAGGGACCTTCTCGGGATATAGATATTAAACCTCTTCCTCAATTTGAATGGGACAGAATTATATACAGTGCGATTGACAATCTTAGAGACTTGAAAGAAATCTTGTTAGTAATTGAAGCCAATTTAGCATACATAGTGTTGGTGAGGCATGCCAAGGCAAGTAAATAGCAAGATTGTCTGCCATGTTTTGAATGCGGTGGAACTTATTCAACATCCTTGTGAGGCACTGTGAGGAAAGCGGTTAATTATATGGTATGGTTGTGGGACCTCAATGTGTAATAAATTCGCCAATTCATCTTGGATCTAGTCAGGCTCTTTTGTAAAACCTTAGCTCAACCTTGGGTAGCTGTGGCTTTGAGCAGTCAGGATTTAACAAACAAACAAGTGCAAAGCATTTAGAAGTAGCAACTCAATCTAATAAGAAAAAAACACAAAACAAAGAAAATCCAATAGCAATTTAGAAATATAGATCTTATTGTAATTCATTTTTAGACCCCAAAATGAACAAAATCAACTTGAGGGTTTTGGAGATATAAATTATTAGGCAAATCACTGTTTTCCACTCCAAACAAGCATTGGCAACTACTGCAGTTAGTGATTACTTGGAAAACTTTTGTTAAGTTGTGTTCAGTTACTCTGGCCCACTTTGGGCGACCAACTCCAGCAGGGAGCAAGTCACAGGGACAAATGAGGCTTAAAAGGACAGTTACCTTGCAGTCAAAGCATTCTCCAGTCCAGTTCCAGGCTTTATGGATGAACAGCAATGGACATCAATGGAGTGGTACTGAAGCAAGAGATTAAGGATGCTTAAGATGCTGTAGATGCTGGTCTACGGGGGTGTTCCTGGGGCCACTCAATGGTCCATGAACACTGTGGGGTGACTTTGGCCACAGTGGGCGATGTCTGTTGAAGTCCAGGTGAAATTCAGAAAAAAACCAATTTCCACTGGACTCCAGACACAGAGAAAACAGTGGTTTCCTTTAACCGAGACTAGTGTCTCTCTTGGGCAACCAAACTGCACTCCGAAGACTCTCCCAGGTCCAGTACGGTAGGGAGAAACTATTAAGCATTAGGTCTCGGTCTCCTAGGCTGCGCTTCAGTGGTCAGTGGTGTTCAAGCAATTGCAGCTACCAACTCGTCAAGGTAGGCTTCTTCAGCTTTTGTGGCCCTGGAGCTGTACCAGGAAATAAGTCAACTGGCAATTGGAGTTCACATCTTCTGTCTCAGGTTCAAGGACAACATTCCTTAATCATGGGACAACAGGCACAGTCTTCACTTTACTAGCCCAAATATCAGCAGGTGCCGTCCATCCTTTGGTGCAGCCTCTCTGGATCCAGCAATTCTTCAGTCTTCTCTTCAGTGTAGATGTGATCTGAGGTCTGAGTGCCATGGTGCCACATTTATGCCCACTACTTGCCCTTAGGGGATGCATGACTATTAGCCAATTGCCTACCAAGCTCCCTCCTGCCAGATGGCAACTTCCTGAAAAGTATGGTACACAGCTATCCCAAAATGCAATATTTGACCCTATCCCAAGAAGGCAGAACCCTACTCTTGGTGTGTGGAGCTTGGAAGCCAATCTTAGAGGTGTGGCAACTAGAGGGCGTCACACCCACTGGAAATTTGGTTTGGAATTGTTTCTGCCTCTGTGTCACTGATGGCAACCTGTCTACCCGAACAAAAGAGGAGCCCCTATTGTGTGCATCTACCATTTGCCCTTCAAAGGAGGCCTCCCCTTTAATGCTGCCTGCCAGGGAGAGGTAACAATTCTTACAACGGCAGGCCTCTACTGTGTTCCGTCCTGAGAGTCGTTCACACATCTCCCCAGAAGGGCAGAAGTCTGTGTCGTGGCCAGCAACTGTAAACAGCCACTGGAAAACTTGGCCAACAGATTGGAAAAATTCCAAAATTTCCTTTTACTCAAAAGTTACATTACATTCGATTTGGGCATGAAGTCGAGTTTTATTCAACCATTCTTTTGATACCATGAAGCACCAACTTTAGAAGTCTCATTCAGACATTAGCACAGCTGAATTTGCAGTGTGTATAACCTTATGGTTGCAAATGGGGCTATTAGCCTTTCTACAGTAAAAACTACAATTTGGGTTTTTTATTGTTAGGATGTATATAACACATATCCTACATTTTAATATACAGCACCCGGCTTCGGGCACGACAGGCCTACCAGGAGGGGTGACATATATATTAAAAAGGAAGGTATTGGCTGTATCATGAATTAAATTGAAAAGTCAAGTTAGCAGTTTAAAGCAGTTTTACCAGTTTGCGGTGGCAGGTTAGGAGATCGGTTTTACTTTGTCACTCTTGTGGTGGCACAATAAGTGCTGCAGTCCACACAGGACATTAACTTACAGGCCCTGAGTACAATATACTAGGGTCTTAAGTAAGTTAACTTGTGCTGATTGAGTATAAGCCAATTAAACATACACGTTTAAGGGTCAGAGCACTGTCACTGATTTCTGGTTAGCAGGCCTTTTGGTCAATCGCCCTAAAAAATGACAAAGAGGATGAATGCCTGAAAAGAAGAATGGAACTCAACACTGTGTCGAAAGTGTCAGACATACTGGTAAGAACTAAGGCCAAGATAGGGCCTATAGAAGATATATAGAAGCCTATAGAAGATGAGAATTTGCCTTATCTGATGACAATCTCAGGTCATCTAAAACTGCTAATAAGGTGGTTTCAGTATGGTGAGCCAGACAAAAACCGGACTGTACAGGCTCGAAAATGTGATGTTGTTCCAAGAAGTCAAACAGTAAAGAGTTGACATACTTTTCCAACATTATAACATCAAATGGAAGAAGAGAGATAGGACAAAAGTTAGAAAGAAAAGTTTGATCTGCATTAGGTTTTTCTGCAGGGGGACAATTTGAGTCAGTTCTCACTCTACTGATATATAAAATGTTCCTGCAACAGGATTTCAAATTGGTCTAACAAAGGGCCCAAGTCAAAATCATCCAGGCCGTCAACAGAGCCAGAGATCCCTAACTCACATCCGATAACAGAAGAAGGAGATAAACAAGCGGAGATCATCTCGAGGTCAGGAACATTCTCATGTCCTGAGGAACCTACCGAAGAACAGATGGAACTTATTTTATCCTCAAAATATTAGGAGAGAAGATCCGCAAGCTCTTGAAAGTGCCGAATAACAGAGGACACACAACCTGGTGAGGAGCATGATTCCACTAATTTAAATTTGTCTTTAGATGAATTTTCAGCGGCTAAAATGTGTTTGCAATAAAATTCTGCTTTAGCATAAGCAAGCAGGTTTTAATAGTTTGACAATGCCTATTTTAATTCCGATTCAGACTTTGTAGAAAAATCAGTTTGCCAAGCATTTTCAAGTTTCTTACACCCTCTTTTAGCCTCAGATAAGGCCGTAATACAACAAGGGGTTGAAAGTCTAGTACGTTTCAGACTGACTTTTTTCTTTTTTTAGAGGCAAGACCACATCTAATGCTGCTTTCACCGAGTATAGCTCATGCAACTATTTCCTGTAGGATACAATTACAAGGGTCTCTCTCCCTCAACCAGACTAATAACTCTAGGAATAGAAACTGTACTCTAGGGAAGTTTGAGCTGGGATATCCTGGGGCTATCTTGACTCTGAGTGCTATCAGGCAGAGACTTTAGGATTACTTTGAAAAGATAATGGTCCATTTAAACTTGAGGAATATTTTCCACCCATTCAACTAAATTGGCAGTTCCGAAGACCAGATCCAAAAGAATTGTTTCCGCCCAGTTAACCAAATTGGCAGGTCTGAAGAAGAAACCCAAAGTGTGACCATCAATGCCATACCATCAATAAAATAAAAGATCATTTCAGAGAGAGGGGAGGACTCAATCCAAAGGTTAAAATCCTCCACCACATACAGTTTTCAATGGGAAAAGAAAGAAGCAGGATAAAGTCGAGGGAAGAGATTACAAAAGATTCATCAAGCCCCAGATGGTAACACGCCCACCCACTTAGCAAAATGGTAGCAGAAGAGAGGATAGGAAATCATTTTAATTCAGCTAAAGAGAAATTGCCACAAGTGAGTTATTTAATGGAGTAACTGGAACTGACAATTATAGCCAGCTTACCGTCGACATACTCCTATGACGAGCACAACGTTATGTAATTAAGTATACTTGAAAATGATGCCTGGCCAACAGGTAGATTTTTAAAGTTAAGCATGAGAACCTCTCTTAAAAAAATGTTAGTTTCTTTGCGAAATGGAGTTACCCGACACCTTAAAGTGTCAATTATGTTATTGCCGGTATCTCACACAGTCTGACACTAACGGTGGGCAGGGTCATAGTGCTGCTTTGCCTGGCTGCCAAAGATTCCTTAGTTCCCCATCCCAACCTCTCTCTCTTCCTCCAGAAGGAGTGAGGCAGGGTAACAAGGGCCCATAGGGGTATGTCATGTCTGGGATGGGGGTTGTGGAGGGCCTTCAAGGCCCAGTTCTTACAGTGTAACCTTCTTTGGCGACTGTACACATATTTTCTGAGTTGTCTAAGGCATATCAGTGCTACTCCAGCCTTTACCCTACTATGTTGATTCAGTGACTCTATGGAAAACAGAGTGCACTGAACTAGCGTTTGAGTGTAACAAGCAACACCACTTTCAGGGAGGCATAACTAGTACTGTTGCATCTACCCTGAGCACCAGAGCCTGAGTAGTTAATGATGTCGAAAAATTAGAAAAGTCCAAGTCTTCAAACTCACACAGGACCTCGCAGAGGTGTTGCGCAACAGGGCACAGTTTAAATTCCGATAAGTTGGATTGAGAGACCAGAGGAACAATATAGCACTCTGTACACTCCCACAACAACATGGTGTGAGAGATCGGTCTTGCTTGGTGTATATGGCATTCCATGGATTTGCATTAACATTAATCTGAGGGAGGGAGAGAGACAGGCAACTAGGGTATTGATATTTGGTCAACGAATGAGAATTCAATTTGTGTTCTTTGTTGGATGTATTGTAAACCGCATATATAAAGAAGTAACAAAAACATAAAAAATTTCTCCATAGGTATGTAACAAGGATGCACACAGGCAGGGGCAAATCACTGAATAAGCAAGGCATTTAACAAGACAGGACGAACAAAACTATCGTAGAGAGACTAACACTATAGAAAAAAACAAGCTGAAAACAAAAGAGACCTGGAACAGGTAACTAGGTAGGTTGCTAACTGAAGACCTACATGGAATGCAGGATGCTTACTAAACACACCTACCATTAAACTCAACGTTATTGACAAAAGGAATACTCATTAATGAGCCCATAGCGGAAGCAGAGGGTAATGCTAAGTCCAAACCTTAGTCTCAGAATATGCAGATTCAGGATGTAGATGTCAGGACTACTGCTCAAGGTCAAATCGTTTTTAGCAAACCAGGGTCAATAGCCATGGCGCATCAGGAACTTAACTAAAGACGGTTCGTTCAGTAATCAGGCACACTAGTGCCACAAATAAAGGGTACACAAATCAAAAGCCTTAAAAGTCAACTTTGCAGTCCAAAGGATACAAATAAATGGAAAATATAATCCAATAAATTAAAAACATATAATTAAAGTAGCTAACTCTAACTATATGTCTAGCAGAATCTTTAACTCGCCAAACATCTCATGGAACCTTTTAAAGCCAACCATGAATGTAAGGCTTTACCATTTCTACAGACTACTACAATGTCTTTTTCGCTCTATGTAGCATCAGATAATTACTTTATTCTAAAGATCAACCTTCTTCACAAGTTCATGTTGGAAGATCAGGATAGTTTACCAACATGCAAAGGGCCAATAACAGACTGTGCAAAAAGAAAACAGAAACAATAATCCGAGCATAATCAAAAAATGTATTTAGCAAACTGCTGGAATCAAGTTGTCTGCCTGGGACACGATTCAGAAAAAGGGGGTGGTGATGAACAGAGTGTCTGAATTAGGCAGACCACTCTTACCCAGTCCAAAGATCAGGGCTTGATCCATCACCGTTATTTAGCTCACTGCCCCATCCCAGCTCAGAACCTGGCTATATGCAAATTAGTCTGTCCCTGGCCCAGTGCATCATGGGACACAGCAGCATGTGTTGCCAGCAAAAAATCTGTAAAATGTTGTCCCTTAAAGTATGCTTGACAGATCAGCCATGAAACATATATTTTGCTCACAATACACTTGGGGGCCTTAATTAATTAAGGCCCCAAAGTGTTAATTAAGTGTTTTGTTGCATCATTGCAAGTGTGATGATGGCAGTATGCCTTGGACCAGGGATGAGCAAGCTTCACGTGAAAATTTATGAAAGACATCAACGCTGGGGAGCAGCAGTTACAGTCATATAACACACTTCTCCAGCAATGGATCTTTCATAGTTTCACATGCTTGAATCAGAATAGAAAGCAGCACATCAAATGTGAATTAAGCAGGAGTCAGGCTCACCTTTAATGTAACAGGTTGGGTAGAACTGTCTGACCCACTGAAGCACCGGCCACTGCACTCACATCTAGGCAGAAGGCTTGATGAAAATGCATCAACAGTGGAAAACGACAGGTTCGATTAAATGAAAGTCAGAGGGGTCTTGGGCATGAATATAGGATGGTTTGGAGGACTAAGTGAATTCATCTCTTGAGAAAGAAAGGTGTGGTTGCTTTATGGTGGAGGGAGCAAAGTGCCCGCAACGTGCGGAGGTAGGGGCTGAATTACTCCACATGTTTTGAGAATGCTAGGGCATTATTGGGAGTAAATTACAGGAGTGCTAGCTGAGATTACTGAGAGAAAGGTTCCGTGCACACCTGGTCACTGTCTAGTGAGCTAGTTCCCGCACACTGCCAAATATAAGGCTACGAGCAGGTTCCTCCGGGTAGCGGTCTGGTTGAAGGAATTACTGATATGGGCGGATTATGAGAGTGTGGTGCTGCTCCAAGTGTGGAAACTGGCAGATATCGCTGTTAGAATGAGCTGAGCCATTTTGTTTGTGGCATCCATTTTAGTTAGCCATGTGTTTGCCATGTGCTTCCCCGTCATCGCTGTTACCTGTTTCTCTATTACGCCTGAGTCATCATCTATAGTTAACTCCTTCAGCATTGAGCTTGAGCACTGCGCATGCTCAGAAAGGCATGTAGGTGCTGCAATGCACCTGTTACAAAGTTAACTGTCAGGCTATTTTAATTGATGTCAGCAGTTGTGTAGCTCCTCCCACTTTGTTGACTGAGCGATTCTTATGTATCCTTATTTGTAGATGACTATTTGTGTGTACACTTGTACTGCCTCTTTCTGAGCTTTCATGCTTACTCTGCAAACTTTCACAGTATATAAGCACCATGGTTTCTGTACTCCATGTGCTGCCTCATGCATTGCCTGAGGGTTGTGTATCGACGTAGTTCCACTCATGAGGTTTTAATAAACTATTTGTTTAATATTACAGCTTCCGTGCCAATTTCTATTTTGTCAGTCTAAAGGACTAGTGTACAAAGAAGGGCGAACCCCTGCACCGGTGAACCCCTGAAAGGCTCACCCCACACAAGAGGCTAAATGTGGTTGCGGTTCACTTAACATGGCCCGAGCTTAGGAAGTCTTAGTGGACGCCTTGCAGAATCCTGATTCCCCTGTCCTGTGGAGCTGTTGGGTGTCCCCGAACAATCTTTGGTTATTAGGGGGCCTAGCCTTTCTCATGAGAATAGTACATGGGGAACAGGAGGTACTGGAGCTCCATGGGGGGCCTCAGTTGGCACACAAACTTACAGAGAACCCTGCCTATAGTGATGTCGGTGCTTACGCCTCCTACAGAAAATAGGGCACTCCAGGTCATGACCAAGAAGGGGGAAGGGGCTGACTGTTTTAAAATTGTTATGAAGAAGTTGTGAGGGGGGAGCGACACTGATCACGGGTTGGTGAACAAATGTCAAATGCCTTATGTAAGTGATTTATCATCTTTTTAATATGTTTTTTTAGCAATATCTTACTGGATAATAAGTGTATACTTTCACACGATGGCAAGTCCGACGATTAATGTCTTAACTACCATAAGTGCTAATAAAATCTCTTTAAAAAGAAAGTGAGTATAGAAAATCCATCAGGAACCATGCATTCAAGAAGATCAGTGGTAAGAAGATATGCCCAATCGTCATTACTTGCTTGAGATCATTGATCCTGGGAATTTGAGTTGAGTCTCCTTGAGAACGGTATTCAATAAAAAACATTTATTGTTTATTTATGGAAAACAATTAACACTACCTGACAGATACTGTGACACTGTGCCGATCCACAGGAGGGGGAGATCTCATTGGTTAGCTTCCCATGCCATTTCAAGTGAAAAAGAGCATCTCTCCAGACTGTAAAGACTGCTTTGGTTAATGGGGAGGAACATGCACTGGTAGATGCCTTCTTTATAAAAAGAATAAGAGTGAGTTTTTCCTACTGCCCACAACTCCCTTCTATACACTTGGTCGAAGTTTAGGACCTACAATATGGCCAACCTATGATGAGCAGGTGTGCTGCACATTAGTATGAGATAAATTTTGCCATGATCAATCCCCTATCAAATATCGACTTGTAATAGCTTGCCACTGACACCCTATATGCCACATATTTACACATGAATAACCCTACAAGTAATTAATTTGTAAAATGATAAGTGCCAGGGCCCAAAGTTTTGTATGGAGGCTCGTAGCCTCCAAATATCAAGACTAAGTAGTCTGGATTTAACCTCATTCCTCTTCAATCCACCACTGAACACTTCCTGCCTCTTCATCTCACTTTTCCAGGGTTTTTTCATCCCTGCTTCCTCCCTTTGTCACAATTTTTCTGACCTTCTCTTCCGCCTTCTTTCCCCCCTTTTGCGATTCTCTCTTTCTTGTTCTGGATCAAAGTCTGTTGAAGAAAATAAGCAGACATCCTCAAAGATTAATGCTGTTGGGCCCCACCTGCAACCACTGGTTCAAAGTAGGCGCTGGACCCTACAAAGGAGGTTATATGCATAAGATACTGTGGGTGAATTCTAAATGAAACATTTTATAAAACCAATATGGCTTCAGGCCAGGTGTTCCCAAACTTTTGACTCCTGAGGACGCCCAGTAATTCACTACTGGAAGCCGGGCCCCCCCAAGCAATTTGTACTATTTAAATTTCAAACATTAAAACAGAAGTCTGTTAAAAAATACACAAACAAGTGCATACCAAAGAAATACTCCAATAGCTAAAGATTTGATTATTTTATAATCGAAAAAATTTGCAAAAATCAAAGATTTTAATGGGCGGGCTGGTGTTGCACCTCGGCAACTAACTTTTTTCAATGTTTGCTTTTATTTTGCGGTATGAGGCTCCTGCCAGGGCCGTACTGGAAACCCAAGGCAGCCCTGGCAATGTTGTCAGAACAGTGCGCATCAAGTGTAGCAAGTGACCCTGGCCACTACAAAGGGAGCTTTGGGGGCTCTCCCCCCCCAATAAAATTTGGATAAAATTGTGCATTTCATATACATTATATATTGAGTTGTATTAGCTTTTAAAACATAGTAAATGATTACCTTACTCTATAGCAGGATACAACTATCTTTTGTTGGGGCTCCTCAATGATTCCCTCACTATCACCCTCCAACAGTGCCTCTTATCTCTGCATAGCTCCTCTGACACATGTATTGCATTTGTTTCATAGCATTTCTAATACCAGTGTAGGGCAGAAACAATGAATCATACATGTGCAAATCAGTGTATAGAAATTGTTACATAAGTCAAAGGGGACTTCAAGGTGCGAGATTTATGTCATCTATACCTGTAAGCAATTTGTTAATAGTGCTTGGTCTGGAGAAGTACAAACTCTGGATTCAGAACATAACAGTGGTTAGCACTGACGTTTATAATAAGAATTTATTTCTACCCAAATAAACCTTTATTAGCAGCATCAGGATAATGAAAGACTGAGAGAAAACATAACTTACTACCTTGTACCATGCAGTTTTAATGCAGCTCTTTGATGCCAGTTCATAGCTCACTTTGCTAGTTTACGATTGTAACTTATGAACTGCACAGTAACAACAGAAGCTCTGTGAAAAAAGCCATAACCCACTGAGCTATGCACATAAAATATTGTTTTTTTAAATGCATGGTATATGTTCTTTGCAGCAGGCATATTAAACCTCTGCACTTCCTTAGAGGAGTCAAAGCTGCCAATAGACAAAACTCCCATCTCTCTCTCCAGCAGGTACATTAATCACCGGTGTTATCGTGACCCTTTTATTGTTGCTTTGAAAACTGCTGATTATACAAGGAACTTTGCAGTGCTTTTAAAACTGCTGCCTAGGGACCCCCTGGGAATGTGTCAAGGACCCTGAGGGGTCCAGTGACCCCAGTTTGGGAACAACTGGTCTAGGAGAGTAAGATAAAACGAAGGCTTAAGGAGCTTGGCATTGGTGACAAACAGCCGCTATGCAGGACACCTGAAGTGCCACAAGTCTCCTGACCATCCAGGTTGACACAGTGTCATTGTTTAGGTGGTCCACTACTTGGCTCCTAGCCATTGCCTTCTCCACAGAAGAGAAGAAAAGGCCTTTGCTAGGTTAGAGTCTAGGACTGGCATCCACTTAACAGACACCAAAGAGGATGAGGATAAATCAAGTAGAATCCAAGATTCAACAGAGTCCTCAATACTAGAGCTAGACAGACTATCCTGTTGAAGCTACTATGACGTAAGGATTCCTGCTTCAAGTGCGGTACAACTCTTGTTCCCCCAAGAAATATTCAGGTAGAGTGGGTGAGCGCTCTCTAGCAAGGACCATTTAATCATGCAATTACCTTTCATATATTCCCTCATTCCCTGGTACAACTCTTACTTTTCCCAACATATACAAATGCAGGACCTCTGTTATGGAAACTGGAGGTGTTCTTTATCATGAGTACTGCTGTTCTTGTTCAGTTCTCCTATGAATTCAAAACTTGTGTGCGAGAAAGACAGCTATCTATGAGGAAAACTCACAGATGCCTTCGTTAGTGAACAAAAGAGTAGAAGAGGATCTCTATTAAACACTGTTTGGCAGGGCTTCCAGAAGAGCTTGCAGCTTGTGCATTCATATACCTTTGTAGAGATTACACAGAGGCAGGTAAGTGTAAGGGCACTAAGTTTAATGACCGTTCATCTCCACAGCTTCCAGAGACTCACCAACAGTAAATCACGTTCAAACCACCACATTCCGTAACCATGGAACTGACATCATAGATAGACAAAGATACCATAGGAAGGGGTTGGATAGAGAACAAATAGATAAACCACTACAATCTTGCCTTCAGAAAAGTGAAATTTGAATGTGCAGCTGGGAGGATTGCATACATTCCAAAGATTTGGACTTGTGATTCGATTTGTGTTTCCACTTGTGTTTTGTACTTATATGCAAAGCATGATTGAAACTTGTGTGCAAATGGAAAAATGCACACATTTGATTAAGCTTCCAGAGACTCACCAACAGTAAATCACGTTCAAACCACCACATTCCGTAACCATGGAACTGACATCATAGATAGACAAAGATACCATAGGAAGGGGTTGGATAGAGAACAAATAGATAAACCACTACAATCTTGCCTTCAGAAAAGTGAAATTTGAATGTGCAGCTGGGAGGATTGCATACATTCCAAAGATTTGGACTTGTGATTCGATTTGTGTTTCCACTTGTGTTTTGTACTTATATGCAAAGCATGATTGAAACTTGTGTGCAAATGGAAAAATGCACACATTTGATTAATACTTATGCCTAAAACAGAGTGCAGCTAGATTTGAACCTGTGTGCAAACTGTAGATAACACTTGTGTGCCAGTAAAAGTGTTTAACTTGCGTGCAACAGGACAAAATCTTGCTTAGACAATGGAAGATTTACAAGCTGAAGTGGCTGCTATAGCCTGTCGTAAGGACCTTAAAAACACACATGGTAACTGAAATCTAACCAGTACTAAAACTGTAAACATTAACTGTGAATGCCATATTTTGCAACTGGGATTGTTCCCACAGTTAGTATTCAAAGTGGAAAGATAACTTCACAGTAGGCTGTAACTCGTTTATTCTTGTTTCAGTGCCAGGTTAGTTCCATCCTTTGGAGTTTATCGTACTTTACAACAAATGCAGCATAATCTTAATATTTGTTTCACCAAAGATGCACAGTTGAACCATTCAAGTCATAGAGAAGCGAGTTGCAGAACTCAAGAGGAGCATGAGTCCAGAGTCAGTTTGAATGATTACAATCACAAGTGCAGTTCGTAATTTGTAAAAGAATTAGTGCCAGTGTCCAAAACTTTGCTCAGAAGCCCACAACTGGTGCTATTAAATGTCGGCTCGCCGGAGGCGGACCTACGCGTGCATCGAAGATGGCCGCGTAGGCCAGTAGCTTCGTAGTAGTCGCGCCTCACCCCCAACTATCCTGTGAATATCCTGAGGCGCAGAGTGGAGCACCGGCTTGCGGAAAGGGAGCGGTGCGGGTTCGTGCTGCTCCGGTCCCGCTGCGAGGTCCGAAGGCGCGACGGCGAGTCCTGGAAGTTTGGGCCTCCGTGTGTGCAGAAGCCGGGAACTTGCGTGGGGTACGAGGCCGGCCCAGAGTTTATCAAAACCCGTGGTGGGGGTCAGGAACTGCCGGTCGGTCCAGAATTTCGGCGCTGCCACACGTGATCCCGGCGACATCGTGGGACACATCGCGAGCGGTACAGAGGAGCACTCCACCTTCTTCCCCCCCCTCCCTTCCTCCCCCCTCCCTGGCCCGTAATTGATGTTGGGGCTGAATGTGGGGCTTGGCTGGCACCCGGCCCGAGTCGAGGAGTGGGACCAAGTGAGACTCCGGAGGGGAGACGCAGTGCAACACACTCCCGACTGGGGGTGGCAGCTGTCCTCTCTCAGCGAGGCGGAGCGGCAAAGGGGCCCAACTGTATAAGGGAGCGACTTGCCATTGATGATTAACCCCGGCCCTGGCGTGGTGGCGACTTGCGGCGCCGGGTTGGTGTGGCGCCTGGAGAGAGATCCTGGAGGCAGGGGCTCGAGATCGGAGCCTCGCCCTGGTGCCCAGAACCCCGGTTAAGATTGCGAGGCCCCCTTTCCTAAAGTGTGAGGTGGGGGTCCCCTGCGTGAACAGTGTCCTAACCTATAGTGTACGGGCGGTCTGGCTCAGCTGCGGTGGAGTGGCCCCCTTGGCAGCGGATTTGCTTGTGTGGGCCTGAGAGGGGCGGGGAGGGCCTCGAAGGGGTACCGGGCCCGATATATGCAGACCGGTTGAATTGGGACCCAGACATACCCTGTCAGATAAAGCGGTGATCGGCGCAAGTCAGTCCGTCAGCAGAATTAAGATGTCGGCTAAACCGGAGGGGGAGAAACCGCCGTCCAGGACAGCTAAGGGGTCTTGGTATTTCCAATCTAATAAGCTAGACCCATACACACTGCCCAAGGGCTCGCCTACAGGATCGGGGAAGATGCAGTACGGAGCTGGAGAATCCGTAGGCCCTGCCTCAGAGCCCACATTGCAGGATGTGATGCCACCATAGATGGGGTTAAGACTTCCCTCGGGCAGCAGATGAAGTCACTGGACCACAAATTTGACACTATGGCCATTGAAGTAAACCTAATTCGAGCAGATCTCACCAAAACAAGCGAGAAAGTTAAGTCCTTGGACATCAAAACGGCATGCCTGACGGATGATGTGGCGCAGCTGCAGCAGGAGGTTCAGAATTTGAAAACCACCGGGGACCTGACAAGTCGCAAGCTGGATGAGTGTGAAGGAATAGTCCGGAGGAATAATGTGCGCATCATTGGCATTCCCGAGAAAGCGGAAGGGGCCGCTCCGGACCTCTTTGTAGAAGATATTAACCACCTAAAATCCGAAAGGATTGGGGAACTTCTTCACAATAGAACGGGCGCACAGGATCCCAGGCGGGAGGCCAAAGCCGGGGGCCCCACCTCGCCCGAGGATCGCGAGGGTGCTCAACTTTAAAGACATAGACGCTATTCTGCAGGCCTCCAGATCATGGGGCCCCCTGAAGTATGAGAACTCCACCCTCTCCTTCTTTCCAGACTTCACCCAAACTGTTCAGAGGCAGCGGCAGAGTTTCCTTCGCGTTAAGAAGAGACTCAGAGACAGAGGCTTGAAGTATGCCATGTTGTTTCCGGCCAAGCTGCGAGTGGAAGTGGAGGGCAAAGTCTGGTTCTTTGACAATTCCGAAATTGCATCTGACTGGTTGGACAGGCTTCCCCCTCGGGGGGAGCCCAGGAGGCAGAGTGGCGAGGATGGAGTTGATTCACAGGACCAGTAGTGATGAGTACTGCTGTGGCTGTTGCTCGTGGGTTGACCAGGGTGGGGTTCCACTGTGAGGCTTTCCTTGGGAGGGCTCCTAGAGATTGTGGGTTATTATTGCCGCAGGATATGTTTTTCGGGGTGGAGGCGGGGATGCGGCGCACTGACATACTCCTCGAATCTACTTTTAGATAGTTGGTTAGTTAGTGTATGGGGCGACAAGCACACTGCAAATTGGGGGTTGGCGATCGCCGCGCACAGGGGTGCAGGGTGGAGGGAGGAGGGATGGGAAAGTTGTTGTGTAGTCGTAGTTTGTTCTTTCTTTTTTTCGCATCAGGTGACAATAATGTACGATATGCCTTCTACGTGGGGCGGATGGCGCAGGATAGTCGAGGATCGGGGATGAAAGAGCTGAGCTGGAATGTGAATGGTTTAGGTGACAAGATCAAGAGAGGATGGTTAGCCAGCTTATTAGAAGACATTCCCCAGATGTGGTATTGCTGCAGGAGACGCACCTGGTGGGAAATAGATGCATGGCCCTCCATAAAGGGGGGGTATAAGTTGGTGGCACACGCTGGGTTCACCACCGGTTCAAGGGGGGTTGGGATTTTGGTTAAGAATTCCTTTCCCCTGTTGGTGTAGGCTACGTGGCTGGATCAGAGGGGCAGATATGCGGGAGTGTTGGGGCTGGTGGTGGGTAAGACGGTCACCCTTCTATCTATATATGTACCACCGAGCCTTCAGGCTGATACCTTTCGGGATTTGAGCTCTGTTTTCTTACGCTGCCCTTGGCAGGTTGGTTTAGGGGGGCGACTTTAATGTCGTACTGGATGGAGAGGTTGACCGTAGCCCGCCACGGGTGCTTAGGCAATCGCAGAGATGGCTTTCGGAGTTCTTGGAGACGCTATGGTTGGTCGATAGCTGGTGGGTTCGTAACCCAACGCTGACACATTTCACTCACATATCAGCAGCACACAGTAGCCTGTCCAGATTGGACTACGTATTGCTGCCGGCGGCGATGGCTACCATGATCCAAGATGTGAGGTACCTTGGCAGAGGTATATCTGATCATTCTCCACTGTGGTTGCAGTTTACACTCGGTCGACCGGCGGTTGGTAGGGTAGCTCCTATCAGCACCTGGCAGTTAAAGGACTCGGCCATTAAAAAAGAGGTACTCCGTTACTTCCTGGAAAATGTGGGGACAGTTTCCTCAGCACAGTCCCTCTGGGAAGCGTACAGAACGGTAGCGAGAGGTGAGGTCCTATCTCTGGTAGCAGGAAAAAAGAAGGAAATTCAGGCTGAGGTAGCTCAGAAGGAGGCAGAGGTCATACTTTTGGAGGAGAGAGTTGCTAGGTCACGCGCTACTGTGGAACTCCACTTACTGAGACTCCGACAGGAGGAATACAAAGGCCTTTTGAGAGATAGAGCGATTATTTCAAATTATGCTGTACAAAGCCGCATATATGAGCATGGCGATAAAGCCGGTAAATTGATCGCGTGGCTCGAGCATGGGGAATGGGCATCTAGGCTGGTACCTGAATTAGAAGGATCGGACTCACACAGAATTACGGATCCGCAGGCGGTGGCTGACGCATTTTGGGAGTACTACAAGAAGGTTTACACTGCCGGTAGTGAGTTTACCGAGGCTGAGAATAGCGAAATGACCGGGACATTATTATGTCGGCATTATCGGAGGAAGATAGGAACTATTTAGACTCCCCCTTCTCTGATGATGAAGTTGTGCAGGCTATAAGACAGATAAAATCCGGCAAGGCGACTGGCACTAACGGGATACCGATTGAGCTGTACAAATTGAATGCCAACAGACTTGCCCCACATGTCTGAGCCATATTCTTGGAAAGTAAGGAGAAGGGTCAGCTTCCAGATGACCAGCGGGTGGCTAATATTGTAGTCATACATAAAGTGGGTAAGCCCAAGATGCAATGCTCCTCCTATAGGCCTATTTCGCTTCTTAATGCAGAGCCCAAAATCCTAGCGAAATTACTCGCCGCTCGGCTGGTCAAGGTGATCACGACTCTGGTCCATCCGGACCAGTCTGGCTTCAAGCCGCGTCGTAATACGGCGCTGAATTTGCGGAGGTTGCACGGAGTCCTTGGGGGCTCTTCAAGGATACATGAACCGACTGTCTTGGTGTCCCTTGACGCCACTATGGCGTTTGATAGGGTGGAATGGAAATATCTGTTTGCTGTGTTGGCGAAGCTGGGCTTTGGAAGTGAGTTCACTGGTTGGGTGCGACTGCTGTATGCGAAGCCCCTGGCCATGGTAGTTGTCAATAACTGTAATCCCAATGATTTTCCATTGGAGAGGGCACGAGGCAGGGATGCCCGTTGTCCCCATTGCTCTTAGCGCTTGCAATGGAGCCATTGGCGGCTTGGGTCAGATGGGATAGATCGATACGGGGCTTAAGATGGTCGCCTGACTGGCAAGATAAAATCTCACTATATGCAGATGACGTTTTGCTTTACCTCACTAATCCCAGAGAGTCCTTGAGTAATTTTCTTGATGTGCTAGCCATTTTTGGTAGATACTCAGAATTCGCGATAAACTGGTCAAAGTCAGTGCTCTTTGTCCTTGTGGGCGACGCGCCGGTGATCCCGCAATCGTGCCCAATTCAGATTGAGACTGTAGGATTTAAGTATTTAGGTATATATATTACACTTGATTCACAGTTGCGGTACGCTAATAACCTGACTTCCCCGTTGAATAGATGTAAGAAAGATGTGGAGCGCTGGAAAGCTCTTCCGCTGTCTCTGCTTGGAAGAGCCGCTCTGTTCAAGATGATGGCTTTGCCCCAGTTTTTGTATGCCCTGCAGAATGCGATGGACCCAGTACCGACCTCCTATTTCCGGGAGGTTGAAACTCTCCAGAGGCGGCTTCTGTGGGACGGTACACCCAGAATAGCGTCTATCAAATTAACACTCCCGTGGTACGATGGCGGAATCGGACTCCAGGATTTAAGGAAGTACTATTGGGCTTTGCAGTTGGCTGCTGTGAACCATATTGTCTACAGACCCCCGGGTGATCCGGGTTATGCCATGGACCGGGGGCTGGCTCCGGGTGGAGTGATAGATAGAGCTCTATATTCCAAACCGGGGAAGTTTGCATTGTTCGGCCCAACGGCGCATGCGATACAAGTGTGGCACGCGGCTAACAGATATCTAGGCTGGGAAGACAGACTGACGTTGACCACTCTCCTGTTAAATTCAGAGAAATTAGGTAGCCTGTGGAAAACTAAAGGGTTTGATAAGTGGGACCTTATTGGAATCACCCAGATAAAGGATGTTTGGGGAAAGGACACAGTACATACATTTGAGTCTCTCCAAAAACTGTATAGTCTACACGATAATGAACACTATAGATATCGGCAAGTGAGGCATGCCCTCATGACCCACGTGCCTAGAGACACGGTGCTCTCTTGAAGACCGGGTGCTAGATGGGCACATTCCCGAGAAAACTATTTCTTTGATATATAGGAAATTGGTTAACAACATGGAGAACCTGCTGGGGCGTATTAGAGCCCAGTGGAGTGCAGATGGTTTGGAATTGGATGAGGAAGAGTGGGTGGGGGCGGCTTCCTCCCCGAAGGTAGTGGTGATTCAGATGAGGCTCCGACTTGTGCAACTGAAGATATTGCATAGATCCTATATCACTGGGCCTCGATTGGTGCGGATGGGAAAACGGGGGAGTGGAGAGTGCAGAAGAGAGTGTGGAGAACCTGGCACCTTAATGCATATTCTTTGGCACTGTGTGGTGATACAGATATTTTAGGCGAAGATCCATGATGAACTAAAGGAAGTTTTGGGTGAAGAGATACGACCAGAAGCCCGAAGGTGTCTGTTGAATGTGTGGGAACCTACAGATCTAAACGTGTACCAGAAGCAATGGGT
This sequence comes from Lissotriton helveticus, assembly GCF_964261635.1. Lineage (NCBI taxonomy): Eukaryota > Metazoa > Chordata > Amphibia > Caudata > Salamandridae > Lissotriton > Lissotriton helveticus. The sequence continues at coordinate 685,398,966 of NC_136059.1, forward strand.
GATGCTGGTGTATTAGGTGGCTAAACGAAATGTTGCTCAGCTCTGGGGAGCCAGTCGGCCGCCCGAGTCTCTAAGTGGGCGGAAGACCTTGACTGGTGTATGTTCAGAGAGAAATCAGTGTATGTGGCCAGGGGTTGCCCAGAGAGTTGGGGGAAGGTATGGGGGGCGTGGAATAATCACCGAGGAGAGATCTGTGAACGACCGATGCCACAGCTGGAATTGGAAACGCAGGCATCCCTATGATCCTAGTATTAAACATTGCCACATGTGATCCTGTACCTGTCCACAATAACCTATTTGATGAAGAAAGTATGACATCACCTGATATTTTGGTTTGTTTATTTTATGTTATTTTCCTTTTTGTAAGCATTTCCTTTGTTTTTCCTTAATAAAAAGTGTTTTTAAAAAAACAATATCGGCTCACCAAATACATAGTCTTGATTTCACCTCTTGCCTCTTTAACCCACTACCAGGCACATCTTGCCCTTTATCTTTCTTGCAGGGTCCTGCCTTCTCACTTTGTGACAATTTTTCTCTTCCTCCGTCTTTCCCATGTGCTTGCTTTTCCCTTTCTTGTTCTCCGTCAATGCCTGGTGATCAAAATTAAGTGCTGGTCCCCAAAAATGAGTGCTAGGGACCCCACCGGCAACCACTGGCTCAAATAAGCCCTCCTGTCCAGTCATTTTTGTGGTCCAAAGTGCCTTCTGCCATCTCAAGTGAGTACTGAGAAAAAGGTTGGAGCACAATGCCATGATCGGCAGGCACTAGTGTTCATCTAGGGCCTTCTCCCTGCCTGGCCCCACCTGCCTGCGATGGCATCATATGTCGTCCTTTAGATGCAGCTCTATCTTTTAGTAAGATGGCGGGCATGTTAGAGGGTGGGATGCATTTTAATATGGATAATAGTTTCAACAAACTATACTCATGAAAAACTTATTAGCGTCAGCTCTTACTTCAACCTCCTCGCAAACAGTAATTAAGATTTTTTGTCAAAAGGCTAAACAGAGTACTTATTAAATCTCCTCAAATGTGTTTTCAATTCTAACACAAGCTAGGGAAACTAAATGGGGAAATGTGAACCTTTCATGGGCATCTCAGTCACATAACATATTAGTTAGTAGAAATAATTCAAAATATAGTGTTGAAAGTAAATAAGTATACAAGGTGTATTATGTTTAAAACATTTGTAACCCAACATAACTAGGTAATATTTAAAAGTCATTGGAATCTGCAATGATAGTTGACAAACTAAAACACTATAACATATGAAAACTAGGCCCGGGTGGTGAACTCCACTTGTGAAGTTTTTCGCACTCCATGCTCCGCAGAGCTTGCAGAGTTCTGAAAAACTCTGTTCTGCGGAGCAGAGTTTTTTCATCGCTAGCCAGTGGTAAGTAAGCGAGAGCGAGCAAGGAAAGTCCAAGGCTAGACTGCTTCCCAGTGAGATTTCTGAACGCAGGCAGTCTTGGACGGTTGCTACTGCTCGCGTTGAGAAACCTTCCATTCACATTGAGGAAACTGCCGCTCGAGTAGAACTACTACAGAAGCAGCATCCTCTTGCGCCGCACATGATGCTGTTCCCGCTGACAAACACCTAACGCTAAAAATCAGTGTGAATGGCGCGAGGTAACACACACCACTGCTTGCGGAATTCCACGTAGCTTGGTGGTATTTTTTAGTCACTTCGCGAAACTTCATGAACTCCGCCCAGGCCTAATGAAAACACCAAACTTTCAAGTTAAGGGCTTTTTTCCTTCAGAGGAACTCAGTAGAAAGCTAATCATCTGACATCTGAAAATCTTCAAAATTTTACTTCTTAGGAAAAATGTCCACTGATGGAGACTGAGTGAATAGTATGGCAAAAGGGAAGATATTCTGACAAACAGCAATCCCAAATTGAAGATGTCATTAGCATGTCCATCTTGCGCAGGCATAGGGTTTTTCTATTACTATTGACTTGTTGGACCCTATTCAGAAAGATACATTTATATGTGTAGATTTACTCATGTAAAAAAGTCCTCTTGCATTTTAGGGTGAATCTAAACTTTTGTGTAATGCACTATTTCCAAATATAGATTCACACCTAAGTTTAGACTTGCATTCCTCAACCCTCTGAAACCAAGTGGTGGAGACACCACCTAAGAATACATTTCTGAGTTTAAAGTTACTACTAGTAACCTTCACATGTGGACGGAGATGTTCCTATGGAAAGAGTAGGAAAAATGTCAAAAGTTACATAAATTATAAATATATATATATATATATATATATATATATAAATATACATATATATATATATATATATATATATGTAAAAAAATTAGTTAACTTAAAATAATTATATGGGGGAGACTTAGCTAACTTTGGGGATGGGGTAGACTCATTTCCATGAGGCTCCTTCAAGCCCCTCAAAAAACATGACCTGAATGCTCCAAACCGTTCAGACAGACCCCCCCTTAGTAAGTCAGAAGTTCTGCCTGATTTGTGAGAACCAGAGTGGTCGCGTCCACAGGAATTATAACAAGGCCTGAAACCAGGAAGCTAAGTGAGAGATAACCCACACGTAAACGCAAGTACTATGCTCCCTCACACCTGAAGAGGTAGTCAAGGCAGCACTGAGAAGTGGAAGCACAGAATGATCCAGAGTGCGAATAAGACTGCGGATGGTGGATGACTTCACTGCTGATGTGACTGAACAGGTAGTGATAGAGCCAACTTGGAGCAAGGAATGTTCACGCCCTGGAACACTTATCAGGGCAGGCCCAGGGGTCACTACACCTGCTCAGAGGTGCTCATAATTGTCCTTGAGGGTCGACCAAGGTGTCCAGCTCCAGTAGATTTGAAGGCACAAACAAGGATTGAGCTGACTGAAGAAAGAGCTGGACGGGATTAACTCAGCATCCAGAGCCACATTTAAAGTGCGTAGAGGCATGCCCCTCAATGGACAATACGTGAGTATTCAAGAAATGTCTTTCAACACAGAGGGAAGAACAGCAATGGCCCCTAAGTGAAAGCACACAAGCAAAATAACAGACAACTCCAAAGGGGCAGAAGCAAAGAATATAATAAGTCAGTCAAGGGTCTTCAAGGGGCAGCTTTGAGGACAAAGGTCTTCATAGTTTAAGTCTAGGTATATACCACAGCGACTGTCATACTAAGCGAAGGAGAACACACAAGCTTTGGCAATGGAAAAGACAAAAGAAACAACTGAGCTTGCCCCCTATCCTTAGGCAGCACAGCGAAGGGCGGGAACTGCACCGCAGGGCTAAATGACCAGCAAGAGGAACAGGCACAAACAATCAGCCAAAGACCTCCTTCAAGCAAAGCAAATGAAAAAGGACAAGGAAGTCACAAAAATGGCAGCTACAACAGTTGAGCATGATGCCACACAAGTGGAACAGACCTGCTCTGAGGTCTCCCAAGAATATCTAACAACAGTTTCTCAAGTAGATTAAGACAAAGATAATGTTTATGAAATCAGACTTGAAATCACCTCTCAATTAACTGAAGAGAGACAACACCACTCAAAATACAATTGGTCGCTGTGGAGAGAACAACTGATAGGAGATCAGAGGAGCAACACCACATGAGAGGCGAGATTCTGACATTAAAATAATAAGTTATAGAACTGTCTCTAAAACAGGAAGATCAAGAGAACAGATCTTGATAAAACAATGTAAGCATGCAAGGGCTACCAAGAGAAACTAAGGGCCGAGGCATTCAAGACTATATCAGTAACCTGTTACACCATATACGAAACAAACCGGATGGCAAACTTCCTAAGACTGAACCGTACACACAGAGTGGGTGGCGGGAGCACAAGAAGTAACTTCCCCTGGATTTCATTACTTGAGTTTATTTCTTCAACGACAAAGAGGAAAGCGCATCATCATTATTGAAATGAAGGACACTACTAATCAAGGTCCAGTTCCACAATCTAGCTACATCAACAATCCAGAGATGCTGCCCCTTCAGGGCAATCATAGCCTTCCTGAGAAGCAAATAGATCAAAAATGATACAGGGCACCCATTTTAGCTTAATTGTTTAGTGGCAGGACAAAAGAACCAACATTATCACCATGAAGGAAGCTGTCAACCTATTGCAACCATGAATGCAGAAGACTATTTCGACAGGGAAGCCCAAAACAACTCAGAGAGTGGCTAAGAAAATTAAGAGTCAGAAAACCATACCCAGAAACGATAGCTAAAGCTAAAGACAATGTACTGAAAAGTCTACGAAACAACAAGAAAACCGCAGGCGGTCAAACTCTCACAGCAGTTCCCGACCCCATTTAAGGCTCTCAGGAAGAAGATAACTGACATGATATATAAGGTGATGGGAGCTGTTAGAGAGGTATATATTCCAATGATGGAAGATTAGCAAGGCGGAAGGCTTCCTACATTAATTTCTACACCTATAGATAATAAGCACACCGATTCCTATGGTGCAGGGGAGAGAATTGGGGGTAGCCAAGCTTCACTTGAATGATCATCATGTTTGTTTATGTTTGACATCTACTTAACAAATCACATATAAACAGACACACAACCATGTTAATCAGCAGACCATCATAGACACTACCACCTCACTGAGGGGACAATGCAACAATTGGTATATGCATGATAAATGCTGGACCTAGCTGTACATAATACAAAATGTCTTAACTCCCCAGCAAAACAACAGTTTTGAACTTGCTACACAAGTCCAAATATAACATCTGCCTAGGGTCAGAGTAGCCTACAGGGCCATCAGGCAATGCCTGAAGGGCTGTTTTGACAGATAAGTGTGTGGGCTGGCTTTTTGTGACCCTGTTTTATGGTCTGCTGGACAGGTTTTTACTGTTGGTTTCGGTGATATTAAAACATACATTGCCTGCAAAAAACTTAAATCCATGCAGAATCACATAGGTTGAAAAACACTTCTACAGCATGTCTTACAAGTTCAGAATTAACTCCATTTGCTAACATGGGACACTTTTCAGTTGCCTAGATCTCTGTAGTGGGGGCCATATTTATTTTGGCGAATGTGCCTATTTTCCATGCATCTGCCTTCTTCAAGAAATTCACCTGCTAAAGAAACACTGGTCCCATAAGAACTCTAAATGGTATCCCATGCAATACTCAGCGTTGTGCCCATCTGAAATGGGGAAGCGGTTGCAATTATGATTACACAAGAAATACAACATAGTTTCCTTTTTTTTTGTCCTCATCTCACCAAGACTTTCACAGATTTAACAAGACAATTTTTTTCTCTCTTCGCTTCTGGGGCGCCCCTTGGCTCACTGTTTCTGTCTAGGCCCCTTGGCCTTCCTCCCGTGGTTGAGGACTGGTCTAATCATAGGACCGTGATGTCGGGAACAATTTTAATTTTTAAAACTTTAATTAATTAATCACGTGCCTATGACGTGCCTATCTTGTCAAGGGTTGCCAGATGTTAGGAGGGCCGTCATCTCCAGTTTCTTGTTCTAGTCTTGACATGTTAATTACGGCTTTTAGCCAGTCTTCCCTACCCGGGGGGGTGGCAGATTTCCATTTAATACAGATCTCGCTCCTTGCTAGAAGTATTAAGTATAAAGGAGAGCTTTTATGCTTCTTTGAGCACACCCCCTCGATTAAGTCGTTCGTACCAACGAAGACTAGGAGTAAGTCTACTTCCATATCCATGTCAAAAATAGATGATAAAATGTCCCCCACACCTTTCCAAAAAATATCTAGTTCTGGGCATTGGAAAAAAATATGCATGTCATTGGCATGGATTTGAGCACATCTGGGACAACTTGGTGGCGGGTTTGGGACGAATTTTGCAATTCTGGCTGGCGTATAATATAGTCTATTTATTACGAAAAAATGATTTTTCTTCAGGGTGGCAGGTTTTACATATTTGTATAAGGTCTTCAATGATGTTTCAAATGATTCCTTGATGTTCGGGGCGAGTAGCGTTAAATTCCAGATTGATGTTGGGGAGGGAATCTTAACTTCCTCCGCTTCTTGAATTTGTGCGTTCCAGAGAGCTATCTCTTTCTTCCTTGGACTCGGGTCTTGCAACAACTGCTCTAATTCCCAATTCCCTAAGATGTCCCCAACTTCTGACTCATGCCATTATTTTAGTTGAAGATATTTAAATCTTGAGAGCTGGGGGCCTATCTTAACTTGTAGAAATTCCCAGGGAAGAATGCCCTCTGATTCAACCAAATCTGACCATCTAACCATGCCTGCATTTTTGATAGGCGTCGCCAGGCTATCTTTCAGGCAGAGTGGAGTCCCAGGAGAGTCCAAGATTGGGGCAAAATCAGAAAAATACCATATGCCCCATATACTTCTTATTTTTTACCAAATGGATAGTGCTGATTTCAACACCTTAAGCCGAACCCTCTTAAAAAATGTTGGTGCGCCAAATTTATACAACAAGCCACCGTGGACACCACCCCCCTCCACCTAAACCAATTCCCTGAGTACTCTACCCCATGCCGATTGTTCAGGATAAGATAATAACATCCTTATACCCTTGAATTGGAAAGCCATCAGGTACCAGTTGATGTCCGGAGCGCTAATCCTCCTTTGAGGAGCTTCCTCCTCCGCTTTTTCCACGACATCCTGGCCTTCTTCTGACCCCAAATAAAACTGCTGATTTATCCCTGTATTCTAGTGATGTTTTTACTAGGAAAGGTTAGTGGGATTGCATTAAAAATATACGTCAACTTTGGAAGCACTGACATTTTTACTAAATTGACCCTCCCATAGATGGTCAAAGGGAGGTTCTTCCATTTAGCAAACAGATAGTCTATGTCCTTCTCAATTTTCCACAGATTTATCAGCAGGATTTTATTTAATTCTTTGACTACTTTGATTCCAAGATATCTGAATTCTCTACTTTCAGAACCATTTCTATATACTGTGTTCCAGCACATTATTTCGGTCTTATCTGAATTTACAAGATACCCCGAAACTTACCAAATTCCCCCCGCGTGTACTCCAGTTGTGCCATGGAATGTTCTGGTTTGCTGGTATACACTATAATATCGTCAGCATATAATGCCAGTTTACACTCATAGTCTGATGATTTAAAAGGGATAATGGCATTGTTCAGTCTGATGGTCTGCGCTAGAGGTTCTATGTAGAGGTTGAATAGTAGGGGGACATGGGACATCCCTGCCTAGTCCCCCTCTGAGTCAAAGAACCATTCAAAAGAATTTTAGCTGAAGCATCCGAGTAACAGTGCTTCACCGTCTGTACGAACACTGGGCTCAAGCCCATGGCCTCTAATGTACCCCAGAGATACCTCCAACACACCCGGTCGAAGGCTTTAGCAGCGTCGATTGCAACTACTGCTAAGGGGTCTGTCCTTGCAACTGCAAGGTCGATGTTGCCTATCAGCAGCTGGGTTTGTTCTTGGATCACCCTTCCCGGCATAAAGCCCTTCTGATCCGGATGGATCAAATTAGATGCCAATTGCGCCAATCTCCCTGCTAAAATGCCCATGAAGATCTTATAGTCTGCATTCAGCAGGGAGATTGGACGATAAGAGTCAGCGGCCAGGGGATTCTTCCCAGGTTTTAAAATTAACACTAGCGTGGCCTCGCTCCAAGATCTTGGCATCACCCCGTTGGAGCTATAAATTGAATTAAAAAGCGTAAGGAGCACCGGTAGAAGATCTTCCTGTAGTAATTTGTATATTTTGTTGGGTTGGCATCAAGACCAGCATTTTTTTTATTTTTAGCTCGTTTTATTTGGTTCCTGATCTCCTCTATCGTCATAGGGGCATCTAATGCCTCTCTAGAGGCCTCCGTAAGAGTAGGCAAGGACTTACTTGCTAGCCAGGAGGATATCTGAGCCTGAGTAGGTTCAAGATCTTCTTTATATAGATCCGAAAAAAGGGAAAGTAAAGTGTTTTGTATATCTTCCTGGTTAGTTGATTTATTGCCACTGCTATCTATAATTAATTCGTTGACATCATTCTTAGCTCTATCTAGCCTAGCCTTCCAGCCCAGGAGTGCCCCTGCCTTCTCTACATATTCGAAGTTTTCCATATTCCTAGTTTGCCACTGTGCTTTGCATTTTTGGTCCAAAAGTAACCTAAATGTTTGTCTGGCCTCGTACAAATTCTTATCAACTAACTCGAATTCCCCCTGGTCTCCTACAATAAGCTTACTCCTTTCTGCCTCCAGGACAGCTATCTTCCCCTCTAGTGCTTGTAATTCTTGGGCTTTTTGTCGATCTTTTGAGCTTATTAGGGCGTGTAAATGGCCTCTCAAGTCGGCCTTACAGGCATCCCATACCTGATTGATAGAGGTTGATTCCAGGTTAATAGAAAATAATTCTAAGGAGGATCTACTAATAGATTGTATAATCTCCCTATCGGTTATTATTGCTCTATTCAATGTCCATCTAGGATGTACACGCTTCCCACTGATGGCATAGACAGTTGTTAAGGGAGCATGGTATGATAAGTGTATTGGCTGGACCGAGATGCTTATGATGTTATTTAAAGCTTCTTTATTGGCCAACATATAATCTATCCGTGAGGAGTGTCTGTATTTTTTGTTATAATACGTAAATCCCTGCACATATCCTTTCTTGGATCTCCATATGTCGGCTAAATTTAAGTTTAAAATTAGATTTTTCATTACCCTTCGTGATTTAGGGGCTGCTATTGTATATTTTGAGTTGGAACTATCTTTTCCAGGGTCGAGTCTTATATTGAAGTCTCAACCAATTATCAATGGGGGACTTGCCAACATTAAGCACCCCTGTAATTTAACCAAAAATGAAGGATCGTCCGTATTCGGGTCATAATAAGATGAACATGTCATCTCAACTCACCCAAAATCTAATTGGACTATTATCCACCTACCAGATTGATCAGTTTGGACGGACTTGATCTTACAGGTCACACCCTTCTTAATCACAATTGCTACCCCACGGCTGCTCAGTGTCTGTTGCGAGACACAGAAACACTGTACCCATGGAGTCTTAGAGAAAACCTTGTTAAACTCAGTTAGACTTAGATGTGTCTCCTGAAGTAAGCAAATCTGTACTGGAGCAAGTTCTAGATATTTCAAAATCAGTCTTCTCCTACGCGGACACCTCAGGCCATTTAGATTCCATGACATGTATTGAATTTTACGGCCATCTGTCGCTTTACCAATCGCAGCCTTGGACACCATCACAGTTACTACACTCCCTTACTGCCTCCTTACTAAAAAAGCAAAAGTTAGGTTTAGATGAGGTATTTTTTATTTTCCCCCTACTCTGCTCCCCACCCAGTGCTCCCCACCCTCGATCTCCCATTCGTGCCCCGCAACCCCCCCTTTACCTTGAGGAACCCTCCCTTCCAATAGGCAAAGCCTATTCGGATACTACGCCCTCGAACAATCTTCCATAGTTAAAACACTAAATACTGACCTGCCAGGAAAACCTTTCCCCCAGGGAGGCCTCTTAACACTCTCTTATTTCCAGCCCTGTTTATCATGTTGAATTTTATCGCTGAGTGTGTCGACTTCCTCTGTGGATCTAAGCATATACATGTGGTTGTTCCACATTGCCCGAATAAATGCAGGGATTCTTAATTGTGCTTTAGCCCCAAGGCTATTGAGCTGTTCCAGTCTCTTCCCCAGCTCCCACTGCCTTTTGGCTGTTGTATTAGAGATATATGATCTAAAAAGGAAAGAGAAAGTAGGGTGCTCAGATGGTGGTGACGAGATACTCCCTTCCTTTAGTGCAGCTGAAAGAATAAGCTCCTTAACAGAGTACGACAGGAAGTTCACTAGAATTTTCCGTGGTTTTTGTTTCCCGAGCTTCCTTTTAAAAGGGTCTCTGTGTGCCCTTTGGATCTCATAATTAAGGTCAATATTTGGTTGATTCTTTAGGACAGAGGCTTTTAACAGGGTAATCAAAAACGCCTTTATGTCCTCCCCTTCAACAGACTCTGGAACATTTAGGAATTTCAGGTTGTTTCGGCGCAAATGATTCTCTAAGCGTTCTAGATCATTCTTAAGCTCTTTATTCTGGGAGGTAAGAGACTCTAACCTAAATGTATTAGATGCTAATGATTCCTTCAATTTAGGGATCTCTTCCTCTAGAGTTTCGGACCTTGCTGTGATCTCCTCCAACTTTTTAGCGAGGACCTCACATGATGCCCGAATTGCAGCCTGATTTGCCTCTGACACTGTAAACCTAGAGGCCATTTACACCTGGTTTGCCTCCGAGACGGTAAATCTTGATGTCATCTCTTCCTACATTGCCAACAACAAGTCAGCCAATGAGTGCGGAATTGGGTTTGAGGTAGGGGGGGAGGCAAGGGCACTTGCACACTTCTGACCGAGTTCTTGTTCATCTTGTTCTTCGACCCTGTCTCCTTGTTGTTGAACAGCTACTTGAACCACCTCGTCCGGTTCCTCTAACACGTCATATCTGTTGGAGAGATCTATCTCAGGGTGTTTTACCCCTTCCTGCAACCCAACCGTGACTGGTTTTATAGGCTGGATAGATTGTTCCTGCCTTACAGGTTTTGACTCGGGCACCTTGACTGTTTTGATCTTTACTGACTTCCCTGTCTTCTCTTTTGGCGTAAAGGAGGAGGTTGAAGGAGATGTACTCAATTTCACTGTCGATTGATGGTCTAAGATCCCCTTAGTGGGACTAGGCATGGTGTTGTTTTGCAGTTGCTGGATTTTGTTTAAAGTTAACGAGGTTGTAGATGAGATGACTTGATAGTACGTTTTCAGAGATGAAGTGACTTTAGTTTTTTTATTTTTATTCTTTTTATTAAAGCACGGCATCAAACAGAAAGGACACACTACAGAGAATTCACTTTACGATTTTGCAATACATTTGAAAGGAGAGGGGGGAAGCAGAGCCAAAGCACATGCATTATCAAGATAAAAATTACATTTAAGGAGATGGGGGAACATCAAATACTGTATCTCTAGGTGGTACACAAATCTCCCCACTATATTTTTTCCACTGATCCCAAATCAATGCCCATTTTCGGGGACGGCCTCTCACCAAGTATACCGTTTTTTCACAGAACATACTCCAGTACAAGTCATTCTTCCACTTGTCTAGGGTGGGAGGCGATTCGGCTCCCCACAGTTGAGCAATGTTTCTTTTCACAATAATATAGCTCAGTGTGACCCATTGTGTGTGTGCAGAGTTGAGATCAGTGGGTTCCCAAATATTGAGAAGGCATCTGCGCGCCTCCGGTAACAAGGAGACACCCGTGACCTCCCGGATACTATCATGAATCTTACTCCAATACTCGACTAAGTTTCGGCACTCCCAGATGATATGGGAAAACGTTCCCACCAGCCCACATTTGCATCTACACAGTCCAACTTTCAACACCCCCATCTGTACAAGGCGGGGGCCCGTAACATACACTCTTTGCAGAATTTTTAACTGTACCAGTCGCAGCCTAGCAGGAATAGCGACCACTTTCGGGGAGGATAGCGCTGATTGCCAGCCTTCATCATCCAATTTTTTCCCATCCCGAGTCCACTTATCCCTCAGCTCCTTAAGTAGGTCAGCCCTATTATTAATTAATTTTTTATAGATCAGGGAGATCGTCTTTTTGGGGAGATGACCGTCTAGGATTCTATCCTCAAGTGGCGATGCTTCCGGTATATCCACCTTCGTACTCAATGCCGCCATTACCGAATGCCGAACTTGCACATATCTGTAATATTCAGAAACGGAAAGCTCAAATTCCACCTGCAATTCTTCAAATGATTTGACCCGCCCCTTGCCCCACATATCTTTTACAGTTGCAATCCCTATTAATTCCCATTTTTCAAAACCCTTTGTGTTCCAGAGCTTGCCCAATCGTTCCGAATCAAAAAGTGGGGTCGCCAGCATCAACCTGTTCTTCCACCCCAAGGAGTTTGTGGCATCATGCCAGATTTTTACTGCATGTTTGGTGGGTCCTGTCAAAGCAAGCTTCATTTGTTTGGAATATAAAGCCCTGTTATAACTACCCTTCGGGAGGAGCCATTTGTCAATGGCATAACCGAGATCTGACACGGGCCCATGATTGATTAAGTTCCATGATTGATTGCAGCCAGCTGGGAGGCCCAGTAATAGCGCTTGATGTCCGGGAGGGCAATACCTTCATCATACCATGGAAGCGTCAATTTTGTTAGAGCGATACGAGACCTCCCCTCCCATAACAGACTACGCTGCACCCCCTCCACCTCACGAAAATAACTAGCGAGCACTACGTCTAAAGTATTCTGAGGAAGCGGGGCAGAGACATCATCTTGAATAGGGCCGCACGGCCCAACAACGAGATCGTGAGCCTTCGCCAGTGAGCGGAGTCACTTCTGAGCCTCAACAAAGGGGGAAGAAGATTTTCAACATATTTGGTTGTCGGATCCAAGGAGACAAATACCCAGGTATTTGAATCCACTCGTGTTAATCTGAGTGGGACACTCTCTCAGAGGAACCGGAGCCTCACCCTTAAGGACATATAAGAGAGATTTCCCCCAATTAATAGAGAGTCCGGAGTTTTTACTGAAAGATGCCAGGACATCACAGACCACCATGAGGGACTTAAGCGGGGCGGCCAAGTAAAGCAGAATATCATCCGCATATAAGGAGATTCGATCTCCCCAGTCAGGGGACCACCGTATTCCATGGATTGATGGTTCCCAGCGGATCCAGGCCGTCAGGGTTTCAAGAGCCAATGAGAAAAGGAGAGGAGAGAGGGGGCAACCCTGACAAGTGCCTCGACCCAAACAAAAGGGTGCCGAGACTCGACCATTGCCCACTATCTGTGCGAGCGGCTCAGCATATAATAAACGCACCCAATCAATATAGCCGGGCCCAAATCCAAATTTCGCCAGGACCACCCATGAATAGGACCACTCCACGGTATCGAATGCCATAGTTGCATCACGAGAAGCGATCACGGCCGGTTCTTGTAAAGTGTGTGCTCTAGCTATTACTCCATGTAACGTGCGTAGATTCAAAGCCGTGTTTCTATGGGGGATAAATCCTGATTGGTCTGGGTGGATCAATTCTCCAATCACTTTTATCAATCTAGTAGCTAAAACCTTGGCTAATATTTTAGGTTCTGCATTTAATACAGAGATCGGTCTATATGAAGCACATTTAGTTATGGGTTTACCTTCCTTATGAATTACCACCACCGACGCCACTCTCTAGTCTTGGGGCAGGATTCCCCCTCTCGGGCCTTGACAAACATACCTTTAAGGTAACGAGCCAGCTTATCTGGCAAGTTTATACAGCTCGATCGGAAGCCCGTTTGGTCCCAGTGCTTTACCCGAATTCAACGAGCGAATAGCTTGTGCTATTTCATCAACCGTCAGGGCACTATCCATAAAATCACTATCCTCCTTAGATAAACATGGAAGCTGTATATCTCAAAGCAGCAAATGGGAGTCCTCCTCCGATCGATCCGAAACCGAGGCATAGACAGCTTGAAAATACGTCGCGAAGCTATCAACAATACTCTGGGGGTCCGTAAGCGACTCACCCTCATCTGTAACTAACTCCGGGACCACATGTCCGGCCCTATCTCTCTCGTCTAACCAAGCGATTAGTTTCCCCACCTTATTTCCGAGATTGTAAATTCTTTCCTTTTGTTCCCTGCCGAGAGCCTTAGCCCTATCAGTAACCAGGGATTTATAATCATGTTGTTTTAGACTCAAAATATGCAGATTCGCAGGAGTTACCCCCCGCTCCAACCCCTCCTCAAGCCTACCAATCTCAGTTTCTGCCTCAACAATATCTTTACATCTTTCTTTCTTGGCTCCAGTTATTAACGATAAGGCTTGGCCCCTGATGACCGTCTTAAATGCCTCCCAAAGAGACACCAGAGAGGACCCCGACCCTTCATTATTCCTAAAATAATCATCTGCGGTCTTTATGAGGTCCTTACGAATCTTGGGATTTCGGAAATACCATGGGTTAATAGGAGCAATCCTACACGAAGATCCCGAAGCGACACAAAATCGGAGCCAGAGCGGGGAATGATCAGAGATGCCCCTGGCAAGATGAACAGCCTCTACGATATAAGATGCCTGAGCAGCCAGAACCAGACAATAGTCTAATCGGGAGAGGCTACCATGTGCCCCCGAGAGGAACGTGTACTGCTGCTTATCTGGGTGGAACAGTCGCAAACTATCCACTAGACCAATTGCATCAAAGAAATTGGGCAGCCATTTCTGGGCACGCCCCATATCTCGCGGGGGATGCCTATCCAAGACTCCGGAGACTACGGCATTAAAATCGCCACCCATGATTAAAAGCCCTACCGGCAGTTCGAGCAATAGTTTTCCCAAATCGAAGAACGAGGTAGACTGCAGACCCGGGGGGTCATAAACTGACAGAAGGGTGAGAACATGCCCCTCCCAACGACCCGAGACCCCAACAAGCCTTCCCCTATCATCTACCCATGTGGAGTCCACTACTAAGGGGAGCGCCTTTCGGATGAGGATACCTGCGCCCCTGGACCCAGATGTAAATCCCGCATGGGCAACCAACTTATACCCCATTCTATGCATTGCCAGACATGAGTTTCCAATTAAATGCGTTTCTTGGAGCAGGGGGCGCTAGGTGGCGCACTTGTGCATGGAAGCCTCTTTGTAAGGCTCTCACATCCTGGCGACGATAATCCGATAATTGATCCTGTTATCGGCGGCTGATCGGGCTGAAATCGCCCTCACCTACTCAGGGGACCACACGGAGACTCCGGTGAAAGTTTGGAGCAGTTCGACTGCTGTACGCGATCGGAGGAGGCATTCCTGTGCGCAGCGGAGATTGCTGCCGGAGACTCCAGCACGCCCGGCCGGCTTGCCTGCGGATGTGAGGTCGGGGCTTCGCGAACGCCAACTGGGCCCTGAAAGGCGCGAAAACCTCGGAGGGCCGCCAAAACAACGGCGGTGACAGACAGCGGACTTGGTCTTCACCTCATGGTGGGGCACTGACGGCGGCGACGGAGATACCCTGTCCCTCCAGCTCCCCGAGGTACTCTGCAGGTTTCTCTCATATCTCTGTTGACCCGTCTCGGCTTGGCTCTGCAGAGCGCGATTCCCGCCCTGCCATCTCCCCATTGCGAGTGACGGCCATCTCGGGGGAGGGGACCCGGCTGCCGTCGGACCCTCTGGAACCCCGACTCTCCTTCTGCCTCCGGTGCTGGGTCCACCCCGCTGGTAGTATGCTCTGCACATGAGGGAAAATTGAATGTGGCATTACCACCGGCAGTGACACCCACCGCTCCGACCAGGGAAGCTCAGCCTACGCCTGCGTGAGTGCACTGGGGTGCGAGGGCTGCAGACTGGGGGCCGGGGGCTGCAAACTAGCGTTGTACCACAACCCTCCCATCCTGGCATAGCGTGGGCCATCAACTCACTTCCCGGATCACTACGGGGATACCGGACATCATTCATGAGGGTGACTGGGGACTGTTTGGTCGCATAGTGTAACTGCGGTGCCGGCTCCTTCACTCCTGGCGGCTCTGGGCCCACCTTGATAACATCCGTCTAGGGGATCTGCTTCATACCCCCGCCTGCTCCCCCCCCCACGCGCACAGGTGCTGCCCCATACCGGAATACGACTAGAAGGAGGGAGCTCCGAGGCAGGATCTGCTGAATAGTGGGATCGCACAGGCGGAAAGACTCTTGCTATCCTCCATTTCACAGACTCACCCGCCATTGCTGTACCGCTGAGATGGGTCGGCCTGACACGCGGCAACCGAAGCTCACGTTTGATGCCGCGAAGAAGACGAATCGCACCAGCCCGGAACCTCGGGGACCGATAGAGAATAACAAACCCTCGGATACCCAGGCGTCTACATCCACGGACACTCAGGAACTCCTTCGTGAGATGCGCCAGGGTTTTGCAACTATTGCGGACAAGGTGGACAGGATGTCGTCCCGTATGGATGCTGTAGTCCACAAATTAGAGGTCCACGAGGGGAGGTTGACGGAAGTGGAACAGCGGGTATCGGACGTCGAGGACACCTCCGGACAGCACACGACACGTCTTGCGCGAATGGATAACTTATTGCGCACCATAGCGGCTAAGAATGAAGATTTGGAAGCGAGAAGCCGGCGTAATAACATACGCATAGTTGGAATTCCGGAGTCCACCAATGTGGGTAAAATGGAGGAATATGTGGAACGTCTGTTGATGAATGCAGTGGGGTCGGAAGCTTTCTCCCCCCAGTTCATAGTGGAGAGGGCGCACAGGTCCCTGGGACCGGTGCCCAAACCGGGCATGAAACCGAGGCCTATCATAGCCCGTCTACTGAACTATAGGGATAGAGATGCGGCTTTACGAGCAGCTCGCTCCTCCACCAAGCTCGTCTGCGATGGTAACGAATTCACAATCTATCCTGACTTCACGCCCATGGTGCAGGAAGAACGGCGCAAATTTTGGGAAGTTAAGGCGAAGCTTCGGGCACTGCAAATTGACTACGCATTACTCTATCCAGCCCGGCTGCGAATTACTTATCAGGCACGCCAAAAATTCTTCACGAACCCTCAGCAAGTTGAGGACTTCATTAAGCAAGTAAAACGTTCAGCACACCGGCATGGAGGGGAAGCGGAGGACCTTGATCGCAGAAATGGCCAGCTGGAAGATGACGAACATTGACCCCGCTAATAATACGCCACTGGATATTGCTGTGGTTCCTGTATGTGAGTACTGATATGGTGTACATGGGGCGTTGGGGGCTGTGGTTGCGGCCTTCCGTCTCCCCCTTACCTACAAGATGTGCGTGGGCTGAGACCTGAGAAGCGCTGAAGCTGTACTGCGTCGCCAGGTACCCCCCTCTCTCCCTGTAGCTGTGGTTGATCTGCCATGGGCAGCTGATGGAGAAGAGGGGTTGTTGTGTCGCCACCTAGAATGGTCCCTAACGGGTATTACCCATGCTGTTGTTTTTGTTGTAGCAGGGACTGTTATCATCCCTGGATGTTGAGGGCGTTGGGGAGGGAAAGGGAGGGAGATGGCACTGGCGAATTGGGGTTGCCTCTGTGGGAGGTGGGAGGGGACTGGGGGAATGTTTGGTTGATACGTGAACTGTATGAAAATGTGCTATACAAAAAAGAGGCCGCAGTCATATGCTTAAGGAATGTATATTGGATTGTTGCTAGTGATATGTTATGGTTGGGGTGGATGCACCGCACGATCTTACAACGAGGCCAAGCGAGCCGATACAGGTGCGGGGACTGCTAACCGATGTACTTTCATATCCTGGAATGTGCGAGGGCTCAAAGATGCACGTAAGCGTAGACAATTATTGGCGTATTGGGATAGACACAATGTGCAGGTGGTTATGCTACAGGAGACTCATATTCCCCCATCAACTGATTCTACATTCGGCACAAGATGGGCGGGGGTGAGGGTGTTCTCGAATTTCTCCTCATATGCTAGGGGCACTGCCATTCTTATACACCGAGCACTCCCATTCACACTGCAGGGGCAACGAACTGATAAAGAGGGAAGATATGTCATCATCTGGGGGAGATTGGGCGGGGAGACGATTACCATTGCCAACTGCTACGCTCCCAATGTTGATGACCCTCATTTCTTCACCCGACTCTGGGGAGATGTAATGGATGTTGGCTCCAGGTATCTGATCTGGGGCGGGGACTTTAACGTAGCCATACACCCGAGATTGGACAGGGCAGATGGATGCTCGACATACCACACCAAGGCGAGAGTTTCCCTTGAGGGGGTAGTGGAAGAGGGGGGGCTGATTGATAGTTGGAGACATGTACATCCTGATTTGCTGGAGGGCACACACTTTACGTCCTACACGGGCACGTGGGCTAGGATCGATTACATCTTCGTGTCCCTGAATCTGGCCCCGAACGTTCTACTTTCTCAACACTTACCTAGGACACATTCCGACCACTGCCCTGTTCTCCTGTCTTTGGATATGCCTGGTTTCCGCAAACCACGCCCTCCCTGGCGACTACACCCCGATATCCTGATTGACACTGTCTTCTGCGAAGAACTTAGGGCTGACATAGAAGACTTCTTTCCCCGAAACAAAGACACGGTGGATAGTGTAGAAACAGTATGGGAGGCGTTTAAGGTTACGGTGCGGGGATGGTGTATAGCTAAAGGTTCTGGGGTACTAAGGGACATACAGCGCACACTATGCAGGTTGGAGGAGGAGTTGCGGGCTTTAGAGAATTGCATGTCACAAGGGATTAATGGAGAAGCGCAGAGCGCATTCAGAACTAAATTGTCGGAGTACGAAGCGGAAGCGCAGAGAGAGGTACATTTCAAAGGGAAACACTGGCGAGCCCGTGCTTATAATGAGGGAGGAAGACCAGGTAGAGCACTGTCCATGGCAGTGAGGCTGGCACGAGGTTCGAACACAATCTTGGAGCTTACGGCAGCGGATGGGGCGGTACACAGAGATAATGATGGTATTCTCAACACACTCCAGGCACACTACGAACAATTGTATACCTCGAGAACCGTTGGGGAGATTGACCTGGATAGCTATCTGGGGGACATAGCACTTTGCTGGTTAAGCGATGTCCAAAGACAGTTCCTGGGGGCACCACTTGAGCTGGATGAGGTACGGGATGCCATAATGTCCCTGAGCAACGGGAAGGCGCCGGGTCATGATGGTCTCCCTGCGGAGTTTTATAAATGCTACGTGGAGATTATGGCACCGGTGCTCAGGGAGGTCTTTACTGACGCACTGGAAGTAGGGGTGCTCCCGAGATCTATGCGGGAAGTGATCATCACATCATTACTCAAGCCTGGGAAGAATGCCGCACAATGTGACTCGTACCGCCCACTGTCGCTACTGAACTGCGACGCCAAAATTCTGGCGAAGGTACTCGCGACCAGGCTCTCCTTGCTTATGACCACAATCATCTTACCAGACCAGTCAGGTTTTGTCCCCACAAGATCAACCTCGCACAACCTTCGCACAGTCTTCTCCCTGATCCAAACGGTTCACCCTGAGATCCCCCTTGGCGGGGTTTTTTTAGATGCCTCGAAGGCATTTGACTCTGTGGAATGGGGATACCTCTTCGCGGTCTTGCAGAGGATGGGATTCCCCCCTATCTTTGTGGATTGGGTACGGTTGCTCTACACGTCTCCAACGGCAAGAGTGCTTGCGAATGGTCAACTCACTACAGCTTTCGCGATAACGAGGGGGACCCGGCAGGGGTGCCCCCTCTCCCCATTACTGTTCGCGATGGCGATAGAGCCGCTGGCCTGTCGCATTCGACAACTCCACAAATCCAGCGCCTTTAATTGCTTTCAGCGCCAACTCTCAATCTCGTTGTATGCCGACGATATCACTCTTTACGTTAAGGATCCCCAGACTAATCTGAATGCGCTATTGCGGGAATTCGTTACCTTCGGAGGCCTTTCTGGTGTCTCTATTAACTGGAACAAATCCCAACTCTTCCCTCTGACACCGGCCGTTTCCGAATTCCCACTAGACTACCCGCTCGAGTGGTGTACCTCGGAGCTACGCTACCTGGGGATACAGATCTCAAGAGACAAAGGTGATACATTGCGAATGAACTACGGAGTGGCCATCTCCAAGTTGTCAGATTCAATAACGCGCTGGATCAAATTACCCCTGTCTATTGCGGCGAGAATCTCCCTCATAAAAATGGTGGTCTTGCCGCGCTTCTTATATCTGTTCCTCAATATTCCCTATCACCCAGGCGCATTCTTTTTTAAAACCTTACGCTCTGAACTTATTCGACTGGTGTGGGGGGGAAAGCAGGCAAGGCTCCGCTGGGCGGTAATGACACAGCCCTACAGGGCGGGTGGCTTCGATGTCCCGGACTTCGAGGTATACTATTTAAGTGCTCAGGCGCACTACTTGCATCACTGGTTACGGCCTACTGTTTTCATGCCACAGGTGGCAGCGGAGGACTGGATAGCACACCCGCTGCCACTGGTTGGAGTGGTGCATGCCCCAACGACTGCCCTGGAGATGCACACTAATACGGTGTCCTGTACAATAGAGGCGTGGCACAAAATAGGGAGACGGCTACAAACCCCGTTATTGTATACGGCTCGTATGCCACTCTCCTACCACCCGCAGCTGACGCTCCTGCAAGAGGTAGGATTTCAACGAATGTGCAGGAGATTGAAAGTCTGGGTATGGGGGGATCTGTTCCGCGATGGGACGTTCCGATCTCGAGATGATTTCTTCAGAGACAGCGCACATAGCCCTCTGGAGTTATTCTATTACCTACGGCTTAGAGAAGGCTTGAGAGCCTTATTACCTGATTATCCTCATGAACCCCCCAGTGTACCCCCGCTTACAATAGTGTTGAACAGCTCTGATGGCGCACACCTAGTCTCTAAACTGTATAAGTGCATACGTGAGGAACTACCGGTAGTGGAGAGTACGGCTAGGGCACACTGGACAACAGATTTTGGTAGTGATATCACAGAGGCACAATGGGAGTACTGCTGTGATTTGTCGGGAGCGGTAATGTCTAGCTGTCGCCTTAAAATCATACACTACAAATTTCTCCATAGGTTATACTACACTCCTGCTAGAAAGTTTCGATTCGGGCTAGCCGACTCGGACAGGTGTGAGCGATGTGGTCGGGAAGGGGCAGACTTCTTCCATTTAGCGTGGACCTGTCCGCAAGTACAGGAATACTGGTCGCATGTCTGTGAAGGTTTATCCCACATGATAGGTGCTGCAATTACCCTGGATCCGTTGATGTTCCTTCTCGGCTATACTGCACAGATAACGCGAACGGTTAGGAAGTATACTAATGTGGCACTACTGTTGGCAAGACGGCACCTAGCATGTAGATGGGGTCGAGGCCGCGCTCCTAAATTTAAGGATTGGTTGCATGACATGTTATACTGTCAGGAACAATATGGAGTTTTCTCGGAGCTGCTGCCTCTAAACTCGAGACCGGCGGACATCTGGGGTCCCCTACAGACTTACCTTCTCGCCAGGGCATCACAGGGGGATGGAGACACTGACACTGCCGAACCAACACACACTACCTAGCTGGCTTGTTCAAATATACCATTCCTCGATCTGTGATGGGAGGGATGGACTGAGGGGTAATTGCACTGTTATTGGCATGTCCGGTATGGGGATTACTTTCTGAACACCATATATCACTTGTTTAACGGTATACCTTCGATGCTGTACTGTACGCTTAAAGTGCTGCTTCTTGTGTACTACCTAGTGCCAGGCTTTCGGGCCGTACGCCTTAGCCATCCTAATGTACCACCTCCTTGTGCCCTCTTCCCTGATAGAGGTTCCTCAAAGATCGAATAATGGGTACTACCGTTACTCCCCTGAATTCCAATGTCTTGCTGTGATCTGTCAGTTATACTACATTGTGATACGTCTTACCAAATGTGCACCCTCCTAGAATGTTCCCCTACAGCTATGATTTGATATGGATGTATTGCTACTATATTGCATTCTGCTGAACGACCCTAGCCATACTCTCTGGGATTGAGAATCTTGTAACCCCGAATGCAACAATGTATGTGTATCGCTGCCGGCCTTATATGGTTGTAGGCGCACTGCTGTGTATGACTGCTTGAATGTTAATAAAAGTTTATAATCCAAAAAAAAAATGCGTTTCTTGGAGCAAGACCACATCTGGCGTCCAGCGCTTGAGATATTGAAGGACAACACTGCGCTTGATTTTGTCTCCCAACCCATTTACAGTCCAGCTTAAAACCTTGAGCTCACTACCCCCCATCATCATGTGAAACACGGAGTTGATCCTCTGATGTCTGCTGCACTATACTCAAATTCAAAACACTGATGCCTTCAATAATACAAAACACAAAAAACTTAAAACAAAATGCCAATAATATGACGTACAATATTACGACAAAACCCCCCCCAACTCTACTCCCCCCACCATCCACCCTGCACCCCTGCATGCCGCTTACGCGCATTCCCAACTAGCAGTGTGCCTGTCGCCCCTTTTTACCCCAATTCTAATCTATAACTAAGTCAAGGTAGAAAAATAGAGGGAGGGCCTACATATACCGGTACCCCCACTCCACTCCCTGTTGTACTGCTTCTATCACATTTCAATTCAACATATTGCCATACCTCTGTAAGCATTATGAAGCAATGGAGAACATTACACACCCACCACACCCCCGACATAGTCTATTACTATGTAACCCCATTGATACAAGTTTACATCATTACTGTTCTTCCATCTCGCCTCGGCCGCTGCCCTCACTCTCCGTCGCAGCCACACTGTCCAGCCAGTCCGCCGCCACCTCAGGATTGTCAAAAAACCAAGCCTTCCCATTCAGTTCAACACAGAGGCGGGCCGGAAACATCATCGCGTATTTAAATCCTTTGTCTCTCAATTTTTTCTATACCGCTAGGAAGTTTCGACGCTGTTTCTGAACCATCTGGGTAAAGTCTGGGAGAAAGGAGAGAGACACATTCTTGTACTTCAGAGGGGGTCCATTTCGTGCAGCTTGTAGAATCACATCTCTGACCCGGAAATTGAGGACTCTTGCAATCATGGGGCGAGGAAAGGCTCCCGGCCTCGGCCTTCCTCCTGGGACTCTGTGCGCACGTTCAATTGTAAACAAATTACTAAGGCCCTTTGGCTGGAGATGATTCAGGACAAGAGTTTCAATAAACAGATCCGGTGTGTGCCCTTCTGTTTTTTCAGGTACCCCAAGAATGCAGATATTATTACGTCAAACTCTCCCTTCATATTCGTCCAGTTTGTGATCTGTGAGAGCTCTCGAGGCCCTGAGATCCTGCACCTCTCGCTGCAACTGGCCGACATCATTAATTAGGCGTGGGGCGTGGCTACGCGTGCAGCGAGGCTGGCTGTGCCTTAGCGGAGCTCCGGCGTGACCCTCCAATCTGGGGGTAAATTATCCGGTCATTTCTCCGACTGGCGAGCCAATACTTGGTGCAAGACATTGTGAAGCGTTTACCCAGCTCCGGACCGAGTTTCAAGGTTCCGCATGCTCCGGAACCGCACCGGCACCTAGGAGCCCACCCACGCCGCGAGGGAAGCCGCAGGGACGGTGAGACTCGCCAGGCAAGCCCGGGGTCGGAACCGGAAGTGCGGGCCGAGGGCGCCCAGCGACAGTGCAGTGAAGACAGCGTTGGGATGCACTGAGCGTGGTCGTCTGGCGGGCGCTGAGGGCGGCAACGGCCCGGCTGGGACCACCGCGACAGCGAAGGCGACAATCTGTAGCGGCGGACTGGAGCTGATGCCTGCCGAGATCCGGATCGCCGAGGGAGCCTCGGTCGCGGACAGGTACCCCTCCCCCTTGGACCCTAGCCGCAGCGCCTACCGGGGAGAGTCTCCCAAGGGGAAAGAGAGGAAGCCCCGGCGACGACAGGCGAGGCCCCACCGCCCGACGACCTAGGCGCCCGCCTGGACCTACCGGTGCCCGTCCTGGCGAGAACCCGTGAGCTCCTGACCGGGGATGGGACCCCCGGCGCCGCCGGCACTGAGCAAGTGAAATGAGCAGAGGAACACAGACAGCAACCGGAGGGCCCCCATAATGACTCTGAGAGGGAGCGCCCCCCCTCTGCGCGGTGACGCTGGCGGGTGCCCAACTGCTGTGAGCCTCGACTACCGACCCTGGGGGACCATCGTATTACCCCACACTGCCAGGCAGAAGCGGTGAATACCTGGGCCCGATACCACCTCGCCACAGGAGCACGCAAACGCCAGCCTTCATCGGCCGCTCGGCTGGGCGAAGCACCACCTGACCACACACTTCGTCACTGCGGGGGTGCATCGGGAGGGGTGCGCGGCGGCGAGCGGCGACCCCCAGCGGTACACTGACGGAGGCCGCGGGCGGTGTTGCCGCCTACGTGACTCGTGCACCACTGGACCACTGGGGTCAACAAGACATAAGGATGCCGGCCTGTGGGCACTGACCCCCCCGTGTACCACTACCACCAGCTCAGCGACGTAGCGGTGGGGCAGCACTAACTACGCAGCATACGGCCTTCGAGGTCGAGCCACGCAACGCATCGTGTCCAGCTACAGAACCTGGAAGTGACGCAACTACCACCGGGACACACATGCTTGTACTCTGGTCGGCCCACCTCAGCTGCGGACACCTCACGAGGACCTCTCCCGACAGCCTCCCTCACGGGTGTACAGGCATAGTCCCCTGCCTTGAAGAGGCACCTGTGGTGCGGATGGCCCGCAGAAACGATTAACGCTACGCAGTCCGGGCTACCAGAGCGCAGAACCCTGCCCATGTCTGGAGGTGCAGGAAAATGCACAGGAACCGGGAGCACACACCCGAAGAGCAGAATGGACAAGACACAGAAGCAGACGGATGTAGACCCGGTGACGGCCAGACTGGACTCGGTATTGGCGGCCATGGAACGACTGGAGAATTCCATTCAGTCCACCCGGACGTCGCTGGAGGCGAAGATAGACGGGGTCGCCATTGACCTGACGCATTTGAAAGCGGATCACAAAAAACTGGCTGAACGCAACACAACCCTGGAGACCACCGTGACCGACTTGGAGCCGCGCGTCACACAGTCGGACAAGCAGATCAAAGATCTTCTCAACGGGGTGGAGTTCCTAGAAGACAGGGCGGAGGATGCAGAAGGACGGGCGAGACGCAACAACGTCCGAATAGTTGGTCTGCCCGAAAAATGGGAAGGGAGAGATCCGACATCACATGTGGAGGACTGGCTTCGCGCCCTGTTGCCAGAAGGTACCCTTTCGCCCCATTTTGTGGTAGAACGAGCACACAGGGTCCCGACTAGGCCGCTCCCTACTGGCTCTAACCCACGTCCCTTCCTCATTCGAATCCTGAACTATAGAGACCGGGATGCGGTCTTGAGAGAAACTCGCAAACTTGGCACCATACAAGTGGATAATGCGAACATAATGTTTTTTCCGGACTATACGATTCAGGTCCAACGTCAGAGACACTCCTTCCTGATAGTGAAAAGGCGGCTACGCCAGCTAGGACTCACGTATTCCATCCTCTTCCCAGCCAGACTGGGAGTCATAGCTAATGAAAAGACGCACTTCTTCAACACCTCGGAGGAGGTGGAAGCCTGGCTGGATAACGGGACCGACAAAGATACAAGGAGACAAGGAGACCTGCCTAGGTCGATGAGACGCAGGAGATCCAAACGGAGGCGCGGAAACCGATCGCCCTCACCAGCAGCGAGTGGTACACACAACGGCACGAACCCATCTGAGGAAGAAATACGCCGGGAGCAACGGGAAGCCCTGCGGATGGCCACGGAGCTTGGCGGCTCTCCGCCTCAATGCTCCCCACCTATCACCAGCCCCGGGATATCACCAAGCGACGACGAGGCGATCTATGGGCTACCGGACTCACAGGTCTCAGGTGATTTACCAGCAATCACGCCACAAACATCGGATCTGTTCGGTTGACGGAGTGTCGCACCCTGGCGCTCTTTCTGCTCTGCTCCACTCTCCCACCCGTTCCATGCCCTCACACTTGCCAGCCGGTGGGACTAATGTACCGGAGTGAGGCGACTAGATGACACGATTGAAGGCGTGAGACAGAGGCGGTGAGTTCACTATTCCCAACAGGGGCGCACGTCTGAGACGCAGTAAGTAGTCATTGACGCATACATAATGTCACCTGCCGCTGAACAATCGGCCTAGAGAGCCTCCTCCCCCCTGGGTTATGATACGGCAGGGGTCACTCCGGGTGGGCGGAGCTCCTACTACACACAGGGAACTGACAGCACAGGTGCCGCAGGACTTTAAGGTTGCATTGCGTGGCCAACGGTATAGCCCACCTGATGGCAGACAGGACTATATACTTCCCCCCCCCATGAGGGGAGGTGCACGCACTCAAGCTCTACTGGAACTCATTACCCCCTTTTCGCCTTGCGCGATGGACAGCAACCCCCCAGACTGGAACGTTGGATATCCCAGTAGAGTGTTTGGACGGCTGCACGTTTGGCAGCCGACCCTATGGTATTTTCCCCAGTTTATGTTCACCCTTCTCCCTGTTCTTTTAATGTGCTGCAATCATAGTTTAATGGCGGAATTACTGAACTTTTCATGGTGCCCCACAGGTGTGCGGGGAAATGTTGTGCAGTTGAGAGGTGGAAAACTTCCCGGGGATGTGCATGGGGCGAGGGGGAGGGCAGCTGAGAATGACTTGATGCATTGTGATGGCTGAGGTTAACCTTTGCACTTGGAATGTGCGTGGTATACACACACCTTCACGCAGGTACATGATATACTCATATTTGAAGAGACACAAGGTACAAATAGCACTCCTACAGGAGACACACCTGACAGCGACTGAAGTACTCACACTACGCAGGCGATGGCGTGGCCAGCTGTACGCGACTGGGTTCTCCTCCTACGCGAGGGGTGTATTGATATGGGTGAGACCAGGAATTCCGTTTGAAATTGACGACTCACACATAGACAGGGAGGGAAGACTGGTGGCGATAAAAGGACGTTTGGATGGACATCCATTGGTTCTAGCGTCGCTTTACGCCCCTAACACGGACCAGCAGGGTTTTCTTGCGACAGTGTCTACGGCCCTATCTCACTGGCATGGGATCCCCTGGATATTGGGAGGGGACTATAACTGCGTGCTGGATGTCACACTAGACCGTTCCTTCCCGCCATTACCCAACGCACCGGTAGTGGGTGCCATGAAAGCACTTGTAGCTTGGGCTGATCAATGGCACTTGCAGGACGTGTGGCGACACCGTAATCCAACCACCAGGACGTATTCATACTACTCAGGTGCTCACACCCTACACACCCGATTAGACAGGTACATGCTCACTGATGACTTACTCCCGTTAGTAAAGGAGGCATACTACATGGGTAGGACACACTCCGACCACAACCCTCACATGCTGACTGTCTCTTGGGCGACCCCACACCCCCCTGTCCCCACTTGGAGGCTGCAACCGGATCTCCTGTTGGATGCGCCTTTCCGGGACTCACTGTTCACACATATAGCGCATTACTTCGAGGAGAACGCGGGCTCTGCCACCACCCCACAAATAGAATGGGACGCTTTTAAAGTGGTCATTAGAGGACAATGTCTGGGCACACAGGTTAACCTTAAACAAAGTGTTGAGAAAGACCTTCAGAGGATAGAAGCCGAGTTGATCCGACATGAGCAGGATTCGGTCAGAGATGATGGCGCTGAGTTGCAATCTGCGCGCGCAAGTCACGAAAAACTGCTAGAGAGGCTTAGGTGTTTGAATTATGCTGCCCACGCGGCACGCACTCACGATAGAGGGGACAAACCGGGTAAATTGTTATCGTGGCTCATTACCAGGGAGGAAAAGACAAAACCAGTCACGAAAGTACTGGGCGCAGACGGGTCGCTCTTACGCACTCAGGTGGAGATTCACGGCGCATTCGTCTCTCATTACGACGCGCTGTACCGCTCTTACCTGCCCACCCCCGCCCCGGAGGGATACCTCCGCCAGATACCATTGCCGGTGCTCCGCGACGCCCAACGCATCTAGCAGCGCCCATCACGTCCGAGGAACTCCGGGAGGTCATAGCAGCGCTGTCTAATGGTAAATCCCCTGGCCCTGACGGACTCCCAGCGGAGTTCTATAAGGCATATCGGGACCTCCTGATCCCCGAATTGATTAAAGTGTACACAACACCGCCGGACGACTCCTCACTGCCGCCCTCTCTAAACGAAGCCACCCTGGTCTCCCTCTTAAAACCGGGAAAAGATGGGACGCTACTGGGCTCTCTTAAACACAGATTATAAAATATTAGCATCCACACTAGCGCGAAGACTTGCCCAGTACACACCCAACCTGGTTCACACAGACCAGAACGGCTTTGTACCCACCCGCAGCACGTCGCTCAATATCCGTCGGTTGTTCAGGGTGCAGGAATACGCGAGGAACCCTTGGCCGCGTTCGGGTTGTCTTGTATTAGATCTGGAAAAGGCGTTTGACTCAGTGGAGTGGCCATATCTAAGGGCGGTGATGCAAAAATTTGACCTGGGAGATGGTTATTTGGAAATGGTCGGCCTCCTATACCAAACTCCTAGCGTTCGAGTCAGGACCGGGGGCCTCCTATCAGACACTATACGAGTCAGACGGGGCACTCGTCAGGGCTGCCCATTGTCGCCTCTGCTCTTCTCTTTAGCGATGGAGCCACTGGCGGAGTTGCTGAGGGGACAGGGCGCAGAATGGGGCATCCCATTGATGGACGGCATGCATACGGTCTCGCTATATGCGGACGACCTGCTCCTCTACATTAGGGACCTCACTCAGATACCGCCAGGGCTCGCGGACACCCTTCAAGAATTTACAGCCCACTCGGGACTACGAGTCAATTGGGGGAAATCTGGGGTCTACCCCTTTCACCCTGATATGCAGGAATGTGCGGTGCAATTAGGGGGCACGACGCTAACCTGGTACGCGGGCACCTTTAAATACCTCAGTATCCATATATACCGGTCTCCGGCGGACATACTGGAGGGCAACTTGATCAGGGCTATATCCTCCCTGAGAGCCCAGATACATTTCTGGAACACGCTCCCGCTGAATGTCCCAGCCAGAATTACCCTGGCGAAAATGATAGTTTTACCGAGACTCCTTTATTATTACTCGAACATACCGGTATACGTCCCCGCCCGGATATTTAAAGACCTGGAAACCATGGTGCGTACGCTCCTATGGAACACAGGGAGACCCAGAGTAGCCCTGAAGAAGCTATATGCCCCGACGTCCTCGGGAGGATTGGCGGTCCCCAATCAGGAACTTTATTACCTCGCGGCGCAACTTCAATGGGTGGTGGCATGGCTCGCGGGAAGGAACCTCAATGACACAGCCTCGATGGCCCCGGCCCTGACCCGTGCGGGGGCCCTCGCATTATTCCACCCCCTCAATGATGCGGCTCGCGGAATACAATTGCACCTCGCGGTGGCACTTAGATGCTACAAGCGAGCATTAACACTGACAAAGGGGATAGCGCCCTACGCCCCGGCCCTCCCTTTGGAAGGCATGCCTAGGCCTGGGGGAGTGGTAACCGCAACACAGTTGGACAGCTGGGAACACGTGGGGATGGAATCCATGGCGGACCTATATAACGACGGCACCCTAGTTCAATTCGAGAGACTCACGGAGGACCCTGGTCTGCCGGCAGGGCAGTTCCTGCTCCACGCCACTATGGTCCGGATACTCACGAAACACTGGGGTGATATATCGGAGGAGCCTCAGACGCACCAGTTGATACAATATCTACACATTATGGGAAACGGATCGCACGTGATACACTGGCTAGCACAGGCGTTACAGTCCCACACCACATGCACACTCCAGCCCTTGAGAGCCAGGTGGGCGACTGACAGGGAGAGGGACTGGACGGATAAGGAATGGGAGAGGATCCTGGAAAGCCCATGCCACATACCCCGCAACTCGAGATTCAGAATAATACAGTTCTACATTGTACACAGGGCATATCTGTCCCCGGACAAGATAAATCGTTACTTCGCGCTGGATACATCCAGCTGCCCAGGATGTGCGTTACTGAATGCGGATCTCCTACACATGCTATGGTCGTGCCCCAGACTACAAACATACTGGCAAGATGTCACTACACTCTTGACGAAAGGGGCGGGCACGGTACTGAGACATGATTGGGACGCCTGCTTGCTGGGCCTGATCAAAAGAACAAAACACAACAAGGCCCACGTCAGATTCTGGGATCTGGGACTGATAACCGCCAAATGACTTATAACACGACATTGGAAAGATGCAAACCCACCGCAGACAAAGCACTGGTGTGCCTCCCTCACTTATTGGGCGACAGCAGAGGGTACAGTATTACGCAGGGAGGAGACGGCGGAACGGAGGGCCATTCCAATAGCCCAGATCTGGGATAACATCCTACAGGCGTTCAACAGGGCTTGCCTTGACCGTTGGGTGACATAGGCTGGGAGGGAACCCCTTCTCCCCCCCCCGTGCCCCCCCCAGCGGACCGAAGAGGCACAGTAAGGGAGAGTTCTGCAGGGCAATACCATGGAAAAAGGAGCCGTACATATGCAGGAATGAGCCACCACTTATGTAGCCGCCCCCCGCTTGTGGACCCCCCCTCTCTTCCCCCCCATGCACCCCCCCCTGTAGGGGAGGACCGACTACGCGGCCGATACACACGGGACGCACCGCCCCAACACTAGAAGTCCTCGCAACTCGCACGTCACCGTTGACCCACATAAGCATAGCATCTCCACTCCGCATTGACGCGCCACCTGACCGCGGGCCAAGAATGGCAGAGACCACATTGCAGCACACCCCTCCCTCCTTGACTTAAGGTTCACTACACCCCTATTTTTTCTTTTATCCCCTACCTCGGTTTGGAGGTTTTTTAGCAGACTGTCACCCCCCAGTTGACTACGCTGCACTTTTACATCTGACAAGCAAACGCATGACCATGCACTACACGACGACCCTTACCGCAGCCCTCTACCGCATCACGACAATGTCCAGGGCGTGCTTAACACCGACGACGTCCATACACCTTGTTTATAGACAGGTTCTGGCCGGACACACCCGTCCTTGGGAAATGATGCATTGCAACATCGAACAGAGGGTTATGTGCAATACAAGGGGAGTTGGCCAGAGGCACGCCCGAGCTGACAGGGTGGGCCGGACACTCTGGTGGGATGGATAACGCACAATACGTTGTAGTATAATGTACGAGTGTCCTTTGATGTAGATGCCGGGACTATCCCCATTGTGGTTAAATGCATGGCTCACTGATGTTGGAACCTATTGGGACTCCGGCTGTTGACAGCGTCATCACAGACTTTGTACGAGTTGAATAGCTCTCTGTTTCCCTACTGTATTCTGCACAAGGCAATGTAACTGTATGTCACTTGTTTCAATAAAACATACTTAAAAAAAAAATCTAAAAAAAAATCATTAATTAGGCGTTTAGACTGAAGTTCAAGTGACTTGACCTTTTCGTTAGTCTTCGCGAGATCTGTTCGGTGTAGCCCCCTCTCAATTGTGACAGTGTCCAATTTGGTATCCAGGGTTTCCATCTTCTGAACCAGTGCCGTCTGCAACCCGTTAATAGCTGCCATAAGATCCGTTAATGTGGGTTCAGCGAGAGCAGATGCTACATCTTAACTCACCGGTGGCGTTTTCCTAGAGTCCCCTGGGTACCCCTTAGGTAGGGTATATCGATCCAACTTGTTTGATTGGATGTTTTTTGATCCCCTAGAAGACCTTGGCAGGGACTTATCTGAATCTGGCCGTGCCGCCATCGTGTTTCTCGCTATCCCTGGGATAGATAAAAAAGTGGGCTTGCGTCTGTTGTTAAGGTCACCAATCTCTTCACCTCATCGGAAAGCCCCAGCCAGATGACACACCATTACTGCCCTCTCATGCGCCACTCAGACCAGATCAGATTACCCAGTCCAGCTCGTCCACAGCATTTCGAACCACTCCCAGACAATACACGGGAATACGAGGGGGATAGTCCACTTTTGAAAATGGTCAGAACACCTCCAACGAGGAGGGCCCCAACAAGGACCAAGATCGCTACCACCCCTCAATAAGTCTCCATCTGTCTAGGCTAACCTGGTAGGAGCAGCAGCGATCCAGGTTGTATCCACTCAGGAACTCCCTCTGTAGCTCCTAGTCAGGTCAGACAGCATAGCACCATATAGTCACAGGAGCCATCCATGTCCCATCTCCCATTCCTTCCACACAGCAATCCAGTGAGCCCACAGTGAGCACCCGGCAGATCCCCATGGGTCCAAGCTCCAGCTACGTCCGGGGCACAGCAAAGCTACCCTCAATCAGGTCAGATTGAAGCCGACCACCATCAGGCTACCAAAGCACCCCGTGGCCCCCACTGGGTCCCATCCGGAAGCTCACGCACAATGCACCGGTCCCCAGCAGCCCGGGGAGTCTCGGAGCAACACTGCAGGTTAGTTGTTGACCCTCCAGTAAGTCCGCGACAGCCAAGACGGGATCTCCCAAAGTCCAGGGGTTAATAGTAGGGAACACTGCTAAAAGTCAGGGAAGGGGGGCGGGGGGCCCAGTCACATAGCCGTCAGCCGTATGTGCTCCGAGTCGGCCAAAGCACCCCACAATCCCGCAACTTACTTCCCGGAGCCGGGTGAAGGATCCAAATCGCCCGCACTCCTCCTCGCATAAACGGTCGTCTGCGCAGAGAGTATGAGACACCGCCGCGGCCCCGGGGCACCTATGTCGATTTTCGGGCCGGACCCGCTGTTCCTGGCCAACAGTACCCGATGTTGATGAACTGACGGGTGGCCATGCAACTAATCGAGGTCCCGGCTTCCGATCCGACCAGGCCCCAAACTTCCGGGCGGTCTAGCTCTGCTGCCGAAGCACGGAATCGCTCCAGGACACCGCCTACGAGCGTCACTTCCACTCCCTAAGCGGGGAGTGTGGTCTATTTTTGCAGGATGTGGACCCAGGGAGCGGAGATCGGCCGAGCCGAGTCTCTAAGCAGCCATCTCGGTTGCCGGCTTGGCTCCTCCCGAGTGACTTTAGTTTTAATTATGTTTTTTTTTGTTCCTCCTTTCCTGTGGCCTAAACTTGCCTTGCAACTGCTTGGCTGGTGTTTGACCTCCAGAGGTATCGCGAGCCCCCAGTAACTACTGTGCCTGCTTATGCTGCTTTAGTAATGCTGTGGGTTTACTCCTAAATTCTGGAGCTACTAACACGGGGGGAAACACGTTGAGGAAAGTGAGTGCTATCTCCATTGGCAGCTAGATGTGCAGCTCTTGCTCGTAGTGAATATCGGCTTAATTTCGGGGGGGATAATCCCTTAACATCAATACTGCTCTGCATGCAGTCTTGAAGCAGAACTACCTACTTCGTGTGACAGCACCCCCTACGCTCCCCCTGATTATCAGTGCTGTCTTTAGCAGCTGTACCAGCC
Organism: Lissotriton helveticus; assembly: GCF_964261635.1. Lineage (NCBI taxonomy): Eukaryota > Metazoa > Chordata > Amphibia > Caudata > Salamandridae > Lissotriton > Lissotriton helveticus. Next base: position 685,431,845 of record NC_136059.1, read on the forward strand.
TTTTTTTCAGAGATAATCAATCAATCAATCAATCAGAGCATTTGTATAGCGCACTACTCACCCGGAGGGTCTCAAGGCGCTGGGGGGAGGGGTCCGCTACTGCTCGAACAGCCAGGTCTTGAGCTGCTTCCTGAAGGCGAGGTGGTCCTGGGTCAGGCGGAGGTGGGTCGGAAGGGAGTTCCAAGTCTTGGCGGCCAGGTAGGAGAAGGACCTTCCTCCTGTGGTGGCTCTTCGGATGCGGGGGACGGCGGCGAGGGCGTGGCTGGTCGATCGAAGCTGGCGCGTTGGAGCGTAGAAGTTGAGGCGGCTGTTGAGGTATCCTGGTCCTTGGTTGTGTAGGGCTTTGTGTGCGTGGGTGAGGAGCCGGAAGGTGATTCTCTTGTTGACCGGGAGCCAGTGCAGGTCTCTCAGGTGTCCGGAGATGTGGCTGCGGCGGGGGATGTCCAGGATGAGTCGTGCTGAGGTGTTCTGGATCCGCTGGAGTCTCTTCTGGAGTTTGGCGGTGGTTCCGGCGTAGAGGGAGTTGCCGTAGTCCAGACGGCTGGTGACGAGGGCCTGGGTGACCGTCTTCCTGGTCTCGGTGGGGATCCATCGGAAGATCTTGCGTAGCATTCGCAGGATGTGGAAGCACGACGAGGAGACGGCGTTGACTTGTCTGGTCATGGATAGGGAGGAGTCCAGGATGAAGCCCAGGTTGCGTGCGGGGTCAGTTGGTTTGGGTGCGCTGCCCAGGGCGGGGGGCCACCAGGAGTCGTCCCAGGCGGAGGGTGAGGATCCCAGGATGAGGACTTCCGTCTTGTCTGAGTTCAGTTTCAGGCGGCTGTTCGACATCCATTTGGCTACTTCTGTCATCCCTTCGTGCAGGTTGGCTCTGGCGGTGGCGGGGTCGTTAGTGAGGGAGAGGATCAGCTGGGTGTCGTCGGCGTAGGAGATGATGTTCAGGTTGTGCTGGCGTGTGATGGCTGCGAGGGGGCTCATGTAGACGTTGAAGAGAGTTGGGCTGAGCGAGGAGCCTTGAGGAACGCCGCAGATGACTTCGGTGGCCTCGGATCTGAACGGGGGGAGGCGGACTCTCTGTGTCCTTCCGGTGAGGAAGGAGGTGATCCACTCCAGTGCCTTCTCCTGGATTCCGACGTTGCTGAGGCGCTGTACTAGGGTGCGGTGGCAGACAGTGTCGAAGGCCGCGGAGAGGTCCAGGAGGATGAGGGCCGCTGTTTCTCCGTTGTCGAGCAGGGCTCGGATGTCATCTGTGGCTGCGATCAGGGCGGTCTCGGTGCTGTGGTTGGCCCGGAAGCCAGACTGCGAGAGGTCGAGGGAGCCGTTCGTCTCGAGGAAGGCGGCCAGTTGCTTGTTGACGGTCTTCTCGATGACTTTGGCCGGAAACGGGAGCAGCAAGATGGGGCGGTAATTCTTGAGGTCGGTAGGGTCTGCTGAAGGTTTCTTGAGTAGAGCGCTGAGTTCGCCGTGCTTCCAGCTCTCCGGGAAGGTGGCGATGTCGAAGGAGGTGTTGATGATGTCCCGCAGGTGGGGTGCGATGACAGCGTCGGCCTTGTTGAAGACGTGGTGAGGGCAGGGGTCTGTCGGAGATCCGGAGTGGATGGAGTTCATCTTGCGGATGGTGTCTTCGGTGCTGATCGGGGTCCAGGCGCGGAGGGTGGTGGTGGGGAGCGGTGGTTCGGTCGTGGCGTGCGTTGGTTGAGTGCTGAAGCTGTTGTGTATGTCCGCGATCTTGTTGTGGAAGTAGGAGGCGAGGGAGTTGCAGAGGTCTTGCGAAGGGGTGATGTAATTGTTTCCGGCGTTGGGGTTGGAGAGCTCTTTCACGATGTTGAAGAGTTCCTTTCTGTTGTGTGCGTTGTTGTCCAGTCGTTCCTTGAATGCGGTTTTCTTGGTGGCGCGTATCAGCTGGTGGTGTTTTCGGGTGGCGAGCTTGAGGGCAGTCATGTTGTCCGGTGTTGGGTCTGTGCGCCAGGTTTTCTCGAGTGCTCTGCAGTTCTTCTTGGAGCTCTTGAGTTCGTTGTTAAACCATGGGGCTTTCTTGCTGCCGGGTCTGCTCGGCAGGGTCTTCAGCGGGGCGAGTTCGTCTGCTCAGTCGCTGATCCATTTCGTGAGGTTGGTGGCTGCTTGACTGGGGTTCGTTGTGCTGGTGGGAGGGTTCTTGCTCAAGGACGTAGTGAGCTGGTCTGCAGTGATCTTGTTCCAGCTTCTGCGGGGAGCCTGTTGCTGGTGATGGTGGAGCGTGGTCCTTCTGAAGCTGAAGTGGACGCAGCTGTGGTCCGTCCATTGGAGTCCCGTGGCGTGGCTGAAGGCGATGTCCTTGCTGGAAGAGAAGATCGGCTCGAGTGTGTGTCCGGCGTAGTGGGTGGGAGTGGTCACCAGCTGCTTGAGTCCCAGGTTTGCGAGGTTGTCCAGCAGGGTGGTGGTGTTGCGGTCGTTGTTGTTCTCCAGGTGGAAGTTGAGGTCCCCGAGGAGGATGTAGTCGGCTGAGGGGAGGGCGAGCGGGCTGATGAAGTCGGCGATGTCCTCGCTGAATTGTGTGCGTGGTCCCGGGGGTCTGTAGATGAGGGTGCCTCTGAGGGTGGTCTTGGGGTTGACGTGGATCTGGAAGTGCAGGTGTTCGGCGGGTGCGATGGTGTCGTCGGTGTTGGTCGTGATGCGGATGGTGTTCCTGTGGATGATGGCGATGCCTCCTCCTGTCTGGTTGACGCGGTCCCTCCGGATGATCTTGTAACCGTCCGGGATGGCGATGGCGATGTCGGGCGCTGAGGAGGCGTTCATCCAGGTTTCTGTGAGGAAGGCGATGTCTGGGGCTGTGGTGTCGAGCAGGTTCCAGAGCTCGACGGCGTGTCTGTGGACGGAGCGGGTGTTGAGCAGGATGCACTTCAGGTGGGTGCTGCTGGTGCTCGGCTTGGTCGGAGCTGGTGCAGTGCAGGTCCGGATGCAGGAGAACTTGCAGGACTGGCAGATGAAGGGTCCGTGGGTGCGTCTCGGGGTGGCTCGGTAGCATCCAGGGGTTCGGCCGGCGTTGAGTGCGTTGAGGGTGGCGGCGTCGTACGTCCGGCGGGTGGGCTGGGGTCTGCGAGGGCCAGGGGTCCTGGCACTGGGCGCGGTCCAGGCGCGGACGGGCGCAGACGGGCTTACCTTTGGCGCACCTTCGGCGCTCATTCGGTGCTCCCGCTGTGCGCGTCCGCTGCGCGGTCGCTCTGGGGGCGTCATAAGAAGGGGGACGTGAGGGCGGGTCAGCTGGGCGGCGGGAGCGGCTCGTCCAATGGGCCGGTGGTGGGCGGGGCCTGGGCGAGCAGCGGCGGGAACGGGCGAGCGGCCGGCTCTGCAGTGGCTGGGCCGCTCGCGGGACCAGGGGGGCGTCTGCTGCGGCGGGAAATGCGGCTAGGCAGGCTGGCAAGGCTGGCAAGGCAGGCTGGAGCAGGAGGCGGCAGGAGGAGCAAGGGGGTGACCCGGCCTGGTGAGAGGCGCAGCGGTCACTCCCGAGCACTCCTAGCTGTCCCCTTAAGAAGGGGGACGTGAGGGCGGGTCAGCTGGGCGGCGGGAGCGGCTCGTCCAATGGGCCGGTGGTGGGCGGGGCCTGGGCGAGCAGCGGCGGGAACGGGCGAGCGGCCGGCTCTGCAGTGGCTGGGCCGCTCGTGGGACCAGGGGGGCGTCTGCGGCGGCGGGAAATGCGGCTAGGCAGGCTGGCAAGGCTGGCAAGGCAGGCTGGAGCAGGAGGCGGCAGGAGGAGCAAGGGGGTGACCCGGCCTGGTGAGAGGCGCAGCGGTCACTCTAAAGTTGCTTAGGTAAAAAAAGCAGTCAAATCCTTGGCATTTCAATCGTGTTATACCGTAATTCCCCTCGGGAACCTCGGTCCTGGCCACAGGCGCTGACCAGGTCCCCCCTACCTGCAACGACACCAAGTATTTTGCTTTCAGTTGTTGGGCCTGTCCTCTCCCCCGGGAACAAGAAAACAAGGAGCACAATCGGCTGCTTCCACGCGCATCTACCGCCGCAGCCTCCCACCTCCAGCGCTGCCCCTCTGGAATCGCTGCTCCATCCTCGCTGCGAAGCTCTGACAGAGCTGCCTTATACGCTGTGGGGGAAGACGCCTAAACCCCGGAAGATCCTCCAGCATTACCGACGAACAAAATCGAGAAATCCCGGGATCTGCCACCAACACGCCACCACCTTTAATTCAAGAGGTAGACCACATTGAGTCGATCTAGCGTCCCGGCATTAGAATCAGGAAGCGTCTGAGGGAGCAGTCCCGCGACTGCTTAAACGACGGCCGCCATGTTCCTCCCCCTCTCTCCACACAACATAGTTTCCTAGACATAATGGCAAATGAGGGGGGTGTGTATGTCACACTTGAGTTAACTTTAAATATTGCTACTCACACCATTTCATTGATAAAATACACAACACATAACACAAACAGTTTCTCAAAATCATGATAGTGAAAATCTTAGAGATTGAGGAGGGTCTTCACATAATTAATTATAGTGGGACACCTGAATTTTGTTATGGATGGGGTAAAGGAAAGACCAACTTACATAAATATTCAAGAGGGTTCAATGTCGTAGGCTGGGAAGAAGGGGCAGATCTAGGTTTGAGAGAGAAGAATCCTCCCAGCCCAAAATGCTCAGCCTCTTAAAAGATCTACACTCAACAAAATAACCTTTTTTATTAGCACATCCTGGTTTATCGCTATAGCACACACTGACATAGCTTCTATTGCTATATCAGATCATGTCTTACTTTCCATAGGCATTACAAAGCCCAGGGACGACTATTGCATATTCAACAATTTCTTGTTGCAGACCAAAAAGACATCGGAGGAACTCCAATCGCCCTACTTACAATACCTAAAAACAAATGCAAGAAATGGACAGTAACGTCCATATTATGGGAGGCTCTAAAAGTAGTCCTGAGGGGAGATATACTCTCCATAGTTGCAGGAGGAAACAGACAAAAATAGGAAATAAGGTCAAATCCGATTAGACAACTCAAGGAGCTAGTGTGAACCAACAAAAGCACTTTATGAAGACAAATCATTGCTCTCAAGGGCAAAGTTTTAGATTTAATTATAGTTAAATATACACTGTTATGAACCAAATCCGAATCAGGTGGAATAAAAATGATTGCTCCTGACGTGCATGGTATGGGGCATATTAAAATAAAACAATCACGAGGGATCACATATACACAGAAGCCCCTGCGATATGGCAAACATTCAGCTTTTTTAACATACAATTATATTCCCAGGAACATATATCACAGGCCCAGATAAACACATCTTGAAAGCACAAAAGTGCAGGCCCTTACCACCACTCAAGTTACACACCTAAAAAAAAGCCTGTGGTGGTAATAGTAGTCCTGGTGAGTACAGCAAAACTGAATATAGGGAAAAAACTGGCTTGGCGGGTACACACCAGGATTCTACAATTAATTGCAGGGATAGTAGCCTCAGTATCTGACAAAAGATATAATAAGTTTACAGGTGCAGGAATGCTGGAACTCTCAATGGCAAAAATACAAATAATAGTGATCCCAAAACTTGGAAAAGATCAGACAAGTTGCAGTTCTCATCATCCAATATCACAGGGAAACCTAGACACCAAAATGCTCTTGGGAATACTAGCCCACAACTGAATTCACTATGACCAGGTTTAATAGAACTGGATTAATCTGGATTTAAACCAGGGTGAAATGGCGGGGAAAAGACTAGGAAGCTTCGTCAAATAAATAACAACATCCATGGGATAAATAAACAGGATATTATTCGGGTGCTCAATGCTAAAAAAGCATCTGAATGGGTGGACTTGGCCTTCATGGATGGTTACTTTGGTGAGATCTAGCTTCTCATCCAGGTTTAGGAACTGGATAATGACAAGCTAGAAGGACCCAAAGGCATATGTTAAGGGTGAACAGCTGCTCTTCAGACTCCTTCAAAATCAGGAGGTGAAAAAGACAGGGTTGCTCTCTGTTCTAGTTCATTTTCAGTTCAGTTCATCTTTGTCACAGAATACGTTGAAGAAAAAATACAGCACAACAACAAAATCAAAGGAATTCACATAAACAAGTACCCACAATGTTAGAAGGTGGTTCTGACCATCTGAGCTGCCCATATTTTTAGCTTTTTGAACACCTGATTTTTGAGCTTTTACTGTGGGGGAGCCTCTTATACTGGGACTCACCCACAGTAAACCCCTGATAAAATGGATTGCATGTGGATTTTACTGGTGTCCGCCTTGTGAGAAGGTCCGTGCGCTGCAACCAGGGTAAGAAGCCATGTATCGGGTACATGTGAATAGGATATGTGTGAACATGTGTGTGCACCAGTGTAAGGGCTGCGCGGGGGAGATTCCTGTTGTGCGAAGACAAGTAGCTGGTACAGATAAAATGGTGTGGAAGGGAATTTGCAGAGTTGGGTGGTGACATGGAATAGGCTTTATAATGTGGGGAGACACATGTAAGGGAGAGTCAGTGTGCTTTACTGTTTCACTGAAGAACACTTCATTATTCTACTATGAAGACAGAGACCACATGGGGTAGTTTCCATTCCCTAGGGCCTACAAACTCCAGACACGCACCAAAGTACACTGTAAGTTGTGTAAAATAATTATTCTGCTGAGTCCAAAGCCATACCTGTACTGCTTATGGGTCATCAGGAAATGTCATATTACTCTGACTCAGCTCATAACCAGAGCCCGGGTGTGACCCTGCCAGGCTGGATTAATACCGTCCTACCCAAGCTGTAGCATCAGAGGCCTAGCCCTCCACTGCAAGCATTCCCAAGGGAGAAGGTCTTCCCTCCAGGAGGGAGAGATGGGGTGAAGCTTCAGGGCATCAATCAGCAGCTGTCACCGGGTGCCAGGCACCAGGACTGCTCCGGGGCCGGGCCATGAAGTCAGCAACGAGGGGAGGGGGCTTTTCAGAGACCATGTGGCATGAGACCCCTGGACGACGCCATCTTGATGTTTCTCAGAGGCCTGTGCAGGAAAAAGGGATCAGGGGCAGAGAGGTGATGTGTCACTGCAGGATAGGTCAGACGTGCCTTCCTGCTAGCCCCTCCAGTTTCTCTTAAAAGGTCTAGCATAGGAAGAGGAGTGCTCTATGGGGTGTGGTCTTGCTGAGGAAGACTGGTGCTGGAGAATGGCGCCATGGGCCGTTGGAAGGAGGAACCCCCTGACTGCCCCAAGGCTCTGGACTGTGCCTTTGAGGGAGTCCAGGGCCAGTAAGAGGAAGCCCGGGGCCTCTGCGCAAGGAGTTCCACCACCTGGCCGGCTGCAGAGTCTGGGTCTACCTGCAGGAGCGGGCAGGCCAGAATAAAAGGCTGGCTCCTGCAGCAGCAAGCGAGGGTCCTGGAAAGGCGGGGAGCCGGCGAGAGCAGCCGGCGGTGGGCCTCCCGAGCTACTCTCCCTCTTACCTGGATGCGGGGGTCCTGGGTGGGACCGGACCCCCTGTGAAAGTGAAGAATCGGCGTGAGGCCACCAACAAAGGCAGCAGGGTCTCCCCAGAGCAGCAAGAGAGACACTGCTCACTTATGCACACGATCCCAGAAAAAGTGCCCCATAATGCCTGGCAAGGCATGTATAGGCCGGCCAACAAAACCTACTATTTTTTGGCTGGTGGTGACCCCAGGATGATGTTTCGTCATGTGTTATCTCACATCTCAACTTCTTATGGGCTGTAATTCTCAATATACAGTGTCACAAGAGTCGTCTCAAATCTCGAGGCAAACCCGATGTCTCGAGATTTGAGACAACTCTTGTGACACTGTGTATTTGGAATTACACCTGTAGGAAACTGCTTTGTTTACAAATAGACAATATCAAGTTGAACTATTGATGAACTAAAGCCATATATCCTGATGAAGCTGTACTAATGAAAATCAAATATGGAGTGAATTATGTCCCTGAACGGATGTCTAAGGATTAAAAGTGGACTAGATTAGTTTAGACTTTGAGACTGTTATTGACCATTTACTACTTTATGTGTGCTCGGAGAGGTTTTGTGTTGATTCCCTACTCTGTTCTCTGAAGGGAGTATTGGGGTGGAATTGGTAACCGGCCCCTCCTTACTTGATAGCACCATCATTATTGCATCACAATTACCGCCTGAAACGGTTTGCTGAGCGCCCATTGTTTGTTTCTATGCCTGGTTGCCAATTGTTTGCCTTTTAGTGATTTTCAGGCTTTAGGGCTGCCTCAAGGGCTTATTAGAAGATCGGAATGAATCGTGATAAGGAAGCCGAGGAATTTTTAAAGAATTTATGTTCAGGGAGTACAGTGGGTAAGGCCTTAGGTAACACTAACACCAAAATAAGGAAAAGACTGAAAGATACATTTATACGTCTGGAGAATCTTAAGAGAGGAGAACTGTCTAAATGGTGGGACACTGCTACACTTAAACAGTACTTTATACTAAATAGAATCCCAAGTGGCATGAAGTCACAGATTATACCAACCTATGACGACCTTGAACCAGATTTATTGACTCAATGGGAAAGGGAATTAACCAATAGTTCAGGAGCTTAATGAATATTTTGATTGAAAATGCAAACAGAGAGATTATGAAATTACTTCAAGAAATTCAGGTGTTGGAAGAAGAAATCAAATCAATAAATTTACCTGTGCCTACAGAGAAGATGTTACAGGACGAGATTAAACGTAGAAAGGCAAGGAAACAAACGTGATGAGCTAGATTACAAGAATGGACAAATTTTTACATTTGCCAAACGTTTTGACCATTTGGTCAATAATGATTCCCGCCCAGGAAGGAAGGAGGAGTCCTCAGTTATCAGTGAGGCTACCACTTCATCCAGTAATATATCCAGCACTGAGAGTGAAGACCCAGGAAAAGGTACCTCCAACCAAGATGTAGAGAATAGTTTCTTAAAGGAAGTACGTTGAATAAGGATGGGCAATCGGGATATGGGTACAAGGCGCAGAGATACAGATACGAAAAGACCAGAAGAGGTATAATAGGACAGGGGTCTTGCAAAAGAAAAAACGGGTATGAGAATACGTTCTTGGAAGAAACAATAGACACCGAGTGTATGGAAAATTCAAATCAAATAGATGTTGTCAATTTGTCTGATTTTGTTCTAACCCTCTGAAATGACTTCTCTTTTGAAACTAGGTTTGGGTTTTTTCCCAGTCACTAGTTGTGATTGGTTTACAACAAAAGTAGATCTGTGCAAATTTGTTAGACTACATAAATTAAAAAAGTTTTTTGCTGCAAACAAAACTAAAGACTCTCATTCTAGTGTGATAACCACAATGAGTGATTTCAGAATACAAGATGTGTAGGACACCAAAACATTATTATAATTGACTGACAGTGCGTATGGCCCCATGACTGACTACGCTCCTAGCAGATTTGGAACTTAGTACAGACTGGAGTAAGGACAGTGGACTTCAGAATAAATCCAAGTGGACTCTCCAACTGACATCAGGAAACAACTTAGATGTTTTTCATAAGGCAATGACCTACGAAATAGACAAAATTATTGAAGGAAATAAACAAAGGAATCTGTTTCCATGGTGTGACAACTTGACTACACAAGAGAGACATGCCTTGAAAACTTTATGGTTGAATGAGGATCTAATAATAAGAGAAGCAGACAAAGGAGAAAACGTCATCTTGAGGAATAAGACTGATTATGACAATGAGATATGTCTCAGCTGAACAACATGACTTACTATGAAAAACTAGACAGGAACCTGATAGAGGCATTAACATCTAAGATCAATAATGAACTCAAACAATGGAGTGATAAGGGATTGCTTTGCAATGATGAATATTTGTACTTACGTATTAATCGTCCAAGATTCTCCTGTTTATACACCCTCCCCAAAATTCATAAAAATCCGGTGAATCCGCTAGGAAGACCAATAGTGTCTGGGAAAGGGGGTCGCACCGAAAGACTATCGCCATTCGTTGACACATTTTTAGGACCTTATGTCGCAAATCTGCCTTCATATATACAAGACATTAAGCAAATTTTGAATCTGTTAAATGATGTAATATGGGAACCAGAGATGATATTGGTGACCATGAATGTGGTCTCCCTTTACACCAATATTCATCATGATTTGGGGTTGATGGTTTTAAGATCCTTTTTAAACAAAAGACCTGTTGAATATCTCAACCATACAGAAAGGACGCTTGCCATGCCGAAATAGATACTGGAAAATAATGTGTTCCTGTTTAACAACAAATGGTATAGACAGTTACTGGGGACTGCTATGGGTACAATGTTCGCTCCATCTTTTACCAATCTCTTCATGGGATAGTTTGAGATGGAGTTGATCTGGGGCCCGAAAGGTGCACCTTGGATTGACCATGTATACTATTGGGGGAGATATATCAACGACTGTCTACTAATATGGACATGCTCCACACAAGCTCTAGAAGGTTTTTTTGTACATCTCAATTCCAATTACTATAATCTTACATTTCCATTTCACCACGACACAGCACACATTGTCTTCTTAGATGTAGAACATTATGTATCGGGGGACTTGATTTGCAGCAACATGTATAGAAAAGGTAAATCCTGTAAAGCTCTACTTCATGCAACCAGTTGGCATTCTAAATTTCAAATTAATGCTATCCCCCTATGGGGAAATGATCAGGGCATGTAGAAACTGTTCAAAGAATAGTGAGTTTGACAAAACTGTCTTGGATATGAAACGTAGGTTCACACTGAGGGGATATAGTAAACAAACAACACACAGCAGCACACCGAGCACGAAGACTGTCACGTTAAAATATATTAAAGCCTGTACAAAGGAGCAGATCCGAGATGACAAATAAAATCAGATTAGTCACTAACTTTAATCCCGACACCAGCAAGCTCTACTGTGCATTATATAAACATTGGCACTTACTTAGATCTGATAAATGTCTTGTTCCGTTCCTTACCGCAACTCCCAGTCTGTCCTTTAGGAGAGGGCAAAATCTTGCGAATCTAAGGAGTCCCAGCTGAACCGGACCACTAAGACGTGGCAATTGGTTGAGTGATTGCATTAAGGGTTTTCATAAATGTGGATGGTGCAACACATTCAGATGGGCAGTTGACAAAGTGCTACAATTCAATTTTAACTGTACAGGTGATCACTTTATACCTATGTATATCAACTGTGACACGAAATTTGTTGTTTATGTAATCATTAGTACATGTCAGAAAATGTATGTTGGGAGTACAAATAGAACTTTGCGAGAACGAATCGCTGAACACTTTAGGGCACTGAAAAATAATGACACCAAATATCCGATTGTGTTGCATACCCCTGAAGATGCCTTTGGGAAGCATATTCACAAATTCTGTTTCATGGTATTGACCATGTAAGGTATGATACACGGGGTGCTAACAGGGAGCTTCAACTGAGACGAATGGAAGTAATGTGGATAATGAAACTTAGACCAGTAGAGCTCGGAATTAATGTTGATAACGAATTACAGTACTTTGTTGGAGAATTATTATTCTTATAAAAATATAGGAATGCTGTCTGTATGGGGTTTACAAACTTGACTTGTATTATGTAACACCAATGAAGCTGTTGCCTTTGATGTAGGACTGAGCTTAAAAAATCTAGGAACACAATGGATATTGTATTAGGTTCTAATGACGTTAGTACAATCTGTTAAGTCATAGCAATCATGTGGACTACGATCGTGCTTTACTGGATAGGAGCTACCGCAGATGTTACATGTGACATTGCATTTGTGATACATACTATTGGATCAATAATGTATCTGCTGATCGAGACACTGTAACAAGCTCACATAGCCCATATTTGTGGTAATATTGGATGTCACAATGCTCTAATGAGCGGGTATGACTTGCTTGGTCATGTTAAAATAATGGAAATGGTTAATGTGCTAAATTAACTGTAAGCTTGACTTTTTTTTGCATGTCACGACCCATTCTCCCTCTCCTTTTTTTTTAAAAGTCAGTAAGATATTAAAGTAAATACGTAGTATGAGAAAGTGCGAGTACTAGAAATAAAGTCTTGTACAAATACGCGATTGCGTTAGCGTCCGAAACTGAAACTCTGACCCTAACATTCAGGATACAACAGAGTAAATGCAGAGTTATCCCCAAGAAAAATTCCGAAAGCGGGGCTGCTGGAGAGTTCTGACTTTGCTGAAATCTAAAATGGCCACACGTATTACAGCGTGAATACGTCTTACGCTTACGTACTTCAAAGAGCTGAAACGCTCACAAAGATGTCCCAGCGTAGAATCACCTTACATCGGTAACCATCAACGTGACGAGATGTACATCACAACGTAGGCAGCTCCATGGATAGACTTCAGAATGCGGCAGGCTGGAATGTAGACGGAGGATTCTGAGAAAGTCAGCTAAGAATATTCTTTTTTTTTAAGAGGGTATCCAAGCCAAGATCTGCGGAATCCAAACTAAGGACAATAAAAAATTAGCTAGCATTCGCGCCAAGAATTTTCAATTCTATTAAGGACACGGAGGCGAGGATTATGCTGCTCTTTCTATTTATTGCCACTCACAGCAGCCAATCAAAACGTTTTGTATTCAAAATAAACTACACATCCCATGATGTTTTAGTCACATGTCACTTCCTGTATGACCCTATAAGAGCCACCATAACTAGTCCTTGAGCCTCTTTCTTTACTCGTACGATAGGTCCAATAATAAGTCCAAACAAACATCCTCCAACATGGAAGAAAACGAGAACCCAATGGGTATGTCTTCTTTAACCAGAAGTACTCCTACTCCATCTTCTTCTCTGAGCCTGGAAAGAAGGAGATACAAGAGAAACACGTAACTTCTGCGGGCGGGAAAGAATTACAATACTGTGATATAATCAGGTGGGATAATCCTCGCCTCCGTGTCCTTAATATAATTGAAAATTCTTGGCGCGGATGCTAGCTAATTTTTTATTCTATTACAGGACCGAAGGCTTCGTATTATGCTAGTTTAACACTGATCAAATACAACAGAGGTAATATTACCCACTGGTTTATAATACAACGGTTTAAAGGTAGACTCAGAAGACCAATCAGCTGAATGCATGATATCTTGAATATTAGAACTTAACATAAATGTTTTAGAGGCCATGGCGCCACAAACAGAGTGCACCCCAAACACTTGGGTATCAATACCTGCCTCTTGCATAACAGATTTCAACCATCTGACTATAGTAGCCGCAGTAACAGGGTTATAAGGTTTTTGCAAAGCAATTAGTAACTGCACCACACCATCAGGCCGAATAGGACTGGTACATTCTTCGTAAGCTTTTCGACATTGAACTACACAAAGTTTCGAGTTACCAGGAAAAGCATGATATTCCATACTACGTTACATTGTTTTAGTCCTGGAAGTGATATTAAAGGAAACTCCTTCAGGAGTAAATACTCTATCTGTAAGGTCTAGAGCTTTCACATCAGAAGACCGACGACATGCAGAGAGACATACCAACATGGCTAATTTGGATGAGAGTTGTTTCCTTGGTAACATATCGTTAAGTGGCCTTTTAGTGAATAAGGAAAGAACTTGAGGGTCATTCCACAAAGAGGAATATTTTGGCTTGGGAGAATTTGCTACCCTAATACCTTTCAATAGTTTGCATACTACTGGATGCATTCCTACCGGTTTGCCCTCAATCTGGGAATGACCAGCCGAAATGGCAGAACGGAAATTGTTAATAGAATGGTATGCCAGAACCTCAGAAGCCTTTTTAGACAAGAAATTTACAACATGGGGTAAGTAAGCCCACCCGGGATCCACGTGTTGTTCCACGCACCAACGTACCCAACTCTTCCAGGCTGAAGAGTATCTTTTCTTGGTTGAGGGGGCCCAGGCCTTGTTGATGAAAGCTGAAGCTTCTTCCGAAAATCCCGGCATTTGCCAGCGTTGCCGGAAAGTCTTGAGGTCATCAGGGACAACTACCCCGATAGTACCATTGGGTGCATTTCTCCATGAGGGCACTGGAGCATCGTCGAGGATCACGGAATCATTCTGGGGGAGTCGCAGCTCGCCTCCAATAATATTGGGAACCAAGGCTGCGACTTCCACAGGGGAGTTACTAGCATCACTTACGCCTCTTGACGAATTATCTGCGTGAATACTCTGGGAATCAGAATGAAGGGGGAAAAAGCATAATTCAGATTAAGGGACCAATCCTGGGAAAAGGCATCCGTCGCCAGAACCAATTGGTCCGGTTTACAGCTTAAAAATGTGGTCATTTGACGATTCAATCTGGACGCAAACAGGTCGGTCTCGCAACTGCCCCATATCGTTTGCAGCCACTTGACTATCTGGGGCTGGAGTTGCCAGTCGCTGTAATCTTTGTGATGCCGGGAATTCCAGTCCGTCACTATGTTTGACTGTCCCGGAATATACTAGGCTATGTCCGAGATCTGCTGACTCAGGCAGTGATGCCAGAAGTCCTTCGCTATCTCTACTAGGATTGAGGACCTCGTGCCTCCCAGCTTGTTGATGTACCGAACTGCTGAGATGCTGTCCATCCGCAAGAGGATGCAACACAAGAGCTGTTTGGGTGACAGAGTCCGGATCGCAAACAACCCCACTAGAAGTTCTAGACAATTGATATGGAGATCTAGTTTGCGGAGGGACCAACAACCTCTTGTTGCAATATTTCCGCAACGTGCCCCCCAGCCCCATCGGCTGGCGTCGGACTCTATGACGACCTCCGGCTGGGAGGCGAAAATAGCTCTGCCGTTTCACACTTCCATGTTGCCAAGCCACCACTGAATCTCCTCCTGTACCTCTTGGGAAAGAGGGACTAAGTCTGTGTAAGAGAGACCCTTCTGAAGATGTTGGATCTTTAACCTTTCAAGGGCTCAATAGTGGAGGGGGCCTGGAAAAATCGCCTGTATAGAGGATGCCAGGAGACCCAGGATTCTGGCAATCACTCTCAGAGAGACAGTCTGTTTGGATAACAGAGAGCAGAGCTCCTTTTTGATGTCTCGTAGTTTGGAACGAGGGAGACTCAACTGTGACGTCTGAGAGTTTATGACGAAACCCAAGAAGTCTATCGTCTGGGAAGGACAAAGAACCGATTTGGGTTCGTTGATCAGGAACCCCATGTTTTGTAGCGTAGCAATGGTCATGCGTAAATGCTGTACTACCAAAGTTGGAGACTGCGCCATGATAAGTATGTCGTCCAGATACACTATCATGCGAACTCCCTGGTCTCTGAGGTATGCTATCACTGGTTTCATCACCTTGGTGAAGCACCATAGTGCTGAGGAGAGTACGAAAGGAAGGACCAAATATTCGAACCATCGGTCCCGCCACTGAAATTGAAGGAACCGGCGATGGGGAGGTAAAATGGAGATGGACAAATAGGCGTCCTTCAGGTCCAGACGGACCATCCACTCGTCTTGTTTCAAGTGATCCGCCAATAGATGGATGCCTTCCATCTTGAAGTGCTTGTAATTCATGAATTGATTGAATTCCTTTAAATTCAGTCCCAACCTGTAACCTCCGCCTTTCTTCTGGTCCAAGAATATATTGCTGCAGAAACCGCGAGGGCCCTCGTCGCAATATGCTTTCGCGCGTTTCTGCAGCAATTCTTCGAGTTGGAAATCTATAAAATCGAGTTGGGAAAAAGAAAGCTGTATGGGTGGTCTGTCCTGATAAGGAGTCTGATAGAAATCTAACTGGAAACCCTGAATTGTTTGCAATATCCAAGCATCCAGCGAGAGTTGAACCCAATTGTATTAGTAAAATTGAGTATGACTCCCCCCCCAAGGGCAACAGAAAAATGTCTGGAGCTCTTACCTGTAGATTCAGGGGCTTGGAAACCTCCACGGTAGGCTCCTCTGTTGAAACGCTTCCGGTTGAAGCGCTGTCTGGTTGGGTAGAAGGTACCCCCACGAGAGGAGTCCCACTCACCGCGGCCGAAATCTCCTTGTTGAGGACCTTGGGAGAACTGACGGCCAAACGAGCATCTTCGGCCTCGTCCGGCCCTGTTAAAAAGGCCTGCCTGAAATACCCTCTTGATGCCAGACTGTCCCTTGTCGAAGGTTGTGAACGTGCCCACATATTTAGCAACATCTTTGGCGAAGTGTTCCCCGAAGAGATTGCCATCTGCTAAGGGCCCTGGTTCCGCTGCAGCCAATTCTGTGATTTTGGAATCCCTGGGCATAAGGAGCGATTTGCGTTGTTCTGTAGAAATGGCGTAGTTCGTGTTCCCAAATAGGCAAATAGCTCTTTGGGTCCACCCTACCAGGACCTGGGGATCCACTGAAGTACTGGACTCTGGTGCCTCCAAAGCCATCTCTAAGATCTATGTGAGGGATCCTGCGACATCCAGAGGTTTGTCCTGACAACCTTGCCAGGTGCAATCAATACCCTTTTTAGGGTTCTTCGCAACTTTCTTCAGGAAGGTTAGTAAACTCGAATCTATGTCCGGGGTGTCTGCCACCTTGTCAGGGATATCGGGCCTAGGACACTCTGAGCAGAGCATATTCCATACCTCCTTATCAAAACTCCTGCGAAGGTTGTCGTGCAGATAAGCCGCAACGTCGGGGGCAGGAGTCCAGTGAGATGATCTGGGATGAACTACATCAGCCGGGTTGAAGGTGAGGGGGGTGGAAATGGTTTGAGAGAGGTCCTGCTCTATGTTTTTGGACTTCTTGGACCTTTTCTTGGGAGGGGCCTCGTCTGGGGAGGTTCCAGAGGTATCAGTGTCCATGTCTGGGCGCTTGGACTTACCGTCCGGGTTAGGTAGTGAAGAGAGAGTAGTAGAGTGAGGCCAAGACTTAGTCCGGGGTTCAGTAGCCGAGATGTCTTGAGCTGGTTCAGCAGGAGAAGGAAACCCATGACGTTTGGCACATTTTTCCAATTGCATTGTCATTGGTTTCAATGCAGTAGCTAGCGCTTGTTGCACAGTCCCGGGGACTGCTTTCTTGAGTGCCTTGTTTACGGACTCCTGGACGGAGAAATACAGTGCCTCAACAATATTTACCTCCAGGGAAGGGGCATACATACACTTCTTCTACATACAGGTTATCACTCCTCTTGACCTCACCATGTAGGTGAGGTCAAGAGGAGTAAGGGGGGAGCTAACCCACAGCACAATTAAGAAACAAAAGGTACCTAGCTCCTCAGCATCAGCTGTATAGATGTTCCTGTAACCCAAAGGGCGTAAGGAGAGCCAAAAGAGCAGAAGTAAGTGGAGCTGGGCATACTCTAGGCCCAAAAACCACTGTTGCAGCCAGCCAGCCGTCACAGAAGTTGCTCGGGGGAGATCAAGGGAACAATGAACCTTCTAGGCTAATTAGGGTCGTTGCGACGTGCGTAGCCCAAATCCTACTAGGAAGTAGCCCAATTGGGATACGCACGTAGAAACTGGATAAACTATGTGGGAATAGGCTGTGTGCGTTTGGGCTGATGAGGGGGGGGCTCTGCGCGTGATTATTTGCATCTATTCTCGCTGCCGACGGCAGCGCGTACCAAGGCTCAAAGCGGGAGTCTAATTAGACCTGGCCAAGCGGGCCGCAATTGAAAAAAGTGCTTATCCCGCTGTAGCGGGCTTGTCGAAGCTGCTTAAAACGTGTTCAATGCTCCCGAAGGCAGCGTAACCTTCCGGCTCCAAGCGGGAGTCCGGTACTGGAAGCCTGATCGGCTACAGCCCCAAACAAAGTTCTCAGTCACAGTGGGAGACGTAGCTCGAGTTAGCTCTTTTACAATGCATATGAAAGCAGGCAAAGCGAGCTGAATACAAAGCACAAGTAGTGCAATTACATTTTTAAACTAGCGGCGCATGCCTGATTAAGAGTGCCATTATAAACACATAGAAAATATAACAGTAATGATGAATGCACTTAACTTCCTGCGTGAGCATCAAAGAAAGACGCTCAAGGACTAGTTATGGTGGCTCTTATAGGGTCATACAGGACCTGACATGTGAATAAAGCATTATGGGGTGTGTAGTTTATTTTGAATACAAAACGTTTTGATTGGCTGCTGTGAGTGGCAATAAATAGAAATAGAAGCATAATACGAAGCCTCCGGTTCTGTAAAAGAATCCGCTGCTCTGCCACTGTAAAAAACAAATAAGCACACAACTTCCTCCGTCGCCCCAATGCAAATACCAGCACGAATCACCGAAATCCAAAAGTGGAAAACGAATAACTCTCACACGTGAAATTCTCATCAGTGGTGCCTGTTCTCTTTGCCACATTGTTGAATGATAAAGCTGACAATTTGAAGGCGAAGAGTGATTTATTCCTAGAGAAGAAAGCACCACCAGGTACACGTCTTCTAGCTCCGGTCGCCTCTTGCAAACTGCCCAACATTGCCACGTGACGGGCCTAATGATTTTAAAATGGAACACCAGGGTCGTGCCGTGAGGAGATATAAATCAAAAGTAAATACACAACAGAACTAAACTATTTTTATGTTCACAACGTCAAAGCCAGTGTGTTGTATGGCAAAAAAGTTTGTGGCTCCTGCTGTCTAATGACAGTCATTCCAAGTAGATCAAAAATTATGCTAACAGTTATTAAAAATAAAGCATTTATTTTACCAGCCTGTGGAAAGATGTTTGGTTTGGAGGCGTACACAATGGTGCTGGAATGGAACGTGCAGTCGGAAATAATGCATTCCTCACTCTCTACCATGCATTTATCCTGCAATGTGGTTTTCATCCTGAGTTATCAACCCTATTTTTCCTTTCTACACTCCCAATAACTAATATTACACCTGTAACCCATATCCTTTTGAAAATAAACAGTTGTCTTAGCTTTTAGGCCTTTACAAAAGTGGCTTAACTTCTCTCGATAATAGGTGTAGCCTTAAACATAGTAACTGAAGGAAAGAAACTCAAAGAAAAAGTAATTTAAAATGCAACAGGGACATTTAAGGTATTTTACCTGTTCACATGGGAAAGTTCATACATAGCACATAGTATATATGTTGAGCTTCTCTTTAAAAAAACGCATCAAGTTTGAACTTACCAGTTCCACAAATGTAAGTCCACCGTAACTGTGGGCAACGAAAAACACATTCTCAGCAGCTGCTTGAGAAATGAAGTGGTCCCACACGTACAACGCATGTTCCTCGGGCGAGCCATTTTCCTGCAGACAGAAATAGATACTTTACATATCCACCCAAAATCAGCTATTATAAAACCACTATGTAAAGCCCAAACATATTCAGAGCAACAGACTACACATCTTTTGCCATTTCAAATGTTACATTTCTGTACAGTGCCCTTACATTTAACAAGTCGAAAATAGATAAGCGTCTGTCTAGATTTTTTGGCAACAGGAACCTGTAGTGTGGCTGTGGTCGGACCCAGGCTTATGTAAAGGACCAAGAACACACGGCGATTTATTTATTCATTTTCCTGGCCGTACACCAGACGCTTAAGCTTGCAGGGGGGTACAGGTCTCCCCCCATGCGCAACATACAATATGGTGCTGCCCAACATCTGGCAACACTACAGAACCCAAATCGCTTAGCAACTGATTTGGACGCAGTTGTTCAGAGGTAAGGTAAGCGAAGTAACGCTTCTTGTGTTTTTCAAAAGATTAAGAGGAGTGTAGTCAGGTCTTCCAGATCATAGGAAGAGTCATAGTCTTGAATAAGAGGCCAGGTGGGTCAGAGCTGAGATGAACTGGGCATAACAGGGCAGTACAACCTAGCCAGGGCACGAGTCATGGGTACACATGGGTACATAGCGTCCACCCACTATTTTCAGTCAAGAAGTTGGGCCCCACAGAAAAATGTTGGACTTGTCCCAGTGTAAATTTCAGACACCGGGACATGTTCAGCAGCTCCTGCACCTAGCAGCAAGGTGCAGGCAGCGAGGGTTTTTTTTTTCACCTCCAGCTGTGCTAAAGATAAAGGCAGATGTTAAGGGGCCTTAAGGCCTCCTTTTGATCGAATATCGGACTGAAGGCGGCCTGGAACCTCACACTTACATGCAAATCTTCACAGGTACTTAAAAAAGATGTATACTTTTTACATTGTATAGTCCCTGTATATAAGTGCATGCACTTTAAGAATGTCAGAAGGGTTAGTCTGTCCTAGTATTTACACTAATAATTTAAATAGCACTGTTTTATTTCTTTCATAGCGCTACTCATCCCAATGCAGAGTGTTAGAGCACTTAACATAACTTACCCATTATCCATTCAAAAGAAATCATTTAAGTGTGCAAATCAATGTAATACACACATCAGAGCCCTATTGCATAATTAAGTGGTACATTTATGCTCGCAACATTGTATGAGATGCACACCATGTGTGTTGCGATATCATGAATAACAAACCCGAAGATGGGAGCAACAAAATAGAGGTTCAACAAACCCCGTCCCACCCCCCAAGAACAGTGAGTGATTATGTTTTGCAGAAAACTACATAATCTTCTATACTACTTTGATTCAAATTTGGAACTACATAAAACCCAGATCTCTCCAACAAATGTGTTAATCTCCAGAGTTATCTCACCATTATTATTCCCTGAGATTTACTGGGCACCTCTGCAGCAGATGTCTTAATCCCATAAAATATTTTAAAAAGCATACTTTGCAACCAATTAAGCAGAACGGATCTACTACCATGCGTTTCCTTGTTGCCAATTTGATTGTGGCAGGGTTTAAAAAAAATGTATTAGTTGAGGTCCAGATTTTGCATCAGGATAGCCCCACTCTTTTGGCACAACCCTGACTCCACATCCCATTTGTTAAATATCATAATGCACTTAAATGGACTCATAATACACCTAATAAACATATGTGCGAGATCTTAGTACCTGATGTCACTTCTTGTGATGTCACTTCCAGTGAGGTCACTTACTGTGATGCCATATGGCATGTCATGCGTTGTGACGTCATGTGCTGTGATGGCACGTGTCATGATTTCACTTGCATATTGCCTAACTTGGTCAGTCCCCCCACTTCTTTGTATAGGACTTGTGCTCTGAACCTAGCCTACACTATACCTGCAGCAGACTCCTTTTTAGGCCGAGCCCGGGCAGCGCATGCGCTGCTCTGTAAGGCATGCTGTATTGAAGTATGACATAGAAGCCCCGCCCACTCTTAGCCCATATTTGTCATAGGCTTGTGTCATTGTCCTTCATAAATGCTGGCTTCTGATTCATTAACAGGCTTGTTAGTCTCTCCTTAATACCGCCTTATTTTCATTTGTAACCTCCCATGAGGACTGGCACTTTTACTTTGGTTGTTCCACAGTATGTCTTTTTTAGTCTGTAAGCACTATTTTCTTAAATGAGGTTCTCCTACAGCAGGCATGACATGCTTTCCTGCAACATTCAGCGCACATTGTGTGCTTTAACTTTCCGAGCAGCCCAGGACATTGGCAGCCACTTCTTTGAATAGGTCTTGCATTTACAAGAGTTTGAGCTGTTGGCATTGTAAATGACAATGCCTTTTATTTATGTGTTAATTATCAAAACATATAAATAAAAGGCATTGTCATTTACAATGCCAATAGCTTAAACTCTCAAAAATGCGAGACCTATTGCATTGCAAAAGCTTGTTGTGTATGCAAGGGGAGATCTGATTCCAATTCAATCACGTTAGATCATATCGGACGCTTAATGTTGGATTGCATCTGCATACACAATTCGAAAGCCGAAATGGCAGAGGGAACTTCTGCAAAACTCTTTCCATTAAGCCATGCATTACCACAGCTGGTTCGTCTAAGTGGAATGAACCATGCTCTTACCGCCCACATCACACAGATCTGCACTGGTATCTGTAAAGCTCTGTACTCAGCATCCAGCATCTTGATGATTACCAGAGCTCAGAAAGGCTTTCCAGAAAAAGTCACATTGCCCTTGAGAGGGACTGCTTCCAGTACTTAATTTGTGATTATGGTAGCTGGTAGGAAAACACTGTCATTCCTTATTGCGGACCTGGACTCCTTGCTGCTTGATTCCACGGGAAGTCCCAATCCACAATAACCATATATCCTGTGCCTTGCACTGCGTGTCTGTATCACTTGAAAGCCTGATCAGGCCCAAGCATTCCTGGGTCATATGGCATCATTGTGTCAGGACGTCTGGAATCCACAAGACACCAGGTGCATAATTCTCCTCCAGGCACCATGTCTGGGCACTAAATTCCAAATCACTGGTGCTACATTATGTGCCCTTGCTCTTCACTCAAGGTGCTGGCCGTGTCTCCCAGTCACAAAGTCACTGAAAGCACATCGTCGGGGTGAGCCCAATGGTCACTGTCCCCCGGATGTGCAAAAAGCACTGGCAGTACCGGAAGAGGCAGGATCACACCATGGTCTGGGGAACTATACCATAAGTGCTGTCCACCCGAGGGGCATATCTATCCTGCCAGGGCATCCCTTCACACTGTGGGAGCGGGGGAGAATGTTTGGTATGGGGCAACATGAGAAAAGAAACATGGGGCAGAGACAGAGTGAGGGATAACATGGGGAAGGGCCTTAAGGAAAACCTCAGATGGAGGAGGTACATGAAGGGATCGGAGGTCAGACCAACCGGGCGGCACTTTCCTTAAAAAAAAGTGTGGGCACCAGTACTAACATTTCTATAAATTAAGCACTGCAACATCTACTCACTTTTCAGGCCACATTACTTTATGGAGGAGGCTCCCTCGGTTAAAAACCTTCCACACCACATCCATCAAGATGGAAAAGCTTTGATAATTACCTCCTTCTTCACCGAAGCATCCAATGCTGGCTTTGGATGGGCCAGTGGAGGCAGACTTTTAACTTTGTCAGATGCCAGCCGAAGCAGATAGGCATGAGGCATTAATGCTCGGGAAAGAAACTTGTGTAATTGTCTGGTCCTGGATTGGAGGCCTCACTGGATACGCAAGAGTGGCTAGCAAAGGTATTGTGATTCAAGTGAATTAATAACCTAAAACTGTGCAATTGAAACCTTAAGGCACTCTTCTTGAATTATATGTTCCTGAAAAATTAACACCATCGTGGCGTCCTTCAGTAGGTTTAGTTGGTGCAACAGGACTGCTGGGTTGGAAAGAAACGTAAGTGGCAGGGTCCCATAAAATACATCTTGCTACAGAGTCCACTATGAAATGTATCAATGCATACAAGTGGTGGGAATGGTCACCTCTTGCAGATGTGCCTTGAATGGGCAAGGATACTCTAAAATCCTGTCCCAGTTCAAAAAATCCATGTGATGAGATTGGAAATAGCCCAGATTGTATCTGATACCCAGGACCATTCCAAAGAAAAATAATTTCCATCCAAAGTCATGCATGAGGAGGCCGCATATGTCAAGTACAGAAGGTCCCTCGGTCAGAGATTATCGCTTCCCCAGCAGCTCCGTCTTACTGTGCTCGGCCTACGGTCCCACCCAAGCAGGGTTCGAGACATCACCTTGCTGGGTCCCGCTTGTGCCTCGCTGCCGCGCCGGTATTTCTTTATTTTCCCATGCATCCCCCCACTGTAGCCCAATAATGCGGTTTCCCCCTGTATCCTCTGTTTGATATCAGCGTCACGCTGATTGTGCCCCCCGTAGCATTCTGCTCTTTCCTTACTGTACCACTGTTTATTGTGTAATTGTGATTGTACTGTAGTCATTTTGTAGTCTGTTTGTTTTTCGCCGTATTTCTTTTGCCCAACGCTAATTTTTCCCACCGCAACCCGCACCCGCTCTATCTCCCAGATGCATGTCCCTCCCCCCTCCCCTATTTAATGGCAACAGCGCGCAGCGGGCACGCCGCTAGAACGCCTAAGGCAAGCCTGTCTGCGCATATCTGCACCCGTCCGTGACCCAACCGCGACCAGCGCCAGGAACCCTGGAACTCCGAGCCATCGCTGATACGACACTGCCGCCCTCCACGCATTCAACCACGGAAAACACACCAACTGCCAAAGAGTGCGAACCAACACCACCCATGGACAGTTCTCCTGCAGACACTGCCAACGATCCTTCACCCGATCGCCCGTCGTCGTTTTCTTCACGGAAACTTGGACCAACGCCACCTCTGGCCCGACATCGCCACCGCCTCCCCCGACGGACACAAGATCCAGAGAAAGGAGCGCCCCCACCGCCCAGGAGGAGGCCTCACCATCGCACACCAGATCTCCCTCCGACTCTCCACTTCCAGCACAAGCGACTCCCATGCCAACATAGAACACCTCCACCTCCACTTCCAGATCCAGACCAGCCCCAGGACCACGCTGCGCAGCACCCTCGCCTACAGGCCCCCGGGACCTCGCACCCAGGCCGCCACAACCATTGCCGACCTCGTCGCATCCTACGCCATCACCTTCACAGACTACATCCTACTCAGCGACCAGAACTTCCACCTCGACACGTAGCGATCCCGACTCCACCACCCTCCTCGACAACCTCTCCAACCTTGGACTGAAGCAGCTCGTCACCACTCCCACGCACAGAGTAGGACACACCCTTGACCCCATCTTCGCAGGAGGAACTAACTTCTGCTTCAGCCACACCACGCAGCCCCTCTGGATGGACCACCACTGCATACACTTCACCTTCAATACCACCACCGCACCCAAAGCCGCCGCGAAGTAACTGGAGCAAGATCACAGAGAAACACCTCAACACCACCCTTCGCCTAGATCCACCCAGCTCCACGACAGACGCCAACTCCGCAGCCAAAGAACTCCACCGCTTGATCTCCATCTGCGCCAACAAGCTCGCACCCCTCTGCCACCCCGCAGAACAACGCCCACCGAAGGCCGCTTGGTTCACCACCGAACTCCAAGAAGCCAGACACTCCTGTAGACACCTCGAGAAAATCTGGCGGGAATTTAAAACCACGGAAGACTTGAACAACCACAAGAACGCCCAGAAGGAATACTCCCAGCAAATAAGGGACACCAAGCGGACCTTCATCAAGAACAAGATCCACACCAACTAAACCAACGCCAAAAAACATTTCAACATCATACATCAATTCAGCAAACCCCCCCAGCGAAGCCACAGATGTTACACCGTCCCAGGAACTCTGCAACAAGCTCAGCTCCTACTTCCATCTGAAAATCAAAGCCCTCTACGACAACTTCAGCAAACAGACACCGGACACGACCCCCCTCCCCACCACCGACAACCAACCGACCGTCACTACTTGGAATCTCGTCACAGTAGAACTCGTCACCGCGACCATGAACAACACCCACTCCAGAGCCCCCACGGACCGCTGCCCTTCACACATCTACCACAGGGCCACCTCCACCATCGCACCCGAACTAGGACGGACCATTAATGCCTCTTTCAAATCCACCATCTTCCCAGATGACTGGAAGCGGGTAGAAGTCAAGCCCCTCCCAAGATGCCCACGGCTGACCCGACGTACTTAAAAACTACCGACCCTTCTCCCTACTCTCCTTCACTGCCAAAGTCACCGAAAGACTCAGCTGACCACCTTCATCGAAGAGAACTCCATCCTAGACTCCTCCCAGTCTGGATTCCGCAGCAACCACAGCACCAAGACCACCCTCCCCGCCGCCAACGATGACATCCGCATGCTACTCGACCAGGGACACACCGCGGCCCTCATCCTACTAGATCTCCCTGCAGCCTTTAACACCGTCTCTCACCGCACGCTCACAGCCAGACTTCACGACGGGGGATACGAGGAACCGCCCTCAACTGGATCCAATCCTTCTTCTCCGGCAGAACCCAGAGGATCAGACTCCCTCCCATCCTATCCGAACCAACAGAGATCAACTGTGGAGTACCCCAAGCTCGTCACTCAGCCCCACGCTTTTCAACATATACATGGCCCCCCTGGCCGCCATCGTCAGACAGCATGGGCTCAGCATAGTCTCATATGCGGACGACACCCAGCTCATCCTCTCCCTCACGAAGAACCCTGAAGACACCAGACTCGGCTTCCAGGAAGGAATGATAGACATCGCGCGCTGGAGGAAAGGCAGCTGCCTGAAGCTCAACTCGGAGAAGACCAAGGTCCTCATCCTAGGACCTTCCAACTTGGCCTGGGACAACACCTTGGTGGCCCTCTGCCCTCGGGTGTCCACCCACCCCTACAGACCACGCAAGGAACCTCAGCATCAACCTGGACTCCTCCCTCACCATGACCCGCCAGATCAACTCCGTCGCCTCCACCAGTTTCAACTGCCTTTGCAATCCTCCGAAAGACCTTCGAATGCAGAAAGACCGTTACCCACACACTCATGCACAGCAGACTGGACTAAGCCAACGTCCTCTATGCCGAAATCAACAAATCTCTACTGCACAAGCTCCAAACCATCCAGAACACCGCAGCAAGACTGGTCCTAGGGACACCACGTCACGAACACACGACCCAACACCTACGAGATCTTCACTAACTCTCCGTCGAGAATAGAGTGACCTTCAAACTTCTCACCCATGCCTACGAATCTCTCCCCAACATCGGACCCAAATACCTCAACAAGAGTCTCCTTCCACGTACCCAAAAGGAACCTCCGCTCCACCGACCTTGCCCTGGCAGAGACCACCCGGATCTGCAGAAACAGAGCTAGCGGACGAGCCTTCTCCTACATCGCAGCCAAGACGTGGAACGGGCTCCCAGTAAACATCAGACGCTCCCCGAACCTGCACAGCTTCAGGAAGAACCTCAAGACCTGGCTCTTCAACTGAACCGGAGCTGCGCCCCCTCCCCATAGCGCCTTGAGACCCTCACGGGTGAGTAGCGCGCTTTATAAACCCCTGATTGATTGAAGATCTATAGCTCATTTAGCTTATTTTATTAGTTGTTTATTTTTGTACACACACTGCCCTGCGGCTATTTCGGAGTCTTGCAAGTGAAGGGGTGGGAAGGAGTTAACATCGCTAGAAGGTGAGCAGAAGGAATGAATGTGTAGAGCTCAGACTAAACAATTGAAGTATGAGTAATACCTTCAGGCCCCTAGCTGCATCTTTTCAGTGTAAACAAAGAGAAGCCCAGATGGTAAAATCTTTTGAGGGCAGAGACTGTGTCCAAACTTTTTCTATCTTTGTGGTCAATGCAAGCGCTCACTTGTGAAGGTCAATTATAGTAATCTGGCCGGAATGTTGGAAAGCAACGTCTTTGAAAGATAATAAAGTCATGAAGTACCTTGTGAAAGAAGCAGGTAATGTTAAATTCAATCCTTTACTTGTCCAGCATAAAATAGAATCTTGAGTGCCAGTCCGAAGTATAAGAGTTATTCGGTTTCTGGTCTTTTGGGATTTCCCCCAAATGTTGTTTAAAAAAACATGTATAAATGCCACTGTTGTACTCAATCATCAAAAGACTACTGCATGCACAAGTCTGATTTATTGTTCAGTCAGTAGCAGAGCAAGGTCCCTGCGCAGGAAGAAGAAGTACAAGAACAACACATTTTTGGCCATGTTATCCTGCAAAGATGAATGACTGCTCAGAGTCATAGATTACCCCCAGATTACTGGCACACTATGGCTTGCAAATCATGGGTGGTGGAAAGGTTACGAAGGATGTCACACCAAGCAGCAGCATATTGGAGTTAATGCTGTCAAGTCATAAGGTCACAATCTTGGGCCCATTTCTGCTTGTGATTTTGGGGTTCATGCAATAGTGCACATGCCTGAGGAACTTCATAAAAAGCAACTGATTATCCTAAGTGATCAGAGTGCCATCAGTTTACACATGAAAGGCCACAGACAATAACAAGGAGGCCATGCACCATTTAAGAGTACAGGTGACAGCACTGAGAGTGAAACCACAAAATTGTATAAGTTGCCCTCAGTAACAGTCTCTGGGTCATGGAAGCAGACCGAAATTCTACTCCTACTAAAAAAAGACAGCAGCAGACCGCACAGCGCAATCAAACTATAGGCCAATCTCTCTGCTGCCAACACTGTCCAAGTTAATCAACAGTTGTATGAGTGTCTCAAAACTAACAACCTGCTCCACCCCAGCCAGTCTGACATCAGGCCAAACAAACTTCAGTACTGAGACAGCACTGATTGAAGTCACTGACCATATTAGAGGTACTTTGGACTCTGGAGGGATGACTGTTGTGATTATGTTTTACCTATCAGCGGCCTTCAATATGGTCCCTTATTCTATGCTCCTAGCACGCCTCCAATGCATCGGAATTGGGGGATTGTCTTTGTACTGGCTAGCTTCCTTTTTGAAGTACAGAGGGCAGGAAGTGTGGGTTACCCCATATTCTTCCACAGCATACGATCTGACAGTAGGAGTGCTGCAGTGGTCGGCCTTGAGCCGCACACTGTTTAATGTGTACCGTACCCCTTTAGCACAGCTGGCAGAGGCATTGGGGGCTAAGATGATTACATATGCTGACAACAACCAGCTTCTGTTTACATGTGGGAAGGGAGAGGGGATTGCAGGAGAGTCCATTCAAACCTGCCCTTTTCTGTCTTTCACTGGATGACCTTACATCATTTAAAATGCAATGCAGACAAGACGGAAATACTATTATTCGACCCCAATCATTCAGATTGGGGGACTCTGTGGGCCAAAGAGGCCCCACACCCAGGTCCTCAGGGAGAAACAGTTAAAAACATGAGCATTCAATTTGACAATGCCCTATCTTTTCAGCCACAGATTATGTCAGTGACAATTTCTGGTTTTCTGCAGACATTAATCTTTTTTTTTTCTTTTCTCCCCGTCCGCCCGTATTTGACTTAGTCTGACCCCAAGAACACACGAGTCTCTGCACTTGCGTGCTCTCCTCTGGCTACCGACAAAGAAAAGAATTCTGTTCAAAATGTTAGTCCTAGTCCATGGAACATTGCACCATTCAGGTGCAAGCTATCTGAGGGCCAGAATTAGTTTCTATATCCTCCAGAAACTTGCGGTCAGCCCACTGCCTTCTAGCAAGGTACCCTACGATCCATCACATGAGAATGGGCGTAAGGACCTTTTCCTACCTCAAACCAGTGGCTTGGATTGAAATTCCTTTGGAGCTACACTTTATAGCAGCTACTGCCTTGTTCAAGAAAAGGTTGAAGATGTTGATCTTCCAACAAGACAAGGTGTTCTCACGGCACATCACTGATGACTGAAAGTTCAGCACCCGGACACTCGATGGAAAAGCCTTGCCCCTTATAAGTCACAATTCATTAATTCATTCTTTCATTCATAATGTTGGTAACCTGCGAAATCATTGGTGTACAGTTCTTAAAGTCTGACCATCTTATTTAGGCCTCAACTTCATCTTAGTTCATGGAGGTCGCCAACTTCCTTGACTTAGGCAGTGGGAGCCGCCATAATCCCTGATTTATGCAGCATCATTGTCATGTCTGTCTTTAAACGCTGCCAAACCTTATGTTTCTACAACTGTGATAGTGTCAATTTCTTCAATGAATGACATAGATATAACATCTCATGCGCGATTTGTCTGGGGCAAATGTCTACTCTTCACCGTGTCAAGAGCAAATAAGAACACATACAAACATATAACAAAAATAGTGTAGTATAAATCGGCGTCTTTTTGCCTCATATGTTGATAAGGAAACGTCTGAGAGTCATAACTTTATGCACATAATCTATGTCTGAAATTTCAATTTCTAATTAGATTTAAGATATAAGGACTGCCACTTGGTCACTTGTCAGGAGAGGTCCATTGCCCAGATTATCACGCGAGATTCTGTTAGAGACAGTCTCACCTTCTGCCAGCACACTTCGTAGATGATACATCTCACCTGTAGACTGAAACTGATAAAGCAAAGTCCTGGATGAAGGCTGACTAACTGCTAAAGCAGTGGGAGTCTGCTCTACGCAGGGAACACTGTCTTCAAACCTCCGCTGATAAAGACAGCCTTTGCTGTCAACAAGATATGCAGTGCACCTCTTCCATCTAAGAAACGTTAGAATGCAAGTTACTCTGCCTTTAATACTTTCATAGTATAGCCCATAGAAGTAGGTGTTACGTTCTAGATGAATTTAAATGACATCTTAACAATGCTAGAAATGTTCATATAATTCTCATTATTTATAATGTGTCTTGTTGCTGCCTATATACTATTTTGTGTAGTTGTTTTAGATGCACTAAGAAACGTATTGTTCCTGTAGTAATAAATACTTTTAACTTAAAAGTGTTCATTCTTCAGAGTACAGTGTGAGTGATACTGTGAATAACACAATAAGGTTTGTTGCCATTTCCACTGTGCCACTGTTCCCTTTATGGGTTCTTTAGTAACCCAAAAGCAGTACTTCTATGTCAATTACACAGTGAATAGAATTTTGCAGGGCAACAATAATTTGTCTTTCACATTCATCGCTGGTGCATTGAACAATCTTCACTTGTGAGACCTGCGGGTGTGAAAGCACACCTTGTACAGTTACGCTAAAGTCGTAACGTAAGCAACATCGTGCTTTAAGTGAACCAGGTTAACTTAGCGTTTGTCGTTCATCGTGATTAATTTTGCTGTTTAATTCTCTTCTGGAATAAAGAATTACTAGGCTCCGCAGAGAAAGCGGAAGACTTTGCTGAATATTCTGAATGAAATGTATTTTCTTATGGATGAGTTTAGCTGTCCTAGACAGAATTACATACTATGTAACAGTTGTGTCCCCATGCACCAGATGCTGGGAGCAAAGAATCCCATGTAGTATAATACTGATAAAGTCCTCAAACGTATTCTATTGTAAATGGTGCTCTATGCTTGATTTCTATTGATCATGAGCCTAAGAATTATCTACTAATGTAGTGAATGTATGAACCTTTTCTTTAAAAAATGAATGATTTTGTAATGTTAGGAGGAGTCCTTGCCCCAGTCTTAGAAGGCTGGGGAAATGAGTTCATGATTCTCTGTATTTTTGGCTTTGCATTGTGACTGAATTTCTATTTGGCTAACAGTAATTTGTGCCTTAGTACTTGAATTTTTAAAAAATAATCTTTAAACTCAAGGCATGTGTGTCTGTCGTTATTAAAGACTCCAACGTGAATACCAGGAGAGACGGGTGCTTCGGGGTGCACCAAAATCAGATGGAGACTACATCGCTCCTGGTCCGATAAGAACAAGTGCACACTGGGAAGAGAGAAAGAAGTGTGGGTCTGCGCCCTCTCAATACCCTTTGGCATGCTGCTTGAGACAATGGTGGTCTTGGAGAAGCAGTATTACCACTTTCACCTTTTGTGTGCTGTGATAAAGCCAGTTATCACAACAGGTTAGTGGGCCTCAATTGTATCATTTGAAGCCTCCATATTGCGGGCCTTCTAACTGGGGTCAAGTACTATCCTTTTATTACCTGCCTCTCAGAGAAGGGAGGCAGTGCAGGCTAAAGCTGATTCAGAGAGAAGGTGGGAGTTAGAAGCTCAGAACCCAGCAATGCACACACTCAATAAATCAATGTATGTCCAGTGCTTTAACTTTAAACACCAGAAGTACTTTAATGTAAAAAGGATAAATACTGAATTGCATGCCCATAAACGTGGGGAATGTCCCCAGGGCACTGGTCAACAGTCCTCGTGTGAGGATCCAAATGTTCAATGAAGAAAATAGTCTAAATAAAGTTCCAATTCAATATCAAGTTGTACTGTTCAGTCACAACACAATGACTTCACTGGGAAGATTAAACTTCATTTCCCAAAATGCATCAATGGTAAATCACAAATCCCAAACTTCACATAACTCAATGTATTTCGGCCGGCGAGGCCTTCATCTGGGGATACTCTGAAAAGGTAGACAGGCGGGTATCAATATACAAGGACCACGGGGTAATGGTGGTAATATGCATGTGAAACTGTGGCTATGCCGTCTCGAGCGGTCTTGAATGTTACTCTTTTAAAGTAGTTTGGGTCTAAACAAAAACTGACTGCTCTTTTCACACAACATAAATTTATGAAAATAAGTACTGCTCTCAAGATTGATAAAACTACATAAACAACCAAAAAAGTCAGACCAGAAATAAGTTTTAAAATCCCGAAAATTAAGACCGCCTTGTATACAGGGTAATTTTAGTAATTCCAGAGCTTTTCGCTTTCTTGTAGCCTCAAATGAAACTGCTGAAAATCCCAGCTAAGCGTTTAAAGAAAGAGATAGTCACTCGCAAGGGGCTAGACCTAAACAAATACAGAAATTTCGGCAACATCTTCATTTTTATAATATTTATCCACCCCATAATGCCTATAGGTAGTTTGTGCCAACTCTTGAGCAGTTTAACTGTGTCTTTCAGCAACGTTTCATAGTTTAAAGAGATGATTCTTTCAATATCTTCTGCCATCTTAACCCCGAGGTATATAGCAGTTACACAAGCCCCTTGTATTGGTGGAGTTGAATTAAAATTCCTGACCTGAGTTTTATTTATGTTTAATTTATAGCCAGAAATCAGGCCAAACTCCTCTGCCTCCTTTGTTTTAATTTGCAGCGCCCCACCCGGATCCATTGAGAAGACCGCGATTTCATCAGCATATGCGATGCCTTTAAGGGAGTTATCCCTTAGCAGAAGAGGGCGGATTAGCTGTTGACTCTGGAGAGCTGAAACAAAGGGCACTATATAGAGAGCAAATAGGAGAGGTGATAAGGGGCACCCCTGACGGGTGTCCCGAAGAATAGGAAAGATGGCAGACTGTAACCCAGCATACATGATTTTAGCACTAGGATGGTCATACAGGACTTTAATCCAGGTTAAATATTGCCCTTTAATGCCAAAGGCTTCTAATATGGTCCATAAAAAGTCGCACCCCACTAGGTCAAATGCCTTCTCAGCATCTAGAAGAATCATACCAATGGGGTCGAATGCACCTTTCCACGTCAAAGCAGTGATAGCCATATTTACATGTGCAGTAGTATCTCTTCCCTGTATAAAGCCATGTTGACAAGGCAAGACCAAACTAGGTATCACAGGAAATAAGCGGTTTGATAAGATTTTCGCAAAGATTTTTGCGTCGGCATTGATGAGTGATATTGGTCTATACGACCCACACTCATCCACTAGTTTGCCTTTTTTAAGAAAGAAAATTATTTGCGTTATCTTCCATGAATCAGGAGCCCTACCCTTTTCACCAATAAGTCTTATAACCTGGTTGAATGGTATCAACAGTTCCTCAAGAAAGATCTTATAGAATTCTAAAGGTAATGTATTGTCTCCTGCTGCTTTGCTTGCTGGTAGGGAGCTAATTGGCAGTCTTATTTCTTCGATTGTGATATCTCTTGCTAGAGATTGGGATATCTTGTCCTCTACCCTTATCAGAGTATTCTCTTGAATATATTTTAAGATTTCCTCCTTTTGAGGTTGATTTTCTGGGCTATACAGCTCTTGATAATAAGCCGCAAACTGTTTAAGTATCTGACTTGGGCGTTTGTATAGTTTATTATCGGCCCCTCTAATCCTCTTTATAATGGTTTTAGCCCTGTCGTCTGCTACTTTGAAAGCTAGAATTGTACCTATTTTCTCCACGTTCTCATATTGTAGAAGTCGATACTTGTTAAGTTTTATTATGCTTCTCTCCCTAAATGTCCTCTTCAGCTCTGACCTTAAATTAACCAGAGTATAAA
This sequence comes from Lissotriton helveticus, assembly GCF_964261635.1. NCBI lineage: Eukaryota > Metazoa > Chordata > Amphibia > Caudata > Salamandridae > Lissotriton > Lissotriton helveticus. The sequence continues at coordinate 685,465,264 of NC_136059.1, forward strand.
CTAGATCTTCAATATTTAAAAGGCCTCTGGTAATTGCCTCGATATGCTGGATTTCTGTTGAATGTATGGCTGCCATAGTAGCTTCCATTGCATTTTTTCCCCAATGTTCCTTGGCATTCAAATACCTATACCTTAATTGAGATTACTGCCTTGTAACTTCGGGTACACACAGGTTTTCACTGTTGTCTAAAGAGCAAAATGAAGGGTTCTGAGTGAATAGATAGTGACAATGAATTCCAAAGTTTTGCAGCTATGACCCAAAAAGAACCATTGCTGAATGCAGAAGTTAAAGTTCTGGAGATCCTCAAAAGGAATAAATCACGGGATCTCAAGTTGCAGGGATCCCTGTGCCAATTGAATTTAGCTGCTATATAGTCAGGAGACGGTGGGACATTTGCTAGATGGCCATTATCATTTGTAAATTATCCTTTGGCAAAGAAGAAGCTAGTGTAATTGCTTCAATACAGATGAAATGTGTTGCTGTCTACGTAACTTCTGTACCAACAAGCTGCAGTATTTTGAAGTGTTAGAAATTGTTTCACCATTTTTAAAGAGCCTGAGAACATGACAGCATAATTAGGCTTTCAGGTTTTCAGTTTCTATTTTTGGCAAATTCTGGTGGGGGGTTTTCAGTGTTTTCCATTGATTCCAATACCTTAAAAAAACAGTGGTTATGAGTGGTTACACATTGTTGAGCCATTAAAAACAACAGAACCAATGTTTTTTCTGTGTTAATGGAACATTTTGCTTTTATTATTGCTTGCTTTCTGCACTGATAGTGTATGTGTATAGACAGTATGCATACAGGGTATATGAGGTCCAAATACATTTTCACACATCAAACTTATTGTAGCACACCATACAATACTTCTTTAGTGAGTCTTTGTTCATGCACACTTGCTCTTTCCTTCCTATGAAAACATTTATCTGTGAAAAGACCCTCTCAACATTGTCAAAATGCCAAAACAGCCAGTACACAATATGCTAACTCTGGCCACTGACATAGCTTTCCATGCTAATACTGGTGCACCTGAAGATTGCGATTATCTGGGACAGGTTCTGCAACATATGCATTGAACTGTGCGCATATGCCATCACTTATTGAAGCGTTCAAAAATGAAGCAGTACTTTTCAAAGTCTGGCGAAAATTCCCTTTTACAGAAGGGGTCTAGAATTTGCGCAGAGTATCTCAGTGAGGCTTCATCGAGTTCAAATGCCATGGTTGGTGAAGGGACATTTCCATGCATCATTGCAATCCATTTCTCATGCACTGTAAAAAAACAAAACTGAATTGCTCCTCAACATTTCTTTGGTTACCAAGGGGCAAGAAGTCTAACATGGAACATGTTGCAGTGCCAAAGTCACTAAAAGTGCCGCCTAGCTTACTCTCAAGGAGATGTTTCACATCTAGAACAAGTACGCTGAATACTTGGAGGGGCGTGGTTTCAGCGAGGAACGGGATGGCTGCGTGAGCGAGTTGCTCCGCGCCGAGTCCCGCTTTTATCCTGCTCAACCTGCCCTGGGTACCCATGGCAGCTTCAATCGTGATCCGGAAGGGTCACTGACCCAGAGTGGAGGGTCCGGACCCTCACGGGACCCCGGGAAACACAAGCGAACGGAGTTGGGAGCCCAGCCGGCCGGACTGACGGACAAAAGCAAGATGGCGGCGCGGCCGGACCGGGAGCGCTAGAGCCCCGGCACCGCAGAGTACTGAGCGCTCTGAAGACTGCTGGGCGGCGCTAGTGGTACGGAAGGCTGCGGAGCGGATCGTGACAATAGATCCTGTGCAGCGCAGCGGTCCGCGGCGGAGACCCGGTGAGAGCGGTGCCCCTCCCCCTTCCTGCTCTCTGGTCCCTGGCTGGGGGAATTGGCCTCGACTTAACCTGGAGGCGATGCTGTTGGCCTGTGCAGGTCGCCCGCAGAGGGGACTGCTGCTGATGAGCCCAGGCGGGCGGGGGCAGCGCTGATTGGGGGCCCAGGCGCTCGGCTGCAGAACGCGCCGTGGTAGTAGCGGCGTGTAGCGGACTGCCCCTGGGGTCGGGCGGTGACCCAACCCCCAGCGGTTCCTGTGTGCCCAGGAGAGCGGTAGAGCCTGGAGGTGGACGGTGGGCTCGCCGCCAGTGGAGGGATCTGCACGGTGAGAGGCGCTGAGCTGCTGAGCTGCTGAGACAGTAGCTGGGAACTGATGCACATAGGAGCCCGCGTGCTGGGATGCTGACATAAGTGGAGTGCTCAGTCTGCCCGGAGCCGCATCCGTCGGTTCTTCCTGGAAGGGCGCACTAGGCTCGCTGCCCCACCCATTGTGGATACCGGAGGCGCTGTGCGCATATGGATGGCACTGCGCAGTACGCACCCCTAATTTGGCGGCTGGTGGTTGCACGCAGAAGGGGGCCCACTGGTCTCGAATAGTCAAGCTGGAGCTTGGGCAGAGGGTGCTGAACAATTCATTGTCTGCCCTTGGGCGGTGTTGGGGAGGGCGGGGCACGGTGCGGCCAGTGGGATTGCCAAGGTGAGCTGTGATCAGTGGCAGCGGCTCGGGTGGCGCATCTCTTGCAACCAAGATGGCCGCGCTGGGTGCAGGCCTCGCCGCGCTGCCAGCGCAGGGGGACGGGCATGCCTTGCTCCAAGATGGCGGCGCCCCGGCCCCAGTGGAGACCTCGCAGCAGGAACAGAGGCTGAACCAACGCCTGGACGCTATTCTGGATGCGATCACTGCTACAAAGGACGCGCTGCACCAGGACATTGCGCAGGTGGCGACGGGGCTGGGCCTACTAAGAGCAGACCACGCCAAGCTCTCTGATAGAGTGAAATCGAACGAACAACTGCTTCAAGAGCTGAAACCGGCGGTGGTCACCGCGGAGCATCAACTGACGGACATTATTAGCCGACTGGCGCTCCTGGAACGACGAGCGGAGGACGCGGAAGGGCGTAACCGGAGGAACAACGTGAGGGTGGTGGGGCTTCCAGAGAAAATTGAGAAAGATGATGCGGTGGCATATATAGAGGACTGGTTCCGCACGGTGGTGGCACCGGAGGGTCTGTCCCCCTTCTTCTCCCTGGAAAGGGCGCATAGGGTGCCTGCCAAGCCGCCCCTAGAGGGCCGACCCCCTCGGCCGATGGTGGTTAGATTGTTGCACTATAAGGATCGGGACCTGTTAATACAGAGGGCGAGATCCCAAGGCCCCTTCCAGGTGGATAATAGCAAGGTCACGATCTTCCCGGATTACACGCAGGAGGTGCAGCGGGGCAGAGCATCCTTCTTATCAGTGAAGAAGGAGCTGCGAGAGGAGGGGATCCAATACTCCTTGCTTTTTCCCGCCAAGCTGCGAGTGGTCGTTGATGACAGAACTCACTTTTTTCAAACACCCGATGAAGCATGGTCCTGGCTTGAACTGTATCGGGCAGGGACGGATCGTGCGCACAGACCCAACAAGGATCGGCAGCAACCGGTCACACTCAGGAAATCCCAGCGCATCCGCTCTCGGAACAAGCGCCAGCGAGCCGAGCGTGATGCACAAATGCTGGCAGATAGGAAGAGCGCGTTGGCGGCCACAGCGATCATCACGGGACCGCAGCAGGAGAAACCATCTGGAGGATCGGCATCGGAGGAGGAGGAAGGGAAAACCGGAGACGACGACTCGGATGTAGGAGGCGCGCGGGGACCGGAGGTCACCCCACAGACTTCGGATGGCATGTTTAACGAGTGAGGACCGTGGCTATTGCCTGATCCGGGGTGCCTGTCGGTATGGACTCTCCTGCCTTATATTGGGCTGCCGGGTATGGGGCTGCGTAAGCAGTGGGGGACAGCGGGCGCGGGGTGGTAGCTCTGCCGTTCTGGTTCGGGGCTCCATTGACCTCCTCAGACCCTTAAGGTCTTCTGTGGTGACGACCACAGGTTAGTGTGATGTGTGGGGTGTTTAAGGTTTGGAACGGGGCTGAAGCTGGGGAGGGGGGTGGAGGGAGTTTTGGGAGTTGTTTTGAAGGGGCTGTACAATTGCTGCAATGCGGGACTCATTTATTGGCTAGCGCCGCTGTGTAGAACGACACTTTATGGGGACGTTACCTAACTTGAAATGTATCACATGGAATGTCCGTGGTATTCGTACGATGGTGAAACGCCACAAGGTGCATGCCTACTTGGTAAGAAGGGGAGTTCAGATCACAATGCTTCAGGAAACTCACCTGACTAAGAAGGAGTGCGGGGCATTACAGAAGAGATGGCGAGGCCAGGTATTTGGCACGACATACTCGGCATTCGCCAGAGGGGTATTGATATGGGTACGGGCGGGTACGCCATTTCAAGTCACGAGCCAGAGAATAGATCCGGAGGGGAGGTATGTAGCGGTCGAGGGACGTCTCTGTGGTAGGGAGGTGGTACTGTGTAACATATATGCCCCCAACTCTGATCAGGCTCGTTTTTTTGAGGATTTATCGCGCTCACTGGCGTATTATTTAGCAGGCCCTATTTTACTGGCGGGAGATTTTAATTCCATCTCTGATGTGCTGTTGGATAGGTCGCACCCACCACTAGTAGACTCCCCGGTTCGCCGGCTGGCAACCCACAGGCGGGATTGGCAAGACGGGTGGGGATTGTTGGATATCTGGAGGGCACAACATCCTGAGACCAGGGATTACTCTTATTTTTCAGTGTTGCACGACCTACACGTTAGACTGGACTCAGTGTTGTGTGGCAGCTCCTTGGCGAGTGTGGTGACTCATTCTGAATATCTGTCCAGGACAATTTCGGACCATAATCCCCTGTTGATCTCCATGCAGTGGCAACTGACGAGATCGGCAGTTCCATCGTGGCGTTTGCGTCCTGACACACTGGAAGACCCGGTGTTCAGCGACTCGATCCGTCAGGGCCTTGACAGCTACTTTACGGACAATGCAGGCTCAGCAGCCACGAGGTCGATTGAGTGGGATGCAATGAAAGTTGTGATGAGAGGGGTATGCATGAGTAGGTTTCTGAATGTGAGAGGTACGGTGCTGAATGACCTTGCGAAAGCGGAGGAGGCGCTAAGAGGGCTAGAACAGCGAAGACCCGAGAGGCCGGAGTTGCAGGACCAACTGATGCAAGCTAAAGAGGTGGTGGCGACTGAGACGGAAAGGCTGCGTAGTTATGACTATAAGTTGTATGTTGTTAAAGTGCGAGATGAACTGGATAAAGTGGGCACACTTCTTGCAAAGCTGGCCGATCCGGTGCCTAGGGGATCTCCGATCATGAGTATACGACGCGAAGATGGGGAAGTGATTTATTCTCAATCGGCGGTCTTGGAGCGGTTCACATCCTACTATATGGGACTGTACTCGAGCCACCTGGTGGCGGGGGCTTCGGAGATAGGTGACTACCTGGATCCGATCCCTTTACCGTTGATGGATGCAGAGGAGGCGAGGGACCTGGGGGGCCCCATCACTTTAGCAGAGATACGAGGGGCAATTCAACATATGGCGCGGAATAAAACCCCAGGGGTGGATGGGTTCCCGGTTGAGTTCTACGCCAAATTTGTGGATATCTTGGCGCCCAGACTGCTGGTTGTATACGCGGAGGCGAAACGGTTGGGGCGGCTACCAGACTCCATGAGGGAGGCGCTGGTGGTGCCGCTGTTGAAACCTGGCAAGGACGCGTTAGACGTGACCTCTTACCGTCCATTGTCTATGTTAACGGTGGACTATAAGATCTTGAGTCGCATTTTAGCTTCCAGGCTCCTTCCACAGATGACCACCCTAGTGCATGGGGATCAGGCGGGATTCATCCCGACCAGGAGCACCTCGATGAATATCCGTAGACTGGTCCGAGTCATTGACGTTGCCGCTACAGCGGAGTGGGATCCTGTGGTATTAGCAGTCGATATCGAAAAGGCATTCGATAGCTTGGAATGGGAGTACCTGGATGGTGTGTTACAGAAGTTTGGAATAGGGGAGGGGTTTCGGAGTTGGACGAGAGTGCTCTATTCTTCAGCGAAGGCGCGAGTGCGGCTAGGGCCCATAGTATCTTCAGCTTATCCGGTTTGTAGGGGCACGCGGCAGGGCTGTTCGCTGTCTCCTCTGTTGTTTGCCTTGGCGATGGAGCCGCTGGCGGCACAGGCACGGTCAGGCACTGTATATGATGGGATAGCGCAGGGGCCTGATTCGCACTACATATCATTATACGCTGATGATCTGTTATTGTACTTGGCGGATCCTGGGAGAGCTTTGGAAGGTGCGGTAGACATGCTGGGCAGGTTCGGGAGGCTGTCAGGTCTCAAGGTGAACTGGACCAAGACTTGTGTGTTCCCCTTACCGAAGGCTACGCCCTGCCCACAGCTCACGAGGCCGGTGGTATGGGAACCCTCCTGTTTTGTTTACCTGGGGGTGCGCATCTACCACGACGCTGAGGACATCTTAGAGGGGAACGTGGAGCGCTGTATTCGAGCGCTGAAGGGTTGCATGGAGTTCTGGGCGTCTCTCCCATTGTCCGTGTTGGGTCGGGTAGCACTGCTGAAGATGGTGGCACTCCCGCAGCTACTTTATTATTTCCGGACACTGCCGGTGTGGATCCCGCAAAGAATCTTTAGAGAGTTAAAGATATTGGTGACCGGCTTCCTCTGGGGCCTCGGACGACGGAGGGTGGCACTGACTACTCTGACACGGCCCAAAAGCGAGGGGGGTATGGCCGTTCCCAACTTTGAGTTATATTATCTGGCGGCGCAACTCCAGGTCTTGACGCAGAACGTGGCCAGGGAATTCAGGGGTCCGGATCGTGATAGGGGGATTGGCATTCAGAGGCATGTCTTATCGTCTATCGTCATGCAACAGAAACTGGGCATGAGGGATCTTGCGATAGAGGAAAAGACGCTCAAATTGTGTTGGAATAGGAGCCTGAAAAGGGCTAAGAAAACCCGGCCATATGCACCGGAGATACCGCTGGGAATGTTGACCGTGCTACCGCATGGGGGTGATTGGTCCAGATTATTGACGTGGGAAGAGCTGGGCTTACAGATGGTAGGTGACCTCTATATGGACGGGACTCTAGTTCCGTATCAGACTTTACAGGAACAATTTGGCTTACCGGATGGAACCTTCTTACTACATGCGGCGGTGGTGACGGCGATGCAGAGATACTGGGGGGGAGGGCTGGCGGAGCCGGAGGTGACCATGGCATGCCAATATGTGGTAATGGCAGCGGGCACCGTCAAGGCTGTAACTTGCCTCCATACCAGAATGCTGAATGAGGGGCTGGCGCCCTTGTTGGCGCTAAAATCGCGATGGGAGATCAGCATAGGTAAACAAATACCGGACACCGTCTGGGGCCAGGTGTTGCATAGGACCTGGAAAGGGACGAGAAATGCGCGGTTTCAGCAGGTGCATTTTTTCATTGTCCATAGGGCATACTTGACTCCGGAGAGGTTACGGCGGCACTTCCAGGTACTTGACGCCGTGTGCCCGCGGTGCTTGGAGCCAGAGGTAGATCTAGATCACATGTTGTGGGGATGCCCGAAGTTAGGGGAATACTGGCCGGAAGTCGGTGAACTCCTGAATGCTGTTACGGACAGGGAGATAGACTTTGATATAGCTGCGTGCATGCTCCTCTGGTTCCCGCATACTAAGAAGACTAAAGTGACGAGCAAATTCATTGATTTGGGGATCATGCTGGCGCAGCGTGAAATAACCTGGCATTGGAAGTCTAAGGAGGGCCCGTCAGTGAGGAGATTGAAGAATGAGCTGTTGAGGTGGTCAGGCTGCGAGAGTCTGCTTCAGTTGCGTCAGGCAACTAGAACTGGCAACGAGAAGAGTCTGGAACGGGCACGGTCCTGGGAGCTGGTGGTACAGGCGTTACGGGACTATATAACAGACGATGCAGAGGGAGACTAGAGTTTGACGGAGATTCCATGTGATGTGCATGATTGTCTGAATATCCTGATGGATGACGTGCCTCGGAGCTGTGGTAGATTCTGGGTGCCCGCATTGGCAGCAGTTATGGGGGGAGGAGGGAGGAGAGGGAGTGCTCCTGGCATGGGTAGTTTAGTACCGCGATGCAATATATCAACCCGAAGGGCCCAGCGAAGGAATAGATTAGTACTGCAGGGAGCGACCATAAGGGCAGCCTGGGGTGCGGCGGTGCGGGGGGGGGAGGGGTGTTGTGGGATAAAAGCAGATATCACACGACATAACTGACCTACAGCCCGGACAGGGCACACGCTGAGGCATTTCCCGAAGAATGATACTTTGAAGCGCCGCCCAGCCTCCGGGATGTGGGCTAAATGGCTGTGTAACTCAATACTGTCATGTTAACTGTCGGGAAGCCATAAGTGTGTGGGTTGGCCTATTGAATGGTTTTATTTCTGATTCTGCAATAAAAATATATTAAAAAAAAAAAAGTACGCTGAATACTTGGTACATAAGGTTGTTTTTAGAGTCTAGTTTTTTGATTATATCCACTACAGCAATCATGTTTTCCTCAAAAAATCTAAGAATGCAGTAGAGTGTACTTTTTTTCACACCACTATCAATATGCGACCGAAGATCATCACATATCTTGCCTTTGGTATCATCACTAAGCAAAAAGTCTATAAACGGTATGCACATGGATAATATAGCATTCACGGCCTCTAGTACTGAGAACCACCGGCTAAATGACACAGTTAGGAAGACTCTTTCTTAGATGCCACACAAAGCGAGAAATATTTGCGTTTTAGTTCCCACACATAACTAAACAGTGCACAAGAATAGACTCCAAAGTCAATAGCATTCTTCATTAACTCTGAAGATTGTGAAGATACTTTCAGCATACCATCTAGCAAGTGGCAAGGATCTCTTACAGGGAAGTAGTTCCACTTGGGTATCAATTTTGACAGGTCTTCACATAACCTTTTCATATATTTAGCTTAATTACTGAAAATACAACAAACAATATCACTCCAATCTTTGATGAACTTGGTAAGAACATTTGCAGCAGCATTCCAAGTGACACTTTTACAAGTTTTCCTAACGTCTGGTGTCATGTTTTCACCACTATCCCTGATGCTTATTGATAGCACTCTTTTCACACATACCTGTCAATACACCTTGCATTGCATGTTTAAAGCCTGGGTTTTGCAAATTCACCTACCATCAATACTGACTCCCTAGAAAAGGGGACTAATGAATCAAAGGGTTTCACCCAATTTCTCTCTGTGGGTAAATGTGATGGTACGTATTGGGAAAGAGGCTTGTGATACGAGCCATTTTATCTATCAGTGAAAGAATCAAACATAGCCAAAATACCAAATATGATTTTTGATACTTCCTGAATCTCCACAGTGTACACATTAATTAAATAAGACCTGAAATATGCATCTTTAGACCAAGGACCACAAAACTGAAAAAAACTAAAAGGAGAAGAAACAATATTTTAGTGACATCCCTAAATAACAAAACTCAAGCAGAATAATGTTAATCCAGTCTTTCTTGCTGCTGCCTTGTATAACAAAGTTACATTGTATTGGTCCCTGCAGGAAGAAATAAAAAGGACATTTCACTCACCTATTCCTTTCTTTGAATGGCATTTAGTTTGTGGTTTTTATGTTCACACTGGTGAAAGATATTTTCCTTTCGGTGTGGTTTTATCAGTTATTATAGGTTGAACACTAAAACAGGATTGCCTAGGCATATTCGTAAACACATAATTTAATAAGGGTAATGATAACAGGAATATGGTGGCAAATGTGCAGAAAAAGGAAATAGTTTCAAATAGTTGTCAAATAGTTTTCAAATAATAAAAACATACAATGATGATTGTATTTGCATGAAGGACAAATGTCACGTTAGAAACAAAATGGAAGCCTGAGTTACAAACAGGTTAGATGGGGTAAGGAGGGGTTATAGAAGACCATAGGCAGGTCTCTGGAATTACAGCAACATCCAGCACTATAGGAAGATCAGTCTTAGGAGGATTTAACTTTAAAAAGTCCTGTGACATTGACATGCTTAAAGTGCAGATTCAGGGACAGAGTTGAGGATTAGTCTTGGTTAATTTCAAAGATCAGCTGTGCCTCATCTGTGTACATATAGACAATTGCAGCAACTCAAATTAGAAGTCGAGCAAAAGGATACATATACATGTTTCACAATTGGGATGAAAATAAGGAACCCTGAAGGGCATCTCAACTGAGAGCTATGGGCTTTGCCTCATGAAAGGAGAATTACAACTTCAGACCTAAACCATCTGTGTAATCCACAAATCTTATACATTGTCTTCTGACCCTTCAAATAACATACAGCGGCCTGCAGCTTCACAGCTAGGTTCATTCTTTAAAAACACCAACCCATCCGTACATATGCCAGCAGTGTATTTTAGCTGGTGCAGGAGAACAAGGTGATCTTTGGACACAACCCACTATGAAGAAAAATATGCAATACCTAGTGGAAGTCCTGGTATGGCATTCAATCACCTCTGCCAGAAAAAAAGTGAAACAGAAGACTACAGTGATCAAGTTTGTGTCCTAAGTCAGAATTCCCTTTACAGAGGTATCATACAGTAACAGGATGACAGTGGCTATTGCAATTGCCCAGGGACCCTGGTCAGGACGAACGATCATATAGAAGGTGCTTGATAGGAAGAACTTGAAGCTAATTTGTACCAGGAATTTTGCTGCCTGCACACCCTGGATTTTCTTGACAATATAATGATCCAGCTACTGACCCAAACGATAAGATCAATTGCACTACCTTCTTATGCTAACATCAGATGCTTAATGCAGATTTTAATGCAAGCCACAATTTAAAATGTTGGACTAAACCTACTAATTTAAATCATTGAGTGATATTCACAATATAATCTAGATGAAGAGGTTCTCAACTGCCTTGCAGTTTTGCATCACGGTGCAAGTACTTTATTCAAGTTTTAAATCGTATCAGTGTAACTAACAATAAAGTCTTATTGTTCTTTGGAATATACTCTAGATACTTTTAACCAAAATCTTTGTTGTTCCTGCTATACATAGAGCTCACAAAAAACTGGTAGAGTCTACCCAGTAGTACCATCTGACTGAGTGAAGGGTCCTATGATTAAGCATTCCACTGGATATCCAGTGGGTGAGGACCTCTATAAAAAAATCTTAGGGTTCCCATAGGCAGGTCCTGAAGAATTGAGTAAAGGCAGATTGATCTTCGTTGACAGCTAGTACCCTTGAGGCGGAAGCCGAGGGTTCGCTCTTCAATTTTTAAAACTGTATTTGTACTTTGCACCATTCTGTGTTTGATTTTAAAAACGCTAACTGTGTGAAATTTGTGGAACCTACTCGAGCGCTGCTTGTTTGGGGAAGACTAATTTCCCTTAGAATCGTCAGCACCCACGTGAGTCGGGGCCACGCCCATCCCAAATAGCCACGCCCCCTCCCGGAGGCTTAAAACAACCGCGCTGCCCTGCAGCCGGTGTTGACAGCTAGTACCCTTGAGGCGGAAGCCGAGGGTTCGCTCTTCAATTTTTAAAACTGTATTTGTACTTTGCACCATTCTGTGTTTGATTTTAAAAACGCTAACTGTGTGAAATTTGTGGAACCTACTCGAGCGCTGCTTGTTTGGGGAAGACTAATTTCCCTTAGAATCGTCAGCACCCACGTGAGTCGGGGCCACGCCCATCCCAAATAGCCACGCCCCCTCCCGGAGGCTTAAAACAACCGCGCTGCCCTGCAGCCGGTGTTGACAGCTAGTACCCTTGAGGCGGAAGCCGAGGGTTCGCTCTTCAATTTTTAAAACTGTATTTGTACTTTGCACCATTCTGTGTTTGATTTTAAAAACGCTAACTGTGTGAAATTTGTGGAACCTACTCGAGCGCTGCTTGTTTGGGGAAGACTAATTTCCCTTAGAATCGTCAGCACCCACGTGAGTCGGGGCCACGCCCATCCCAAATAGCCACGCCCCCTCCTCCACCTTATTACTATGCCCACTCCTCGGAAGCGCAGCGAACGAGCGCAGCGGGCACACCATCGGCACGCCGAAGACACGCCAAAGACTAGCCCGTCTGTGCCCGTCCGTGCCAGGACGGGGCACGGGGCAGTGGCTCATGCTCCACCTAAACAAATAAGGATGGTAAGATCTTCGTTGGAAATGAAAGCGCTTCGCCCTACGCCTAATCTTAGGTGCACTACACTTAATCTACATAAAACTGGAGTACACTCCTGTTCAAACTGCAAATTGACCATTACAATATGTCAACCCCACCCAGATACCCCCAGAAGACACAGGAAACGCAAACTACCGCCTAAAACTGAGCCTCTAAAATACGTATTCCTCAGCACCAACTGTCGCTCTCTACCAAAACATAAACACGATATCCTTAACCTTTTATTAGACAACAAACCTAGCGTCCTCTTTTTAACCGAGACATGGTTACATGACAGTGCCGGACCGGACGTTGCTACCGCCCTCCCTGACAACTATGCCATAGCCAGGATAGATAGGAACAAACAAATCGGTGGCGGAATAGCAATTAGCTATCCCAGATTGCGAAGCGGGCCTCTTCAAAATTTCCTTGAACCCTAATTTCACGATGTCAGGCCTGCTGATATATCGCCCTCCCGGTAGTTTCTCCCAATGGGCAGCAAATCTAGCTAATTTTATCACCCCATATCTTATCGCCTTAAGTAACTTTTCCTTGCTGGGCGATTTTAATCTGCACCTAGAAGACCCTTCCGTCACCTCCTGTTCAAACCTACTTGATGACCTGAAGGCCCTTAACCTATCTCTAATCAACTCTGACCCTACCCACATAGCCGGCCATTTGCTGGACCCAATAATCTCCAACATTAAAGAACTAAAATGTCTCGCCACCACGCCCATTTGCTGGTCTGATCACCACCTTATAAAATTCAGCATTATTCTCCCTCCCAACCCCAATTTGCAATACGACTTCCATGACACATCCAGAAAAAACTGGAAACTAGTTGACCTAGAAATGCTCAACTCGGCACTACAAGCCAACCCTCCAAAGAACGGCCTAAACATGGACAGCCTAGCGGCCGCCGCACAAAAGTGGCTCAGTGATGCCGCCAATCAATGCTTGCCCTCTTCCCGCATTAAAGGGAGCAGACACCGCCACCCGGCTCCATGGTTCAATGACACCTTAAAAACTGTAAAATCTAACTGCAAAGCGCTTGAGCGCAAATGGCGAAAACACTACGCCCCTGAAGCTAAAAAAGCTATCAGGCAGCTAGGAATCTCTACCACACGGCCTGCGCAAAAGCACGAGCTGCATTCGTCTCAAAAACGATCATGGAAGCCACTAATATGCCAAAAACCCTATTCAATAAAGTCAAAGAATTGGCTGGCGCTCATACTGTAGCCGCAGCACCCCCACTAACCACGCAACAGTGCCAGGCATTAGCATGTTTTTTCACGGAAACAATTGAAAAAATCATCCTAGACATTAATGCGAACGATAAAGAACCTCCCCCTCCCCCTGACTCAGAATTAACTCCTTCCTGTGCCAATGTACTGGAATCCTGGCCTGCCTTCACAGTAGACAAACTGAAAGTGATTCTTAAAACCATAAAATCCGGCTCCCCCAGGGACCCTATTCCAATTAAAATCATCAAGCAACTGGACGATAGCTCCCTGGAGATTATCGCTAATCTTCTCAATTCCTCTCTTAACCTTGCCACTGTCCCAGCCATATGGAAACATGCCATGGTTACGCCCCTCCTGAAAAAACCTACAGCAAACCCGGAAATCCTTGCCAACTACAGACCTATATCCCTACTCCCTGCTTTTTCCAAATGTCTGGAGAGGCACGTGCACTCAGTGCTATCCAATTTTGCAGAAGAAAATTCATTGCTGCACCCCTCACAGTCGGGTTTCAGGGCTGGTTTCTCTACAGAAACCGCCCTGCTTGGTGTCACTGAGCACATTCGTAAGCTCCTTGACCAAGGTCAGACGGTCGCGCTTGTGCTATTAGATCTAAGCGCGGCCTTCGACACCATCTCCCACGAAACTCTCATCAAAGAACTGCACATAAATGGTGTACGCGGAAAGGCACTTGAATGGATCCAGTCCTTCCTGGCGGAACGAACCTTTCAAATTACTTCCTCACAAGCTTCTTCGGATACCCTGCCGGCACCCCACGGAGTGCCGCAGGGATCTATTTTAAGTCCTTTATTCTTCAATTTATATCTTAGACCCCTGGCCGACCTGGTGGAACAATCTGGTCTCATCCTTATGACCTACGCCGACGATTCCCAAATCATTTTTTCCCTGTCCGAATCCTGTCCAAATTCCCCTTCTCTACTTAAAGTAGGACTCCAAAACATACTAAACTGGATGACGAGAAATCAATTAAAACTCAATAGTGACAAGACAGAGATCCTGGTCCTGGGAAAACATCGAGACTTGTGGAATCCCTTACACTGGCCTGATCAGATGGGCGCTCTTCCTACCCCGGTGACACATGTTCGGAATCTGGGCTTTATTCTGGACAATTCCTTGTCCATGAATCAACAGGCCAATAAAGTTACGGGTCTATGCCTCACCATAATTAAATGGTTGAGGAAAATCCTATGGATGCTGCCTCTTTCCACACAAAAGACCGTAGTCAATGCCCTTATAACATCGCGGATTGACTACGGCAATATTCTGTATCTGGGAGCTAATAAATCAGTAGTCGGACGACTACAATTGGTCCAGAACGCAGCAGTACGTCTACTGTGTAAAATTCCTAAAAACTCCGGAGTCTCGAGTCACCGCCGGGAACTCCACTGGCTCAGAGTCGAAAACAGAATCCGCTTCAAAGCCCTGAACTATATGTTCAGAATTAAAGCGGGCACGGCTCCTAAATACCTCCTAGCTCTAGCCCACCCCTACACCCCCAAACGCAACCTGCGGTCACAATCGGCGGCCAATTTCTGTGTGCCGAGATTCAAATTGGCAAGATTAGGTGGCAGATCTTTCGCCCATCTGGGACCATCCCTTTGGAACACACTTCCTCCATTCATCCGAAAGGAAGAAAATTATACCAGGTTCAGAAGGCATGTTAAGACCTGGCTATTTGAACAATAATCTCAATAGCCAGTTTCCCTTCTTCTGTCCTCAAACTAGCTGAGTCTAGGCGCCGGGAAACCCTTCTTGGGTAGCTGTTGCGCCCTACAAATTGAAAAAATAAATAAATAATAAATGATCTTGTGAGTCCAGGCTACTCAGATCAAGAATTTGGGCATCCTTATCCTTTTGGTTCTAATGTTATAAAGTGGGGAACTGGTAAGGATCCCTTCAAACCTTTCCTCATTGGTTTATAATACACAAAATAACCTAACGATGGAGGAATGTTTTCATATGCTACATGTCCATCAATAATTGACACTATTTTAATAACTTAAATTGAGAAAAAATGCGCCAAATGCTTGTTTTCATGATACAAAGCACCAGCTAGGTAGGTGTTTTTAATGGCTGCGTTGTTTACAAGTATTGGGTTATTTGGTTTTACAATGCTGTCTGGTTTTAGCCTTTGCATGGTACAAAGATAATAGCGGCGGCTCAACCCAATGGCTTGTACAGAATACAAATGGCTACTGTTTGCAAATAATTTCTAACTTGAATTGGTGAAAGGTGCCTCCACACAAAGTTATGATGTGTTTTCTTTCTTTCATATTTACTCTCTGGAATAACTAGGATGTGCTGAAAATTTTATTCTTTTGTCTGTTGTGAGTTGACTCCTCAGGCTGCATACGACTGTTTTAATCGCGATTCTACTTTTACTGCCAATAAATGACTAGTGGTGCCATCTTTTAAAAAGGGTTATATAAGAGGTGGGTGACCCAATAAACCCTTGCGAGCTTGGGCTGAAATTTGATACAATAAAGATGCCAACAAGGGAATTTTTTTCAGAAATTGAATCGCAGGTGATTGATCGCATAAACTCTTGAGCTTCTGATCAACTAAATTAAATTAATACCTGTTATTGTTATAATTTGTCACATAGATTTGGACACAGTAATCAAAATACTCCAGAAGAGAAAAAGCTACACGGGTATTGAGTTTGATTCACAATATCTCTTTATATATGTTTGTTCTAAAAGGGCACTGTTACAATAAATAAGAAAAACCAAATTCATCAAAAACAAATGGACAAGAAATAAATAAATTGTTCTTCACATCCACTTGCGCTGTAGTCCACTCTTAATAAATAGATAACAATGAATCTTGCACAACCTTAAACAATGATTCAGTTGTCTGAATTATTCAAACTTGGAAGATATGGACAAAAGAGTTGACGTTTCGGCCTTGTGGTTGGTATAAGACATGGCTGTTTTCTCAATTATATGATTATTCATAAATCACCCAAAATACTGCCTCAGAGATCTATTTTATTGGTATCAGTTTTAGCCCCAGCGCCGAGACACCTAAGGGTAATTGTAGCGCTTTAAAAATCGCATAAATAAATAAATAAATAAATAAATATTGCCAGAAACAGTTATCCCACTATGCAGAACTACTCCCTACCACATCACATCCTACAGACATCTGGGGCCCCCTCACGTGCTACTTGATTGCACACCCCAGTGTACATCCAACTAATGACGCAACACCGTCCTCGATTTCGCCCTCGTCTCATGAGCAATCATGCGCTCCTCCTCCGCCCCCATGATCTCAATGCCATTTCCTGATGCATGTCTTCCCGCTGGGCCTTCACACTACTCGGCCAGTTGCTACGCGGATACCTACTCAGCAGATCCTACCTATGTACACGTTTCCTATTACGCTTCCAGGTCACCATTACGATATGTAACTTGATGTATATGTCTGCTAGTAACATCTAACGCTTGACAAGGCACACATATAAAGATTGGGACACTACTGTATTGAGCACCAGAATGCACATTGATGGACTGCTTTAAAGAATATACTTCCTGTACAACTGTTATATGCTATACCAGCTCATGTACGTGATGACATGCTTGTTAACGGTAATGTAAGCAAAATCTATAACAAAATAAAGTTTTTAAAAAAAGATTTTAAAAAAAGTATTTATACAGTACCAAAATATTAATAAAGCCAAAATGCAAACCAGTAAAATTAAATACGGGGAACTGTAGATTTGAAGGTTTTAAAGTTTTTAAGTAGAAATAGCACAAAAAAGAACAAAGCACTGATGGTTGTGGTTAACAGGGGCCTACATGCAATTTGAGGCTGACCAGGATTGAGGTAGGGTCTGATAAGATTTTACTTCCTGATTTAGTCATTTAAGTCCCAGTCCACCACAGGAGTACACTTCTGAATCCTCCGTAACCTTAGGGATGGTACTTAGTGACTCATGGCTGTCAGGTAGAGGTACACAGGTGGGTCCAGTCCAGGTCCAGTTGCCACTTGTCTGCTGGGCATCTCCAGGAAAATACCTCTTGTAGCTTGTTGTAATCCTGTTGCTTGACCCGTTTATGATCCATGGAGTCTTTGTCCTGGGTACAAGAAGTCCTGCATGGCTCCTCTCAGGACACAGACACCAGGTCCAGTCCTCTGCCAATCTTTACCGGGTACGGTCCAGAAAGTGTTCTGAAGTGGATGCCTGGAGGTGCCACATTTATTCCTGGCAGTGGCTGGTGGGTGGGAACGATTCCTTGGCACGCCTTACCCAAAGCGGTAAATGTTCACAGGGCTAACCCTAACCACTTTGGACATTTTCAAGATGACAAGTCTTTGGCCTCAGTATACTTGAGCTCTGCAGGCTGGGTGTGTGTTTGTGTGTGGGTGGGAGGGGAGGGGGCTACTGTACTCCTAGTGTCCTCCCACATCTAACATTAAAATCCAGTTTGAGGCAGCAACTATTACCATAATAAACCCAGAGACAGACAAAAGCACAATCTGTCAGCAACCAGGCAGTGGATCCACAATACATATCATGGCATTCTGTTGTCTCCCCTTTCAAGTGTGTTCCCTATGTTATTTGTGAACCCTGCAGGCCTGTCCAGCAGGATTAGACATTGTAGTGTCTAAAATAATAATCAGAGCCCCTACCCTGCATATTCATTTAAGTTCAGAAGAGTCATCTCTGGGAGGCATGTCACACTTTTTCACGGCTAATTACTGGCTGGGAGAAGCTGGAGAGCAAATGCAAATTAGCCTTCAGGAATATCTGGCATGGAAACAGCAACTTTCGAAAAGTTACTTTTCCTGAATATTCATTACAAAATATGGCTTCAGCACTGAATTGGATTTTTAATAACTATTACATTATACTATTACAGTAATTAGTCTAGCTGGTCCTATTCCCAATATACAGTATTAGTACTTTAATCTGTACTCTGTTTTTTTTTACACAGGATAGCTAGGCCCACCACACAGAAAATAGCTTTTGGGTGCTAGTCACTGCAAGGACATGTTAACACTAAATATCTAAATTTCTTGCTTTTAAATACCATGCACCCTGTCTTGTGGGTGACAAGTCCTACATAGGGATGACTTAATTTTTTAAAAGGGAGGTGTCTACCTGTCGAAATAGGCTAATCTTGACAGCTCGAACTGCAGTCTTTATGCAGCTACAGTCAGGCTACAACAGGAAGCCTGAAGCCATGTTTGCAATGTCACTAAAGTGAACGGCACAAAAGGTGCTGAACTCCACGAGTGGCATATGACCTCCAGGACCCTGGGTATACTTTGCACCATATGCTAGGGATGTATAGGCAAGCTTAATACACAATAAAGAGTACACTGATTTGACCATATTCAGCAAAAAACATAAGGTCCACCAAAAAGTAAAAAATCCGGGGTGATCCTTCATAAAAGGCAGATTTCCTTCACACATCCTCCACAATTCTATTTCTGAGCTCATCATGTCAGTCCATGTGGTTAGGTGTTCTGTGACCCTACGTCGAACCTGACTACTCTCATTCTAATTTCCTCAGCCAATGTCCATTTTAATAGATTCCTCTCCCAGGTTTCCGCGATGAGGCCGCTGGGTGGAGACAGTGAATATCTAGGAGTTGGTTTGCTAGCAACACCCACAATAACGCAAACTGATGATTCTAAATTCTGTAGGTCTGAGTATTATATGCAAAAGGCAATGTTTGATCACCATGTCAATGCTAATATGTCTTACTGCCCAACGCTTAGTTGTTATTTGGTGCTATTGGTCAAGGCTTTTGAGAAGTAAACTCAGGCAAACATGGTATGTTGAAAATGTGGCTGTTAGTGTCCTGCACCCACAATTAACCTTTTGTGGTGTCAAATGGACATCATAAAGCATTTGCAGTAAATCAACTGTAGAACTACTTGCTGTTGCATAGTGCTTGAACCCTTTACACCTCTGCGGACACCTTCCACAATGGGATACAAAAGGAGATGATGGACGGAGCGTTTGAACAAATCAAACACTCATCCCCAGTCAACTGATCTGGGTTTAATCCATCACCATTCTTTAGTTCACTCAGCCACCCCAGTTCAGACATGGCTATATGCAAATCAGTCTGACCCTGTGCCTCATGGGAACAGTGCAGCCCGAACTGCCAAGCCATGTCTTCCCTGGACCGGAAACAAGCCTCCTGGGACCGGTTTCAGATTCATAATCCTCATCAGCCAGGCTATCTTGAATCCAGTGGCCAAGTGAACAAGGGACTCACGTCTGAGCATACCCTGCCACACTTAGGGCGAACAAAGCGATACAAAAGGAGATGATGGACGGAGCGTTTGAACAAATCAAACACTCACCCCAAGTCAACTGATCTGGGTTTAATCCATCACCATTCTTTAGTTCACTCAGCCACCCCAGTTCAGACATGGCTATATGCAAATCAGTCTGACCCTGTGCCTCATGGGAACAGTGCAGCCCGAACTGCCAAGCCATGTCTTCCCTGGACCGGAAACAAGCATCCTGGGACCGGTTTCGGATTCATAATCCTCATCAGCCAGGCTATCTTGAATCCAGTGGCCAAGTGAACAAGGGACTCACGTCTGAGCATACCCTGCCACACTTAGGGCGAACAAAGCGATACAAAAGGAGATGATGGACGGAGCGTTTGAACAAATCAAACACTCACCCCCAGTTAACTGATCTGGGTTTAATCCATCACCATTCTTTAGTTCACTCAGCCACCCCAGTTCAGACATGGCTATATGCAAATCAGTCTGACCCTGTGCCTCATGGGAACAGTGCAGCCCGAACTGCCAAGCCATGTCTTCCCTGAACCGGAAACAAGCATCCTGGGACCGGTTTCGGATTCATAATCCTCATCAGCCAGGCTATCTTGAATCCAGTGGCCAAGTGAACAAGGGACTCACGTCTGAGCATACCCTGCCACACTTAGGGCGAACAAAGCGATACAAAAGGAGATGATGGACGGAGCGTTTGAACAAATCAAACACTCACCCCCAGTCAACTGATCTGGGTTTAATCCATCACCATTCTTTAGTTCACTCAGCCACCCCAGTTCAGACATGGCTATATGCAAATCAGTCTGACCCTGTGCCTCATGGGAACAGTGCAGCCCGAACTGCCAAGCCATGTCTTCCCTGGACCGGAAACAAGCATCCTGGGACCGGTTTCGGATTCATAATCCTCATCAGTCAGGCTATCATGAATCCAGTGGCCAAGTGAACAAGGGACTCACGTCTGAGCATACCCTGCCACACTTAGGGCGAACAAAGCGATACAAAAGGAGATGATGGACGGAGCGTTTGAACAAATCAAACACTCACCCCCAGTCAACTGATCTGGGTTTAATCCATCACCATTCTTTAGTTCACTCAGCCACCCCAGTTCAGACATGGCTATATGCAAATCAGTCTGACCCTGTGCCTCATGGGAACAGTGCAGCCCGAACTGCCAAGCCATGTCTTCCCTGGACCGGAAACAAGCATCCTGGGACCGGTTTCCGATTCATAATCCTCATCAGCCAGGCTATCTTGAATCCAGTGGCCAAGTGAACAAGGGACTCACGTCCGAGCATACCCTGCCACACTTAGGGCGAACAAAGCGATACAAAAGGAGATGATGGACACAATGGGGTCAGGCTAGTTGGGGCTTGGGATATCATTCGCATGTCAAAAGGCATTTTTCAAGCGACACTAATTTTTTCCATGTCTTCAAAAGTAAATAGTATTATTGCAATGTAGGCCAGTTCAGAATTCTTTAGCAATGCTGTTCTATCTAATGTAAGTACAACAGCATTCTCTGATGTCCAGCATATTCCATTCATGATTTTTCATCATTATCACTTATGATTTGTGTTTCTTTCTTACCCTCCTTCAGAGACATTAGAACGCATGCTCAATGGCCATGTGAAAAACCAAGGAAACGTGTGAGCAATCTGGAAACCCACAACTCCATACAAAATGTATTTTTTGGCATTCACCATCCAGGAGACTGTAGTAAATAGAATCGACTAGTATACTAATTTGAGTGAGGTATCCACTGTATGCTGATATGAGACAGTCGCCAAACAATGCAACCCTGATTGGGGCTGAGAGGGTGATGGTCTGTGCCCCATATTTGGCAAAAAGTAATCTCTAATGGCAAATCAGATGAGGTGCATGGATTGTATGGGAAGGCGATAGGTTGTCAGAACATCTGACATGTTCAAGGGATGGTTCCTTGTTCTAGAAATCCTGGACCTTTTCAACAATGTAGTGGCTGGTAATTCCCTCTGCACCTGGCAGCTGCTCCTTTCCTTCTATCAACATGGCATATTGAATTAGCATTGGGACTTGGCCAAGTACAATTACATGTCGGGCAACAATGCCTTCATATGGGTGCTTCAAAGCTTATGCAATCATTTATCACATGCGTTTAGGCTGAGGCAGCTTTCCAGGGAATTTCACCTGCTCTGTAAATGTATTTTTGCTGGGTTTAGAGCAAGCAATTTTACAAAACAAATCATGTGCAGTAAAACCGCATATGCTAATATTGCATGCAGTAAAATTGCCTGCATAATTGTGGCAGGGACACAGCAACAATCTATCCTGATGTAGTAGATGTAACTGTGAGCAGCCCAACATTTACCTTACAAGGAAATGGTGAAAGTAATATCACTGGGAATTTGAGTGTGGGTCCACCTGTTTTGACTTTAAATACAGGAGCCAATCAAACTCAATTCATGGATTGATGAGGTAGAAGTGGCCTAGCTGTAGATGGGTGACCATAGCCAACCATCAACAATAAGGGGACCTAGTTATTGCCATTTATGGGAGTGCTGAAAATAGATAACTACCATCAGAGTGAAATGAACTTCCTAAGATTTAATTTTGGTCAAGGATGGGGTCCATTGAACGTTACTGATGCATCTTGGTATTTCTAGAGGGATGAAGAGAGTTCACACAAGCTTTACTCCAAGTATTCTGATAACCTTGTCTTTGACTAGACCAGTGAGCCTTGGAAACAGGTGGATGCCTCCAGAGGTTTGAGGCAACATTAATCACTTAATCCTTGAAAGACTGAAAAGCATTTATAGAGGTCCAATGTCTTGCTGGCACTGCAAGGATGGCACACAATCACAACAATGTCTATCTTACACTGGTGGTGGAATGTGTTGGGGAGGGATTTAAGAGTTTCCTGCGACAGATAAGCAGATCAATTACCTTTTCTGTTGTATCCAGCTTTACGGAAAAACACTTCAGCCATATTATTTTTGATAAACATATTTTATTGAGTTTTTGCACAAAGACTACAGCAAGACACACAGGGAGCAGGTCAGAAAAGATTATTTAGCGTTCAAGCACAGCATTGACAATCAAATGACATATTGCAATAGGACAAAACAGTAGCAACACCTCCACCCCGAAGAGGGACCTTAGGCTAACTGGCCAAGTCACTTTCCCTAGACTTGAGAATGTTTAAGGGGACAGTACCGGGCTATGTAAACCAGTTTCTCTCGCTATGCACACCCAATCCCCCCTACCCCCCCCCCCCACCGCCAGGTGCAACTGGGAGATGGTAGGAGTGGACGCTTTTCAGCAAGTGTTATATCACACTTGGCAGCCATAAGTGCCGAGCCCAAAAATGTCCTGTCAGCCCTCACACCCCCAGAGCCATCGAGGACTTCCAGCAGAAGCACCAAGGGGGTAAGGGGGTCCTCCTACCCCACCGATTCGGTCAGCTCTTCCACCACTGGGGACCAAAATCTTGAATCCTGGGACATATCCAGAACACGTGATAAAAATTGGCGGAGCGCATCACAATGGGGGGCAAGTGGGTTAGACGAGGAGGCTTGATCGGTGCAGTTTTACTGGGGAGAAGTAAGCGCTGTATAGGGAGTGCTTTTGCATCAGGCACAGTTGGCAAAAAAAATTGTTATAGTCCTTGGTGGCATAAGTGCATCCCTCCAGTCATCATCCTCAAGGGGACCAATCCAGTTCTTGCATTGAGCTCGAAGGTGATTTGAAGTGCCCAGGGCATAAATAATCAGCGTACGATACATTTTGGAGATCCACCCTTGCCTAGTGGACCCATGAGGAGTTTGGCTTCCAGCGGGCTGAATTCAGGGAGAAGGTTGGTGTGGGTGAGAATGGATTGAAGGGCATGCCTAAATAGGAGATATTTGTAAAAAATGTGTGTTAGTGGTCAGAAGATTTCAAAGGTACTGCATGAATGTCCCCTCCAGACATCACCCAGTTGTGAAATGCTGATAAGGTCCTACCTCCCAAAGCCCTGCAGTGATGCTGCCTCCCACAGCCAGGTAAAGTGCTAAAGGGGTGCATGAGTGTAGAGATGCCCCCCAAGCTAGAAGAACCATTTTGATTACGGGTGGCGTGTCGGTGGGGATCGGGGAGAGCATGGCTAATATTTGGGAGAACCCTAAGAGGGACAGCTCCAGTCGGAAGGCGGGTCCCACCAGCCCCCGTTGAACCAATCATGGGTCGCTCGGAGATGGGAGGCCAGGTAGTAAACATGAAGGATGACCATACCCAGGCTGCCGTCCTATGGGGCACACTGGAGGTGAGTAAGGGCAAGGCAGGGCCTGGACCCATGCCACATGAAAGAGGCAACGATCCTGTCCAGTGCTCCTGTCCAGGGCTCGGAACCAAGACCTTGGTTTGAGGAGTAGCAAATTTTGAAAGCTGTACAAAAACCTCTGCAGGTTCATTATTTTATATAGAGCTATATGACCCATAACGTTTAAGGGGAGTGACTGCCTTTTGATGAGGTCGGGCTTGGCCTGTCGCGTCAGAGGCTCGAGGTTAAGGGACCAGTTAAGCTCAGGGTGTAGGGCCACCGAGATACCCAGGTATCTGAAACTTATACGATGAATGGAAATGGTATCTTGCTAATCAAAGGAATCATGGGATGGGCCCAGCACTAACACGGATTTGGAAGGGTTCACCCGGAGACCAGAGGCCTCCCCGAATCGTTAAAGGAGCAATGGTGGCTCGTTTCAGGATCCGCAAGATAAGGTTATCTGAGCTTCATGACCTTCACTTCATCTCCATCCACGTAGCTGAGCATCACTACGGATAAGGCAAGACAGTGGCTCACTTATTAGCGCACAGAGAAGTGGGCGCAGCCCTGTCTAGCCTTCCGGCTGATGGAGAATGCATGGGATCGAACACCGTTGTTCTGAACCCGCGTTGTGGGGTTGGAGTAAAGGGCGTGGGCCATTCCCAGAAAACGGAGCCCAATCCCGGCATGCATCAGCACCAATTGGAGTTATTCCCTGTCCATCATCTAAAACATATAAAAGGGGGGGGCATGGCCAAAATGCGGCAGAGTAGGACGTGCTTCTTTGTCCCTCCAGCGCCGTCTGACATTTCGCTTTGTATATCGCCCTGGCGAGTGCCCATCTGTGCTGGCAACGGCGTGCTCCTGTATCCCCAAGCTGCCCTGATGCCATTGGGGCTCCTATTTTGGCGAGCTGTGCAGGCATCGAGCTGCTCTGGATGGTGAGGCCTTGACTGGCTCCGGGCCGAGCGACCCTCGTGGCGGGAGGAGAGTGGAGGCCTGTGTTTGCCGGAGCGGCGCTGCGGCGGACGAGTGATGCCGGCCCGTGCAAATGGTGCGGAGAGTGGCGCTGAGGCTGTAGTGGCAGAGGAGACGGGGAGTGGAGCTGCGGCCTGCTCGAGAGGAGCAAGGGCGGCCCAGATGTCCATTGTGGCGGTGGCGGTTGAGAACCACGAAGGGCGGGCGTGTGCTCCCACGCTGCGAGGTCCCGAGCAGAGGCTGACGGCGCCTTACATCCCGGCACGCATCGAGTGAGGTGAGGAGCAAGGGGGCGACCCCCGGGAGACTTGAGGCTCGGTCCGCAGGCCAGCGGATGGTGCGGGGCCTGCGCGAGTGGGGCTAGGCGCTGGGACCCCGGTATTGAGGGTGTGAGCGGCCTTTCGCTTTTGATCCCGGCTGCCCCTTGGACCTGGTGACTAGGGGTTTTGTTGCCTGGACGAGGTCAGCTGCTTTGGAGGTCCCGGCGGGCCCGGCCATTAGCGGACTGCTATTCCTCCCCCCCAGGCGCCTGTGGACTGCAACTCTGCGGATGTTTGGGAGAGGCCTTGCCGGGGGGTGCTGGGCTGATCACCCGCTTCTCGACCCGCGTATCGGCGGGGGGGGCCTTGTCATCGGGCGGCTTTGGGAGCGGCTGCTCTGGTGCGTGGGCCTGGGTGCAGCCTGTGAGTCTCGCAGCAGCTTGGCCCCCGGAGCCTTGGTGCAGCTGGGGAGCTCTGGTGAGGGCGGATAGCAAGCATTGGCCCTTCGGAGTGAGTTGTCGGGCAGTGCGATTGGGGCCTACCTTTGGTCGGACCCCAGCAGAGGTGTCCTTGCTGTTGGACCGGGGACTGCAGATTTGAGCGGCGGGGTGCAGGGGGCCTACCCATGGCTTGTGTCCTGGTGCTTGAGGAACGCTATTGAACTTGTCTGGTCTGTGCTACCCCTCTCCTCCTGGCGAAAGGACACGGTGACCTGGGCGGACGGCTGGGCCTTTGGGACGCTGACCGATCTTCTGGGCAAGGGGGTCTGGCCTTCCCCGCCCACCCTCTTTGGAGATCTCTGGTGAAGCTGGGCTTGTGTCTTGGGGCGCAGGCATGGGCTCTTGGTTGGGCCCTGTCCGTTGGCTGCGCCGCCTCCATATTTTTGCGTGTTGGGGCACGGGCCCCCTCAAGGGGCAAGATGGCGGCGGCCAGAAATCGAAAAGATAAACCCCTGAGGGATGTACCCCAGAAGGTAGCGGGGCAGTCTACCTCACCGTCTGCTGACAAATCCCCGCGTTCTGAACATAGTGAGGCGCCGGCGACCAAGGCCTTCATGCTAGAATTGTTCTCTGCCATTAAGGAGGAAATGTTTGAGCTTCGCTCACAACTTTCGCCAGACCTGCGGGAGATGAGGCGCGATGTGGACGCTGTGGGGGAGCGGGTGGCGACTCTTGAGGAACAAGACCTGGGGACGGCAGAGGACATCCATCAACTTCAACAAGATGTGATTCGCCTCACGGAGCAGAACTGGACCTTCAGGCACATGCCGAGGACTTAGAGAATAGATCTAGGTGGAATAATAATCGGATTAGGGCGGTTCCGTGGAAAGGAGAGGGGGATGATCTATGCGAGTATGTAGGAGCCCTTTTCCGCCAGATCCTAGATGAGGAGGGTCTGCAGGATATTCAATTGGATCGTGTCCATCGTGTGGGTCTGCCACGTGGGGCCAGGACCCCTCCCCCAGACATATTGGTGTGTGCGTATGATTTTCAGCTCAAGGAGAGGAACCTCTGGAAAGCACGTGATCTCAATCCCCTTCAATTCTGTGGCCACCACCCTGCGCTTTACCAGGACTTGGCGGCCTCCACTCTTGTCAAACGCAGGGAATTCAAGCCCATCACTAATCACTTGAGAGAGCAGGGCATTCCCTACTCGTGGGGACATCCGTTCCGGCTAATTTTCAAGTTCAAGGGCAAGCTGGTTCAGGTCCGCTCCTTGGAATCGGCCTTCAACATTTTGGGACTGAGCGGGCCACTTCCACGCTTCGGAAGGACAGGTCGCCTAACAGGCAGCGCAAGCGCTCCTCGGAGTGGCAACGTGTTGGGAAGCCCGCTTCCGCTGCAAGGCCCGATTTGTCAGCGAGTCTGCTGGAGAGGGGGTTGCGGTTGCCTCTGTGGCCTTGGTCTCTTGAGGCCCAACGGCTTGGCACTAGCTGGGCCTGTAGCTGGCGCCGGAGGCGAACGTTTTTCCGATGAAGTTTGGTAGCACTCTTATGTTATTGGGCGGTGATGTGTCCTGTATCAGAAACTGGGAGGGTGAGATGTTGGCGCCATGTTCCCCTGCCATTGGGGCCTGTTTAACGGACTGTCGTTTTCTCTGCTCTTTTGTGAACTTTGAGTCATTTGTTCTTCTGGGTTTTCATGTGCTTGGGGCTGGGGTGGGGGGTCTGGGTTTGGGGTTGTTTTGGGGGCTCCGCATCAGCTTTTGGAGGATCCAGGGATCAGTGGGGGCAATGTGGTACAATAGGGGCTTTCGCGTTGGGACGTGCATTGGCTATCTGTCCCTTTCATTGATAGGATGGTAGGGACTTGAAGGTAGTGAGCCTCAATGTCAGGGGCCTAAATAGCCCGGTGAAACGCGCTGCTATCCTGTCCCTCCTGGAGAATGCGGACAGGTGAGTCTCCTGCAACAGGCAGGAGACTCACCTCCTCTCTAAAGATGTTCGGCGCATGGCAGACAAGCACTTCCCACTCCAACTTTGGTCCTCAGGACCGAATAAAAAGAACGGGGTGGCCATTCTTTTTAGTGCGCGCGCGCATTGTAAAGTTATCTCCCAGGTGGTGGACATTAAAGGTAGATTTCTGGCTGTTCGCGCGCAATGGGGGGAGATGCAATTCACCATAGGATCCATGTATACCCCAAATGTTCAGCAGGAGTCCTATTTGCAGGCGGCTCTCTCACAGATGTTGGCGTCGCCAGACGCACTGATTCTGGTGGGTGGCGACCTGAATATTGTCATGGAAGCGGGGGTGGATAGGTCTGAGCAGAGGTCCCATCAGGCAGGGGCGATGTCACAGGGGGGAAGCAGTGGCTCTCGGAGGAAGGGTTGCATGATGTATGGCGTGTTCAGCATCCCCAGGAGTGCGACTATACCTAATACTCGGCAGCCCATAAGACATATGCGCGACTAGATCACTTCCTGGCCACGTCCTCGCTCTTGCCTCATTTGTCAGCAGCAGACATTGTGCTGCGTTCCTTGTCAGATCATGCGCTTATCTCAGTTGCACTTACTTCCAGCGGCGCTAGGCCGCCGCCGGCTGGCGCCTACGCGACTCCTTGCTTCACTCAGACTCGGTGGTTGCGAAGATACGTGACACTATCACTCATTACCTTGCCGAAAATGATGTTGGGGATACGGCTCAAGCATCGATCTGGGAGGCCTTGAAATTAGCAGTACGGGGAGAATTTATAGCGAATGCGGCGACATATTCCCGCCCGCGCAAAGAGAAGCGCGCTGAGAGGGAGGTTGGTGGCTTGGAGGTGATCCATAAGAGGACTGGGGCACCGAGGGTCTGGAGGGAGTTGCAAACGAAGCGGCGCATGTTGAAACACCTTGACCTCGATAGGGCTGCGCATACCTTATTATGTTTGCGGCACAAGTTCTATCTCTGTGGGGACAAAGGGGGAAGGATGCTTGCCCACAGGTTGCGAGCGCGCACTCAATTAACCACTATCCAATCCATTAGGGACCCTCAGGCAACAGAGCATACCACTGATGCTGCTAGTGTGGATACTTTTTGCCAGTTCTATCAGACCTAATATAAGAGGGAAGGTGCTTGCGGCTTCTGGGATAATTGCGGATTATCTTGCGTCATGTGGCGTTACGCCCCTCCATCGGGAGTCGGCGGAGGCTTTAGATTCAGCGATCCGCATCGAGGAGGTCCTCTCTGCTATTGCAAGGTTGAAGGTAGCTAAATCTCCTGGGCCAGATGGCTTCTCCCCTATATTTTATAAAACTTATTGCGTGGAGCTGGCTCCTCTTTTAACCTGCCTTTTTAATTCCTTTCTTGATGCGGGGGCGGTGACTCCGTCCATGCCAGAGGCGGTGATTACGGTCATTCTTTAACCCGGGAAGGACCCTAAAGAGTGTGGCTCGTATAGGCCGATCTCGCTGCTCAACATTGATGCCAAATTGTTTGCGGGAGTGCTGGCTGCGAGGCTTAGCCCCTTGATGGACGGAGTTATTGAGCCGGATCAAGCGGTATTTAGCCCAACTCGGCAAGGGGGGACAATACTATGCGGTTGCTCCACCTCATGGATTTGGTTCATCGCTCTCAGACGCAGGCTTTCTTGCTTTCTATCGATGCGGAGAAGGCCTTCGACCGCGTAGACTGGGACTACCTGTTTGCTGTGCTGCCAGCGTACGGGGTGGGGGACAATTTCCTGCGGTGGGTTCAGAGCCTCTATGCAGCCCCTAAGGCGGAGGTGCGTGTAAATGGCTGTAGATCTGCCCTTTTCCCCATTACTAGGGGAACGCAACAGGGATGTCCCCTCTCCCCGTTGCTTTTTGCGCTCTATATGGAGCCCTTTGCTCAGCGTGTCCGGTCTAGCATTGATATCACCGGGATCAAATTTGGGGCTGATACTCAAAAAATCAGTCTGTATGAGGACGATGTGATCCTGTCATTAACCCACCCTCACTCCTCCTTGCGGTGTCTGTCGACGGAACTCCTTGAATTCCAGAAAGTAGCGGGATTTAAAGTTAACTTCTCCAAATCACAAATTCTTAATATTTCCGTCCCTGAGGCAGACGTACTGGATCTGAGGCAGGACTTTGCCTTCCAATGGGTACACTCCGACATTCCATATCTGGGTGCCCGACTGGCCCCATCTATTACTAAAACGGTGTCCCTAAATTATAAAGCCCTTGTTGATCATGTCACCAAAGCCCTTTCGGACTGGTCCCGTCTCAATTTTGGGCTGGTATGGGAGGTTGGCTGCGATAAAAATGACTGTACTTCCCCATATATTTTATCTTTTTCAAATGCTACCTTTAAAAAACCCGCCGGGCATTTTGCGGAAGCTGCAGGGGCTCCTCAATAGGTTTTTATGAAACAATGAAAGGCCGTGCCTGGCGTTGTCCATAGCTACTACCCCGAAGGCGGCAGGTGGGCTGTTGATGGCGTACTTTCAAGCATCTTTTCTTAGGTACATCGTAGAATGGAACAGGCCCCTGTCTAGTAAGCATTGGAACTTTATGGACCAAACGGTGGCGGGTTGTAATATATGGCGGGAGTTGTGGTTGCCGCGCAAGCATAGGGCATGGAGTCTTTATTCCTCTCCGGTGACTTCCCCGACCCTAAAGGCATGGGACCACCTGGCGCAGCGAAAGGGGTGGACTACTTTCTCCTCCCCAATGACCCCTATCGTTGATAACCCAAACTTTCCGCCGGGACATACGTCCTCAGTCTTTCATCGCTGGCGAGAGGAAGGCTGTAAGAGGGTGGGTTCCCTCTTTGACCTGGATGGCCTGATTCCGTTTACCCGGTTACGTACGGAATACTTCCAGCTGCGGAGGGCTGATGCTTTCCACTATTCGCAAGTGGCACATTGGGTGACCCAACCAGCCAATGTTGCCTCCATGTCACGGCCCTTGACGGCATTTGAAAAATGGTTGGTCTGCAAAAAGGACGACCAAAGGCTCATCTCGAAGCTATATGCGATGATTTTGCGCCAGCCTCAGAGGCAGCGTATGCATGCGCAAGTCCGCTGGGAGACGGAGTTGGGGCGTCCGTTGATGAGAAAGAGTGGGAGCACGTTTTTTATCACGCACAGCACACGGCCTTAACCGCTGCGGGTACCGAGTCGGCCTACAAAGTAGCGGCCTATAGGTACTATACTCCTTCGCGCGTCAAGGCATGGAATGTCACAGTCAGGCCTCTGCTGGCGGGGGTGTGGTCTCTCAGGGGCACTGGTGCACTTGTTATGGCATTGCCCAAAGCTGGGGCGGTATTGGACTATGATATTAGATGAGTAGGATGCTGCATTTCAGATTACATTCCCCCGGATGCCTGAGCATGTGCTGTTGGATCTTCCCCACCCTAAGTTCTTTCCCTTGCGTTCGCTTAAGGGTAGGCAGATTGCTTTGGCTTGGTTGGCTGCGAGGCAGGTTCTCCTGGCGCAATGGGGTTCCCCGGCTGTACCTGACCAACGAGACTGGATTCAGAGACTCTGGAACATTCTACCCATGGAACGGCTCTCGTTGGGCATGGATGGGAAGGGCTCTGAATAAGCTAAGCTAAGCTCTGGGGCCCGTTCTTACAGCTCCTTTCTAAAGACCTTCGAGAAGTGACATGCCCGAAGTGCCTACAAATCCAGCAACTCATTCCTTTAGAGCCCGAGGGTGCTGTCTGGGTTTGGGGTTGTTTTGGGGGCTCCGCATCAGCTTTTGGGGGAACTGGGCAAGGATCCAGGGATCAGTGGGGGCAATGTGGTACAATAGGGGCTTTCGCGTTGGGACGTGCATTGGCTATCTGTCCCTTTCATTGATAGGATGGGTAGGGACTTGAAGGTAGTGAGCCTCAATGTCAGGGGCCTAAATAGCCCGGTGAAACACGCTGCTATCCTGTCCCTCCTGGAGAATGCGGACAGGTGAGTCTCCTGCAACAGGCAGGAGACTCACCTCCTCTCTAAAGATGTTCGGCGCATGGCAGACAAGCACTTCCCACTCCAACTTTGGTCCTCAGGACCGAATAAAAAGAACGGGGTGGTCATTCTTTTTAGTGCGCGCTCGCATTGTAA
This sequence comes from Lissotriton helveticus, assembly GCF_964261635.1. Classification (NCBI taxonomy): domain Eukaryota; kingdom Metazoa; phylum Chordata; class Amphibia; order Caudata; family Salamandridae; genus Lissotriton; species Lissotriton helveticus. The sequence continues at coordinate 685,496,896 of NC_136059.1, forward strand.
AGTTATCTCCCAGGTGGTGGACATTAAAGGTAGATTTCTGGCTGTTCGCGCGCAATGGGGGGAGATGCAATTCACCATAGGATCCATGTATACCCCAAATGTTCAGCAGGAGTCCTATTTGCAGGCGGCTCTCTCACAGATGTTGGCGTCGCCAGACGCACTGATTCTGGTGGGTGGCGACCTGAATATTGTCATGGAAGCGGGGGTGGATAGGTCTGAGCAGAGGTCCCATCAGGCAGGGGCGATGTCACAGGGGGGAAGCAGTGGCTCTCGGAGGAAGGGTTGCATGATGTATGGCGTGTTCAGCATCCCCAGGAGCGCGACTATACCTAATACTCGAGTGCTGCCTGGTAGAACTGGCGGATCCTGGAGGGTGAAGAGTGTAGGTAGAAGCTGATGCGGAGCGGGGTTGGAATGGGAGGGGGGTTGTTTGGGGGGGGAGGAGGGTTGGGGGGGTTTGTTTTTTCCTGTTTGTTCCCTTATAAAAGCAGAGGTTATAGCTCTGACAGGGCTGCTTCTAAAGCTCTTTCATCTACGCGGTGTCGTCCTCCGGGATGTAGGCCCAGACGCTGTGTCATTGCTATGAGAATACGCCCTGCCGGCAAGTTGATGTAGGCAGCTGGGCTGTGTACCAAGACACGTTACCGCATAATAAAAATGATTGACTCTAAAACATATAAAAGCAAGGCTAATTCATAAGGCAGGAGATGACAGTGGGCCAGGGCCACATGAAGGTGCCGGAGGCAATACCTCCTGCTGCAGTTAAGCATGAAGCCACATAGGTCGGGTGTATCAGTGTGTGGAAGACCTGTTTGAGGCAGGCAGTGTGGAAAATATCTTGACCTTCCAGTTGATGAAGTATATGGGACAGTAATCGGCACATGCTGTGCAGGGAAGTTTTGTTTTTGGGATCGACACAATCCTGGTGGTGTCTATTTCTGGGGAAAAGGTGCACCTCTGTCCCACGTCTTTGTAAAGGGCTAGAGGTTAAAGAGTCAGGATATCACGGAATGTTGTGTAGTACTTCGGGGGAGACTGTCGGTTACACAAGTTTTCCCAGGAGCCACTGCGGAAGGGGCCACGGTTATCTCTTCGGGCCTAAAAGGCTTGTTCAATATACGGGCTCCGGCATAGGATAGTCGAGGGGGGTATCTGGTCATTGCAGATGTGTGTCTGAATGCAATTAAACACAATTAAGCAAACATTCGAACAAAACAGAACGAGTAATAAAATACAAATGTACATTATACTGAGTCCCCAACACCCACCCCACCCTATACTTCCACCCAAACATCATCTGTCGCCCTGGAAAAGAAAAAAGAGATGCAAAAAAATATGGAAAAAGGAACTCAAGTGGTGAACCCCTCCTTGGTCAAGGATAAGTAATAGCCATCAAAATGATTTTTGAGAAGGTTCAGGTATGGATGCACTCATGCCCCATTAGAGTAATTAGCATACTTTAGAGCAGAACTCTGAGAGAGGTCCGTGTCTGTGTGATCATCAGTGGATAGAGGTGATACAACGACCAGGAGTTCCTCACAATCCAGGTGGCTCTTCCCAGCTCCAGAGTCCTGGGAAGGGTGTGATAATGAAGGAGATTGAACCCGTGCCTGGGGAGACTGTGAGGATGATTTGGAGCAATGGTTGTGGCACCTCTTCTGTATGCAAATATGATATCTTCGTGGTTTGGGCACCAGAGTGTTTACGGCTTCCTCAGTGATTGTGGACCCCGACAAGAGATCTCTGCTTGAGCAAGAAGTGGATGTTCCTCTGTAAGCCACAACCAGGCAGATTCTGGGGTACTACAAAAATGGGATTTGTTAGCATGGATTACACAGAGCCTGGCAGAAAATAGGAGGCGTTACTGAAGTCCCAATGCCCTGAGCTTTTGTTTGACTTCCAGGTAAGAACGGCATTGTTGATAAACTTCCCAGGTGTAGTCAGGCAAAAGGAGAACCTTGGCATCCCCGCAGCGGAATGCCACTTGAGAACAGGCCTCTCTGAAAATCGTATCTCTGTCCCTGAAGTTAAGGATACAAGCAATCACCGGTCTGGGAGATGCACCCGGGGGAGGTTTTGGGGTCAGAACCCTATGGGCCCACTCTATTGTGAACAAGGACAACAGTTGGTCCAAGGGCATCCAGGTTTCAAGGTAGTCGGCGATTTGTTGGGTTCCATGACTTCAGGGATACCAATCACACACATGTTATTGCCCCAGGAGCGATTCTCAGCATCGTCGGTGCGGCTGTGTAGCTCCTACGTGCACCTGAGGAGGCCGGATATCTGGGATTTGCGAGTAGTAACTTCGTCCTCCACTGCGGATATTCGGGATTCGGCCTCCGAGATCCTGGCCATGGCATTTCGTAGGTCTTGACGAAGAGGGCAATGTCTATACGCACCTCTCCGATCTTGGCCTCCACCGCAACTTGGGAGGTCTGAATGGCTTGAAAGATCGTTGCCAGGTGATGAATGGGCCCTGTCCGTGCCATAAGCCCCAACTTGTTCAGTCACAGGTCCGGTGGTTTATTGATCCATTTGCATTTAGGGGGTCGCTGGGCGGGTGGGCTCATGCTTACCAATGGTGTCAGGCCAGAGTTGTCACACAGCACCTTCTATGTTGGAGACTCGGCCCGCTTAAGTGTAGTTGACGAATTGAGTGGTATGTGGTCATCTCAGAGGACAATACTGAGGCAACTCGTAAGATATCTCCCAGGGCAGGGTGGTGACCAAGTAGGGAAAGAAGTCAGGTTATGATCACTAGGCCAGGTAGTGGGGGGTAGGCCAGGCTCAGGGGGTGAGAAGGTGTATAGCGCCAGTGGGCTAGACGTTGGGGGGCCCGCGGCCCGTCATAGTCCTGAAGGGACTTCTGGAGTGAAGACACCTTTTATTACTTGCCATTGGGTCCTGGGAGGAAGGTCCTCAGTATAAGGGCCTTAAGCAGAAAGGAGAGCTGGGTCCACCTCATCAGTGAAAGAAGGTAGGCAGGTGAAAAATTGCTGAAGCATCACCAAAGCAGTGCTGATGATGCGCTATAAGGAGATTGCAAGGTGCCAAGCTGTGAAGCACTTACAAAGGGGCATGCATCTGTGGATACAGAGGCAAAGCAGCGTCCACCTGGGGCTCAGCAGTTTGACCGTATGTGCAGCATTGTCTTCAGTGCAGTTGAAATCATGCTAATGAAGGGGGGAGTAGGAGGCCCAGACAGGGACCACAGAGGCAAAGGGTCAGCGTTCCTAGAATGGGATCAACCTCCCAGGAGTGTCAGGAAAGCAACATGAGAGGGGGCTCATGCACGAGAGCAAGAGGAGGGGGGGCCCAGTGACCTTCGATGTGGGCTGCACCGTGCAAGTAAGGGCAGGCAGGAGCCTGCTGAAGCGCAGGAAGAAAGGGCCAAGAGCATTTCTCCCAGTGTTTGTATGAGACCAGTTGCCTGTAGGTCATGACCCAGGGCCCGGACTGGCCCATGTCTCTACGAGATGGGAGCCACCCCTCTAGAGCAGGAGGAGCTTGCGCTGAGAAGGGGGCCTGCACCAGAGGACAGGTAATGCGACTGAGGGCCTGATCGACCCCCAAAGCAGGGCTTGCCATGCAAGTAGGGCAGTGCAGAAGCCCACAGGATCACAGAGAGAAGGGCCTTGTGTGTGTTCTGCTAGTCGGTTCCAGCCCTCAAGTCTGTGTCAGTAGAGGCAAAGGAGCCCACGGATGTCTCCGCAGCCTGGCTGGAATGGAGAAATAACGGCCCCGGGGATGGAGGCCACGCCGCAGGTCAGTCCGGGTCTCAGTACAGTCAGGGTGCCCGCCGGGTGTTGTCGGTGGGCCCGGGGGAATGTAACTGTGTCTGAGGACGTCTGCCTAGTCTTGCGGTGGCCGGGTGACAGAACCACCATTGCAGCGTATGAGGCCTTGCTCCAGGGAGGTGAGGGTCATCAGAGGGCGCACATCAGACGGTGACTGCCTGGCAATGTGTAGGAGGCAATCTAGATCTGTACAGTTAAAGGGGCAGCCGCACTCAACCCCCTCCAGGGCGATGCCAGAGCCGGCCATCACAGTCCCATGAGAGACTGGGAAGCCGTAGGGCCTTGATCAGGGACATGGAATGGGAGGTGAGAGGGCAGGAGAGGAAGGGTTCCCGAGATCAGCATTTGCAAGGAGTCCTCAGAGGGCTGCCCCGGCAAGAGAGCAGTAACTGCTGGTAAGGCGCATTTTAGGGTCCGGCGATGAAGACAGACATCAGTCGGTGCCAGCTGGCATTTTGGGAGAGCTACGGACCTCTCAGGAACGGTGGGATACCTGGGTAGCTACGTCTCTATGCAGGAGGATATAGTGGCAGAGTAGTCCACTGGCCGTGAGAGGCAGGTGTTAGGCATAGATGATGCGGTCTGATGGCAGTGGATGTAAGCAGATGATGGAGGGGTCCAAAGCACTCAGAGTGCAACCGCCATCTTGATGCTCCAACCGTCTTCCACCCACTTTAGCTATATTAACTGAAACCTAATAAGTGTGATGTTTGTGGTTCTCTGCAGAAGTATCAATAAAGTCCAAGGACGTGTAGAGCTACTTCCTGGATCAGCCACAATATACATTGTTATCTTCCTGAAAATAGCCAAGCAGTAAATAAGAACATTTTCCAGAATTACAAATTATGGCATTGGCTTGCTTCTTCTTAGCCTCCTAGAAAATGTATGAGAACCATACCCTTATCATCACAGACTAAGATGCACAATTACTGAAGGCAAAGATGGGAATGTTACTGGTTGCTCTGGGTGAGGCTTTTCTCTGGGTCCTGGGGCAGACAGCAGTTATTAGGAAATATCCGTGGAGGGTACTACAAGTCCGCCATCAGCCCAGTAAGAAACTACTCAACCAATAATCTGAATATTGACTAGAAAAAAGTACTAAATCTGTCTTGTCATTTATTAGGGTATCCATATTTCAGATCGGTCATGCATGAAATGGTGTCTTAGATACTCTTAGACACTGTCAACCACATCATCTTGCATACTCTGATGTTCAGCACTGCAGAATGTAGCCAACAATCTTTTTTAACAATAAATGCCACATAGATTGGAAAGAAACCATCTTCAAAATATAAATCTAATAACCCTATCAAGCAGTAGAAAATAGTATCAGACAATATTGTTCAAATTAATGATACGCAGCATGAACTCAATTTCCATATATTCACCATCCAAATCAACTTTTTAGACTACAAACTTCATCACCAGATAACCACTCCAGCACTGTTGAGCTAGGACTACATACCGTTTTTTCTACTCCCACTGTATTAGCAACACCCTTAAGGTGATTCACAGGATCCACCATGACAAACATGTCACTTTAAAACCTCTCTGTTTTTTCCGAGAAATGGCCCACAAATCTAGTCATACTGCTTTCCCATTAATGTCTGTAGTCTCGTATTACAAAGATATAACCACACTGTGGACAAATTCTATAACCTGTGCATGGGAGACCATGATATTCCATGATCCATCTAAACCTTCAGGACTTTCACCATTTCCAAAATGCCAGCATATCGCGAGAGGGAAATACGCAAAGCTAGTCTGCAAGAGTTGAGGTCTCAACTTCTCTGCCTAAATCTGAATTTCAGCGCTTCAGTTATGCTAACAAGTATGCAAAGGGACTACCATTCAACTTAAACGCTCACCTCTAAATATAACCTTGTCTAAGTGTAAGCATTTGCAAGAAATAATATCAACAAGTGAAAAGCAATCAAAAAAATACTCCATTCAATGGTACAAGATCATGTCCGAATCACTGTCCACACCCTTACTCCTCATGTACAAGGAATGCCGGGAGCGGGGGCGTTTGCCTCCCGATCAGCGCACGGCCACTATAGTCACAATACCAAAACCTGGTAAACCCCCTGAAGAATGCGGATCGTACCGCCCAATTTCCCTCCTTAACGCCGAAAATAAAATTTTGGCGAAACTACTGGCCACTAGACTGATGCCCCATCTGGCGCACTTGATTCACCCGGACCAGTCGGGCTTTATGCCACACCGCAGTACGGCACTGAACTTGCGGCGGCTGCACGGGGTACTATCACGCGCTCCACTGTTGACGGGGCCGGCAGCAGTGCTGTCATTAGATGCCAAAATGGCGTTTGACATGGTTGAATGGCGCTATCTCTTTGCGGTCCTGGAACATCTGGGTATTGGCTCGAAATTCATATCATGGGTCAGGCTACTGTACACCGAACCTGTGGCTAGGGTGACGGCGAATGGACATATCTCGAGAGAGCTCCCGCTGGCGAGGGGCACGAGACAAGGGTGCCCGCTCTCACCGCTGTTATTCGCCTTAGTGCTAGAACCCCTGGCCACGATTCTCAGAACCACCCAGCTGCTGAAGGGCATACGGTGGGGAGGAGACTGGGAGGATAGGGTTTCCCTATATGCCGACGACATGCTCGTCTACCTCACGGACCTCGCGAATGGCATTCCGGTCCTATTGGCACTGTGTGAGAGACAGGGTGCGACATCAGGGTATAAACTTAATTGGTCCAAGTCCATACTATATATGATACAAGGCGATCCTCCAGTCCTACCTGATGGTTGCCAATTACTCATAGAACCCTTTTCCTTCAAATACCTAGGGATCCACATCACGAGGGACCATGCAACCTTTCTGGAATTGAACCTTAAGCCCCTGCTGGACAGGTTGAAGGCGGACGTGCGCCACTGGATGACCCTCCCCTTGACTCTGCTAGGGAGAGCGGCACTCTTCAAAATGATGGCACTGCCTCGCTTCCTATATGTCCTGGAGAATACGCCGGCGGTGGTCCCAGTGTCGTTCTTCCGCCAAGTGTCAGCACACTTGTCAGGCCTACTATGGGGGGGCAAGCCGGCCAGGGTGGCACATTTGAAATTAATTAGAGACTGGTACAGCGGGGGGATAGCGCTCCCGAACCTTGAATTGTACTACTGGGCGGCTCACCTTAAGGTGATCAACCAGTGGATTCATGGTGCACAGGATGACCCGGCCTATCTGGCGGATAGGCGCCAACTGGGCACGAACACCCTCCTGGCCCCGCTCTATAACAAGGGAATGGTGACGAAGCTGGAGGGCCCTACCAGGCACACTGTGTCTTTATGGCATAAAGCTCAGAGGCGGCTTGCTTGGGAGGGAGTGATTACCAAACTTACACCACTATGGGATTCCAAGGCCCTAGGTAACCTGCGTAGCTGCAAGGGGTTTGACCAATGGGATAACATCGGGATCTCCACAGTAGGCGATCTATGGACGAGAGATGGCGTGCTCCCCTTTGCGTCCCTGAGGGAACAGTATGACCTTGCAGTGACGGAAACGTACAGATATATACAAATTAGGCACGCTCTCATGTCCGTGTTACAACCAGGTGTGACAGTCCCGGAGTCTGCTCCGTTAAGGACCGACTGCTTACGGACTATATGGAGGCAGGTGCTACATCCCTTACATACCGTAAACTGCTGAACAACCTACCGGATCCACTAGGGAAGCTGAAAGAATATTGGGAGGATGAGATCGGAGACCTGGATGAGGCGTAATGGAATGCTGCACTGGCATCGCCCAGGGAAGCGGGCATATCCACCCGATTTAGATTGATCCAATTTAAAATATTACATAGGGTTTACTACACCCGCACGACACTGCACAAAATACACAGGGCGGAACACCCGTACTGCCTAAGAAACTGTGGGGAGGAGGGTACGCTGTTCCATACGTTGTGGGCCTGTCCTAATATACGAGATTACTGGAGGCGTGTAACACGCACAATCAGTCAGGCCTTACAAAACTCGTTCACACCTGACCCTAGGGTTTGCTTACTGAATGTGTGGGGCCCGACCGACCTGACACCGCATGGGAAACGGTGGGTGATCATTGGTATGATGTTGGCAAAACGGGATATAGCAAAGAATTGGGGGGCGCAGGAAACCCCGACCCTGGCTCAGTGGTGCAGGAACATGGACATGCTTATGTTGACAGAGAGGGCGGTTTACCAACAAAGACTTAACCCACGTAAATGGAACAAAACATGGTCACCTTGGAATGTATATAGGGGAGATATTTGTGAGCCTCTGCCTGAAGATGAGGATGGGGACAGCTCAGGGGAGGACGAGGATGTGGAATAGTGGGGGGGAGCAAAGGGAGGGGCGTCAGACGCAGCGGACTGCACAGAACCATATGAACCGAAACTGTAGACAGGACTGCAGATGCTCTTGATTCCAGTCACTGTATTGAATTGCTTCTATTCACGCATATGCTGTACTTGATTTATGTCGAGAATCACGTACTTTGACCCTTATAGTTGTAAGTTGAAAGGTTGGGAGAAAAAACAAAAAGAAAAAATTTGAAAAGTTGCCCTACTGATGGAATGCAGCGGAATGTTGAAGCTGCTACGACAAATGTTTAACCATTGATGTATATCGTGTGATGGCGACAATAAAAACAAATTTAAAAAAAATAAATAAATAAATAAATACTCCATTCAAAATTTAGAAATGAGCAAAAGAACGTCAGATTACGTTTTGGGGCGTGGCAAATAGCATGCCAATACCGTAAACAATCCATAATCTGGCTATTTTCCAGCTCTGCACAAAAAAGGGGAACCCCTCTATTGGGAATACTTCAAGACTAGGGAGAAGAGGGGAAAGAACCAACACACTACTAAATATCCTTCCTCATAGTCTATATATACTTTTCAAAAAGACGTAGTTCTTATTAATCATTAAGATATGGAACCTCACAACAGTGAAATAAACAAAGAAATTATTTTACCCATTGTCTTTATTTTTTCATATCACTTAATTATTTCATTTCTTTTCATTTTTTGTTTTCATCTCTTTTCTATTTTTTCCAAAGTTAAAGATTTAACAGATACAAAAAATAATAAATATAATCATTTCCAATCAATATTACTTAAACATGCCTTTGCAAAAAACACAATCAACACTATCCCCAGACTTTGTGCAATAAATACATGCATCTCATACCCAATCATACACATTCACACACTCACAAAACTTCATACACCTTATATCTATACATAGTAGATACAAACAGATGATCAGCGGAACCTCTGCATAACACAGTTTGCAAATGTTTAGAGCACAAGGCTCAGCAAAGGGTCTAAAAAGTCTTGAAAAGTATATATAGACTCTGAGCGAGGATATTTAGTAGAGTATTTTCCAGCTCTGTCCATCAAAAATGTAAAAACATTTTTATACAATATATTTCATGTCACTGTTTAATGACTGCAAACAGCGGAAAGCCCTTGCCTGTGTTAACTGTTAAAAATATACATTTGTCATGAACACCATGACCGGCGTTTTTATCTATAAATAACCATAAGGTACTTAAAGGGCACAAGACATTAATGGTGTTTTATTTCTATGACACATAATGTTTGTGTAAATACGTGTCTCATATTAGTGCATGTTATCTGTCATTTTCATAATGCAATCTGAATATTCGAATTCAAGATTGAAGTCATTAACTGTTAAATACCAAGCCAAGGTGATGCTGGAACTAAAGCCTTATCACCTGCAGCAGATTTGAGTACCTAGACATTGCAAGGTCTACATTTATGATGGAAGACCACTGCTGATAATGCATGGAATTATCTAAACACCATTTGCATATTTGTGTAATTATTTCCTAAGGTTAATTAGCTCCTGTAAAGCAGTTTGCCCTTTGAGACTGCTTCCAGTGACAGGTTCACATATTTCCTGTACCGCTGCCAAATGTGACAGATTCTCTCAACTTGGTGCTCTGAAGTTCTGAAAGGTGCGGCTGTCAAGACTCTCGCCCTCTCTATTTATATACGGTCTTCACCCGAAAAGAAGAAAGGGGATGAATATGCTTCAGCAAAACTATCGTTTCTCATTTTTAAAGAATAACTGCAGAGACAGAAATTTGGCAACGAAGGAAGCAAAACAGAAACCTTTCGTTGTCGCCCTAATCAATCGAACAGTTGAAAATGTAAAAATACGTTTGTAAGTAAGACCTGCGTTTGATCACTTCTCGTTTTTACCTTTCAGTACCCGATTGCCATACATTCTCACTGGATATACTAGTCTTCCAGCAGTACTTTTTTCTTCCTATGTCGGAAGAGATGGGCAGCGTTATGCTACAAAATCTGCCTTTAGTATTTACAACATTAAGCAAAACGCTCTTCAACGAGACCACATTTCCCCATCTTTTTAAGCAACAGTGCAATCCGTGTTTTCTGATCGATAGTAAAGTGATATGCAGGAGGCACTAAACTGACGTTACACAGCAAAGTGAGAATGAGAAACAGAAGAAGGGTAGTGCAGCTCAGACTAAGCCAAGAGGCTGAGGATAACTCAAGGTCAAACTTTGATTCGTTCCAGGAAGAAGCCTCCCTTCACAGCGGTGTTAAATGCATGTAGCTGAAGGGCATGTATCTCTGGAAGGTAGATACATTTTAGGACATTACTAGCAAGGCTACTTTTGGAGGAGGCCCTAAAAATGAATCGAAACTGGGCCCCTTGCAAAGTCTAAGAGTGGATGATATAGGTCCTGACGTTCTCCTTCTGACAATGGTGGCCTTTGCAACTACCTATAGGGCATCCCTGCCTAAGCTCTAACAACCGCAGATCTAATATAAAAACACAAGGTATGCTTATTGTCTGAAATGTGTAATGTCTCTTAAGTTGTTGGACCACGGGGACACAGGAAGAGCCAAGAGGACAATCTATAGATGAAACCTGAAAATACATTTACAGGATGAGCCTGAAAAATGAACCCTGTCTACGTGGAACACCAAGTTTCCGAAGCAACGATCAAGAACTAGGCAGCTCATGGTCAACAAGAAAGAAGCCTTCCATGAAAGGCACCTTATGTCACAAAAGCCAAAGGCTCGGAGGGTTTGATCAGCTTTATGTTCCTCCTCATCACGGGAAACAGGTTTCTTGTGGTAATCTTGTCAAAAAAAAAAAAAAAAAAGAATTTGGATGAGTCATAACTTCTTAAAACCGGAAAGACGGAAGTGATAGAGTTTGGCCAAAAACCATCTATTTGGAGTCACCTCTGGTGGCCTCCAGAGGCCGGCACGTGCCCAGTCCCAACCAAAAAGGTCAGAAACCTTGGATTTATAATTGAGAAGGATCTCACCTGCACAGTGCAAATAAGTCAGGTCACTTCGGCCTGTTTCTACACTACTAAGGTGCTCAGGAAAATCGTTCCATACATACCGCTCTATCTAAGGAAAACAGTGATGCAAGCGCTAATTACGTCACGGGTAGACTACTGCAATGCACTGTATTTAGGCACAGGCGAAAAATAGCTTGCTAAGCTCCAGTCAATTCAGAATGCAGCAGCCAGAGTCCTACTGAACCTCCCTAAACGACACCCCACCTCCCAAGCCATACGAGAACTTCATTGGCTCCCAGTTGGGCGCAGAGTCCAATTCAAGGCCCTCTGTCTGGTCCACAAATCTCTCTATGGGAATGGATCAGAAGATCTTACTAATTTCTTCCCTCGCTATGTGCCTTCACGCGCACGAAGATCTACAAGTCAAGATCTGGTCTGTCTGCCAAAAATAAGGAGAGCCCGATGGGGAGGCAAATCCTTTTCCTACCAGGCTTCCAAATTGTGGAATACCATGCCCTTCGTGCTACGTTCTGACAAGAACAGAACTAGCTTCAGAAAGGCGCTAAAAACCTGGCTTTTTTCTATGCCCTAACCACCATCTGTATCTTCTACTTTCTACAGCTCCAAGACGCCTCGGCATAAGCGCGCTTTAAAAATAATTCAGTCAGTCAGTCAGGAAGTAAAGTGTCTCCCCATGCCTTAACCAGCTGAAATGAAAAAAAAACTGCAAGACTTCTTGAAAACGACCCATTCGAGATTCCCAAACATTTTTTTCCACCAATAATGATGGAGATGCACTCCTTCATGTGGTGTGGAAAACCTTAAACAATCGCTAAGGGTAAATATATCCGGTCATCATTTGATGGCAGGTTGGACACAGTGGATAGGCAATAGCAGAGACATGCTAGACACCTAGCCGGTAGTGCAGCCTCAGGTCAGGCAGGTGTGGAATCATGGTGACAGCCCTCTCCTGAGGACCACTCAAACCTCCTTGACTAGCTGAAACAAACATCGTACAAAAGTGATATTGTCCCACGATCTGATCCATATCCATAGAGGGTCTCCAATGATGTTATCAAAACACTTCTGGGCCCTGGCCATCTTTTCAACTTTCTGTTATTCATTTGGAGCCTACAGGGAACTAAAGATAGAGGAGGCACCTTACACTCACCTATTAGCATATACATTGTCCAACTAATTACCAGGATGATTACTATGTAGTAATGTGTCTCTTTAAGGGTTTTTGTAGGAAACTTGAGAACAGTACTGGATTATATTAAGCTTAAGTGCCCTACTAGTGATGAGTTGAGTGCCTGTTACAGGTCACTTCAAGGTATGCTCTCCTCACCCATCTTAAGGGAAGGAGACACCTCATAGCAGCAACCTAGGGTGCCCATGGTGGACAATTTCAGTGCTCTGGGCCTCATGTGTGTGAAGAGCCTGGAACGTGTGGTATTCCAATAGGCTTGCAATCCATGCAGGGGTGTGAAGTGCCTATAAAGTGAGTTTTCAATCCATGTAAGCCTCAAGGAAAAGAGCACTTACCGGGCTCTTCACATGCCTGAGATATAGTAAAGATGCATGAAAACCCACTAGTATGCTACTGCTTTGGCGGGCCAGTGGCATCTGGTGGAAGTCACTGAACGCACACTCTCAGGTCCTGATGAAATTACCTATACGTTTTAGGCAATGAAACACGTTGGCCATTCACAAAAATAAGACTCTACATGATAAAGTGTTTTTTTAAAACGTCTGTTTATTCATTTTTACATAGTGAGTACAATACACAGTCATATATTGCCTGTTGATTTTACGAACATTTCAGCATTTGGACCTTCAAAACATGTCAGAACATAGTATTACAGTAAAGCAAAATTCGTATAACAGAGGAAGGCATTTGTTATTCATGCAATGCAGTGTGTCAAGAAACAACATCTATTTTTGCTAGGGCGGGTGTTAAGTCATATCCAACATCAACTCCATGTTGTAACGCAATGATGGATTATATATATAAGACATTTACTTCATAGAACTTATTATGTGTATTCTAGCATGTAGTCTCGGTGGCAGGCAGGCTTGTACTCTCTAAATGTAGCAGTGTTAATGTAGAGGCGAGCTGGAGGAACCTCATGATAATGTGATTTTAATAATGTGATAAGTGACTAAAACTAATAAAGTAATTGATCAACTTCAGACACATTTTTAAGCTCCACAAGACAACAAGACCAGTGTCTTTCGCCACAGAGGACCACCACAACAAGAGGGACATGACGTAACCCAGCTAAACTGACCACAGCAATACTGGTTAGAGGACAACACTACTCATCCAGTAACATTTGCTCACAGGCAAACTAGGTCCCCTCATACTTTCACTTAGAGAAGCACATCTATGAGAAAAAGCCCAGGGCACCGAAATGGTCCAGTGTCACCCTAACTTGCTTCTGTGAGGTGTCTCCTTCCCTCAAAATTGGTGAGGTGAGTATTCACCAAAGTAGTCTGTACCAAACACTCACTTCTAGTAGGGAACTTAATCTTAATGTAACTCAGGACTAGTACTAAAGGTTTGCTACAAAAAGCTTTACAGGAACAGAATTGTTACATACTATTCATCCTGGTGATTAGACAGGGGGATTTATGACATGATCTTTTCAGCTTTCTCAAGATCCGCCAAATACTGTTTCTCCTGAAACAAAATTAACAGTGACCATGCAACGTGGCCATCTACTGACTAAGCACACTACTACCCATTAATTTGAATCTCAATGAATCCAGTGGCCCCCCTTCTGTGTTAAATCTCACGGCAGCCACTAACATTGTTACTATTAAATCCTACTCAAAAATTCTTTCTCTATAAATACTTAAAAGTCTTCATCCTTCGGTGGTTAGCATTTCACCTAAACAACAGAACCTTGTTAAACCCGGAAAAACACATGGAGACCAGTGGCCATCTCTGTAGCCTGGGGAAACCCCTAAGGCTCCATCCTATCTCCAGTAATAGCCAACATCTACATAAACTGTGATTCATTGGCGATAAGACAATGAACTATCAGTATGTGAAAAAAACCAAGTCTATCTAAAAATCTAATCAAGAAATTACATCACCTCCGCACACACTCCGAATCTGGAAAAGAGATATGGACTGGTGTATGCTGGCAGAGAAAGCAGCCTATGTGAAAACAGGGTGCCCGAAAAAATGGGGGAACATTTTGAACAAATGGTAAGAATAGGGGGAATCCATGCATGCCTTCACTGGGTAAACAATTCTTTCCATAATTCATTCAGAGGCCAACTGATGGTAACATTAATATAACTGTGGGCAAAGAAGAGAGTGGCCCAGCGATGATCAATAAGGATACCTTGTGGCAAGGTGTAATAATACTTGGTTGTGTACTCGATAACGACAATGTAAAGATATTGTACTGCTCTGTTACAATAAAAAGATGTATTAAAAAAAAGAAATTACATCACCAAGCTCAAAGATTACCCTGAGGGTCTAAGCTGCACTTGACGCTCAACCCCATGAAGTTTATGCCAACTGCCAATGGCAAGCAAACAGAACTGTGGGCAGGAAAGGCTCTCAATAATGAACCTTGATGGCTTCACCCCGCAACTGGTCAATTAAGTCAAATGCCAACGATTCTACATGGACATCACCCTCAGATTCATAACTCCCAATTCACAAAGACACAAACTGCCTAGGACCAAGTCATCATGCTTCGCACAGAGAAATGTTTGCTCCCTGATGCAATATTCAGAAGTGCCATACAAGCCCTGCTCTTATCTCTACTTGGAGGCAAAAACGAGCTTGGCTGCATCCCAAAACCACACCTCACCTCTGTGTGAAGCATGCTTCACATTGGAGTGTGACGGAATAATAGTCTCAAGACGTTTGACAGAAAATCACCCACTCTGAAGTAACTCCAATGCTCTATCTACAAGCATGCACCACATTGAACGTTTCCTGCATCAGGCAAAAAGCAGTAAACTTAAGCACTTCACCATAGTGTGCGAGCAAGATAAAGCTCCCCTGTGAAGTTCATTACACTTGGAGTAAAATCCTCATCAGGTAGAGACAAAGTAATACTGGGACACAAAATGCTTAACCTTATATTGCTGTTTTAAAAAAAAAATTGTTATTGTTTTTTCGTTAACATGAAATAATACAGATACAGCGTTTGTCATGCAGAAGCTCACATATTTTAGTCAGTATACAGAAGTCGTTTTTCCCTCACGAGTTCAGTTCATGGCGTAAGAAGGTGTTCCCAGAGTCAAGAGTGTCTGTGCAATTTGTCTTCCTTGTTCATAATAAAAATAGTATAACATAGCCTACAACATTAATTTATCATGTCGTCATTTTCAGTTACACCTGTATCAAGACGGTTGGCTGCGGTATTTGTTAGAGCAGCTGCACCGGATTTATCAGAGCAAGACCTGTGAGGTACGGTTCTCAGAATAAAGGAGATGGGGAAGGGGAGAGGAGAAGGTGATGCAGGATGCATGGAGTGGAGAGCACCTGATCGTTTCATGGTAATATCCCTAACTTTCTAGTATCTCTGTGGCGGTCTCAGGGGCGGCTACTGGGTGTGTGAGGAGATAAGTTCTGAGAGGGTCCCAAATGTCCAGGGGTCGTGAAGCCAGTGGGAGCAATTCAGCACAGTTAGTCAATTGCTCTTGGCAGTAAATTAAGTCGGTAAGCCAGTCCTTAAATTTTGGCGCTCGACCCCTGCCCCATCTCCAGGCAACGCGACGTTTAGCCGTTAACAAGGCAGTGGCAATGTACTAGCGGTACGGCTTGTCAATGAGTGCGGTGTATCGCAGTAAGGAGACCATCGGAGTGCGCTCCAGTGATAGCATTGTCATCTGATCTAGGGCAGTAAAAACCTGATCCCAGTAGTCACATACCCCCAGGCACCCCCAGGCCAAATTAAGGAAATCGCCTCCGGGGTGCTGCACCTATGACAGCGGTCTGTGTCTTTCAGTTTGTACTTATGCATTTTGACTGGGGTGTAATAGAGACAGTGCAGAAATTTAAAATGCGTAATACGCAATCTGCTGCTTGCTGAGATTTGCTTTGTTTTCAGTTAGCAGTATGTCCATTGTTAGTCGGTAAGCTTGTGTCCTAGCTCTGAGTCCCAGTGCGCACAAGATGGGCAAGGTAGTACATTCTGTAGGGTGTGTATGGTGTGGTATAGTGTGGATACCATATGACTCTGTGATGTTGCGCGGAGCATTAGTTGCAGTGGGGCCAGCAGAGGAGGTTCTTGGGGTAGTACGGGGTGATGGATCGTATGCCTTGGCGAAGCCTTACATAGAGGAAGATGTCCAGGGGGGAGGGCGGGTCGTCAGGGAATATTTGATCTAATGTACGAAATTGCCGTTACTATAAAGGTCACCCCATGTTTTGATATGAGTCCGCTCTAAGAACCTGGCAAATCCCACCTCCTAGAGCAGTTGCATACGGGGATGATATGATAGGGGGAGCAGTGGCGAGTAAAGGATGGGGCACTGAAGTAGAGCCGAGATGCAGATCCAGGTTGCAAGCGTGCAGGAGACTGTAGTGTGCGTCTTATCCAGTGGCTGGGGGTTATGTATAGTGCGCCATCTAGAGGCACAGGATCAGCCAACCAGTGTTCCGCAACCTGCGGCATATAGCATGGGGGGTGAACCCAGTAGTAAGCGTATAGTATGCTTGAGCGCATATGTAATATAGTTTAAAATTCGGGATGTCAAACCCCCCTATAGAGTAGGATCTAGTAAGTATGTTCCATTGCAGCCACTGTTGCTTGCTTCCTCATACCAACCTTCTAATTTCTGATCACAGCGCCCTAAAAAAATATCTCGCGGGGTGATATGGGATATTGAGAAACCAATACAATAGTTGTGGGTGAACCACCATTTTAGTCAAGGAAGCACGACCCGCTAGAGAGAGAGGCATGGCTATCCAACGGGTAACAGTGTTTGTGATGCGATCCAAGGCAGTACCATAGTTGAGGCACATCAATTCCTCCCTGTCTCTGGTGTCACAGATTCCTAGATACCGAGAGACACTACTCTAGTGGGAAATCCAAGTGGAACGGCTGAGCTGCAGGAGTGAGGGGGAATATTTACGACTTACCCCAGTTTATTTGAATCCCGGAGAGTTTCCCAAATAAAATGAATTCTCGTAAGAGTGGGTTTATGTTGTCCTGCGGATCTCTGACATAGAGAGTTATATCATCTGCAAAGAGTGGTAGCAATATTTGGCGAAGTTGACAACGTAGTGCCTTATCCTGATGGTGTTGACGTAATTTTGCTGCCAAAGTCTCTACCGCTATGGCGAAAAGCCCCTGTCTGGTGCCCCTAGTGATGGGGAAGGCAGCAGATAGGTGACCATTGATGAGGACTTTGGCTGTGGGAAGTTGATATAGTAGTGTGATCCAGGAGAGAAGCAGTGGAGGGAAGCCCATCCATTTCAGGATACCCAATAGGTAATCCCATTCAACGGAATCAAACGCCTTTGTGGCGTCTAGGAAGACTGCTGCCAAAGGCAAATCAGGATCGATGTTATGGAGGATAGAAAAGAAGGTGCGGAGGTTGTATGTTGTCGCTCGCCCGGGAATAAAACCAGCTTGGTCTGGAAGAACCAGCTTCTCCATTCAAGGATTTAAGAAGTTGGCTATGACTTTGGCTAACATTTTGGTATTGCAGCAGATAAGAGACAGCGGCCGCCTGTAGGAGTCGCAGTGTGTTACTGGTTTTCCAGGCTTGAGTAGGGAAGTGATGAGAGCTTCTCTCAAAGAAGGGGGGAGTATGCCAGCGTCAAGGGCATCTTCGTACACTTCTTCAAAGATGGGGGCTAAGAGGTCTATGTATGTTTTATAGAATTCAATGGGGAGTCAGTCCAAGCCAGGAGACTTGCCTGATTTCATTTGCATTATGGCTTCCTGTATTTCCTCTATCTTGAAGGGGGCGCAGAGGAACTCCCGTTGAGAATCACCCAGCCAGGCCAGCGCCCCATCATTCAAATAATTGTCCATGTAGAGGGTGTCATGCCAATTGGACGTGTACAGCGAGGAGTAATGTGTGGAGAATGTGTTAAGAATATCAGTGGTAACCCTGTAAAGTGCATCCCCATGACTAGCTATTTCTAGGATGTAATTGGAAAAACGGGGTCTCCGTATTGTTTAGGCCAGGATCCTTCCCTGGCGCTCTCCCTCACCATCTCTACGGGCCACCCAGTGTTTGCCCCTGAACCTTGCCTCGCGGTCCGCGGTGTCAGTGTACTCTGTGAGCTTGTCTTTAGTTCCTGCTAATGTGCACTCAGTGCATGTGGTCTCTCGATGTGGCGAGTTGAGTGGATGTAACGTATCTGGGCCCATTTTTGGCAAACAGGCCAGTATTAGTGGCGGCACCAGCGGTCTCTTTAAGTTGGGTTGTAAGAGGGTAGATGGATGAGAGGCGCAGCAATACGTCCCAGGCCTGCCGGCTTCTGAAATAGTTTGGATGCCGCAGGAGCGACCAGCTTGTCCTCCAGTGTCTGCGTCTCACCACACCAGGTGGGCTCCCTGAACAGTGGCGTTGTGGTGGGCACTGCAGGGAACAGAGTTGTATGGTCGTAGTCCTAAGGTAGGAGTGTGACGCAGTAGGGATAGTAAGGGGGCATGGTCTACGAGGTGTTGCAGCCAGGAGAATAAGAATACCGGGTACTCACAGCGTTGGTCCTCATGTGTGTGCAGTAGGCTCTGATGTAACTAAATGCCGATGTGGGGTCTTCAGTGGGCTGCTGGGGACTGCCACTGTTGCTTGGGTGACTTGCAATGCCGTACAATTAGCTTTCTATCAGCGCTCTGTAGTGGTGGGATGTATGCACTGGTACCGGCTGTTTTGAACTGTTCCTACTTGCCTGGTCGTCGAGAGTAGCTCAGTTCACTCTGTGATGGTAGAGAGGTGACAGCAGTTGTGGTGCTGCAGGAGTGTGGGATCCCCCCGCCACTACAATGAACAAAAAGGCAGTTCTGATTAGATACTGGGGGTGGTATGGGGGCACACTCACCGCAGCCGATGATCACGCTGGACGTGAGGCCGAGTCGTCCTGTGGGTGCCAGGAGCGCAGCCACCGGCGTTCGGGGTTAAGGACTTTCAGCTCTCGCAGCGCTGGGAACCAGGCAGCACTTCAGCAACAGATCACAGTGCACCTCCAGCAACGATACGCAGCGTGGCTGCACCGAAGTGTAAGCACTACGAACAGTTAGCAGTTGCAGTCATCTGGGTAGGGTTGTTGGGTCATACGGAAGAGATCTGCGGCAAGAGTAGTAGCGGGGGCTGGCTCGCTCGCTAATTAATCAACGTCAGGAGCAAGTCGCGGGCTCCGAAAGCAGCCGTTCTGTTAATGAAACGCTAGACGCCGGGGGGTCCGTCTCATTTTCATTGTTTTTTGTGCAGATCGTAGCAGGCTGAGGAGTACACCCCAGGCTTGTGGATGTCTTGCGCCGCCGTTACGCCAGCCCTTCTTGGACGTCGCAGTAGTGGTGGAGTTACTGGGGCCGAAGTCCATGCACTCCATGCCGTTCACCTCCCCACAGGCGGCAATGTGCTGGCGGCTAGTATGTATGGCTGATCCGAGGCCCCGGGTATATGAGTGCGGCCTGTGAGGGCAGAGGGATGGTGGCAGCAAGGAAAAGTGTTGCATGCAGGAGCGCGGGGTCCCTCTATCACTGCTGGCAAGTGGGAAGGCAGTCCCAATTGTGAGGATTAGGGATGGGAAGTCCACGCACTCACCGCCACCATTGTTAGTACTGAGCTCAAGGTGCGCGCCGGTCGGGAGGCCTAGGCACCTCGTGGGCACTGCGGTGCTTGCGTGAGCAATTCGGCCAGGTCACAGCTCCAGGAGGCCGAGTCCAGCACAGCGCCGTCCCTCCAGCGATGACAGAGCAGCGGTCAGTGACAGGCTGCTAGCGTGAAACTTTCGGTATCGCTGCACAAGTGTGTGGACATTTCGTTACTGCAGGCATTCAGCCGTAGTGAGAATCTGGACAGGATTTTTGGGTGGCTTAATGCACCGAGCAGCAGGAGCCTCACTCAAGTGCGGCCATCTTGCTAGTGCGCCACCTAGCGCCCCTCTCATATTGCTGTTCTGGTAGAGTTTGGAACTCCCTACCAACCCAAGCCTGACAATCTCCCCTCATGCCTAGAGGAAGCTGAAGACACTTTTCCTCAAGCAACACCTCATTCAAATATAATGCTATGGATGATGAATCCTAGATAGTAATCTACTTTCTTCTATCTGCACAAGCTCCCCAACCCCCATCTTAACTTCCACTCTATCCAGTGAACAGGTCCCCATTAATTTGCATCAATATTTTTCTGAATAAATCCCATACATTCATACCTCACTTGGTACATACTGACAAGAAGGCTCTACATTGCATAACCTACAAGAATAACGCACCATACAATCACAGCGTGATCACATCTACCAGTCACACAGGTCACATTTTAAATAAAGAAATTACATTCATCCCTGTGTCTGGAAATTTCTAGTGGACCTTGGTAGACTGGCACTGAAAGCACACAAATGACTCTCAAATAACTACTTGACACATATTCATAATGAGATTTAGGACCAAAAAGAGTCACCATATCACCTGGCGGGGGTGTCTGGCAGGGCAACTCTAGTCTTACATATTTTTGGCAATGGCCATCAAATCCTTATGTTTTTTTTATTTCCAGGAGGCATATGATGATAAATTCAAAACAGGATTGTTAAGTGTTCCTTTTCATACTCATGATAAACAAGCTATGCTTGCAGCTTTTATTTATACCGCATGGGACCAAGAGTATAGATGTGCTTTACGTTGCAACTTTAACAACAACACAAAGATTTGTTTTTATTATGGTCAGCATAAGAAAGTCATACGATTCCACAGTGTTATCAGTCTATCGCAGTAGACAACTTTGGAGTACATTTGTATACATTCAATATTTGTATGGCTCATATCATGACAAGTTACAATGGGAGTGCCTCAACACAGTACAGCCATGTACCGTCTGCAAACCGAGTTGTTTCACTATTTACCCAACATTTTATTCACACAGAGCATCGCCTAATCCCCGATATCACAACGTAGGCAATTCTTTCATACTGTTGTTCCAGTGGTGTTAAGGTATTGTACAAAGGGTGTCCAGACGTCTTTAGGTCGGGAGGCCTTTGGTAGCTCTTCTGCATACACTTCCAGTGTCTCCTTGCAGTATGTCATGTCCTTAATCCAGTTCTTAAACCTTGGGGGATGTTTATTACCCCACCTTATCGCGATGCGGCGTTTGGCCAGTAGTAGCGCCACCGCCAGGAATTTCTGCCTTCTAATCAGTTTTATTTTGTATGTCCCCAGCAGGCATATCAATGGAGTTGGAGCTGAGGGCATGCTCATGCCATGTGCAAAGAATCTGCACCCGAGGTGCCACATCTATGGCAGGTGTCCTCAGGTTTTAATCCATATTTGTGGAGTTTGGCAGGCATGTAGTATGTTTGATGTTGGAATTTATAATGGATTATACGCAAATTACAATTTGGGGCAAGCATTCTCATTTACGTGCAGCTGTAATCCCAATCCTCTGTAGCTATCGGGCTACCCACTGGTCTCTCCCATCTTTGAAGCGACCTATTAGGGGGTTGCCATTCTTCTGCCTGTGCCGCCGCATACAACCTTGTTACCAACCGCTGGTGCGTGGGCGCAGTCAGTAAAATTTGCAGCGCATTAAGAGAGATTAGTTCCCCTGGAAATGAGGGATATAATTCCCTGACCGCCATGCGCAGGCACATGTATGCAAAGATCTTTAAAGGCGTACAGTGTGTACTGAGTGACGGGTCATTTTGTGATATAAATTGGCCATGCGGAAACATTACGCCTATGGTGGTCAGCCCCATCTCTCCTAGTAAAGAAAGCATCTTCTTCTCCTGTGCTACCGTTATTCGTGGATGTTGTGCAACTGGTAACGCAGGTGCATATATGGGAAGCTTCTGCGCTCTATTAGCCAACGTGTGCCATGCCTGCGATGTACAGTGTACTGGGTGTATTATCTCTTTTTGGGAGTGACTTCTTGGGTCGGAGACGAAAGTTATCAGGGGGATTGGTTGCACGCTGTTGTGTTCAACTGCTATATGCAGTATATGCCCATGCGGGCGCAACCAAAAGTGAGCGTGTTGCGCTTGCGCGCAGTAAAAATATAACTGAAGGTCTGGTGTCCCAAAACCCCCTTGATGGTATGGTCTAGTGAGGACAGACCAGCTCACTCTTGCCTGTTTCCAAGCCCAGGACAGCCTCAGCATGGATGGGCACAACTGTGTAAATACTGCTTGTGGGAGCCAGACCGGAATATTCATGAACAGATATATAAACCGCGGCAGTACCACCATTTTTTGTATAGCAATCCTATCCGCTAGTGACAAAGGTAGGTGAATCCAGCGGTTTATCTATGCCCCCAGTGTCGAAATCACCCTGTCGTAATTCTCTCTTATTACCACCTTAGGGTCCCGGTGGATCCGTATACCAAGATATTTCACTGGTTCAGACTGCCATTGTAGAGGGAAGTCAAGAGTCGGCCGCTGTGTAACAGGCGTTAATGGTATTACCACAGTCTTGTCCCAGAGTTATTACTAAGGCCTGAATATCGTTCAAACTTAATATATTCTCTTATCAGGGAGTTCAAGTAGTGATCTGGATAGTGTATTGAGGACCATGTCGTCTTCGTATAGCGATTTTGAAACTGGTCGTAGCTGAAATTGTAAGGTGGATTCAGCATAGTATTACCTGACTTTGCACGCCAGCGGTTCTAATGCCCGTGTAAAAAGGAGCGGGGACAGTGGGCAGCCCTGTCTCGTTCCATGGTATATCATAATTGGGTCTAACGTGTATCCGTTAACTCTGATGCGCGCACTGGGTTTGATGTACAGTAATGCTATCCATCGCAAGAACGGTTCAGGGAACCCCATCCTGCGCAGCACCGTGAACATAAAGGGCCACTCAACAGAATCGAAATCCTTTGTGGCATCTAACAAGGCCGCCGCAGCTGGCAACTCTTGATTTAAATTATGAAACACTGTGAAAATGGTCCTTATGTTTTGTGTGGTGGATCGTGTCGGGATAACAATACAAAGATTTTGCTAAGAACTAGGAACAAAACAAACAAGAGGACAGTAAGGAGATAAACGGAGGGACAGTGAGATGACTCGTGGGCAGGAGAGCCTGTAGAGTGGCGAACAAGAGAGAATGTGAAGAAGAGCCAGGTGTGGAGAAGACATTACATGTGTATTTGTAAAGCGCAGGTTCACTCAAGGGTATCTTGGTGTTGAATAACAGATGTTATGACAAGAGATGGAGTGAAGAAGGGACAGGAAGGAGGGAGGGCAAAGGGTGGAAGGAGGGGGAATGAAGTGATAGGATAGAAAGGTGATGGAAGAAGAGAGAAGTGAGGTGAAATGAGGAGATAAGGAGGAGCATTATAATGTAAAGTAAGACTGCAGAGATGACGAGGAGAAGGGTGCAAGAGTGATGACAAAAAGGGACAGAGTAGAAGCCAGGACAAAGAGCCTTTGCTTCCTTTATCAGTTTATCAGTATACTACTAACAAAAGATATACATTCGGGGGCGTGGCCGAGACAGCGATGTAAACGGACGCGTCTCGAGTGAGCTCCGTCGCCCCGCTGTCTCTAAAGCCAGTTTAAGCGACATCCGGGGGTCTCTTCCACCTGAGGGCCCCCCGATTACTTCCAGCCCACTCAGCGACACCTCCCGAGGACGAGTCCTCCTTGCCGAGACCCTCGCTGCAGCCGCCCGGAGCCCCGGGACCTCCGCGATCGGCCTCCGGCCGCCATCTTGCCTCGGATTTTGCCGGGGAGTCCACTAGCCCGACTCCCCCGGAGCAGGGCTGATCTCAGAGGCTGGCGAGGTGCTGGTGTCTTCCCGGGCCCCCCGCGAGGCGAGCCTTCCCCTGAGGTGCCGATTGTGCCTGGGCACACCAACAGGACGACTGACGCTGGACTTCCCCCCGGCGGGAGGAGCTGAGTCCGCCGGAGCGCGGAGACTACGCGAGGCCCCGGCTTTGGCGGGAAGGAGAGGCCGGGCCCCGAGTGCACGCCGGAGGCTCTCCCCATCCGAGCCCCGGCCCCAGACCACGCATCCGCCGAGGGACTTGAGCGGTGAGCCACAGCCTCTGCGTCGCCCCTTCCCCCTGGCGGTTACAGGAGGGGTCGGGCCAGTCCGAGCTCCGTGACTGCAGGAGGCCCCGGCTTGGGCGGGAAAGCGAGACCGGACCCGGACTACACGCCGGAGGCCCTCTACACATGATCCCCAGCTCCTGATTGACCACCCGTCGCGGGATCACCACGGTGAGCAGCAGCTTCCGCGCCGCCCCCCCCTCCTGGCTGTCCTAGGTGGGGTCTGGCGCTGGGAGGGCTCTACCTCACCCCCGACCTCCATCTTGACTTTCTGGGGGCGGCTGGAGAGGCTGCATCTGGAGGCGGGTGGCCGGCCCGCATGCACACAGGACCACCTGCTACCGATCACCCTGCAGATCTGGCGAGCCTCGACTGAGGGTGGTAGGGCCACCGGGAGTTTTGCCACATCCATTGGAGGCCCCCAGCCGGTGGGACTCGAACTTTGGCCGCAGCGGGGAGTCTGACGACAAGAATCCTCCTCCACCCCCTCTGCCTCCTCGCAGCCTTACCTACCCGCGGGAACTTCTCCCTCGCCCACGCGGCCCTCCTATGCGTCAGCCCTCTGCTGCTCTGGCGCTCTTTACGGGCTAACACCAGGCCAGCCCGACTCCGGGACTGCGGAGCCCTTACTACACCCTGCCATCCCCTGCCTTGGGGCCTGGAGCCCCTGATCGCGGTCCCTGGGTCGCTGGCCCACCGGGACGCCTGTGGACCTCCCTTGGGCTCTCCTCTACCGCGGACCGGGGGTTGCACGCGAAGACTTGCCTTTTCCCCCCCCCCCCCACCATTATCCGACGCCCAGAGTGGACCATGACGCGTGGCAAGGGGAACAAGCCGGACCCCCCGCCGGCGGTGACCAGAGGTGCGTCGGTGGCCTCCATGTGGGGAAAAGCGGGCTCGCCGCCATCTTCTGGAGGCCCACCAGCAACATGGGCGAAACCTCAGCAGCCCGCCGACTCCCCCCCGGTGACCCAGGCCTTCATGTCCTCCTTCATGGCGGACTTAAAGTCCGAAATCGGATCCCTCAGGACGGAGGTCCACACATGCGTCAAAGAGTTGCGCAAAGAAGTCACCGACCTCGGCGATCGGGTCGACGGCCTGGAGAAGACAGTGGACTCCCGCACCGAAGACCTGGAGCAGATCTGGCAGAGGGTGGCGACCCTGGAAGAACAGCATATCCAGCTCCAGATCAAGCAGGAGGACCTGGAAAACAGGGGGCGACGCAACAACCTTCGCATACGGGGTGTACCACTCGGAGAAGAGGGGACTAATACCATGGCCTACGTAGCCCTACTCCTGCAGGAGGTGGGGGGCGAGGAGGATGCCCCTCCACCGCGCCTTGATCGCGCACATCGTGTCTTTGGGGCGGGGAGCAAGACGGGCCTCCTGCCCGACATTGTCACCAGGCTCCACTACTTCACGGAGAAGGAGGCCATACTGAAGGCGGCTAGAGACCACCCAGATCTGCGGTACGAAGGCCACAAGATCCAGATCTTCCAAGACTTGGCTCCCACCACGCTCCACAGGAGGAAGGTCTTCCGCCCGATCACGGAGAGACTCCGGGCCCTCAATGTCCCCTATCAATGGGGTCACCCCTTTGCCCTCATCTTTCGATGGGAAGGTAAGAGACGGTCACTTCGCTCCTACCGAGAAGCGGCGCAATTGCTCGATATGCCGGGATCCCCTGATCGCAGCCCCTCCCGCTCTCACCACCCGGAGAGGGACCCTCCGCGCCCAGAATGGTCCACTGTGCGCAGGCGCCGCCGGACCCCCCCAGTGGACAGCCTTTCCACCTCGCAGACCAAGCAGGACATTATCGCTCACATCCGCTCTCTTGAGGGCGACCGCGAGGAACAGGCCTCCCAGCTCCTTGTCTCCGGCACTGAAGGAGGGGATCGCCCCTCAACTCCAGATACCAACTGAACTTGCTTAAAGAGACCCCGGCTGCCCTGAGCATGTCCTCACCGCCTTGCCGCTTGGCCCTGGCCTACCACGCCTCTGCGGCACGCCCCTGTCATCCTTGGAACTGCGACCCCCCTCCTATCTGAAGGGCTGCCCCCATGGCTCTCCCCCCCCTGTGGGGGACGAGAAGGAAAGACAATGGGTCCTACCCCTATCGGGCCCTACTCCACGACGACGTGTTCCAGCGCCCTCTTGGCGATTGCTTCGGACCTGAGGTTCACCTGGCTCGACGCACCCCCGGACTTCCTTGTGACAGCGGGGTGGACGGGCCACGAGACGACCGGACTTCATTTCCCCACTCTGGCCCTTGCTCCCTCAATTTGTCCCGTAGGAAGTGACATTCCTGTGTACATCCGAACCCTTGGGTAGAGGATGTCCGGTACCTGGGACAATGTACAATGGCCCTGTTGGCCTGTTTTGGTTGTGATTCTTCTCTATACCCTTTATCTTCCTTCTCCCTCTTTCCTTCCTACTTTTCTCTCACGCTGCCTTCTCTTCCTGCTCTCTCCCCGCGCGTGCGGAAGGGTGGTACGGTGGGACCTGCGGGGGCTGACATGCTGGAGGCGAGGCGAGGCAGCTGCTGCTCTGCATGCGGGGGGGCTTGTCTCCTTGGTTCCTGCGCGGCGCCGTTCCCTCACAGTGCGATGACTGCGAACATCCCTGCGCCCTTGAAGGTCCTATCACTTAACGTCAAAGGGCTCAACTCCCCCAACAAGCGACACCAGATTTGGCGCTATCTCTTGCATCACTCCCCTGACATTATCCTCCTCCAGGAGACGCACCTTCTGAAGGGAGACACCAGGCGTATGGCGCACCCTAGATACCCCACGCAGTTCTGGGCTTCCTCTGACACCAAGACGGCGGGGGTGGCAATCCTCTGCAGGGCGGGCTTCAGACGGGGACCCACGAAACCCTTCAAGAGTGCTGACGGGCGTTTCCTCCGAGCCACGGTACAGATGGGGCGAACGCAACTCACCCTGGGATGTGTATATGCGCCCAACCAGTCGCAGGACAAATACCTCCAGACGCTCCTGCGGGACCAGTTCCCATCGGGTGACCCTAACGCGATCCTGGGCGGGGACTTCAACTTAGTGTGGGACCCTGAGTTGGACCGGGCGGGAGCCTCCTCCAATGGCATGGGGGCAATGTCCTCTACCCTTAAAACGCAGCTTACGGACTTGGGACTCGTGGACGTGTGGTGCTACCACAACCCGGGGACCAGGGACTTCTCCTTCTACTCACACTCCCATAGGACATACTCCCGTATCGACTACCTCTTCACCTCCCTTGAACTGGCCAGAGACTCCTTAACTGCCGCCATGTCTGACATTTCCCTATCGGACCACGCCCATGTAGAACTCTTGCTGCAGGACCCCCTGACTCGTGCACCTCGTGAGCGCAGGTGGGTGCTCCCGCCAGCTGTCCTTCGGGACCCGGAGGACGTTGCCAGCATTCGTGATGCCATAGACTCGTACTTCGCGCTCAACGACACCCCCGACATGCCCTTCCATACGGTCTGGGATGCCTTCAAGGCCACCATTCGGGGCCATATTACCTCCCTGGCGGTGGCACGGAGGAGGGAGGCGTTCAAAGTGGAAACTGACCTGGCTAGTGAAATCAAACTAGCGGAGGCTCAGGACCGGGACTCCCCTTCGCTGGCGTCTAAGAGAACACTCGCCAATCTCAGGGGGCAACTCCGCACTCTGCGCACCAACAAAGCAGAACATTCCCTGCTGGCGCTCAAACAACGCTACTATGAGGGCGGGGACAAAGTTGGACGCCTTCTGGCTGGCAGACTGCGAGCGCGTACGGTCAGGGCCCACATCGCCAACGTCAAGAAGCAGGATGGCACTTGCGCCACCTCTGAGAAAGCCAAGCAGGACGCCTTCGTCGCCTACTACTCCTCCCTATATGCGGAGGAGCCCACTTCCGCGGAGGCACGGGAGGCCGTTCTCGCGGATTTTGAGGGGTCTCCACTGTCCCCGGCATGTGCAGCCACGCTAGAGGGGCCCCTGCAGGAGGAGGAAATAACAGAAGCTGTCAAGGACCTCCCCACTGGGAAAACCCCGGGACCAGACGGCCTACCGTTGACCTTCTATCGCCAATTCTTGACCCAGCTCCGCCCGCACTTATTGCGGCTATATGGCTCTTTCTCTGACGCCACTGGACCGTCTCCCGATATGGGCCTGGCGGAGATCGCCCTGATCCCCAAACCTGGGAAAGACCCCGACTTGTGTGCCTCTTATCGCCCCATAGCCCTCCTGAATACTGATCTCAAGATCTACACCAAGATCCTGGCCAAACGGCTGGACCCGTACATGCCGGGGCTAGTCGACCCGGACCAGGTGGGCTTTATACGGGACCGTCAGGGGGCTGACAACGTCCGCAGACTGGCACACCTAGTGGGGAAGGTAAGGCATTGGGATATCCCGGCTTGCCTCCTCTCGCTAGACGCAGAAAAGGCCTTCGACCGGGTCGACTGGACCTTCTTGCGGGCGGTCCTCCAAAAACTAGGTCTTGGCCCTCACATGATCTCTAGGTGCATGGCCCCCTATCTCGGACCGCAAGCCAGAATCCGGGTCAACGGCCAACTGACAGCGCCGCTTTCGATTCACAGGGGCACAAGGCAGGGTTGCCCGCTCTCGCCGCTCCTATTCGCCCTAGCGGTGGAGCCGCTGGCGGAGCTGATTAGGCGTACTCCCGGCATCCATGGAATCCCTCACGGGGGACGCACCAACAAAGTAGCGCTGTTCGCGGACGACCTGATTCTAACACTTACGCGCCCTAGGGACTCCCTTCCGGCGGTGCACGGAGCTCTCACACTGTTTGAACAGGCGTCGGGCCTAAAGATTAACCATACCAAATCTTGGGTGCTTAACCTCACCGTCCCCGAAGAAGAGGTCGCCTTCCTTAAAGGGGTTACGCCCTACCGCTGGGCGGAGGGCCACATTAAATACCTGGGTCTGGACCTGACGCCCCATCTGGATTCGTGGTCCACACGGAACTGGGCAAGGAAGTCCTGGCGGACCTGCGGAAATGGAAGCCCTTGATGATCTCCTGGCTAGGGCGGCTCAACGCGGTCAAGATGTCGATCCTCCCCCGTATACTCTATGTTTTTCAGTGCCTACCCACCCCGATCCCGCTCCACTGAATTAGAAGTCTCCAACGCGACCTCACGTCCTTCATCTGGGGGGGCAAGCGGCCCCGTTTCTCGCAGAAAGTCCTGATGGAACCAAGAGACAGGGGCGGCCTCGCCTGCCCGAATCTCCTCCACTACTACTGGGCGGCGCACCTTCGATTCGTAATAGAGTGGGGGGCACGCGAAAGCGACAAACACTGGTTCCACATGGACCGGGTGGTCACGGGACGCACCATATGGGACCTGCCTTGGTTACCGCGTGTGGCGCGCTCCAGAAGTGCGTACATGGAGGTCCCAACAAGAACGGTCCTTGACATATGGGACAGAGTGGCAGTATCAAAGGGCCTAACCACGTTCCCCTCTCCGCACACCCCCATTGCAGGTAACCCACACTTCCCCCCTGCGGCCCGGACCCGAGCTTTTGAGAGGTGGACGCAAGGGGACTGCAGAGTTATAGGGGACCTCTTCCTCGGAGGGGCGCCTAAATCTTGGTCAGACTGCAGGGATGAATTTGACCTCCCCTCGACCGCCAGCCTACAATATGCCCAACTGCGCCATTGGACTATGGGAGATGATATGTACCAGGCTGCCACCAGGGCATACACACCATTCGAGAAACTGGCGCGCTCCCTCGGGGGGCTGAAACGGCTTATCTCCCAGATCTACAACATCCTGCAACACCCCACCGCCCCGCCCGCGCACCCCTACCAGAGGCAATGGCAGTCGGCGACCGGCGACGATATCACTCCTTCTCAGTGGGCCCGACTATGGACTGACATCCCTAAAACCTATCGTAGTATCCCGCAGAGGGAAAACGCATACAAGATGCTAACGCAATGGTACTATACCCCCCTAAGACTCAGCAAAATGTTCCCCACCTCCTCGCCGCTATGCTGGAGGTGTGGCACTGCGACTGGCGACTTCGTACACATCTGGTGGGCCTGCCCTACCCTAGCTGTCTTTTGGAAGGAGGTCCTCAGTCACATTAAGAAGGTGTTGGGTTTCCCCCACCCTGAAGAGGTTTGCACGCTCCTCCTGGGCATTCGACCCCCTACACTTAGGGCCCTCACGCACAGCGACTGGATCCTCACTCTTCACATGCTAGGCGCTGCTAAGCAACTCATTGCTCTGTATTGGAAGCGGGCTGAGGCACCGCCGATAGCCTCCTGGTTTGTGCGCCTCTGGCAGGTCCTGACTATGGAGCTGCTTACGGCGCGAGTGCAATCGAGGGGGGTACGCTTCAAGGCAGTGTGGGAACCCCTTGTGCGCCTCCTGTGCTCCATCAGCTATGCCCGCCACATGCCCCCCCGGCTGCGCGCTCTGCAGTTATTCGAGGATGCCCTCGTCCCCGCTGACCCATGCAGGTTAGACCCTTAGCCGTTTCCCCCACCGCGGACGCTGTTGCGCTCTAACACTCAGCTCACCAGTTAGCGCCCCCTAGCCCCCGGCCGGCGACTGCGGTCCTCCTCCCCAGGCTCCACTCTTCTTCTCGCTACTGGTCTCTCTTCCTCCGACTTTTTCTCCTTTCCTACTTGCCGCCTTGGCTTCCGCCCCTCTATGGGGTAGTTTGGGCCCCGTTGGGCCTTTGGAAAACGTGACACCACTGCCTTTACTCCCACACGCGCCTCCCCCACACAACGCTACAACATCAGCGTGTGATTGCCTTCGGCCATCGTTGCCCCTAAGCCACGCGGCCGGCCCCTCCTGGGGTTGTAGGCTGGGCGCTGTGTTAATACCTCGTCCTCCCCTGGTTCCTTATGCCTATCCATTTTTTTACTGCGCGGCCGGCCCCAGCACGGGGTTGTAGGCTTATCGCTGTGTTCACAATAAAAACAGTTTTGAACAAAAAAAGATATACATTCAAAAATTGGTATAGTAGTTTTCTCAGTACAAATATTTTGACAATCGCCTGCTATCTTATCTACAGCTGATAGCTTAAATTGTGATACCAGTTAGCTTCTCTTCTCCTGTCCTTATAAACTGACTTACTATACTGTGGCTGTATACACAAAGTTTGCAGTTCCTGTAAGTAACATGTAAATGAAAGGGTAAAGCAGTAAGTTGGAAGAGGCCTGAGCAAGCAGATCTGGGGGATCATATTGCTCAGAAGCAAAAGAGCCCTCACACACCCAGATGGGTGTCATGCTTCATCATCGGGCTGCTCCTTATTGGGCTGGTGCAGCAATGACCAACGGGCGCCACGAGGAGGCTCTTTGCTAGAGGTCTTTCGAAAATAAGACGCTGTGATGAAGTGTGTGTGGAGGTGCAGTGTGTGTAAATTGGTGTAAGTATGGTAAATAAATAACAAAGAAAGACGTCTAGATGTTTTAATATGTGGGTCCTCTTGTTATAAGTAAACACTAAGGGCCAGATGTAGGTAATTCATATTTACTGTCTCTTAAATACCGAATTTTACCGATTCGGTATTTAAGAGTCGGTAAATATGAAGGGGGGAGATGTAGGTATTACAGATTCTGTAAATACCGAATCGTTAAGATTCGGTATTTACCGATTCTATAATTACAGATTCGGTATTTCCCATTGATTCCTATAGGCTTTGAAGCCCATAGGAATCAATTGGAAATACCGATTCTGTAATTACAGAATCGGTAAATACCGATTTTAGCAAGGGTGCAGGGGGTGTCACTTTGACCCAAAGACGGGCATGTGAGCCATGTGGCACACAGACATGCCCTAAGGGCATGTCTGTCTGTCACGTGGCTAGGTGTGCATGCACACCTGGATTCGGTATTTTACCACACAATTGGATTGTGTGGTAAAATACCGAATCTGTAAGGCCTGTGGCACTCTCAGGAGTGCCACCTACATTTGGATATACCGAATCGGTAAAAAATACCGATTCGGTATTTTACAGAATCGGTAAATTTACCGAATCGGTAAATTTACCGATTCTGTAAAATATATGCCCCTACATCTGAAAACCCAAATACCGGTCAGTAACGGCCGAATTCGGCCGTTTCCGACCGGTATTTTGGCTCCTACATCTGGCCCTAAGAGTGGCTATGTTGGAAATAAGGATCCAGTACAGCTCACAGAACAGTGAAAGAGTGGGTCAACATGTTTCTTGCCATAGATAGTCACCGTGGATCTGGGCAACTCATCAGGACCATACAAACATAATCTATAAATGATCGGGATTGTAGATGTGAGGATTAACAAAGTAACCAATCACAAAAAGTCACTCTCAAAGTGTAGGGGATTCCTTAAAAAAATCTAAAAGCCGACCAGCAAGGCGAAAGGAAAATAGAGAGGATGAGAGGTAATACAGGTGGGGTATTCAAGCAGTCACCCCCCACCGTAAAATGACAATGCATTAGGCAATTGTAAAGAAATGCATGCCATAGGCAGAATCACACCCGTCAATGAGCGTGCAAAACATAAAAACAAATAAACAGGCAGGTGATACACATGTGACATTTACAAAAATAGACCCCAATCATCCACACATTTATGAGTGTGGACAGCCACTATTTTAGCTAGTACAGGTAAGAATATAAATCTTACACAATTTGAGTAAGCAAATGGTCCCTTAAGTGATAGCAGAGACCGTGCTAGCTGCGGTGTAAAACTCATGAAAGAATTGGCATCAATCAGCACTAACATGGTGAAAACAGGTAAGTAGAGTAAGGACTTCTCCAAGATACTCACAGCCTCTATCTAGCACACTAGGAATGCAGCAACCTACCTCTCTGCCACCCAGGAGGTAATGAGGAAGCAGAGGAAGAGGTTTACATACTGGACAAAGTGATAATTTTCACCCGTAGGTGTAGCTAAAGAGCACATACAATACCCCCACCAAGATGAGTTGCTCTAGAACGGGGACGTTGAAGGAATGGATTGGGGTTAGCACCACTGTATGCACACAAATCTTTAATGAATACTCTGGATAACCCAATTGATGCATGAGACTTCAGTGGAAAACTGTTCATAGCCAGCTTGAGGTTCAGCCCTTATTACATTAATTTGCCGCATATGGCACAAAGCATTTATCCATACTGGGGGACCCCAGTGCATTGGGAAGCCGGGGTAATTCCCCAATGCAAGTAATTCAGCATGTTGCTACATGGGGTTTATTCAAAGGTGTTATATCCAGGCTACGAAATATACTAATAAATTACCTTTTTTCAAAGGGTGGTTATTCTGCTGGCAAAAAGTGTAAAAGCAAGACTATTCAGAGGATGACGTGCATTCTTTACCCATAACTGATGTATGTAGGAGCTGAAATGCAACATCTCATACTTCAGGATTCTCCACACTTGGTATTACGGTGAATATAGTTTACCCCGAAAGCTGAACACCGTATGCCTTTACAACACGGTTGTTACAACGCATGCCATTACTGCAACAGTCAGAACAACAACTTACTGTAGGGGTCAGAAGGTCCAACACATTCCCTACTGTTGCACAGACTGGAGATAGAATAGTAAATTATACATCCAGCACCCCCCCTCCCCCAGAGCAAGTCGTTGGTCCGACTTGCGGAGTAATGGCATGGGTTTTTACAACGCAGTCGTTGTACTGACCGCTTTGTAATGGCATGCGTAAAAAAAGCATGTGGGAAACCAAGCATAGTCGGTATTACAGTCCTGAGAAGCTTCACCAGGCAGGACTCCTTCGCAACTACTCCACTGCAGGAGGAGTGACAGCTCAGGCTGTGACCTACTGCATAGTTTCTGGCACTGTCCAACCCTGGCAAGCTACTGGCCAGACATCTAGGATGAACTAGATAATACTAGTCACCTTCAAATTACCCCTTCCACAGTCAGCCATACTTAATATCTATACCCATAGTTGGATTACAACCTCATTAACAGTGATGCCGAATGTTGCACACCCTGTACTCCTCACTTATAACATTACACTAAGAGGACTAGACACTATAGGAGCTTCCTGTGACAGGACTATTTAAAGCGTCAACAACTAACTCGAAACATTAGGGAATCCGTACAGACTGACACTGTATATAGTATGAAAGTATTTAAAGATTATAGATCTCCCTCCCTGCACATCTCTACGATAATATTATGATATATGTTCTTAGAAGTGTCTTGTAGTGTAGTTCCTATTTTCCCAATAGGCTCTGCGCATTGGAATAATATCTTCAATAGTATAGACGTAGGACTGTGGTTAACTAGGTCTTCTACTGACGATATTAGACTTAAAGTTATGTGTGCCAGCTAGCTCAGAGTTCACTAGAAACTTTCTCGAATAGGCAAGGAGGAGTTTAACCTCCCTGGATAGACAAGAAGGGATTTAGTTTCTGACAACCATAGAACATGACAACTTTGCTCTCCCCTAATCAAGAGTATATCTCTAGAGTCGTGTGAAAACAAAAGACAACTTATTTTACTCAGTCAGTACGTGCATTCTTAGTTTCACCAGTTTGTAGAGAAATAAGAGATGGGCGTGGTTCAATAAAAGATGTTATTTATTGATCAGTCTCTTTTCTCATACAAGAGAAATGAATCGCTATTATTGCAATACTTATAGTTAAGTAAAGTGCATACAGTAAAAACAGAATTATAAAATAATACTGTAAAAGCATTTATATGGTTTCTTAGCCATATGATACTAAAATGGATAAAAGATATACATACATATATACATTGACTAATCGTACTCAACTGGTGCTTCTAACTACGCCTACCCCGGTGTACCTGACCTAAGCCTAATACTTGGGAGGGAGTAAGTAAGTAGCAGTTTAAGTTAAGTTTGCTTTGCCAAGAATCTGACTTAAGAATTCTCTGTAAGGGGTTAGTCAGTTCAGTACCTGGGATTTAGAAGGCTGGAGGGTTGGTATCTCTGTCTCAGGACTCGATATCCCAGTTACCCGCGAGGGCGGCTGGAAACGCCGGAGGCTGGATTTCTCGGCAGGAGAAAAGGCAGCGTCTCTCTCTCAGCGCGTCAAAAGGGAGGGGCAGCGTCCGTGGGCTTTTTCTGCATCAGCTGGGCTCTCCGGCAAGTAGCGCTGCTCCAAGCTTGTCACCACCGTGACTTAGCTTAGGGCAACGTCAGAATATTTATACCTGAAAGGTGCCGTGTTTGACGTAAGGATGGACATAAGACGTCAGCAAGAATGTCATAAGGACTGGTCGTTCTTACATTCTTGAGGAAAAATATTTGAAAAAAGCGTTTGCTCTAAAATCTCTAAACTTACCAAGTTCGTTCCCAAGCCCCCTTACAATCTCAACTACGATGAATACCAGGCCCTTAAGCAACTGTCGACTGATCGCACTCTTATTGTGAAACCGGGCGACAAAGGGGGCGGCATCACTGTTTTAGATAGTGATTACTACAAGGAACAGATCTTGCTTATGCTCAGTAACCAAGAACACTACCTTAGAGTGGCTAACTACCCGTCCAAAAGAATTATGACTGAGATTTCTAATGTTACATATAGTGCCTTACAACGTGGGTCTATTTGCAAACAGGAATTTGATTTTCTGAATAAATCCTTTTTCAAAATACCAGTCCTCTATGGACTTCCTAAAATGCATAAAAGCCTTACATGTCCACCTTTTAGGCCTATTGTTTCGACCATTGGGTCCCTCACCGAACCACTTTCGAAATTTGTAGACTCTTGTCTTTCTCCAATTGTAAGTGGCCTCCCTGCATTTGTCCGTGACACCGGACATCTTATTACTAAAATTGAGGGGCTTGAATTCATATATATATGTATATAATTCCACCTCCCCTTCCGCTTTTCCCTACCGACTAACCGTACCGCTGGAAGGTGAAGGAGTCACCCGGTTTCCTTCGATCCAGGACACCATTTATACTTGCACCGCCGTGCCGTTTCAGGTTAGTGTAGTCGGATCCTGTGTTTACCTTTTGCGGGCTTCGTGTGTTCCATCCCCTCGATCCGTTTTCTCTCGATACCTTTCCCTCACTTACCTTACCTTGAATCCTTATTGAAAACTCCTCTACTGTTTCTGTCCCCTCAGGCCCCCTATGCCCCGGGATTGAAGTTGTTCCAAATCATGATGTCTCCGGTGTTCGTCTCACCGCAATCAAAGGACGGCTCATTTCTGTTGTATTGAGGTAGGTTTCAGTTCGTTGTGTGTCAACTCTGTACCGTGTTAGAAGCACGACCTCCTCATGATCTGTGAAGCTTATTGCGGTTTTTATTGCTTTTTAGGTCGTTTTTCATTGTTGGCTCCGGTGCTATTTCCTGTACTGCATCAGTGCTTGTGATTCCTTTTGAGGTAGTTTTTCTCTTCTTTAGACCACACTTATTTCACCATGCGTTGTCGTATTGCTATATGTATAGATGTGTTACCCCTGTTTTTATTTTTATGTCCCCATTAGATACCTGGAATGTTTTCATTGTATTGCTTTTAAACCTGGTTTCCTCGTACACATGGATCCCTTGTGGGCCTATTCTAAAATGCGAAATTTCTGACCGGTGAAACCCTTGGATTGCGATCTACTTCTTCATGATTGTCAATCTGCTGACCTTTTTTTACATATTTAAAGGGGCCCCGTCATTGTAGGGTATTTAGGTAGGCTACCATTACTTGAAACTTGGTCTCTGGTTACAGGTGCACCTATTAAGGGGCGACCGATTCATGTATTTCCTAAATATTCTTTACACATTTATGTATTTTCTGATATTCTTGACACACTTTTTTATCCCTGAATATACCTTTTCGGTGTTTGTAAACTTTGGGGATATAAGGAGAGCTGATCTTTACTGATTTGTATGTGCCTGACTGATTGTAACCCCTATGTCTTGCTGACTCTAATTACAGGCCATCATGTTTTAGTTTATGAAAAAAAAAAAATTTTTCCCGGGTTG
The DNA here is from genome assembly GCF_964261635.1 of Lissotriton helveticus. Taxonomy (NCBI): domain Eukaryota; kingdom Metazoa; phylum Chordata; class Amphibia; order Caudata; family Salamandridae; genus Lissotriton; species Lissotriton helveticus. Next base: position 685,534,120 of record NC_136059.1, read on the forward strand.
TCCCTAATTTGTCCTTTTTGCCCACAGAATACCCACCCACAGCCTTGCTGCTACTAGGACCGCTTGTCAGGACCGTGTCACAGACATTATCTACTCTGTTTGTCTGTGCAATATCTGAAGTGCGCCCTGATGAAGGAAGCCTCTATTGGCACTTGTCCGAAACGCGCGTCGGCGCTTTTCTTGTCCGTGTGTGTAGTGATATGGATGTGAATGTCTGAGTATGAATTTGATTGTATAAAAGGGATGTTTGGATGTATGAGTGGATTTATTTGCTGCCCTGTTTGATGTGTCACTGCGTGTCCTAGGTTTTAGACTGTTTTTGCATGTTTCTGATTATGTATATTTTTTCAAAATGTCTTGTATTGCTCAAATGTAATTACTCTATTTATTATACAAAAAATCATGTTGATTGTCAAAATGAAAATTAAAAACTTCTTTTGAATAAATTTATTCTTTTTGTGGTGTGTGGGGTATACTGTTGATATTTATTAAACTTTGATCCTTGTTATTTAGGGAACACCCCTTTCATGTTTTTTCCTCTTGTTCTCGCCCTGGCGGGTTGTTCCCCTTTTGTAGTTTTTTCTTAGATTCAGGGTCCCTCTTCTGTTTTACAATCGTTCTTACATTCTTTGCAGGAGTTCTCGAGCGAAATCAAAACAATGGTCGCGGGGATTTCCCAGGTCTGTTGGAGGTTTGATTTGTTTTGAGAACTCAGTGTGCTTCTCTAGGGGGCTGAAGGGATAGTGCTTGCTTAATGTGACAGCATGCGCTATGACCTAATCTGAAGACGGGTTTCTGTGCCGTTGTATGGACAGTAGTGAATTAATAACAGGACAAGGGTCAGAAATAGGAGTATCAATATAGGTACCTAGATAAACACACTACACCCACTCCACGAAATTATGTACATATTTACTAACCTAAGCAATAGTAAACATAACTAACAGTGCATTTGTATACCGGACCACCCCAAAAACATTTACGTATTTGAAAAATGGTGTATGCGAACTGCACGAAATGAGTATAGGTACTGTATGCATTCAAGCAGTATAATCATTCAAAAAGGAGATGCACATTTTATATCAGCATGAACGATTTGCGAAATTACACATGAAATGGCTCTTGATACAGAAAACAATTGCGAGACCATCTCATCACATATAAACACAATTAATTGCATATAAACTAGAGGGTGAGGTAATGTAATTACTCTAGTATTCCTAAGAATAGAAGTTCTGTTCTCTAAGAATAGTTTTACTTTAAGCAGAAGATAAGTGTCCAAAAGGTAAATATTTTGGAATTTGGAAAAAAGTTTTCGCTATTCAGGGGAGAAGAGAAAAAATAGTTCACAGTCACTTTGTTTTCAAAAAACTGAAGGCCAAATTCAGAGTTCAGGGAACGCCGTGTGCAAGTTTGTTTAAAATCATTCTCTCTGTTCCGGTGAAAACATCATTTCAGATAAATTCTCGAAAAAACAGTCTACGGCTTCTGGTGAGAGTTCGACTAGGTTAGAAAATGTCGCTACCATGCAGTCACGCGCATGATTGCTTTCACTGATGGTTTGATCAGAACTGCTTACAGAAGGTCGTACCTGGTCGATGCTGCTTTCATCATGTACTTCACTACCCTTCAATCGCAGTGGTGAAGTTTCCACGAATGCCGTCATCAGGATAGGTAGCCGCTGGGGACAGCACAATGCATGAGCCTTTACCGGACCCAACAAAGTATCTGCATCCAATGGTACGTCTGATTGTAGTGCAAGACAGGTGTCCAACACGCATTCTTCGCCGCATAGCATGCATCTTAATACAGGCATAACACAATTCTGCCAGATGGGTCTGAATGAAAGAAACCAGGTCATATTCAGATCTCGTAGCCGGGCTAAGCCAAGGACTTTAGTTATGCGGTCCCGGTAGCGGATAGCTAGGATCGTTTCTTCCATTGTAGCTGGAGTCTTGTCTGTGACATGGCTTGCCATAACGAAGCAAGAGTAGCAAGAATAAAATGCCTGCTACGAGTCCCAACAGGAGGGGAAGTCCGCCAAAGATGGAATGGACGAAATTTGGAAAAATACCCAGGATCGCTTTGAATGGTGTTAAAGCGCCTGAAAAAACTGTCTTAAATACACTGGCGATACCACTTGTATCAGAAATATTTAAGATTTCGTTCAACATTTCTGCGAAGTGTAGGGGGCTATTTGTTGATAACATTGAATGAATCTCTGCCGTTGTCCTTGCAACTTGGAGATCATACGTTTCTTTTGATGACGTCAACTGGGTTGGCGTCTGTAGGAGCACAGTCTTCATTCTGCTTAAAGTATCAATTCGAATAGAAGAGATTTTTAAACTGGGCCATAATCTTCCCTCCCTGTCTGGAGCATCATTCGGGAACAATACTCTTTCACAGCACATGACCCTGGAAGTCACGCTTATGAGATAAGGTTTTCCTGGCAGCAAGCCACAACATCTTTGATCTACAATTAGAATGTAACTCCTGTTCGAAAGTCTTCTAAAGAATGGTTCTATTTGTGTTGCAGGTGTGCCTAACTGGTGACATGAAAGGTTATTTGAAGTCCCTTCACAGGCCCCATGCAAACTAATGCCCTGACACAGAAGTATGCCACTTAGTGATTTTTCACAATTATTACCACTAAGAAATACACTCTGTCCGTTATTACTGACACATGTGTGTGTATAGGGCAAGTTCCATGTGGACTTAATGTATCCTTTACCCAACCTTTCATACTGGCCTGCCTGTATATATTTTTTGCAGAATTGAAACTGGAAAGTTGTTATCGGAATATTTATTATCCCATGTATTATCCATTCAATGACAGGTCGTTCTGACATTGTCAATGGTAATCTCTCAAGTTTTTCAATGCTCAGAATTGTATAGTCAGCACCCTTTTGTGCCAAACTGATTTGTTTATCAGTAAGGTTAAAGATATTAAATAGTGACGTTGTGTTGATTAGACGCCAAGGCACATAGCCTGAACGCAGATTTTGTAACGTCCAGCCAAGCTGTACAATAGAACGCAATTGAGACTGACCGTGTTGCAACATCAGTAAGTCTTGTTCTATTATATCGATTGCAGAAGATACAATACTGTCCAGTGAATATATTCTGGAAGACAGAGTCATTAACACATTGTCCACAACAGAAAGTGATTTTTCCAAATTAACACGGTCAATTTCCCGTATTTTTTCTGCTGTCTCAATTTGAGTTACTTTCCAAGCTTCGTTGTAAGCTGCATATATAGAGGCCGCTATGAAACGTTTTTGACGCTGTTTGCGTGGTCCCATGATGAAATCACGCAAGTCAGCACCTTCTTTAAGTAAAGTTAAGTGTTGCTTAATTTCTGACAGTGTGGATGAAGGCAGAGTTTCCCCACACTATAAGTAGTTACAATCCTTGGATGTTGTCTCTGGGAGTATCTTGGGTCTGGCCTGGTCAATGTGAACCCCTGTATTTTGTTCAGGAATCTGTCTTGACAGTTATTTGTGTCTGTGGGCCAGATCAACCATTTTTTCCAATCAGTATGTGTTCTGTTTTGGTTTAAAATATGGGCTACGTCTATCTCAACATCCGTTGTGTTATTACTGGTAGGTGTTGGTTTCGGAATAGACGGTTTATTTAAGTCTTTAATTTTGGCTAGGCCAAGACAGGATGTCTGTTGAATTGTATCATTCAAAAATATAATTTGTTCTGGGATTATGCAGGCTCTAAATAATGATTCTATACCTTGCACTTGCCAATCTTTTGTGCCCCAGATCGTTTTTGTTTCAATGTTATTGTTCCAGAAATCAAAACCGAAGGTATTCATTTTTTCAAAGAATGAGTCTGAATATATTAATTTTGTGTTTGTAAGCATGGTTTTCACTCCTGTCTTATTTAACAATTTGAAATAAAATGATTCTGCATTACTTGTGTTGAACCCTGAAAAGTATGAATATTTATCAAAATATGTCTTTGAACTGCCTTTTGGTGGAATCGCACAATGTTCCCATTGGTTAAAATTTAAAACATTTCTAGGTTGAGCAGATTTATGCAGATAATGGTTACCATAATGGTTATAACAAAACATTTGATCGTAATTAGATGAACCTTGCAAATAATCATGTTCTGTAAATTTAGCTGACATTACTAGATCAGACATCATATCATTAATACTTTCAAAGTCCCAATCATCAGCAAATGTGCTTGGTTTTACAAAGTCACTTAATGAAATCTTAAATTGATGAGGATACTTCAGGAGCTCAACCGGACCATAGATTTCGTAATCAGTTTTGTCCCATGCTACCCCACCGGGTATAGGATTGGCTGTGAAGTTTACTGAAGAAAGTTCTCTTTTCTCTATGTGTGAAGACTTGTGTGGTTTCAGGACCAAGTTGATGTTCTGACTTGCTGTGTCCATTGTAACATATTTTCCCTCAATGAAATGTCCCAAGTATAGTACCATGATGAGCCAAAGTATGAGGATGAATACTCCTAGTGCCACCCAAAGTTCAATCCATGGAGAAATCAGATAGGTTTCTTTTAGTTGAAGAAAGAGTTCCTTTGCTTTGTCTTTAAAAGTTTTTGTTGTCGGCTGTTCCTCAGGTTCACATGGATCTTCAGAAAAATCATCGAAGTTGATGAAGTAGCCTGATGCTGTTCTGTCAATTGTTTCAATTGCTTCTGGATTCCTTTTTGTTTTTGGAATTTTCTTTGTTTCATTAGCATAGTCTGTGGTTACATCATTATAGACTGGTGTTTCTTGATTTAAGATTTTAATTTGGGTTTCAAGAGGTTTAAGTTCCATGGCTTTGTTGCATAGTCCTTGTTGTTTTACTGTAGGTGTATCAATTGTGATTAGTCTTTCAGTTTGAACCTCTGTGTTTGTAGCAAACTTTGGTGTTCTACTACTTCGTGGGAGTCCACTTGGCCTACTACTTGTTAACGGCCACATGATTGTGGTTTAACCAAGTCGATGGATACAACTCGGTTCTCCTTTTTACCAGCAAGGGGCGGTAGTACTACTGATCTTGTCCCGTTGAAAGACAAGACAGGAACTGCTTTTCTGTAAGAAGGCCCAAATTCCTTCTTCGCCGCGATTTTTTCTCTGACCAGATCCCCGATTTTTGGAATCCAGACAGGCCTTGCTGGGACAGGTGGTTTCTCTTCAGTGGCTGTTGGCTGTTGCTTCAACTTTATGTTGCTCAGGTCTTTTCTCTTTTTGTTTAAGTCCTGTAAAATAGCCAAACGATCTTTGATATCAAAGCATTTTTCTTTAACCACCGAAGTTTGACTATCAAGGTCCTGGATTAGCATTCTAGTCCCAAACAATAGTTCGTACGGACTGAGACCTCTCAGAGAATTTCTTGGCAGATTATTAAGACTACGTTGGACACTTATTAAATGTTTACCCACCCAGCTCCTGAACCTAATACCTTTGCTGTTATAGATTGCTCTATGCCCTGGTTTTTTCTTTACACCATCCCATTTCCCTCAGGAAGGAGGTGACAAGAGTACCGCAATGCTATGCCCATGCTGGTCATGTCCGTCTCATTAGCTCGAGACCTAAAAGCAGGACCCTGGTCAGAATGTAGCATGCAAATTGCGTATATGCCATTATAGACTCGCAAATCTTTGTATAACAGTTCAGATGTCAGCCGAGAGCTGGGGTCTACATTTTAAGTGAAAAATAGTCTCTACATGTTAATATGATGCATTATTCATACTGGGTATTTTTTGTCGATAGCCTAATCCTTATTGGGTGAAACGCCATGGCAATACACCGTCTCGGTCACCACTGCGATCTCTGTTGCAGTTTTGGCAGTTTTTTGCAAATATGTGATGTTGCAGGCTCATTCCTGGCCACCAGCATGTTGATTGTAATTCTTCTAGAGAATCCTTAAGTGTAAGGTGTCTAAGATCCTCACCCATATGTGCGTCTGCTATTAACAAGCCTCTCCTGTCCATGTTTGGAATCACTCTATCCCCCACTCCAGGGATTCGAGCAAAAGGAACGGAGTTTGCATCGATTATGTATGTATAACTGAGTGGATACATGAGGGGTAGCGCTGAGCAGTCGCCTTTTGATGAGGTTTTTACCGCCAGCATTGTTTCCCCGTCAATGTATTTTACTGAACGCTTTTTTGTAGCTACAGAAGCCGATTTAGTTGGTTCCGCTGTGGCTGTCTCAGCCAATGAATTCCCTGCAACGTGAACGCCATCACGCTGATGACTCAGTGAGTGTATCACGTGAGTCTTTGGTAGTTCTTTCTTTAAAAGAACTATTTGTTCCCAAAGCGATTTTTGCTTTATTGTTGCACCTGTGTCATCTTTGTACCCGTTTTCAACCCATTTCTGCAAGTCGTTATTGTATGTTTTTACGCAGTAATATGAATCGCTCACTATTAGTGTCGGGAATTCGCGATCCGCATTATCTAGCGCCATTTTTAACGCTATTAAGTCAGTTTGTTGTTCTGAATTGTTTTCCACTGAGTGTTTTGTTTGAAAACAGAGGTCTTAATTTACCTCCGCGCCACACGTCTTTTGTAATCTCGCATGTGGCGTTATAAGCTTGTTCTCCCCAAACTGAGGGCTGAGCATGTCCGTCTGTATGTATTACACAGGCGTACTGTCATACGGGCAGAATGTCGATTGGCAGAGGATATTCTCTTTCATATTCTAGATTTTTTAATTTTGTCAACTCTGGATCAAAATAGTATTTCACTTTGTCTGTAGCAATAGAATCTTCCCATTGTATCCATCTAGGATTCAGTGCCATAGTGGGTAAATTACATGGGGTTGTTAATGCCTCAAAGGCTGATTCTGCTGTTCTGACTGTAATTTGTCTGCCGTCAGCTTGGTATCTTTCTCTTGCTACAGCTGTTTGAACCGCGTGAACAATGTTTTCCTTAATGCTGAATGTTTTTTCAGCTTCTGTGTACAAATGTGATTTGTATGTTATTGGTACCTTCTCTCCCTCATTTGAGGTCAGGTATGTGAATCCGCATCTTCCTGGGATGACTCGAATCACAAGGTTGCGTGTGTTATTGCGTGTTTGTAGTTTTGTTTTAACTAACATGTCTGTTTGTAAAGATCTCAAGTTTTCTGTGTTTTTGAGTCCAATTGATTCTTTTAAAATCTGGTTTTATTAGATCATAGAGAGGTTTAACTCTCTCCGCATAGTTTATAATGTAAGTTCTTCCGAAATTCAGGAAACCTAGAATTGATTGCAAGTTTTTCAATGTTCTAGGTGCTTGGATTACAGCACATTTCTCTAGGAAATTGTCAGCCAGGCTTTTGCCTTCACTTGATAATTCATATCCTAAGAATAGGACAGTCAGATGGGCAATTCTTGACTTCTTGAAGTTGAATTTGTAACCCTCTGCTGCGAACCCAAGTATTATGGTGTTCACTCTTTTCAAGTGAGTATCCAAGTCATCGTCTGTTAGATAGATGTCATCGACATAAGATAATGCCTCATCATCATACATTTGTAGTAATTCTGTTACTCTCGCTGAGAATAATCCTGGGCTGTTCTTGAACCCTTGGGGCAAACGACAGAAATTTTACTGCGAGCCATTTATTGAGAAAGCGGTCAAATATCTGCTTTCAGGTGCTATATTATGACAAAAGAATCCATAAGAGATGTCTAATGTTGTTTTGTATTTTTTGCGCACTATGCTATTCATTAGTGCGGCACTGTGTGAGTTTTGTACTGCAAACGTTTTGCAGCATGAGTTAAGGTGTCTGTAGTCCAAAACTAGACAATATGTATCATCTGGTTTGGAGACAGGAAACAAAGGATTGTTCATTTGTGAGGTGCATGTTTCAATCACCCCCTGGTATTCAAGTTGATCTAAGATCTCCCTGACCTGTTTTTTAGCTTCTTGCTTAATTGGGTACTGCCTCTGTGCAGTTGGTTGAGATTTTAACTGGATTTTGTGAGGAGGAGAGTCCTCATCCCATCCCACATGATTTCTATATAGTGCAGGAGCCTGGGCTACTGCCCACTTTCTTGCAAGTGTATATTTTTTATGAATTGGGATATGATTTGAGAAGGCAGGCATAATCATTTCTTCGCCATGAGGGCACTCCCTGACAAACTCTGGTGGCCAGTCTTTTTCAGCTAGAAGGATGTCATAGCCCTTGGAGAGATTATCCCAAAATAGACCCCTTATTTTCCTAGTCTTATCTCCCTCTATACGTAAAGGTATTTCATATATTTTATGAGGTTTGCTAACTCTGGTATCTGCAGTTTCCACCTGAATGTACTCATTTGTGTCCACTGTCTCCAGATGATTCATCAGGATCTTGCGAGCTATGCTCACTTCTGCTGCGCTGTCTAGCATTGTCTGAGCCCACTCTCCGTTTTTCAGCTGAGTCCTCAGGATCCTCGGCATGTTTGATTATTTTAATGCTGGCTACCTTCTTCTTTGGAAATTGTAACTTTTTACTTTGATGAGCAGGTTCTTTGTCTTTGGACTTGACGAGCTCTTCCCTGTGTTCTGACCGTCCTCTTCTTTCCGATTTCTGCGAGGAAGTCTGAAAAGATCGAGAGGGACGTGTATCAATATCTTGATATCTATCAGGTTTCTTCAAATTATCCCTATTTCTAAGGTTGTATTTTTTCTCAGAGGGCTCCCTCTGGGGAGACTTGTGTCCTTGGTCCGGAGATCTTTCTCTCCGCCGAGGAGACCTTCCTCTGGACTGGAATCTTTTTTCTTTGGGAGTGGATTGTTTATTTCCATCCCAGTTCTTTTTTGAAGTGTTTAGATTATTTTTAATAAATACCTTTTCAGGATTTTCTATTAGTTGGGGTTTCACTGGTTTCCCACCCAAACTATCTCTTCCTAGTTCTTCATAGGATTTTTCTATGATTCTGGCAAGTTCAAATGGTTGGTCTGCTATATCGGTTTCCTTCAATCTTTGGCGGATCGCCACATTTGCTGCTTCCCCTTTTATGTTTGCTAGTAATATTGCCGAGACCTGCTTGAAGTCTTTCAGTAATTTCATACCCAGAGTTAGAGCAGGTTCTGGACCGTATTCATTTTGAATCTGTTTTAGCACTTCTGGTATTACCGCCATGGGCGGAACACCATGTGTTTTTGTGTAAATGGAAGCAAAGACTGTACCCCAAGTGTCACAGTCCTCCACATGTGGTGCGATCCCCATTGGGAGACAGATAGTCAGAATTCTGTGTTTCTCCACAGGTGTGGTATCTGGAAATACCGCCTCTATTTGAGTGATTTTTTGTGCTAACCAGAATGGAATTTGTTCCCGTTTAATGGGTACTTTACCTAGACAGGACTGTATGTTTTGTGGTGTGATTTTATTTGTGTTCCCCTGATGAGGGGTCAGCTGTGGAATTTTAATAGCTGGTTGGACTGTTGAAGTCCTCATTACATATTGGACTAGTTGTCTGTGTATTTTAATCAGTTGTTTTAACTGTGTTAAAAGTTCTGTTACTGACATTTTTTCAATGTCTGGATGTGGTGTGTATCCGGCTAGAACCGGCCATGTCGCTCCTGGTCTTCCTAGTGGACCGAGCCTGGTGATGTGATCATTATGTTTTAGGGCGCCTTTAAACCAGAGCAGGTGCTCTTGGTATTTGAGTGGTATTTCCACCTCCTCGAAAGGGGTGTACTCATCCGGAGGTTCCTCTATCTTGTAATAATGGAACTCCTTTGTTACAGCGTTTGCTGCTGGAAAATTTATCCATGAATAGAATACCTCTGTCTGCCGACATTCGTGTGCCTCAATTACGAATATGACTGTACCACCTCTCGGTGTTAGTCCATTTTCTATAGGTTTTAAAGTTATAGTTTTTCTTATGCTGACCGGGATGAGTATTGCACCCGGGTCTTGCTGTAGGAGACTTGTATCTTCCTCTAGGAGTTGAGCTGCTATTCTAGCTGCCTCCCTATCTTCTTCAGTTTCTGAGATTTTACTGTCAAGAAAAGTTTTTGTTGCAGATCAGGTTTTCAAGGAAACAAAGATTAGATGCACAATATTTTGGAACTCTGTATCCTTCAACGTTGAATAAACCAAAAATCATACATAGGAGTCTCCTCCTACTAAGTTTGGCGGATTTAACCTTTCACCCACTCTAGACGTCTTTGGAGTTTTATGGGAAAAAAGGGTCTGTGTGAAAAAGCACGACTGAGTTACTCTAATGTCTTGCGTTAGATTTATCGCCTATCCAAACCGTTGGGCGCCATGTAGTGTAGTTCCTATTTTCTCAATAGGCTCTGCGCATTGGAATAATATCTTCAATAGTATAGACGTAGGACTGTGGTTAACTAGGTCTTCTACTGACGATATTAGACTTAAAGTTATGTGTGCCAGCTAGCTCAGAGTTCACTAGAAACTTTCTCGAATAGGCAAGGAGGAGTTTAACCTCCCTGGATAGACAAGAAGGGATTTAGTTTCTGACAACCATAGAACATGACAACTTTGCTCTCCCCTAATCAAGAGTATATCTCTAGAGTCGTGTGAAAACAAAAGACAACTTATTTTACTCAGTCAGTACGTGCATTCTTAGTTTCACCAGTTTGTAGAGAAATAAGAGATGGGCGTGGTTCAATAAAAGATGTTATTTATTGATCAGTCTCTTTTCTCATACAAGAGAAATGAATCGCTATTATTGCAATACTTATAGTTAAGTAAAGTGCATACAGTAAAAACAGAATTATAAAATATTACTGTAAAAGCATTTATATGGTTTCTTAGCCATATGATACTAAAATGGATAAAAGATATACATACATATATACGTATAATCGTACTCAACTGGTGCTTCTAACTACGCCTACCCCGGTGTACCTGACCTAAGCCTAATACTTGGGAGGGAGTAAGTAAGTAGCAGTTTAAGTTAAGTTTGCTTTGCCAAGAATCTGACTTAAGAATTCTCTGTAAGGGGTTAGTCAGTTCAGTACCTGGGATTTAGAAGGCTGGAGGGTTGGTATCTCTGTCTCAGGACTCGATATCCCAGTTACCCGCGAGGGCGGCTGGAAACGCCGGAGGCTGGATTTTTCGGCAGGAGAAAAGGCAGCGTCTCTCTCTCAGCGCGTCAAAAGGGAGGGGCAGCGTCCGTGGGCTTTTTCTGCATCAGCTGGGCTCTCCGGCAAGTAGCGCTGCTCAAAGCTTGTCACCACCGTGTCTTAGCTTAGGGCAACGTCAGTATATTTATACCTGAAAGGTGCCGTGTTTGACGTAAGGATGGACATAAGACGTCAGCAAGAATGTCATAAGGACTGGTCGTTCTTACATTCTTTGCAGGAGTTCTCGAGCTAAATCAAAACAATGGTCGCGGGGATTTCCCAGGTCTGTTGGAGGTTTGATTTGTTTTGAGAACTCGGTGTGCTTCTCTAGGGGGCTGAAGGGATAGTGCTTGCTTAATGTGACAGCACGCGCTATGACCTAATCTGAAGACGGGTTTCTGTGCCGTTGTATGGACATTAGTGAATTAATAACCGGACAAGGGTCAGAAATAGGAGTATCAATATAGGTACCTAGATAAACACACTACAGTCTCAAACTGTTTATGTGTTGAAATTGATTCCCTTTTACACCTTTATTCGATATGAAAGTATCCCCAATCATGTGTTACATAATGCATAATCTTCAAGGACGTACATAACTGACGACACTGAGTTGCATTATTTAGCTCGTGTTCTTAAGTAAGATATGCAATACTTTGTTTAAAGATGGGTCGATTGATAGTTCTTTCTAATTATGAGTTATTACTATTACTGAATGCCACTGCGGCCTTCCTTCTTCAACCGCCCTCCCTTCACATCCCACCTTACTTTTCTTTGTACCCTTTATGTTCATCTGCGTGTATGTTCTGCACAAATTGTTACTGTTCACTAAATGATACAATAATCGACCTGAATATTTCTCGCTATTATGTTGTGGTTTTCCACTTAGCTATTCACACATTTAGCTTTGCTAGAACATATTTGTATATGTATTTTTATGTTGTGCTGTACAGGCAAACAAGATGCTCATAGTGCAGCATACCTATTTAACTTCCGGGTCACGAGAGGCAGCCACAGCGTAATGCGAGGCGCGAGGAGCGGAGCGTTAGCCCCCTCGAAGCCCTTGTAACACCCAAAGGAGGTGTAAGTTGTCTACACTTAAGGTACAACGAGACCTCGAAGAAGAAAACAGGTTGAAAATGTCCCTTTTCTATCACTTGCTTACTAAAGTTTAGTAAACTAGTATCACTTTCACTTACTACCACTGGTCCTGAAGAAAGCCCTTAAGTCCGAATCCCGGCAGAGAGGGCTGAAACATGTTGGCCATTTTTATTTCACAGTAATGCTAGTGCGTCCTGAAAACCTAATTTTTTCAATAGAACGCACCTTTTTGAGCATTCCCTTATGGGATTCACCCGAACCCAGACTCAATAAAGTTCATTCTCTGGTTATCCGGGTGTTTTTAATTTTTGAACACTGTCCACGTCACTGGGTCACTACAGTTTTTAACCAAGGGTAAGATCCTCCTGGTGGAGGCTGCATACCGAAACTAACCCTATGATTATGCACACACGTGTATGAAGAGCGGAGAACCAAGATATACCGCTATCCACACTTCCCAACACGTGCATGAGGGTTTTTTATTGGAGACACTCTCGCCTTATCTCCTGCATACCCTGGTTCATGCAGGACAAGTGATCCTTCCCCTTTTGATTATTTGCATACCTATTTAACAACAGAGCTCCAGAAGGAGGTTGGAGTGGCACTCAGAGTTCTCTAACCCTAATACAACATGTCAAATCCAAATCCCACTCTGTCCAAGTAGTGCAATATCCGTAAAACACTGCCCTCTCTCTGACAAGCTATTTCTAAAATGTTTTTTATTTTTTTAAATAGTTCTGACATGTCTAACAACGTGCGGATATGGTAACAAAACAGGAAATCAATACTGGACTCATAAATGATAAAAGGATTTAATTTAAATTAAAAATGTAAATCATTTCTCCATACTGTTTACTGTCTGGAAAACATGAAAAAATATATGCCAATATTGACAAAAAATTGTGTTCAGCAAGTTTGAGAGAGATCATTATAGCTTTTGGAAAATATGAGGTGGATAACTATCCCCTTTCTTTCAAGTATATTTTGGACTCACTGCTCAAGTAAAAAAATTTTCATAAAAATCTATTCTGATAAAAATATTTAACTGAAACAAGCAATGGCTAATGCTTGATATCGTTTCATAACAGCTGTACATTCAAGTAAATGTAATACAATGTTTTTTGTTCTTCTACCTGAAACACTAAAGACACGAATAAATGTTTTTTAAAAATGCCAGTAGAAATGACTGTGCTTTAACAAAAAAAGGGGATCTAGTTTACAGGGAAATACAACAAAAAAGCACCTGAAGAAAACATTCCTATATTGCACAATGATTATCTGGGCACGCTGTCACAGCGTGACCTTGATGGTGTCGGACTAATCTGACGATATTTGGTAGTGCATTGTTTCAAATCAATAACTAATTAACAAAGTACAAAAGGAGTTGCACGGTTCCAGAGGTACCTTGTTAAGAATTGCTTTGGGTTGAACGTGGACAGAAAGGTCGCTCTTGTGACATCTACAGGAGTTTTCAACATCCTGTCGCTGTCAAGATAAATTACTTTTCGCAATTTACGTTAAAACAGAAGCACATTTGTTACAGCAGGTTGTCATACCAGCATGGCAAGTGTTGTTTTGATATGATTTTGTTCCTCTAACATGCGATCATATCTTAATTTATTTGGTTGACTTACCTGGAAGATTGCAATCAATCCCTTAACACAAAACGCACATATAAAGCCTATGGGGGCCATATCAAGATTAGATCCTAAAAAATAACGGGGAAAAATCCACAGGCAATTTCCCAACCAAATAATAATATAAGAGACAAAAGATTTGACCAGGCAAAGGCTATGCATACAAAGCAAATGTTTAGGGTAACAGGGAAGAAAAATATTTTATTTGGCACCTCAAATTTAACCAGCAGAACCACAAAATGTGCTGTCTAACGTTATACAAAATAGTTTAGGTATCAGTCAATTTACAAAAGATTATGGTTTCAAAATGCAAAAAGAAAACCAGAGTAATGTAGAATTTACATTTGGAAGTTATATTCTCATATTATCAGGAATATTTGTGGATCAGTACACTAAGACCCCACTAAAAAGTCTATAAAACCACACTAAAAAGTCTAGAACGACTACTGCAGCTCTAGGAATATATTTGATATAAACTCAGTTCCAAAATACTGCAGAAAGTTGTGTTTCTAAATGATAGACTGTATAAAAGATACACTGAGATTCATACTCAGATCCTGACACACAATAAATTACAGTGGTTGTCATCGAAACAAAAACGTGTGTGTTGGTAGCTGGCTAAGGACTAGCCAAAACCTTAATCACAGGGAATTTAAGACTAACATCTGGAAACTGAAAATGACTTGGCCCTTTCTGCAGTGTCATCCCTAAAGCTTTTTTGCCTTCACCTTCCTGTTTTCTGAACACGTTTTTGTTGGATTTTATGAATCTGCACCATTTACCACTGCTTACCAATGTTAAAGTGCCTGTGCTCTCCTTAAAACATGGTAGATTTGGCATAATTCACTTCTAAGTCCCTATTAAAGTGGCACCCCTGTGCCCAGGGCCCGTAAATACATGCTACTAGTAGGCCTGCAGCACTGATTGTGCCATCCACTTAACTAGCACTTTAAATATGTCTCAGGCCTGCCATTGGATCTCTATGTGCAGTAACTGTAATTTCAATCTGGGAAAAGAAACCGTTTGCCAGACCCAACCTTTCCGTTTTAATACATATAAATTACCCCTAGAATAAGCCCAGGAAAACCCAGAGGGCAGGATGCAGTGTATTTAAAATGATGGACATACGCATTTAAGTTTTACATGTCCTGGTAGCGAAAGACGTTTAAAATAGTTTTTCACTACTCCCAAGACCTACCTCTCCGATGTGATAGCATTGGAGTAACCTTATTACTTCCAAAGGGGAACAGGTAATCTCAGTTCATGTTTGGTGTCTTTGGAATTGTAATGGTGAATCATCTTTTATGGAAAAGTCGTATTTTAAATTACAATTTTGAAAATGCCACTTTTAGAAAGTTGGTATTTTCCTGCCTTAGCCATTTTGTGCCCGCACGCTGTCACTGGGTCACATGGCTGGGTATAGTTGGCAGTTGGGCTTTGTGTATTCCTCGTAGACAGCCACACACAATGAAGAGCTTGGGTGTGCCTGGATGGGCCATCACTGGCACAGCCCTACTTACAGCTTAATCGACTGTGTCCTGCCTCCACACAAAGGGATGCATATCCCCTGTAGTTAGTCTTGTGCCAGTATACTTCTGGAGTTGTAGAGGCTCTACCAGTAAGAAGGACTTCTGTGCTGCCTAAAGGACGTCCACACTGCTGGACTGCTGCCCTGTTGGACTACTGCCTTGCTGGACTGTTGCCTGAGTCAGAGGGATTGGACATGCACCTGAACCCAGGGCTCCAACAGTGACTTCGAAGGTTAGTCGGATGGCCTCCTGTTCAGAGCCACAGGGACATACCAGACTCCCAACCACCTGAACCAGCTCTCATGTTGTGAGGTACAACAGGACCTGAGCACAAGTCTGCATTTGAGTTACACATTTTAATCTTGCCATCGTTTTCTTAACTGTGATGTTCTGCTTTTTACATGCCTGGCACCCACACAATAACTCACTTAGAAATTATTATGCAGACAGCACATTTCCTAGTAAGCATGTTATCATGTAGTTCATACATTTTGTCCAAGGTTGAGGAACACTGTACACAATGCCATTATATTTAGTTGGAAACAGCTCTGAGTCTCAAGACAAATAATTACATTGTAGCTGCACCTTTGTCAAAGTACAATTGGGAACAGTGTGTTTGTTATATAAACAGCCTCTGAGCTAATTTAGGTAGAGAAACTCTTCGGCTAAGATTATCCTTTAACACTGTGCCTGAGATGCAGCCCCGCTGACTCTAGCCTTTATCCCGCTGACAGGCTTCCAGATACAGAATAAACAGGTACGGGGAATTTGGTTGCCCCAAGGTAGAGGATACTCCCACTAGGCTCTCGATAGTGTAGATAGGAATAGAATACGAATCTATGCATATAATCATAATCACACGGTAGAGTTATAATGGTTGAACTGTTTAGCTTTTTCACCATTCTCGTAATGCTCGTTGCCATGCTTTGTTTAATGCTACTAATAATTTCAGCTCATGCTTTTAACAAAAGAATACAATTGCTTAAAATATGTCTGAGAACAAATTTGTATCTTCTTGTGTCACCCTTTGGGCTTGCCTGAGTAACAAAAGGGTAGATGTGTTTCCACGATTTCCTTGGGGAATTAGAGTGGTCATGTTCTGAGGCTGCAGATACCATCCAGTACCCTATGAAGTTAGGGGTAACAGATGCCCCACTATAAGCTAGCTAGGAAGTAGGCCAACATACTCTGATGATATGTGAGGAGTCATTCATGATATTCTGATGGTTGTGTTGTTCTGATACACAGTCCTACTTAATTCGAAGGAACCGTGTAACAATCAGATCTAACTGAAGTAAGACCCTGACCCTCTCAGGTGCCCCAATTTCTTACAATCACCTTTGCACTCCAGGAGTAGGGCAAAAAGATTCACTCAATTCCTGGGGGAGGGCGGGATTGATAAACAGGCGAGGAGGCTGTATGTATTTTCCAAAAGGTCTTGGTTTATTATCGGTAAACAAATTCTCCTCAGATACAGAGTGTCTTTCTTCCTGATCTTCTCCAGAAGACTCGTTTGGAAAGCTGGAGGGATTGGTGGTGGACGATGTTCCGGGCTGTTCTCCGCTCTCAGGTGGGTCACCCCGGAGGCTCATAGAGGGAGAGATAAAATAGAGCCGTCAAACACTCTGCCTTAAGATGTTTTAATTCCCTACCAGTAACCACACCTGGAAGTGAGGAGGGGAAGGAAAGAAGGTCAACGAAAAAAATGCCAAATAAAGAATAGTGCAACTAAAAAAAATCACAGGGAAAAGAGACGCTAGAAAAACCCCTATCCGTAGTAACACAATGTTGGTAGGTGTTGTAAACGAGGTTGAAAATTAGATGGGGAAAACAAAACGTGGAAGAGATGAAATACGCTGTACTTTCTTAATATATGCCCCGTCTCTTTACACGCGGCACCATCATTACGGTATCATATTTGCATAGGTGGCAAGGTGAGGCACTCACAGTAGATAGCCGACAAAGTGAGGTATTTATATAATAGATAGTACGGAAAGGTGAGTTCTTTAACAAGCCGAATGACACAGGCAACCCGTTATTCACCCTCCCACCCTCCTCTCAACACTCCACCCGCCTCCCGCTGTCCTCCCTAAATCCAGTTGGCGTCCCCACTCACCGGCTCTGCCACAACTCTCCTGAGTTGCGGCTGCTCTCCAGCCTCCTCTGGCGGACACCACCACTCCTCCGTCCACCGCTCCTCGGGTTCCTCGTCTGCTTCTTGACCGACTTCAGGTCCCGCGCACTCCTGGAGTCCCACGTTGTCCTCCTTCGGTCCTCGGCGTCTTCTCTCTCCACTTCCTCGTCCGCCTCTCGTGTCAACGACAACTGCTTCCTGGTGTCTCCTCTTTTTATTGGACTCTCGCTTCCACGTCCCGGGTTAACTCCGCCCACTTCCGAGGTGTTGACTGGTTCGCACTGTGGGGAAACAGCATACGGGGAAAAGGAACGCACTTCCTTCAGGTCCCAGGGTGCATCGAGTCTCTGGTGGTCCGCGGAACGTTCAGTACCGGTGGAGTGACAGGTATGGGTAACGTCCTCTCCCTCACATCCCCTTTCCCTTGCTGTCTTTCTACTAGGGATCTGACTATGGGGAAACCTGGAGAGGTAATCCACATTTCCTTGTTCGCTACCTTTCCTATGTCTGGTTTGAAACCTATAAGGTTGCAGGGACAAAAACCACCTTAGTACTCTCTCATTATTCCCTTTGTTCCGGGCTAACCATTCTAAAGGGGCATGATCTGTATACAGTGTAAACTCCCGTCCTTCAAGATAATATCTTAACGTGTCTATGGCCCACTTAATGGCCAATGCTTCTTTCTCTATGGTGGTACAAAAGGGGGTGGTGATGGACGGAGCATCTGAATGCATCAAACACTCACACCCAGTCAAAAGATCTGGGTTTAATCCATCACCGTTCTTTAGCCCACTCTGCCACCCCAGTTCAGACATGGCTATATGCAAATCAGTCTGACCCTGTGCCTCATGGGAACAGTCCAGCCCGAACTGCCAAGCCATGCCTTCCCTGGACCGGAAACAAGCTTCCGAGGACCGTCTGGCTTTACAGCCGTCTTCAGCCCGGCTTGCTTGAATCCAGTGGCAAAGTGAGCAAGGGACTCACGTCTGAGCATACCCTGCCACACTTATGGCGGACAAAAGCGGTACAAAAGGGGGTGGTGATGGACGGAGCATCTGAATCAATCAAACACTCACACCCAGTCAAAAGATCTGGGTTTAATCCATCACCGTTCTTTAGCCCACTCTGCCACCCCAGTTCAGACATGGCTATATGCAAATCAGTCTGACCCTGTGCCTCATGGGAACAGTCCAGCCCGAACTGCCAAGCCATGCCTTCCCTGGACCAGAAACAAGCTTCCGAGGACCGCTTTCTGGCATTCCAGCCGTCTTCAGCCCGGCTTGCTTGAATCCAGTGGCAAAGTGAGCAAGGGACTCACGTCTGAGCATACCCTGCCACACTTATGGCGGCCAAAAGTGGTACAAAAGGGGGTGGTGTGGCAGGTATGCTCAGACGTGAGTCCCTTGCTCACTTTGCTACTGGATTCAAGAAAGCCGGGCTGAAGACGGCTGGAATGCCAGAAACCGGTCCTCGGAAGCTTGTTTCCGGTCCAGGGAAGACATGGCTTGGCAGTTCGGGCTGGACTGTTCCCATGAGGCACAGGGTCAGACTGATTTGCATATAGCCATGTCTGAACTGGGGTGGCAGAGTGGGCTAAAGAACGGTGATGGATTAAACCCAGATCTTTTGACTGGGTGTGAGTGTTTGACTGATTCAGATGCTCCGTCCATCACCACCCCCTTTTGTACCTCTTTCTCTATGGTGGCATAGTTCCTTTCTCTAGGGAAGAGTTTACGGCTTATATAAAGAAAAGGCCTCTCTCCCTGTGATGTTTCTTGTGACAGAACGGCTCCCATTCCCTGGTCTGAGGCATCCGTTGGAGGACAAATGGTAGGGAGTAGTCTGGACTTATAAGCACAGTGTCGGCCGTGAGGGAGGCTTTCAAAGTTGTGAAGGCCTGTATTATATCCGCTGTAGGGCATCTCAGTTTTATTCTGTTTTAACAGACTTTTGGAGTAAGTCGGTCAAAGGAGATGTGATTTGGGAAAACCTCGGAATAAACCTCCGATAATATCCTAGAAATCCCAGAAAGGGCCAGTGGTCTTTTTTTTGTTTGTGGTAGAGGTATGGCTGATATGGTGTTCAACTTAGATGTTTGTGGTCTTAATACCCCTTCACCTAATAAATATCCCAGAGAACGTAGGGGCGGAGCTAGCCAGCAAGCACGATGGCAGCTTAGAGCCGGAGCTCCGCCGTGCACGGCATAAAGATCCTTCAAATATCACTTCAGAGCGACCCTTAGGGCTCACCTGCCACCTCCCTAACTGCCCTGTTCTCGGCGCATCCAGGGACACCAGTATTTCGCAGTTCATGCGAGCCGGCGAGTGCCGGCGTCCGACGAGCGCTGGGGGCCTGGAAGGCCGTGGCACCGCGACCTCGGGTACGTCCAGTGCCCGAGCAGCGTAACGCGACGTGCGGCCCTTGACATCGGTGAGGTCCCGGGGCCCTGGTCTCAGCTCCGATTCCTACGGTGCAGCGTTACACAAGGTGACAGGGGTCGGGGCCGGCCCTCGCTGGCTACGGATGGTGCGGTGTCATCGCGGCCCCCCCCCACTCCCTGCAAACAACTGCGGGAGGTGAGCGAGTGCCGAGCGTGTGGGGCACGTAGCAGCGGAGAAGCCTCGGCGCTACAGTGGACAGAGGTATACACGCTGCGTCACCCTCCAGAAGTAGCTGCACTAGCGCCCCAGTGACTTGAGAGGCCCGATGCGGCCTGCGGGGAGAAACCTGCGGCCCCCCTGTCTGGTCCAGCACACTGCCGAGGCTGGAGCGGTGGGCAGCGATCGCACGTGGGGAGGGGGTGTGGCCCCCCCGCACAAGCAAGTGTGCAGGAGCTCTACTGCGGGAGAAGTGCCGGGGGGTGCCTTCTTGGACTGAATGCTGCCGGCACAATCCACGTATAGTACTTGCGGAGGGGAGTGGTGCTGTTCCCCCCTCCCCCCCGCCCCACCGGGAGGGCGGTTTGGCGGAGGACAACTGACCGAGAGAGCGCCTACCGGAGTCCTGGTCTAGGGCAGCACTGAGCTGGTGGCGATCCCTGGAGGGACGGCGAAACTCCTAAAGTCCCCCTTGCTAGAGGAATCGGGCGGCGGCCGCGCCTACAACGGTGGTAATACCCGTTTAACAGCTGAGTGAGTGTGCCCGCACTGCCTGAGAGTGCCCTGTGCCCGTGTGCCCTCCCGTTGCATGGGTGGTGGTGGTTCTGTGGAGCGATACAGAGGCATACACTTACGGAGTAAAAGGGCTTGCATAGAACACCACGGCTGAGGACTGCAGAAACGCATGGAGAGAATGATGCAAGTCCTGCAGGACAAGACAGAGGACTTGGAAGCGCGCTCGCGCCGGAGCAATCTGCGCATCACAGGCCTTCCGGAGAGCACACATACTGGGCCGATGGAACAATTTGTGGAGAAGATGCTCACCACCCTCCTAGGCGAAGGAGTGTTCTCGGACATGTTCATAGTGGAACGTGCGCACAGGTCCCTAGGCCCGCGCCCCAAGCCGGGAGCGCCTCCTCGACCCATAATTGCGAAGCTACTTAATTATAGAGATAGAGACACTGCCCTTCGGCTGGCCAGGGCCAAACAATCGCTCCAATATGAAGGTTCGGCTATCTCTCTGTATCCGGACTTTACGGCGAAAGTCCAAGAAGAGCGTAAGCAATTTCTCCCTCACAAGAAACGTCTCAGGGAAATGGGTTTCGACTATGCGCTGTTATACCCTGCCAAGCTTCAGGTAAATAGGAGAGGCCACTCGCACATATTCACTGACCCCAAAGAACTGCAGCAGGCGATGAAGTGATGGTCGAGGGATCGGAACGAGCACGATGCAGAGGCACTGGACGCGGAGGAGTCCGGTAGTCGATTAGAATACCAGGACTGAGAGTCTCACGCGGAATTGACACTCCTCGCTTCCTGGATTTGACCAGCCCTGCGGCGTGGATGTAAGAGATAGTGATATTGACTCCGGAGACTGAAGACTACGGAAAGATAAGTGATTAGAGACAGGGGGGGGGGAGGATTGATAACTTGGTCACCTGGTTGATGTCTCATTTTTCACAGCATCCAGTTCTGGACACTTTGCAATGTTTTATATTGTATAACGGACATTGGTCGTACAGAGCTTTATGCGTAGGATGGTGAAGTGAGGGTGCTATTATAACAGCTCACAAATACGAATGTGTTGCTCTGATCACACAACCTGTGCATGGCGGAGGGAGGCAATGGGCTGAACGAGTGACCTGAGATTTGGGGCGAGACTATGACTCAAGGCTACCGTTAAGCATGGGTGTGCTGTTAGAATTCACAGTTGGGGTTCTGTTGTCGGGGTGGGGGCTAGATTTCTGATGGACCAGGTTGGGGTGGGTCTGCTGTGGGTGGGGGGGGGGAGGGGATGGGACACAGTTTGAAGTATTGTTGATTGTTCCGCCTGCCAGCATGGTGAATTCACGTTGCTTTGAGACGCCTGGTTACTATTGCCCATCCTTATGGCACAGATGACCAGTATTACCAAAGTACATACAGGTGATGCTAGAGAAACCCTCAGAGCTCTAACTTGGAATGTAAGGGGGCTAAACGATCATCGGAAACTTAGGAAAGTGCTGAATTATTTGCAGAGGCATAATATTGACTTAGCTCTTATCCAAGAAACGCACCTTCCACTTACAAGCAAAATGCTGCTTTGTAGGGGCCTATCAGGTAACACCACAGCGTCAGGATTCACAACACACTCCAGAGGGGTTCTGACATGGATTAACCCTAGGTCCAAGCTGGAAATGGGTTTGCTGCAAGCAGACTCAGAGGGCAGGTATCTTATTTCAAGATGCAAGGGGAAAGGGCATGATCTTATTGTGGTCAATGTATATGGTCCAAATTATGACTCCCCAGACTTTTACGAGAACTTGGCGAAGTGCTGCCGAGAATATTCCACGGCGCAGATGCTCTGGGGGGGGGGGGGTGACTTCAACTTGGTGATGGACCCGGACTTAGACAGATCTTCAGGCCCTCGGCCCGGACCCTCAGCTGCGGCTGTGGCGATCCAAGCTGAGTTATTGACGTTAGACCTAGTTGATGTATGGAGAAGCAGGAACACTGACAAGGGGGGGTTCACGCATTATTCTGCGTATCACGACATCCATACCAGGATAGACTACTGGCTTGCCTCTTTCTCAGTCTCCAGACATACACTATCATGTACTGTTCTATCACGCACTCTATCAGATCATTCCCCACTCCTCTTTGTGCTGGAGACCCCGCTAGTGTGTATTCCCCCTTTCACATGGCGCTTTCCCCCATACTCGTTATTAGATGAAACCTTTAGAGGGGAGCTAGCTGTAGAGATTGATTCCTTCTTTGAAACAAACATAGGCTCAGTAGATAGCTTCCAAACAGTATGGGAGGCGTTCAAGGTATTTATACGTGGAGTAGCTATGTCGAAGCACTCAAGTGTCCTAAAATCAATACGCCAACGCTTGAAATACTTAGAGATGCAGCTGGCCGACCTAGAGAAATAACTACTGACCGGGCCCAATCCCTCTATAACGGAAGAAATCAAGATCCTCATTGCAGAATTCAACGAAGAGGCAGACAGGGAGGTCCATCACATGGGGAAGTATGCGATAGCCAGGACATACGGGGAGAGTGAACGTCCGAGTTCGCTCTTGGCTAAAATATTGCGCAACAGTAGGCGTTCCCCGAAATTAACCGAACTGGTAACGTCTACCGGGGAGACTGTCGCGACAGAGGAAGAGATCTTGAACGAGTTTAGAGAATTCTATTCAGGGCTGTACACCTCTAGGACGGAGAATCTGGAGGCGGATATGGATGATTATCTAGAACACATACAAATGCCCCTCTTAGCAAATTCACAACGAGAGTTCTTAATGTTCCCTATACAAAAAGACGAGATATCGGATGCATTAGCCAGTATGCGCTCGAATAGTGCTCCAGGAGCGGATGGACTGACAGTGGGATTTTATAAGGCATTCAAAGATAAACTACTTCCTCATCTGTCTTCTCTCTTTGATGACATGTGTGTGGAGGGTAGTATGCCGCAGTCCATGCGTGAGGCTTTAATAGTTACCATTCTTAAACCTGGCAAGGCACCTAACGTATGTGGTTCGTACAGACCATTGTCTTTACTAAATGTAGATGCGAAAATATACGCCAAGATACTAGCAACTCGGCTGGCGTTAGTGGCCCCTGACCTTGTGGCCCCTGAGCAGGCAGGCTTTGTGCCTGGGAGAAACCTAACTTATAATATTCGTACTGTATTGGGGACCATACAGCATGTTAGGCAGGACGCGAAGGCTGTTGCCATCTTCTTAGACATGGAGAAGGCCTTCGACGCTGTGGAGTGGTCATTCATGTTGCGAGTCCTGCGTCGGCTGGGACTAGGCAAACCGTTTCTGCAAATGATTGGGGCATTGTACTGGAAGCCAACGGCCAGACTACGCCTAGGTGATCGCGTCTCTGCCCCATTTGAGATTAGCTGGGGCACAAGACAGGGATGCCCACTCTCACCCTTACTGTATGCGTTGGTTGCCGAACCACTGGCTTGTGCGCTACGGAGTTGGGTAAGTTTCCCAACGTATAAAATAGCAATTTCGACCTATGCGGATGACACATTGCTTTACGTACGCAATCCGGAGGTGAACCTAACCTCAGTACTGAGGGAGGTGGTCCGCTTTGGTGCGCTCTCTGGGCTTAAAATAAATTGGACAAAATCAGTGGTGTTCCCACTGACCCCAGTGACGGAACGCTTCGATATGGAATACCCACTGCATTGGTCGACGGACCCGGTGAGATACCTCGGTATCATGATACACATGGATGCTGAAGTCCTGTTCCACGAGAACTATGGTGTAGCATTTAGCAAATTTGAAGATGACGTGGAGAAGTGGTGCAGACTCCCACTATCGCTGATGGGCCGTATAGCCATTATGAAAATGGTGGTGCTGCCACGGTTCCTGTTTCTATTTAATAACTTACCCATAGTACTGTCAATAGGCTTTCTTCAGAAACCTGACGAAACTTATGGTTCGCTTGGCCTGGGGTGGAAAACAGCCAAGAGTGCAATGGTCTACACTTACACTTCCATATGAAATGGGAGGACTGGGTGCTCCAGAAATGGAACGATATTACAGAGTAGCGCAGGCTGCCCATCTGCACACGTGGATTCACGGAGAAGCAAACATACCCCATGTGCGTATGGAGCGGCTATTCGCTGACCCACTCCCACTGCCGGCCATGATATGTACACCTATGGACCGCAGAGTTGGAGTTCTAGACTCGATCACTGCTACCAAACATGCATGGTACGCGCTGTTACAGGCCAGAGACGGAACCTTGATGTACTCCCCTTTGATGGCCGTAGAATGGGCACTGTGGTTACCGCCTGTCGAGGAGAAAGGTGTGGTGCAAGCGCTGCATGGTCTGGGTATTAAGATAGCTGGTGAGCTGTTTGTGGATGGGAAGGCGAGAACTTGGGGACAAATAGCTCACACATGGGAAGAGACTTCACTGCTACAGCGTTTCCAATTTCACAGGGTCCGTAGTGCGCTGAAGGATGTCTTGGGACCGGAACTGGAAGAGCCCCCGGAGATACCGGAACTTACCCACGTCATTAAAACGGTACAAACACAAAAATTGATAGCTCACCTATACAAAGCAAATGCATTGCACAGAGGTCAGGATCCTTCGAAAGCTAGGCTCGCATGGCAGAGGGACCTACGGATCACTATAGATGACACTATGTGGGTATACTGCTGCAAGAGCACCAAGCGGCTATCTTTAAATGGCCGTCACCGGCTGATCCACTTTAAATTTTTGCAAAGAGTGTACTACACCCCGGAACGCTTACACCGCTATGGTCTCAGACAGTCTCCTGAATGCGAGAGATGCCATGCGCCCAATGCGGACTTCATTCATTTGGCGTGGGGATGCCCTAGTATACGCACATTCTGGGAGGAAGTGTTTGTGGAGATGGGGGAGATTCTAGAAACAGAACTGCCAGCTGACCCGGCCCTGGCTCTGCTAGGCCACTCCAGAGGTCTGCCTCTGGCGGTTAGACCTCTGACAGACATGGGCATGCTATTAGCTCGGCGCGTGGTGGCGCAATGCTGAATGAGGGGTCCGCTTCCAACAAAGAGAAGGTGGGCACGAGACATGTTATATTGCTGCACACAATCAGAGCACTATAGTGAGCTACTCCCTCCCACGAGCCGCCCGAAGAACTTCTGGAGTCTGTATCAAACCTTTAGCAATACCAGAGAGGGCACATCCGACACGCAGGCAGACGGACAGGATGAGACGGGACAGCTGTTCAGTAGCATGCAATGCCCCCCTGCCCCCGCAATAGGTGAATAGAATGGGAGGCCGGCCAGGAGTTCCGTGCTCTATGGCAGACACTCGTGGTCTGAAACAGGGCTCCCCAAGGTGGCTCTTCGCATCTCTGGACTAGGCACCTTAGGCGGGGGAGTCACATACAAGACACATGCAGGTGGGCACTTACTTGGCGGGAGGATACAAGGGCAGGCGAGAAACGTAGTTAGACATGTAGTAGATACGTAGGCTAGGGAACAAGTTATCGTCGTGGGGGGCGTTCAGGGGTTTGTACATTGGGGGGGTAGTTTCAGAGGGATATACACAGGTGAGGGTTTACTCAGACCAAACTAAAAAACACACCGCTGATGCTATTGCTCTAGGATATGTTCTCTACGGTATAGACCTATAGGACGCCATGGAATGCAGCAGATTGGTATTGCAGAGCGAGGATTGTCATGTCGAATTCTACTTTTGATTCAGGATATTGTACGCCGCCGGACCCCAGGGATGTCGGCACTTTGGCTGTGTACTTCCAGACTGCTCGGCAGTACAGATATTTATGTTCTTCGCTGCCGGCCCTCTGGGTTGTAGGCTGCAAGCTGTGTATAACCTTCAGTTCACGAAAAAAGGTGTTTAAAAAAAATAATTATAATTAAAAAAAAATATCCCAGATTACGTACGGTTTGTGCTGCAAGATGACTCTTTGCAGGGTTAATTTTCAAACCATATTGTCCTAGGGAGGTTATAACCTGAAACAAGTGTTCTAGGTGTTGTTCCCATGAGTCGCTATAAATTATGATGTCATCAATATAGGCTCCTGCATATCTCTAATGTGGTTGTAAAATCACATTCAAGGCCCTGTGAAATGTAGCAGGAGCGCCATGTAACCCAAAGGGTAATACCTTAAATTGGTACAGTCCATCAGGAGTAGAAATAGCTGTCTTTTCCCTATCCTGCTTCCGTAGGGGTATCTGCTAGTACCCTTTACATAAGTCTAATGTACTGATATATTTAGCCTTTCCTATTCTTTCGACCATTTCGTCCACCCTGGGAAGGGGATACGTGTCGAACTCGAAATTTTTTTTAACCTCTCGAAAATCTATACAAAAACGTACAGCGCCATCTGGCTTCGGCACCAGGACAATGGGTGAGTTCCACTCACTCACAGAGGGCTCAATGATATCCATGTGTATCTTCTGGTATGCGGTAAGATCTAAGGCGCACCCGTTTCCCGGGAGGGGTCTTTATGGAATGTTCCAGTAGAGTGGTTCTAACCGGGGACACAGAAAATATCTGTTGAAGTGGTTCTAGTGTTTTTATCAACCCCTCCCAGAAGTCAGAAGGAAGTTCGGCGTCTATACATTGATAGAACAAAGGAGTTGAGGATTC
Organism: Lissotriton helveticus; assembly: GCF_964261635.1. NCBI lineage: Eukaryota > Metazoa > Chordata > Amphibia > Caudata > Salamandridae > Lissotriton > Lissotriton helveticus. Next base: position 685,561,267 of record NC_136059.1, read on the forward strand.
CACTGTGTTCACATTTACAGGTATTGGACCCTCCCCTTTCTTGAATATATTCACATGGTAGATTTGGGAAATATATCTCACTGGGTATATTTCCAACCGGTAGGTCACAGGAGTGAACTTCTCTAAAACAGTATAGGGGCTTTGCCATTGTCCCAACAATTTATGATCGGATGATGCCATCATTAGTAACACGGCATCCCCCCCCCCCCCCCGGGGGGGCGCTAGAGGGCGCACTGCGGAATGGCTGGCTAGTCTGTCAGCTCCGCCGGACGGTTGCGCGACTAGCGACCTTTTACCCCTTACAACCCCATCAAAATAAGCGGCGATGATAAATATGGGCATCGGAAGGTGAGGCCGTCACCCCAAGCAGATACTGACAGGAGATTAATGCGGGGAAATGAAGACTCAGCCCGAAACGCGGACTCCGCGCTCTACCGCCTCCAAAATGGCCGCTCCAGCTACGTGGCAGACCGGCGCTTACCGCGGCTCCTGGCGAAGTGAGGAAGCGACGCACATCAAGCGCCACATGGTGAGTGGCCACTGACCACTGGCGAGGCAATAGCGAGGCCCAAGCGAGCCCCCGCCGTGCAGCGCAGCAACAGAGAAGCGTGCGTTCCACCGCGGACAAGATGGCGGCGCCAGTGGAACGCACAAGACTGAAGGCGGCGACGGACGCTCCCTCCGGTCGTATCCATGCGGTGGGCTGCCTGTGCAATCAGCACGTGTGACCGGTGACGGAGGGAGACTCCCGGCGGTATCCACAGTACGTGCCTGGCCAGGACACAGGAAGCGGAACGCAGCAGGGGACCACCGGTGGTCTCGGGGTGAGCAAGCAGCGCTGATAATACGCGAGGCGCCTTTGTACACACAGCAGCGAATGGACATTGACATAGGGGCACGACTAGGCTGCTAGCGGGAGCAAACTCCGACAAGCGCCATCTCTGGCCCCCGTGCGAGTCAAGAGCCTGCTGGCACACTACTCCGGAGCACAGAGATTTGCACTGCACTTGCGCTGTTGTGGTGCGAGCCAGGTAACTCTGCCGCGCACGCCTGACTCTGCAGCGAGGTCCCCTGACACGTTCCGGCCACTGCCAACACGAAGTTTGGAACCTTGCACGGACGGCCCTGAGCGGAGGCGATCGGACTTCTTTCCAGAACGCGTGGCTGGCTAATGACTACGCGCAAAGCCAGGTGGGGAGCTGCTGCGAAAACACACCGCGTCAGCTCCACGGCGGGCGGGACAGCGGCTAGCAGCCCCAGATTGTCGCTGACACACACTACGCCGAAGCAGCAGATGGACATGGGGAAACCAGACAGGCAACAAACTAAGCTCCAATTCGAGACGCGGAAGCAAGACAAAATGGCTGCAACGGACCACGAGGTGGAAGGGGCCCAGGAACAATCGAGCGACACGGGCATGGAATCAGTGCTGAGGGCGATTCAACAGAGCCTGCAGGAAATGAACGGAAAGCTGGACAATGTGGTGCAGCGCATGGACACTATGACGGCGAACATTGAGCAGCACGACGGGCGCATAACAGAAGCCGAACAACGAATCTCACAAGTTGAAGATGACCATCAGGCAATGTCCAGGTCCTGCGGAACTCTGGAAAAGACGGTGGAAAGTCTGCGCGCAAAAGTGGAGGACCAGGAAGCCAGGTCCAGGCGCAACAACGTCCGGATTTCGGGCTTGCCCGAATCCACAAACACGGGAAAAATGGAGACATACGTAGAAACGCTGGTGAAGGAGGTATTTGGAGCTGAGAAAATGTCTTCAGTCTTCCTGGTTGAAAGGGCGCACCGTTCACTGGCACCCGTACCGAAGCCTGGTGCTGCACCCCGCATGATCGTAGCCCGCTTGCTCAACTACCGGGACCGCGACACGATCCTTAGGCTGGCCAGAGACATGGGCAAGGTTACCCATCAGGGCAACACGCTGGAGTTTTATCCAGATCACACCATGGCGGTGCAACTTGCTCGGAAGGAATTCGCTCCAGTTAAAAAGAAGCTGAGAGAACTCGGTCAAGAATATGCGATGCTCTACCCGGCGAAACTCAAAATTTTCACTGGTGGGAAGCCGGTCATACTGCTAACGGTGCAGGCGGCGCAGGACTACGTGAGGCAACAATTGAAAAGGCGCAAGCAGCAAGATCAAAGTGCGGCCACGAGCGACGTGGAGTGACCGTCTCAATCTAGGGGAGTGCAGGATTGCATCTAGGTGCCTGGCGGTAAGACGCAGGCGACAGACGCTGCATTAGCGAGTGGATGTTCACACACCCCTGAGCGAATGTACTAGTAGCGACTGGTGGTCTGGCGTGACATTCGCGATTCCACTGTAAGTATAGACCATGATGGAGCTACGCCGCACCAGAATCACCATGACTGTGAGTATCGCTGCAATGGAGGGCGTGGGGATGTCTTCTTCGTTGCCACTTGGCTGGGAGGATTGCGTAGCCACGATCTAGTGCCTGACACTACTGGTGACCTGTATGACTTCCATAGATAGACTGATGTGCGGCACTTGGTACATGCCTACACTCGGCCAAGTGACTACTCAGATGTGGCTGATAATGGGGAACTTGGAGTGCTGGTGTAATGCCGGACTAGAGGCCCAACTTGATCTGGGGGGGGGGGGGGGGGTTGGGGGACCTAGAGCGCATGTACTACAATCCAGCATGATATTGCGACCGTCCACGTCCACAATGTGGATGGAGATGTGTGAACCTGGTGATACCCCCGAGTGGGTGTTCCCCACTAAGAGTTTGACATTACAGTTGAAAGTTTTTAAGGGATGGCTTTGGCAAAGTTCGGGGGCTGAAGTGGGTGGGGGGAGGGAGGGAATTTCTACATATTTCAAACTGCAATTTCTGTGTCTGAGACGCATGGCGAACTCCTTGGCTGTGTATCATGATGTGAATGTTGTCGGTGTGCGGAATGTACCGAAGTCAGTGACGGCAATTGTGAAATGTATATGTCCATACGTACTGAACAAGCAGAGTCATAAATGTAAGCAGTATGCCATTAATGTCCACGCTCGTACAAACAACAGGTACTAATACGCTCAAGTTTCTAACATGGAATGTACGGGGGCTAGGCGACCCGAAAAAGATCAGGCGGCTCTTTGCCTACTTTGACAGATTACAAGTTAGCATTGTATTCCTCCAGGAAACGCACTTAACCCGAGACGGCACTTCTGCACTAGGCGTTAAATGGGCTGAGTCTGTCACCAACTCGAATTACTCGTCGTACTCTAGAGGAGTGAGCATATTGATTAGAAAGGGAACGGGTTTTGAGATTACGAGCACACATAGAGACTCGGACGGGAGGACCGTCATACTGGCTGGGGTGGTGAGACGGCAGAAGGTTTTATTAGTGAACACATACGGGCCCAATGTGGATGACCCGGAATTTTTCAGACAGGTTTGGCACACTGTCGTCGACATGCAAACGACTCACATAATCTGGGGCGGGGATTTCAATGTCACCCTACAAGATACCCTAGACAGGGCGACACATACGCTGGAACAACACGGCAAAGCGAGGTTGATGCTGCGAGACGCCATGGAAGACCTACACATGGTAGATTTGTGGAGGACACGCAACCCAGCGCAGACTATCGCGACACACATAAATGCAGCTAACAATAGCTGGTCTAGGCTGGACTACTGGCTGGGCACACGGGAGGTACTTTCGTGGGTCAGGGACATAACTCACTTACCGCGCACACTTTCGGACCATGGCCCAGTACTTTTAGACATTGCTATACCATACTATGACCCTCCACCTTTTACCTGGCGGTTCAACGCGACTGCGCTGCAGGACCCTGTTTATGTCGAAACAATACACAAGGCAATAATAGATTACTTCGATCTCAACGCCCCCACTACTGAGGACCCTGGTCTGCTGTGGGAGGCATTTAAGGCCACGATACGGGGGATATGTATTAGCACCACCTCTGGCATCCTCAAAGACATCAGACACCAACTACACACGCGAGAACGAGCTATACAAACCCTGGAACGCACATACACCCAAACGGGCGACACAGCCGTTTTGGGGGACATAAAAACACTCCTCACCGAATACAATGAGTTCGCGACGGACGAACTAAAATATGTATCAAAACGTGCGACAGCGAGGAGATATGGGGAAGGCGGGAGGCCGGGTAGAGAATTGGCCGCAAAAATATGCGCGGGTAGAGCCCCACAACACATAACGTCCGTTAGCACGGCCGCAGGGGAGGTGATCACGGACACCAAAGGAATATTGAATGAGTTTATGAGAACTTACGGGGCACTTTACACAGCGCGTCCAACGCCACCTCAAGATGAATTATTACAATACATGGCAGATATAGAGCTGGCATGGCTCGCTGACGGGCACAGGCAATATCTAGAACGCCCGGTAACGGTGGAGGATGTGACTGATACCATTCGAAGATTACCCAATAACAAAGCACCTGGGCCAGACGGCTTTGCCACGGAATTCTATAAAAAGTACGCTGATACCCTAGCACCATATTTGGTGAGACTATATGGGGCGGCACATGAAGCTCAGACGCTACCGGCCTCCATGAGAGAAGCACTGCTCGTGGCGTTGCTAAAACCGGGTAAAGAAGCTGATAAATGCGACTCATATCGCCCACTCTCTTTATTGAATGTGGACACTAAAATTATAGCCAGTTTATTGGCGGACCGGTTGAAACCCCTCATGCCATTGCTGGTCAGGCCTGACCAATCAGGTTTTATCCCCGACAGGGCAACTACACATAACACTCGTACATTGTTCGCGCTGGCCCATTATCTAACACCGGAATCGAGGGCGGTGGCTGTGTTATTGGACGCAGCTAAAGCTTTCGACACGATTGGCTGGCCGTTTATCCACGCAGTACTGGTGCGTATGGGATTCCCGCAGCTCTTTCTGGGTTGGATAGCGATGTTGTATTCTGGCTTGTCTGCACGCATCAGAATAAACAAATACGTGTCAGAACCCATTCCAATATGCAGAGGCACTAGGCAGGGGTGCCCGCTCTCGCCGATGCTGTTTGCGTTGGTGCTAGAGCCGCTGGCGTGTAAGATCCGGCAGCATCATCATTATTCAGCGATACAAATGCCCTCTAGACCCATACATATCTCCCTATACGCAGACGACATGGTGCTATATGTGAAGAATCCTGAGCAGCACCTTAATCCACTACTGAGGGAGTACATCAGGTTTGGCTTACAGTCCGGGTTGCAGATTAACTGGGATAAATCCCTAGTTCTGTCGCTAACGGACAGCACCCACCCGACAAAATTAGACTATCCCTTAAACTGGCAGGAGGAACCTACGAAATATTTGGGGGTATGGTTTCACAGAGACCCGGAATTGGTGATACGGACGAACTACGGGCGGACCATATCGTCGTTGGAGGATAAGGTTAAGAGGTGGAACAGGCTTCCCCTTTCGCTGGCAGACAGGGCGGCCGTTGTAAAAATGGTGCTCCTCCCGAAGTTCCTGTACTTGTTTAACAATATCCCGATCAAACCACCCGCTGCCGTGTTCCGTAATATTAACACACTGGTCCTTAAATTATTGTGGGCGGGGAAACAAGCGAGGATGGAATTACGTACCATGACGCTGCCATATGCTAGGGGGGGCTTTAGGGTGCCGGACTTTTACATGTATTACTTATGCGCGCAAGCGCAATATGCGCACCACTGGTACCATGAGGTGCCCTTCTTGTCACATGTGGCCGTAGAGGCGGGCGATACTGATCCTATCCCACTAGCCAGCATATTGACACATACACGCACTAAAAGGCATGAACGAGACATAAATCCAGTTAATACCACAATTGAGGCATGGCGGCTGATAGGCAAAACGACACACAGCTTACCACTATATGCACCAGCACTTCCTCTGGCACATCACTCAGCTCTATCGGTAGCGCAGGAGAAGGTGGGCATAGACTTGTTCAAGCGGGCGGGCTTCGACACTCTTGGGGATCTCTATGATGGCGGGGTCTTTCTGGAGCTGGACAAGCTACACTACATCACAAACCCGACGCCATTATTCACTTTCAATTACTATAGACTGCAGAGAGCGCTCAGGGAACACTTTCCGACACACCCGGAGGAACCTCCAACACTAGCACCCCTACAATTGCTCCTCACTGCACCGACTGCGTCACATCTGGTATCCAAACTGTATGCCGCTGTACAAGAGGCGGCGGGGGCGAACACTCACAAAGCTAGGGACAGATGGAGTGCAGGACTAACAGAACCTCTCACTGATTTGGAGTGGGATTCCGCGTGTGCGCTCACTGGTATGTTAACCCCTAACGGGAACTTGAAAATAATACATTACAAGTATTTGCATCAGATATACCACACGCCTCAGAGATTGCATAGATATGGTTTGAGAGATGATTCGCAATGTTGTAGGTGTAAGCAAGAGGATGCGGACTTCATGCATCTAGCGTGGCACTGCCGCAAAGTGGCGGGGTTTTGGGAAGGCGTAATGCAGACCCTGAGTGAGATGCTGGGGACCACTATGATTTGCAATGCGAAAATCTGCTTGTTGGGCATTATCCCGCAATTGAGAGCACTGAAACGTAAATTTTGTGCTGTGGCACTTTTACTGGCTAAGAGAAGGGTGTCTATGTACTGGAATGGTAGGAGGGCCCCTGAGGTGAAGCAATGGTTGAATGATATGGTATATTGTCGGGACACGCTTGTGACATATGAAGAAGAGCTGCCAGGGGGCTCTAGGCCCAAGGATTATTGGGGATACTTGAGAGTATACTTACTGGCACATGCGGGTTCTGGATCGGAGACGGAGGTATAAAGGAATCTACGGAAGAGACTCAGACAACTCAATACGCACAAGATTAGTAGTATCGGCACTGAGGAGGGAGGATGCTGTGACACAGAATGATAATTGCAGGATGTGAATTAAAGTTGGGGACTACGTTATTTGGTTTAGGTTATGTTACGATACGAGAAGAAAAACACAAAAAGTTGAAAATGTAAGATTATTGATTTACGAGTTTGCGAAATTAGCACTGCCGAACACAGGGAGGCTATCGATCATTACGCCGCCGATCCGCTGGATGTCGGCTGATGGGCCGTGTAACACTAATGCTGTTGATTTTGCTTTTAAAGTGCGGGTGGCCGGCCATTTATGGATGTAGGCCCTAGCATTACCTATGTTTACCCTGTGATTTCTGTTTTTATGCATAGTGCAATGCATTGATCCTCTTACCTCAATAAACAAATAAAAAAAAAAAAAAAAAAAAAAAAAAAAAAAAACACGGCATCCCCTATATCAAAGGACCTCATCTTCGCCTTTTTATCATATTGTTTTTTTTGTGCTATTTGTGCATCTTCTAAATTGTTTCTTACGATTGTTCGTATCTGGCCTAAATGGGTACGTAAATTAGAAACATACTCGGTTAGTGGTTTGGTATTATTAGGCTCGGTTTCCCATGTCTCTTGTACCATTTCTAGAAAAGTATGCGGTTTATGGCCATACAGTAGTTCAAAGGGAGAGTAGCCGGTACTCTTTTGTTCTTTACATCTAATGGCAAACAGAGCGAGAGGTAACATATCCTCCCATTTTCTGGATTCTAGGGCCAGGAGTTTCTTAAGAGTCTCCTTAATAGTAGCATTGTATCGTTCGACTAACCCATCGGTCTGGGGATGATAGGCAGCCGTCCTCATTTGTTTTACCCCTAACAGATTACAGACTTGTCTCATTAAAGGTGACAGGAAGGGTGTCCCCTGATCCGTAAGAATCTCTTTCGGGAAACCCACCCTGGAAAACACTGTTATCATAGCCTTAGCTATGTTAGGGGCATCGGGCCTTCTTAAAGGTATGGCTTCAGGAAACCGGGTGGCATAATCAACCATAACTAGGACATAACGGCATCCACTACGAGAAGGTAACGAAGGTCCTATAATATCCATGCCCACCCTACTAAAAGGCTCACTGATAATAGGAAGGGGTTGAAGGGGTGCTCTGAGCGGATGATATCGGCTATTTCATTGACATACTGGACACTCTCTACAATATTTCTTTACTTGTTGGTAAACGCCAGGCCAATAAAATCTTTCTGTGATGTGTTTTTCTGTTTTATCTACCCCAAAATGTCCTCCTAACAGGTGACTGTGAGCCAAGTATAGAACCTTATCTTGGAAAGGACCAGGCACTAGCAATTGGGGTTCCTGATGGGGACTACCCTTTCTATACAACATCCCTTTTCTTTTTAAAAAAATCAGGACCTACATGATGAGGGTCTTCGTTCTCTAAAGCCTTTTTCCAAGCCTCCTGTAATACTGGATCTTCTCGTTGGGTGGCATGAAAGTTTCGGTCAGTTTCCCAAGGGTTCTCATCCTGTATCACTGGCATAACCAACCGGCTTTTCCCTTTCTCCGCCATTCATTGTCTCTTGCTTTTCCTGTCTTTGGACGGTGGCCATTCCTTATCGGTATCTTTTGAAAAAGGGGCAGAAGCCCACCAGTCTTCTTCTTCCTTGGAATTTCCCTGCAACAATTGAGATAGTTTTGGGTAATCGTTCCCAAGTATGGCCTGCTCTGGTAAACGGGGTATGAGCCCTACTGTTAAAGTGGTTCCTGGATCACTTGCATGTTGTATTTGGACCTGAGTGGTGGGATAGGGTTTGGTATCCCCATGTACGCATTTTATGGCTACTGTTCCTTCGATGGGTCCTAGCTGTGACCCTAGATCCTGAGGCCGAATCACGTTCTGGAGACAACCGGTATCCGCGAGGGCTGTCATAGGTTGACCATTTACAGTTACCGTACAACGGTACGGGGAGGCTTCTTTTCTTGTGGGGAGCAGAAGTAATTACGGGTTATCCCAATCTCCATGGGTTCTTCCTTTTGTGGGCAGAACCGAGCAATATGACCCATTCCTCCACATTGAAAACATTGAGGTCCCGTACTAGGAGGCCTGATTATCGGAGTACCTGGAATGATTGTGACAGGATCAGGTTTTTTTACTAGAGGGGGTCGGGGATGGCGATGTACTCCTGAACCTCCAGTTTTACCAATTGCCTCCTCTCTCCCCTTCGGAATTTCCTGAGCTTGATTATATGCGCTTGCTATCTCTACGGCGGTTTCCAGAGTCAAATTGGCTTGTTGTCTAACGCATCGCTGAATGGGTGGATGAAGTGATGACAAATATTGTTCCAAGTACATTTTAGCTATAATTCCATCTTTGTCGGTAGCCATATCTTTTACTCGAAAGTATACGGCTCTGGGGGTCTCTTGTGGTCCTTCCTTCATCTGACGCAATTTCACTCTATATGTCTCGTCATCTACCCCCAACCTTTCCATGATGCATTTTTTTATCTCCGCGTATGGTACCACTCCCTGCACTGTGGCTGCCTGCTATGCTGCCTGCAAATCCCCCGAAAGCAGAGGTCCCAAGTACTGGCCCCATTTGTCAGGTGGCCACGATGCAGTTGTAGCCATTCTCTCGAAGTTATTGAAGAAGTAGTCAGGGTCTTCCCCACTAACATATCTTTGTAGTATCACCGAAGGGAGGGTGGTAGGTCCCCTCTGATGTCCTAGGGCTTCAGTGATCTTATCCATTGCAGCCCCATGGGTCTGACTCTGTCCAGTGAGCACCTGCTGTAATTTGGCTCTGTCCTCTTCAACTACGGTCAGGAAGCGTTCCATGACTTTCCCCAAATGTTCCTGATGTTCTGCCATTCTCGCCATTGCAGCCTCCATTTTGCCTTTCAATCCCACTTCTGACACCACTTGTGGGAGGGCGGGCTAGATAAACAGGCGAGGAGGCTGTATGTATTTTCCAAAAGGTCTTGGTTTATTATCGGTAAACAAATTCTCCTCAGATACAGAGTGTCTTTCTTCCTGATCTTCTCCATAAGCCTCGATTGGAAAGCTGGAGGGATTGGTGGTGGACGATGTTCTGTGCTCTTCTCCGCTCTCAGGTGTGTCACCCTGGGGGCTCATAGAGGGAGAGATAAAATAGAGCCGTCAAACACTCTGCCTTAAGATGTTTTAATTCTCTACCAGTCACCACACCTGGAAGTGAGGAGGGGAAGGAAAGAAGGTCGACCGAAAAAAATGCCCAATAAAGAATAGTGCAACTAAAAAAAAAATCACAGGGAAAAGAAACACTAGAAAAACCCCTATCCGTAGTAACACAATGTTGGTAGGTGTTGTAAACGGGGTTGAAAATTAGATGGGGAAAACAAAACGTGGAAGAGATGAAATACGCTGTACTTTCTTAATATATGCCCCGTCTCTTTACACGCGGCACCATCATTACGGTATCATATTTGCATAGGTGGCAAGGTGAGGCATTCACAGTAGATAGCCGACAAAGTGAGATATCTATAATAGATGGTGCGGAAAGGTGAATTCTTTAACAGGCCGAATGACACAGGCAACCCGTTATTCACCCTCCCACCCTCCTCTCAACACTCCACCCGCCTCCCGCTGTCCTCCCTAAATCCCGGTGGCGTCCCCACTCACCAGCTCTGCCGCAACTATCCTGAGTTGCGGCCGCTCCCCAGCCTCCTCCGTCGCACACCACCACTCCTCTGTCCACAGCTCCTCGGGTTCCTCGTCTGCTTCTTGACCGACTTCAGGTCCCGGTGCACTCCTGGAGTCCCGCGTTGTCCTCCTTCTGTTTCCTTCGGTCCTCGGCGTCTTCTCTCTCCACTTCCTCGTCCACCTCTCGGGTCAACGACAACTGCTTCCTGGTGTCTCCTCTTTTTATTGGACTCTCGCTTCCACGTCCCGGGTTAACTCCGCCCACTTCCGGGGTGTTGACTGGTTCGCGCTGTGGGTAAACAGCATACGGGGAAAATTAATGCACTTCCTTCAGGTCCCAGGGTGCATCGAGTCTCTGGTGATTCGCGGAACGTTCAGTACCGGTGGAGTGACAGGTATGGGTAACGTCCTCTCCTTCGCATCTCCCATAAAAGATAGTAGTGTGTTGCTGAAATTGATGGCAAAGGGTTACTCAAAGTGAGGCCTTGAGCATGTTGAACAAGTTACTTACTTCTGGTAACACTCTCTTTCTGGTATTCATCTTGTGAATACCCTGATTCTCCAAACTGGATCTGGAGATTTTTTTCTCAGCAATTCCCTTGTGCGCTGGTAGGTGGCGTAATGTGGTATCAGGTCCGCTATGTCCTGGAAGTGATGTCGAGTTCACAATACAACTGGCACATCTGCTCCTTGATGTTAGTGTCTTTCTGATATCTGTATTTGCCAGCGGACGCTGAGTCCTTAGGAATCAGACTATGCCAGCGTGCATATGTCTAAGTTGGAATCTTTTTAGCATGGACCAGAAGAATCCGTTCCACAAAACAAGGAGGATGATAGGTCGGTTTGGAATCTGAAGTTATTTAGAGTATCCACCAGAAAGAATGTTACTGAAAGTAAGTAACTTGCTCTGATGGCTAGTTCAAATTGCAGATTCCTCATCTTGCATAGAGATACCAAAGTAGTAGCTCCCCAGGTGGTGGATCTGTGGAATGGCTCAAACCAGAAAACCCTGCAGATCTGAACAGGCAAAGAGCCCCTTACACTAGGCTATCCAGGCAATACTGCTTCGTGAACATGTGAACTAAAACCCACAACACAGCCTGGAAAATGTCCAAAACAAGCACTCTGCACACCGGCACTGGGGTAGTGGCTTTGGCTCTGGGGAATGAGCTTGTAGGCCACCGGAAGCTGTTTCCTGGCCAATCCATGTCAGATTTTGATATAAAAGACAAGCCATCTGGAAATAGTTCACTTCTACACAGCTCTTCCCTTCTTCGTCCAAGAGAACCCTAGAAAGAGCTGATTGTTCGCCCTATGTTCATTGGTACAATCTGTTAAGAGCTCTGAACTCTCTTACAGTCTAGGTGGTGGAATCTTTCTTCCTCCTTGGATGGATAAGATGGGGCGAAGAAAGCTGGCAAGAAACTAGACTGCCCAATATGGAAAGGCACTGCAACATTCAGCAGTAAAGCAGCATTGTCCTTAACACTAGCTTGTCCAGAAAGAAGTTGGCGTACGGCTGATGGACAAAGCGTCCTTTCAGCTCACTTTCTCAACTAGCTGATGTGATCACAATGAGGAACACGGTTTCAATGTCGGTAACCTCAGAGGGCAAATGTGCATTGGCTCAAATGTATGTGGTTGAGTGCCCACTGGGGTATCACAAAGGGTTTTGGCAGGAACACAGGGGTAAGCCTTTTTTGGAAAATGCATCATAAAAGGGGCTTTGAACAATAATGGCACAACGTGTCATTGTAAAAAGGCCAATGAGTCTGACAAAACCTTTCACTTTTGCCACAACAAAGCCTTGCTGGGCTAGTGAAAGGGAGAAAGGGAGGACATCAGACAATTGGGTTTGTAAAAGTTGTATAGGGCGGAAGGAACCCCAAACAATAAACATCTCCAACTCTCTCGCATTGATGATCTTACTAAAGGGTCCATTAGCAGGAGGCTAAGAGGCCAAGAAGCCTCAGAGTCACTCTCACTGAGACTCAATTCAAGGGCTGAAAAATCTGTATCATAGCCGTAATATCCTGGATTCATTGAGGCAGAGGGAAAACCCCAAAAAGCACTGTGCCCATGATAGCACTAATGAAAGGGAACCTCTGTGAAAGAGTCAGGTGTAACTTCTGCATGTTGATGGTAAATCCCAGGTATGTCAACTGGTCGGCGGTCGTCAGGACGTAATTCACTGTTTGAGGCAAGCTTGCCTTGAACAACCTGTAGTCAAGTTACTCCAAAATAGGCATTCCCAACCCCTTCAGATGGGCATCAACCATCTCTTTTTTTAACACAAGAGGGGCATTGGAGAAGCCAAAAGTGAGCTCAGAGAACTGAAAGTGCGTGAGGCCTTCCTGAAGGCACAGGCACAATTTGTGGGATTGCAGGACAGGGATGTGGAAATAGGCATGCTGGAAATCCAAAGCCACAATTCAGTTGCCTAGATCCAGGGCGGACAGAACTTGGTCAAAAGTGAACATCTTAAACATGTCCTTCTTGAGGAGTCCTTCTTTGTCACCAAAGAGTATGCCGGTACCCTCTCTATGGCTCCCTTCTCCAAAACAGCATCAATGTCGTGTCAGAAAAGTGGTCCTCTGGACGCTATTGTGATGTAGGTGTCATGTTTGGAGGTTTGAACATGAAATGGTGGGTATAACCTTATTCACAATTTGAAACAGCCATCTGTCTGATGTGATGCTTTGCCACCTGTGGAAGGTAAAAGCCTATCCAGCCTCCAACTAGGTTCCAGAGCACCACTGAGGGTAATCAAAGAGGTTTTGCAGCAGCAAGAGATTGGGAAGTTAGTAGCCCCTGGGGCATTGGACGCTGGCAGTCAGATCTCCATACATCAAAAGGACTGGAACTCTGTTGCTGAGGAGCCACCGTTTGATATGGCCTCTGCTGCATCCCTATTTTGAATCCTCAAAAGGGGGAATATTGTTGGGGAAATTGACCTAGGGGTAATGTAATGCCAAGAGAGCTTGCTGTTACTTTGCTTTCCTTGAAGCACTGTAATGCTGGGTCTGTCATGTTTCATAAGAGATGGTGCAATCAAATGGAGTATCCACGAGAGACTGTTGGACATCACTGGAGAAGCCCGGTAATCTGATCCATGTGAGACACCGAAGCGTCTTGGCCTGACCTGTTCACATACTTCGCAGTGTTTTGACAATCCTGAATTATTTGTTGGAGGTTGGAAAGAAGGTTGTCTGGGACCACAGGCACGATATTATTTATTATGTTTCACAGAGGAATGCCCCAGGAGGCAACACGAATAGACAGAATTGAGAGCATGACTGACAGAGGAGAATATCAATTTCCTGAATGCCTTCATAAGTTTTGGGTCTCTATAAGGCATGGTGGTAAAAAAACACAGTCAGGTTTAGTTTGCTGGTGGAATACTGGACCACAAAGCTCTGTGGTGTTGGGTGCTGCAGGAGGAAAGATGGGTCCTTCCAGAGCTGGTCTGTGCACTTGGGCTATTTGTCTATTGTCAGGAGGGTAAGAACCTGGCTTCGCCCATGAGGGTATCTATAAGGGCTTCATTATTGGAAGCTGTTGTTCCAAAGAGGTCTGACCTCGCTGCAGAACTTATGTAAGTACATTTGTTTAACCTAACCAAGTGTGCAGTTCCTTATAAGCATCAGGGTCCCTCAAATCCGTGCCTAAGAAGGTGGTGGTCACATAAGAGTATCCTTTATTAAAAGCAAGAGCTCTCACCCACCCATGGGTGGCATGCTTCATCATTGGGCTCTGCTCCTCGTTGGGTTGGCAATGCAATGCACAACGGGCCCCTGAGGGGGCTCTTTGCCAGAGATTTTTTTGATTCTACCCTGCACAGAACTCAAAGAACCGAGTGTCCTTTAATATGTGTATGAGGAAAGATTTGTTTTGCTGAAATGGTCTGTTGAAAAATGTAAATTAACTACAAGTCCCTACCCTAAATGGTTTCTAAATAGGGCCTCTGTTAAAAGTTAAAATCACAGGGGAATATCTCGAAATTAATGTTCCTGATATTCTCCCAATAGGCCGACATGTTTCTTCTCTATTACTTATCTCCCTATATCAATATTAGACTCAACAAATAACTGAAGTTAAGACCAAAGTAGTGACTGACTGTAATGGCTTAAATTGTTCAGTGTACATTCATTTTTGTGGCTTCACGGTTGACTCTGTATTGAAAGCATTCCCTGGTAGGGTGGATTCACATTACGATAAGCAGCCTCTATCTTCAACGACATGAATAATCAACAATTACATATCAGTGAGTAAGTGGTCCTAGCTGGGTTGTTTCCAAGGAGGAAGTTCACACCACAGTGGTCATTACGACTTGAATTAGGATAAACCACAGTTGAAGCTCGTGCCGATCAGGCATCCAGGTTCTATTTTTAAAGAATGGAGAATTCTAACACAAAGACTCCAGCACGTCTATAATGGAGTGATCTATTTTCAACTACAGGGTCAAGATTTGATAGTGTTGTGGGGGCGTGGCTTACGCGCCGTCGTGAGATGACGGACCTCCCATGAGCTCCGGAAAGTTGCGGGCTCCCGATGGATTTCTAGCCTCTTCTCCTTCATTTCGAGGCCGGAATTTTACGTTCTCCCTCAGCGGAACATGGTCTGCTTCGATTGTGTGCAGTCCCGGAGTTTTTGAAGAGGTTTCCGGGGTCCTACGAACTTTTACTCCCAGCAGCTGCATCTGGACGCGGGCGGCCGCCATTTTGTGCCGCTGAGCCCGCGTCCCCTCACAGAAGTTCGTGACACCTCCGGTTGTTCTCCTGGGACATTACTAGCTTCACGCTGCCCATAATTCGCCGACACCATCAAGGTATGGCGTAATTGCGCTACTAGCTGCCCTTTACATGGCTTACTCTTCCACCTATTACAACTATTATGCCTCTGTAAAAAAACGCCGCCATTTTATAATTTTGGCGCCAAGGTGTGCTTTATGTCTCCTTTTTTCTGGTAACGTGATATGGTGCTTCATTGCTGGCTCATCCATCTAGCAACTTTAATGAACGCTTTGCTGCCATGCTGTTCTTGTTGCCCTCTGTGGATCTCCTCACCCTAACTTATTGTAGAGTCTGAGCGACCTACACTCTTCTGCTGTACTTGAACGGGTTGTGCCCCTTGTTTCCTCAGTGATTTTTGAGCAAGTATTTTGCGGTATTCCTTTTCACTTTTTGCTCACTCTTTCTGTGCTGGGTGGCGTTTTGTGATATTTCTTCACAGCCAACGTCTTTTTCCTGCTTCCCTGGTGTGCCCCTCTGCTGTTATAATGGCGCATGACACAGGCAGCATAAAGTCATCGAACACCGGAACCAAGCCTAAACGCCTTAAAAATGACCCTCCTTCTCCGATTCACACCTCCCAGAACCCTATCTTGGACTCCATCTTAGAGGAGGTTCGGGGTCTCCAACCCTTCATGTCTGCCACCAATGAGAAGCTCAAGCAGATTGAGGAGAGATGGGTCGTTATGGAAGGCAAGGTTTTGAGTTTAGAGCAACGTGTCAGTGATATTCAAGATGTCTCTACTAAGATACCCCTGCTGGAAAAGGAAATTCAACAGCTCAAGCTACATACAGAGGACCTTGAAAATCGCAATCGTAGGAACAACCTACATATTTATGGGGTTCCGGAGAATCTTGAGGGGTCTGACATGGTGTCTTTTATTCGTAAACTCCTACATGAACTTTTAGATCTTCAACCAGCTTCTCATCCCCTTAATATTCAGAGGGGTCATCGTCTCGGACGTCTTACTTCCAATTCATCTAAACCTCGTGGTATTATCCTTCTTTTCCTCGAGTTTGCTGAGTTAGTGACTATCCTCAAAGCTGCCAGACTTAAACGTCGCCTCGTGTGGTCGGGTCATAATATTTTTATCTCTCAGGACCTGTCAAACGCAACAAACGCCCGACACAAGGAATTTCTGAATCTTCGTCCTCAAATGAGGCAACTGAACATTCAATATGGAATCCTTCACCCATGCTTTTGCAAAATCACTCATAATGGCCGTACTCGCTCATTTGATGATCCTCAGAAGCTCCACGAATATCTTCAAAGTGTCTCCTCACCTAACATGGACGTTAATACTTGATGACTTTCTTTTTCTTCTTTTTTTTCTCCTCATCTTACCACCCTCTATTGAGTTATTGTGATTACTCTGGCCTCAACATGTTTTCTCTCTCTATGTCATGCTTTTCTTGATTTTGTCTCGTGCTCTCCTGACGCTTAGTGGGGTCTGTGACTCCTTCGGCGTCTCCTCGCTCATGATGTCTTGGTGTTCTCTTTCCTCTCAGATCTGGCATTCTTGCCTTGATTTGTCTACTTATTCCTTTTCCTTCTTCTGTCTCTTTCTTTTCTTCCTCCTAGTCTCCTTTTTCTTGTTCTACCAACGCTTATTTTCTTCCATCTTTGGCTTCTCTTTCATTTTTTTTTAATGCTCTATTTCCTGGTCTTCGTTTTCTGTTCTTCGCTATGTCGTTCTCAGTGATTTTGGGCATATTTATTCATGCTAATGTACTTCTGTTAAGTATCATGCGTATCTGTAATGTTTATGTTTATTGTGTCTTTTTTTGTAGCTGCTCTCCTGCAGTGTGTTGGCTCCAGGTGTTTCCCCCTTCCTCACCTTCCACCATGTGTAACTTTGTCACGTGGAATGTTCGTGGTCTGGGACACCTCGTCAAGCGTTAAAAGCTATTGTCCCATTTATCCAAGCTAAATTCCCAGGTTGTTTTTCTCCAAGAGACCCACTGTACGGATATAGAATCTTCTAAGCTCAAGAGACAATGGGTGGGTCAAGATGTGTATTCTCCTGTTGTCAACAAAAAGGGGGGTATTGCAATTTTATTTCATAAAGTTTTATGTGTCGAAATTCTCTCTTCAAAGGCAGATGTCGAAGGTCGCTGGGTTATGGCTAAGGTTGTGATCCAAAACAAAACAATGGTTTTATTGAATATTTATGGTCCTGTCCGCCCTGACCCCAAATTTTGGAATGATGTTAAAGTTCTTATTTCCTCTATTGACTGCCCTAATATTGTGATTTCTGGTGATTTTAACCAATGGATGGATCCTTTTTCCGACAGACTCTCTTCAAGCAAATTTCATCCTGACAAAACACAAATGTTTCCAATCAGCTATTTCCTCCCGCCCCCTGTACGATGTATGGAAAACTTGTAATCCTGATACCCTGGAGTATACTTTTTATTCGAATGTCCACCATACTAGATCCAGGATTGATTATATTTTAGTCAGTAAGCCTCTACTTCCCATACTTCAGAAATCCGAAATTGGTTCTATTTTTATTTCGGACCATGCCCCAGTTTATGCAACCCTTGACCTTACCCTCACCTCTTCTAAATTTAGTCGCAGGAAATTCAACACATTCCTCTTGTCTGATACTGTTTATATGAAAGAGGTTCAGAATTTTATAGCTGAGTTCTTCACCTTTAATGTTCCGACTGACACCTCGGTTCCCAATAATTGGGATGCATTTAAAGCTGCCCAGCGGGCTTTTACAATTTCCTATGTCTCTAAAAAAAAGAAACTAAATAGAATTAAGTATACGGAGCAACTTAAGAACATTAAACAGCTGGAACATTCGTATTTCTCTTCTAAAGCTGCTGATGCCCTCCATAATCTAATTAAAGCAAAATCTGAATTGAATAAAATTGCTACAGTTGAAGCGTGTAACACTCTGTTGAAAATTAAATCTAAATTCCATGGGGGTCAGAATAAGGCTGGTAAAATGCTGGCGAACTACCTAAAAATCAAATCTGAGCGTAAAACTGTAGGCCCTATCCTAAATGATTCTACAAACAAACTAGTCACATCCGATGAAGATATTGCAGAAGTCTTTCATAACTACTATCGTACTCTTTATACTGATGATACACACCCCACTACTCAAAATGTATCTCCTTTTTTTGAAGGTCTCCCCCCTCCTCCTGCACTCCCTGATGAATTTGATCAATTAGAAAAAGATATTTCCTCTCAAGAGATCCTTCTGGCTATCAACTCCTTGAAAAAAATCAAAGGCTCCTGGTCCTGACGGATTGCCAATTGAGTTTTACTCTGCCTTCCATGCTATTTTTGTGCCTAAGCTACTTCAACTTTTTAATTCATTAATTGCTGACGCTAAGGCCTCAGGGTCTTTCGTGGATGCACTAATCATATTTATTCCCAAACCAGACAAGGATCATTCCCAGTGTAAAAACTATTGTCCTATTTCCTTGATCAATTATGATTGTAAAATTTTTGCTAAAATTCTCGCCTCCTGTCTTGATTCTCTTATCCCCCTTTTGATCAAAACTGACCAAGTTGGTTTTGTCAAAGGCAGACTTGCCGCTGACAATGCCCGTATGTTTGCTAATGTCATTTCTCACAGTAAACACTTCAAAGCCCTTCTCGCTGCCTTGTCTCTAGATGCGGAGAAAGCCTTCGACCGCATTAATTGGCAGTTTATGTTCCGCTCTTTGCAATGGTTTGGTTTTGGTCCCTCTTTTATTTCCTTGGTTAAACTCCTTTACTCAGCCCCCCGTGCCAGTATTTTTGTTAATAACCAATTTTCTAGGTTCTTCCCCTTATCTAGGGGAACGAGACAAGGATGCCCCCTGTCCCCGTTATTGTTTGTACTTTGCCTTGAGCCCTTCCTTGAACGAATCCGCTCTAACCCCCAAATAACTGGGTTCAAAATTTCCTCTGTAGAAACTAAATTATCTGCATATGCGGATATCTTAGTTTATATGGCTAATCCTGTTACATTACTTCCCCCTTTTTTGAACGAAGTCCTTCTTTATTCCTCTGTCTCTGGCTATAAACTAAACTTATCTAAAACGGAAGTCTTACCTTTAAACTCTAACTGCTATCAATACATGTTTAATTCCACTGATTTTGCGTGGTGTCCTTCCAAAATTAAATACCTTGGCATTTGGTTTTCATCTTCCCTTATTGATACTCTCACAGTTACCTTTGCATCCCTCACTCAGAAAATTCAATCCCTTCTCCAAAGTTGGTTCCCCTTATTTTTATCCTGGTGGGGTAGACTCGATACCATTAAAATGATGATTACGCCTCATGTCTTATACACTGTTTCGATGCTCCCCATGAAAATTCCGAATTCTTATTTTACTCGCTTAAACTCCATTTGCTCTAAATTTTTGTGGAATAATAAGCACCCTCGCATTGCCTTACATAAGCTTATACGTCCTAAGAATGAAGGTGGGGTTAATTTCCCTCATTTTAAACTTTACCACTCTGCCTTCCTTATTAAGCAATCCTTTTCTTTAGCTTTTGATTTTAAAAGAGCCCCAATACCTAAATGGATTGCTTTTGAACGTTCATTATTAAAGGATTTTTCGTTTCAACATACTGTTTTTATGTCCAACTGTTCGTTTTTAACTAAACATACAGTTTTAAAACACTCACAAACTCTATTGCATGATATATTCTCTAAAGAGTTATCTCCACTCCAGTGTTTTTTGTCATCTAGTGTATGGTACAACAAATTCCTTAAGTATAAGGGCAAATCTTTCTATTACAAGTATTGGAAAGAAAAGGATATTATATTTGTTCATCAATTTTTTACCAATAATATCATTATCTCTTTTCCTGAACTGCAAGTTTTGTACAACTTACCTATGTCTTGTGTCAAGGAATATACAATTATTACTAATGCTATAACATCTCATTTATCAACCTTTCCAACATCTGATACCTTACCATCCTTTTCTCCCCCCACTCCCCTTTATCCTATATTTTCCCTACATCAACCCAAAGCTGCCCTTGTCTATAAAATATTATTATCAAATGTCCTGGAGCGGCCTAAATCAGCTACTGAGCTCGCTTGGGAATCTGATTTGTCTGTTTCTTTTTCTGTTGATGAATGGAATTGTATATGGTGCAAATTGTTTAAGATTTCTGTTGCTGCTCGCATTACTCAATCATTATTTTTTATTTATCATAGAGCTATCCTCACTCCTGTTAGTATTGCTAAATTTTCGCCCTTATCTAATACTCTATGTTGGTCATGCTCTTCACATACAGGTACACTTAAACATCAATTATATGAGTGCCCTTCTGTTTTAGCCTTCTGGAACTCTGTTTGGAATATGTGCATGCGCATGTTTCATTGTTCTGTTCCCTTATCATTCTTTTTTTTTTTGAAAACTTTTTATTGATTTTATAACACAAACACAAACAACTTGCAAGGAAGAAGAAAAAGAGACATCAATATACACAACGTTGCATTACATGGTGTTGGGGCGGGAAGGACAATCCAATGAGCGTTCGTTCTATCGAGAAAGAGTTACACAGTGGGGGGGGGGGCAGAAGAAACAAATTGCAATCAGTATACAATAGTGTGTGGAGGAACCCTTGGGTCACGGGGATATAGGTGCAACATCAGGGTCAGGGAGAGGAGAGGCACATATATCACCACGATAAGTGTTCCACTGAGTCCATATCTTTCCCCATTTCCGGGGGGTACCACGAGAAATATACACCGTTTTTTCTCTGAACATGCACCAGTCCATATTTTGTTTCCATGTCTGAAGTCTGGGCGGGCCCTGAGCGCCCCACAATTGCGCAATGTCTCTTTTGGCAATCATGTTGCCCAAGGTCACCCACCGAAGCTGCGACACGGAGTAATCATTCGGTTCCCATACGTTCAGCAGGCATCTCCTAGCTTCCGGCATCGATCGCACCCCGGTAACCTCACTCATCACCTCTTGCACACGGGTCCAGAATCGCACTATCTCAGGGCACTCCCAGATATGTAAAAAGGTGCCCAGGAGACCACAGCCACGCCGACACAAACCATCCACAGAGAAGCCCATATGCACCAAACGGGGACCAGTGACATACACTCTATGTAGGATTTTAAGTTGCAGAAATCTAAGGCGCGCCTGGATGGCCACCTCTTTAGGGGAGGAGATCGCCGCCTGCCAGTCCTCATCGTCCAGCTCCAGCCCATCACCAGTCCAGACCTCTTCAAGTCGAGACAGGAGGTCAGACCTGGAGTTGATTAACTTTTTATAAATAAGCGAAATCGTACTATCAGGAACATGTCCGTCCAGTACCCTGTCCTCAAGCGGGGACGACTCCGGAATCTCCACACCCGAAGGGAAGACCGAGAGCACCGCGTGGCGGATCTGTGCATAGCGAAAGAATTCGCGATCGCTCAAAGCGTACTCGGTTTTCAATTCCTCAAACGTCTTCATTCTCCCCTTAGTCCAAACATCATCAATCCTGCTGATACCAATCAAGTCCCACCTATCAAACCCCCGGGACTGCCAAAGTGAGCCAAGTCTATCAGAGGCGTACAGGGGGGTGGCACGAGTCAATTTATCAGTCCACCCAAGCGCCATGGAAGCATGTCGCCATACCTGGACGGCCGTCCTAGTGGGGCCCGTCACGTTGCGAGGGGTGAGTTTCGAGTAGAGGGCTCTATTGTAGTCGCCCCCCGGTAGCAACCATTTGTCCATCGCGAAGGCCGGATTCGGCAAAGGGCCATACATGCAATGATTTATTGCCCCCAGTTGAGACGCCCAATAATAGCGACGAATATCAGGCAAAGCAATTCCACCGTCGTACCACGGGAGCGACAATTTAGCAATGGCAATCCGGGGCCTACCCCCCCACACCAGTCGTCTCTGTAAACTCTCGACCTCACGGAAATATGTAGCCGGGACAACGTCAAGCGTGTTTTGCAATGCATAGAGGAATCGGGGCAGTGACATCATCTTAAACAATGCCGCTCTACCCAGGGGAGAGAGAGGAAGTTTCCCCCAGGCGACCACATCCGCCCGAAGGCGCTGAAGAGGGGGCAGTAAATTACGGTCGAACCGCAGTGCAGGGCTCAGCGAGATAAAAATGCCCAGATATTTAAATCCATCTTCCACAATCGCGATAGGACAGCCGCTTGGCAGAAGGGGGGCGGTACCCGACAGGACGTATACACAGGACTTCGACCAGTTGATGACAAGACCTGAGTTTTTGCGGAAGGACGTCAAGACATCAAACAGCACAATGAGGGATTTACGGGGTGATGTAAGATAAAGCAGAATATCATCAGCGTAGAGAGATACACGGTCCTCAAACTCCGAATTCCATCTAATGCCCTTCAGGGACGGTTCCCACCGCAACCAGGCCACCAGCGGTTCCAAGGCAAGAGCAAACAACAAGGGGGACAGGGGACAGCCCTGTCGCGTCCCTCTGCTCAGTGCAAAGGGCGCAGAGACCCGACCATTGACCACCACCTGGGCCATGGGACCGGCGTAGAGCAATTTGACCCATCGAACGAAGTCCGAACCGAAAACAAACTTAGCAAGAACCGCCCACAAATACGGCCATTCTATTGTATCAAACGCCATCGTAGCGTCCAAGGACGCCAAGATGGCGGGCTCACGCAGCGTCTCAGCCCGTGCCAGAACTCCATGCAACCTTCGGAGGTTAAGCGCCGTGTTACGATGCGGTATTAAGCCGGATTGATCAGGGTGAACCAGGTCCCCAATAACGGACGCCAAACGTGTCGCCAGCAGCTTGGCCAGGATTTTAGGTTCTGCATTAATCAACGAAATGGGTCGAAAAGAGGCGCAGCGATCCAGAGGTTTACCATCCTTGTGGATGACAACAATAGTGGCCAGCCTCTGGTCTGGCGGGAGAAACCCCACCTCCAAAGACTCAAGAAACATAGAGCGCAAATGAGGAGCTAGCGAATCCGGGCGCAATTTATATAGCTCAATGGGGAGCCCATTAGGGCCCGAGGCCTTGCCGGATCGGACCGAACGGACAGCGGCGGCAATCTCGTCCACAGTAGGCGGAGCATCCAGAGCATCCCTATCAATATCAGACAATCGGGGAAGTGCAATATCACGCAATAACAGGTGGGAGTCCTGCTCCGATCGATCAGACACCTGGGAGTACACCTCGCGGAAATAATCGGCAAAACATGCGACAATATCAACAGGGTCCGTACAACACTCTCCATTCTCCGCAACAATCACAGGGACGACACGACTCGCACTTTCCCTCTTATCCAGCCAAGCAAGCAGTTTCCCAGCCTTATCACCCACATCATATAGGCGTCCCTGCTGTTCCCGCCCCATTTCCTTAGCAGCTTCAGTGACCAGAGCTCTGTATTCATGTTGTTTCAACTCCAGTAGATGTAACCCCTCAGCGGTAACCCCAGATTCCAAGCCCTCCTCCAGGGCCGTGACCTCCCCCTCAAGTCGAACCGTCTCAGCACGGTTGGCCAACTTCACGCTACCAATCAATGAGAGGGCCTGGCCACGAATGACAGTCTTGTAAGCTTCCCAAAGTACATTAGGGGAGGAAACAGAGCCCACATTTTCCTCAAAATAACAATCGTGTGCTTTAACCAGCTCATCCCTGACCCTGGGGTCCTTCAAATACCAGGGGTTGATCGGGGCCACTCGGCCCGCCGAACCCTGCCGTGCATCAACCACCAGCCAAAGCGGAGAATGGTCCGAGATACCCCGTGCCAGATGTTTAACTTCCCGTATGGGGGATGCATGGGCCGAGGGCAGTAAAACGTGATCTAGCCTCGAGAGACTACCATGAGCACCAGAATGATAGGTATATTGCAACTGTCCCGGGTGAAGCAACCGCCAGCAATCAGTGAGCCCCAACGTCTCCAGGAAGTCGCTCAACCAAGTCTGGGCCCTCGGCAGTTCCCTGGGAGGGTGACGATCAAGCATTCCCGAGACCACCGCATTAAAGTCACCCCCAACCAAAAGCAAACCCTCGGGGAGGCCCAGGATAAGTCCACTCAGATCAGCAAAGGTGGTGGCCTGGAGGCCCGGGGGCACGTAGACAGAAATCAGAATAAGAACCTTCCCCTCCCAGCGCCCCACAATGGCGGCATATCGTCCCTTATCATCCAATATGACATCATCAATGGCCAAGGGGAGGGAGGCCCGAACCAGAATGCCCGCCCCCCTAGAGCCCGAAGTGAAACCCGAGTGCGCCACAAGGCGATAACCACGCCTATTCAAAGCGTAGCACTTGTTGCCGAGCAAATGAGTCTCCTGCAGTAAGACAACATCTGGAGTCAAACGTTTCAGCAATTGTAACACCACCCTCCTCTTAATCCCATCCCCCAACCCGTTCACGTTCCAACACAATAACCGAAGTCCCCTACCCCCCATCCCCGTGCCCAGCCCCTCCCCGGCCCCACACCCAGAGCAACTGCAAAAAACAGGAGAGCGCCTTTCCTTCGCCTTGCAAGTAACAAGAAAATTCAAACAAACAACCCAGCCCCCCAACAATGTCAAAACAACCATACCCCCCACCCCGCACCCCTGCTGAAGACCAAAGAGCCCCATAAACTCGCAGTGTGCCTGTCGCCCAACCACCCAACTAATCTACGAAAAGAAAACCCAGGAGGAGAAAGGACCCGTCCACCCCCCACCCACCCTCAAAAAAGAGACTATTACTTGCAAACATTAAGAACACAGCATAGCACAGTTCAAAGCCAACGGGAAGGGTACGGGGTCAAAGTCAACAGTTACTCTTGCTCCGTCGGGCCACCTTCCGCCCGATCTGACTTGCCAGAGTCCTCAAAAGGTTCATGATCCATAGGCAGCGTGTCAAGCCAGTCACTCACAACCCCAGGATGGTCGAAGAAAAAAGTACGATCCTTATGGACCACCCGCAGACGGGCCGGAAAGAGCATGGCATACTTCATTGACCTTTCCCGGAGTCTCTTCTTGACCCCCTGAAACCCCAGCCTCTGTTTCTGGACCTGTTGTGTAAAGTCCGGATAGAAGCTGACAGTAGAGTTCTCAAAGGCAATGGGACCTGACTGCCGCGAAGCCTGCAGGATAGCGTCTCTGTCCCGGAAATGAAAAATCCTCGCAATGATAGGTCGAGGGTTAGCACCCGATTTAGGTGTGCCGCCGGGGATCCTATGTGCACGTTCGACAGCGAAAAACTTGCTGAGACCCTTGGGCGCCAGGTGGTTCAGCACCAGGTCTTCCACCAATAGGTCCGTCGAGGCAGCAGTCGATGATTCCGGGACCCCAATCAGGCGAATGTTATTGCGCCTGGCACGGCTTTCATAGTCCTCTAGGCGCCCAGAGTAATAATCATTGGCTTTCCTCAGATTCCCAACTTCAGCCTGCAAATCAGAGACGTCGGTGACCAGGCTAGAGGTCATAAGATCCAAGGATTTGACCTTTTCGTTTGTCTTCGCCAAGTCCGCCCTGATCAGATTGACGTCAATCGCCACCGTATCCAGTTTGAGAGTCAAGGCCTCATATTGTTGCCCCAATGAGGCCTTCATACCAGTGATGGCGCCCATGAGATCTCGCAGCGAGGGCTCGTCCTCGATCGATGAGTCCTCCGGCATTGTCGTCGAGGTTTTAGCTGCTGCTCCCGGCGATCCCTTAGCTTGGGTGTACCGGTCCATAATGTTCGTTTGCAGAGCACTCCCTCGAACGCCTGGTTTAGGCACGCGCTTCCCACCCTCAGGCTTGGTGGCCATCTTGGATCCTGGACCCGCACGGGTCGCCCGTTGACGGGTAAAATTTTTGACTGTGGTGGCAAATGTAGGACCAAAAGGGCGAAGGTGGTGCCAGTCTCAGATCTGGAAACCGCTACAGATCGGCAGTAGGAACGGAGAGACCAAGGGTGCAGGAGTGTCCGGCCGCCCACGGAGCCGACAAAGTCAGGTTAAGCTCCGGACAGAAATCGAAACCGAAAGCAATCGCCAGCCCACGCAAGTCTGGCAGTCCGTTGTTGTTCACATACTGAACGGCAAGCGAGACAAGAGAGCGCGGGGCGTCGCCATAGAGCAGGCCTGAAAACTGCGACAGTCTGTAGCTCTGGACCCCGAAGTCCAAAAAAGTTCGTTGAAACAAATAAATGAGCAGTAGAACTGTGCCAATAAACACCCGTCGTCTGAACCAGGATAAAGGACAGGATACCCCTTATCATTCTTGAATGTGTTTTTAGGCTCTGATTCAGTTGATATAGATATTGTTCCTTCTAATGCTAGATTACTTGATCTTTTCATTGCTATTGCGTTCAAAGTGATTTTATCCTGTTGGAAGGATAACTCCAAATTATCTGTTCTTACTTGGTGGAACTTCATATGTGATGAACATAGGATTGCTATTGCTTCTTCCTCTTCTGTCTCCTCAAAAATTAAATCTGACCTTCTATGGCTCCCCTTTTCCAAATATCTTTCATCCACTTCTTCTGTCTGATTGCTGGGCCTTTATATCCTCTTGCTTCTTGAACTTTGAGTCAGTTGACACTGTATAAAGCAACTGGGGGCTTATGAGATTCAAGTTGATACCCATAAATAATGGGTAAATTACATGTTGATGGAAAGAAATCATAAGACTTGTGTGTTTATTGCTGCATGCCATAAGGCCTGAAGTAGACAATTTAAGTCATATGATATGCATATGCTTTAGCTTGGCATATTGAAGATGGAAATATCCGAAACAAGATGTACTTGTGTACTACTGCATAGGGGATTCAATTTTAGGATGAATAATAAATTATTTGTGAACTTAGTATGCTTTCTAAATAATGCAATAAGTACTCTTAGTTAATTTAAGATAAGGCAGATATGGGCCGATAATCCAATTTATTATAGGAAATTAACAGTTGGTGCTGGTGGCGATTAGTCTTTTTTAAGTGTCTGTGAAAAAGCCCAGAGCAATGACTGAGTTTTGAACATCTGCATTCGTCCCTGTAAACAACAAAGCTGCAAATGCAGAAGTGGGAGGTACTTTAAACATGTTACCAGTGCAATGTTAATGCAATTTAGATACTACTAAGTAAAATGTCAGGCTTGACTAACATGTTAACAATTTGCAAATTAGACTGACATATTTGTAATGTTCTGTGATCAGTTTTTTTTTTTATTGAAAATTCATTGGTACAAAACAAATACAGCTTAATAAGGATAGATCCATTATCTCATAACAATTTTCAATAAGCGTGAAAGCATCATAGATAACACCAGACATTCAATAAATAGATAGATAGGTGGTTACATATAAGAATAAATATACATATAGGAGACTCATCACCGGTTGATTATAACTGCCCCTCCCTCCAGTTTTTAAAGGGGTCCCATATCTTATTTCCAAAATCACGCTTTTTCTTACCCTTGTAAAAATATAGAGTAGATTCGATGTTATGAATACCAATACCAATACCAGCCACATTTGGAAGGTTGGGGCATTTGGATCCTTCCAAGCGGCTGAGAGTAGGATACGTAAAACGGCAACAGCTAGAAAGATAAAAGCCTCTGTTTCTTTATTCAAAAGGGCCGTTTTGCTATCACTCCCAAGGATCATTATTGTCGGGGATAGGCAGATCTTTAAGCCTAGCAGCCCCTCTAAAAATTTCTCTATCTCGATTTTAATCAAGCTAAGCTGCTCGCAGTGAAAAAACATATGTAATAGGTCTCCTGGAACTTTCTGGCACCTAGGGCAGTTACTATCAATCCTCATGCCCCAATCATGCAACTTAGATGGTGTGTAGTACAGGTTAAACAGTGTTTTAAAATGCTGAACCTTCAGATTTGAGGATCGAAGTACCTGCTTGTCCAAACTCAGGGCCTTATCAAGGTCAGTATCCGGATCTTGAAGTCTAACTGCCCAGGCGACCTCATGTTTCTCAAGATCATCAGGGGATTTTTCAATAAGGGCTTGATATATACTACTGATCCTATCTCCTCCTCTTAGCAAATACCCCAGCACGGGGCAGTATGACTCGGGCAAGATATCCAAAATAACCGTTTTAAGTGTTTGTGAGACTTGGAGATACTTAAAGATTTGATCGTTGGGGAGACCATACTTCTCTTGTAACCAGTTGGAGCTGACAATGCTTCCATTCAATATCACATCGCCCACAGTCCGAATACCCAGTTGTTCCCAGCATTTCCAAGCCCCATCCATACTCAAATTTGGTGTATACCCTGAGTTCCACAGCGGGGTATATAGATTTATCTTAGGGATATGACACAGTTTCTGCAGATTCTTCCACACATCCCAGGCGCTCAATGCCGCCTTATACCGGGATTTTTTTAAAAATCTGCGACTGATTTTTCTCAACAATACCCCCGCGGCCTCCTTTCCCATCAACAATTCATAAATTGATGGCAAGACGTATAGATCTGAGGTAGGATCATATGTATATCTCCCTCTGGATACTGACTCAAATAATATAGACATCTGAGTTAACAACCCAGCCCAGTGGTAAAATCTGATGTTTGGAATTGCCAAACCTCCACGTTCCTGAGGGAGTGTCATAAATTTTGCTGCCCTCCTAGTTTTGCCATACTGCCATAAAAAACTGTTGAAGATAGACTCAATCTTTTTTAACATCCCTTCCTCAATTAAATATGGTATACATCTAAACAGATAAAGGAGTTTAGGTAGCATAGTCACCTTTAACACGTTGGCTCTCCCGATGTGTGTTAGGTGCAATGAGTCCATCCGCTTTAAATCCGATTCAATTTTTTTAAGGAGCGGGGAGTAATTGTCCTGTATGATAGAACCTGTTTCAGCATTAATTACTACCCCAAGATAAGTGGCAGAGTCAACATATCTTTGATCAATTCTAACAATCTCCTTTGAACAGATCACCTGGGTCTTTGACTCATTCAGGCGATACCCCGAGTGCATACCAAACTCGCTAGTGACCTCTACCAGTATCTGCATGGCCTCAACTGGCTTTGGTGTAATTACTGCCAGGTCATCGGCGTATGCCAATATTTTGCTAGCAAATCCATTAGTTACTGCCGGCTGTATTCCCTCATTCTCGAGAATCTGCCTAACCAGCGGATCGATATACAGAGCAAACAGGATAGGTGAGCAGGGGCAGCCCTGACGGGTGCCCCTGCTTATCCTAATCCTGTCCGAACTCTGGCCCATCAGCTGAATTCGGGCCATTGGATCGCAATACATGGCTTTTATGGCCAACCGAATTTTTGGGCCAAAACCTCTCTCCATCAATACATTCCATAGGTAGAGCCACCTGACGCGATCGAATGCTTTTTCTGCGTCGAGGAGGATCAAGGCGACTCCTCTTCCCCCAGCAGCATAGGCCTCAAACAGCGAGATTGCTCTTCTAACATGGTCCGCCGTTCCTCGACCAGGGATAAACCCATGCTGCCAGGGGGAGACGAGCCCACCAATAACCCTCCCCAACCGCATGGCCAGGATCTTGGCATACAACTTATTGTCAGAATTAATCAAAGATATGGGCCTATATGACCCAGGGTTTTCCTTCGGCTTTCCTTTTTTATGGAAGACTACGATGTAAGTATCTTTCCATGTTTCCGGGATCTTACCCGTGCCTACAATGCCATTAAATAGATCCGTCAGTATTGGACCCAGCTCTCCCGAGAGACACTTATACATCTCGAGAGGGATGCCATCGGGCCCAGCAGCCTTACCAGCAGCCAGGTCAGATAACGCCTCACGGATCTCGTCCCCCGTTATATCCAGCTCCAATTTTTCTCTTTCCGTTGGTCCCAGTTTAGGCCCCTTATCCGGATACCTACCAGTTGGGCACGTCCCACCCATTTCCTCCTTATACAAGGTTTCATAGAAATTCGCGAAGACTGAGAGGATGCCCTGGGGTTCCACCACATCACATCCATCCTCGCGGATGCTTGTTATTA
Source organism: Lissotriton helveticus (assembly GCF_964261635.1). Taxonomy (NCBI): domain Eukaryota; kingdom Metazoa; phylum Chordata; class Amphibia; order Caudata; family Salamandridae; genus Lissotriton; species Lissotriton helveticus. Next base: position 685,591,465 of record NC_136059.1, read on the forward strand.
TATTCTTGGTGTAATCTTGTCTGATCCTTAGCGCTAATTCCTTGCCAGCCTGCTCTCCAGTCTCATACACCCTCCTCTTATAAGTCCAATATTCCACTGCCGCCTTTTCTGCAAAATGTTTTTGTAGTTCTGCTTTAATAAGGGAGATGTTGGTTTGGCTCTCTCTACATTCCCTTCCTTGGGTTATATCTTGGCAGTGTTGTTCTTCTGCCTTACCTAAATCTCCCAAAAGCTTGACCCTGGTGGCTTGTTCTCTTTTCCTGAGCAGAATAACTGATAACCTCCCCCCTCAATACTGCTTTAAATGAATCCCACACACAATTCCTTGATGCGCTATAACGATTGGCATCAAAGAATTCGCAGGCCCATTTTTGCATATGTTCAACAAACTGTACATCGGCCAGAAGCTTCCAATTGAATGTCCAAGCCCTACGATTCCTAACTAGCCCCATACCATTGTATATAATTGCCAACAGGTTATGATCCGAGAGGACCTTAGGAAGTTTCCTAATACTGATCTTGCTAATTTCTGTAGATGATATTAAGAAATAATCCAGTTTGCTATACCTCTGGTGGGGGCAAGAGAAGTATGTATAGCCTGGATCTTGCCCCCCAGACATCAATTAAACCATGCGACAACATCATAGACCGGAGAGCCATGAATACCCTTGGTTTTCTACCAGCATATGAACTTCCCACAGAAAGATCCGTGGAAATATTAAAATCACCACAAACCAGTATGGGAATCGGCCATGATGACAGTTCCCCTTCCAGAATTTCGAAAACCTCTGGGTCGTCCTGATTTGAGCCATATATGCCACAGATAGTAAGACCACACTCCAATTCCGCCAGGGCCCATCTACCAAGTGCGTCAGATTTAGCCCGTTTTACCTCCCCCAGAAAAGGTTTCCCCAGAATCACTACCCCCCCTTACTGTTGACGTTTGGGTGGAACATGCCAAAATATTGAACCCTCCGACCCTCAGCAGCTGCCTCTTCGCCCATGGTAGATGGGTTTCCTGAAGGCACAATATATCTACAGATTCAGTCTTCACAAACTGTGCCAATTTTGCTCTCTTCCTCCAATAGTTTAACCCCCCTATATTTATTGAATATACGTTAAGGTTTGCCATGCTTTTTGCTAGAGAAAAACCTTACTTTCAGCTGAACATCATAATAATTAAAAAAAAAGCTTTTTCCATAACAAGTTTACCATTTCCCAAGAACACCAGAACTGTAAAAAACATTGTACCACAAATTCTCATTTTTTTCTGCTTTTTTGCCCCCCTTACCCTCCCCACCCGTGCCCCCCCTGAAGAAACCTCCCTCCTCCACCCCCCGCCCTTCTTATCCCTCCTCCCACTGGAAGCACTCAGACCTTGGTCTGAGCTAATGATGGTTGTGTGCAGCAGCATGGAGCATAGGCGCAGCAATTTCTTAAACCACAACAATCATATAAACCGTATCTTACGATATCATTACCTCCCCCAACCTGTCCCCCCCAAGAAACGCACCAAGAACAAAACAAAATCCCACTGTTGAACCAATCAATTCAGATAAATAGGACATCAAACACCGAAAATATTCTGATTTTTAGGCCCCTTGCCAGACTTAATACTCCACCAGTCAGACTTCTTTGAATCATAGAGAGTCCAAAAACTCCTTTGCCTTAACTTCTGACGAAAAGTATATAGTCTTCCCATCTTTCAGTATCTTGAGCTGCGCTGGATTTACTAAATAAACCTGAATGTGCTAGTCCTGAAAGGGCTTAATCAACTGACGGAGTCTCCACCGCCTCTCCACTGTCGCGTGACAGAAGTCTGGTCTTACAAAGAAAGAAACCCCCTCACTGGATCTTTTTGCATCGGGGCGAGCTTTTTCCGATATGATCTACCGAAGGACATAGTTACCAAAAAATATCAAGACTGCCCTAAGTTTATCAACGCTTCCAGCTCCCCGGCGAGCTCTAAATGGAGTACGATGAATTCTCTGCATTTCCGCAGCCCAGTTCCACTCAGATAGTTCAGGGAATGCTTTTTTGAACAGGTTGATCATAAAGACCCTAATATCTGATCCCTCTGCCCCTTCTGGAACTCCTAGGACTCGGAGGTTATTGCGCCTCAACCAATTCTCCATGTCCTCCAGTTTCCACTGGATGTCAACAACCTGAGCACACTGGAAGTCTACCTTGGAAGATGCTGCTGCGGCTTCTGCTTCGGTAGCCACAATCCGTTCCTCCAAATTAGTGACTCTGTCCCCCACATTGGTGCATGCCTTAGAGAGTTTTCTAACAGCACCCTGAATCTTACGCATTGCTGCCTGTGACTTACGAGTGTCCTGCCTAGCTTCTTCTCTATGCGTAAGGATGGTCTGATATATGACATCCAACAATGGAGGGTACGATGATGGAGCCTCGGTGTTAGGTTTTCCCTGTAGGGGCGTAGCTGAAGAGTGATCCCAGGTCTAATCCCGCATCTGATGTACACGGGTCTCTCCCTCACCACCAGGTCTTTTGGCCGTATTGGGGGGGGTCCCGTTCTAAATCACTGTCACTATCAGAATCCAGATTGCTCCCTTCCTGGGAGCTCCTCTCCTCATCGGACCATTCTGCATCCTCTGTCACCGAGAAGAAGCACTCACTACTATCTTTCTCTCTCTCTTGCTCCTTACCCCCTTCATCCATGAGAGTGAGCTGAGCTAGTGGGCACATTAACGTAATTTCTTTGTCCTTCCCTTTATCCGTGCCCCCTTCAGTCATCAGACCTTGTCCCGAGGCCTCCTCCAGCTGATCATTCCGCAGTTCAGGCACGCAGACAGAGTGTACAGGAGATGAAACAGTTTCGGTTATCCCCCCATTAACAAATACAGCCCCATCAAGTTGTTCATCAGAACCTGTACCTGTAGTCACCGGGGTCCCCGAGGCTGTCTCTTGCCCCCTTGCCTCAGCCTGCTCCTCTGCCCACGCAGCAATGGACATTGTCGCAATTTCCTGCCCCTCTACCTCATCCAAAAGGAGGATAGATGCGGGCCCTTTAATCTCCATGGCCTCCTGTGTCCTTGGCTCCTGGACTGGGGGTTGAGGCGTCTCCACGACCACGTTCTTCTGACTCCTTCCCCCGCGAATCAACAGCTCCGAGATAGACGGGGACTGCCGGGGGTGCTGTGTCACCTGTTTACCTCTCTTGGGCGGCATTGGTGTTTCACCATGTTCATCACATTCACCAAGTTTCGGATCCACTATGGGCAAAGATGTCTCATCGGTCCCTTGGTGTACTTGCTCCGAAGTTAAGGGAACAGCTGGGGCTGCCTGCGCTGCCTGTGCTGCTTGGGCTGCCTGGATTTTCTTCTTTGCTGCAGTTGCGGCTTTAGCTGATGCATTTGCTGCCGTTTTCGGAGCCATTGTCAATGCGTTAGCAGCAGGGTGCTCCTTCCACCGAAAAAAGTTGGTCGGCAGATCGATTCTGCCTGCTTCTCTCCCGACGGCTCCCACTGCCTGCCTCGACCGGTAGCTGACACGCCCCCAACGCCGCGAACGTCGGATCCAGAGCACCAGCAGCCCGTCCGCAACCTTGGGCCGCCTCCACTGGAAGCTCAGCGCTCCGGACCACCAGGGAAAAAAGCAGCATCAGCTCTCCTTCACCAGGAGTCAGCCAGGTGAGCCGCTGCTTCTACGGGGGGTAGGGGAGGATTACTGCACCTCGCCCATGCTGCTGCTCTGCGGCTTCCTCACACAGCCGCCATCTTGCTCCAGATCGTTCTGTGATCTGTTTTAATGTGTATGATTGTAGAGAAGGTACAACTTTATCAATTATCAAACACGTTTAAATCTGTTCTAAGATATATGATTGATGATTGTATGGAAATGTTATTGATTTCTTGTACTTATTGTGCACTATTTGATGCAACACATAAAAAAGCAAAATATGCATATATTTTCTCTGAAAAAACAAAGGTTAAAGGGATGTTATAGTTAGCAGAAAAGGTCACTTAAATTAACAAAACCAAAGAATTTCACCAGTTACATTTATTTAAAGTAACCATAACTTGTGCCTTAAAGTAACTATAATTCGCACCCTGCATGCACAGTTTGTTATTAATTATGTCATTTTAAATGTTGCAGTGATGTTATCAATGTTGTCAGTGAACATGTAATGAGTGATGCAATTTTAGAGGTCGTAAGCAGTGCATGGGGTAGACAGTTGGCAATTTATAATCAGGTAATAAATTAAGACAAGCAGGAATACAAGCCCTGGTAACATCTGCATGGAGAAGGTTGAAGGTTGCCTTGAAAGAATAGAGGACAGGCTTGGTGGTAACTTGAAAGAAGTACTAAACCGCAACCCAAGAAAGCATACTGGTTTCGGAGCTTGTTTGACAGAGGAATTCATAAGGCCTGGCTCAGCATGCAGTTGCTGCCTGGCAACTTTTTGGATAGTAGTACTGTACTGTTTCAAGAGTTTGTCATAATTCGTCATCATGTTAGTTCCATGAACCTCTCTTGATTTGTCCCTCTTCAGCTCCCTTATATAGTGGGGTTAGAAAGGTCTATTTCCTGGAATACACTATTCTCTACCATTTTAGTATTAGAAATGTTGACTTGCTTGGGTTTGATCCAGTATAAACATCAGTGTTGGGCTTGTTAAAGTACGTTAGCTACAGACTCTGGTAAGAACCAAACTCCCCAGCGGCCTTTCTACAGCGCATGAGGACAACAGAAGCAGACAATTGTCGTTCTTTGGCATGTTCCAAAACTCCACTCTTGATATTCTTAACACCATCCCCGAGGGCTATGCATTGATTAGAAAGGATTGCTCCTCCCAAAGGAGTGAGGGGAATGCAATTATTCTTAAACAACCTGTTAGTTGCACTTTCACTGATACAGAGCAGGTAGACTGAAGGGCTGCATTTTTATTTTGGCCTTCTGCAGCACAAGTTGATGGCTGGTATCCTTATCTATCAGCCCGCAGGCCCTACTGCCAATTTCGTTTCATCATTAGCAGACTGCTTAAGTCCTTATGCACTACAGTAGAACAACACGATGGTCACTGGGGATTTTAATATTCACCTTGAGTATCTCACTTGCCACCTGGCCACTACACTTGTAGAGGACCTTGACATCCTCCAATTATCTCAAGAGGTTACAAGCCCAACGTACATTTTAGGAAATTTGCTTGACCCAGTCTCCGCCAATTCACCAGCTTTGATTATTCCACACCTATCCCGATTTTGTGGTCAGACCACTACCATGCCCCTTTCCAGCTAGTGCTTTCTAGTCAGCCCATGGCTCGCAAGGTATGCATGAACTATAAGAACAGGAAATGGACGTAGGTCCCCCACAGTCTCTTAATTTGACACTGCGGACCAAAAAATGTGTGTTTGGCAAGGACAGTGAATCGGCTTACAAGTTTTTGGGGAAGTGGATCACTGGGACCCAAGATAAGACTGCTCCTCTAGAGGAACATGTAGCACTGAGAGCAAAGCCCTCCGCCAAATGGTTTCATGCTGAGCTAAAAAAAAAACCTGTAAATGGCTGGAGCACCTATGGCGCAAAGTCCGTAGTGTCAGTGCAAAGAGGACTATCATGCAACCTTGATAAAAAAGAATCTGTGCTACTTGTAGGCTTGTCTATGCCGATAAGATCAAAGCCTCTCGTAACTCATCCAGAGAATTGTTCTCCAGGCTTAAATCCCACACATCATTCGATCGTGTTTCCACACAGGCTACTGTATCCCTTGAGAGCTGTAATTCCATTGCACACTTTTTCCAAGAGGATGGCTCATATCTACATGCTCCCGGAATCAGTGCAGGATCTAGGATGCCAGGAGGTTTGGTATGAAGACTCCACCTCTTCGGAGGGCCTTTCTAAATGCCCAGAGGACCCTACTCCCCCCAGAATCTTCAGACAGGTCATGGAATCTATTCTGCCTGGTCTGGCCAATCTTCTGAGTACCTCGCTCTCCTCTTGCCTGATACCTAAAAATTGGAAACATGCTATCATCAAGCCACTTTACAAAAAGCCCACCCTGGTCCCCTGCCTCACTGGAAATCTTTTGATCTTGCTGCTCCCTTTCTTTGCCAAAGTGGGCGGGAAACATATCAATGCCCAATTGACATGTTTTAAAGAATCGAATAACTTGATTCACGAGTCCCAATCCAGCTTCCGGGCCCATTACAGCACTGAGTCAGCATTATTGCTAATCTTAGAATCTCTTAGATCTGCTGCGGACCAGGGCCACACAGCTGCTCTAATTATGCTAGACGAAAGTGCGGCATTTTATACCGTCTCCCTGCTGCAGTAGTTCAGACATCTTTTGCTTCGCAAATGTTGGCCCTGTCTCAAGGGGTGCCTCAGGGCTTTTACACTAAGCCCCATGCTATTTAACATCTAATTGTGCCCCCTGGCAGATGTCATCAACAAACACAATTTCACCATGGCGTCCGATGCCGATGACACACAGTTGATCATCACTCTTGGTCAGTACGAAGGAGGATCTGCAATGTGTTTTAGGTCCTGCCTGTTAGGACTGGCTCAGGTGATGAACTCCATCTGCCTAAAGCTTAATGCCGACAAAACAGAGGTTCTCATAGTAGGCAAGCAACCCTCTGTGTGGTCCTCAGGATAGTGGCCAAGGCCATTAGGCCCCAATCCTAGCCCAAAGCCTAAGGTAAAAACCTTAAGAATAATGGTTTGTTTGTTAGGGTGTGGATTGTCGCGGAGCGTAATGGCCGCTTGAACCAGCAGCTCTGCCGATCCAGTACGTTTATCCCCTATAAATCAGTCAAATCATCTGTAATCGGGGAGAGAGTGAGGTCCCATGCCTCGTGGATAGCTCGGCTGCTGAAGTAACCCTGGAAAATTTAATCGATTCTGTGAAGGTGGCAGGGAGGCGAGGGGCCAACTGGTGCGGCGGCATCCCAGAGTGAAGGAGCCCATTGTAACGACCGTGAAGTGCGGTGCTGGCATTTAGCCCCACCCGGGGGGGACGGGGGGCTCGGAGGACGGATGCCAGGATTGCCGATGGCCGGAGCAGTTGGGAGACCAAGACGCTGAGACAAGGCTGTGCGTCAGAAATTGTAGTGGAGGGGGAACGAGCACTGAGGTGAGCCCGGTGCCCTATGTGGCTCAAAGTGGCCAGGTTGGAGGTGGGACCCACAAATTGCAGCAGCACCGGATTGTGAGCAGCCATGAGTAAGGGGCGACCCTAATAGTTCCGAGGGCAGGGGACACAATAGACACGCACACCGACGAGTGCGACATTGCGCTCATCAGGCACGGCCATTTTGCTGAAGCAACCTGAGTGACTGTTGAGCCCTCAATGCCCTAAGTCCCAAGAGAGGTTCCACTGAGACAACGCCTAGAGGCCAAAAGGGAGAGCGTAACACGCGGCCCATGGAAGAGGGGTGCAATATGAAATATACTGCTGGGCCTGTAGTTGCCTTCACTGAAAATTGTCTCCACATACGTTCCGGAACAACCAGAGGCTATATCTCCCTCCACCTGGCACGACGGTCCCACATGCGCACAACACCGCAGCCATGACAGGGGGCAGGGGTCCACGGGTTCCCCAACTGACCAAACTGGACAAATACACAGTGCCCAGAGATCAAACGGCCGGCTCAGAGGGGGCAGACACTTTCGGGTCGCAAACAAGGACCCCCACGCTGAGCATTCAAACCTATGTTGCAGGATGTCATGACTGTAATACACGGGATCAAAACAGACCTGGCAGTTACAATTGATGCTGTGATGACAGAGGTGTCTCTGCTCAAAGCTGACCTCTGAAATATGAGGGACAGAGTAACTGAAGTGGCGGGAACGACAGCGGAGTTGGCGGTGGACACAAAGGCCCTGCAGAAGCAAGTCAAAGAACTAACGCAGACGACAAGGGATTTGGAGGCCAAGTTGGAAGACCAGAAAGGGCGCTCTCGCTGTAACAATATCCGTATAATAGGGGTGCCGGAGAGGGCTGAGGGATTGGCAGTGGACCTGTTTGTTGAGGAACTTATAACGAACTCACTCCAGCCCAGGAACCTCTCCAAATTCTTTTCGGTGGAGCGAGCCTACAGGATCCCCGTCGCTATCTATAATAGCAAGACTGTTTAACCACTGAGACAGGGACGTGATCCTTCAGGCAGCTAGGAGCGCCCCACCACTGAAATACGACAATGCCCTCATTACCTTCTATCCGGACTTTACACAGAAAGTGCAGCAGAGAAGACGATCTTTTCTGGAAATAAAAAAGAGCCTCAGTGCGCATGACATTAAGTACTCAATGCTTTTTCCTGCAACTCCTAGAGTGATGGCGAAGGGCAAGGTTTAGCAATTTGAATCTCCCAGCGAAGCCCAAGATTGGTTAGACGGATGGAGGACAGTTGCGAAGTCACGGCACGGACAGCAGAACACATTAAAGGAGGATGTAGCGGACACGGGCCAGGATCGGGGTGATGAACGAGGAAAAGAGACAGTCCTGTTGATATTGAAGCACGGCTGCAGTGAGAGACGGCCAGGATCGGGGTGCTGAACGAGGAAAAGAGACAATCCTGCTAATATTGAAGCACCGCTGCAGTGAGAGACTCCAAAAAACAAAACGGGGGGGGGGGGGACGACATATGGGACCACGCTCGGCCTGGTGTGGCGCAGGTGAAACGAGATAAAATGCTGGCTCGCCAGACAAAGATCCTGTATAGAGATAAGACTTATGTTTCCTTTATATGGATAGTTGTGATGTAATACTGATGCATTTGCCTAGATATAAAATGTTATAGCACCTAGGAAACGCATACTGATAGGTGTCTGGGGTGGGCCGGTGGACCCTCCAGCTTCGAGCTGACCCCTGTTGGGTTTGGTATAATGGGGCGACAGGCACTCTGCGAGTTGGGGGGGTAAGTGGTTTTTAGCCCACAGTGCAGGGTGGCAGGGAGGGGTTTATTTACAGGGGTTATAATGTTGCAAAGGCCACCACAGAATTGGCACAGTTTTAAAGTTCTACATGTTGATAACCTGGCTGGGAGTGGGAAGACGACAAGGCATACCAACAGGGAATATGGGGCAAAATAGACTCCTTATACACATAAGGTATCTGGAATATAGCCCCAGTGATCAATTACATACTCATGTCGGGAATAGGCACGGATGAGCACCGGGCAGCCCTGGATCCTGACCTGGAATGTTAATGGGTTAGGACACAAGATCAAGCGTACAGTGGTGCTGCAATATCTCCGTAGGTAGAATCCCGACATATTCCTGCTCCAAGAAACCCATCTTAAAGGCACAACCTGCACGGCACTTGATAGGTTTGGATATAAGTTAGCGGCGCACGAAAGGCTTCACTACGGGGTAGAGAGGGGTTGGGATCCTACTTCGCACTACTTTACCCTTCACTCCAGGGAAAATATGGCATGACCCGCTGGGCAGATATGTAGCTGTTACGGGGAAATGGGATGGTAATGTGCTAAATCTCTGCTCCGTCTATGTACCACCAAGGCTGCACTCTGACACGTTGAAGGAGCTAGGGGCCCCACTACTAGATTTACCGGATGGATTCTTAATAATGGGTGGAGACATTACTGCAACAATGGATCCAGGGTTGGATAGAATATCTTTGACGGGCCGGGAAAAGGCACAATACCCGCTGAAGGGTTTTGCGGGATCAATGGGGCTAGCAGACCTATGGCGACTACACAATCCAGAGGACAGACAATACACATTCCACTCCACCCCGCACGGGGAGGTACTCACGCTTCGACTATCTGATGACACAGGCAGTGCATGCACATTGGCTTACCGGGACAGTGCATAGGGCAAGGGGAATGTCTGACCATTCGCCAGTAGAAACCCAATTGAGAGGAGGTACAAGAAATGATGCCCTGCTCCCAAGAATAGACCCCTGGATCTTTAAAGATAAGCAGATTAGATACAAGATAGGAGAGCGGATGAGCAATACTTCGAAGAGAATGTTGGAACAGTAGACTAAACATGCACGTTGTGGGTGGCCTACAAGGCGGTTATGAGAGGGTACATGCAGGGCCTTGTCGGAGGGAGAAAGAAGGAGCAACGTATCCAACAGGACACATTAGAAAGGGAGATCCTACAATTGGAGGGGAGGGCCATAGGAGATAGTGGTACATCACCGGAGGTTAGATATCAGATTCATCTCAAGCAAAAAGAGCTGAAACACATTGTAGAAGAGGCAGCCAAGAAACATGCCAGAGCGACCCAAAGATGATAATGTGAGGTTGGGGATAAAGCCAACAAGCTATTAGCATGGTTAGAAAAGAGGGAAAAAGTGTGAAGCTGGATGCTAGAGATAAAGAGACCACAATCGGAGACCAAAATGACAGGCACAGAAATAGCCTTGGCATTTGCAGACCATTACGAGGCACTGTACAAATCAGCAACTACCAGAACCGGGGAGGATTGCGTTGAGCTGCTTAGAGTTCTCCCAAACCACAATTCTCAGATGAATACAGGAAAGCGTTGGATAAATAACTCATGACAGAGGACATATAAGGGGCTATGGGAGACCTGCAATCAGGTAAAGCAGCAGGTTCTAACGGAATACCCATAGAATTCTACAAGGGACTGGCATCGAAAGTAGCCTTCCACATGCTAGCCATGTATAAGGAACCCTCAACAACTGCATATTACCAATAGATCAGAGATTGGTCACAATTGTGGTAATACCAAAGCAAGGTAAGCCACCAGACGATTGCGGATCATACCGTCCGATATCCCTGCTTAACATAGAAGTTAAGCTACTGGCAAAGGTGTTGGTAAACAGGCTGGGGGCAGTCATCTCCTCTGTAATACACACAGACGAGTCCGGGTTCATGCCCCACAGAAGCACCAGGCTTAATTTGCGAAGACTGTACGGGGTAATGCTTTTATGGGACGGAGGGTCAGGCCAGAATTGCTTTACACAAGCCTCCAGCATAGTGTTTACGAAGGAGGGTTGGCAATTCCTGATATTAAAAAGTACTATTGGGCAGCACAATTGATGACTATCAATGAATGGGTGTTCGCTGGAAGAGAGGAACCTGCCTATAGAATGGATAAACACTATATGGGTGAAGGAGGCTACCTAGCTGCGCTGTACGGGCAACAAGCGATTGGTGCATTACTCACACATACTAAGGTGACAGTACAAATTTGGAGGGAAGCTACCACATTCCTGGGATGGAAAGACAGATTGATGGAACAAACCCCATTATGGATTGGCAACCACCTAAGAGAGGTGGGCCAATTAAAAGGATTCCGGCAATGGCAAACCATTGGGATAGAACTCCTGTGAGACATTTGAAGAGGGAGTAAATTGATAAGGATCTGAAAATAGAATATCAGGTGTTGGACAAGGAGTTCTTACGGTATCTGCAGTTACCACATGCACTAAAGAAGTATGTAGTAGACGGGGACCAAATAGCAGAATATGCTCCACTTGAGGACACTTGCTCCACTTGGATCCCATGCTTGAGAAAGATGTCTCACTGGTATATAAAAAGATAATGAACAATTCCCCAGACCCCTTGATGGCTCTCAGGGAGGCCTGGACAAGAGGTTTAGAGACGTTGGAAGACGATGACTGGACGGAGGCAATACAGAGTCCACGGGAGGTGGCGATAAGGGCGAGATTTCGATTGATACAGTTGCGCATACTGCACAGATCACACACCTCTTAGGTGCTACTACACCCGATTGGGCTCAGGATACTAACCAGTGTACACAGGAATGTGGGGAGGCGGGCACATTCTTTCATATAATATGGTCTTGCCCTAAGGTACAACAGTTTTGGAAAGATGCCATACAGGTCATGTAAGAAGTAACTGAACAAGAAGTTCCATGTGAGGCCAAATGTCATATTCTTTGTGTGACAGGCGAGGTACAATGGTCGAAATCTTCTAAAATATGGCTGATGACAGCGAGCATAGTTGCTAAAAGTTAACATAGCAAGGGAGCGGAGGACCATGAGCGTGATGAAATGGCAGTAAGATCTGGACTAGTGCTGCAATGCTGAGAAAGTGGTGTACAGAGGAGGGGGTGCCCAAAGAAATGGGACAAGATATGGGGAATCTGGGTACAATACAGAGGATTCTAACTGTTGGCTAGCTAGCTGTGTATGGGAGAAACAGGGGAGACTAAGTATTGTAATGTATTGATATGTACTAGACCTCACCTTGTTACAATGATTTTGCAATGTATGTAACAGATGTTGACAAGCGAACTTTGCAAAAAAACAATTGTTCAGAGTGTACTTGTTGTCTGTCATGCTGCCAGGTTTTGTTTATTTAATAAACAGATATTTTAGAAAAAACGAATAATTGCTTGTCACAAACCGCTCTTTTGATGGCCAAAGAGCCTGCCTGGTGGGAAGATCTTTCACCATTAGTAAAATGTTAGCCAAGATCTCTGATCCCTTGGCAGCTGGAAAATCAGTAGTGCACGCCCTTGTGATCTCAAGACTAGATTACTGTAACAGCCTCTACGTAGGAGCAGGATCCAGAAGCTTCAAAGAGTGCAAAATGCAGCTGCCTGACTTCTTTTAAATCTCCTGAGACGGGCACATCTGTCCGTGGCCTTGGCTGAACTACACTTTCTCCCGCTGGAAAATCATATCATCCTTAAGGATATGTGCCTCTGTCAAACAATTCAGAGGGTCGTACTATCATTCAACTTCGTGAAACCCTACTCACGTGGCTGCAGCCTCAAAACCTATGGAACAGCACTTGCAGTGATGTCTTGTGCTAAGAAAGCCTGGATGGGTGGCTGTTCCATTGGATTCTGAGCCTCCAAGCTCTGTAACACACTCCCCCCTACTTGAAACTAGAACCTACTGAGGCAAACATCAGGATTTTTTTTTAACCAGGCTGTTTAGACAGACTTAATTCCCTATAGTCCTCTCCTCACACGGGTTTGGCATCAGTCTTATGCCTTGGATACCCTATTCCTTTTAGGATCTCTGCTAGCTTCTTGCATTGTTCTTTTACCGTTCCTATAGGGGTAGCAATTCTAGCACGGGTATGCTCCAGCTGGCCTAATCTGAGCACTTAAAAAAACTGCTACCATACTGTAACATTACATTTGGAGAAGATACCCCTAAAACTGATCCCCGACTGTCACCTCTCACAAACAACATCACGTTCACCACTGCATATCTCGCGAAGGTTGAGGGCGAGATGAGAATATAAATGTAAATGTATTGCGACTTATATAGCGCACGTATCACCCGAAGGCATCAAGGCGCTTGCCTTGGGAACCCGTCCTGGCTTTTCCCTGTGAGATAACCCCTACTGGGTATCCCCAGGGTGAAAGCCAGGCATCCCGCAGCGGGTGGGCCGCCGTAGTGGAGATTAAGCAACTATTGCCCAGAGTTGCAGCGTGTGACCCCATGATTAGAATAGGCACCGAGGCGAGAATTATCGAGTCCGTGGACATTTTGGGCTCAGGACCCTGCCGCGTCGGGAATTGAACCCTGGTCCCGGGCCAGACCTCTGCATCAGGGTCTGTCGCTCTAATCAGTGAGCCACACTCCAGAAATTTTTCTGATTCCTGAAAGTCAATCCCAAGCAAAACGATGCCTTTAAAGAACAGAAAAGATTGATGGCAACCTTTATAAACCCATCCTAACACGCAGCAGAACTATGAGACAGTATATACCTAATGAGACCCTGGACGTTGCCATGAGGTCAAGGCAGGTTGACAATTAAAGAGGAAAACCATAGAGGGCGTGGCTTGGACGGCAGTGGTAATGGCCGCCCACTCTGTTCCCTGCCGCGTAGGAGAGCGATTCCCTTCACCTCAGGAGAGATTCAATCACCCACCAGATTCTGGCTCCCAACATCATGCTGCACACTCGGAGCGAAAAAGCGGAACAAATTTAAGTCGGGTAATGTGCTTTTTAACACCCGCACTTCACCGCCTGCCAGGCCATGCACGAGTGAAGGTCCAGAGAACAGCCTCACGAGACCTGCCCTCCGTCTCCGACTGCACCTCTGACTGCGCTGACATCGCCAAAGGGACCCCGAGGTGAGACACTCACAGCGCGTCCCAGCATGTCTCTACCTTAAGCGCACCGCTACCTGAAATCCAGCGCTGATCGGTGCAATCGGCTCCCGGGTCTCCGCCATGCCTGCCTCTAAGATGGCGTCGCGCATCACACCATTCTGTCCATTAACGCGAATGTGACCTTTCACATCGCGATTTTGACACCCACAGCCTCACCGCTTCTGTTGCTGCCCAAGGAGGAGCCTACTCCAAAAGCGACCCTGCGATACTTCGCTGCCTGCCTCTGCCAAGAAGTCCTCTTGTTCAGCCCTCCCTGGGAGCCTGCCTGACCTCAAAATGGCGTCGGTTGGAACAGATTTTTAGTGCGAAAAGCGCAATTCATAGCATGAGGGCTCCATCCATGCCCAGCTGCACCTGGAAGGCCCAACTACAGCCACCAGTGTCACCAATGCTGATCCCAATACTGCTTAGGTGCCTATGACACAGAATACAACAGAAGGAATACTAATGCTTCCACACTCTCTGTAATCTCCTTCCAGTGATTCTATTATTTTGCGCAATGTGATCAGCTGCCAGCCCTGAGTCAACTGGACTTACTGAGTGTCCCTCACATCTCCGCCCAGCCACTACTCGGCCACCCCAAGGTAACCAGAGAGGTTTCCAGAGGGGACCCATGTGATTGCAAGACTCGCAAGCTTTCTTCAAGTGGCAGCACCCCGACCGGCACCATCATCGCTTCTAGAGAGATACGGGGAGTCAGTAGAGTTTCTACCCTGCACCTACACTGCTCAGCGAAGCACCACGAGGCGTGGGCAGTGATTGAACACATCCTCTGCTTTGGCCCAATCACCTTCTTGGATCTGGCTCTTCCGCCAAACTGAAAAATCTCCGCCTCATCGCTAGCCCGCTACGGAAAACAAACAAAATGGCAGAGGGGTTGATAGGAAGAACAACAAGAAAGTGAGGCCGGAATCATCCCCATCTGACTCACCCATCAAGGCGAAAGCGGACCTTAATAGCACCCTGGATATGATCCTAAAAAAACTGGCGGAGGTGCACGATCTCGCAAAATTGATGAAAACCAACACTGATACTATGCAGCTTGAACTTACTGCAATAAGGGCAGACATGAACTCGGTCCACAAGAGCTTAGACGAAGCAGAGCAAAGGATAAGCGACGTTGAAGACAAATCCAACCTCTCGGACAAAACTATCTCCCAGCTTCAAAGATCAACCGACTCCCTCAGACGCCAGAATGCAGAATTGGAAGATAGAAATAGGAGGGGTAACGTTCGCATCTTTGGAGTTCCTGAGAATGCGGAGAAGGATGCTGATTCCTGCGTAGCTTTCTTGGAGGCTTGGATCCCTTCAGTGACAGGTATTTCATTCAACCATGAGTTTGAGCTTGACCGAGCTCACAGAGTCCCAACCTTCATCCCTCATGGATACAAAGGCCCTCGTCCGCTGAACTGCAAACCACTGCGATACCAGCACACTGAAGCTATCCTGCAATTCGCTAGACATAAACACTCCGTCACCTGGGGAGGCCACAAAATCACCTTCACACAAGACTACTCGAAGGACACGATGGAAGTCAGGAAAGACTTCCTAGCCCTAAGGGAAAAACTGAGGTCAAAAGGTATACAGTTCTCCTTTGCAGGTCAGGCGAAATTCAAAATCATCACCAATGGCAAACCTCGCTTCTTCTCCAATCCTAATGAGCTAGCGATGTATCTGGAAGATTCACCTACGTAGGCAATGGGCGCATCCAACTTTGCATCTAATAAAAGGAAGACAGAAGTTCATGAATCTGAACAAGGACAAGGCTGAGCTGCCCACTGGCTCTCTGTGATCTACATTCATTTCGTGTTTGCTCATTTTCCCATGTCGCCTACATATGCCTACATAGGCCTGCTTACTAGCCTACCAAATGTAAGTTTGTGATTGTGCTAAAATAGCTGGTTCCCAGTTTCCAAGTTGACCCTCGCCACCAAGTAGGCCCTACTTTTACCTACTTTTGGGTCCAACGTCATGTCATTACACCGTTCGCACTGCTACTTGGGGGAACTGGAAGATCTATGATTCAAAGACTTGCCTAATGACACTATGGTTATTTGTTCTCTGAAATGGTTTTACAGTCCTGCAAAATGTTGACATTGCAGTTTAGACTAGCTTAGGATATGCACTGCTACAAAATACTACCTAGTTTTCATGATTCAAGGACTTACCTCTTAACACTATTGTTGTCTCTGCTCTGAAGTGAAATGCTTACACCGATGGCTCCTGCATAGTCATTACGCTCTACTGTTTTTCCTATAGTTTTATAGTCCTGTATAGTATTAAACTTGTAGTTCCGACCAGTTCATGCCTTTATAGACACTTTATCCAATGGCTTAGAATAACTTAGATATGCTCTGTTAGAAAATACTTGCTAGTTATAAGATTTCTCCTGTTATGATGACATCTTTGACTCATCCTACGTTGAGCTTGGACGATACTGCCGTCGCTGCTCCTACATTCTAGTTCTGGGGGGGAGGGGAGAGGGTTGGGGGATTGGTGGAGTGGGTAGAGGGAGTGGGAGGGGGAGGAGGGGGGGAGAACATTTTTGGTATGTTTCAGTATGCCTTGTGTACTCTTGTTTTGCTTTTTGTGATGTCCTTCTATTCTCAACAGTACAGTTTTCTAACAAACAGAAGTGCTCCCGGTTGATTGTTTGTCACATGTTCATCCAGCCCCTTTCTGTCCTACACAAAACATATCACCGAGCTAGGCACGATCAAGATCCAGAAGCCAACTATGCGGTAACTCTTACCACAGTAGGTTTACCAATCCACAGGCGACACCCTGCAGCTTCATGACCCATACCAAGTCTATATCAGAAGGCCTTAACATTGTCTCCCTAAACGTCAAAGGGCTCAATCACCCGGTTAAACGGAGGAAAGTCCTAGAATACCTAGCCAAATCCAAGGGCGACATTTTCCTTCTCCAGGAGACCAAATTGTCCAACGAGGGCGCTGAATTTATCAAACAACACTGGATTTCACATACTCTATGCTCCTCAGCCGTACACAAAAAGAGAGGGGTCATTACACTTATTTCAAACAAATCCAATATCTCCGTAGTATCACATACTCAGGATACTGATGGTAGGTTAGTCATGGCACACCTTCTAAAGAACGATGATCAGATCCACGTCCTGAATATTTATGGCCCGAATGGAGACGATCCGATCTTTTGGGACTCCCTCTCCCCCATACTCGAAACAGTGCCCCAAGATGAACTACTTGTGGTTGGGGGGGGCTTCAACTTGCCCCTTGACCCTGTAATAGATCGCCAATCTAATTGTACCTATCACCCCACACGTTCGCACGACAGCTTGAAACGCCTCTGCTCCAAATTTGACCTACAAGACTCGTGGCGACTGCAACACCCGGTTGGTCGTGATTACACGTTCTACTCGACCCCCCATAATTCCTACTCCAGGATTGATTATATCCTTATCAATAGCCCCTTCACTCACCTTATTGAGGAAACCAGTATTGCCCCCAAACTGGTCTCAGACCATCCAGCATCCAAGCTAAGCTAGTAGGCTCCAGATCTATCCTTCCCCCAAAGAGATGGCGCTTCAATGACAACATTTTCACACAACCAGAAAACAAGAAAAAAATTGAATCGGCCATACAGGACTACCTTGCCTTAAACGATATTCCAGGCTCGGACATAGCGAATGTCTGGGACGCACTTAAAGCAACTATAAGAGGGGTGATTATTGGTATTCGGGCGCAAACTAACAAGGCACTAAATCTACGGCTTGTTACTTTAGAAAGGGACATTAAGAACCTGGAACTATCTCATGCGGCGGACCTCCACAATACTTCGGTTCTGAATGAACTCACTAAAAAGAAATACGAATATAATGCGATCCTTAGCAGAAGAGCGGGGGTCTGGGTTAATAAGTTCAAATCCTTGAGGATGTGTGAAGGTAACAAAGCAGGGAAGCTATTAGCATCCTATCTAAAACATAAAAATAGGCAATTCAACATTGCCTCAATCAAAGATCAAAATAATACTATCCAAACTAAACAAAACCACATTCTCCACACCTTCAAATCCTTTTACGAGGATCTTTACAAGAATAAATTAGACTTTGACTCTCAAGCGTTCTCTAAATACCTGAACTCCCTAGGCCTCCCAAAACATAACGACACTGATAATCTGAACCTGAATTCCCCGCTTACCTTACAAGAAGTCTCGGACTCCATTAAAACCCTCAAACGCAATAAAGCACCAGGCCCTGACGGCTTCTCTGCCGGCTTTTATAAGGAACTCGGGCCCGCATTAAGTCCAACCCTACTGAAATTGTTCCAGAACTTTGCCACAAAAGAAGGGGTAACGAAATCAATGAGTGAGGCCACCATTATTATCATACCCAAAGAGGGGAAGGACCCGCTACTGACAAAAAATTATAGACCTATATCTTTGATAAATCTGGACTGCAAGATCTACGCCAAAATCCTCGCCTCCAGACTGAACCTGATCATCCCTAAATTAATTAGTACATCACAGGTTGGGTTCCTAAAACATCGCATGTCTAACGACAACACAAGACTTCTCTGCCATGTTATAGAAAAGGCCAAGGCGTTTGATGCCCCCTCCGTAGCTATTACGTTAGACGCGGAGAAGGCATTCGACAGAGTCTCTTGGCTCTTCCTTAAACATTGTATGTCCACCTTCAACCTAGGTAACACCTTCATAGATATGGTTATGGCTTTGTATCTCTCCCCATCCGCTCGCATTGCCATAAATGGCTCACTGTCGGATCCATTCGGCCTGGAACAGGGGACCAGACAGGGCTGCCCCCTCTCCCCGTCACTCTTCCTCCTGGCAATGGAACCCCTCATCGCCGACATTAAAAAGAACGACAACATCAAGGGCGTAAGCTTTGGAGATACTTGCATTAAATTAGCCGCGTATGCGGACGATATCCTGATAGTGACTGAATCCCCGGAGCCCTCCATCACCGCCTTGATGTCCACCATTGAATCATACTCCACCCATTCAGGGTATAAACTTAATCGGGAGAAATCGGAGGTCAAACCTCTAAACATCCTAGCCACTTAGGAGATGTTGGGGAGCTCTGGGCTCTGCTGGCAATCAGGGTTTGTAAAGTACCTGGGGATAGAGTTTGGGGACTCCCTGATGGAAACCCTTCTGCAAAACGAGAAGACTACCTTAACTAAAATAAAAAACCAACCGGGTGGATGGTCCCCTTGCTTCATCACGTGGTGGGGTAGAGTAGAGACCATCAAAATGATGATCTCCCCCCTGGTGAACTACCTTATTTCAATGCTTCCTCTAACACTCACCCAAGATTTCTTCCACAAACTGGACCAAACTATAGCCAACTTCCTATGGAAAGGGAAAAAAGCGAGGATCAGCATTAAAAAATTACGATTGGACAAATCGTTAGGAGGGGTCAACCTGCCGGACTTTAGACGCTATGAGACCGCTTTCCTAGCGAGACAAGGTGCCCACTGGCTAGCCCCCGCGGTAAACTACACCCCGGTTTGGCGGGAAGTCGAACAAGCGATCTTAGGCGGAATCACCTCTGCTGCGGCCCTCTCACTCAATTTAAACTAACTATCCCACTCGAAATCGATCTTTCGAAACACAAAAGCGGCACTTCTTAAAATCGACAAATTTCTAGATCATAGCATCTGCCTCTCGGGTTGGGAATCTTTATGGAACAATCGATCCACACTGTACAAGGGCAAACACCTGCATAATTCTCAGTGGGTTAAGAAAGGCATCTTCTTCCCGCACCAACTATTCGAGGGGTCATACTCTATCCCGTTCAGAGACTTGCAAACTACTTATGGCCTTGCGCCTCTTGAGTTCTACACCTTCCTAAACATAAAAGCCGCACTCTCTAAGGCGAAACTCTCTCTAACACCACCCTCCCTCCCATCTTACCTCACTAGGTTAAACAGACTAGGACATCAAGTATCCCATCTCTACAAACTTATCCGCCCCCAACATACCAATCTCACCACACCACTCACACAGTTTTGGTCTGAAATGTCATCTAGACCGATTTCGGAAGCGGACTGGACCAATACCTGGGAATCTTGCATGCGACACAAAATTAGCCCGACTTTATCCCAGACCAAATATTGGTTCCTCCACAAAACCTTCTGGACTCCAGCGCATCTCTATGCTCATAACATCAGCCAAGACGCCTTCTGCTGGAATTGTAAACGGGCGGAGGGCGACCTAGCACACATTATTTTGCATTGCGACTGTGTAACCCCCTACTGGGACAAGATATTTGACTTAATCGGTAAAATTTTCCCCATCTCCCCGTCCAGAGAACTTCCATACCTAGCCTTCGGTTTCACCCTAGAGCCCTCCCTCCACGCCGACGACAGGGCGCTACTTGATCTCATGCTCACCGCAGCTGTTAAAATTGTCCTTAGTAATTGGAAGGACTCTAGCAAAGCTACCTTTGCTTGCTGGCTCAACTGGATAATTAGCCTCAGGGGAGCGGATAACATAGCTCTCCAGCAATCACCATGGCGCCCCCCTATGAGAAGGATGTGGTCTACCCTTGACAGTTATTTCACCACCCATAAACCACCTTAGGTATCCTCTCCCCCCCCCCGATGCACTTGACCTGTGCTGACCTGTTCTGACGCCACCACAATCCAACAGTGTGGAGCTACCCTGTTACATCGGTTCACCCTGAAATCCTGAGTCCCACCTACATATCTTTGGTGCTATAATTTACCTAAAATTGTCCGTCTACACCGTCTAATGAAGTATGTATTATTTTGTAACCTATTGTACATTGCTTTTTACCCCTTTCGCTTAATTGTACTGTACTGTTCTTCTGTAATAATGTATGTCTTTAAGTCTGTACTATTTGTATTTTATTTGATACTGAAACACCCAATAAAAATCTATTTGAATAAAAAAAAAAAGAGGAAAACCATAAAACAATGAGATTTAATTAATTTCAACTGGGGTTAGAAGAACAATTTTTTTCTTTAATTTAAGCATGTCCAATGAATTAGGTTCTCCTGCTCTAACAGACTACACACTTTGCTGAAAGAAAGGACCTTTTCAGGCCTTATCCATCAAAAATAAATACGGATGGCTCTGTTTTTTATTAAAAAAGAAACTGTTTGGAATGTTATTTGATCACCATCTCTTTCTTGATACGCTGCATCATCTCATGGAGCATGAGTTTTGGGGGCGGCGGCCTCCCCACTCGGCCCTCCCACCTCCGCCCTTCACGGGGCGGCCACCAATTAAATTGCCAGCATCCCCCCTCCTCTTATATATGGCTATGGGGCGGCAAATGTACGGGCGGCCATAAGTCTAGCTACGCCACTGGCCTGCATCCCTATACTTGTGATCATGAATGTGACAGAGGGGATCTAGGATAGATCGGCCTTCACCTGAAGAAGACTCACTAGGGCTGACATCCCGACACCAATGACACAAATTGCTAGTCTGTTGCTAATGTGCTGAGCAAAATAAAAGTAAACTCTTTGACAGTAGCAGTGTGCAGCATAGCCTAAGCCAGAGAGTCTCTCACAATCTCACAAATGCCTTTTCACGTAAGCCCCATCACTCTTAAAGAAGTGACAGTGGTGACCACTGCCAACCACAAACTCATATTAAGCACTGGTGCCAGCACACATTTTTTTGTGAAAAGTGTGTTATTTATATTCAGTTCCCATTAAATGACAACTGCACTACTGTGTCAATGACACAAAACATCTCCCAATCAAGATACCTCAGAAAGCAAATACGCATGACTGATAAGAGGATATCATGTCAAAACAGATGCTAGGAGTGGAAATGGGAAACAGCAATAGGCAGAATTTAGAAATTAAGCATAACACACCAGAGAATAACGTAATAACAAAACCAAGCAAGTAAAATAGGCATTGGAGAGTGAAATATGAGGTAATTATAAGCTTATCTGTAAGGTGATTCCATTACATTTGGCACAGATGCGCTTTCCTTTCATGAACATGTTACAAATCTTGCACCTAGTGATGTATGCTGTGGCGGGTGGAAGCAGCATGCGAACGACATTTGAACAGACCAATGCCTGAAAAATGTTGACTGAAAGTCTATGTAAATTTGTATTTACTTTTATTCTGAATATTTTGGAAAACATGTGGCAGGTGAACGCTGTGTCTACGCCAGACCTGAACATTTTTCCTGCCCTAAGACGAGATACAAGGACCTGTTCTTTAGCATGTTCTATTCTCTGAATTGAATTAGAAACGATTGCAAATGTAGTTTACTTAATACATGTTATTCCTGATTAAAGTATGTGCCTAGGTACTTAAAACATTTTAATTTCTAACCATCAGTCATATCATAACATCCCATCATGGTCTGTGTATTCCCCTGTTCTAGGAAAGTGACTGGTCATTCCTGTAAATGGCCATCCTTTTCCTTTAACAAATACTTCAATTATATTCATACATGGTAACAGACTAAAATGAGATGGAGCCCGATTTTTAAAGCCGAATGTGGCTAAATTATTTCATTCTTCCACCTAAAATTGCCTCCCCTTCAATGTAAGTCGATGGGGAAAATACATTTCATGTCAGGAGCGGTGTGGAACACGTGTAATATTTTATTTGGCATAAGCAGAAGACATTTTGGTTGTGGTGTTCATTTTCTTTCCATCATAATTTTCACGTCCTCTGCTGCTCGTCTTTTCCTGCCTGTGCTATCTATTTTAGTTGACTTCCTCACTCAGCTAAAACCAATGTATGTGCTGAGAGTTTATAGCTGCCAGTACATCTGTTGTCTGTTAATCATTTCTGCTGCCATAAGCACTCCTGCTCCCCCTCCCATTTTGCTGACCATGTAGTTATTATCTGCCCTTGTTTGCTGATAACTATTTCTAAAACTGTTCTTTCCATTTCTGTTCATCTGCTTACACTGCACAAAACCTGCATAAAGAAGTCACTGGTTTGTGAAGCCAGTGTACTACCTCAAGCAACACTTGAGAGTGCTGTGTGGATGTGGTCCCACTCATGAGTGATTAATAAACTTGTTATTTATTCCCAACTCCAGTGCTGATCTCTACTTTGTTGGTCTTTGAACCCGAGAACAAAAGGGTGACCCTGCACCAGTGTACCCCTAAAAAAGGGGTACATTTCTACAGTTGGCGCCCAACGTGGGGCCCCATTGGAGACGTGGCCGTCCGAAGGAGTGGTCTTGACGGAGGATTGGAATTTTGTTGAGGAAGAGCACTGCACGAGGAGACCTTTGTCTTTGCAGGCTGACTGACTTTTCCGGTTTTCCCGATTTGACCCTCCAGGTGGTAGCCGGTCTCAACTGGGGCTTTCTTTGGCGCAATCTTGGAGAGACCATTAGGTCGACCAGAGATCAGCAGGTGTGAGTTGGAGTTTTCTGTTTGGTAAGGTGGCTAAAGTGGCACTCTTGATTTGTTAAAGCTTGGGCTTTTTGTTTGAATTTGTTATTTAATTTTTGCAAAAATTGAAGGCAAATAATGTGGACATTTTTCTCCTTTTAAAGTATTTTTAGTAGTAATATTTTACTAATATTTGTAGAACATGCCTGCTCTCAGCAAACTCCGTAGGCTGCCAAAACTAGTTTGAACAAACTCCCCCAGAGGGAACGCCTTGTCAAATATGGTATTTCTTCCATAATGTACGGTCCACTATGGAACAAATACACAAAAAAAGATTCTGGTCTACAATGGCCAGTGAATGGGCCATTTGATTTTAAAAAGGTTCAATATGTAGAGCAGTGTTTATTTAATAGAAAAGAAAAAGTAGACAGTTTATGTTTCATTGTGTGCGGATGTAGGAGAAAGAAGTGCGAGAGAGAATGAAAATTACAGAAGCTATAGCAGAAAAAGAACAACGAAAAACAATACATCAAAAAGTGCTAGAAATTTTACAAAAAGAAAAGAAGGAAAACATTGAAAAAGACTATAGAGAACGTTGATTAGAGATAAATGGCCAGTACCCTATTAGGCGCCCTATTTATCTCATACTTAATACGCCTCAGGATGATTGCATCCTAATAGAACGACCCCAACCCCAGTATACATTTCCTACTCCAAGTGCCCCTGAGGATGAGGTTTCTGACGAGGAGCATTTGTCTTCAGATGAAAAAGATAAAGATAAGCAAGATGGGCGACAGACTCGCTCAACTTTGACTAGAGCAGATAAAGATAAATTCAAAACCGCTGCCAGGGAGGAAGTTCATCGATCTCACGCGGCATCGCTCATTGTAACTATTGTTCAACAGTGAAACAGTGCAGAGCAATTTTATTTTGTAAAAAAATCTGTTTGGGAGGTAATATTTGATTATAGACAAATTTCTCAGGAACTAGAGCCAGCTGATATAAATACTAATTACAAACGATTAACAGAGAGGACTTTTCCTTTTACAAACCTATCTGATATGATTAGACGAGTGGTTAAAATATGAGATGCAACATTTTGTTTACGAAAGGAGCAAGAATTAGCTAGAAAACAGACAGGTATGGAAGTAGTTCAATCTCAAGCACAGAATAAAGATGCTACGGTGGAAGAGGCTACACCCAGTAGTACTACAGTTACTGTAAAACCTATGTGGGAAGCTGCACCCCTGTATGTTCCTCCTAATGGTGCGGGAACAAATGATGATTAAACTTCAAATGATGCAAAGGGATATTGTATATATAATTGGGTTTATACCCCTTGGAGTAGAGCTGATGTGATGGCTCTTAAAGCTGCTTTGCCTGACCCCCGAAAAAAATCTTGCCATCTTCTATGAGGAGGTGAAAGGAGCCATTAGCTCCTGCACTATGACCTTGCCAGATATTGATATGTTCTTTGGGCTTATTTTGCCTCCTCATATGTGGAGAACAATACGTAAAATAGATCACAATGCAGTTTATGGTCATACCTGGGAACATTTAGAATAAATAGATGCAGAATGGGAGTGTGCGCAGAAACCTCAGAAGGAGATATTAGATCTTCCCAAAGCTATTGTGACTGAGTTAAAGACTCTCATACCCCCTAACAAAAATAGATTGGACTACGTTAGCGTCCTGTAAACAGAATACGGAGGAGTCAGTTTCTGACTTCTTTTCAAGGTTTGAGGAAACATTCCATGATTTTAGTGGTCAGTCATTGGACGATGATATGGGTAAGCATTTGTTTGTTGATACATTTGTCACTAATATGTTACCAGAAATAGCTAGTCGCTTAAAGGCAGCAAGAGTTCTTGGACCACGCCTTCCCCAGTTTCCCTTTTGACTATGGCCCAATATTATGAGCGTCAGGAATAGGAAGCAAAAGGCAAGGAGGATAATTAGTTTAAAGAGTTAAAGACAAAAGTTATCTTGGCTCAACTATATGGTCCTCCACTTAGGGGAGATGGAAGAGGCGGACGTGTAATGTATACACCTGGGGTGCCCCTATTCCTGAAGCAAATTTGTCCCCTGAACAGTGTGCTTATTGTAAAGAGACTGGACATTGGCATTCTGAGTGCCCTCTTTTGAGAGGTCAGCAGTATCAGTGGGTAAGGGGCAGTATGAGAGAACAACCAGGGAATTCAGGAAACAGGGGAGGTATGGGAGCTCGCCCCAGATTTGAAGCAGTTGAACAAGGACCAAATTACTCTAATACTTTTGATAGACGAAATCAATATCAAATGTCTGATTATTCTACTGATGTCCTTGCAGATTCTGCTTATGCATAGGAAAGCCTAGGATGGGGTAAGGAACCGGTTGAGGTGTCAGTAGATCAAATGGGTTCTTATGTTGATGCAAACATCTTGGGATCTACTGATCGGTTTCTGGTTGATACTTGGGCTACTCGTAGTGCTCTGTCTAAAAAAGTGGTTCCTAGAGCTCCCGTGTTCGGCACAATGATAACATCAATAGGATTCGATGGGACACTTACACCTAGCCCACTTTCAAAGCCACTTGAATTCAGACTTGGTAAATTTACTGTAGCATGCCCATTTTTGCTCTCCCCTACCACACCAGATACCATTGTGGGTATCGATATGCTTAAATATTTTCGTAACACAATACTTTGTTCTCCGGAAGGTGTACGTGTTATTTTGAATGACAATTATCCAAGGGTTGACAGGTCTTGTCTTATCAATGAGGATGTCGCTCTGGCATCCTTACCCAGTACTTTTTGGGCTAAATCAGATACTGTTGTGGGTCAAATGGTTATTTCACCTGTACATATTCAAGTAAAAGACGGTTTCATTGCCTCACCTGCCCCAATACAAAATATCCAGAGAAGGTGAAGAAGCATTGGCACACATTGTTCAGGATTTGATTAAAATGGGGTACTGGAAGAGGTCCCCTATAACACTTGCAATAACCCTATCCATCCTATTTTGAAAAAGAACATTGACACTAAAATTTACAGATTCATTATTGATTTGGCGAGAAGTTAATAAAATTGTAGTGCCCCAATATCCATTAGTTTTTTATATCGCTACACTTCTCACTATGGTCCCTCCTACTGCCACTACATTTTCGGTGATCGATTTGAAGAATGCTTTCTTCTCGATACCCGTTCATCCTGACAGTTGTTATTTGTTCTGTTTCACCATTAAAAATAGATCATATCGGTTCTGTAGAGCTCCACAGGGCTATACAGAGTCCCAGCATTTACAGTCAGGCATTAAAAAGGCAGCTTGATTCCTTTCCTGTGCCCAAAGGGGTGGCTCTTTTCCAATACGTCGATAACATCTTGTTAGCTGCAGATACCCCTGAGCAGTGTGAAGAAGGAACACTGTTATTGTTATAATTTCTTGCCTCTCACAATCACAAAGTCTCGCAAAAGAAATTGCAATTTTGTAGACAGCAGGTTACCTATTTAGGTCATCTCCTGTATAAGGAGGGAAGTGCACTTACAATCAATCAATAAGAGTACTTGTAAAGCGCTCTACTTACCCGCGAGGGTCTCCAGGTGCTATGGGGAGAGGGTGCCGCTACTGCTCGAAGAGCCAGGTTTTGAGGAGTCTTCTGAAGGAGAGTAGGTCTTGGGTCTGCTGTAGGTGGGCAGGGAGGATGTTCCAGGTCTTGGCGGCGAGGTAGGAGAAGGATCTGCCGCCGGAGGTCATTCGTTGGATGCGGGGGACAGCGGCGAGGGCGAGGCTGGCGGAGAGGAGCTGAGCTGGCGGGTGGGGGTGTAGAAGCTGAGTCTGCTGTTCAGGTAGGCTGGTCCGGCGTTGTGGAGTGCTTTGTGTGCGTGGGTGAGGAGCTTGAAGGTGATCCTCTTGTTGACGGGGAGCCATGTAGGTCTCTCAGGTGGGGGGTGATGTGGCTGCGGCAGGGGACGTTGAGGGTCAGTCGGGCGGAGGCGTTTTGGATGCGTTGTAGTCGTCGTAGGTGTTTGGCTGGGATTCCTCCATTGAGTGCATTGCCGTAGTCCAGTCTGCTGCTGACGAGGGCCTGTGTCACCGTTCTTGTTTCGGTCGGGATCCACTTGTAGATCCTGCGCAGCATGCGGAGGGTGTTGTAGCAGGAGGAGACGGCGCTGAGCTGTTTATACATGGAGAGGGAGGAGTCGAGGATGAATCCTAGGTTGCGTGCCAAGTCGGTGGGTGTCGGTGCTGTTCCCAGTGTGGTCGGCCACCAGGAGTCGTCCCAGGCTGAGGGGGTGGGTCGGAGGATGAGGACCTCCATCTTGTCCGAGTTCAGCTTCAGACCGCTGCTCCTCATCCAGTCGGCGACGGCCTTCATTCCCTTGCGGAGGTTGGTTTTGGCGGTTTGCGGGTCCTTGGTGAGGGAGAGGATGAGCTGGGTGTCGTCGGCGTAGGAGATGATGTTGAGGTCGTGATGGCGGGCCACTTGTGCGAGGGGGGCCATGTAGACATTGAACAGCGTCGGGCTGAGCCCTAGGGGATGCCGCAGATGATGTCGGTGGCTTCGGATCGGAAGGGTGGGAGGCGGACGCCAGAGAGGAAGGACGTGGTCCAGTCGAGGGCTTTCTCTTGGATTCCGGCTTCTTAGAGGCGTGTCTTTAGGGTGCGATGGCAGACCGCGTCGAAGGCGGCTGACAGGTCCAGGAGGATGAGGGATGATGTTTCGCCGTTGTCTAGTTGGCACCTGATGTCGTCTGTGGCGGCGATGAGGGCTGTCTCATGCTGTGGTTTCGTCTGAATCCGGACTAGGAAGGGTCCAAGATGTTGTTGTCTTCGAGGTGGCGGGCCAATTGTATGTTGACAATTTTCTCGATGATCTTCGCCGGGAACAGGAGCAGAGGGATGGGCCGGAAATTCTGAGGTCCTTGGAGTCCACCTTGGGCTTCTTGAGGAGGGCTTTGATTTCGGTGTGCTTTCAGCTTTCCAGGAATGTCGCTGTTTTGAAGGAGATGTTGATGACCTCCGTAGTTGGGGGGCGATGGCTGCGTCTACTTTGTTTCATACGTGGTGTGTGCACGGGTCTGACGGAGATCCTGAGTACAGCAGACCACATTCAGACTATTTTAAATACTCACATGCCCGAACACAGAAGGATGTCTGAGCACTGCTTGGCCTCACTTCATTTTGTAGGCAGTGCATCCCTAATTTTTCACACACTATTAAACCTTTGTTGGACCTTTTAACCAAAGACACTCCGATGTCCCTCCCATGGACTACTGAATGTCAGAATGCCTTCCAACAGTTACGTCAAGCTCTTTGCTCTGCACCAGTATTAGGAACTCCAGACTACACTAAGACTTTCACACTCTAAGTCCATAAGAGGGAAGGTTGTGTCCTCTCGGTTTTAACACAAACACACAGTGATAAGTAACGTCCTTGTGCATATTCCTCAGCTGTCTTTGACCCAGTCGCCCGTGCACTGCCTGGATGTTTCCGAGCAGTGGCAGCAATGGCTGTATCAATACGTCAGAGTGAAGGAATAGTTTTGTCACATAAACTGCTTGTGTTAGTACCCCATTCTGTTGATGCTTTGTTAGGTCAAACGAAAACACAGCATTTCACAAGTGCTCGCTTGACAGGATATTAATTGACAATTATGCCCCCTCATATTACACTGAAAAGATGTTTGACACAATGTTGCCATTTCCATCTACCCGGCCACAGTCACAAGAATCACATGATTGTATATTCATTACTGAGGAGCAAACAAAAGGCTGCATTGACTTACAAGATACACCTCTCTCTAGTGTTGATGGGGAGTTATGGGTTGAAGTCTCGTGTCTAAAATTGCCTGATGGCACCACATATGCTGCCTATGCGATTACAACACTTCAGACAGTAGGTGAAACAGCTCGCATACCACAGAAGTCAGCCCAAGCGGTCAAATTGATTGCACTAACGAGAGTGTGTGAGCTTAGTACAGACTTACTTGTTAAACATTTTACCAACAGCCAGTACGCTTTCGGGGTGGCACGCAATTTTGGCTGCTTATGGAAAGAAAGGGGCTTTCTCAGCTAACATGGGACACTCATAGTGCATGGAGAATTGGTACATAATCTCCTTACTGTCCTAACCAATCCTGAGAAAGTGGCAATTGTTAAGTGTAGTGCACACAAGAAACTGACTGACAAAATAGGAGCAGGTAATGCCTTTGCAGATCACACAGCACGTGAAACCGCAATGCCTACCCATCAGGATACCTAATCTACGAACTTACCTCTGACTGGGAGACCTAGCTTTTTGACCGAAGCCCGGTGGAGCTACCGGATAGCTCAAGAGGAGATGGGCTGTGGACTTCCCCCCTCGGCCGTCACCTACCCAGCCAGACTCTGGGCAGACTGTCCTTCGTCGCTCCGTCGCATTCTCTTTCCTACCCCTTTACCCTACCCCCTTCCCCCCCTATGCTCCATTTATCTTGTCCACTATGCTCTCTAAATGTTTTCCCTTTGAGACTTGGCCATTTGACCAATGACCGGTGGAGCTACCTGATAGCTACAGAGGAGATTGGCTGTGGACTTCCCACTCGGCCGTCACCTACCCAGCCGGACTCTGGGCAGACTCTCCTTTGTCTCTCCATCCCATTTCCCTCCTACCACTTTACCCTACACCCTTTCCCTTTCTCAGCTCCACTTATCTCATCTTCTACGTTCGTCAAATGTTTTTCTAGTAACTGATGTAACTTGTAACTTATGTAATTTTGTACCTTTGTGGAACCTTATGTAAAGCGCTCTGATACCTCTGGGTCTAGCCAGCGCTATATAAAACTCAAATAAATAAATAAATAAATAAATAAATAAATAAATGCATCGAAGTACCACATCCATGTATGTAGTGAAGTCATAAGCTGAACGTTGGCATGATGCCAGGCAAGAGGTGCTGGACATACAACAATTTGCCTCCACTGATGAACTAGACCAGTGGTCTAAGGAGGGAGCACTAGATGATGAGGGCTGCTGGAGGAATAAAGATATGACCGAATGGAAGTTGCCCACAGTTTACTTATACCCCATTATTCACATGGCACATGGGCAGGCACATGTTGGTGCATCCTCAATGGCAAAAGAACTCATGCAAGTTTGGGATCATCCTGATATTGCGGGCACTGCTAAAACGATGGTCCTGTCTTGTTTATCAGTCCTTAGTATAATCCTGGGAAGGGAACGCGAACTCCAACAGGAGGATTTGTGACACCAACTGCACCTTTTGAGGCCCTGCAAATGGACTACATTCAGTTTGAGCACTGTAGTAACTTAAAATATGACTTGGTAGTGGTGGGGCGTGGCTTGGACGCCGGAGGACATGGCGGCGTGAGCCCTGAGCTCCGTGCCTGGCCCCAAATTTATCCTGAGATACGAGCGGCAGCTCGAGGGACACTGCACTGCCGTACTCCTGAACCGTGTGGGAAAGCGGGCGGCACCTTGAGGCAGAGACCCCTGATAGCGCACCGGCCCGGGAGGGGTCCCTGAGCAGCCATGGGGAGTTGGCGTCCTAACATGGCGGACGCGACCGTGGCAGCGATCCGAGAGTGCAGAGGGATGCGAGAGCCGTGAGAGTCCAGGGAGCAACTCGCCGAGGAGCCGCGGAGATGGAGTGGCATGACTGGAGCCTACAGTGAAGGGCTCTGACGGCGGCACGCATTTCTCCTGATCTGCTCCCTCGATCGCCTGCTCTGGACGGCGCCCCACAAAATGGCGGCCGGGAAGTTCGCCCTGGCCTGAGGAGACTAGTGAAGAGACTGCTGAGCGGGGGCGACCGAGGTCCACTGCCGCAGCGGACCGCTCGGAGCTCCCTCGGCGTGTGAACGGCAAGCAAGTACAGCGCTGGACACTGCGAGCGCCCGCAAGATTAAAACTGTGGGCGGACGCTGGGACGTGGCTGGACCGGCGAGGTGGTGACTTTGCAGCTGTGAGGGAGAAGGAAGTCGGGAGCGCCTGTGGAGCCGGAGGGGGGGGCGCTAGACCCGGTGTGCGGCGCTACCCTCCCAGGGGGAGCTAGCTGACCTCCCTGCGGGCGGACTTCCGCTGGATCGCGAAGACCACGGCGCAGGAGGGAAGAGCCGCGGACGACCTGTTCACCGGGGGGTGCATAACTCGGTGGCAAAGACTGCTGGGATGCGACCATTGAGCCTGCACCTGCCTTGCTCACGGCTGTGCGTACACTGCGGCCGGAGGTGGGGCAGGTGGTGACCAACGAGACAGTTGGTGGCTTACCGCCTCGGGCCCGGTGGTTGTCTCTGGGGCGCCTGCTGGCCCGCGCAGCTTGATCGACGCGGCGGCTATCCGGCGGTGAAATGTTTTGGCCAACGAGCCCCTACGCGCCACGAGACAACCATTGACAGCGCTGCGGGAGGGGCCGACGCCTCCCCGGGACACGGAGGGGTCTGGCCGGGACATTGAGGGCTGACCAGAGAAAGACCCACGCGCTGAGTTGACTTGAGAGCAAACGCACTGACGGATCCTGTGCCCCTGGGGCGCGGCTGACACTGGAGCGGACCTGGCGCCTGCGGCCGAGACGCCGCTGAACCTGGGGGACGAACTGCGAGGCGCCCACGCTCCATCAGCGGTCTGCGGACGTCCTATCGCACTAAAGATCTGAAAGCTGGGCAAGGAACAAGGGAAAAGTTGATGGGCTACTGCTCCGGAGACGCCGGAGGGCTCAGCCCCGGGGACTGGTGAACTGCAGCAGCTCCAAGACCGGATATTGGAGGTCATCACGGCCACGAAAGACGCTCTGCAGCAAGATATCGCGCAGGTGGCTCTGGGACTGGGGCTGTTGCGCGCGGACCACGCAAAACTCAAAGACAGGGTTAAGATCACGGAGACTACCTTGAAAGAGCTGGCCCCCGCTCACAAGTCTATGGACGCGAAGCTGACTGAGGCCTTGGACCGGATACAGTCGCTCGAGAGACGGGCTGAGGACGCTGAAAACACGAGTAGACGCAACAACGTCCGCTTAGTGGGTCTGCCAGAAAATACAGAAGGGGGAGACATGATTAGCTACTTGGACTCCTGGTTTAAGATGGCGGTGGCTCCGGAAGGTCTGTCTCCCTTTTTCACACTGGAACGTGCGCACCATGTCCCGGCTAGGCCTCCTAAGCCGGGCCAGCCGCCTCGCCCGATCATTGCCAGGCTCCTGCATTACAAGGACCGAGACCTGTTGCTCCAGAAGGCCCGCGACGTGGGACCGTTCCAAGTGGACAATAGCAAGGTGACGCTTTTCCCGGATTACACCTACGAGACGCAGAGGATGCGGGCCTCCTTTTTGTCCATCAAACGCGAGCTCCGAACCGAAGGCATACAGTACTCCCTGCTGTTCCCGGCCAAGCTAAGGATAGTGGTGGACGGCAACACGCTCTTCTTCCCCACGTCAGTTGATGCCTGGGCATGGTGGGAAACATACAAGGGAGGCACTGACAGTGCCAGGTACAGAGAGGAAGAGGAGCGGCGACTACAACCGGTGCGGAAATCGCAGAGAATCCGCGGACGACGGCGGGGCTCCCGGAAATCTCCCCTGTCCCAAACAGATGAGGATGAGGAGAGGCGCACGGCGCTGCAAGCTGTGGTGGCGTTGTCTGGAAGTGAGGCAACTTCATTGCACCGGGGTACGGAGTCAGAAGGTCACGCCACGGGCTCGGACACAGAACTGTCGGACGGTAACAGCACCAAGGGCCCGGTAGTGACACCGCAGACATCGGAAGAGATCCTGGAGGCCTGATGCACCAGCAGCTGGCTGGGAACAGTACCGGTAACTGGGGACATTGTGGCTGTCTGATGTAGATGAGTATTGCGACGTACACGGGGCTGCCGCTGGGGGGTTATTGGGGGGTCTTGGGGGCGGGGGTTTGGGCCTGCCGGACCACCTTCGGATCTAGGGCTGCGCTCTGTCAGCCCTTAAGGCTACCACAGCGACGACTGTGGAATAGACGGGTGTTGGGTGATCGACTAAGTTTGGATGGGGGCTAATAGCTTGATATTGGGTCCTGTTCTGGGGGGGCGGGAGGAGAGGACACTGGGGAGCACTCTCCACTGGGACCTGTTTGTTGTTGTTTTGGGGGGAGGGAGAGTTGACCTGAAAGCGAGGTGGGAGGGTGCCTCCATTCACGCAGGGACATGGAACCGCTTAGTAGCGACTCAATCGATCTGGGATAATGGCTAATGTGTGGACGTTGCGATGTGTAACCTGGAATGTGAGGGGTCTAGATACGATGACAAGGAGACACAAAGTGCACACCTACCTGGTCCGCAGGGGGGTCCACATTGCATTTCTGCAGGAAACACACAAAACAGGAAGGTATCGCGCTGCAGCGTAGATGGAGAGGGCAAATATTCAACACCACATACTCCGCATTTGCTAGAGGCACACTCATCTGGGTCAGAGCGGGGGTTACCTTCCAAGCCATTAGGCATACCATAGACCCTGAGGGCAGATATGTTGCCATAGAGGGCAAACTGCAGGGCAGAGACATTGCATTATGCTGTATATATGCCCCAAATATCGACCAAATTCCCTTCCTGACAAAACTTTCTGGGGCGCTTGCGCATTATCTAGCCGGCCCTGTTATGGTGGGGGGTGACTTCAACTCCGTGTCGGATGCTATGTTAGATAGATCCCACCCACCACTGAGGGACTCCCCGGTGCCCCGCCTCACAAAGGGTAGGCTAGATTGGCAGGGGAGATGGGGACTGATAGATGCATGGCGCTCACAGCACCCAACAGATAGGGACTATTCTTACTTTTCTGCTCTGCACGATCTCCATGTTCGGTTGGATGCGGTGTTCTGCTCCCCAATTGTAATGTCAGCTGTTGAGACTACCGAGTATTTAGCTAGGACGATTTCGGACCATAACCCCTTGCTGCTTACGCTGAAATGGGTGACGGCGACCTCACGCGTTCCGACTTGGAAACTGAGGCCTGACACACTGGACGACCCACAGTTCCACGCAGCGTTGGAAGAGGGAATAACTCACTACTTTACTGAGAACGATGGCTCCACTACCTCCAGAGCGATGGAGTGGGACGCCTTTAAGGTAGTTATCAGAGGGCAGTGTATCGGAAAATGCGCAGGGGTGCGGAAGGTTCTGCTAGATGACCTAGCTAAAGCGGAGGACAAATTGCGGACAGCGGAGGTGGCACAACCGGGCCACCCTGAGCTCCAAGAGGAGTTCGGCGCGGCTAAGGAGGCTGTGGCGATTGAGGTTGAACGCCTCCGAGGCTTTGACTATAAGGCTTACATGCTGAGAACACACGCTGAGGGGGATAAGGCTGGTACGCTGCTGGCATGGTTGGCCAACCCCACTAGGCGTAGCTCCCCGATCCTGGCTCTGGAGGGAGAAGAAGGTAGTGTGAACTATACCCAGTCGGCGATACTTGATGGCTTCCAATGCTATTATGAGTCCCTCTATAAAAGTGCTCTTCAGGAGCGCGAGAGCGACACCGATGCTTTCCTTGCAGGGGTACATTTGCCACAATTGGACCCAGAACAGGCGAAAGACCTGGGCAAGAACATCGAACTGGGCGAGATTAGGGGGGCTGTAAAACGAATGGCCCGCAACAAAACGCCAGGCCTAAATGGGCTGCCCATAGAATTCTACAGTAAGTATCTGGATCTACTGCCGCCGCGCCTCCAAGTGGTGTATGATGAGGCCAAGACCGCTGGCCATTTGCCCCGGTCCATGCGTGAGGCACTGGTGATCCCCTTGTTGAAACCGGGGAGGGAGGGCTGCAGTCCGGACTCCTATAGGCCACTTTCCATGCTGACCACAGACTACAAAACATTAAGTACTATCTTAGAAACTAGATTATTGCAGCACATGCCTGGTTTGGTCCATAAAGACCAGTCCGGATTCATCCCGTCGCGTAACACGACAATGAATATTAGGAGACTAACACGCCTGCTGGACGACGCTTATCTCGGAGTGCAGACACCCCTGGTCCTCTCGGTAGACATCGAGAAGGCTTTCGATAGCTTGGAGTGGGAATATCTCTACAGGGTCATGAAGCGTTTCGGCCTTGGTGATGGCTACATCCAATGGACAAGAGTACTGTACGCATCAGCAGTGGCTAGAGTGCGGGTGGGATCTCTCATTTCGCACCAGTACCCGGTGGAACGCGGAACGCGGCAGGGGTGCTCGTTATCTCCGCTCCTGTTCGCCCTGGCGATCGAACCACTTGCGGTGGAGATCCGAACGGGGAGACATTATGGGTGCATAGAAAGCAGAGGAAGGCGCCAGTTCGTCTCCTTGTATGCGGACGACTTACTGCTGTTCCTTGAGGACACGGAGGAAGCACTGGTGGGTGCGGAGAGATTACTCCTGCACTTTGGCGAGTTATCGGGCTTGAAGGTTAACTGGTCCAAGACGTGCTTTTTCCCCCTGCGATGGGGTGAGAAGCGGCCCGACCACCGTCCCGCACTCAACTGGGAGCCCACTTGCCTGAAATACCTAGGGGTGCACGTGTACCACACGGCGGCAGACATGCTTGACGGCAATGTGGGGCGCTGTCTGCGAGCAATGAAGGGAAACATGGCCTTTTGGGCCACACTCCCGCTCTCGATGACAGGCCGAACATCGCGTTTGAAAATGATCGCTCTACCGCGCCTTCTTTATTACTTCCGCACGCTGCCTGTGTGGATACCCAGCTCCTTCTTTCGCCAACTGCGGTCGCAGATGATCTCGTTCCTCTGGGGATCGGGGAGGTGCAGGGTTGCACTGTCGACACTCACTCGCCCAAAGGACGAGGGTGGCCTGGCGGTCCCGGACTTCGAGATCTATTATCTGGCGGCTCAGCTGCAGCTTTTCACACAGGAGGTGGCAAGGGTATTCCGCGGACCAGACCATGAGAGGGACATGGGCACTCCACGACATGTCCTCGCCTATATAACATTGCAGCAGAGACTTGCCCTCAGAGATCTTAGCCTCGAGGAGCAAACGTTCAGGCTCTGCTGAAACCGCTCCCAACGCCGAGCGGGTGTGAAACATCCGTATGCACCTGAAATACCTCTGGGCATGGTGACAGCGTTACCCCACTGGGGAGACTGGTCGCAGCTGCAGGCTTGGGAAGATGCAGGGCTGCAAGAGCTGGGCGACTTGTATGAGAACGGAGTGCTCATACCATTCCATACCCTGCAGGGGCGGTTTGACCTCCCGAGAGGGAGCGATTTGCTGCATGCAGCGGTAGCTGGAGCCATCCAGGCACACTGGAAAGGGGGACTTTCTGAACCTGTGACGACCATGGCCTGTCAGTATACCATGATGGCGGCGGGGACCTACAAAGCAGTAACATGCCTATACTCGAGGATGCTTAGAGAGAACTTACCACCCCTAACAGCGCTGAAAGCCAAGTGGGAATCTGACTTGGGCAAGGAGATCCCCGAAATGGCTTGGACCCAAATAGTGCAGCGAGCGCGAAAGAGCACGAGGAACGCACGCTTCCAGCAAATACACTTTTATATCCTCCACAGAGCCTATTTAACTCCTGGCAAAATCAGGAAATATTTTGGAGCGACTGATGCGACTTGCCCCAGATGTGCTACGGGGGGAGCGGAATTGGATCATATGTTATGGTCCTGCCCTAACCTGAGAGAATACTGGCAGGAGATTGGGAACACGCTGAACGAGATCACAGAAAGGGGACTACTATTTGATATGGCCGTGTGCATTCTGCACTGGTTCCCGCATACTCCCAAAAATAAAATAACTAGTAAATTTATTGACATGGGCCTGATATTAGCCAAGCGAGAAGTCACGAGATTATGGAAAGCGAGAACGGGCCCTGTGCACAAGCGATGGATCAGTGAACTCCTGAAGTGGGCTGCTTGCGAAAGCACGCTCCGCTACCAGCTGGCACGCCGTACACCCACTGATAAAGCTCTGGACACAGCGAATGCTTGGGAAGCGTTAGTGCAGGCACTGCGAGACAGCGAGTTGCGAGAAGAGGGGGACACTCCTGACCCGGAGGTAGGCACTCCCCGGGACATGCCAGGCACACCACATACCTAGACTACTATTAGCTCCTGACAATATTCCCGGATGCGACCTTGAGCGAGCACTCTTGGTGTGGATGGCGGGGGGGGGGCAGAGCTACGGAAGGGAGGGGGGGGGGAGTTAATTTAGTTTAAGAAATCCAGACGAAATACAAGGGTGAAACACTAAAAGCGGACACGAGTACACCTAGAACAGATTGCCACTGTTACTGCATTTCTGCTTCTGACGTTTCCTTGCTTGACGCCGCCCGACCTCCGGGTTGTGGGCTTAACGGTGGTGTATGAAGCTAACCGAGAAATGATGCGCTGCGGAATCGAAACTATGGCGCCTATGTGGCAGTGTTATGTTTATTATTAGTCTGCAATAAAAATCGTTTAAAAGATAAATAAATGACTTGGTAGTGGTTTGTACCTTCAGTTATTGGGTGGAGGCGTATGCTATAAAGGATAATACAGCTCTCACGTCAGCGAAAGTTCTCCTAAAGGAGTTCTTCCCTCGATTCGGCATTTGTCGGGTCTTATGGAGTGACAACGGACCTCATTTAATTGGGCAAGTTGTCAAATATGTCATGAAAGGGTTGGGGGATTAAGCAGAAATGCCATGCCGCTTTTCATCCACAACCAGCAGGCTTGGTGAAACGTTATAACTCCACCCTGAAATTGAAATTGGCTAAAATACAGGCTTCCACATCTTTGAAATGGCCTGATGCCCTGCCCCTAGCAGTACTTTCTATCAGATCAATACCACAGACACGATCTGGCCTTACGCCATATGAGGTTGTGTTTGGCAGGCCTATGAATATTTGGGGAATCCCTAAGCTTCGCCCTATACATGATGCACCCGATGTGTTGATGAGTGACTATTTGTCCCAGTTAACCGACAGCTTGTCTTCTATTTATCAGCAGGTACGGGAAGCCCTTCCAGACAGGTCTCAGGGTGATGGCCATGATCTGCAGCCTGGCAACTTCGTCTTGACAAAGTCGTTTCAACTAACCAGTTCCCAGAACTGCAGTACGAGTGACCAACCGGAAGAATTTGGTGCATGCTACCCACTGTCATAAAGCTCTGCATGTCCTCATGAGCCCAGCTGTGCTGACAGATCACCGCAACATCCTAGTCACCGAGAGAGGACGAGCTGTGTTACCGGAAATACCTGAGGAAGTCTTCCCGGACCACACGAGCCCTGGTACATCTAGATATCTGCTTCGATCCAGGAAGAAAGACATTTCAGCGCAGAAAGAGACTGTTTGAGCAACTGTCTGGGGTGGTTAAAGACTGACTACAAAGGGGGGGTAGCCTATTAGTGACTACTCATCTCAACGTTAGTGAAGAAACCAACGCCTGCCCAGGACCTTAGGGCACCATCTGTTTTGTTGTTTACTGACTAAATAAACATGCAGGAGGAGAAGAAATCTAATGCTGCAAAAGTCTGTAGTAAAAATATGATGTTCGCTATTGGACTAACTTTGACTGTCGTCATCATTGCTGTCATAATGTGGGTTGTCGAGGAAGTAGGTCCGGCTCGAAACTTACTGACTGCTACTACTCCTGTCCCCACCGAACATTATTATTTTACTCTTCCCTATCATGAAAGAAAACACTGAATGTCGTATCTCAATAACACTTTCATACAAATGTTGCATCATACTCATAATGCTACGAACACTACCAACTGCTGGGTATGTGGAATGATGCCCGCACATCAGAAGAAGGAAGGAACACCTTTCATTCCCTTGCCATTCTCACATAATGGCTCTTGTAGAGCCCGGTTCGCACTGTTGTGGGCCTCTGAAATTGCTAATATCACTGAAGCTGATGTAAGAGGACTTAATGCAAAGCTTAATAAAGTTTGCTACCCTGATGAGGAAGGGGACCCACAAGTCAAAGGAACTGTATGGGAAATGGAGGACTATCGCAGAGGAAATTCCTCCACACATTATGTTTTTCCCCAACACTCAAACGGTCAAAGGTAACGGGCCTTTTGTCATCGCTGTTACTAGAGACCGAGCAAATCTATGTGTGAGCACTTTTGGTAGTATCCCCGTGAGAAAAAGTGACTGTACCACAGTATTGAACATTACTAGAACGAACAGTAGCAGTTTTCTATCCTCAAACAACACTTATTTCATTTGTGGGAGTAAAGGCTACTATCATCTACCAATCGGATGGTCCGGAACTTGCTACGTGTCCTTCTTGCTTCCTCCTGTGTTCCTAGCACCTGCATCTTAATATAAAATCAAAAACTGTTTAATGACATTCCCTTGAATTGATTGAAAAGAACTATTTTTACAATATGTTCGACTTTAATTTGGGACTCTTTTTCTTTGTTGGTGCGGCTTAAATTTGCAGAAAAATCAGGCGCTTAACCCGTGTAGTAGAGGCTGTGACTAATCAGACAACAATGGAGCTTGGAAATATTACAGAAGAACTATAAATTACGTGAATTGTGACTTTGCAAAACTGAATAGTGCTAGGCGTGGTAGTAGCTGATCGTGATGGAGCATGTCACATTATCGGTAGTAGCTGTTGTGTCTGTGACCACGCCCATTCTGTTTATGATGCCATTTCCAAAATGCACAAAATAGCCACTGAAATAGATCAAGATTCAGGAACATGGACTTGGGCTGGATGGTTCTGGAGCGTATTTTCTGTATGGGGACTGAAAACACTATCGCCCTTGTTCATAATTATAGCTAATCTGTTCTTGTTGTTTATATATCCAATGCGGGCCAATGCTTTGTTCCCTCTGTATTTCCACTTGTACTACTTGTCTACCATCTAAAGCAAATGTCCAAAATGTAAATGCCCATTTAGCACTAGATCAAGAAATCAGTAACATAATGTTAATTGATATATATGACATTTATGTCTTAGCTTATGCCAAAAGGGCCGTCTGTGGAAAACGTGTAATATTTTATTTGGCATAAGCAGCAGCCATTTTGGTTGTGGTGTTCATTTCCTTTCCTTCGTAATTATCCCGTCCTCTGCTGTTCTTTTTTTCCTGCCTGTGCTATCTATTTAAGTTGGCTTCCTGGCTCAGCTAAAAGCAATGTACGTGCCTGTACATCTGTTGTCTGGCAATCATTTCTGCTGCCATAAGCACTCCTGCTCCCCCTCCCACTTTGCTGACCGTGTAGTTTTTATCTGCCCTTTTTTGCTGATAACTATTTCTAAAACTGTTCTCTCCATTCCTGTGCACGTGCTTACACTGCACAAAACCTGTATAAAGAGAGCACTGGTTTGTGAAGCCAGTGTACTACCTCAGGAAGGACTTGAGAGTGCTGTGTGGATGTGGTCCCACTCATGAGTGATTAATAAACTTGTTATTTATTCACAACTCCAGTGCTGATCTCTACTTTGTTGGTCTTTGACCCCTTGGACAAAAGGGTAACCCTGCACCAGTGTACCCCTAAGAAATGGGTACACTTCCACAGTGGAGTCTAAGATTATGCATATCTCTTTCAACTTTATTGGCTCAGCAGCCCATCATGACCACTATCGTTAGAAAAACAGTAAAGCACTACATGTCCCTTGAGTCCAACCATCTTAAACATCTTGAAGTCAATAAAAGTCCTTTGTTTCGTCCATAAAACAATCCACAAAGGAAAAGCACTTCCTCTTTCTTAGATGTTTAGCAGCCAGATTGTGTTTTTCCTTTATGTATTGCTTTATGAGAGTCTTTATAGCAGGTTTATGGAATTCTTTATTGCAGTTAGACATTTTGATATTAATATTTTATTTTCAGTTAGACCCTCTCCTTCTTACATCTGAGCAGTGTACCTGCTCTGATACTCTGATACTGATGTGGGTCTACTGGCTCCCTAAAGAGAGTTGGGATGCATTCCTTGAGTCCAGGGACAGTGTGGAATGGGAACAGCTCTCAGCAGTTGCAGGAGGCCGCTCAGAATGGCGGGGCCATCTTCCCAGGAACGCTGCACATCAAGGAGAAATTGATTATAGTACTTGGGCATTGCAGGGAAAAACAATTAAAGGAGCATGGTGACCGTCTGCCACTGACAGAGGGCGCACGAGGACCACGAAAGCCGGGTGCATGTCTCGCTGGTCTCCATTTCCGGCTCCAACAGGCAGTTTTGAATTCAGTGAGACAAATAAGCATATTGCAAGAGGATCCTGAGGGGACAATTCTGCTGGGAGGCTCCAGAGAAGATCCATGTTACCACAGAGTACGTTTTTTCTGCACAGTCATACCCAGAGGCAGAGTGAGGAGTCTGAATCCTACGAAGACAACACAGAAGGAAGGTATTGGGTATCCAGAAACAAAAACGAATATAAATATATTAACACCACCTGAACAGTAATGGTGATGGAGGAGACAGTGGAGGAGCATGTTTACCTCCCTCTTGATGAGGGCCTGGTGGACGTCATTGATGCGCTCCTTCAAAAGACAATCTCATTGACCTCGGAGTGACTGAGTCAGCAAATTGTGATGCAAGTGACTACAAACTGCTTCTATCCCTAAAATGGGTAAGAATTGGGGCCTAGGCACTCTAGCGACACTCAGGGAGGTTAAAGGTGAGGCAAAGACAACAATGGCTTTCCCGCCCTCACCCCCAGGCGCCTTTGAGAGTGTTCAACAAGCATTCCTACTAAGGCATGCATATGCACTATAGAACCCCCAGGCAATGACCACCACGGAATACTACCCACACAAGAGGAGGATCTGCTGATGCTGGGGAAGATTCCTATAAACCAGATTAGGACTCTGTGGAGAAACCAGGTCCAAGCAGACCTTTGAGACCGGAGGGCAGTCCAAAACATTCCAGAGTGGAGGAGACAGTAATTCCAAGTGGAGCCAAAGAACCTCTGGGCATGTTGGAAATATATCTGTGCTCAGAAGACTGGGCCCCAAGCAAAGTAGCGCCGGCCCGTGAGATACTCAGTAAAATACTTTTTCATTTTCTAAATCTTTTCACTTGATCATTTAAGCAATGGCAATTATATTCTGGCATCTCCTTAATTTTAGCATCGTTTTTTTTCATGCGGATGTACTTTATTATTCATGTGTGTGTGTGTGTGCGCGTATATATATATATATGCTGCAAAGCCCACTCCTTACACAATTTCCTCGGACTAGTGAAGAAAACGAGTGTAGACCCAGATTCAGTGCCAGTTTGATTTATTTAGAAACACCACCAGCCGCCATCACGACGCGTTTCGGCAAATCCCTGCCTTGATCACACACATATATATATATATATATATATATATAGCTAACTTAACGTCCTTATAACCTTTGTTTTTTTCAGTGAAATATATATATATATATATATATATATATATATATATATATATGT
Organism: Lissotriton helveticus; assembly: GCF_964261635.1. Taxonomy (NCBI): domain Eukaryota; kingdom Metazoa; phylum Chordata; class Amphibia; order Caudata; family Salamandridae; genus Lissotriton; species Lissotriton helveticus. The sequence continues at coordinate 685,634,201 of NC_136059.1, forward strand.
AGATATATTTCACTGGAAAAAAATATAACTCGCGTCCTGCAATGCACTGCTTATGACCTCATATACTAGATCACTCATGACATCTGAAATTACATCACTGATGACATCATCCAGTGACTGTTTTAAAAAAAATGTAGGAGTGTTAAATATATATATATATATATATATATATATATATATATATATATATATATATATATATATATATACTAAGGTGTATTGGCAAATTTGTGGGTGTATGAGTGTCTGTATGGATGACTCTGTGGGTGCATGACTGACTCTAAGTGTGTGATTAGATCTCTCAGTGAATGTAAGGGTAGGCGACTGGTCGTGTAAATGAGTGTATCTGTCTGTCAGTTGATGTCTAAGTGGGTGAATGAGTGTGGTAATGGGTACATGAGAGGATATATGGGTGATTGGTTGGCTGACTACCTCTATAGTTATCTGTTTGTGTGGGTGAGGAGGTGTGTGACTTCCTGTATGGATGAGTGAATGGGTGAGTCAGTGGCTATATGGGGTGCTATGTGCGTGTCTCAGAAGCTGTATTGGTGAGTGAGTGTCTGTTTGGCTGTGTCAGTGATTGAGTGAATGTGTTAGTGTGGGCGATAAACTGGATATGTGAAAGGCAGTATAGGTGAGTGATGGGGGTATAAGAGTGACTATATGCTTGAGTGAACGAATATGGGAGTGGCAATATGGATGAGTATGTGCTTCTGCTACGAACTGTATAGGTGAGTGAGTATGTGTTACTATTTGCATGAGTAAATGGGTGTGTGTAACTGCTTGGGTGAATAAGTGGCTGTGTGATTGTATGGGGGAGTGGCTAGGTGTGTGAGTAGTTCTATGGCTGACTCAGTGTGTGTGCCTGTATGGGTCTATGAGTGGATATGTCAATGGCTGTATTAGTGAAAAAGTGGGTCTATGAGTGGTTGTATGGGTGAGCTAGCTGATGTGTATGTAGATCTATGAATCAGTGAGTGGTTGTGCAAGTACTGGTATGGCTCTATGAATGGGTTTGTGACTGGTTGTGTGGGAGTGGTAGTGGGTGTATAAAAGATTCTATAGCGGTGTGAGTGGGTGCGTCGGATGCTGTGGATGATGTCATCACTGATGTCATTTGAGATGTAATCAGTGATGTTATCAGTAACGTCACTGACCACGTCATGAGTAATGTAATATGTGAGGTCATAAGCAGTGCATTGCAGGGGCGTGAGTTATGGTTAATAGTTATAGTGGTATCCTGTCTTCTTTAGGTATCAAGACCATCACAGCTTCCCTCATAGTTGGGGGGAGAACACATTTTCCCCCTGCCTGTGTAAAAACTGCCAGCAGGGTCTGTAAAAGTGTGGCAGGTCAGGCCTGATCCAGTTCAGCCAGAAGACCTTCTGCTTCCAGCATCTTACTATGAGTCATCTCCAAGAGTGCCTACTTAAATTCCTCAACCTCCAGTGGGCTATCTAGGCTGCGTCGCTGGTCGGCTGTGTGTTGTGACAGCTCTGTCCCATTAAGGAACAGCTGAAAGGCTTCATCCGGCACCTTGCGAGTATTGGCACACCCCTCCTGTACGCAGGTGCTAGAAGCATCATTTATCTGTCCCTCGCTATTACGTCCACCCCACCCATTTAGGGTCAGTTAATATGTGTGGGGCTTCTCTATTAAGAAGCCATGCCAGTATTTTGCCAGACTTCCTGGAATAGGCTCTGTCGATGATGTGTATGTGTATATTTGTCTAGTCTGGACCATACGTCCTCCAATCGTCTAGGGAATTTCATAAGCCAGCAGGGTCCTTTGGGCCCTAACTCTGGTAATTTCTCTAATTTTGCCTTCTCTTGTTCTAATTCAGTTAGCCTGTGCTCCAGTTGCCTCTTAGCACTGTCAAACTGGGCCAAGCACTCCCCCTCAGAGAAACCTTATATGATTCCCACTCTAGTGCACTGTTGTCAGGATATCCCTGATTCTCTAGGAAGAACCTTGTTGTGTACTCTCTAATGTGGGTGACAAACGCTCCATAGGACAGCACATCAGTTCGCATCTGAAATGCAAGTTCAGAAGTAACAGCAAATGTTCGAAGAGATATCTATTTAGGTAGGCTGAGGCTCTATACATATCTATATCGCCTTGTTTCCTAACATATAATCTATGCGGCTATATACCCCAAGTACTGGACTGTAATAGGAGTATGTCCTTGCCCCTGGGTGATGGAGGTATGTCTTGGCAGATCCCAATGCCTGCTCCCTGCGAGGCTTAGGACCTTCCCCTGGGGGAGATTTATCCATTTGCCAGTTTTGGACACAGTTAAAAACCCCAGCCCAAATAACCTGCATTCTAAGATATTGGGCCGTAATCCTCACCAACTCGGGGAAAAAGGGATAATTCTAGCTTAGTTGATCGGTTAGGCTTAAACTTGCTTTAGTCAAAGACGCCTATCTGTCAGTACAATGCTGAGAATTTTGATCTCAATGTTAATCAACAAAATCAGCCTCAACATTATGTGTTTCTCTGGCAGGTTTTCAGGTTTAAGAATGACTGTAATTATTGTTTTCATGGGATGTCTTGAGAGTTTCCCTGTATAGGTGGTCTTGAAGCATCTGTAGTATAAGAGGTAGTATAAGAGGGCTCGTCTCTAGCCATTCTTTCTTAAAAATCAATGACGGAACTTCATTTATCCTGGATGTCTTGATTGACTAAATTTGTTTGTGTCTTTCACATCCATCCTATTTGTAGCTAATTGTACATTTTATAAGGTGGTTGTGTGCTTAACAATTATCAACATACTTTTAGGATCCCACAACCAGAAAATATATGTCAAATGACGTATTTAACAAATGATATTCCACTTTCTCCCTCATCCGCAACTAATGCTCCTTATCGAACAACCATTGAATGTACTTTTCTTGTCAACCCTTTTGCTGAGCCATTTAAATTGTTTCCCCTTCTTAGTCCCACATTCATAAACTTGTTTCTGGGAGTCCATCCTGATCGATTTTGCTATATCCATAGATGTCAGAGGGTGCCTTCTCTTCCGTTTCATTTCTCTCAGCTTCATTCCTTTAAGTTTAATCAGATATCCATGAAGGATACTATATTGCCCTAGCTGTGTTTTTCCTTCCATCTGAGGTAGTTGGCTATTTTACATCTTATTATGGGTCTTAAGACTTCACACACACTTGTAATCCTTCATGTGAACGTAAGAATACCTCAATGTTTACCTAAATAGTTTAAACTATATCTGTGGTACCAAAGTGATGCACATTCAGCCTCTCCATGCCTGAATTTTTCAAAGCAGCATGGCCTATTCTCACGAAGAAGAGAATGGTCTGATATGCATTGTCAAACACCTATTTATGAGTAACCTGATGGCTCTATGTTATAGATAAGTAAAAATATCCCAGGTGTGAAAATTAGCTATATGATGCTGAGAAGCATGTGGCTGCCCTGCCACTGGAGTGTCTTTTCTGCCTTATAGTATACAAATGATTTTCTTCCACAACAAATATTCTATGATGTATTTATTGTGTCCCTAGATTATTACTACTCCAGGTCTGTCTTTCTTACAATCTACTACAGCATTAAAATCCCCACTTGGTATTAGGAACCTAACCAGGGCATCTAATTTATTAGCAGCTTGATCTCCTCTATGAAGCTCATACTGGATGATGGAGAACAAGAGGCGGTATATGCAATCCCAGAAGTAGAGATTACCACTCATGTGTGTTTTGATTTACTGTTTTTGTCAGCCGTGGGAGTTTTTTCTTAGAAGCTATTGGCACTTCTCCTAAGCTAGTCACAAATTCAGCACGACTCCTTGGCTATATGATCTAGTAAAAAAATTACATTCTGTATCCATGAAGTATGACTCTTCGAAAAGCAATGAAACAATTTTTAGGCAAACTAAATGGTTTGATGACTCCCTGAGAAAGGTTGTACAAATAATACACAACATCTCTTTGATGGAGAGGAAAAGAATAGGGTTACAGATGGTAGACCATAAGCTATTCCAATAGGCATTGAGGAATCTAGGTTTGCCAGACAGCCAAATGCTGGAAATATGCTTGAAACTGATATATTCAGATGTAACAGAGACAGATTTGGGTAGAGCATTAAAAAAAGACCATGTGGGGGGCGTGAACAACCAAGATGGCTAAGTGGACGTGATCCATCAGGGCTCTGCGTCATCCCATGAAATAACAGGGATATTTAGTCTGATCTAAGGGAATGGAGGTGAGAGGGGACTGCCAAAGCCTTTGAAAGTGTGGGACACCGGGCAGAGAAGGAAAACGGCTGCCGTCCCTGCAGATGTAGGGGGATTAGGACTAACAACGGAATGGGGCTGTCGGCGGAAAGGCCCTCTCAAGGACTTAACTGGGAGAGCTGCCGGAGGATGAGGGGGTTTCGGGGTCGCATCGCGAGGCTGAGACGGGTCCCTCCCTTGATGGTAGTGAGATGGCGGAGGTAGAAGGGCGCCTGAAAGACCCTGGATGCTGAGTGGCCTGCCCTCGGGAGGAGGAGGTCCCTGGCTGGTGCCTGGCCTTCGACACAAGGTTGGTACACAGGTGGGTCGGGGGACTTAACGAATTTGACTGCTGGTAATTTGCGGCTGCCAGGGTTGGGCGCAAGGAGGTGGCTGAGAGATGCGAGTCTCGACCGCTATCAGGAACTGTGGAATGCACTGTTACCACCTGGTGTCTCACCCGAAAATGGTGGCCTGGAGTGGTCGCGGAGAAGCTTTACCGGTCCCGGAGCACTGCTGCCGAGCCCGTGTTCCTGATTTAATTAGCAATGATCAAGTAAGGCTTAGTCACCTGGAGGCCTCGCAGGAGGGGGGGAATTGTGTGACTGCTCGGCACCACGCTCTCTGCTGTGGGCTGCGCCTCTGGCGGGGGTTGAACTTTGAATGTGCCCAGGATCTGTCCTCATTGCTGCCTACTAACCAACCAGTTATGGTAATGGAAATATCTGTGTTTGTCCTGGGAGAGAAATAGAGACTGAAGGTAGTCCCTATTGACCTTTAAACGAGCCCCTCCCTTCAGGACCAGTACTCAATCATGACCCGGGCACTGTTGGGCTGGTAACCACCAGCTACTTGGGTCTCACATTGAGCAACATGAATACAGACAGCCAGCGTATTATTCAGGTATGGGGACTGGTAACCACCCATCATAGGCGCCGCTCACTGGGGAACAACCTGGAGCGACCCTGTGCATAGATTTCACCATGATCTGCAGCTCTGTGGAAGTCTCTACGCCACCAAAGAAGGTGCTCAATAACAGGGTATCTAGCTATTGCACCCCGGTGGAGCCTCACAGCACCTCCACTGAGCCTCTTACACTAGAGGCCATGGCTCCAACCAAAGAAGACCTCCTTAGTTCTCTGAAAGATTTCAAAAGAGAACTTCATGAAGAGCTCAAAGCTGATATGGCTACCTCCCTGGAATCGCTGAGATCAGACATTATCAATCGCTTAGTGACCCTTCAAAATGATGTTGATTCAGTGGGCATGAGAACTCTGGACATGGAATCCAAGCTGCAGGAGCTAGAATAATGCATTCACTGGGTATAGGAAAAGGCAAACCTTCCTAAGGGGCAACTCCAGTCCTCTATATTGAAATGCGAAGACTTGGAAAACAGGTCCTGCAGGGACATAATTTGAATTTGTAATCTGGCAGAAGGGACAGAAGGTCCAGATCTAGAGGCCTTTGTAGTTGGGCTGTTCTGTAAATTATTTGGGAAGACCCACCTGAAAGTGAAAATTGACATGGTGCACAGAGTGGGCTCACTGCTGGCCAGGGAGAAATAACAACCTGGAAGCTACACTTCCAGGGTGCTTCTTGTTCTATCTTTCAAGATATCGCCCCGGCTACGTTGGCGACTCATCTACAGTTTCGTCAGGTCACGGGTAAGCTATGGCAAGACATCTGGTATCGCTGGACTTACCCACTTGGACTGGCGTTTAAGCTTCACAATAAAGCGCACCATGTTAGCGAACTGCAAGAAGCAACATGGATCTTGGGTATTACGCCTCCCTCAGGACAGGCTGAGGAGGGGATTGGTGGGGAAGCTTCGGGTTCCTCCCTGTTACAAGAGACAAAAGCCAGTGGCAGACCCAGTCGAGACCGAAGTCACAGAATAAACAATGAACTGAGTCAAGTTGGCAATCCACCAAAATCTTGGGAAACTGAATGATGGACTCTTTTTTTGGGGGTCTTTGCTGTATCACAGGGGAGTGTTGGAGAACCAGGAGTTTGGGTGGGATGGGGTGAAGGCTCCAGCGGGGTGGCTTGTTCTTAAGCTTGCTACTGAAATGCTCTCTCGCGCTCTCAATTGTTTTTTACTCCCTTTGGCATACACTTCAATGATGATGCCTAAGCGCGTGATGACCAATATGCCTGTGAAGAGGCATCACCTTTTGGTAATGCATAGTTCATCTGTTTTTGTTCTGAGGTTTGTTTTGTATGTACCACGGTACATGGGATTTTATTTGATCAGGCTTGCAATGGTGGGTGGGAGGCGAGGAGGGGTAACTACATCTATTCAACATAGAGCGAGGAGAGAAGGGTGGGTAGGTCCGCTCCCAGTCTTTCCGAGATACAGATCTGTAGTTTTTCGGTCATGGTGGTCACCACAGTAACTTGGAATGGGAAACTCCACTGCAGAGAGACACAGTCTGGAAGTATATTTTAGACCAAAGGCATGACATGGTGGCCCGCCAAGAAATGTACCGTAAACACTCTGAAGACCATAGATTAAGACATTGGGACTACCTGATAATGTACAAGTCCTCCACGCCCTCCAAACACAATGGAGTGGACCTTTTTTTCCACTCAATCCTACAATTTCGCCCAATGACTGACAGAGAGGGAAGGTTGTTGATGGTGAAAGGCTATCTTCGAGGAAGCATCAGCACTTTTGCCTCCCTATACGCACCCAACATGGGTCAAGCACCATTTTTACACTCCTTTATTTGTCTATTCTGGAGGAATTTACAGAATGCGAGATCATTGTTATGGGTGACTTTAATCTTACATGGGACTCAGGAATCGCTAGCACCCACCCCCTAAGGTATTAAAAAGAGCATTTGGGGCTTTTAGACAAATGGCGCATCATGCACCCTACAGATAAGTACTATACTGTTTTTTCGCACTCCCATAGGAGCTATTCCTGCCTAAACTATGCTTTCATCAATAATGCATTAGTGCAGGCTTTAAAGTTATTAGCCTTTCACCCTATTGTCTTATCGGATCATGCTCCTGTGGCCATTAGCCTGAGTGGGAGGCCCCTCCTTCAAAGCACAAGCGCTAGTTCTTACCGGGTTTCTAGTTCGCGATAGGTTAATGCACAATGACCTGTGAAAAATGATCAAGGAATATATTTTTTATTGAACAAACTCAATGATACTTCCCCCCTCAACAATTGGGACGCCTTCAAAGCAATATTGAGGGGTTATTGTATAGCATTGAATTACTCACTAAATAAATAGAGGACTAAGGAAAGGCTGACATTGGGGCAGGACCCCAAGCTTCAGGACAGTTACATAAAGAAAACCCCTCTCTTTTCCAAAAAAGGAAAGTGACAATACTTAGGGGGAAACTCAATGCTATTTATACCAATCGAGGGAGTTTACTCTTTTGAAACTCCAGCATTGAACTTATGATCATATAATCACGGTAACTTCTAGCACGGCAGCTGCTGGTTAAAAAGGAAAAGGAATACATAGGAGATAATTACTGTCACACAGGCGGTGTTGCATCTTAGGACAATGAGAAAGCACGTATTTTAGGGCGCTTTTATGAAGCTTTGTATGCAGCGGTGGGGTCACAAAGTAGGATCAATTGGATTATCTGGAGGGCTTCACCCCTACCTCAAGTTACAGATAATCAAAATGAAATTCTGGGGAGTCCGATTTCAGAGGAGGAGGTAAGCAGGGTGATAGGAGACCTTAAGCCTCATAAATCTCCGTTTTATAAAACTTTCCGTTCTTTTTAATTACATGGCAAACCCTGGACCGGGTACTTCCTCTATGGGTGAAGCTATCATTTCTGTGTTAGCGAAGCAGGACAAAGATATCAAGGCATGTGGTTCCTACCATCCTATTGCTCTTCTGAACCTTGATGCTAAACTGTATTAAAAAATCTTTGCAGCTAGATTAGATTACTTACTTCCTGATTTGATCCATCTGGTCCAATCTGATTTTATTAAAGGTCGTCAAACGCATGACAACATTCGGAGAGTGATCCACTCGATTGAGAAGGCCTCTAAAAAAATCTATCTGTGCGGTCTTGCTGGTACTAAACGCAGAGAAGGCTTTCGACCGGGTAAATTGGGCATTTTATTTTAAAACCTTATGGAGATTTGGCTTCTGTGATCAATTTATTACCATGAATAAGTTAAACTATATGATGCCTAGTGCTAGGGTTCTGGTAAACGGGCTGAGTTCTGACCTCTTTCACTTTAGAAGAGGGAAGAGGCAGCGGTGTCCATTGTCACCCCTGCTGTTTGCTTTAAGTATACAGATGTTGGCTTCTAGGATTCCCTCCTTAAGGGTATAAAGTTTGGCTCCAAAGAACATAAGATCTCATTGCTCATGGACAATGTACTGTTATCTCTAACTGCACCTCGGACCTCTCTGAAGGCCTAAATGGGGGAGTTATGCCACTTTCAAGAAGTAGCGGGATTCAGGGTTAATCTATCCAAATCTTTACTACCCAATCTCACTCTACCACCCTTTGAGGTGGAAGCGCTGGGGAGGTTGGTTCCCTTTCAATGGGATAAGAAGGAAATAACAAACGTGGGCATTAAGATAACCCCTAGCCTGTCTGATCTCTACGTGCTGATTTTCCGCCCCCTGCTGCAGCAATTGAAGACAGATTTTAGTATATGGGCGCCGCTTTACCTCTCATGGCTTGGGAGAATGAATGTTGTCAACATGACAGTGCTACCTAAGCTGCTCTGCTTGTTACAGGGACTTCCAATTGAAGTGGACCAAGGGTTTTTCCCTACCCTGCGCTCCATGGGTGATTTGGTTTATTTGGAGGGCTGCAGAGCGTACCTCTCTTATAAATTGTTGCGTCTTCTCAAATCCACTAGAGGTCAGGCCCTAACTGACTTTCATTTTTATTACAAGGCTGCCCGGTTGAGGGTAATTACTGAGTTGTCAGTGAGAGAGTCAGACAAGCACTGTCTTTACATGGATAGAGCAGTAGTGGGACAGTACATATGGGATTTACTTTGGAAGACTAGGGGAGACAGGCCTGCAAAAGCCTATATGAGCACCCCCACACGGACCACACTGAAGGTTTGGGACAAGTTAAATAAAAGAGCTGCATGGACCACGTTTCCCTTGCCTTTTACTCCTATTAACTTCAACCTGATGTTCACTCCGGGGTTGTACCTATGACCTTTTGTGCCCTCTGATAATAGTACGGACCTACCTGGACATTTCTGCGCTGGTTCCCTGCCGTGGACACTCTTGAGGCGCTTTGGGGCTCTTTGTGTGTTTGGTGAGGCGCGAGGACGCGCTACGCTACTTCCTGGTCTTCCTGGTCTCTCCCGCTGCCGCTGCCTCTCATAACCTATGTGCGGCCGCAGGGGGGGGGACCACATCACCCAGGGCTCCTTGCGGCTGAGGCCGCCCACGCATCAATTTCACACCATGTGGCGCTCATAAGGAAGCCGGAGTTGCGGCAAAGCGGGTGCCCTCTGATAATAGTACGGACCTACCTGGACATTTCTGCGCTGGTTCCCTGCCGTGGACACTAGCAAGGCGCTTTGGGGCTCTTTGTGTGTTTGGTGAGGCGCGAGGACGCGCTACGCTACTTCCTGGTCTCTCCCGCTGCTGCTGCCTCTCGTAACCTGTGTGCGGCGGCAGAGGGGGGAGACCACATCACCCAGGGCTCCTTGTGGCTGACGCCGCCCACGCATCAATTTCGCGCCAGGTGGCGCACACAGGGAAGCCGGAGTTCCGCGGCCGTTTGTGGACGTCAGGGGCCAAAGGAGGCCGGGCTGGGCCACCTCTCCAACCCCTCCTGCAACTGAACGTTCGGTACTTTCTCCCTTTGATGTGGTATTTTAACCAATTCACTCAGTCAAGGCTTTTCGCCATACAGCCTTTTGTTTCTAGTATTGTTTCCTAGAAATTTATTGTTGCTTTATCTCTTATAAATGTTTTAAATATTTCATTATTTTATTTTTGATTGTTAGTTTGAGTCCCTGGAAAACACTATTTATTAAGAATCCTTGGTGATCAGCATGGGCAAACCAAACCCCTCAACTTCTCGCCCCCTAACTAGGCACAAGGCAGCAATGAGTCAGCCACTGCAGAGCTTAACAGCAATTAATAAAATGCTGACAAAAACAATAGGGGTGGTGGCATCGGCTATTGAAAATACTGAAAGACGACTTTCTATTACTCCTGCCACCCCCCCTTTGGTTACTGAGTACTTTTCCCTAGCTATAGTCAATTCCCCAGAGATAACGTCACCACTGATGCCCTCCTTTGCTGAGTTACCATGCGCACAGCCCCCCCCCCGACGATAGTGTCTCTATCGACCTTGCTATGTCCCCAGCCCCCCAGGCAGGGATAAAGGCTCCTAAACCGCACCCCAGAACTAAGAAGGTGAAACCTGCTAAAAAAGCCAGTAGGATAATTGAATCTATACCTGACCCTCCTCAGTCGGCCTCAGGTACCTCTTTACACCCAAATGGAACAGCTTATCCATTTGCATTTTAAATCTTTATCTTGTAGGATTGATAAACTAGTTACCTTGATAAATACCAAATGTCCAAGCGGTGTCCAGCCTGTGACTACAATTGGGAACAATGCCGCGAAAGCGGCATCTGGCTCAACCAAGATGGCCAATAAAAGCCATAATCCAAGCAAAGGTGTTCGCTTGGATAACCCTGTACAGGATTCGGTTTCCCTTAAAAGGCTGAATAGTAACACTGCTATGTTAGTGTCCGGCCCAGCAACAACATCTAAGGGGTGCCCAAATACAACCAGCTTGACCCCATGTGACTCTTTTCCCATTCGAAAGCTTACTGATAAAGAGCGGCCAGAATCGGGTAGAGCTCAAGTCAATCCCACCAAGAAAAACGTTGAGAAGGGAGCCTATAAAACCCCCCCTTGCCCCCAGCTACCTCCTGAAGCATCTCCGTACGTAGTGGTTTTGACCGGAGTGCCCCCGCTGGTAGGCGAGCGAGGTGAAACATTCCCCGAGTTAAAGAATAAAATTATCTTCTGGCTTAACAAACATAGTCCCCTTATGGGGGCAGGCCAGGGGGAAATTCTATTCGCTCGAAGAGTTAGTTGGTTGGGGACCAGATCTAAGGATATCATGGGGGACTGCGTAATTATCAAGGAGTGGTTAACTATATCCTGGATCATGGTGGCCTATCTAATCTGGACCCAATCAACACTCTACATTTGGGGAATTTCTAATCACGAGCTCAAGCACAGGGTGGCCCTGTCCCATCTTATTTTTTCCAGGGAGGACAGGACCCAGAATATAATATCCCCGTAGCTAACAGTTACAGCCTCTTGAACAACGTGCACTGACAATCCCCCTCCTCGGGCCCTAATGTTTTGGGAACCTACCAAGATGGGAGCAAGGTGGAGGATGGTGTGAGTGACAAGGCGGGGTCATCTGAGGTAGGTATTGGGATTAAGGTGGATGGTATCCTAGGTTGCCACCCATCCTTGGTTATCAGCCCCATTGGAGCCGGTAGGGAGTTGGACATACACACCCACATAGTATCGCCCACTCCCTTTGTCCCCCAATCGACATCTGTTATTCCAGCCCGTGCAGAAACCCGTAGATCGTTGATTGGGTCGTGGAATGTAGCAGGGATTGGGTCCAAGTTGGATGATCCAGATGGGGAGAGTTGGTTGATAGCCATGACTTGTGTTTGTTCCAAGAGACCTGGTCAGTGTCAGCCCCTGCCAGGGTGGGTTACACAACATTTTACACACCGGCAGTGCAGGGTCCCAGGGGAAGACCTTCGGGGGGGTTGTGTACCTGGGTTGCCTCCCATCTGGGGTGTTTGGTCAATTTAATAGACTCTTAATCCCCGGACATCCTTTGTATCTTACTTAAATTTTTGGATCGTTTGACGCTGGTTGTGATCAATATATATCTACGTCCCACTCCTCTCCAGCTGGGCATATCCCAATTGGAGGCGCTGTAGGAACTCTTTCTTATGTTTCCTCCATCGACCCACAAAATCATCGGGGGTGACTTTAATTCCCACTTTGAGCCCATTGTTGGGATTCCTCCTGTAACGGCGGAGGAGGACTCTAACTGGCATATTCCGGAGTGTATTATGTATCCGGCTAAGCGTATATCTCCTTTGGCCCTGGAGTTTAATAAATTGATAGTTGCTTACTCCCTTAGGGCCTGTAATGGCAGGATACTTCCCGATGTACCACGTACAAGTACATACAATAGACCAGGGAAAAGTACATCCATTGACTATATTTTGGTCAATGTGGATTTTTGGGCCCAATTGAGAGCCTTTACTGTTATCCCTAGGGTAGATATGATCATAACCTTCTATCACTTGAATTGAACTATACTTTGGTACACCAAAATGATCCGGGGGTACCGGTGTCTATTAAGGACCTGAATTTAGTCACAGTGGCGGGTGGCAGACGCATCAGGTGGGCAAAGGGTGCACTAGCACCAGACAAACTAGCGGAGATATATCATATTGTGGCTTGTTCCTTAATAGAGGTAGGGGAACTCGTGGGCGCCAACCATGATTCGTCCTACTTCCAGGATCTACAATACATCCATAATAAGCTCCTTTCCAGTTTAGCGGGCTATTTCTATAAAACTGACCATTTGAGGCCACGGGTAAAAGACCAGACACACTGGTTTAACAAAAACTGCAGGGCGGCTAAAAATTCCCTCATAAAGGAAGTAAAATCTGGGTCTCTGTCGAGCATTAGATCAGCCAGGCAGAATTACAAAAGATTGACCACGGACGCTAGGGCAGAGTGGGAGGCCTTAAGGTGGGAAAGCCTAAAAATAGCCCTGGATGGAAGAGACTACAGGGCCTTTTGGAACCTAGTTAGATCAGGTTCTGTAGAGGGGTCGACAGCGATAATCCCTAACCTTAGTGAAGAGGTTTGGCTTGCTCACTTTAGGATACTCTACTCTCGTTCTGATAGCACAGCGATGGAAGATCTACTCCCACCAAAGAACATCCCTGACACACCCCAGCCGGTCGCATTGGGCCTTGATTGCCCATCCTACACCCTGCTTGAAATCCAGGCGGCCTTAAAAAGCTTAGCAACTGGGAAAGCTCCAGGGCTAGATAGGATTCCTGGAGACCTATATCTAAACGAACAGAAGGTTTGGGCCCCCTATCTTTGGTTATATTTTAATGCCATTCTGAAGGGTATGGAGATTCCCCAAACCTGGTTAGGTGCAGAAATGATACCCATCTACAAAAAGGCGTCCCCCCTCGACCCGGCTAACTACCGCGCCATTAGCCTTATTGATGTCCTCCAGAAACTATTTGCCCGCCTTTTACTAACAAGGTTGCAGAGTTGGATGGATGAGCACCACATCCTAACCTCCCTGCAAGCAGGCTTTAGAGCGAAGGTTTCTACCATTTGGTATAGTGGAAGACGGTTTTTCTGGGGGCGGGTAGTTTGTATTTGATCTTCATGGACCTTCGTTCCGCATTTGACCTGGTCCAGCGGGATAAGCTCTGGGTAATACTACAAGAGATGGGTGTGCTGGCCTATTTGTGCCACCTATTTAAACGCTTGCACCAAGGTACCTACGCTAGGGTGAGGTTTGGGAGGAACGGGGAGCTCTCGGCTCCGTTCCCAGTGGAAAAGGGAGTGAGGCAGGGGTGTGTGCTGGCCTCCACGCTCTTCTCTCTCTTCCTCAATGGGTTGATTGAACATCTATTGGGAGCGAGGGACCTCGACTCACCGACCCTAGCAGGCCGTAAGATACCAGCCCTGATGTTCGCTGATAATACCCTTTTATTATCAAAATCCTCCTCAGGTATTCAGCGAACACTGGAGGCGCTTTGCTCCTTTTGTACAACAAGGAACCTGAAGATTAATCTCTCCAAAATTAAATTAATGGTCTATAATGCCAGATCATCCAACTGTCCCCATCCCCATCCCCATTTGGATGGTCGGGGGTTGGAACGTGTGTCAACTTTTGACTACCTGGGGGTAACTCTAAACAATAGAATGGATTGGGGGTCTCATATGGCGAAGGCGAACCTGAAGCTGGCCCAATCCTCTGACGGCATCCTAAAGGTCCATAACGAGAGTTATTTCAAGCCGTTGGGACCGCCCGTGGAGATTTACAAAGCCCAAGCGAGAGGAGGAGCACTATATGGTGCAGAGTTGTGGGGTCATCATTGCGCAACTCCTCTAACTCTAACTGAGAATAGCTTTATTAGGCGCCTTTTGAAACTACCCAAGAGTTCCCCTCTGATCCCCCTACGGTAAGATTTAGGTCAACCCCTGAGCTCTCGAGCTACAGGGAGGACCTAAGGGACCTTCTGTCTAGAGTAGGCGTGGGAAGAATTGCCTGGCTGAAATACATCAAACAGCTTTGCCACGGTCTTGGCAAAGGTCACTTGTGCTCTTTACCTGAGGAAGCTTGCGCCTTGATCTCCAAGAGGTCAATGAGTTTGTTACTCAAGCAATATTGAACGGAAATCATACTAGCAAACCCCGCTTTGGGTAGGTTGACCAACACCTTCTTAGATATTAAGGTTATTCCCTACTTCGAGAAGTTCTTGGACGATATTCAGCCCCTACTGGCTAAGAAATTATACGACCAATTCAGATATGGAACTCTGCCCCTAAGGGCTGTAACACATAAGTGGTCCATCGCTCCCCAGTCTTTGAGTTCTTACCCAGGTTGTGAGGCCAGCGAAGAGACGGATCTGCACGTTCTGCTCTTCTGCCCCTCCTACTCTAGGGCTAGAGCCAAATGGATCATCCAAGTTTGCAAGTCTAGGGGTCTTAGGGATTATAGGGAGGTATTTAGAATTCTAAACTATGACACCACCCCGCTGATTGTGTTTGCAACAGCTAGATTCCTCCTGTCTATGTGGTGCTCAAGAGACGCTAAACTTAAAACGTAAAATTGGTGAATTATTGTTTCTGTGCGTCCAATTAACACTGTATTGAGCACCTGTGCCTTACAAACAAAATATAGTGCTGGGAATGTCCATGATTTCCCTCTTTTTAACTTGTACAATTTTCGTCATGTTTTCTAACATTGTGCTTTTTTTTAATACCATATGAATCTGGGCTGTTTTATGTGTGTTTTATACTACTTGTTTAAATTGCTCTTACTTAAATGAGTGCATATGTGCTTTTATGGTTTTTAACCGATAATAAAGCTTTTTGACTGACTGACTTTTGAGGCTTGGAGTCTCTGACCTATTTCACTAGTGGGATTTTAGAACATTTGCACATTGTCAGCAGAAATTGTAATCTCCCCGCTAAGGAACATTTTTGCTATAATCAATTAAAGCATTGGGTGATCACACCGAGGTATGAGAGGCAGCCACCAGAGAGCTAACACCTATGGAGCAATTTGTTAAAAGGGTCTGCGGTACAAAGGGATGTATTTCCTTTCTTTATGGTCTCCCATTAGACACTTTGCTGACACCGAGACTGCTCCACATGGAGCGGTGGGAGACCACTGTTGGAAAATCTATTCTGGAGGCCAGCTGGTTCAAGATGTGCAGAGAAATTCCAAAATATAATCACTCAATGGGTTTGCGGGAGGCTCATTATAAACTGTTATTTGACAGGTATTCCACCAAACTCAAAAAGATTTTCCCTAATGCGTCAGATCTATGTAGGAGAGGCTGTAGAATGGTGGATGATTTAAACAAATATGGTGGGATTGTCCCAACGATTCAGCCATTTTGAATGAGATTTTTGCACAGATCAAGGACATCCTGGGATACTCGGGCCCCAGTGACCCTGGTTTTGTTCTGTTGGGGAAAAGAAGTGACTCCCTTACATTTCAAACCAAAGGGGACAGGTAGGTGATGTGACTCTGCTTGGGGACACCAAAGATGACTGTGGCAGCTACTTGGAAACAAAAGAATGCACCATCCTTGACCAGGTGGCATGTGAGGTTGTGGGGAGAAATTACAATGGAAAGAATGGAAGATATCTTATCAGACTCTTATAAAAACTTTGAATATGTCTGGGGAACCATGGTGAATCACCTTTCAATAAGCTTACCTCTATGTGCATGCCCCACATTTACGAGGGCACTACACCATTTTCAATTCTAAATGGAAAGTGCTTTTAATGACAAGCTGCCCACGGTGGTATGGAGGTGTTTTAACTGTGCTTCATCGCAAATCTCCCACGGTGGGATGGAAGAGCCTGCATAGATCTTTGAATTATATCTGTGCACTGTATATTGTTTGTTTAGGTGGGGGGAGAGGGGAGGGAAGGAATATTTGTATATTAGGGAAATATGTTATGTCATTCACGTTGTGGGAAAAGGTATGCTACTGCTGTCTGGTTAATCCCAGGTAACAATATACTGTAATTGGAAATAGCTGTGCACCTTTGTAATGGATTGTGCCATACACTACTCTATGTTGTAAACCTAATTAAACCAATAAACATAGTTTTGAGAAAAAGACTGTGTGGTCTGCCCTCCTTAGTAACATCAGATCTGCATTTGGACTAAAGTTTATTCTCAGGAAGAAGATGCTGATTAAATGAATCTCACAGATGTTAATTTTTTGGTTCACTATGGAACATTAGTCAAGATACAGGGATCAGGTTTGAAAAGTTGCCCCCAACATCGTTAGCCTGCAGTAAAACAGGCAGTGAGGAGAAAGTTGAGAGAAAGGGCTCTACGGAATGGAGATGGAGCCTTGTCAAAACTGTTTGTTTTAGGCTGGAAAAGCTCCTGCATGAGAAGTTTAATGTTTTTGCGCCATGGGTGTTTCCAGCGTCGATAAGGGCGCCTTCAACGCCGGTGCCGATGAAGCCGTAGTTTGGCACTGAAGAGGGCCCGGTGTTGAGAGATGAATGTTGCCTGATCTACAGTGAAGTGCAGCCCAGTAGCGATGTAACGTAAAGTCTATAAAAAGTCACAGAATTCCCAGGATGTTAAGAGAAGTGCACTTTGACACAGCCAAGGAACTCAGGACCTCAAAAATAACACTTGGGGGTCACGACTCACTCCAGCAGATGCTACTAGCAGTGTGCAGAGCATGTCTGTTTGAACTTGTCAGCTGGGCCCTTCAGGAGAAAGTGACTTCTGGCAGCTTTTTGTGTCCCTGTAGTTTCACAGGAGGTTAGCTAACTGACCACTGAAGTGCACGTCTTTGCCATGGGTGCAAGTGGAAACAGGTCCAACCCTTAGGGTTCTCCTTACAGGTCCGCAAAAGCATGTGCAGTCCTTCTTCTGCCTTCCACAGAACCAATAATGATCTGAAGAGGTTGTCCCTCGATGGTAGAGTTATGTTTGGCTCTAGCCTGTGGGTGGGGGTCATTCCCTGCCCCTCCTTAATCAATAGGGAAAACGTTCCCATGAGTAACTCTACCAACTTTTGCAACAGTTCCTGTGTGCTCTACTACAAACAATCCCACAGTGCCCTTCTCTACCTATATCCAACATGGCAGAATCTTTCTACCTCTATGCAACGCTTCTGCGCCCACCCTAGAGGTGAGGCCCAGCGAATAAGCAACCCCACCTCTGAGATCACTTAAAACCGGTTCTGCTGCCAGCTCCTCTCTTTCTTGGATTGATGCCTATCTATCCAGAGAGGCAAAGGCGATGACAGCTTATGCATTAGCTACATCTGCCTGTGACAGGGTAAGACTTTTTGAAAGTAATTAAGTTACTGAGCACTGCCCAGATGGTCATCCTGTTAAAGTAACAGAGCACCTCCCCAATCCTCAAAGGGGATATTCAGGGCCTAAGATACATTTGGAAGCTTATGCAAATGGGCTGCTAGAGACTTTAGGAAGTTACCTTTTAAAAGTCATACACATACACGATAAAGGGGTGAGAGGTAGAATACTTGGATCTTCCTCCTTCAATTATACCAAAAACACATCAAAAAGCCCCGGTCTTCTAATGGTCTCCCATCAGTTTAAATCAGACTTTTTTCTCTGGGAATTGCAAAGCCTTAACCCACATTAAAAATGTGGCATGCTTCATCATCAGGCTTTCCAAACCCTGGACCTCAAAGAGTCCAAGGAGGGCCCTCCCACTGTACATGGGAGCAAGGTTTATTTTAACAGAAGACTTGTATTGTGGAATATGTCCTCCACAAAGTCAGGCCACAGATGAGACAAGTTGACTGTTAAAACCATCTAGAACTATTTCAAATCTATTTTATTATTATTGGATGTTCTGATAGTATTAAAACCAGGAGTGGATGATATTGATGGGATAATAATTACCCGATCATCCTATGCTACGATCAATATCTTTAGGCCATCTTAAAAATGCCCAAAGGGTCAGCAGGACATGGAGTCTCTAGTTCAGAAGTGGTACCTTATCAATAAAGGCTAGCTTTATCCATCATGCTGTCCTATGTGGGATAATTAGTAATCTATTAGTGTCAAATACCCCTATATACCCCACCCTATGCAAAATACATTTGTGGGAAATACCAATTTGTTTTCTCACCATTGTGTGTTCCAGAGATCATTACTTTGAAGAAAACAATAATACAATTACATACGAATTAAAATATTACATTAATACAATTAAAAATTTAAATAATGAGACACAAATTGCTAACAATACAAAAATGCAAACAAACATAAAACAATTATTCAAAACACAGATATAAATGGTTAGGGATCGTAATTCTGATTGTGTCCCGCCATGTAACATAAGTGAATGGCACCTTCTTTTACACTAATTTTATCCCAAGTGTTCAACACTTTTATATCACACCATGCAGTTTGTGCATCCGTGATCATGCTATTATTGCTTGCAACTGACTCTTATCCAGGGGTTGAGGAAATTGTTCTCAACCCAAGGGGCATAGTCCTATTGTCACACACTAGAGAAATGTATATAAAAGCTGCTTAAGTAGAATACTCAATTTTGCTGTAAGGCACCATGTATAATGGCTCAATAAAGTTTGTTAAAAAAAAGTAGAATAATACATTTTATATCCATATATGTTGTTAAGTTTTGTTTGCCAGATCATGGGGCCACGGTTGACTTTTTAAAAGCTAACCCTGCTACTGTAAAAAATAGCTTTTTTGGCCTTGTCACTGTAAGGAGATGTTTAATATTTAACTTTTACATGCCCTTATTTTAAAGATCATGCACCCTACCTTATTTGGCGTTAAGGCCTACTTGGGGGAGTGACTTATTAATAATTAAATGGAGAGTTATGGACCTGTCAAAATGGATTATTTACACTGGTCCAAATTGCAGTTTTAAAACTGCGCAGACAGGCTACAGAGTTGTTTTCAGTCATGTCTTGCACTGTCACTCAAGTGGTGGCACAATGTGTGCTGCTTTACACTAGTGACATTTAACTTATAGGCCGTGGGAACCCTTTGTCCCTTACACTAGGGTCATATAGGTGTTAAAGTTTACAATTAGGACTATAGCCAATTTCAACATATTTGAGAGGTCAGGGAATATGCAATGGGGCCTGGCTAGCAGAGTACTAGTGCACAGAGGTAAATATATATATTTTTTTAACCAGCAATAAAACCTAATAAAAAGAGGGGATGGCCAGGGGATGGCCAGCAAAAAGGTACATTTTCCTACAGATTGACAAATTTGAATGTTTTAGTGCAGACCTGCATGTGCTGGAATAGCTTAAAATGAGTGCATATGATGTAGTTACAGCTATGGAACTAACTTCCCCAGCCACGGTGAAGAAACAATTAGCGGCAGCTAATAAATCATGGGTTAAGATTTTATTTCATAGGGAGTCTCAAGGAAAATCTTTATGACTTATTTTATAGCATGGTTTAGCAATGTTTTGAAACCACGGAAGAAAAAAACATAATAATGATTTAAATCCGAAAAGGTAACCTTTTACCAATTATGTTAAAACCTACACGGCATGCCATTTGTCAGAGGCACATTATCCTAGAGCCTGGCTTACCAGCTTTAGTGAGAGATACAACATCATAATCTTATAAAAGAAAAAATATTTATAGGTCATTTCATCTAATTTGAATAGGGTGGTTAGTTTTGGGATTTGATTACTATTCAATAAACATGTATTTTTATGAAGCCGCCTTGCAGATACAGAGTCACAGATTATTATGTGAGCTCTTTTAGCCTAACACTCTAGAGCAAAAGACAATAAAAGCACTTCACTTGTGATTCCATTATTGATTCACAGCATAGCTGGAGACAGCGACAGCCAGCAAACAATATGCTGCATGTTTTATATCAAAGGCCATTTGTACAGTGCCCATTTTTTTGTCATTCTCATTTTATGGTCGGTGACTATGAGATTTGTCGAAAATCTCTATTGCGCGTCTCAGTAATGAGTTTCTGATAATGTACTCATGTTTATCAGTTTCCTAAAAATGAGTGGTGCTAATCCTAAACGCTGCACAATCTCGCACTCCAGGGAGTAGTAGTCAGAATATAAAAATTAACATGGGCATTGATTTACCAAAATGCCAAGTGTACCGAAAGTGACATTGTACCTTTTGAGGTCAATGATATCACAGGAAGTGGTCATACACCCCTTGATCCTGAATTTTTCTGAGAAGTTATGTCACATCACCTTACCTCAGATGGTTTACATTGCTGAAGTTCCATTGTCTTGTGTCCCAGTTAGGCCTAGTAGGACCTGTTGCAATTTTACCTGTACACACCTGTTTCCTAAAGTTGCTTTCACATCGACTTTTGACACACTTTTGCATTTGTGACACATGGATTAGTTTCTTGGAAACACAGACCTTGCTAACACAAATAAATCACATTGCCTTGGCATTCTGTACAAGACACTCATGTGTGTTGTGCAAATGTGTTTGTTATTTACGTCCACATGGCAATACAGCTACCTGTGGAATACAAACAATGGCAGCATGATCACAAACTCAGCCCTAGGCAAGGATAGCATTTTCTATATATGATCTTTTGGTCTGACTTCAAAGGTTCTCAGCATAGTGAGGTTTTCACCAAGCAGCTGACTGACATCTCCGTGAGGGGTGTCCAGTCCATGACCAATATGGACTCCTACATTCTTACCCACCAGGTAACGGGGTTGGATCATCCACTAGGGGGTTTCTTGGCAGAACATCCATTTACACCCTAGACACGTAGGTTAGGTTTTGCATAGTAGGAGTATGCTAGATTGTTATACTGTTACATATGCTTGATAATATATATACATTGTTTTAGTAAAATGGTAGAACTCTTCGTCATGTTCAGTATCTGGACACTTATTATAACTTATGTCTGTTTCTGTTTATTGATCATTGCTGCTCATATTTTCTATACAAGAATCACTTTGGTCCAATAAATATTGAAGAAGTCCCTTTGTGTATTCCTCTGAGCGAAAGAAAGAACAAGTGTCTGAGCAAAAGGTTCTAGGTCTGTCACCACGGTTCCTGAGGGAACAGGGTTGTCATGTTTAGTAGTTCGCTCCCTGTCTAGGTTAGAGGGGCTTATGGTGGCACAGTGCGCAAGCTGATCTAAGGGCCAACAAATCCTGTTGGGGTACATGGAAACAGTCCAGCACCATCCTTAATATATGTCATCGACAAACGCGTAATTTCCTACTGATTAGTGGAAACTACACGACATGGCTTTGCCAACGTTGATTGGTTACTTATTCTGTATGGATTGACTGAGCAGTTTAATCGTGCCTTCTCAGAGATACCTACGCACCTTTTTACCGGAGACGTCTGTGGTGGTAGGGAATATAATTCTCAGGTGAGTAGGTATGTCCTATGTATCAGCTGTTAGTGATTTCCAGCTTGAAATTATCTAATTCCCACAGTGTTAGCCTACTTCATTACCCTATATATAACATGGCACAAAACATCTCTGAGAAATGCAGATATGCAGTCACTCAAAAACTACTATAGAGGGCGGCATGGCCGACTGCAGAGGGAAATGGCCACACAGTAGCTCATCTCCTTCGGGCCACCCCATAAAAATCCAATTGTATTTATCCCAAATGAAATCGACTGAAGCGGAGCTCACCTGGTCCTGTGACCGTGCCAGTCAGCTGTGCCAAAAACTGTCTTGATCTGAGGTGTCCAGGTGACGAAGAGTGATCGGAACTGCGCTGCGGTGCCGGAGGACGCGGGGCGTGTCGCGTCGCGTCGCTCTCCGCCTGTGCCCAATCTACACCACGGCTGCGGCGAAGAATCCTGGGCCCACGTCGGCGGTGGATGGGCCGCACCGTGATCTCTTTCACCTACAGCAGCGCCAGTGAGTAGTGAGCACCATCTTGCTACGTGTCTCGGCCCGGGCTCGCCCCCTCACCTGGGTATAACTCGAAGGCAGCAGGCCCTTTGCCAAAGCTGCGCAATCTCTCGTCCTTGATTACCCTAGGCCCAAATAACGAGGCGCTGTGCGTCGCAGTTGTGGGGCACTCGACTGCGCCATAGGGAAAAGATCGCAGGCCACTGCTAGGACAGGGCACTGTGAGTGGGCCTCAACGCAATTTGGGCAGCTATGGGGCTTGTGGTGGAAAGCGCTACAATGGCGCGGTGCAGACTGGAGTCTGCACTAACTCAACGGCCCCGGTGCAGGGTTGACGCCTCCGGGGATCTGGTCATTTAGCCTTGCCGGCGGCGGGGGTGAACGCCACAAATGGACTCTGCCGACCTCCAGTACATCAGTTGAGTGGTTAACGGGCAGATAGATCCTCTGCAAGGGGAGGGGAGCTGCATTACAACGTTCATTCAATCCAGGCCACCACTGTTGCACAGTTAAGACTTATCGCATTGTTCCATGGTGAGTGGCTGGTATTGCTCCCTGCAGAGTAACAGTGACTCCCACTTCGCCTCCATATACTCCTCTACTACTCGCACAACCTGCAAGACTCCAGAAATCTTCTAGCCACTATTCCGGTGGCGGTACTTACATCAGATGATCTTGATTCCCTAGAGGGAGATCAAACTGAAGAGGAACTTGCGATCGCCATCAGTGGCATTAAGTCAGGCAAGGCGATGGGTCCTAATGGGCTCCCAATAGAATTTTTCAAGTTAGTGTCATCCAAGATAACGCCCCCTCTACATGCTATGTGTTTAGAGAGCTACCATTCGGGGTCTCTGCCCAGAGAGCTGATGCTAGCATCTATTGTCGTCATATACAAACCTGGCAAATCGGTGACGAGATGTGAGTCATATTGACCCATCTCGTTGCTGACTGCAGAGGCTAAAATTCTGGCTAAGGTTTTAGCCAATCTTTTCTTACCAGTCATAGGTAAGCTTGTCTACCCCGACCAGTCAGGCTTCATGCTTGACCGTAGCTCGGCCCTTCACCTTTGACCAACACTATCCTCGAAGATGCAGCATTATTGTCGTTAGATGCAAAAATGGCATTCAATACCATTGAGTGGCCCTATCTGTTTGCTCTCCTTGAACGCCTGGGGTTTGGCCCTCACAGTGGGTTCGGCTGTTGTACACGGATCCAACAGCACAGATGGTTGTCAATCAAAACACATGCTGCAGTTTTGGCTTAGGGAGGGGGGCTAGACAGGGTTGCCCCCTATAACCTCTCCTTTTCGCTTTACTGCTGGAGCCGCAGGAGACCTGGGTCAGAGGTGACCCCATGATTAGGGGCCTGAAGTGGACAGATTAGCACGAGGACAGAATCTCCCTCTATGTGGATGATGTCCTGCTGTATTTGGCAGCGCCAACGACCTCGATCCATAGACTCCTACACATCTTTGCAATTTTTAGTGCATATGCGGGATACACCATTAATTGGGCAAAGTCTGTTTTGTTTCTGCTGTGGGGTCCGGTACCACGGATGCCTAAAGACACCAATATTACAGTGGCCACTGAGGGCTTTCGCTATCTTGGCATCTATATCACTCCCAACCCGACCCATTTTTATGACGCTAATCTCCAACCCCCATTGGTTAGGTTTAGGAAAGATGTACGTCACTGGCGGACACTGCCTCTCACTTTACTAAGATGAGTGGCGCTGTTTAAGATGCTAACTCTCCCTCGTTTTTTGTATGTGTTGCACAACACTCCTCATAGAGTCCCCGACGCCCATTTTGTTAGTGTGGAGCGTGAGGTCAGAACTCTCTCTCTTTTTTTTTATCTGTTTATTGAACAATTTGCAGTCTTACACAGCCTCACGCCTACAATCCTGGGACCAGTGGTTTGTCGGTAATGAACAATTTACACAGCTACTAACCCAACAACCCGGGGGGCAGGCAGCGTTGAGAAGTTGAGAATTCAAGATACTGTATGGGCATTATGTTATCGGTGTACAATAAAACATCTAAAATAAAACCATCATAACTTACTACGGTCAGTGGTTTACATTGCACATATAAAATATTAAGGTCAGTTATAAAAGAATGTTACAGTCAGATGCAGTACCCATCTTACCGGTTGGCGCCAGGCCCACCATCCTTCCCACCTAAACAGACTGTACTCACTGTACGTCAAGACGCCCCCCTAAACTCTCATTGAAGAAATGACCACTAGATGGGTGCTACAAGCGCCAAATTATTGAACTGAGGAGCATGTATTATCAGCAGGTTCTGCGGTGGCCACGCCATCAGGTTCTGCATCCCTGTTAAGCAAGTATGTTGTATAAAGACCCCAAAAGTTCTTAGGTCTACTTCCGGGCGGAAGCAATTCGCTGAAATTCTCAGATTGTGTAAAGCAATAGAGCATATCCTGTGACCACTGTGATACAGTAGGGGTAGGTCCTCTCAGCCAGCACATTGCAACCCTCCGCTTCGCCATGAGAAGACCCATGTCCACCAGTCTGCATGTCGCCTTAGGCGGCTTTTTAGAATATCCCAAAAGAGCTAATGCAGGATCAGGAGAGAGCTCCAAGTCTACAATTTTCCCCAATTCTAGAAAGATAGTTTTCCAATTTTAAAAACCCCAGGGCACTGCCATGCTAGATGCATAAAATCTGCAGTTTGTGCGTGACAACTGTCGCAAGTCAAATCGTCCCTTAGACCGTACCTGTATAGTCTCTCTGAGGTATAGTACACTCTATTTACAAACTTGAAGTGTATCAGTCTATGCCTACCATGTAAAGAGATACGTCTCGTGCTAGTGTAGAAGTAGGCCCACATAGAGTCATCTATTGTAATTTGCAGATCTCGTTGCCAAGCCAGTCTGGCTTTAGTATAATGATTCGCTATGTGAGACAAGGCTAACCTATATATATTAGAGACTGTCTTGCGAGGAGTCTTAATATTAATGATATATGACAGTTCCAACACCTCTGGGGGTTCTTGCAGGTCATTCCCCAGAAGTCAGAACTCTCCTATGGGACGGGAAGAACTCATGCGTAGTGACACACAAGCTTACCAGAGGGTGGTACGATGGGGGATTGCATTGCCTGACCTGAAACAATACTACTGGGTCTCCCAGCTTGCAGTGGTTAATCAATGGGTCTTTGCCCCTCCGTTGGAGCCAGCATTTCGCACAGATAGATGGGTAATGTCCAAGGGAGGATACCAGCGTGCACTATATTTTATTCCCAAAAGATTGCACCTCACAGGCCCCACTGCCCACACAGTGGCACTCTGGCATAATATGACTAAGAAACTGGGTTGGCACAAGAAACTAACACTGCTCACTCCCCTGTGGAAATCCGAACAGCTTGGTACACTGAGTAGATGCACGGGGTTCGACAAGTGGGACTTTATTGACATTTCCTCAGTGGGGGACCTCTGGAAGCGAAATGCTATGATATCATTCGCTGATCTCCATAAAGAATATCAGCTGGCCGGGTCCGAGACATTTCGTTATCTTCAGATCCGACACGCAATCACCTCCATTGTCACAAGTGGTGAGGCTTTGCCTGAGGCCTCCCCACTGGAGGATCGACTTTTGACGGACAAACTGACAAAGCGATTTTGCTCACTTATCGCAAACTACTGAACAATAGACCGGATCCACTGGTCCGACTTCGACAACTGTGGGAAAAGGACCTAGGTTACTTAGAGGACGATGACCCCAGGAGGTTGCCATTCCAATGCATCTCCGACTTGTCCAGCTCAAAATTCTACAGAGAACATATCTAGCCGCACACATAGGGGGTGTCCATCCGAAGGCACCTTCTTTCATATAATCTGGGAGTCCCCGAAGTTACAGCCTTACTGGGAGAATATTGTTTCCGAGCTAGCGAGGGTAAGTGGCTGTGTTTATTGAATGTGTGGGAAGGCATGGTCCTGACTCAAACAGAGCGTACATGGGAGTCTTTGGGATTTGCTCTGGCTAAAAGAAACGTGGCCCAGGGGTGGGGGGCCAGAGTTCTACCCACAATGACAGAATTTTGGCAGCAATCTGCGATACAAAATTAATACTGGAACAGAAAATTGGAACCATGGCCCAGGATATGGGCCTGCTGCAGGCAGATCATGAAAAACTAGCGGCTAAGGTAGTGGGCGCAGAATGATCCTTAAATGAGATTGCGCTGCTAATCATAAATCACGCCACGAAGATACGTCATCTGCAATCGGAAATCAACATGGTGACAGCCCGATTGGATGATGCAAAGGGCCAATCCAGGTGCAACAATGTGTGTCTAATTGGGGTCCTGGAACACGCGGAGGGCCCCAGCACAAAACTATATTTAAAACAACAGAAGCTGGAGACAGTGCTTGGGAGTCAGGCCTCCAATATGTATACGGTAGAACGTACTCACAGAGTCCCGGGGTGACCACCTTCACTAAGAGCACCATCAAAGCTGATAATTTTAGACTACTAAATTTCAGGGACCGAGACTGCATTCGACAAGAAGCAAGAACTAAGGGCTTGTGGATGATAGAGGGCAGTCAGATCAATATGTACCCCGACTACACCACAGCAATCCAAAAGCAGAGAGAGACTTTGTAGTCGATAAAAACAGAACTTGTGAGGTCTGAATTTAAAATATGCTTTGCTAATCCTTGCAAAACTAAGAATATCCATAGTGTGGGAGTCGTTGTTCTTTGCCACAGCAACTGAGGTTTGGGACTGGTTGGAGCATAAGGACTACCTAGAGCTAGGATTGGCTCAGAGGAGCTGACACCAGGAATGGTGGGAGTGGAGAACTATCTGCTCCAGTAAACAGAGAAGTAATGGAACTCCCATAAAGGGCCAAGCCCACATGGAACAATTGAAAGTTGTGCAGAAAATCCAAAAGGGAAGCCCATGGTCAACGAACACCAAATGGTTAACACTGGTGACAGACTCCCCAGAATCAGGAGACAGTGATGTAGTAACTGGGGATGGCATGGAAGATTCGGTACGCCAGTGGTCACCCTCATGACAGTGAACAAAATTGTCTAGGGGCCCTAACCAGGGGATACTCACCCTGGAGAGACTGACTTCAGGAACCCCAAATTATGAAACCCAAGAAGCCGGAGCGGACGACAAAAGGGGAACTGAAGGACCCAGTATTAACTCACAGAGCTGCAAGACAGTTGGGTGAAGTATAACATGTTTGAGGAAGGGGAAAGGTATCTTGGGCACTGGAGAGGTGGGTAGTAGCAAGCTTGCCGCACGAGGTGACAGGGAGGGTTATGGAGTTCGGGAGAGCATGGGGAGGACAGTTTGGGGGGATAGTGGGTGGAGGGAGACAGAGAGACAATCAATGGACATATCCTTACGATGTACCTGGACACAGTAATACCGGGGCCGCACACAATAGAACACAACATCTTAACAGTAAGGTTGGAGCATCCCACACAATTTTATTCTAGAACATATACGGAATTTGCAAAAAACTGAAAGGGGGATGGTATTGAAATTTCTGGCCAGTCACATGCCAGACATTGCCCTTTTTCAGGAGACCCATTTACTGGACAACAATTGTGGCTTCCTGGGCAAAGGTAGAAGCACCTTGCTAGATAATGTAGGATTCACAGCAGGTTCAAGGGGCACCTGTATATTGGCTCGTAAATCTCTTTCCATACCAAGTGACCAAGAAGAAAACAAGTTACTTACCTGTAACTTTGGTTCCCCAGTATTGGTAACTTTCATAGATTCCCATGCTTTGTATCATTCCCCGTCGTCGGAATGGGAGCCTCGGTAGTATAAAAACCATAGAAACAAAAGAGAAACCTAGGCCTAGGCCTCATCTCATTTTGTATTCTATCCACCTCCTTTTGTAAAAAGAGACCAAACTTTTGCCAGGACCAATCAGAGCAGCCTCACCCTCTAGAACCTTCCTGAGAGAGCTCAGAGCCTCAGATTTTCGTAGCCGTTGTGCAAACCGCCACAAACTCTGTAAAAAGACTGAGCTTTCCCAGGGGAGGCGGGCGGGCGCATGGGAATCTATGAAAGTTACCAATACTGGGGAACCAAAGTTACAGGTAAGTAACTTGTTTTCTTGCCCCAGTATTGGAACTTTCATAGATTCCCATGCTTTGTATCAGAATAGCTAGCAGTACAGCCCCATGAACACATTTTGTAAATACATGGCATCACATAACCATAGAAAAATACATAAAGTACAGTAAAAACAAACAAAATGTGCTCACCAGGATGGAGGGATCGTAGGGAAAGCTCACCTCTCAATGAAACAGATTACGCAGGACTGCCTGACCAACAGCCGCATCATCTCGTCCTGCAGATTCCAGGCAGTAGTGTTTCGTGAAGGTATGAGTACTGCTCCACGTTGCTGCCCTGCAGATGTCCTTAATGGCAACTCCCGAAAAGAGAGCCACAGATGAAGCCACCGACCTCGTGGAATGTGCACGGACTCTGCCGTCCAGCGGCTTGCCCGCTTCCTGATGACAGAATTGAATCGCACTGGAGATCCAGCGGGAAATGCCAGTCTTTGCCAAAGGCAACCCCTTACGAGGTGCACTGTAGGACACAAACAACTGAGTAGACTTCCGAAAGGGACGTGTGCGCTCCAAGTAAAACTTTAAGCACCGTTGAATGTCCAAAGAATGGAGCGTACGCTCCGCAGGTGTAGAAGGATGTGGAAAGAAGGTTTTCAGAATCACCGGTTCATTCAAGTGGAACTCAGATGGCACTTTCGGGATGAATTTGGGATTAGTCCGAAAAACCAGACCTTGTTTTGTAAATTGCAGGAATGGATGCACTATGGAGAGTGCCTGAAGCTCACTCACTCGTCTAGCCGATGTTAGAGCTAAGAGGAGTGCTAGTTTCCAGGAGAGGAACTTTAAGTCTGCCTTGTGAACCGGCTCGAACGGAGCTTTCATGAGTTGAGCCAAGACAAGGTTGAGCTGCCACACTGGTGGAGGAGGACGAACTGGCGATACATCCGGAATAGGCCCTTCAAGAATTGTTTAACCACCCTAGAGGACCATAAGGAAGGACCTGCCGAACTGCGTCGAAACCTTGATATGGCCGCTAGATGCACCTTTACTGATGAATGTGCCAAACCAGACTTAGCCAGAGATAGCAAATACGGCAGCAACTGATGAGGTTGGGAAGTGTAAGGATGGAGACCTTCCCGTTGACACCACAAGCAGAATCTCTTCCATTTTGCCGTGTACGTCTTGTTGGTACTTGGTGCTCTGGCATGGGCCAAGACCTCTCTGCATTCTTGAGACAAAGCTAGATGACTGAATTCTCTGTGTTCAGGAGCCACGCCGTCAAGTGGAGGGATCTCGGATCCGGGTGGAAAACCTGTCCCTGACTCCTGGACAAGAGGGACGGAATGGGCCTCAAGTGAATTGAAGGAGCTTGGGAGAGCCGCAGCAGTTCTGTGCACCAGAATTGTCTGGGCCACGCTGGAGCAATTAGAATCATCCTGCAGGGTTCCGCCTTCATTTTCTTGAGAACTCGAGGAATGAGGGGAATGGGAGGAAAAGCGTAAAAGAACGCGCTGTACCAGGCCATCGAAAGAGCGTTCCCTAGGGACCCCCGATGGTAAACCTTGCTTGCGTAGAACCGGCATTTGGCGTTCTCCGGCGAAGCAAAGAGGTCGATGGTCGGCGTCCCCCAAACTGAGAACACTCCGTCGAGAATGGATTGATTCAACTCCCACTCGTGAGTCACTTCCGTCTGGCGACTCAAGGCGTCCGCCTTGACATTGAGAGTTCCCGCCAAGTGCTCGGCTCTCAGAGTGATGTTGTTGTGAATCGCGAAATCCCAAATCCGTTGAGCTTCTGCGGACAGAGTCTGCGATTTGGTGCCTCCTTGTTTGTTTACATAGTGCATGGCCGTCGTATTGTCCGTCCGGACCAGCACTGAGCGATTGCCCACTCTGGGTAGAAAAGCTTGCAAGGCCAACCGAATGGCTGTCAGCTCCAGGAAATTGATATGGCACTGCCGCTGTCCTGGACTCCAATGGCCACTGACTTGAAGCTCTCGGAGCACTGCACCCCAGCCTTCCAACGAGGCGTCCGTGGTCATCACCATGGGTGAAGGAGAAATCCTGAACGTTAGGCCTTGGGCGAGATTGCCTTTCTGAAGCCACCATTCGCTCGCTGTTCTCATTGCTGATGTTACGACAACCCTGTCGTTGAACGACCCCTCTGCTTGGCGCCATTGCTTGTCCAGCTCCTCCTGTAGAGGACGCATCCTTAGCCTGCAATGCGGTACTAATGGTATGCAGGAGGACATCGATCCGAGAAGGGATTTGTATTGGCGGACCGATAGGACCTTGCTGCGGCAGAGTAGTTGAGCCGAAACCATCAATTTTTGTTGTCGCTCTTCTGAGGGACGAGCCGTACAATGCGTGGTGTCCAGCACGGACCCCAGGAATCTGGCAGTTTTGGAAGGCAGGAGGACTGACTTGTGTTCGTTCAACTGAAGGCCCAGGCAGCGGAACAAATGGAGGCAAGTAGACACGGCTTGCGAAGCGTCCTGGAAAGATGGCGCCTTGACGAGCCAGTCGTCCAAGTAAGGGAAAACTTCGAGAGATTGTCGTCGAAGGAAAGCTGCCACCGGTGCCAATACTTTGGTGAACACTCTCGGTGCCGATCGAAGGCCGAATGGAAGCACTTTGAACTGGAAATGGCTCTTTCCCACTGTAAAGCGAAGGTATTGTCTGTGAGCTGGGTGTATTGGAATATGGAAATATGCGTCTTCTAAATCCAGCGACGCCAAGTAGTCGCCTGGATTTAAGAGAGGAAGAATTTCCTGGAGAGTGACCATCCTGAAGGAGAGCTTTACGAGATAGGTGTTGAGCTCCCGAAGATCGAGGATGGGACGCCAAGTGTCTTTCGTCTTCCGCACTAGGAAGAATCTTGAATAGAACCCCCGGCCCCTCTGAGAGAGCGGGACCGGTTCTATTGCTCCTTTGAGGAACAACTGGTGGGCTTCTAGATGTAGTAATCCTAGATGTCCTGAGCGGATGGCGCCCGGAGCTCGTGTTGGAGGAAAGTTGTGAAACTCCAACGTATGGCCACTCTTCACGATTTTGAGGACCCATTGGTCCGATGTTATTGACATCCAACTGTCCAGACAAAGGGATATCCTGCCCCCCACTGATGTGATCGGGAGGGGAGGAACAGCAGGTAGAGCCGGGAGGCCGCTATTGTCGTTTGGTGTTGTCACGGCCTTGTCGCTGTTGACGGCCTCGCGGAGGGTTGCGAGAGAAAGATGCTGATTGCCCTTGTCGCTGATTCGAGTAATGGGGTTTATATGACTGGGAAGACTGCGAGGAAAAACGTTGTTGGTTTCCTCTGTAAGATGTAAATCCTCTCCCTCGTGCGCCCCTAAAGGGGACCTTGCGATAGGTGAGAGAGCCCAAGGACTTTGCTGTGTCTGTGTCCTTCTTGATATTCTGTAGGGTATCATCCACATGCTTCCCGAACAGCATCTCCCCATCAAAAGGGAGGTCTAGGACTCTGTTCTGGACCTCCTGACGAAACCAGGTGGCCTTCAGCCAACCCTGACGCCGTAAGACGGCGGAGCCGGCCAAGGCCCGGAAGGCCGTGGAAGCAATGTCCATTGCGCAGTCAATTACTTCTGCAGACGATTTCTCTCCTTCCGCCAGCACCTTCTTGGCGTCCTCCTTAGTGGGCTCAGGTAATAGGTCCACGAAGGGTTCCATGTCGCACCACATCTGGCGGTCGTAACGGCCTAAGATGGCAAGGGCATTCGCCGCTCGAACCAGTAAGCTGGCCATAGAGGAAAACCGTTTTCCAACATTATCCAGACGTCTGCCGTCTTTATCCGGAGGAGTGGTCAACGGTGTGGACGGATTCTTTGACTTGCTTTGTGCCGCCTGAGAAATCACCGAGTCAGGCTTTGGCTGACCAATAAGGCAAGCTGGACTGCCTTCAGGAGCTTTATATTTCTTCTCCAGCCTGGGGAGGACTGGAATCACCGTGGCAGGACTCTGCAGGATCTTCATGCCCTCCTCCCATACATGCTCTATAATGGGAATAGATTTGACAGAGCGTTGGTGTTGTTCCTTAAAGTCATAAAGGAAACATTCCGATTCCTCTCTTGAAATAGGTAGGCCAAACCTCTTAGCAGCCCGTTCCATCAGATGATGAAAACCCCCTATATCCACCGGAGGGGAGATGGAAGTGTCACGACCAGCAGCATTTGGGTCTTGCGGGTCATTGTCCCCCTGATCCGGGTCGGGGTCCTGTAAAGGATCCATCAAGGGATCCACTGGAACAACCTCCTCATCCGAAGAGGTATCCTGATGGGCATCGGGCAGTGGTACGGGATCTGGTGTGGGAACCCGGGCCAAAGGTGTCACTGGCGGTGGTGTGGAGGGTACCACCGGAACACTAGTAGCCGGCTGCACTTGCGGATGTGGTGGAAGTGGAAAAAACGTAGTCTGTCCAGAAGGGTCTGACGGAAACCTTTTACGATAATCCTGAAGCATGTCCTGAAGATCCGAAATGAGAGAGGAGGGCATGGCTACCATGCCTTGTCCCAAACTCGGCGGATGTCGCTCTTCCACAACATAAGGATGTAGTTGTTGGCCACCTGCCTGGTCGAAATACTCCTCCGTGTCCGTCTCCTGCAACTTTACGTTCAAGTCCGAGGGACTATAGGCAGGTCCATAATTGTCCTGAAACTCATCCTCGTCAGACTCATCATCTAACAGCATTGTCGGTAGATGGGAAGAGACTCGTCGCGGAGACGTCATCTCCGGCGTGATATTCATTCTCCGAACTGGAAAATGCACTTTTTGGACCGTCGACGGTCTCGTCGACGACGCCGTCGTCGTCGGAGCATCAGTTAATGTAACCGTCGACGGCACCACAGCCGTCGTCGACACAATCTTCGTCGTCGATGGGACCACCGTCGACGGTCTCGTCGACGAACTCGTCGTCATTATCATCGTCGTCGACGTGGAAGCCGTCGTCGTCGACGTCGTCGACGTAGTCTTCGTCGTCGTTGCGGCCGTCGACAGCGGCCTGCTAGTCGTCGTCGACGTGGAAGCCATCATCGTCGACGAGCTCGGAACCTTGAACGTCGACGAAGTCGCCGTCGTGGACACCGCTACCGTCGACGAGCCCGTCGACGGAGCCACAGAAACAGCGGGAACTTTAGCCAAAGTCACAGTCGTCGACGTACCTGGTGTTCTCGTCGTCGACGGACGCTGTTTTTTCTCCGGCCCAGATCCTGAAGTGCCAGTAGAGTGTTTATCACTGGGCTTGATCTTTTTGGACGGAGGAGAAAGGATCACCACCTCCTTCTTGTCCTTTAAGGCTGGCACCACTGCTGTAGCCTGTCCCTGCCTCTCCTTTACACTTTCGTGAGGAGATTGAAGAGGACCAGCCCTCTCAGACCTGTCAGAGATCTTGTGAGGGGCTTTAAGAGGGGGCTCAGATGTCGAAGAACCAGGGGGAGACCTACCCCTCTTCTTTGATCTTTGCGAGGAAGCAGCAGACACGGAATCCTCCTCATCCGAAGAGAGCACCTCCTTGCGTGTCTTCATCTTCTGAAGCCAGGTAAGTAGCCGGCCTTCTCTGTCCCGAAGAGTCTTGTTCGAGAAAGTCCTGCAGATCTTGCAGTCTGTGGCCTTGTGGTCAGGATATAAGCAATAAATGCAATTATCATGCTTATCCTCCACAAAAAGACGTTTTTTGCCACAAGAGGCACAGGACCTGAATAAGGCCTTCTTCTCCTTGTCAGACATGACGATTTGAAGCAGAAACTTGAAGAAATAAGTAGAAAAACAGTGAAAACTGAGCAGAGCTCAGTGGAGACTCCCTAGCACAACGTGCGGTAGAAAAATCTGAGGCTCTGAGCTCTCTCAGGAAGGTTCTAGAGGGTGAGGCTGCTCTGATTGGTCCTGGCAAAAGTTTGGTCTCTTTTTACAAAAGGAGGTGGATAGAATACAAAATGAGATGAGGCCTAGGCCTAGGTTTCTCTTTTGTTTCTATGGTTTTTATACTACCGAGGCTCCCATTCCGACGACGGGGAATGATACAAAGCATGGGAATCTATGAAAGTTCCAATACTGGGGCAAGTGGGTAGATACCCAGGTATACCTGGGGGTTACCTGAAAGGGGTGAGAAAGTATATATTACATCATGGTACATCTGCCAGGCCTCCAGTCTCTGGGCCTCGATAGGATGTTGGACTGGATAAGGTCCATAGCTGAGGCACTGCTAGTGGTGGGGAAGATCTTAACCTCACCCTTCATGGGGCTATGGACGAGGTGGTCGGTGCGGGGAGGGGACCTAGGGAAGATGCTAGGTTGAGGAGCTTCCTGAAGGTTCTAGGACTGGAGGATCCATAGTGAATCCCCATCCCAGTGAGAAATAATATGGCTAAGGCGTTGCAATCAATGTCCAAGACTGATCATTCCTGGTCCAGCGAGGCAAATGGGAAGGTTCAGAAATGTTAGGTATTTACCAAGGAGAATTTCAAATAACTCACCATTAACTATGCAACTGTTACAACCCATATCATACGTGGGTCCTGGATGGAGACTAGACACAAGGGTACTGAGTGGTCATTAAAAAGCTTCATGTAAAAGGTCACGGGTACATACGTTAAGGAGAATAAGGGTTTGGTGGATTATAAAGTGGGAGACATACAAAGCAGTGGTACTTGGCCGGCTAACTGAACATATGGTAGGCTAGAAGAGAGAAACAGAAGAGGCCGGTAGGGAGCTGGAGGAAAAGCTATCAGTATAGGAGGCCAATACATGGCACAATCAAATGAGAAGCTGGCAACCCAAATAGAAGCCAAGAGAGCAGATTAGCACAGATTGGCACAGCAGGAAGCCAGGTCAATATTTACAGCCAAACAACATAGATTATATGAAGTTGGGAATAAAGCAAAATATGAAAATAACCACGGTATGCGACTTTACCCAATATCAATTACAATTCTGACTTATCAACTACATTGATTTCATTTCTGCCACCAATTAATACCAAACTGATTAATCCTGCAACAAAGGTCAGTGGCATATTTTCTTTAGGAAAAAGGATTGAGCATTATTACAATCTGTATTGAGGAGCTTCTCCTGCTGAGCATAAATAAAAGACCGGCTACTGCTCAGAGCAAACAAGTCACCTTAGTAGAACAGAAAACAAAGCAGTAATTCATGAATGAAAATAATGGGAGCTCAATGCTTAATTTCAGGCAGTGTTTGCAAGTGGGAACCACTTGCACTCATTTTCTGGAGACCAGCATTTTTAATTTTCCGCAACAGACTTGGATCCAGAGCAAGCAAGAGAAAAGCACAAAAGGGGTGAATGCAACAGTGACAAAGGGAGAAAGCAGGGATGACGAGAACATGCAAGAGTTAGAATAGTGCCTGTGAGTGTCTGGTTTAAAGAAGCATGGGGTGGAATCAACCCTAGTCAGCCTTGGAATTTGGCACCCCAACCTTCAGTAGCACTGAGAGCAGTCTTATGAACAAAACATTAGGCCCCGGCATGTATTCTTTTACAAATTAAGCACTCTAGCAGCTTGAGAAAATAAAGTCGATTATTTTTCAAAGGTCACATACTAATGCATAATGGTGCACAACATAGTCTACACGTCAGCATTCCTTCTTATATTAATTTAGTTAAAGATTGAAATTTAAATTTTTAAAACAAACATTTTATTTTATTTAATATGGAATCTGCAATACATTCCTCGTACAAGCGAGAATACTTGGATAACATCTCATCGAGCAATAAGGTATACAGTGATGGATAGATTGTACAGTTACGCTCACTACATCTCATCGTCTGAGCCCTGGTCTACAACAGGAGGGGTCCATATATAACCTCCGAATTCATTCCATTTGCCCCACACCCTCCCCTATTTCTTGGGGCACACTCTGTAATTATATATGGCTTTTTCAGCCACCATGATCATATCCATGTATTTACACCACTCTGTCACGGTTGGCGTTTGTGCTGCTCCCCAATTCTGAGCAATGTTTCGCTTCGCTACGGAATTTCAATATTTAACTTTAAAACACGCAACTGCCCAATGGATGTACAGACAGCAGTTCCCAAAAACATGCTGCTGATATCCCGGCTATCGGTTAGTTATTGGCAAATGAATTTCACCCCCAGATGATTGCAGGAGGTGTTGTGCAGGTCTAGAATGATGGCTGGGCCCACTGGGGTGCAGAGATTTCTTAGTTGTTTTCCTTTATGTTAGGTGGACAAAGCACAACAGGGCTCGTCATGTGGGTTTAACACTTTTGAATTTCTACATACTGACCAGGTGTTTACAGCTGATAGCCAATCAATTGATATACGCTGACAAACCTACATTTATAACATATTGCTTTATTTCAACCCTTGATGTTACAAACGTTTACAGTCAAATTTAGAAAACATGCAAACCTGCAATAATTTAAAGAATTCCAATGTTGAGTATTTGAAGAGGGAATAAAAAACACGTGGTGTCCCACACTGTCAGTCCAAATGCTAGACTTAAGGACTACTATATGGAGATTTTTGTAAATCTCTCAGCGAAACACAAATAATTGACCTGTCTAAAATGCTTGGGTGCGAAAAAGGCAAGAGGTAAGAGATCCTAGTTTAAACGGGATCATAAGCTCCCACACAGTTTGTTATGCTGTCTTGTCACAATTTAAGCAAAAAATGGATTAACGAGGCTGTTATCAAGAGGTTTTTTGTGAAAAATGTATACAATTTTTTTATTATTATTACATACAATTTGATTTATCAATGGGTTAAAAACATAGATTATTATTATTATTATTATTATTGTGTCCTTTATAAAGCGCGCAGCTACCCCAACGGGGTGTCCCGGCGCTAAATGATTGTATTGGGGTCCCTACAGAAAGAAACCTAAGACCAGCAGTTACTGGCAAAAGAGGAAGGTTTTCAAAGCACGGCGGAATTCCGATTCCGTACTACTCATGCGCAGGTTGAGAGGCAACTTGTTCCAGCGTTGGGCAGCGACCAGCTCAAATGTTCTGCCTCCGGAACGAGATTTTTTAAATTTGGGTGTAACCAGCAGGCATTGAGAGTTGGAACGAAGCGATCAGGGGGTTACAGTAAGGGCGAAGGATGGATCTCAGATGGGCAGACCCCTTGTCCTGCGTGGCGCGGTAAGCCAGTGTCATAGCTTTAAACTCAATGCGCTTGCTCATGGGTAGCCAATGCAGTTCGCGGAGGTATGGAGAAATATGCTGTCGGCGTGAGAGACCCCCAATCAATGAGCCGCAGCATTTTGGACCATTTGGAGTTTGTGACAAAGGCCAGAGGGTAATCCTAGGTAGAGTCCATTTGCGTAGTCCAAATGGGAGATAATCAATGCATGAACAATTGTTTTCCTATGGGCGCATGGCAAATAATTGATAAGTTTTTTTAGAGTTTTAATCTTGGAAAAACAGGCAGCAGAGACTGATTGAACCTGACAGCCTAAAGACAGCAGAGACTGATTGAACCTGACAGCCTAAAGACAGCTGTTGGTCCCAGCGAACTCCAAGATTCCTGACTGAGTCCTTAGGAATGGGGGCTTGGCTCAGATCTTCCGGCCACCAAATGTTAGAATCTAGAGGGGAGGGCTGGTTGCAGAAGAGCACTTCAGTCTTAGTTGCGTTCAGTCTTAGGGAATTGAGATCCATCCAGTGAGCAATGTTTCTGATGCAGGATTTAAGGGGTTCAAAAGAAAAAGTGGATGGGTCCTCAAAAGTGAAAAGCAGCTGAATGTCGTCAGCATAAGATGTAGTTTTAATGCCGGACTTGGAAATCATATCAGCTAGCG
The DNA here is from genome assembly GCF_964261635.1 of Lissotriton helveticus. NCBI lineage: Eukaryota > Metazoa > Chordata > Amphibia > Caudata > Salamandridae > Lissotriton > Lissotriton helveticus. The sequence goes on from NC_136059.1 coordinate 685,672,448, forward strand.
GGGAAAAATAAACATTAAAAAGAAGAGGGCTTAACGACGAGCCCTGAGGAACGCCCCATTTCGATGGCCTGGGCGTAGAAGTGAAAGGGGGGGTATGAACCAATTGTGAGCGTTTTGACAGAAAAGAACCAATTCATTTTAGGACATTGCCCTGGATTCCCAAGGCCTTCAGTCTTTTTAATAGAATGGGGTGGGAGACGGTGTTGAATGCTGCTGATAAGTCCAGCAGCACCAACACCGCCCTTGATCCTCGGTCTAGCGTCCAGCGGACAGAGTCCGCCATCTCAATAAGGGCCGACTCCGTACTATGGCCTTACCGAAAGCCATGTTGGGAGTCATGGATAAGGCCATGGGTCTCAATAAAACCAGCGATTTGCTGATGGGCAAATCGCTCGAGTATCTTGGCAGGGGCAGGAAGGAGAGATATCGGTCTATAATTAGCGGTGTTACCTGGATCTAAGTTGGCCTTTTTTAAAATAGGGACAAGGAAAGCCCGTTTCCAGGCTTCCAGGTAAGTGCCCGAACTCAAAGAAGAATTCCATAATGGATTGAGGTAGGGGTTGAGGAAGGATGCCAAGGCTTTATATTGTTTTACTGGCCAGGGATCCACTGGGGATCCTGACCTGCATCTGAGTAATTCCTGTAAGGAAGACTCCTCCGATATCACAGTAAAGTCAGCAAAGACTGGGCCAGAAGGGTTCGTGTCAGTAGGGTCCACTATGGACCCGGTATTCTCATGGAGAGGGAACGAGGCATGGATCTGGGCAATCTTGTCCTCGAAGTATTTAGACAACTGGGAACAGAGTTCTTGGGAGGCGGGCTGTTGTCGGACCAGAGCCTGGGGATCGGTGAAAGATCTAACGATTGAGAAGATCTCTCACGAGATATTGCTGGCTTTATTGATCTTCTCGGCTAGAAAGCCTCTTTTATGTTTAATGATCTGTTTCCGATATTCTTTGAGAGCGCTACGATACTTCAGTTTATTCTCCGTCAAATACCCAGATCTTCAGCGTCTTTCCCGGATTTTACGAAAGGGATTTCTGTTGACATAATTCGTCTGATAGATGAATACACATCTCAATATTTTTGACAGTTAATGCAAAATTTTTATAAAACATAAAACATAATACATAAAACAAGAATCTGAAAAATGGCGACGCCGCGTTTCGGCTTTCTTTCATATAAAAACACCTTCTTCAGGACAGATTCTAGGTTTAAAAGAACACAGAATTACCAAACATTGATTATCACATTGTCGTCTTCGTTTACATATTATCACAACTTTCCTCTTATAAATGAAGCTATTTGGTTCACAAGCCCTCTTTCTTTTTAGATATACACACAGTAGATATAATTCCACATTTATAGTCTGTTACCTCTCCCTTTTTCTCTCTGGTCTATAGCTATATAGACAGGCCCCTATGTTGTTTTGTCATATTACTGATTCCAAGGTCACTCACCTCGAGCTTAAAAAATGTTTTTTTATGAACTCAACGGTAAATTAAAGTTCGTACTGCATCAGGATCCCTTTGGGTATATGGGTCTGTTGGCAATCAGTGCTTCTTTTGAGGATAATTGAAGCTGACTGTAAGGTAAGAGGAAAATAGACAATATATTATCCGCCCCGTTTCTATATGACCTTCCTGTCAGGTGGAAAAACTTATATTACCTTAAATAATAATAAGTGCGATGATACACACTGTCCAGGGGAGCCACCGATTTGAAAGGGAATGCTTCTTAATGGTATTTCTGTAGGTGAGATGATGGGAAATGTTATTGACTGGGCGTCAGCGTAAACCACGGCAACAGGCTTTGTGATTGACTAGTAACGAACCAATCGCAAAGTGCCTTACGCGGAAGAATTATTGGGAATTACCCGCCAGCGTAACCAGGTTTCCATTACCACACGATTAATCGATAATATGGCATTTTCACAATCGCCAATTCCTGTAATCTCCCCATATACATACGATAATCACACAATCGCACAAACAGAAAATAGTGTAAGCAGAGCTATTTGTGCAGCCAAATAAATACAAATCGCGTCAGTGCAACCGTGGTAACTGGCCTGTGATTGGCTAGAAATCAACCAATCGCTTAGCTTTAAAAACGGACTATTAGGAATTACTCGTGATGGCAAACCAGGGCTTCATCTCTACACGATTAATCGATAATAAGGCATTATCACAACTGCCAAATCCTGTAACCTCCCTATATTCATACAGGAAAATAAAAACAGTAAAAAATACAATCAGAACAAACTGTGCAGATTTACAAACAGAAATCGCGTTAGTGTAACCGCGGGAACGGGCCTGTGATTGGCTAGTAAGCAACTAATCGTAAAGCCTCAGAAGCAGACTCACTATCAGAAAATATGCGTTAGCAGCAACAGCTTTCGGATTGGCTATGAACCAACCAATCGCGAACCTTGGGAGATAGCCCCATTAGAACTTCGCTAGTATAAAAGATACATTGACAGCTGGAATGTCATTCGTATCGTTTTACAGCAAGAAAACGAAACGGGCGGCGCTGTCCAAGTGAGGAGCAGGAAGGCCGGTATACAGCTTCAAGGTCAGTCAACACAAAGCTCCAAGAGTGCTTGAATATTTTAAATAGAACAAGCAGGCATGCCGACATTCCTATAACTAAGGAATAGCTGGCTACAATATCCAGTGTATATCTATTTTTATTAGTGAAAAGGAAAGCGATCATGGCTACAGATACCTTTTGTTTTCTCTACTTTAAATTAAGAACACGCGATAGGGATAATTATCCTGTATACGATTAAGAATGATTATAACAAGATGAGGTTTATAAAATCATGTATAAGATCATTCAAATCTAACCTTTAAGTATAGATGTAAGGGCATAGAGCAAAGCAGCATGAAAAATGTATCACATAGAATCGAGTCCTTTAGATCACATGGCTACTGTGAATGGAGAGATCAAGACACATAGTAGACTGTCCACATATTAGCCGCTCTGATACTATCAGTTAGAGCAGGACAGTTACCTATAGAAAGAACCATACGTTGAAAATGATATATACTTAGTAAGGGTAATCTGCAACGAAGGGAGGCAACCAAAAATGAGGACATTTCAATCTTTGTAACCACCCAAATCCAGGGAGCAATCTAGTAAACTAATTTCATTAATAATGCTAAGAATATCAAAAAGATAGATAATAAGACCAATTAAGTAGGTCAATTCCCACATGACACAGGGAGGTAATACCCTATGTAAATTTTTTTACAGACTGATTTTGAATTTCTATAAAGACTGGAGGTCAACCCCTGAGTCCTTATGTGCCACTGAAGGCAGCAGAAGAAGGTCTGTGTTTTCAGCGATTCGCTAACCTATGAATGGTGAGTCCTGCACCTTAACAATAGACACACAGGGAAAACAATATAGAAAAGACCACCCAATAACATTTCCCATCATCTCACCTACAGAAATAACATTAAGAAGCATTCCCTTTCAAATCAGTGGCTCCCCTGGACAGTGTGTATCGTCGCACTTATTATTATTTAAGGTAATATAAGTTTTTCCAACTGACAGGAAGGTCATATAGAAACGGGACGGATAATATATTGTCTATTTTCCTCTTACCTTACAGTCAGCTTCTTTTATCCTCAAAAGAAGCACTGATTGCCAACAGACCCATATACCCAAAGGGATCCTGATGCAGTAGGAACTTCAATTTACCGTTGAGTGCATAAACAAACATTTTTTAAGCTTGAGGTGAGTGACACCTTGGAATCAGTAATATGACAAAACAACATAGGGGCCTGTCTATATAGCTATAGACCAGAAAGAACGAGGGAAAAACAGAGAGGTAACAGACTATAAATGTTGAATTATATCTACTGTGTGTACATCTAAAAAGAAAGGGGCTTGTGAACCAAATAGCTTCATTTATAAGAGAAAAGTAGTGATAATATGTAAACGAAGACGACAATGTGATAATCAATGTTTGGTAATTCTGTGTTCTTTTAAACCTAGAATCTGTCCTGAAGAAGGTGTTTTTATATGAAAAAAAGCCGAAACGGCGCGTCGACATTTTTCTGATTCTTGTTTTATATATTATGTTTTATAAAAATTTTGCATTTAGCTGTCAAAAATATTGAGATGTGTATTCATCTATGTTTTTAACCCATTGATAAATCAAATTGTATGTAATAATAATAAAAATGTGAATACATTTTTCACAAAAAACCTCTTGATAACAGCCTCGTTAATCCATTTTTTGCTTCAATTGTGACAAGACAGCATAACAAACTGTGGGAGCTTATGATCCCGTTTAAACTAGGATCTCTTACCTCCTGCCTTTTTCGCACCCAAGCATTTTAGACAGGTCAATTATTTGCGTTTCGCTGAGAGATTTACAAAAATCTCCATATAGTAGTCCTTAAGTCTAGCATTTGGACTGACAGTGTGGGACACCACATGTTTTTTATTCCCTTTTTCACCTGGTCCCAGACAAACCCTGATAGGGGGGCCCCTAATTTTTCTAAGAGTATTTGAACAGAGCATTGTGAAACAATTAAGTTCCTTACGGACTTCCAATGTATATTCAAAAAAAAAAAGGGAAAAGAATATTGAACCCTTTGCCCGGGATCAGTGAAAAAAAATCGATTTATAAACTCTAAAGAACTGAATTGAAACCCAGGGTCTTAGTCATAGAGCAACATGCTTGTCATTCAACCTGTATGTCGTTCTATCACCTTTCCCCTACGTTCGTGCTATAGAGATACAAGATACATACATCGGAAAAAGATGTAAAATTTGTACAAGATCATTCGACCTGTTTCAGGGAAAATTTCTGAACCAATTTTGGAGACAAAAAACATTCAGATGCGTTAAGCCAAACATCTATTTGGCTGACATGAACTTCTAAAACTGATAACAGAAATCAAAACTTATAAAGCACGGTATGAATTTCAGACTGCGAATAAAGACAAAGTATGAAAGATATCATGAGAGCAATGGATGAATCTGACCAAAGTGAGCCTGGAAGGAAAAGAGCAAGCGGTAACGTTTCCTCACTACACCATTATTTTGCTATTTTAATTTAAATATTTATTACGATTTTAAATACCCCCTTCTCTTTGGTTCCATTCAGAAATCTCACTGAACCATAATGGATGTCTGCTTTGGTGAGAGCAATGCAGCAAAGGACATCTTCCACGCAGAAATAATACATAATTGAAATACGAAATGTAAGTAGCCATTAGTGCTCTTTAACATCTCCAACATTACATTTCTGTATATTTTTATCAATACTTTTGCATTTTTTTAATACATTTAACACAAATGGAACTATGTAACAGAATCTCAGACCCCAGAGCACGCAGGAGTAGTGATGACATCTTTGTTTCCTTTCCGGACAAGTTTTAACACATCTGTAATATGCACTCATGTGAATGGTGGAGTGACGTATAAAACCTGTGCTGCACCAATATTTGAAGTAGAAGGTTTGATTTCTTTGAACAGCATGTGCAAGTAAAATTCAATGTATTTTTGGAATAAAACATTGCATTCTTTAGAAAGTAATCTTTTCAAAAGCCGCTGAAAATTGGGTCTGAATAACACAAAGCCTATTGTAAAGAAAAATGTATTGGTCTGTGGCATCAAACGTTTCAACCATTAACAGAAAACTCATAGTAATAAACAATAACTGGTAGCCAAAAACGATTTTGTTTTCTGCAGATTAACATTATATGCAGTACTAAAGAAACACCTGAAATTAACATGGGGAATAACAAGCCTAACAAATAAGTATGACATTTTGAAGCCTATTGAATTGCACTATTATTCACAACTGGGGAATAAATTACATTAGTTCATAAAAACATACATTATGTTGTTTGCAATAATACTCTTTAGATGCACACATCAAAGCATTAATTGGAATTAATGAAATGGAGCAATGGCAAAAATCATTAGCTTTTGGACTCCCACTACTCCTGCTGATGGCACTGGTGCTTTGACAACAACGCACCATGAAAATGTGTTAATAAACCTGGTATACATTCAATATTCTGAAGCATCTACACCGTGCATAAAAATAGAATTCATTACTGAACAGTTATGCTAAAAGAACGAGAAAAACAATACTAATTTTTGGTGATGCATCACTTCATGATTGAAGAAAAAACGTTTGCACCTACTCTGACCTTGCATTGACTAGGCTGTAGTATTCTATGTGCCTCTAGTAATAGTACCTGACTAGGATTAATAGTGTAGATCACTGCATAAAATTAAAAAAACAAGCTTACTGAATTTACAATTAATGCCTTAATATGAAAAAATGATTTGGGAGCAGAAATAGTTGCATCAATCTTTTTGAATGAAAGGGAAACACCAAATTCAAAACAGTTCTAACAATCAACAAGACCAATAATGTTACCAAATTCATGGATATGATAAAAATATTGTCACATGTCTCGAATCTTCGGTTGATCAAGGAATCTTAACAAATTACAATATTCTAACATGCACCACTAAGATACAGAGTCTCTTCTCAAACCCAAGGTCAAACTTTTTCATAAATGAAGTACTCAATTGACAATGCAGGCCAACAAACTAAATGCTACAAAACCACTAAAAAACAGCTACGCTCAGACACTTTGGTCAGTTCCAGTGGTCACAGAAGTTGACGTCTATATATTAGTAAGCACTTGAAAACACTTTTGCCCCATACAAGCAAACAAATGACTAAAAGGAAGGGGCATTGAAGAGATACACTGCTCTAAAATGAGCTTACCCTGATGTACACCTGCATAGTTTCTTTTTCTTTTTGGGGATTCCGATATTTTTCGTAAAAGTCTCTCCTCTTTTTTGTTTCTTTTAGAATTTTTTCTTTTCTCTCTCTCTTCTCTGCAGGTTCATCAGAGCTGTCCGTAGATGGTTGGGCTGCGGGCTTTACCTTCTCCACTTCAATGTAGTTTTCATTGGGATTCAGCACTATCACCGCATAGCCTTCCTGTATGACAAAGATCCAAATATTAAGCATTGTAGATGGCTCTTACTCTTCAACACATCAATTGTTGGGGCTTCATACAAAGTAGGCTTCATTGGTTTACGAAAAAAAAAAGAAAAAAAAAAATTACAGTACGTCCATTGAAGGCTTAGAATAGTCAGAGGCTGATAACATTGTTGAAAAGGTGCACTGTGACCCATATAAGCAAAGCTATGAGAGTTTTAATCCACACCAATAGTGAGACCCTTGTTGGAATAGTTTAATAGATCAAGGCCATTTCATATTGTAACCTTGTTATCGAACAAGTATGTCTTATGCATATTTCGTAATAAAACTGTCTTTATAGTCAAGACTTTAGGCCTCATTATGATGGTGGTGGGACAGCCACCGTCAGGCCGTCGGTGGCGGTCCCTCCGCCATCGGCCCATGTCCCTACATATCCCTGCACCATATGGCACGCCCAGCATGGTGCCTGCCACATAGTGCAGGGATATGCAAAATGTGTTTATTTTGTACTGCCGCGTGTGCTGCAGCCCGCAGCACATGCTGCAATACAAAATATACACACTGCGACCGCCTTGAAGTCTGTCGCATCCTAATACCGATGGTGGGACCTCTGAAAGCTAGTCAGGCAGTCCCGTTCGCGACAGGGTGGAGGTCGAACAGAAGTCCGACCGCCATCATAATCAGGCCTTTAATTCTTTAACAAAGAAATAAAACTGTGCTACTGTCACTAATAAAAATCTGCTATCTTAAACTATTAAAATTATACTTGATGCCAATCCTGATGTTTGAGGCAGTCTGCTAATAAGCTTGTACTTTCCACTTATTTTTGCATTTTCTCTTTCATTAAAAACAAAATCAATCAGTCCTTCTTTTATGGCAGCCCAGTGTCGCAGGCCCTACCCCCGGTCACGAGAGCGGCACTGATGGCCTGGCGCACAGCTTTGCGTCATGTGCATTGGAACCGCACGTACACTCGACAGACACCGCTCTGGTGCGGAACCTGGCTGGGCGAGGTCTCGTCCCTGCAGGGGTTCCGCCGTTGTTGATCTCGTAGGAATCTCGTTGCTTGGAGACGTATGGGTGGGGGATCACATTCGTTCCTTCGCCGATCTGCAGCAACGACATGTACTCCATCATTCCCAATTCTATAAATATTTGCAACTCAGACATGCCCTTCACGCACACATCCCTTCCCCTGCACGATGGGAGGGATGGATGGGCCCCCTAGAAGACGCTGATTGGCGCGACGCCCTTATGGTGCCCAAAACCCTGACTATGTCCTCCAAGCTGCGCCTGGTACAACTATATGATTTGCATGCAGCCTATCTCACTCCACTGCGCCTTTTTCAGGTCCGCTTGAGGCCATCCCCAGCCTGCACGCGATGCGACACCGCGCCAGCGGACTTCTACCACATGGTATGGCGTTGCCCAGCTTTGGAGCCATTCTGGAAGGGGATTGAATGCGAACTTACGCAGGCCCTGGGATGGGAGGTTCCCCACGACCCAAGACGTATGCTCCTGGGGGTGTTCGACAGCCTAGACGGCTCCAGGGCAGATAAGCGCTTTCTGGGGACGGCTGTGGCAGTGGCGAAAAGAGAGTTTGCAGCGCTCTGGTCTCAGGCTAGGGCACAGACGATACAAAAGTCGAGGAAGGGAGTGGACTGGTGTGGGCTGCAGGAAGAATCTCTCTTTGAGGCCAGGGGCTGCCCGGAGTTATTCAGGAAAGTATGGGGTAAATGGTTCAACTTGTTGCCACCGTGATGACCTGTTTATTTCTGTCTCCCTGTATTGCACTCTAAGCCTGCAGTGCCCGATTTGACCAGGTACCCCATGTGTTATTGACTGTGATTAACTATATGGGCACTCCAACTGTGTCTGACTTGCTGCCTATGAATTTCTTGAGTTCTGGAAAATTCAATAAAATGGATTATCCAAAAAAATAAGGAAATCAATTGTCCAACTATTACAAGCACGGACATGAATTATCTTTCTGATGCCATTATCAAATCGTCCAAAATATAATTTCCCAACGTCAACAAATGTTATGCAAAACTGTGCCCGGTTATACATAATCAGGTTAACAGAATGGGGACAATAAACTGGCATCTTCAGATCTTGAACACATGTCTTTAACCGCATCGCTGCGGCGGCTATTCCGCCGCAGCGCTAAGGGGGCAGGGGGGGGTGCGGCGCACCCATGCTGGTGACGGAACCGCTCCGTCACCAGCCACGGTTGAGCTGTGCTCATGACGGAGCGGTTCCGTCATGGCCCCGCCCACTTAATAGAATGCGCCGCGCAGGCGCGAAATCAGCGCCGCGCAGGCGCGTCGGGCGGGCCATGACGGAACCGCTCCGTCATCAGCACAGCGCCACCGCGGCTGATGAACGAGCGGTTCCGTCATCAGCACGGAAAGGGTTAAACAGAATATCTAGAACCTTCTGAGGCTAGCACTGAAAGACAAGATCAAAGTTACAAATTATAAACTGTACTAGTACCTAGATTTATAGATGGTAAAGTATCATTTTTAAATTTTAAAAATTGTCAATAATCATGGTACAAAAATAAGTTCAAAGATCTTTAGGTTTACCATTAACTTCTAGGCGTGACAGTTGTGTCATTTCTATCGATTCTAAACCACAACTTACACTGACATTCTACTTAACACCATGAACCTGTTATATATGAAGAATAACCAAGAATATATACTAAGTTGCAGTCAATTTTGTGCATACTCCAACAATGAATCTAATATGAAAATAACACGAGCTTCAAAACAAATATATATAAAAAAAATTGCTATCTATGTTCTTGAATGCTACATGAAATTTTAAATGAGATGCTTGTAACTAATTTTCTGTCTTTCTGCCGTTTTAAACAGAAATAATTGCCCACATAGAACAACATCAAGGCGTTCAACTACCTCTTTTCACTGGTATATCTAACGGTCCACGAAAAGTGTATACATTCAGACAAGAGCTTTATGTTTTCACCAGAAATCTGCCTTTTACATAAGCCAACTTTCGTGGTATGACCCATTGGAATCGTTTATTACGAAAAGCACTTCTGGAACACAACTGACAAACACGACATCCGCAGCTAAATTTGTCTGGGATGTGTGAGTGGGCCTTGAAATGGTTCGTTGTTTTGCTTGAAAGAGAATTAGCCTTCACATTTCAGGCCCGGGCCATTCCGAAAACAGCACATTATCATCTCAATAAGCTGCAAAGCATTGGACCAGTTCAAGCACAAAGATCTTACCCACGTGCGAGCAATTGTAACATCTCACCTATTGTCTCTAACACAGCATACTCAACCCTCCCTGACAAAACCATTACCCAGCTCCAGAAAGCGCAGAATGGGGGCATTAAACTTATTTGTCGGCTGAAATGCTATGATTATATTACCCTAGCTAGACAAAGGATCTGGTAGATATCCACCCATCAGGGTACAGACTTTAAGGTGTGATGTATGTTACAGAAGACCACAATGATGGCTTTTCTCACACTAGATAATTATAAAAACGGAACTAAACGTCATATGTCTATACTATGACTTGCAGGGCTATGTACTAGTCTCTTGGGGTATGATGACATCTTCTCACTATGCCTGTGTGATACCCTGGAAAATTCCATGTCTCAAAGTATGGTGGAGAAAATATCATGGCACATTAATGTAGGATTATGGAACAATTTGCCACCAGATAAATGATGCAGAAACACAAAATCCTGTGCTCCAGCTAATATTCGTTTCATTGAATAGTCATTTAGGACTTACTTGCATCTTGGTGGCTAAGAGTAATTTCTGTTTGTTTTATGTTTGTATTTTATAATTATGTTCTCGTTTATTTGTGAACATGGTTGTGCTTTATGTGTGCGGCAGTGTGCTTAGAAGCAGACTTCATGTCTTCAAAAATGAATAACCTCACGATAAAGGCCTTTACGACAAGTGAAGGTTTTTTTCCGTGTTTTTCATGATCTCTCCCAAATGGCTTCGTTTTGGCAAAGAAAAGGAAACAAGCATTGGCATAGCCAATAGGTCTCGCCTTTGGGACCTATAAGTATTTAGCCATGCAACAGTTGATGTTGTTGCACCAAGGATATTATGCTGCATAACTAAATACTTATAATCTCCTGTATATAATCCCCTGTGAATTTTGCCCGTACCAGTTGGCACAGTGTAAATGTGTGATTATGTTTCTAAAGTGTTTATGATAATACAAAGGCTATTTTTGATATAACTTTGTGTGGAATTCCATTTGTAGTGCGCCTATTATGTTGCTGCTGTGTGTGTGTTGCGCAAACGCTTTACACATTGCCTCTGGGATAAGCCTGACTGCTCGCGCCAAGCTACCAAGGGGGTGAACAGGGGTTATCATCAGTGTGTAACTCCCTTGCCCTGACTAGAGTGGTGGTTTCTGCCTGGCTTTGGCGCAAGCTGTGGCCAACCAGAAATCCTATTTCTAACATTGGGTCACGTGAGGTACAGCAGCAGTTCCCTGGCTGTCCTGCTCCATGAATGGATTTGCACTTGATCCCAGACTTGGAGCGCAAACTGGAGAGCTGCTGGGGGCCCGGCACCTCCTGCATTAGCAGTTGGAGCAGGAGATTACTGGCTGCGATATTTGGAAATGGGCGTGCAGAGACAGAAAGTGGCAGGATGGGAGAGAAAAGAGCCAGAGGAAAACATTTGAAAACAAGGCCTATGGAAATGCAGTGAACGAAAGGTGTAAGTCGTCTAAGAAGAGGCTGGTTAATTATGTAACCACATCGAGGCGGAGTAGGAAAGCCCGCATTTTTGCTGGTGAGCTGCTCTTTATTTTTGTATTATGTTTCACTTTGGACTTTATATCTATTCATAGCTGAATATCCTTTTGGGTGTGTAATCAGTTGATTCATCCCCTGCAGCGCCGCATTCTGTTCTTTATGTAAGGGAGTCGTAGTTTTTTCACAAAAAGGGTGCAGTGGCACAATTACGAACAACTTTACTGGTAAATAACAAGCTGTAAGGGGCGGTAGGTGTTGTTAAGGGAAGACACGGGAGAGTAACTTAACCGCAAGCAGTGCCGTGTGACAACAAGTTGCTGTCAAGCCTCAAATACATAAACAGCTAGACTAAACTACTTAATAGTTTTAGTCTGCTAAAACTGGATTTATTTTTCACACAAAAAAGGAATTTTTGTTCCAAACAGGAAAGTAAAGCAGGTAAAAATCTGTCAAAGCTATATTTTGCATATCTACAATACCATTACACATGTACATGGACACGCGGGAACACACACTTAGTGCGTCTGTTGATTTTAGACACTATAGCAACGCTGGAACTTTTGTTTTGCAGGAATGTGGGGTATGCACCTGGGGGAGGGTGAAGGAACCACGAGTAGCGAACACTGCTCAGGTCAACCTGTTTTCTTAGCATGCTGGCTGTATTAAAACGAGTACCATCAATATAAAACAGCATGCTTGGAGAAGGTCAGGCAAACCAGCAGCCACATGTTTTACTAGAAAACATATTTCTGTGAACCTAGAGAAAATGCAAAGTAAGATTATAGTAATAACATCTTAGAAAGGGGCTGTAATGATACGAGGTGAGGGAAGCTTTCTTTAAGTTAAATGAACACTGAGCCAAAGTTACAATTCAATGGGCACCACCAGCTTCTTTAGGGCTACTCATTAGCCGTGATGTAAACAGAGAGTACAAGAGTTAGCCACAACCTCAAACGGACTTATCTATGGAGTAAGTGGGCTCGGAGCGCAACTGCTTTTGTCTGCGTATGGCGAGGAAGGACTGAGGTACACCTCTCGTTACGAGGGCAGAACCACCACAGAGCTGCCCAATGAGGGCTGAGGTTCATCTTTTCTCGAGTAGGCAGAGATAGGGTGCAAGTGCCCGAGCAAAACAGAGTCCAAAAGATAGCCATAGAATAGGAACCGTATGTTTCAGGAGGGATAATAAATATAAAAAAACACCTGTCTCTGACCGACTCACCTAAGGTGCACCTTCAACTAAAGACTGAGCCCGCTCCATAGTAAAAGCTACCACAGTCTGTTGCAGGAAGGCTCGGAGTGAGGTACGTGCGGAGTCTATTTGTAAAGCGTTTGCGCAACACACACACACAGCAGCAACACACTAGGCACACTATAAAAGGAACTCCACACAAGGTTATATCAAAAATAGCCTTTGTATTATCATAAACACTTTAGAAACATAATCACACATTTACACTGTGCCAACTGGCACGGGCAAAATTCACAGGGGATTATATACAGGACATTATAAGAATTTAGTTATGCAGCACAATATCCTTGGTGCAACAACATCAACTGTTGCATGGCTAAATACTTATACGGCCAATGAGCACTTGGGAACTCCATGTGGTGCACTAGTATTGGCGGAGACTGCATCAGACCCTCCCACTGACAGTCAGCTCTCAGAAATATGTATGTCCGTGGGATCGGTTGTGATGCTGCAGGAACGTGCTAGAATTCGTGATAAGACTATGTACACTTCCTGTGGTAACAAAAACAATGGCCCCGGCGAGAGTCTCAAACAGGAAGGGGAGTGGTCGCCTATAATAATAAACAAGTGGGAGGGGTGGGGGGAGTGTGGCCGAGAGCAGGGACACGCAGCGTTTACCTTGCAGGAGCGAGCGCGATAATTGCTAACACATGGCGCCGCTGATCGCTCCCGCAAGGGAAACACCAAACGTGCACAGGTTGCAATAGAAATCAATGCAAAACGTGCATGTTTTTGGACAAAATGCTGATCGATTCCAAAAGGTCCCCTCCTGTGCAGCGCATGCGCGCTGCATAGGCGAGATCTAAAAAAGGAGGCACAAGAAAATCTGTAGTAAAGACAATTCGTTTTCGGTATTTTTTTTTAACATTTATTCATTGCCTCAAGCCCACACTGAGTTTTTTCATTTGAAAAACTACTGTGAAGCTTTTCTCTACATGTTTGGTTATTCTGTTAGTGAAAGATACATGCAGAAGCTAGGGCATTTCTGCAAACCCTGACTCACTGTTAAGCAGATTTTGAAGATTTTCGAGGTATATGCTCTTTGAAATCAACTTCTGGTATTTAGTGTGGTACCACAATATTCTTTTTCCATCCTTTCTCCATCACAAACTATTGCTCACTCCAGTAAAAGTGAATGGACAAATAACACTTTCCCTCTTCCTAATGAAAACAATGGGGACAGCAAACTTAATGTAACACCTTGAGATATTTTGTGATTCCTTTGTGTGGGCTACATCCTTTAAAAACTAAGATGATCCAAAATCATCACTTTAAAAATGTCATTTCAATGGATGACTATTTCTTTTGTTCTCATTTTTGTCATTTTGGGGATACGATGAAGACTTTTAGGAGTGACAGCTAGCTTGGATCGAATTCAGTGTCTAGATAGGAACAAGTTGATTAAAACCAGACGGTAAGCTTTTTTACAGGTCAGGTAAGGATCCAACTGATCTACAAACCTCACAGACTATGGTCTCATTTGAACTACAAATGAGATATCTTTGGTTGATTATGGCATACACCTCAGAATGGTAAACCTTGTTCTACTCAAGTACTTTCCGACTCAAAAAACATTAGATTTGCTCAAGCAAAATATACACTGTAGCAGCTTGTTCGTTAATTTCAATGTGTTTGGTTATTAGGCACCTCCCATAACACACTGTAAGATAGACAGATCAAAATCCGACGATTCAGTTCTATCGGACACTTCACTAGTTTACGCAAAATGCCGCACTGTTTACCGTGTCTTTCACAACTTTTAGCACCCTTCTTAAATATGTCTTTTTTCCCCCATAACCCCCACCAAATACAAGTTTTAAAAAAGGCCACAGTTACGCACTACTAAGCAGAGATAAAAAAAAAGGCATTTCGTGCGGCCCCTCTTGTACGAGTAACACAGTCAAAAAAGGTCACTAAAGGATAGAAAGAAAATAGCCTCCACGCTTGACTTGAGTAAGTTGTCTCCTATCTGTCTACCTGCCCTCTTGCAGGCGAACTGTAGATGTTTTAACCATATCTACTGCAATGTAGTTATCCCACAGCAGGGTACTGGAATAGTGCTGAGTGCCGGACTATCTGATGCTGCGCGCACCGCTGTATCTACTGTGACCAAGCAAAACAAATAAAGAAAAAAAGAAAAACAAAGTCTTGATCCCTTTTAATGAAGACACAAGCACACAACATGAAAACAGATACAATTGCAACACTAGAAGGCAATTTACCAGCAGCAAAGACAACATAAATCTAAAATTACAGCCCGCTGCCCAGGACTATACCACTTGTTAAAGGCCCTGAACACGAGTTATAGGCGAAGCAGCAGGTGAGCCTATAATGAGGGTGAGGGCCGTTCACAACCGGAATAGCCTGAGGCAGAAGGAACAAGGCTATTAGCACATTCCACTCACTAAGGGTTAAATGTTCTAAATTAAAAAGGGAGAAACAGAAAGACAAACATTGGACTGTTGAAGCAGAAGGCTTATACCAGCCATTACAAGCCTGGAGCCACACCATTGAATGGAGCTCTCAACATTCTTGTCAGTTTTTTAGTCTTAGGGAGATAGACATATACTAATGACCACTGATTAAAGACTGTGAGAAAGGGATAATGTTGGCACAGTTCATATTTACGTTATTAAGACTTTTTGTGGGGTGGGTTGTGGCCAGCAGTCAATAAAGGCCACATCGGCCTTGAACAGGCTTTCATTGGACTATACAGGACAATTATGTTATTAAGCATCATCAGCCCAACAATCTTCGTGAGACAGCAATGTCTGAGTTTGGAGGTTGCCATGAGTCTTTCAGAGGCTCACAGAGACATGCAAGACGTAGGACCCAGTGTTGGTAATGATGGCACCCGAGTGTTGATCGACAAGCCCCACAAGAGAAAAAGTGGAGGAGGTGCCAGGAGACGACTGTAATTGAAGGCCATGGCAGATAAGAGGTGGTCCGACCTATCTACGCTGCTAAGCAATGTCAGGGCATTCCTGAGAAAGCTGCACTGGGCCACAAACAATCCAAGATGCCAGGTTCTAAGAGACATACGACAGGTAGCATTGGTGGGCAATGGCATCAGTGAAGTAGACCTGTGACCAGGCGTATTCTCCGTGGGATACACACTGATGGAGTTGGGGGTGTGAGAACCTGCCTTTCTAAAGGAGAATCCTACCGGGAAGGAATCAGCAGAAAACGTTTGACTGGCTTGTGAATTTCACATCACCATTCTTAGGTGCATCTTCATAGCTGCCCTGAGGTGTGGAATGAGCATGCTCACCCCTGGCTGCTGGGGTGCATTCCGATGAGAGAAGATTGATTGAATAGTGACACACGTGCCAAAAGCTAAGCTGCAAGCTACATGGGACCGAGCTCCTAAACAATATGAGTATGAAAAGCTTGCAAAGTCACCCGGTGTTCTTAAGTTGGACAATGGAGAAATCTTATGTGCAATATTTAAGGGAATTCCCAGGTAGTATCCGTGTAGAGCCACAATAGTCTTTGAATTGTCTGTGTGAATATTGGCCCAAGCCTGAACTGGATTACCTGGCACTGCCAGGGGTTTATGGTGAGGACACTATAGGTTATTTGCCATAGACTGCTCCTTTGGAGTAGGCCAAGTTTTCTGGATGGATGATATGGGAAGGGGATCATGGGTAGACACAGAAAAACAAAAACTGTTAGTTAAGATGTGCCTGCTGAGGGTCTGTGCAGTGCTGACAGCATGGTGACCGGACCATATAAGCTGGCAAGTATCCTAATAGCAATAATGGAAAACAGAGAGGCAGGGAAGGAAAAAATGTACACCGTGCAGTGGATTTTAATTTGCTTGGGGCTAACCTGCAGAAAACAAGCGAAAGAGTCTCTGCAACCAAAACACTGGACAAACATCACCCCACAGAACTGGAGATTCAAAAGCAAATGACCTTATGCAGCGAAAGATTCAGACCTTGGAACCTAGAACTGAAGATGTAGAGGGATGATCCTGTTGTAATAACATAAGAAACACGGGGTTACTAGAACATACAAAGCTGAAACGTAGCCAACATCCTGGAAAAGATGGTTCCTCAGGGTATCTAGCTGCTTTTCATCATCAAGAGGGCCCATAGAGTGCCAGTGGCTCTTCCAGGCCCTGGTGTGCTGCCAGATCAAATACTTCGAAACAGCATATTGCCCAACTAAAGAATCAAATTAAGACACAGAATTGGAACAGATGAGAAAGTAGAAGAAAGCTTCAACTTTGACTTGCTGGTGACAACCTCAATGACATCGGACGAGATTATCATCTACTCAGACAGTGGCCTCATGGAACAGAAACATGAAGAGGCTGGTGAAGCTTGGTAAGGGGGAGTTCCCCCACACTTTCCCTTACTTCCTACAGGTCCTTTCTCTGAGTATACTTACTGAGTTTAGCGCTGAGTTTAGTTTTGGCTGTAATAGGACCAGTGACAAGATTCTAGCACGTACTTAGTGAGGGCTTAATGGAGATTAAGCTTTGTGGTGCGTCTCGAAAGTGCTACTGACTGACTGACTGCCCGAAAGTGCTCCTACCATTAACGTCAGGTGCCTGTAGAGTACATGGAGTAGGGACGAAGGCCATGCAAACCAAATTATCTGATTTTAGTGTTAGGCTCAGAAGGTATTAGTTATTGTTAGTTAATAGGCAAAGTGTATCTATACTTGGATCTGAGGAGGTTTTTATTTGGGCCTGTTTGTTGTTTCCGTTAGATAGGCACCTATGCAATGAAAGGGAGGAAGTTGTCATGTGGCGGCTGATTCGCAGATTCGGTGGGACCGCAGGGAACGGTGATAATGGGGATGTCTGCCTTAAATACTCGGTAAGGAACCCATGTTATCAATGATATTATTTCAACTGTGAATGGTTGTGAGTCGAAGGTACAACGTAATACCTTGAAATGTGAAGTGGTGGGACTCTTAATAAAATGGATAGAATACATGCCTATATCAAGAGTAGAAGGGTGGATATTGTTTTCCTACAAAAGCCCTCTTTACTAGAGGGAAATGAAGAAGTTGAGTCTTAGATGGAGCAGGCATATTTTTGGTACTACATACTCATAGTATGCTAGGGGAAAGCTAATTTGGTTGGACACAGCGGTACCATTTGAATTCATAAGACTTATAAATACGGGCAGGTGCACAGTACTGGAGGGCAAACTGGATGGGCGTTCAGTTTGGTTTGTTAAGGTGTATGTCCTGAACACTGAACAACATGAGTTTCTGGATTTTTAAGACTTACTATCCAATACCCTGAATGTATCATGATATGTGGAGGGGACTGTAACTGTGTCACGGGCACTCGGAGGAATAAGTGCTTCTGGCTCTTCTGTGTAGATGGCCCACTGTAGTGAAATAGGTTCTGCCCATTAAATCCACCTGGATTTTTTTACTTTTTGATCACCTGCTTTTGGACTTGTTACTGTGGTTGAGCCTCACAACTGTTGTTTCACCCATGGTAATCATACGGTAAATGGAATGCGCGTGTTTACCACCAAAGTCTGCCTTTTAAGATAAGGACGCTGTGGAGCAGCAAGGTTATGGAGCACTTGGCTGGTTACAAATAAACAAGTGTGTACACGTGTGAGGGTTGCATGTGTGAGACTACCATTGTGCACAGTCTTGGAACTATGCACTGGTAGCCTGGCACTGAGGGAACTCTGCAGGGTTAGATATTGACTTGGAATATGCGTTATATTAGTGGGCATTCACAGGTAAAATCAGTATGGTTTACTGTTTGGTTTGCAGTGACACTTTATTTTAAACCTATGGGGAATCTGCCTTAGAGTGCAGTTTTGTTTCCTTTTGGCCTACAAATTCCATCAAGATATCAAACTGGAGTGAAAAGTGTACACTCAGTTCGAATTTGCAAGTACCAAGCAGATGTATGTAAATCCTTATGGGTCGTCCAGAAATATATTTTTTCTCGAACTCAGCTTTGGTTCAGAGCCCAGGCCTTTTGTCAACCTGCTGGGCCAAGTTAATTACTCCGCTCTCCAGCAGAAGAAACAAATTGAGTAATCGGTGCTTCACTCAGTTCCTGAGGAGGAAGGGGTGGACAAGAACATCTGCATCTGATAATTAGCTGTCACACTGTACCAGGGTTGGGACAGCCAAGGTCACTGAACAAAGGAGGTAGCCCAAATCCCTGGAGCAGACACCAGAGAGGGTTCCTCTTTGAATCTTTGGTTGGAAAGGCTCTGGCGGTGATGTCAGCTAGAGGCAGAGCTTAAGTTCTCAGAGGACATGTGACCAGTGACTTCTGGACGGCACCATCTTGAACTGTCCATGCATGCTGTGAGGAGGGTTGGGACAAGGGTGGAGTGTGATGTGGCACCCTAAGGTTGGTCTGGGGTGCCTGGCTTCTCGATCCTTCCAACCCCATTTAAAAATCTCTTTCACAAGGGAGAATGCTATCTGTAGGAGCTGGACATTGGGACTGGACGGTGGCAGCACCATAGACAACTGGAAGGCCAACCTCCTGATGACCTCATCGACAAAGAACTCTGCCTACAGTTGTCCCCAGGATCAGTGGGTTACTCTCCAGGAGCAGGGATGCTGGTCCCATTACATCCCCTAAGGACCAGTTGGGGGAACAACTGGACTTCTGCACCCACACTAGAGGAAAGAAGAACCAGAGGACAAGAAAAAGGAGAAAGGCTAACACAGGTAGCCAGTGTAACCAGCTCCCTGTACATTATGAACATTAGAGGCGAGAGGGCTGAGGAAAAAGCTAGAGGAGGCTAGGGCTCGCCACCTGGAGCAAAATGAGCCCAAGATTGTGCAAAATGACCCAAGGGGCTGGAGATATCGCAGGGAGAAGAATTGGACCTTTGACATCCCCATACAGGCTCTGCTGCCAAAGTCTTCCAAACACCTGCAGTGAGCTAATGCCTGCGGGGTCGTCGATGCAAGGTTTGTAAAAAATTAATGAGCCTGGGTGGGGGTGTCTGTGGGGCCCTCTACCCTGGGCGGGTAGATGAAAAAGGGGGGCCCTTGGACCCTATGTCCAGGCCGCTGCAAGAAGTGGGAGAGTATCGTTATGCTCCAGCCAAAACAGAGGAAAGGGGCCAGGGACCCCATCTCTGGGTCCCTGAAAAGTCCAGCAAAAGGGGAAAGCTGTTGCTCTCACCGCACTGGTGGTAGGCTCTCCCCAGCTACACGTGCCCATGTCAGGCGGGGGTGGGGTGAGTGGTGGTCACCACACATAGACACCCAGTCTACATGGAGTGGACCGGGGAAGGAGCAAATTGCCGGCTCCTGCACCAGCAAAGGTGGATGCCAGCAGGGGCAGTCGGCCGGGAGTGGGCTCACAGAGCTGCCCTCAACCTTAAGGAAAGCCTGGATGTCTAGTTGTAACCAGCCCCCCACACAAAGAAAAAATATAAAAGATACAAAAAGAAGCCGTGCGAGGCCACACAACTGCCCAGGAATGCAGCCAAAGCTGCCTAATCAATATGCAGGCTCTCTCATGGGAGCACTAAAGTCCCTAAAACTGCCTAAAGTTTCCCAGGATGTGGTGGCCCTCAAGATGTCGGGGGCACCACCAAGGGTTCCAAAGGAGTGTGGAGGGCGAAAGGAGGGCAGCAGTCTTCACCTCTTACCCCCAAGGAATTTAAAGTACTGACCATGATCAGAGAAAAGATGACCCACTGGCTTTCTCAGTTGAAGTGTAACATTCCTAAGTCTGTAAATACATTTTGTTCCACAGAGTGTGTATTGACCTCTACTGGTTAGTTCCAGGGCTGTAGGTTTTTTGGCCCAAGTTGGTTAAGGAAAGAGACAAGTATATGGTTTCACAATGCTTTATTCAAATGTGCTGAATTCAGACTTACTGCTGACAGTAATGTTTCACAAATTTTAAAAGACGATTTAAAGATAAATTTTGGCAGTAATGATTTCTCAGGCTTAATTATAAAGAGTGCAGATGATTACAATGGTTATTACTTTTAAGTATTGCAGATTGATTACTGTTTCTGAAGTCAGTGATAGAGTGATGCAATAGGACATGTAACACTAGTCTTTAAGTGTGATAAAATTGAAAGCCAATAGGCCTGTAGGATTTAAAGTAACTCCCCCCATGTGATTATGGGTAATATTGTATGGGAGAGGGGAGTACTGTGATTTTTGGGGGCAAATTTAATGTCATCAAAAACACTTGTTCTTTTGGCTTTCCTTTTATTCTTCCTTCTCTGGGTTGGGGGTCGCCGGATGGGTTATTCTATGCTTTTTTCATTGGATTTTCGTAAACTGTGTCCTAGCGGTTGTTGCATTGTTGGTGTAACTGGGCCGGAGCTTAATTGATATTTGCGATAATTGTAAGCATAGGTCTCCTGTATCTCTGCTGCATTGCCCAGTTCTTCCTAGTGGTTACCTTCATTCTGCGGGACTTCTTGTTTGGATTGTTCAAGATATGCTTGTTACTCACGGCTAGACTCCTGATTCCCGTTTCCTTTTCGCTATACTGGAGCTTTCCGTTATAGACGGCATCCTGTGTTTAACATAAAATTAAACCTCATTTATCCGGTATTGTGATTGATGTATGCCGTGATTCCATGTCTTTGAAATGCTGCCGTGCCTCTGGGATGTTCGGCTAAATAGCGGTGTACCTTCTTGCGTAAATAAAGGTTTTACAAAAAAAAAAAAAAACACTTCCACCAGCCTAATGTATACTTGTAAATTACTGTTACTGATACTGCTCGACCTATCCGCCGCCTTTGATACCATCTCACATCACATTCTATTAGAGAGATTGCGGACCATAGTTATTCAGGACATGGCCTTGGAATGGCTGACAGACTTCCTCAAGGATCGGACCCAAACAGTTAATCTGGGCCCGTTCAAAGCTAAGACCACCTCTGTTACCAAAGGAGTTCCACAGGGCTCTTGTCTCTGCCCCACCCTTTTTAATATTTACATTGCCCCCCTGGCCTCTCTGCTTAGGAAGATCGGGTTTATCCCGGTCTCCTACGCAGATGATACACAACTGCTCCTGGCCTATGATGTTGATGCGCCCAATATTCAGGAAATTTTCTCCGAAGGCATGCTAAAGATTACGGCTTGGATGAGTCAGAATTTCCTGCAGCTTAATACAAGCAAAACGGAAATTATGTTATTTACGGAGGCAATCACTAACTGGTCCCCGAGCTGGTGGCCGCAAGAACTAGGGTCAGCTCCCACCCCTAAATCAGTTGTTAAGAACTTAGGAGTACTGGTAAACAACAAGCTAAACATGGATGAGCACATAGCATCCACCAAACGATCTTGCTTCCATGCTCTTAGTCTTTTGCAGAAAGTTTTCCATTTTCTCCCCCTTTCCACCCGCAAGACTCATGCTTTAGTACTTAGCCGGCTGGACTTTAGCAACGCCCTTCTTATTTCTGCCAAAGACTCTGCCTTACAGACCCTTCAGGTGGTCCAGAATACAGCAGCCCGCTTGGTCACCAATTCTCCTCGTCGTACCCCCTCCATTCCCCTCCTACACAAACTCCATTGGCTCCCTATACGCAAACGTATTCACTTCAAGATCTGCTGCATAGTTTTTAAAGGCCTTCATCAGCTGGGCCCAACATATCTATCCAATAAACTGATTACTTACATCCCTTCACGAAAGCTCCGTTCTGAAGGTAAAGGCCTCCTGGTCATCCCCCGCTTTAAGAAAACAAAGTGGGGAGGGAAAGCTTTCTCTCACTTGGGACCTAAAATGTGGAATCAGCTTCCGGAAACACTCCGCCTTAACCGCAACTACCTCAGCTTTAGAAAGAATCTGAAAGCCTTCCTGTTCTAATGTATCAATCTTACGCTTGTACAGTCCTTAACGCGGAGATACCCCATGTGGGTTGATTCAAGCGCTTTATAAGACATCTAAATAAAATAAATAAATAAAATAAACATTTCCTTTTCTAAAGAAAAAAGCTCAGACTGGACAATCATTTACTGAGTGTTAGGATGGCGTGCCAGCATATAGTGATTACTAGCCCACAAAACCTCCCCTGAGTAGGCCTTGGACTGCTTTGCTTTACTACACTGAGAAAATACAGCGCTACAATGGGGTGCTTGGTTCCCAGTGAGGGGGGTAATTGTGGACCCATTACTTGTGCTGGCCTCACAAATAATGGGCAATTGCTTACACCCAGCAATCTGCCAAACTCACTAGACAGTTGTCTAATTAGACGCTGGCTGACAAATGGCACACAATGCACCCAGGGAAGAGAGCATACTCTGTTTACTCGCATCTCCACGTTACGTGTGCAAATTGACCTATTTTTGTTAATTTCACGATACGAGGGTATAATCCTGCAGTCCAAATATTTAAGCAAGACCATTTCAGATCATGGCCTGCTAAACTAGTGATAGCATGGGGTGTATATATATTGCCAGAATTCCTGTGTGGCACCTAAAATCGCCTGCCCTTCTGGATGCGACGTATGGGGATTCCCATAGGACTGTAATCACACAGTTTTTCATTGATACTAAAGGCACGCCCAGTGGTCCTACCATAGTGTGGTAGGTCTTTAAGGCTTTGATTAGAGGCCTGTGTTTAGGAATGACATACGGGGTAAGGAAGGTGCCGGAGAGGGGAATAATGTTCTTGGAGAATACACTAACAACATTACAACAAAATTGAAGGTTTTAATTCTGAGATGAAGTGCCCTTTGCTGACGTACCCTAGGAAAATGTATAGGAATTCCCTAGATAGACTGGGACAATAGCATTATAAGGCATACATGGCCAGGAGGCATAGTGAAAAGGACAAGTCTGGTAGAATGCATGGCTTGCTAATCAGAGTTAAGAGCACATACACTAATTACTGCACTTCAAGTTGGTATGGAATGTGTGGTTAACACCAAAACAGACATTAACACAACCTTATTTGATTACTATTCTATTTTGCATGCACAGCCTGATACACAAGAAGTGGAGAGTCAAAGAAAGTATGTTTGTAATGCAAGGTTGCAGGCACTCGGTCTAGACCAGAAACTTCAGCTGGATTCTCCAAAAACTGTTAAGGAAATTTTACTCGCTATTGACAGTTTAGTGATGGCCTGCCACAAGTATTCTGTACCACATACATAGATACTTTTGCATCCCGACTATTGGAAGTAAACTTGATTTCTAAGGAGAGACATCCACAACTCACTCACTACAAGAAAGGCTGTTAATATTACCCTGTTGAAGTCTAGAAGGGATGGACTGGAATCGGGTTCCTTTCAATGGCTGATCGCCTCTCCCCTCTATTATTTGGGCTCATTCCTCCCGATCAATTAGGGTTTGTCCGATGCAGAAATACATCCTTAACTAGAAGGACATTCTGGCACCTGGTTAACAAGCCCCTGCTTAGAGCCGTGCAGCCTGTGGTGGCTACGGATGACATGGAAAATGAGTGTGATGCTTTAAAGTGAACTTCTTGCAGGTTGCGGTAGAGAAAATGGGATTTGGGCAAAAGTTCAGTGCTTGGGTCCTTCTACCGTACACTCACCCAACAGCAAGGGTCCGCAATGGTGGGATCATTTCTGAGGCCTTGGAGGTGCAGAGGGGAACAAGGCAGTAGTGTAAACTGTCACCCTGAAAATCGAGCCCATGGCCGCCATACTAAGATGTATACACATACCCTTTCACTTTACGTGGGTGATGTTCTCATAAATTTAGAGACCCAACTGTGGACCCGCCCATAATTCTTGACCCTTTAGATAGATTTGGGACTCTATCGGGCCTTAATTCCAATAAAAATAAATCATACATGTGCCTGATGAAAACCCAACCGTTAGATATAGATTCAGATACTCCCATTCACAGCTACTATGGAATCTGTGAACTTTCAGATTCTTAGGAGTTCAGATATTTCATAAGGATCAGGACCTCATTGAAGGGAACCTGAGTGTAATCTATTCAATGTTTTGATTTGAATTGCCACTGTCTGAAATGGGCTAGCTGTATTCGAAACGGCTGTCCTGCTCTGCTTTCTGCATTTCTTCGTGATTGTGCCAGTGGTGCTTGGCGATTAGAATTTTTTTTAACTCCTCAGACAATGCTATTGAAATTGGTATGGGGAGGCGGGAGGAATACCTTGGCATTGCACATATTACACTTACCAGGGAAGTATGGCTGCCATTGACTATGAAAATTATTAAATAGCAGCTCAGCTTCAGTGGGTAATTGAGAGGTTGAGAAACTCGCAACTGAAAGAAATAAAATCTTTGGGAGGCTATACGATGGGTTAAAAACTATTATCTGAGATCCTTGAATTAAGCACTATGGATTAGGGTTACTCAGTATAATGGAGTAAAACCAAATATAATTGGAGGAGATATCTTGTCCATACTAACATAAAGGAGGTCTACGCTCGTAAGATTCTATTATGGAAACACCATAAACCTTGTATAATTATCTCAGTTTTTGGCTGAGTATATTGGGAAAAGATAACACAGTCACGCTGGGGGATATGTTTGATAATCGATCATCCCTCACGTTCGCGAATCTCAGACAGAATACACAGCTGGCAGTGGTTCAGTTCTTTATTTATAGATAGAGCAGTGATAAGGCAGATTAAGAAGTTTTGGAGGCACAGCAAGGTTGAACCTATCGCACACAACACTGCACACTATTCTGACTCGTGGTGGCTCCAGGACCCGCTCACAGCTCTGTGTCCTAGCCTTATGACTCAATCAAGTATAAGCATTTCCTCAGTGAAGGGACTGTGGGACAAAAACGCAGGTTTAAACTTTATGCCTAACGAAGGGTCTAGGACTGTTGAATACCCCTCGAAGGTGTTGTGTAATGCAAGGTTCAGACTGACAACTTAAAATAGTCTATAGGTCTAACTTATCTCCTGATAGATTACATAAAAGACACCCTTCTATAGTAGAAATGTGACTCTAGTGCCGATCACAATATGGAGCCCCTCGTGAGCCCCTATTTGGAATAAATTTCCTGTTAATAATATATGCAAGTGATATTGATAGCACTGGGTTATGAAAGATTAGACCCCCCCCTTTCCTGGAGTCAGGCTTCCTGAAGCACTTATCCATGTGTATTTCTAACTTAAGTGATGAATCCCCCAAGTCAGCTTGATACTACTGCCAACTAGACAAATATTCTTATTTATTTTTTTACTTTATTTTATTTATTTATTTGAGTTTTATATAGCGCTGGCTAGACCCGGAGGTATCAGAGCACTTTACATAAGGTTCCACAAAGGTACAAAATTACATAAGTTACAAGTTACATCAGTTACTAGAAAAACATTTGACGAACGTAGAAGATGAGATAAGTGGAGCTGAGAAAGGGAAAGGGTGTAGGGTAAAGTGGTAGGAGGGAAATAGGATGGAGAGACAATGGAGAGTCTGCCCAGAGTCCGGCTGGGTAGGTGACGGCCGAGTGGGAAGTCCACAGCCAATCTCCTCTGTAGCTATCAGGTAGCTCCACCGGTCATTGGTCAAATTGCCAAGTCTCAAAGGGAAAACATTTAGAGAGCATAGTGGACAAGATAAATGGAGCATAGGGGGTGAAGGGGGTAGGGTAAAGGGGTAGGAAAGAGAATGCGACGGAGCGACGAAGGACAGTCTACCCAGAGTCTGGCTGGGTAGGTGACGGCCGAGGGGGGAAGTCCACAGCCCATCTCCTCTTTAGCTATCCGGTAGCTCCACCGGGCTTCGGTCAAAAAGCTAGGTCTCCCAGTCAGAGGTAAGTTCGTAGATTAGGTATCCTGATGGGTAGGCCGGATGGGGGATGGATAGGGAGTAGCCTTTCCGCAGCGCCTGGTCACTCCTTTTTGTTCTGCTTTTTTTTTTGTGCCTTTACTTTCTCATCTCATCTCAGCAGATTACGGGATAGCCCACGTTCGTGCTGCATAGGCCTTTGTCGGTTACCACTGCTCTGGGGACCACCAGGCCGGGTGTTGTTGACTTCGTTTTTTTTTAAACATCGCCACCGGTCAGGCGCCTGGCTTCAACATCTCCTTGCCGCCTCTCAGTCCTTCAGTCTCTTCTCTCCTAGTGTGACCCCCCTTCTGGTCGCAGACTGAACAGCTCTTCCTATAGGTGCCCTTCCAGGCGTTAAACGGTCCCCCGGGGTACCCCGTGTAGCCTAATCAACGATAGGTCAGCATAATGCAGCGGTAACCAGCTTCCCCACCGGATCCTGCACAGTTCCTCGGGCGCAGTAAGGGCTTATGCGTAACCACTATTCTGGGCGGTGTCGTTCTGTAGGCCAGGGCCCTTGCGTCATTCCTTCCTTTGCACTGCTAGCAGGGCGCCAAGTACTATGGGGAGCTTAACCATAGTATCTTCTGGTTTATGTTTTGTTACAAAATAGACTATCTCTATGTACACCATAACAGGTACACAAAGACATAGCTGGGAGAAGTCTGTAAGGTTTTTATTTGCAAAATTTCAAAAACATTTGAAAAAAGTTACCAAAAGCTTTATAGCCATACTGTGATCGGTTTTGAACGTGCTGGCCATCATCATACTCTCCGCATATCAATTGTTTTTCATTTTGAAAAACGTGAGCAACATCTGCACCTTTAATAGTTTTGCAACTGTTTCAGAAATGCAGAGCTATGTGCGCCCAGAAAACGTTACCAAAAAAGGAGCACATAAATCATCAGAGAAGTGGAATTTGTCTACGTTATTGATTGTGTAACTGAAAATTACATGACTCGCTTGTCCAATTTTATGAGGACGCAACATCAATTTTTCACAGACATCAAGAGATGAAAAATGATGCCATCTTTAAAACCCTACCACATAAATCAATTAAACTGCTTTTAAACAATTTAGATTTTGCATGATGTAAAAAGGCTGTTTTCATAATTTGAATATGTGCTCTTCCTTGAGCTTTCTGCTCTTGCCAATCACTTACCAACATTTTTTAATAGAAAAACAATATGTAATCTAGGATAAAACACTGAACAAGAACGTCTTTCACATGTTGCACCCTCACCTTTTGCATACACGTTAGTTTGCTAAAAAGAGGGGGCAGTATAAACAAATAATGCTGTGGACAAAGTCGATTTCCAGAAATTGCAAACAAATAATGCATTACTGTAATGATTTTTTTATTTTATTTTTTAAAAACCTTTATTAAGTTAATCAAAGTATGACAAGCGCAGGCCTACAACCACAGAGGCCGGCCGCAAACACAGGAATCAGATCAGGAGTCATGCACGTATATACGACCAAATAATATCGACAATACAGATACAGCATGTGATTGTATATGCCTCAACGCAGCAGGATATCAAAGGTTTAATTTTAAAGTTATAAAGAAGCAGAAGTGGCTGTACTATCGGTGGCGTCACACCATAACATGAAGTTAAGAAGAGATGGGGGGGAGGTACCCCGCAGTGCAAACAAGTCCAGGTGATGAGCTATGTGAACCTTGGGCACACTATGCCCGCCGAGGCTGACGAGGAATAAAAGACAATGTAATAGCAAGTGATTAGCTAGCACACCCTCCCGAAAACCCACCCTCCGGAGACACTAAGGTATAGGCAAGTATAGACGCCAAACAGAGAAAGAAAAAAAAAAAAAGATAAGGAGAGACAGCCAACCCTACTGTAAGGAAGGAAAACCCTACCCAAAGAAAGAGGAAAGAAAGAAAGGGGACCATAGAACAAAACAAACTAAAATAACAAACCCCCCCAACACCCGCCACCCTGCACCCCTGTAATGGCTACGGCCTACCCCACTAACAGCGTGCCTGTCGCCCCGGAACACCCCAAAGAAGGGAAATAAAGAAAGCGGAGGAGGAGAAGAACAAACATACTCCCGGCCACCTATACCCCCCGCCATTAGCGACCTCCCCAAAACATATTGTCCATTATTAAAAGCAAGTATTAAGCACCAATATGGGGAGGACCTCAACCAAAACCACCCGACTCCCAGTGAGATACACAGTACAATCCCGGCATAGAGCACAAAGCGTAGCTAACCCCAAAAGTCAAAGACAACCATGACAGTTCGGTTCCTCACGATAATCTACGTCACCAAAGCCAGCAATCTCGCAGAAGGCGAAGCGTCCCAGATAATACAAAGCAGTGGCATCGGATCTAGGGCAGGATACAAGATGAAGTCAGCCCTGACCAGTGCGATTCTTTATGAAAACCCATGCCACCCAAGCCACAGTATTCATGTGGTAATCGAAACGTCCATAGCAGTTCGAAGCAGCTGAATCGGACCGAGGACAGGATACAAAATGGCGGCATCCACAGGACCAACGGGGAAAGATGAAGGAGATAAGCAGACCTCTCCGACGGTCACCAAAGAGCTGTTCTTGGCGATCAAAACCTTCGGCAACGATGTTTCGCCGAGCAGGAGTCATACCGGGAAAGCTAACTACGGTCTTAGGTGCAACATTCACGAGGCCAAAATCATCGACGTGAGCCGAGTCAGGCTGCCGCGCGGGAACCTCAGAACAGTAGGCCAAATCTTCCACTGGAACCACAGAATGCTGATCGTGTGTCGCAGCATCATCGTCCGGTCGCAAGCAGATATTTCCCAGCGTTTCTGACATTCGGTCATGCGTGACTGTGAATTGGGAGTGGAGCGCCCTAATGATGGCGGCCATCACAGACCTCAACGATGGTGCGCCATCTGTCCTCTCCATCTCCCCCCCCCAAAGAGACGAAGCAGGACTCGAGCCCCAGACTCACTTCCGAGGCTCCAGGCACACACGAAGCCGATGGCAACAGCAGGCGCTCCCTCAGCTGGTGATCACGACACCTTCGCCGACCGCGGGGGCCCCCCCTTCAACACCGCCGTCCCCAGCAGGGTCTCCGGGCGAGCGGCCCCCGACCGCGGCGCACGATGCACACCCTGTGTCACGAGACCGAGTCCTCAGTGCCAGCTGGTAACTGGATTGCAGATCGGAGATGTAGAAAAAGATCCGAGTATGGAAGACCGGACGAAACACTGGTTCCACAACCGCTGTTGATCAATTCCAGCCCGGATGGGCTAGAAATCGAGGTCCCGGCTTCAGCTCTGGAGTAGGCCGAAAATGGAACACGACATAACTCCGCCACCCAGTATGTTAGGGAGTCCGGGATTGCACCACCGGTATCAGGCGAGCTTCATACACACGGGAGTCCGGCGTAGGTAAAGGATAAATGACAGGATATGCGAGCTGCCGGCGGAGGTCAACGGAGCCGGGAGCTTAAGCAGCCATCTTGGATCGTAGCGTAGCTCCTCCTTCATTATTGTAATGATTAATCGCATTTTTTGCAGGTAGCTAGCTAGCTTCTGCGTAATCTATATACAGAAGATGGACTGACAATTATTTTCAGATGTTTAGGAATAACTTGAAATTTTCCTAGGCCTCAGAAATACTGAGGTATGGTGTACTGTAGACAGCCATTGATGCCAGTGCGCCTCTGAGACATAGCAGCACAATACAAATATTTAGGGCCAGTGGCAATTTACTTGTCTGTCATCAGCACTTGCAAGTCTGACTCCTCCTGACATTTAGATCAACTTTTAGATCTGATCATACAATTAAGTCTGTAGCGAGCCACTTTCAAAAATCTCTGCCGCTACAAACAAACGTAATTCTGCAAAGAAGACATCAAGTTGACTACAGCCAGTAAAAAACTACTGAACTCTCCAGGACTTCGTGCCATTGTAGAAAATCTTGAAATGGTCAGCTTATTTGACTTGTTTTCGTCTCCTTCAGCCAAGACTAGACGTGACTTTCTCAACCCACCCTTCATCATACAAGCAGGTCTGAGTACCAGAGCTGTCCCAACAAACGTCGGAGGTACGTATTCGAGTGTTCATCCAGCTTCATGGCGCTTTGTGTCCGCTTGTTAGTGAAATGCAGTGGTTAATAACGGTCCCATACGCACGTATTACATACCTAGCCTCTAAAGAAGATATTTAGTAGAGAATGCATTCGCCTACACACATACATCCATAATTACTAAATCAGATTTTCATCTTGGAAAACCATGTTGCACTGCCCCCTCAACCTTAATCCCCGGAGAGGGTTGTTCCTGACAAACTGAACAAGTCTAGACAGCGCTATCTATCTTAAATAACAAGTGCACTCAGCGAGTCAGTTAAGTTGCCACCAGGGTTTGATTGATTGAATGAATGAATGAGTATTTGATTGACTGAATACACAGAGGCCCAATGCAGGGTAAATCTGTGTCCAAATGCTGATATTTCCTTTCGCTAACTATGAGAATTATTATTATTGTTTTAAATAAAAAATCTTTCCACCTAAAAAGCGGAATGAACACACAACGAACTGTTTTGATAGCACCTAAATCCCAGTGGCATGAGAAAGCTGTCTTTCTTAGTCTCGTTCTGTCAAAAAACACAGAGAGCTGTAGAACTTTGAGGCACGCCTGTCTGCTAGCTTTCCACCTTTAGAAGTCAGCATGCTGCCCTGAAAGCCTGGTACCTTTGCTTTGCCAACTAGTGGAAAGCTGTGCTTCTGCACTAACATGCACTTCAGGGTGCACGTCTGCACTGCACAGTCACACTGTCCTAAGCACCGTGAGGCAAACCTACATTGTATAAAGTGTCTGGGAGCTGCCACGTTCACCATTACACAACTTTCCAACCTTACCTTTAGTGTACATATTTCCTGCGCTTCCTAGTTTTGCATCAATTTTCTATTTTTAACAGTCCTATTTTTGTATACGTACCTGAAAGTCTGTGATCTATAAACTGAAACCTTTGCTGAATTCTTCCTTCTTTTGTCCAGCCCTGCAGAGGGTGTTTCTGCCGGACCTTGTACCAACCTTACATGTCAGTATCGTTGTTACTGTTCTCTGTTGACTTGCCTCGTAGTGTTCCCAAAGATATCTATTACTTTTCTCCGAAAATCTTTTTTCTGATTCAGGGATCAGGTCAGATTGATTCTTTCAGTTTCGCTGAGAGGCTTCATCGATGAGAAACGCCCGGCCTTCGCTATGCCTTCAGTTCATTTCTCAATTGCAATTTTTATCCCCGTATCCCTTCCCATTTCAAGCTCGCTGTATTCAGTAAAAGTTTCATGGGGCATAACATTTCCTGACTTAATTCCAGCGGGTTTTCGTGGCATGAAATCTTGCGGCGGGGGTTCATGTGGGTTCAGTGTCACCCACTCACGGGATGCCTTACTGATCATCTTGTGCTTACAACCAGCTTACAATTGTGTGCATTCCTTACACATTTGATTTTCAAAAAGCAGAGCAGAGACGCAGCTGCATAGACTAGCTTGTGCACACATATCCTTTAACAAAACGGAGGAAGATTCTATGGCTCAGTGTGACTATCGTATGCGACACAACCACCTTACATGGGTTTCCTTTGTGCCTTTCTATCACATCATGTACTGATTTGTTTTTGAGGATAATCAATAAATCCATCGATCAGGGAATTGTGCTACTCACCCTCGAGGGTCTCAAGGCGTTGAGGGGGGGCAGCTCCATTGAGTGTCGGGGTCATCCGAAGAGCCAGGTCTGGGGGTCCTTCCTGAACTGGGACAGTGTAGGCACTTGCCGGAGGTGGATGGGGAGGTCGTTCCAGGTCTTGGCTGCAAGGTTGGAGAATAACTTTCCTCCAGTTCTGGTCTTGTAGATGCATGGGACGGTGGCCAGAGAGAGGTCAGCTGATCGGAGGTGTCTCCTGGGTGAGTGGAATGAGAGGCGTTTTTTTAGGTATGCTGGTCTGATTAGAGGGCCTTGTATGCCTGGGTGAGGAGCTTGAAGGTTATTATTTCGATGGGGAGCCAGTGGAGATCGCGGTGGTGTTGGGTGATGTGGTAGTGATGGGGGATGTCCAGGATAAGTCTGGCTGTGGCGTTCTGGACGGTCTGGAGTTTGCGGGGGAGTTTCTTGTTGATTCTAGCGTGGAGGGTATTGCCGTAGTCTAACCTGCCAAGGACGAGTGCCTGTGTGGCTGTTTTTCTGGATTCGTGTGGGATCCATCTGAACGTTTTTTGGAATATGCAGAGGGTGTTGAAGCAGGCAGAGGATAGGGCGTTGATCTGGTGGTTCATCATGAGCGATGAGTCAAGTATGATCAGGGCACGAGTCAAGTAAGATCAGGGCACGAGTCGGGGGTACACGAGGGTGAAAGGCGTCCACCCACTTATTTCACAGGGGGGACGCCGTCCACCCTGCCAAGAAATTGGGCCCCACTGATAAAGATGCTGAATTAGTCTTTGTGTAATTTCCAAACACCGGCTTTTCCGCAGATACCGGCATCGTGAAGTCTGGTAGCTGGTGTGCTGTGGGAGAAGGTGTCATAGGCAGCTGAGAGGTCCAGGAGGATGAGGGCTGCTGTGTGGCCCTGGTCGAGGAGGAACATGATTTGAGACAACCTCAAAAATGAGAATGTCACACTCCCATTGGGCAAATTTTGTACAGGTGTACAGGAAGGAAAGGTAGCACCACAACCCCCATCCTCCTTGCAATGTAGGGCTGGCCATGTGATAACATGGCACCTCAAAGCAGTGACATTACCATGCTGTTGTGACCAATATTTAATAAGATCGCAGTCGCAGATCCAGTCTTTGGATCTAGGCACCTGGTGACCAGGAGCTTAGACATGACAGAAGCAGATTTCAATGGACACCAGGCGGAAGCAAGAAAGCCACCAGGCAGCAGGCGCCAACCACAACAGGACAATTTGTTAAGTCCTAGAAGATCACCAATGGGAAACATTTGGTATGTAGAGGGGTATAACTGTCCAGCTTTTCAGAGCTTGCTCTGCAAAGAGCCTGGTGGTCAGCAGATATTTTACTGTGTAAAGTGCCCCTGAGGGGTTAGGACTATCTTTTGCTTTTGTTGCAGCAGTTAGTATTTCTTGGTTTTAGCAGGAGACAGAGCACCTGGAAAGGAAAAGGGTTGGATATGGCCCATAGGGTAAAGACAATAGTAGTGGCCAAACCTGTTGGCATTCCCAAGGCCCCATTGGGGGACCATGAACAGGTAGGAAGCGAAATGGGCAGCAGTGGACTGGTTGTAAGAAAACATACAGATTGCAAAGGAAAGGCTTCAGTACTAGACCAAACAATCTATGGAGTAGGAGCAATTACTGAAGAGCAAGAGGGTAAATACATGAGAGTGTTTGGGTTTCAAGCGAGTAATGCTTTCATCGCTCGGCCACCAGGGATTTTGGTAAAGTTTTAGGAACGTTCAGCACACTGTCAGGTGAAGTGGCCACTGGGCAACCAGGTACGTGGCAATATAAAACGAGACAACAGTACATGCAGGTAAGAATAAATGCTGTATAAAATGAATTTAGATGACAATGAGTTTTAGCATTACCCACGGAGCTTCATGGCCAGACGTTTTGAGCCACTTATGACTATATACCTGTATCACTAGAGGTAGGTGACTGGACCATACCTGAAGGCAGAGTACGCCTAAAGGAGCAAATGGTATCAAGCAAGCTCTCTCAATTAAAGTTCTGGAAATATACAGCCCTGATGCAATTAGTGACATGGTTTTAGGACCTTCCAAATGTGCCTTGGTCAGTCCTTAATCTGTAAAAAAAAAAAAAAAAGTGCCTCTCATCAGGAGGCCACTGCAGCTTGCTCCACACATTGCCATTGCCATGCTGCTAATGATAGTAACAACACAACTATTAACCATCACACTCCTACATGTGTGACGATTCAGACTATTTCAGGTCTCCAAAGCTATAAGAGTGGCTTGTGTGGCAGGTAATAGTCGTTTTTAATGTATATTGAATTAATAATTACTTGTTGTGTGGTCATCTCTAAATTAGCCAGACGGTGCCACCTTGTGACAGACTGTCACATGCGCTGGTGTTGACAATTAAGTGCCAGTGTCGAGCACTGGAAAAACACCACCTCAAGTTAAGCACTGGACTTGGTCAGAACAAAGTATTAACATGGGAATATGAGGAAGAAAATAATAACAGATAATTGCATGTTAGCTCTCTGGTATGATATGCGAAAAACAGCATAGATTTGCAAAAGAAGACAGCTTGGAAAGTGAAGATTTGAAGCTTTGATGTTTTGATAACCGACCACCACAGAAGAAATGAGCGGCAACGCAGAGTATTTTAGTAAGAGATTAAACATACTGACGAAGTGAAAGGTGTCATTAACGGGAGGAGAGGGTCAGGATGATTGGGAGGTATGTCAAGAGGTGAGCAAGAGTTGCAAGTGATAGAGGAGCTAAGTGATCTTGCTAGTAAGAAGGGGAGAAAGCTATGAAAATAACTGATAACTGTGAACAAATGGTCAGTAGTCCATCAATGCTCAAAGCACAAAAAGGAATTGAGAAGAGAGGCAAGGCAGGTGATATGAGGAATGCCCAGAGGTGGGTTAGGAAAAGCTGGGAAAGACATTTCAATTTTAGACATAGCAGGGAAGAGAACCATGCTTAATCAGAAATATGTTATAAAGAAGCCAGTAGGTAATGTTCTGAAGGATGTAACACTGGAACAAATGGGATTCTAGGGAGGTGAAAGAAATGCCACAGTAGGCAGACAGACCTACAAAGATGAAAAGCAATGAGGTTTTCAGCAAGACAATTGTGAGAGCCAAGATGATAAAAGAAAGAAAATGGAGAGAAATTGGAGTATACTCAAGGCAGCTGCTGTGGAAGCAGCAGAAACAGATATAGTGATTCTGACAAGGGAAGGAAGAGAGGGACCCGTTGGAAAGAGTGGAAGGTCGGGATCATGGTAAGAAGTAAGACAAAGGCAGAAGGGGGCACCTCAAGTGAGGAAGCGGGCAGGGGCGCAGGTTGGACAGACAAGGAAAAGACCAAGGAAAAACCAACTTCATAGCATTTTCAAAGCAATGGGTGCAGGAAAAACAAAGGGCGGCACGTATGTGAACACAGAGAATGGCAAGCAGATTAGAAGAACGAGGAGTTGTGTGTATAGTGGAAAGTTGACTGGGCTAAGTAAGGTTGAAAAGAAAGCAGTGTGGGATTTTAATATGCTTGCCAGTAGAAGACGGATGCTGCCTTGGTGGAGAATAGAAGGGGGGTGAGGGGCATAAACCATATATATATCAATGGAACTAGAGGAAGAGGTCTGGAATTTCCAAAATTCCCCAATCGTTGAATGACTTCCATAAAATGACATCACAGTTCAGGAATAGATGAGTAGACACAGAGAAGTTGTCATAGAGGAAGCTAAATGTAAAGCACTTATGTTAAGTGGAGGTCAGAAATGGCCACATTTCCTGTACTCTTGTAATAGGAGTCACAAAATTTGATATGCCTGAAGAAATAAGATGATAATATACATAAGGTGGATGAAGGAAACCGGAATTATAGTTGGTCAGATCAGGAGGAGATGTTTACGAGGTCCTGAGAGGAGAATCTGGAGTAAAGCAGTACAAGAAGGCATGCTTATTATTGGATGGATGTGAGAAAGATACCTTGCAAAGGTTAGTTGGTCCTTTTTTCATATGTCCCTGGACAGGAGATCACACGAAAACAGGGAAGTCCAGATTTCAGGGACGAGGTTATTGAAAGCAAAACCACCAAAATATCGAAATACAGGATTATTGTAGTAAATAGATCAGGAGGCAAATCCAGTAAGTAGAAGAAGTCCTTTATTGAGTTGTAGAGTAAGACAAGAGCGGACTCTTCCCTGCAGCAGCAACCAGTAAACTGCCACAGAACAGAACTCACAAACATAAGATCACATAGAACATAGAAGTAAATGCATTCGTATTCTACTAACATATTCTAGAAAGACTAGAGCGATAACACAGATTACAATGTACTACACATCTTCCTTTCTTTCAAAAAAACAAAACAAAACTAGCAGACAAATTCTTGTAAATACACAGGTGGTCTGCGAAACCTTGGAGTACGTACATTAGATGAAACGCACTCAGGTGGACCCTGAGCAAAAGAAGCGTGATTTTGAGAAGCAAGAGCATCTCCAGCACCAGAATTATTGACCTCACTCTGAGAGAAACACTCCCCTGGGGAATGAGTAGCCAAGAGATAACCACTGGTAGTAGAAGAAAAAGAATCAACATTACCATCTGGAGAAGAAGAATGAACATTATCAACTGATACAGCCCTATTTCTCTTGTAAAGAGCTACTCTCCTAAAATTCCAACACTCTCCATTGTTGAGAATAACGCAGTGGTCTAGAACTTTCTTCACTTTGAAAGGCCCTCTCAACTTAGATAGCCCTCTCTGCACCCCTACCACTCTTGACTTTAACCAAGTCCCTAACTAAGAAAGGAGATGGATGACACATAGTAGAAGAAGAGGCAGAAGAAATGGCGGGAGAAGCGTCACAAAGCTTAGTTTATAATGTGACCACTTGCTTCATCCAGGCTGGTATTAACTTCAAACCAGGGTTACGCCCCCTCATTATCTGAAAAGGTGATTGCTGTCCATGAACTAAAGGAGTCGTGCGATAAGCCCATAACATTTCATTGACCATTTTCCTGACAATGCCCCCACTAGTAGATGCCATTTGGATGATACCCTTAATAACCTTGTTGGCCCTCTCACATATCGCATTACCCTGAGGATTGTACAAGGAAGTGCGATGGTGTGATATGCCACACCCCTTCAAAAATGTCTGCATGTCCCTTGAGATAAGTTGTGTGCCGTTGTCAGTGATGATGACAGAAGCCAGACCCTCATCCTTAAAAAGATTACCCAAGAATCTAATTGTGCTCTCTGTAGTAATGTCATTAGTGAAATGTACAACCAACCATTTCGAAAAGACATCTACCACCACTATGGCAAACCTGTCTCTCTCATTTAGTTCACCCATAGGACCAATGAAATCAAGACAAATGGTATGCCAAGGTAGGTCTGAACTTTGTATATGTGCTTCAACAGATTTCGGCCCTACTTTCAAACGTTTTTCACCTTCCCTGCACATGACACAGTTCTCCACCCACTCCACCACTTGAGCATCACTGCCCGGCCACCAAAAGTGACTCTTAATACGATGTTGCGTGAGAGTTTGTCCCAGGTGACCCTCATGAGCCAAAGCCAATAATTTGTTCCTGAGACCAAATGGAGGTATAAACTTGTCATCTTTAAGCAAAATGTTATCATTGATGATTGAAAGATCATCTAAAACCTTAATGAAAGGCCTGACTGAGACAGAGATAGAACTCTCCCGCCTAGAACCAAGTTTAATGAGTTTAATGACTTCTTGGAGGGTATGATCAATAACCATCTCTCTCTCCCAGTCCCTGGCCAAAAATATGCCTTCCCCAACAAATACAGCATTCTCAACAGAAGCAACAGCGATATCATCCAAGCCCACAGAGACCTCAGAGCTGTGAAGGGTACGCCAGTCCAAAGACAACCTAGAAAGGCAGTCTGCTTGCACATTCTTCCATCCCTGGATATACTCCACTGAATACTGAAATTCTTGAAGTCTTGCAGCTAACTTCATAAGCCTAGCAGAACCCTTCCCAGCCCCACCCGGGGAAAGAACTTTAATAAGAGGTTTGTGATCCGTCCTTAGGATAAATTTCATACCCCAGAGATACGTTCTGAAATACTCCACTGCACAGGAGGCAGCTAACGCCTCCGTTTCAATGACTGAATAGTTTTTCTCAGACTCAGCCAAAGTCCTTGACGCAAAGGCCACAGTGAATTCAGATGCACCCTTGATTTGTGAAAGTATGGCACCCAGGCCAGTCGCACTAGCGTCTACTGTAACAATGGATTTGTTATTCACATCAAAAGGTGACAAAACATTGGCATTACAAATTTCTTTTTTTATGTTGTCAAAGCACTCTTTATGTTGAACACACCAAGCAAAACTGGCACCACGCTTAAGTAGAGACCTCAAACAAGCAATTTTGTCTGAAAAATTCTGTACAGACATCGAGTTATACTCGATAAGTCCCATAAAGGAACGTAACTGCTCCTTGTCTTTCGGTTGAGGCACAGAATGAATAGCTTGACAAAAATCCCTTTTTGGTTTAATACCCAAAGGAGTGATGGTATAACCCAAATAATCAACATGATCGACCGAAAACAAGCAGTTATCTCTGCGAAGTGTAAGACCAGCAGAAGACAATTTGTCTAAAACAATCTTAAGAGTGGAGCTGTGCTGTTCCACGGACTGGCCATAAATTAAAATATCGTCCTGAAAGTAGACGACATTCCGAACACCCTCAAATATACTGGAAACCATTCTCTGAAACACGCTAGCCGCAGAATTGAGGCCAAAAGGGAGACGAGTGAACTGAAAGGTACCCCAGGTAGTGATAAAGGCAGTAAAGCTTTTAGAATCCTTGTGCAAGTCAATCTGGTGATAGGCACTTCTGAGGTCCAGTTTAGAAAAGACTCTAGCCCCCT
Source organism: Lissotriton helveticus (assembly GCF_964261635.1). Taxonomy (NCBI): domain Eukaryota; kingdom Metazoa; phylum Chordata; class Amphibia; order Caudata; family Salamandridae; genus Lissotriton; species Lissotriton helveticus. The sequence continues at coordinate 685,711,730 of NC_136059.1, forward strand.
TAAGCGTAATAACTAGTTCCGTGATGTTGGGCAAGGGAAAAGTGTCTGCCACCACACATTGATTCAAAGACCTCAGGTCCACACAGAAGCGGAGTTTGCCGTCCGATTTCTTCGTGAAGACAATCGGAGAAATCCAAGGAGATGCCTCCACAGGCTCAATCACACCAGTCGCCAACATATCATCAATGAGTTTTTTGACCTCGTCCCTGACCACAATGGGAATTCGCCTGACCTTATGCTGGACGGCAATCGAATGTCTTTTCAAAATAATTGTGTGAATACCCCTTAAGACGACCAAGACGCTCTCCAAACACATCTGCAACACCAGATAAAATAGTATGTAACTCTCCATCTTCAATGATCATCACCTGCGGGTCGGCACGGGGATTGACTATGATACTAAGATCATACTGATGAACCCACCCCAAAATGGCAGGACCAGAAGCAGACACATATACCTTCCCTTGAATTTCCCTGGTAGAGAACTTAATGTGTGCCTCAAAATAACCAAGAATGTCTAAGGGTTCCCCTTGGTAACCCCCAGGAGAAATGTCTTTGGGAAAAAGTGGCCCTGTGCCCCAAACTTCCACAAACAAATCATTGGGAATGATTGTGTAGCGTGAGCCAGCGTCCACCATTAAGTGAACAACCCTATCATTGATGGCAAATGGTGCTTTGGGTCTATTTTTCCGTTTAAGTTCCTCGTCAACACTATAACTATCCAAACCCACCACTAAAATGTTGTTATTTTCATCACACACACTAGTGAAGTCTTCCACACATGCAACAGAGGAGCGACCTATGCCCCTACAAACCCTTGCATAATGACCCAACCGTCCACATTTAAGACACTCTTGCTTGGCAGCAAAGCAAAGCTTGGAGTTAGATGCATGACCAGAACTGCCACACCTATTACACAGTTTGGTATAGTAGACTCTAACAGGGTTTTGAGGTTTCACAGATCCAACTTTTTTGAAGAATTTCTTGTTCTTGACTGCAGCAACATCACTTTCATCCTCATCACCCTGAAACCCTTCCGAAGAGTCATGTAAAGCCACTTCCTTTACATCACTGGCAACTGCCCTCTTCTCAAGTTCCTTCAAGCAACCCTCAGACTGCTCCACTATTTTCGCCAAATCAATGGCTGTTTGCAAGTTCTGATTTTTGGCTGCCCACAACCGTTCCTGAATTGTTTTATTATTGCACTGGACAATCAGCTGATCCCTGATCAGATCATCAGTCATGTTCCCAAACTTGCATTTGACTGACATCTCACGAAGTCTCGAAACAAAGTCATCAATTGACTCACCAATTTTTTGACTCTTTGTATAGAACTTGTACCTATTCATGACTAGGTTTTCTTCCTTGAATACCTAATCTCGAGACGTGAAACAGCTTCCTTGTATTCATCCAAAGTAGCTTGTGCACCAGCTTGTAGAACCTGAGGTAAAAACTTGAAGACATGCTGACCTTCTTTCCCCAATGAGCTCAATAAAAGTGCTTTTTTCCGCTTAGCCGAAAATTCTTGCTCATCAAGTGCATCTAAATAATTATCAAACATGGGAAACCAGTCCTCCCAAGATATACTAGGTTGACCAGGGTTAGGAAGGAAACTGGGTGGAAGTACAACAGAACAGTTTTGAGGAGCACCTTGCGCAGACATAGTAATGGCCAAATACTGCAAAATGTGAACAACGCAAATAAACAAAATAAAGAGCTCAATGAGTGATGTCTGTTGTCTGGAGGAGAAAAAAAAAAAAATAAAATAAGTCAACTCTTAGGCCAAAGAAAACAGTACCTGACACTTGACGAAAATGACGTGCGTATCGTCGAAATTATGGATACCGCACTCTCAGATACACAAGTGGCGTGTGTATCGCCGAAGAAAATCCTGGAACACTTGGATTGAACACGCAAATGACATGCGTATTGTCGAAGACCAGAAGTACTTATAGATTCGCGCTCAGACACCCAAATGGCCAGTGTACACCGGCGTTCATCGACTGGGCTGGGGTAACTGAAGGAACACACAAGCGCGGTTGCGTAGCTGGAGGCCAATTGGATGAGGCGGGTTGCAATGGTAAACAAAATGGCTTCCTTACGTGGCGTGAAGATGTCGCTGTAGAAAGGACGTTCGGAAACACTAAACGTCAGCAAAGAGCATAAGCGTCAACACAAGCAAGATGATTGGACAATAGGCGGCACGTCATCCGAGTCTCCACCAACTCCCATGAGCATTCCAAGACGTCATCACAACTGAGGAGTGCAGAGAGGACAGGACGAGTGAAGCAACAGAAAGAGTTGCATGCCTCACAGATCCAGCGCGACTCACAGACACAGAAGGTAAGTGTACGCACTGCAGACAATCACAGAGTAATATCCTACCAACAGCATGTCCATCACGAAGGTTCCGTCCATCCAACGAAGTGGTATTTACAGCACATTCATCACGAAGGTTCCGCCCATCCAACAAACACAGGGAGTTTCTTCACACGGAGTTTATCAGCAAAACAAAAACCCACATGAAACTCAAAGTCAATAAAGCGCTCACCTCACCAGTAAAGCTCTCAAGGAGAGTGAGCATGAAGCCAACATGAAAGCCTCAGTTTTGTCCACTCTTGTCAAAATGATGTAAAAAGCATGTGATGAGTTCAAGGTATCGTCGCCAAAAAGGTGTAGTAAATAGATCAGGAGCCAAATCCAGGTAAGTAGAAGAAGTCCTTTATTGAGTTGTAGAGTAAGACAAGAGCTTACTCTTCCCTGCAGCAGCAACCAGTAAACTGCCACAGAACAGAACTCACAAACATAAGATCACATAGAACACAGAAGTAAATGCATTCTTATTCTACTAACATATTCTAGAAAGACTAGAGCGATAACACAGATTACAATGTACTACAATTATCTTGTAGGTACTCCAGGGTACAAAACTGGGCAGGCAGGAAGGGCCCATAAAGATCACTTAGGCAAAAGAGGTACTTCAAGTCTTCGAAACCATGATGAGGTTCTTGCCTACACTGTGTATGTCACAATTCGAGGCTCTAAAGTTCCACTGAGCCTATGCAATCACATTATTTGGGTCTCTTAGACGGCACAGCGCTGGAAGTACAGGGATATTGTAGAGAAGATCCAACGCAGGATTGTAGAAAAAGGTTTATTGAAGAACAGGCAGGTGCGACCGCACTTGTCCACAGCCAGCATACAACTGACTCTTGGGATACATTCTAGAACCAAGGCAGTGGCATCCAGTTACCTGGAAACAGGTAACCAAGATACCACATCCTCTTTCTTTAATACAACACTAAAATAAACAATAAACCAATTGCATGAAACAATTGTAGAGAAGATCCAACGCAGGATTGTAGAAAAGGATTTATTGAAGAACAGGCAGGTGCGACCACACCTGTCCACAGCCAGCATACAACTGACTCTTAGGATACATTCTAGAACCAAGGCAGTGGCATCCAGTTACCTGGAAACAGGTAACCAAGATACCACAGATATCCATCTAGTGATACAAAAGAAATCATACCAGGTAAAATAAGCTAATAGATTCCAAAAAACCCAGGTCCAAAGGTTACTAGTCTGAGAAATGGCTCCCTCAATCCCTATTTGAAGGGATTTAAAGCAGGCATAGTTAAGAGGGTATTTTTGTAACTATTTTGCAAACTCTAGTAAAAGTTAGCAAAACAAAACGTTCACCAAATACAGTGACTAAGCAGACCCAAGTGTTTTATCAGATTTACAGTCCCACTCATTGGTGTTAGGCACTTTCATTTGCCAATCTTAGACTATCGCATTGCTACACAATCTCCTATCCATACCACACACTGCTGAATTAATTCACAGGGAAGGTGAAAGAATCATCATCATGATCAAGACGTGAGCAGATGGTGTTAACTTGACCCATATACTAGACACTTTTGCCAGTATTCTTCTGAGCTTTAAAAGATCTGCTTTTGTGATTTGCAGAAAATACTAAACTGTATTATACTTGGTCTAGATAGTAGAGTACCATCAGATTCAAATCTGATTATTTACAAATGTCATGCAGTAGGCAGACTCATCTTTGACTGGATTGAGCCAGCCCCAGCTAGTGTATACCAGAATTAATTCTATGTCAGGACCGAAGGAGAGGATTAACCAGTACTTTCTTAACTTTATTAAACAGCAGCCATTTGAAGACACACAAAAATACTTTATTTCCCATAATCCTTAGGGAAGAAGTCAACAGCTCCACAATATGAAGTGTCCAATCAGATGAGGCCAGGACCCCTTGATAGTCACCTATTGATGTTGCCGTCTCCTCTTTATTCAATGCTCCTGCAGTTGAGTTAAGTGTCTCTGGCCTCTTGGCCTCATTTCTTCTTGTTATTGCACTTTATTTCGGTATTTTCTGTGCCTGCTTATTACTATTGCTTTGGTAGTGCTGTGCAACAGCAGGAAGGCTAGTTGCTCCTCCACAGGCGTGATTGTTTTTACTTATGCACTTCAGTGCTTAGGGCCTTTACGGTGCGCTAGATGGCACTGTGCCTCACACGCACAGCTCATCTCGCTGACCTGTGTTGGCACAATGTCATCAATCAGTACAGGGCGGCCGGACAGCCGGGTCCTAAGCTTCGGACCTGGTGCCCATACGACTGAAGCATCACGCCCTGACAAGAGGGTCTGTATTTGAAGTGCACATCACAAATTTGTGCCTATAAGCAATCGGACACCTGCCCATGCATGTCCTGTACCCAGTAAGTGTCTGGTGTTCTGCAGGGTTCCCACCCCCTTTATTCGTCTTCTGGGCCACAATACTCAGTTGGGAAGCTCCCACCTTTCTTAAAACCCTCATTATACAACTGGACATCCCAGTTTTATGCCTTGATTAACGGTGCCTGCCCTGTGTCTAGGACACTCTTGCTCACAATGAGTGATATTGAGGAGACTTACCAGGAGCAGGACAGTGTCACATATCTACCCATTGGCAATTAATTTTGTGAGCTCTTGCAGGCAGTGGCCCCCCTGAAGAGAAAATTGTTGCAATACGCAGAGTGCCATTTTAAACCCCTCCCTGGGAGGGTAGACACTTTTGGGCTTCTGACACCTGCACCTCTGGGAGGGCATACCCCATCAGCTCTGCTCCCCGAGAGCAAGAGGACTATGCGCCAGGCGTTGATCTTGACACGTGTATTATATTAGACTGAAGGGGGCCTTCATGCAACACACTCAGTCTATGCCCCAGGATCCCCCTCATTGATCTAATGCCAAACCTCAGCTATCGGCCGCAGTGGCGATCAACCTTGTATCTTTACCCATTTTAACTAATAATTTTTGTTGCATGGGCTATGAAATTATATGAGTCTCTTGTAATGAATTCATAACAACTTTTCAACAAGCGATCTGTCACAGCGAAACAAATGCCGTCATATCGGGCCACATAGTAACTCTTTCATTTCCTTTACGTTCCACATCACGTGATCTAACTAACTCCCTGTAGTTTTCAACTCACTCCGTGTAGCAGTGTCGGCGGAGTTTGGGACAGACCGGTCCCGCTACCCTCGACTGGTTCCGGTTTTTTCGTAAGTTCACGTGCCCCGTAGGAGGTTTTTGAGAAACTGTACCCTTTAGCCAGTACGCCACTCACGTGGTTCCCGTTTCCCTTCTAGATTCATTGCGGATTGGAGCCCGGCGGAGCGGCTGCTCGCCTACCCTCGCCCCTTTGATAATTTGGGTTGAATTGTCGTTCCATCATTTGGTGGTACACGTTGTAAGTACAATTTAACTATGAAGGTTAAACGAGATAAGGCCAGTACTCTTACCGTTAGATGCAACCCTGAGACCGATGTATGGTTTCTTTCCCCCTGTTTAGTACCGCAGATCATTTTTTGATGCTGCACTAGAACCAACTGCCTGAATATTCCAGAATACGGTGCTACTGACCCGGTTGGCACCGACAAATACGACACTCGTTACTTATTGAATTGAGCCAACCCCCGTTGATACTGATGTAAGTTCTTTCAGTTTGGATTACGACTTAGTGCTGATTTACCATCTATATATAGACCCTTGATCCTTTAACTGTTAGTGTGTGCATCCTTTTTTGCACGCCCGTGTTCTTAGATAATTGTGATACGGCTCACAACGTTTGGGTTGCAACCTTTTTGTACTCACCATCTGGCTGAATGGTTGTAGCCCTCGTAATTTTGCTGTTGTGATTCATGTAGATTAGATGTAACACTCCCCTTCTAAACTGGTTGTATATGTTTTATTCTTTCTCCTCTGTAGTTGCGAAATAATAACGTTGAGGCAGACCACGACCCTTGGCGTGGCTTACTCACTCTTCCCAGGTCTAGAGCCCAGCTGGGCCTAGTTTCCATGGTAATGAATCAATGAATTATTTATGAGAATAATGTCAGTACTGTCGTACTCGACGGTTTGGTAATTAATTTCATTACTCAGAAGTCTCACTCTGTGTTTTTAACCTTTCAGATTAGACTGCCCCTTTCCACCCCCTTCCTGTATATGTCCTGATGAAGACCCCGCTAAAGGACTAAAACGTAGCCTACTGACAGGGGTCGAAACGTCGACGGCTCTTTCCCTCGGACATCCGGCACATGCCCCTTATGATTTTTGAGTCCAGTGTGTGACCGTTGAATGTCATTGTTTATTTGTTTACTAATGGAAGCCTTGATCCTTGGTTTGTGCATTTGAATTGTCTCAATTCTGTTTTGAGTATTGTATTCATTACATGGTTGTTTTTTATGGTGTTTATCCTTTCTGACTTTACACTCCCTTGAGCACCACCCCTTCCCCCTCCTTCCTTCCCCCCTTTGGGGCGTATTATTGAATGTAAAAATTTTCCACAGTGATAGTCCTCAGGTGTTGAAAATAAATGACAATACCCATGTACCTTTTGTGATAATTCTATGTGTTAGTTTATTAGCAGTGTCAGTGTGTTTTGCCTACAACACTTTTTCCTTGTGGGGACCCCTTTTACATGTACCATATAGTGCCCAGGTCCCCGCGACTGCATGGGTAAAACCCCCCCTTTTGTAACTTCTTCTGAGCAGGTGGCGACCTGCGAGGTTTCTTTCCCCAACAATTGATTTTAAGTAGACCATGGTGGAATCTGAACTGTTGTCTTATACAGAGGCATATATCAACCAGTTGACAAAGGATTTGTCTACTACTTTTTTGTCTACATCTGTTCCCACGATTGATTTCTCTCTAAATGATAAAATATCCCGTTTGGAGAGATTAGAGAAAAAACTAATAAGAACACGACTACATGGACATTTGTTCACAAGATATCTCACGGAGAACATCATCCCGGTGGGCCTACAAATTAAGATAGAACCAGCTATCTTTGTGGACGTACCCAAGTTTAAAGAAGGGTTTAGTTACGTGGCAAATAACTGCTCCCGGCACTGGATGGTGCTGGGGGTCGAGACTGCTGCCGAGCAAGTCGTCTCTCTCAGTAAGGAAATTGCGGATCTTAAAGCCGAAATCTTGGGAGATAGTACCCTCACGAAAGCGAAGGAAGCCCTGGATAATTTGGAAGCCACAAGCAAAGATTTTGACATAACAGCTCAAACTAAGAAATTGGAAAAATTAGCCAGAGATCTGAGATTATTTGATAAAAAGTCCGTCTACCCCTACCTGCAACCCGACTACTACAAGCAGGACAATCAGGGACGATTTACGAACCGCAACCGTGGTGGTTATCGAGGCAGACGCAATTTCACGACATTCTCAGACTCTTCCACCAGCTCAGGTAGTGAGGGCGAAGCGGCTCCTAGCACCTCCTACAATTATCCACCCCAGGACTCTGGATATCAACAATATCCTCCCCAATATCAGCCTCATCCTTTTTTAGACCAGGGCCGTGGACAATGGCGGCCTCCACGGGGACGCGGCAACAATTGGACGAGAGGACAAGCAAGAGGCCAACCACAAAATCCAGGCGAATGGGACAGCAACAGAGGCAAGCAGCAGAAACGGGTGACATTCCGCCCCGAAGTCCACGGCGAGATCTCGACGAGGAGGAACACATACAGATGGTGAACCATGTTTTCAATCCAGAGCACACCTTAGGATCGAATATACTTGGCACCGGTAGCCCTACCAGCAACCCTGTGATCAATATTTCTAAATATGAACTACAGGAAGCAGAGTTGAAGGTGTTGAGCAAAGGTCTCTCATATGTTCCAACGGCTCCAGCAAACAAATTCTTGCTAAAGACAGAATTATACAGATTCTTCAGGAAGATCAGACTTAGATATTTTTTCCGTAACCAAACAATTAGGCCCTGTAGGTCCATCACTGGACTCAGAGAACCCTCCACCTTTTTCCCACCTACTTATGCCATGAGCCATAAGATTTTGGCTTTTGAGGAAATTGTGTCTACTTCTGTAGATCAAGCACTCGATCGACGCAAATTTACAAGATTGAATTTAAGCAAATTGGAGAAAAAGGCTTTAACAGGATTATGTACCAACAAGGAGGTTGTCATCAAGCCCACCGATAAAGGCGGGGCTATTGTTGTGCAGGACCTGTATAATTACAAAGATGAAATCTATAGACAATTGTCAGATGGAGTGAGCTACCGCAAATTACCAAGTGACCCCTCTCGAGAACTTGCACTGACCATTCTGGCAGTTACACAGAAGGGATTGGATGCCGGTTTCCTGAGCGAGCAGGATTTTAAATTCCTTAACCAAAAATTCCCGCGATTGGCCACGATTTACACCTTACCCAAGGTGCACAAGAACTTAGAGAGCCCCCCTGGGCGCCCGATTGTGTCAGGCTGTGGGTCTATGTTAGAGCCCTTGTTAAAAGTTAAGCTGCAAACGTCAACATTATCGGCGCCATCTTGCTCTCCTTGAACCCATTCGTGCACGTAAGCGGCAGCCATTTTGAGCACCATGGCCTCCTTGCCCCTCGCTGATAGCCAGCGCATCTCTCTCTCTCTCTCTCTCTCTCTCAACCTCGCAAGCATTCCCCCGCACGCTAACAACCCCCCCCGCTCTCACATGCCTTGGGTCACAAACCCCTCTTCAGCGCGGCTCTGCCTCGGAACCCCATCCTGTTCCCAGCGCGACACTTCCTTTCATTCCTTTCATGGTCCCAGGCCCTTTGATGCAAACCCCCTTTTTTCCTGTGTGCCCGTTTGTCTTCCTCGTTCCCAGGCCGACACCTAGCTCTGCCGATACTGTTCCTTGCCCCTCCCCATACAGTAGAAAGCTTCCCTCATCAAAGGACCCCCGAGTTGATCAAAGCCCTCACCCTATGAGATCCGACCAAACCCCCACATTCCATGAATCGGCGGAATGTCCAGCTGCGCGGTAGTCATCACCTGTTGTGACCGGGGTGAGGACTTCAACTGTAAATGTGTGTGGGAACGGGCCTGAAGGGGAGATTCGGAGGATATCCTTCCGTACATCAAAGCATTGCCAAGAATGTGTTGTATGTAATAAAGTAATAAACCTGTGTATAAGAGGCCAGGCCTCAGAGATGCGGTTAGAGCACCTCGTGACGATACTTGCTGTCCGAACTGATGTGTTCTCCTCCGGAGAGAATAAAAACCCTTGTTTCCTGCCTTCCAGTCTCCAGCGCCTGCCTCTTCATTGGTTAATAACTTGTGGGTTTAAGAGGCGACACCGCCGGGCAATACTTAAGGTTCTTTTAATTCGGTTGGTAGCCTGACCTTTAACAATTGGCGTCCCAAACGTGGGGCCCATCAGTGACTCGTGGATCCAGTGGGAGAGGTCCTGACGACAGAGTGAACGACTGCAACGATCGGGAGCGCGCCTGTCCGATAGACCCTCGTCTGACAGCCGATCATCCGAACTTCACTGGTTCCGAACAGACCTCTCTCGAGTGATCTACGGTCCTGACTGGGAACCATCAGGAGTGCCGCGAGGAATACGAGGAAAAGAGGACGATCGGGCGCTGGATTCGGAAGACGAGAAACTGTCCATGCGGTCCGGGTAAGGTCGTGTAAACACGACGAATTACGAAATGGTCATTTGAATTGTCTAGAAAATACTAGTATTACTCTTTGTTAATTTATTTGGAGATCCTCTGTCTGCAAACGGAGAAACAACAGGCTCTCCCTTTGCAAACGGTGGAGGATAGGTAATACAACTGTCGTGTCTATCTTTCTCCCCCACTGATTAATTACTTGAAACTGAACTATTGTTCACAGACTGTTTTTCTGGAGATTCTCTGTCTGCAAACAGGAAAGAGTCCCTCTCCCCACCCTTTTACAGATAGTGAAAGGGTAGGTAACGCAGACCTTTGCGAGCCTACTTATTCTCCCCACTGAATTGTTTTTTTATTTTTATATTGGTTCATGAGGTATTCACTGCTTGCAAACAACGTAGAATAGAAATATTCTGTCTAGTCTTTGCACACAGTGATAAGATAGGCAGTGCTGACTTTTTGTCCCTCGTTGCGAGCCGTCATGTCTGTCTTCTCCCCACTGATCGGTAGCCTGTTTAGCCCGGACCGCTTATTAGAGATGAACCATCCGGCTCCACTGGAAGGCACCCCTAATAAGGACATGTTCATGAAGCATGGATTGATCGCTATAGCCTATAACAAACTGTGGCATAAATATACGACAAAGAATGGAGAAAGTCAGTGGCCACTGACAGGATCCTTCGATGATGACAAAATAAACGCGCTAGAAACAGCCTTAGGTAAAAATAAGACGACGCCCGCTATGCTTGATAGTTTCGGCATGTGGCGCAAAGAAACTGAACAACGTAAAAGGAAAATTGAGAGTAGGTTGGAAAAAGAGCTGCGAAAAGCAGCCCACCTAGCTGCTCAGAAACTAGAAGGAGAGATAAAGGAAAGAGAGAAAGCCAAACAGAAACTAGAAATGGAAACATCAAGCCAGTGCCCGGTTAAAACGCCCTCCATGCTCTACCCTGATTTATCCTCGAGACAAAAACGAGCGAGCGATGATCTGCTGTTAGGCCCTCCGACCATCTACATGCCCCCTCCATATGCCCCTGCCCAACCCTTAGCACAACACCCACCACCCCCAGGTGCAAATGAGGGTAGTGCCACAGCTTCGGCCCCCATGGTCTCTGTGTCGGCCGAACCTCTTGTACCAAATACTCCGCAAACAGCAACGTTGGGCGACCCTGAGACCCGAGGGACCGGTTCCGCAAGAATAAACAGACTAAGCAAAGATGAGCGAACAGGGATCGACAAGATAGTAAGAACCCTGGTAGAAAGGAAGGAAGGTGAAGAGTACATCACGGATATGTTTAAATCATATACAGGGAGTCACAGACGACACTTTACTGTACGACTGTGTTACCATGTCTTGAACGCATACGAGGACCGATATCGAGACCAAGGTCCCGAGAGCCTAGCGACTCTGTACCGGAAGGTCGATATCGGGGATGAGGGCGAGTGTGATGTGACGGACCTCCTTACGCGTACGCTTGAGGTTTTCCGCCACCTCACTGAACGTGAATCGGGAACTAAACCCACGACATCCGTGGCGACCGAACCACAAACTGAGCAACCTAGCGCCATGATGCCAATACGAGAGGCTGCCCCTTACTGGGTGCCTCCACGAGGTGCAGGGACTCACGATGATGCAAACCACCAAGATGCAAAAGGAAGAGTAGTGTACAACTGGGTCTACCAGCCATGGGACTGACAAGAGATTCTGACATTCCGGAAATCTCTACCCGACCTACGTAAAAACCCCACTGCCTTCTATACTGAATTGGGTACAGCCCTAGGTTCAACGATTATGACCCTGGCTGACATCGACTTGTTTTTCGGGTTATGTCTACCAGCTGATGTGTGGAAGCAAATCCGGAAAGTCGACCACCATGAGCTGCTCGGACATACCTGGACACAATTCGAGGAAATTGATAAACAACGAGGACCGGGACAAAAGCCTTTGAAATCCATTTTAGACCTCCCAGATAAAATCGTGCAGAAATTAAAAACCCTGATTCCAGAAAAGAAAGTGGACTGGTCGATAGTAACGGCCTGTCGCCAGAAACCCCAGGAGGATGTATCGGAATACTTCTCTCGGTTCGAAACAGTGTTCTCCGATTACAGCGGCCAGGACATGACCACTGCAACCGGACACCATCTGTTTGTCCAGAATTATGTTAAGGGTCTGTCATCCGAGGTCTCCCAGAAACTGCAGGCTAGCGAGAGTAGTTGGGCAGCCTCCAAACCTACGGCTATCCTCCAGATGGCCCAATATTATGAACATCAGAAAAATGAAAACGATAGGGCAACCGAGAGAAAGAAGAAGGATTTGAAAGAGAGGGTGATGATAGCCCAGCTGCAAGGGGTGACTATAGGACGAGACCAATACCGGGGAAACTATCAGACGAACGCCCCTAAGTCCCAAGACCGTACTTCGACTCCCCACAGTGGACGTACAGACATTAGAGAGGACCAGTGTGCTTTCTGTAAAGGGACTGGCCATTGGAAATCCCAGTGCCCAGTTCTTCTAGACATGATCAGAAACAAAGACCCCAAGGACATAGCAAATGGGCCAAGAAATAAGGGACAACAGCGAGGGCCCTCAAATGACACGATTAACGACAGATCAGGTAGACCAAATACATTTGATCGACCCAGGCAGAACCAATACCAGCAATCTGACTATGATGACACCCACAACTTTGCATAGGACTGCCAAGGGCAAGGGAGGGATCCAGTCGAGCTCTATGTTGACCAGCAAGGCCCTTACGTCACTGCTAAGGTCCTGGGTACCAAGTCTCCATTTCTGGTAGACACTGGCGCAACACGTAGTGCGTTATCTAAACGACTGATTCCGGGGGCACCCTTGTCTGGCTCACTTATAACATCGACAGGTTTCGATGGAACACCCTCCACTAACCCTTTGTCCGCCCCGATCCTCTTTGACGTAGAAAACAACACCACTGACACCACGTTTTTGCTTTCCTCCAATAGCCCTGACGCCATTATGGGACTTGACCTATTGAAACACTTCCGAGCGACGATCAGATGTTCTCAAGACGGAGTTCGAGTTTTCCTTTACGACAACCCTGTCCTACTTAGACATTGCCCTCCCCGACGCATGTTTTCCATCTCCGACGCTGACACATCCCTGCTTGACACTCTGCCTCCGTATCTGTGGGCCAAGGCGGATTCGGACGTAGGGCGCATGCTGATTGACCCAGTGCACATTACTGTCCGACCAGACGCAACTCTCCCAAAACTTCCACAATATCGGGTATCGCCCGAGGGCGAGAAGGCATTAGCTAAGATTATCCAGTCACTGATAGACGCAGGAGTGGTAGAGGAAGTAGTTAGCAACGTTTGCAACAGCCCTATCTTGCCCATCATCAAGAAACAGGGAGAGGGAGATGAGAAAGCATACCGTTTTATCATTGACCTACGAGAGATCAACAAAGTAGTGGTACCCCAGTACCCTGTGGTCTCGGACATCACCACCATCCTGACTTTGATTCCTTCTACTGCCACCACCTTCACTGTCATTGACCTCAAAAACGCATTCTTTTCCATCCCCATCCACCCAGACAGCCGATACCTCTTCGGCTTCACCCTAAAAAACCGCTCATATAGGTTCTGCCGAGCACCCCAGGGCTACACAGAAAGCCCTAGCATCTACAGCCAGGCCCTCAAGAGACAACTAGATCAAGTCCAGTTACCCGACGGAGTGGTGTTAGTGCAATATGTCGATGACATCCTTTTAGCAGCCGACACCACTCCATTAGCAGTCACAGCCACCATTCAACTCCTGCACTTCCTTGCGGAAAATGGCCACAAGGTCTCCAAGAAGAAGTTGCAATTCTGCCAACCCCAGGTCACTTACCTAGGCCACCTTTTGTCCAAAGACGGAAGGAAACTCACTCCTGATCGAATCCAAACCATTCTCGATACTCCTGTCCCTAAGACCCAGAAGCAGGTACGCTCCCTATTAGGCCTCACCTCCTTCTGCCGACAGTGGTTACCAAACTTTAGCCTCGTTGTGAAGCCACTGCTTTCTCTGCTAGGTAAAGACGTCCCCTTCCCACTCCCTTGGACCCCTGAGTGTCAAACCTCCTTCACGGAACTACGAGATGCCCTTTGTTCAGCCCCTGTCCTAGGTACCCCTGACTACAAAAAGCCCTTCTCCCTTTACACTCACGAAAGGGAGGGGTGGGCTTTATCTGTCCTGACCCAGGCCATTGGCCCAAAGCAACGACCGTGCGCTTACTTCTCTGCCACTCTTGACCCTGTAGCCAGAGCCTTGCCTGCCTGCCTTCGAGCTGTAGCTGCTATCTCTATCCGACAGAGTGAGGGGATCGTACTCTCGAATTCCCTCACGGTACTGGTACCCCATGCAGTCGACACCCTCCTGAACCAAACCAAGACGCAACATCTGACGAGTGCACGACTGACTGGATACGAACTGACTTTGCTTGCACCCCATATCGCCCTGAAGAGATGCACCACACTGAACCCGGCAACTCTGTTACCCTTGCCAGAGAACGATCCCAACGTGCACCCTGTACATGACTGTGTGACTCTTACGGACGAACAGACTAGAAGTAGGGTTGACCTCAGAGACACGGCTTTCCCTGACCCTGACGGAGAGCTGTGGGTGGACGGTTCTTGTATCAAACTCCCCGATGGCACCACTTCCGCTGCCTATGCAGTCACCACGGCCCGAACTGTAGTTGAGACAGCCCGTATCACGCAACGATCTGCCCAGGCAGCGGAACTGATTGCCCTGACCCGAGCCTGCATCCTGGCAACGGGAACTACAGCGAACATTTACACCGACAGCCAGTATGCCTTTGGGGTGGTTCACCATTTTGGGCTCCTTTGGAGGAAAAGGGGATTCTTGACCTCACACGGCACCCCCATTTTGCACGGGGATCTAGTCTCCGCCTTGATCGAGGCCGTCCTTCTCCCCAACAAGCTTGCAGTCGTCAAGTGCCAGGCACACAAAAAGGTGACAGACATCATTGGGCAGGGAAATGCGCTAGCCGACATCACTGCCCGAACGACAGCTGAAAATAGGACGACAACACATATGTACGTGACCAGGTCACAAGCAGAAAAATGGACTGACGCTAGAGACACTATTAAAGACATTCAAACGGCTAGCACACAACACGAGTTGACTGAATGGACACGGGTGGGATTAAAAGACGATGAAGGCTGCTGGCGGACAAGAGACACAAACAAGTGGTTGCTACCTGATTCATACTTGATCCCCATACTGGCTATGGCTCACTCCCCTGCCCACATAGGATCAGCCCCCATGATTGAACTTGTCTCCAGGGTTTGGCACAATGATAAAATCACAGATTCCGCCAAACGTCTGGTCCAACAATGCTTGATATGCCTGCAACACAACCCCGGGAAAGGAACTGTAGTGCCCCGGGGAGGATTTGGGGTCCCAAACCACCCATTTGAGGTCCTGCAAATGGACTACATCCAGCTAGATAGGTGCCAAGGCCTGAAATATGTACTTGTCGTGGTATGCGCCTTTAGCAAATGGGTGGAAGCATACCCAACCCGTGACAACACTGCTATGGCCACCGCGAAGGTACTGTTAAAGGAGTTTTTCCCCCGTTACGGCCTTTGTCGTATTTTATGGAGCGATAATGGCCCCCACTTCATAGCCGAAGTCATCCAGTTCATCTTAAAGGGGTTGGGCATCAAGCAAAAATTTCACGCAGTCTTTCACCCCCAGTCCGCTGGACTTGTTGAGCGACACAATGCCACACTAAAACTTAAACTGGCCAAGATAGTAGCTACCACGGGTCTGAAATGGCCAGACGCCCTCCCAATAGCATTGCTATCGATGCGTTCCACCCCCACCAGACATCACTTAACCCCTTATGAAGTTGTTTTCGGCCGACCCATGAGTATCTGGTCTGCACCAAAGCCAACTTCCATTCATGACGTCCCGGACGTCCTAATGTCTGATTATCTGTATAAGTTGACTGAAACTCTGTCTGTCATTCATCAGCAGGTGCAGCAGGCCATCCCCGATGCTTCCAGGGGTCCGGGTCACGCCATCCAACCCGGGGATTTCGTGCTGATCCGAAACTTTCAGCGGACGAAAAGTTTGGAACCCCGGTGGACGGGCCCCTGGCAAGTGTTAATCACCACCCGGACGGCTCTTCGTGTGGAGGGGAAAAGGCATTGGCTGCACGCGCACCACTGTAAGAAGGTCTCCCCGACCCTGGCCACGACAGAAAACATCGGCGACCAAGAAGAGCTCCTGAACAAGGACCGACCGTCACTAACCTGCTATCCTGATACCGAAGCACTTGAACTTTCAAGATTCTCTGATCCCACTGTGCCATCCAGAGAAGGGTATTTCCTGCGACGAAAGGTGGGAGCTTCGGCTAAGTAGACCACAAACTAAGTTGAATCTCAAAACGGTGACCCAAAGCAATCAAGGGCTGCCTGGAGAGAAGCTAAACTAAGTCTGTGGTTCTGCCCACTACCGAGCACCTTGAAGATGAAGATGATGGAAGCGCCAGATAAGAAGATGATGGAAGCGCCAAATAAGAAGATGATGGAGACAACAGGAAATACCCACTACAGAAACCCAAGAACAGACAGACTCCACAGCTCAAAGACAATTGCACTCTTCATCGCAATCCTTTTTTGCTTTCTCCTCATGACCACACTCTGGATTGTGGAAGAAAATGCACCTGCTCATGAAACATTCCTGACCACTGCTCAGCCTATCACCGCGAAGGAACATTATCTGATTTCGCTCTCTCCCCAACTCAGAGAGAGGCGAAAGGAGTTTTGGAATAACTCTTTCGTACAGCTCCTTCACCAGCACAATCTCGCCACCAATGCCACCAACTGTTGGATCTGTGGGTTGCTACCCCACGCCACTGGACACTCGATACCATTCATCCCCTCACCCTTCTCGGTTCATGGCTCCTGCCTTGCTTGGCTGATCCTCCTGCAAGAAAGCTATAAGGACAATGCCACCTCCAGCAAAACCGTAACGCATTTCTCCCACGGGGTCCGGCGAAACAAAACAAAGACACACTTCTGCCCGCAGACCTCCAACGACTCCATCCACATGGACATCCCTGCTAAAGAACGAATTGAAATGCAGGTGTTCAACAATCCAACCAGACCCACCTTCTCCTACCTGCGGAAACGAACGGCTGCCACTCTGACTGTGGCCCTATCAGTCGTCAACGTCACAGGCCACATGTGCATAGAAGGACATGGGACACAGCTGGTGGGCCGCAGTGCTTGCCGGTTTACCAGAACTTTGGACACTACGGATCCACCTTCCTTTGTATCGTCCCCAAACATGTATTTCGTCTGCGGCACAAAGGCCTACACCTGGCTCCCCAAAGGCTGGGGGGGCACTTGTTTCATCTCCTTCGTCCTTCCTCCGACTTATGTGGCCCCAGCGAATCATCATAGGCAAAAACGAGCCAAGGACATTGAGCAAGCCGACTCAACAGGAGCACAGTTCCTCGATGCTATGAAGGGACTTGTTCCTCTTTGGGGCCCGATGGCAAACAGCCGGGCCATCCGACATTTGACTCAGGCCGTTGAGACAACAATGAACATCACAGCTGGTATCTTTGCCAACAACACCGCCGAACTCCAAGCGGTCCGCTTGGTGGCCCTACAGAACCGCCTTGTCCTAGATGTGGTTCTTGCGGACCGTGGTGGAGCATGCCGCATTATTGGGTCCAGCTGCTGTACATACATACCGGACAACTCGCCCTCAGTGTACAAAGCCATCGAACATCTTCACAGACTCTCTTCGGAAGTCCACCAGGAACAGGAAGAATGGTCGCTTGGTGGTTGGTTCTGGAACACTGTTAAGAACTGGGGCTGGAGACTGTTCACCATCATCCTGATTCCGATAGTCGTAATATGCGGTCTATGCTTAGGAATCCAATGTCTGCCACCCCTGTGTTCATTATGCGCACAATGTATTTGCCCTAAGACTGTGGACTTTGGAAACGAACGCATGGGAGCATTATATGATGTCGAGGTTAGGAATTTGATGAAGATTGACATTGAATAGACAAGTTGGCTAGATATGTTGAAAAGGGAGGACTGTTAAAAGTTAAGCTGCAAACGTCAACATTATCGGCGCCATCTTGCTCTCCTTGAACCCATTCGTGCACGTAAGCGGCAGCCATTTTGAGCACCATGGCCTCCTTGCCCCTCGCTGATAGCCAGCGCGTCTCTCTCTCTCTCTCTCTCTCTCTCAACCTCGCAAGCATTCCCCCGTACGCTAACAACCCCCCCGCTCTCACATGCCTTGGGTCACAAACCCCTCTTCAGCGCGGCTCTGCCTCGGAACCCCATCCTGTTCCCAGCGCGACACTTCCTTTCATTCCTTTCATGGTCCCAGGCCCTTTGATGCAAACCCCCTTTTTTCCTGTGTGCCCGTTTGTCTTCCTCGTTCCCAGGCCGACACCTAGCTCTGCCGATACTGTTCCTTGCCCCTCCCCGTACAGTAGAAAGCTTCCCTCATCAAAGGACCCCCGAGTTGATCAAAGCCCTCACCCTATGAGATCCGACCAAACCCCCACATTCCATGAATCGGCGGAATGTCCAGCTGCGCGGTAGTCATCACCTGTTGTGACCGGGGTGAGGACTTCAACTGTAAATGTGTGTGGGAACGGGCCTGAAGGGGAGATTCGGAGGATATCCTTCCGTACATCAAAGCATTGCCAAGAATGTGTTGTATGTAATAAAGTAATAAACCTGTGTATAAGAGGCCAGGCCTCAGAGATGCGGTTAGAGCACCTCGTGACGATACTTGCTGTCCGAACTGATGTGTTCTCCTCCGGAGAGAATAAAAACCCTTGTTTCCTGCCTTCCAGTCTCCAGCGCCTGCCTCTTCATTGGTTAATAACTTGTGGGTTTAAGAGGCGACACCGCCGGGCAATACTTAAGGTTCTTTTAATTCGGTTGGTAGCCTGACCTTTAACACCCTTATGTAAATATGTTGACTTTTTCTTAAAGCCTCTTGCTCTCAACACCAGAGCGTACCTGCGTGACACTACACAAACGATAAACCTTATAGACGAAAGACCATTCAATCCTGCAAATGAACTTTTGGTAACTTGCGATATAGTATCGCTCTATACTAGCATTCCTCAACTGGACGCATTGGAAGTGATGAGAGATAAGAGACCGGCACCGGCACCAGTCCCTACGGACTTCTTAATTGAGTTGTTGAGCATCGCCATGATGAAAAAAAATGTTTATCTTCCAAGATGAATTCTACCTGCAGACGAAGGGGGTAGCGATGGGGGCTACCTGTGCTCCGAATCTGGCCATCATATACATGGACCATTTTGAACAACAACATATTTTTTCAACAACCAACCCCTTCCAGACCAGTCTGACCCTATGGGTCAGATATATTGATGATGTCCTGTGCATTTGGGATGGTAGTAAAGAACAACTACAAGAGTTCCATGATTGGCTCAACGCAAGGAACCCCCATATACAATTCACGATGGAATCCAGCAACGAGGGCCTCCCCTTTTTGGACATTTCCATCTATGTGGATGAAGACCGACTACAGGCAACTTTATACAGGAAGCCGACTGAGCGCAACTCCTTGTTGCAATACGGGAGTCACCATCCCAGAGGTCTTAAAGATAACCTTCCAGTCGGGCAATTTCTCAGAATCAGGAGAAATTGCTCCACGAGAGCTAACTATATCCAGGAATCCGAAGTCCTCTGTGAGCGTCTTACTTCACGTGGTTATCCTGCCAGGATGGTTAAACGAGCTAGGAAACGGGCCTGGTATAACCCAAGGGACATTTTGCTGAACCCTGTAATCACGAATCAGGCGGAGACAGATCGTATTATATGTGTTACCACCTTCTCCACACGGAGCAACGAAATCAAACAAATAATTAACAAGAATTGGTCTCTGGTGGCGGATGAGATTGAGCAATCTTCTCCCCCTCTCCACTCCTTTAAGAGGGCGAAAAATATACGTGACATGGTGGTCCATTCATATTTGGAGCCAGTAAGCCAACCAACTCTTACGACTTTGTGGCACTTGCCCCCTTTGGTAGGACATCACAGATGTGGCACATGCACGGCATGTGACACCACAATCCAGACTAAGACTTTTGATCATGCTGGACGAACGTATAACCTAAAACACTACACAAACTGCAACACGACCTGTGTGATCTATATTATCCTATGCCCATGCAAACACGTGTACGTGGGACAAACTCAACAAAAAATCAAAGCCCGAATTTCATCTCATAGTAGCAGACTACGTTGCAAAGTGGTGGGTGCCCCCTTAGTAGATCATTGGTTGAAGGCAGGTCACACAGTGTCAGATCTGAGATGGCTGGTTGTTGAAAAGGTGACTTTGGGCAGAAGAGGGGGCAACGTGTTGAGTGTTTTGAACACACGAGAATCCAAATGGATGTCCCTTTTGAACTCGATTAAAAATGGCCTTAATGAACAGGACAGTAGTTTGGCGCAAATGGCAGCATTAGGGTAATTGAAATCTTTAGACAATGAAAGACGATTCCCGTATCTGTTAATGTTTGACCCGTTTACACTCTCATGCTGGAGAAGTGCACGAGAAACTGTTTTCTCGCTAGGAATATGACTAATGAGCTACATTTAGTATAACTCGCTTACAACCTCTTGATAGAGAGTTGCGTGAGTGTTTGTAATCAGTGAGTGATGCTGCATCTGGTTGCTATGAATTTCTAGCCTGTATAATAAGTTGCTTTGGACAGAAGTTGGGACTCGTCTTCAACCTCTTGGCCGAGTGTTGCACGAGGACCTGTCCGGTTTTCAAGTAATATGACTAATGAGCTACATTTAGTATAACTCGCTTACAACCTCTTGTTAGAGAGTTGCGTGAGTGTTTGTAATTAGTGAGAGATGCTGCATCTGGTTGCTATGAATTTACAAGAGTTTTTCTAGCCTGTATAATAAGTTGCTTTGGACAGAATTTGGGACTCGTTTTCAACCTCTTGGCCGAGTGTTGCACGAGGACCTGTCTTTTTACATTTGTTTACATTCTTGCACAGGTCTTAATGAAAGGTGTGTTTCTGGGGTGCCTCCAAATGACCCACATCTCATTGATCTAATGCCAAACCTCAGCTATCGGCCGCAGTGGCGATCAACCTTGTATCTTTACCCATTTTAACTAATAATTTTTGTTGCATGGGCTATGAAATTATATGAGTCTCTTGTAATGAATTCATAACAACTTTTCAACAAGCGATCTGTCACAGCGAAACAAATGCCGTCATATCGGGCCACATAGTAACTCTTTCATTTCCTTTACGTTCCACATCACGTGATCTAACTAACTCCCTGTAGTTTTCAACTCACTCCGTGTAGCAGTGTCGGCGGAGTTTGGGACAGACCGGTCCCGCTACCCTCGACTGGTTCCGGTTTTTTCGTAAGTTCACATGCCCCGTAGGAGGTTTTTGAGAAACTGTACCCTTTAGCCGGTACGCCACTCACGTGGTTCCCGTTTCCCTTCTAGATTCATTGCGGATTGGAGCCCGGCGGAGCGGCTGCTCGCCTACCCTCGCCCCTTTGATAATTTGGGTTGAATTGTCGTTCCATCATTTGGTGGTACACGTTGTAAGTACAATTTAACTATGAAGGTTAAACGACATAAGGCCAGTACTCTTACCGTTAGATGCAACCCTGAGACCGATGTATGGTTTCTTTCCCCCTGTTTAGTACCGCAGATCATTTTTTGATGCTGCACTAGAACCAACTGCCTGAATATTCCAGAATACGGTGCTACTGACCCGGTTGGCACCGACAAATACGACACTCGTTACTTATTGAATTGAGCCAACCCCCGTTGATACTGATGTAAGTTCTTTCAGTTTGGATTACGACTTAGTGCTGATTTACCATCTATATATAGACCCTTGATCCTTTAACTGTTAGTGTGTGCATCCTTTTTTGCACGCCCGTGTTCTTAGATAATTGTGATACGGCTTGAGGTGCCGGGTTTTTAAGAACCCGGTGGTGTCAGGGAATAACACCCGAAGACCTCTGAGTTCTCCCTGTTCCGGACCACAGAAACACGGAGTCTTCTAGTCGAGTCAGAGATCAAGTTTTATTGATAGCTACCAAGTAACAGGTGTCCTAGAAGCACGACAAACACGGGTCATGTGTTCTCAGGAGACTGTTCGTTTTTACAGAACCAGCCTTCTCCTTATATACAGAAATAATAGCTGCAAGCAAGAATTCTTGAGTTTATGATATGGCTATACACATATTTCTACAATAATACAAAAGAGCGAAGTCATGTAGGCAAGCCCGTATTTTAGATGTCCATTTCGTGATAGATTACCTAGCCAGGCCCGGAACTCCCATCAGATATCGGCGAAACCCCAATAAAAGAAGGCACCTCCTAGTCATAAAACTGGCCATAAACAGGGAGCGTGGACAGGTGTGTATGTGTGTAGAAAACATGATCTGTAAGAGGTAAATGGTTTGTGGTATGTTGTGCATTGATGCTATCGTGTTTGGCCACTGGGCGAGGAGCTGCCCAAACAGGTTTGGCTGGAGGCAAGGGAGTCAGTTGGGACAGGTCAGGGGGAAGTCAGGGAAGGTGGACGTGTCCTTTTAGATCAAGCTCGACCTTTAATTGACTTATCATGAGGGCAAGACACAAGATGGATACCGTTTACAAAATGGAGTCTGAGGGGTCGGGACGTAAACTACGATTCGGGGGTGTTAGCATGTCTCGATCATGATGCAAATGCATAGGGATGATGTCCTAATCATTATCGGTTCGTCGATACCAAATTCGTCATGGTACGTTGATGTTTCGGGACACGGTATCGGACCTCGATACCGGGACAACAGTAGGGTCCAGAATTTCAGAACCACAGACCCTCCTTTTGCCCTCATATAAGGCAATAATTCGTGTTAATCCGAGTCTAAGTCTGTATGAAGGAATTCGTGGAGATGCTGCTGTAGCATCATTCTGTTGCTCAGTTTGTCCCTTGACACAGGCTTCCGTACACATGAAGTAGCACAGAGGCCACATAGTGCAGGAGCGCACTGTACACACAGGCAGAACATAAACAGAAGTGCTAAGATCATCCCAATGAAGATCAGTGTTTTCCATCCCCAGGTAGCGATCAGTCCCCAGAACCACCCTAGTAAGGACCAGTCCCCTTTTTCTACGTGAAGGGAACCAGATATCTCGTGTAACTTAGAGATGGCCTGGTACAC
The DNA here is from genome assembly GCF_964261635.1 of Lissotriton helveticus. Taxonomy (NCBI): domain Eukaryota; kingdom Metazoa; phylum Chordata; class Amphibia; order Caudata; family Salamandridae; genus Lissotriton; species Lissotriton helveticus. The sequence goes on from NC_136059.1 coordinate 685,734,956, forward strand.
TGTCGGTGCGTTATCAGGGATGAAAATGCAACAACTGGATTGGATCACTCTACACACACCACCCCGATCGGCGAGTATGATATCTAGGGCAACTCGGTTCTGAAGGGTCATAAGTCGATCCGACTGAAGTTCGGTCGTCAAATTGCCAAGAGCTCCGGCCGTTGTAATCACGGCGGATTCAACTATCCTCGATAACTGGCGAATATTCCTGCTGTTCACCATAGGCCCCTAAAATGGCAGAAAACCCTTTGCGAAGTCAGCGAATTCCTGACCCGCGGTGTCGTCTTTACGCACGACACCTCTAGCTGTCCTTGTCCGATGGTAATCTGCTCTGGCCGTGTAGGTGGGAGGCAGCAGAAATGCGATAAATCATGTACCTGAGAAGTCAGGGGGCAACCAGGTGTAAGCTTGGTCATGGCAGACGAAATACGTGCCTTTGGCTGCTAATAGTATAGGGGAAGTTCGGGAAGCGAACACATAGGTTTCCGTGCATATACTCTTTCCTAATTGTGCTTTGGGATCCCTGCCGATACCTTGTAAACATAAGTGACCTCGGTTGGGTACTATCCAAACTGGGCGGGATTTCTTTGCTGTCTGGCTCTTACTCAGGTAAACCCCATATTTAGTTACGTTCCAACGAGTGTACGGAGTGAGTTCATCTTTGGGAATCGTAAGATAGGTGTCGAACTCTCTACTCATATTTCTTATCCCTGCTATTAGTGCCTTGTTACTGGAATCACTTTCAGTAGAACGGGTTGGGTATGGTTCTAGGGCGAATAGGAACATCGTCTGGAAAGCCCACAGAGAACCATAATAACTGAAAGGCAGGATGAAGTATGGGATACCCTTATCCGTTGTGTGTGGCATGAGTCCACATATCCAACAGTTCGACGTGTTCATTATGGACTGGTGTTGGTGTAGAAGTTGAATGAATGAGGTATTTACAAATTCGAGTCTTCTGGCAGACTCGTGTTCAGGTAGAGGGTGAAAGTAGTGTGGAGAGATAGTAGGAGGAGGCTGTGGCCGGGTGTCATTTGAAAAAGTAACTTGGAATACGAATAGAGTATAACCAGTTAAAAACATCGTTATGCTACACAACATTAAAATACATGTTATCAAAAACCTTCTTTTGGCCAGTACAGTGCATAATTGTCTTTCAATGTTCGGGAGTCTGGTAGGTCTCTTTACCCTAGGAAACTCCATCCTCTAGTTGCTGCCCGCGGTGGTAGGTTGGTTCTGCCAGGGAGTGCGCTCTGTTCAGTCCGGGGTAACTCCCTTGGACCAACCAGAACCGTTGACCTAGACGTCCCCAGTTGCACTCCCCAGCCTTCAACCGCGACCCTAGCAGCAGAACCGGATGGCGGTTCGAAAATCAAAAATGAGCAAGTTTCCTGAGAGTGAGAGAGAGCTGAAAAATCAAAAATAGTTCTTGGGGGAAGGGAAAATCACATTCGTTTTTTTTTTTATTAGTCTCTTTGTCTTGACCTTAGATTATATTGTTCTTTCCCAGGTACGGTGTGGTCTTCAAACAATGTCTCAGGTTCGGTAGTGTCCAACTGCATAGACGGTGGCACAAGTCCTTGTAAAATATGATCACTCCCCTTTTCGGTACCAGTTTCTTTTAAACGTGCATCGCTGAAAGGGATGAAGCGAGGTATGGATTCTGTCTCGGAGTCGGCAATTCCTTCGTTGACCCACCGGTCGTATGGAAGGGGCAGAGGGACCCGTTTACAATGGGTCCCGTGCACCCAGTTCTTTTTGCCTTCCACCCGAACCGCTGATCTCGTGGAAAGAAGTACCAGGTAAGGTCCGGTCCACCTCGGCTGTCCGTTGTCTGTGCGCTGGAAATTCCGCACCAAGACCCACGTGCCGGGTGTGATGGAGTGACCTGGATCGTCAGGGGCTGGTGGAGAGGAACTGTGAACCTGTTGGTGTAAAACACGCAATTTAGTTGTCAATTCGCACAAATAGTCAAGCAGTACGGGGTGCTCTATTTCGCTGAGTTTGTTTGGTCTTGGCACACCCCAGACGTTGGCTGGGCGGCCAAACACTATCTCATGGGGGCTAAGTCCTAACCTGGAATGGACTGTCATTCTGGTTGACAAGAGTGCTAGGGGCAAGGCGTCAGGCCATTTAAGACCTGTACAGGCTTGGATCTTGGCTAATTTGAGCTTTAAAGTGCCATTGTAGCACTCTACTAATCCAGCTGATTGGGGGTGATTCGCAGAGTGGAATTTTTGTTGTATGCCTAAACATTCACACACTCTCTTCATCACGCGTCCTACGAATTCACTTCCATTATCACTCCAGACGATTCTAGGCATGCCGAATCTCGGGAAGAACTCTTTGACAAGAGCTTTGGCAGTTGACAAGGCAGTATTGTCCTTAAGGGGGTATGCTTCCACCCACCTGGAGAAAGCGCAAACAACAACGAGCACATACTTCAGATTGTTGCATCTCTCCATGTGAATGAAATCGAGCTGCAAAACCTCGAACGGATACGTTGGAGGCGCAAAATGACCAGCTGGAGTTGGCGTTCCCCTACCGGGATTGTACTTCAAACATACCATACAGTTTCTGACCACATTCTCTGCATATTTCGGGATATTGCTGTTTTGCCATACTGGGGCCAATACTTTACAGATTCCTTTCGAACTGATGTGCGCAAATCCATGAGCCATTGTTACTACTGCAAGTACATATGCGTTAGGTAATCTTTGCGCCTATTTTCATAGTACTGGGCTGTAGCTAAAATTTGAGCTGACGTAGAGACAGCCCAAGCACTCTCTGAATCTTTCAGTTTATTACACAGTTCAGGAATTAAATTATGTACGAATTTGTCTACAAACAATCTTTGGCCACCCTCGGTAGCCATATCCTGACCACTATGATCAGTGAAAGTCTCCTCAAATCTTGTGAAAAAGTCAGACACATTCTCATCTTTCTTCTGCTTGCACGCAGATAACTTGTCCCAGTTTACGCGTACTTCAGGCATTATCGTTTTCATGTACGTGATAATTCTACCAGGAAGTTCAGCTATTAACGGCTCAGGTTTAGAACCACCAATTTGTCTAGCATCTATAGCGGCAATGTTCGCCCATGAGTCACCTAGTTCTTGGTCATGGTTTGTATGACGTATTTTGCTCCATAACGGATGTGGAACAACGTTCCCAAACAGCATGTCTATATCCGCTAAATTCATTATACATGAGCTTGCAGTTTGCGATAACTCCTTATAATACCCAGTCGGGTTTTTACGAGGATCAGGCAGTGTCTGCTTGAGTGCAAAGACATCGGATCTTTTCCATGGGACATGTACCCATACACGCTGGAAATGAGGCAGAATTGGCGGATTCGCATTCGCATCACCTTCCCTCCAAACCGGAGGAACCTCTCTCATGGGGTACTGTCTCGCTCTTTTCCCGCCTGATACATCGTCTTCGTGACATGATCTAGAGACGTTTCCCTTACTCCTATAAGAGAGCAATAAATCTATCGCTTTCTCAATATCTGCACCTATAATCATACCTTCATAGAACTTAAAGCGTGTACGCCATAGTTCGTTCATTGTGTATGTGGGATCATTTGTCTTCACATCTTCGCCCAGATATACACACATCTCTTCGAATACGTATCTCTGAGTGGGTGCATTCCATTGACGGAAAACTTCCATAACAGACTGAACATCCTATCTAACAGTATCCGTAATCCATTTACGGGCTAGTTCATTCAGCACTTTTCTTTCCTCGTAATCAGGCAGTTGACTACGGGACTGTCTATGTTCTGTTTTAGGGGTCGTTTTAGGCGACCCGAAGAAAGGTGAAAGCAGACCAGTGACGGTACCTGTCACTCTTTGTCTAATAGAAGGAGAACCTTGCGGAGGAGCAAGTGCATCGGAAAAAACAGGCTGAGGCAAAGAAGAAGTAGAGGCAATAGCAGAGGAAGCTGAAGTAGTAGCAGACGTAGTATCATAGACAATAGCTGGAGCTGTAGGCAAAGTCGTAGAAGTAGATGGAGTATGTAGCAAAGATGGCGGCCCTTGAGAAGGCTGCGCCGCAGAAGTAGAAACCAGCTGAAGAGGAGCTGGCGTTCGTGCAAGAGCTGGGTTATGTGCGCCGGGGCGCGGTATAGTAAAATGCTTTGGTGTTGTAGTAGCGTTTAACGCATACGGTGGAGGTGAGTTTAATAAGTGGGACATCAATGGATCTTTCTCGGATCTCTCCTCTTGACCTTGTCCCTTATTTGGTAACATCGGGTAGCATTTATCTACTGCTAGTTTCTTGCTCCTAAGCATTTGTTCGCTTTCTTGCTCTTCCTCGTTATCCCTGTATGCAATGGCAGCTTGCACCATTGACATACCTCTCTTATTCTTTTTTGCTAATTTTATTTCTTTCTGTTTGGCTTCTTTGCGCCATAAGCGGAAAGAGTCAAACATCGCCGGCCGGGCTTTTCTCTTGAATAATTTGACCTCTAGGTTATCTAATATTTCTGAGTCGAAACTACCATATTGGGGCCATTTTAAAACACCATCCTTGCGGGTGTATTTTATCCATACTTCATTATATGTGATAGGACCTACGCCGTGCTTTACATAGAGCTCGTATGTTGGAGTTCCAATCGGAGGAACCGGACAGGAATCCTCTAATCGGGAGTCCTTACTATAACCAAGACAAAACAAGTTTCCAAGTCTGCTAAAACCAGGCATCTTCGCTCACTAGTCTAGCTTCAAACTTCAAAGGATTATCTGTTACGATATTTCTCGTGAAAACACAAGTCCTTCGGCTTTGGGGCTTGCAAGTACCAAATCAAAGTGTATCTCAAGGATACCAAAAACTAAGGACAATCTAAGGACTGGGAGACGCTCCACTTATACTTAACTGAAGTATTTGAAGATCGGTGACGTCGCTAGAAAACTCGTCTATCGTTTCGCTCTACCAAGGATCACTGGGTCCAAAACAAGGCGATAGTCAGGGCAGCAGTCCTTCGTAGCCGTCGGGACGCGGGGAACCTCGCAGCAAAGACCTTCGGAACCACGTCGACATACAGGGGTCGCTGAAGTGGCTGGCTTGGACCGTCGCCGCTTGATACCGCCCCACGTTGGGCGCCAACTGAGGTGCCGGGTTTTTAAGAACCCGGTGGTGTCAGGGAATAACACCCGAAGACCGCTGAGTTCTCCCTGTTCCGGACCACAGAAACACGGAGTCTTCTAGTCGAGTCAGAGATCAAGTTTTATTGATAGCTACCAAGTAACAGGTGTCCTAGAAGCACGACAAACACGGGTCATGTGTTCTCAGGAGACTGTTCGTTTTTACAGAACCAGCCTTCTCCTTATATACAGAAATAATAGCTGCAAGCAAGAATTCTTGAGTTTATGATATGACTATACACATATTTCTACAATAATACAAAAGAGCGAAGTCATGTAGGCAAGCCCGTATTTTAGATGTCCATTTCGTGATAGATTACCTAGCCAGGCCCGGAACTCCCATCAGATATCGGTGAAACCCCAATAAAAGAAGGCACCTCCTAGTCATAAAACTGGCCATAAACAGGGAGCGTGGACAGGTGTGTATGTGTGTAGAAAACATGATCTGTAAGAGGTAAATGGTTTGTGGTATGTTGTGCATTGATGCTATCGTGTTTGGCCACTGGGCGAGGAGCTGCCCAAACAGGTTTGGCTGGAGGCAAGGGAGTCAGTTGGGACAGGTCAGGGGAAAGTCAGGGAAGGTGGACGTGTCCTTTTAGATCAAGCTCAACCTTTAATTGACTTATCATGAGGGCAAGACACAAGATGGATACCGTTTACAAAATGGAGTCTGAGGGGTCGGGACGGAAACTACGATTCGGGGGTGTTAGCATGTCTCGATCATGATGCAAATGCATAGGGATGATGTCCTAATCATTATCGGTTCGTCGATACCAAATTCGTCATGGTACGTTGATGTTTCGGGACACGGTATCGGACCTCGATACCGGGACAACAGTAGGGTCCAGAATTTCAGAACCACAGGCTCACAACGTTTGGGTTGCAACCTTTTTGTACTCACCATCTGGCTGAATGGTTATAGCCCTCGTAATTTTGCTGTTGTGATTCATGTAGATTAGATGTAACACTCCCCTTCTAAACTGGTTGTATATGTTTTATTCTTTCTCCTCTGTAGTTGCGAAATAATAACGTTGAGGCAGACCACGACCCTTGGCGTGGCTTACTCACTTCCCAGGTCTAGAGCCCAGCTGGGCCTAGTTTCCATGGTAATGAATCAATGAATTATTTATGAGAATAATGTCAGTACTGTCGTACTCGACGGTTTGGTAATTAATTTCATAAATTTCACCTGGAACCCGGGCTTTCAGGGTTAGGAACACAGGATAACCCATTCACCTTCCGCCCACACATGCTCTCACAAGGGGCATACTTGCCCTCTGGTTCCGATGCGGCGCCCGAGACAGCATCTCATCCAAGACGCCCCTCGCCCCGTCATATGCAAGATGCGCCAACGGAACCTGCCGCACAGGCATTATCCGATGTCCTGGACCTGGAACGCCAGATGCACCCCCGATGCTCAGAATGTGTCCCTGCAGATAAGGTTCACGACTTTTGTTGTGGGGAGGCTTCACAAGCCACTAGATAAGGAAATCCACAATTTTCTGCGGGCAGAGTGCCCAAGTCCCTACCTGGGAGACAAGGTGGCATGTACTCCAGACATTGATGAGCGCAAGGCTACCTTTCTGGGCAAATACATGTGCAGCCCCAAGAAGGGCATCAACCGGTCTTGGCAGGCTAACCAGGGCAAGCTCTTGGATTTTTCAGGTCCCTTGACTTGTATCCTGGATAAGGCAGAAGAAGATAAGGCATCTGGGACTCTGATTTCCTCCAAGGTCTTGTCTAGCTGGGTCCAACGGGACATTATCCTCTTGGAGAACGTGAACTGCGCTATTTCCATGGAGCGGCGAAATTCCCTCATCATCTAGATTGGGGGATCTTGCCACCTCTGAGGCGGGCACCATTGCCCAAGGGGTTTTGTTTGGCGAACTTGGGAAATTCATGCAAACCTTTAATTCACTGGATAAAGCCCAGGCCTCAATAAAACGCAACTTTACACCCTGGGTTTTCGCCCGGACTGGTTGAAGAAGGGGAAGGTTTCGGACAGCCGTGCACAGCATCCAGCCTCCGGCAAAGGATATGGCACTAGGAGGAGACAGCACCAGGATGCATGCAAGTTTGGAAACTTCTACCCGACCAGAAGTTACCTCCGTCACAGGGGTGCGAAGGGAGGACATTGAGGCGATGGCAACCCTGGAGCCAAATCAAGGTGAGCATTACATTTTTTCTGCATCAGCGTCTGGGGGGCAGACTTCCGGATTTTGACCACAATTGGGAGGCCCTTCTCACTGACAATTGGGTCCTTCAGACAATCTGGGGTTTACACATAGAAATCTAGGGCTCCCAGGTGCAGGGAAGGTCCCCTATTCTTTTGGTCTTCTCTCCCACTCCAACCAAGCAAATGGATGTGGAAGTATTGGAACTGCTCTGCAAATGGGCAATAGTAGAAACTTCTCCTCATCCAAAAGGCTTTTTAAGCAATCTCTTTGTAGGGGAAAAAAGGGATGGTGGCCAATGGTTGGTGATCAAACTAAAGGAGTTTGAGTGGCGGGTTTCCCCCCACCTCAAGATGGAAGGCATTCTCTCTTAGGGGATCTCTCCCTCCCCAACAACTGGATGGTGCACCTGGATCTCAGGGACACTTATTTAACCGTCCCCATGTTTCCTCCCAACTGCTGCTTCCTCCAGTTTCAATGGCATGGGATACATTAGAAATCACCACTCTCCCATTTGATCTGTCCTCTGCCCTGTGGTGCTTCAGAAAGGGAATGCGCCCAGTGGTGGAATTCCTCGAGACCCGAGGCGCTTGTCTCATCATAAACTTAGACGAGATGCTCCTTATGGATCAATGCCCTCAAAATCTCTTGCTGCATCTCTAGAGGCGCTTTTGTTGTCCTCGATCCAGGCTATTTCCCCAAGGCCCCTACATTATCTGGCCATACAATGGTTGAAAGCCTTTTATCTCAGTAGGGGTCTCACATACTCGCAAATGGTTCCCCTGTCAGAGGACGAACAAAAGGAGTTCCAATAGTAGTTGGCTCATATGGAGACCTGGAATTAACAGAAAATCTTCAGCTCCCTTCGGGACTTGGTCATAGAGTCCAATGTCAGCATCACAAAATGGGGGGGCCAGATGTGGGGATTTCTCCACAGGAGGAAAATGGTCTTCTCAAGAACGACGCACGCACATCAATTGTATCGAACTCCTGGTGAGATCGTTCGCAGTAACATTCTGGACCAAAGACCAGGTGCGATGCTCTGTCTTCCTCAAAATGGACATTGTAGCAGCAGTCCGTTACATAAACCACCTAGGAGGCGCTCATCCAAGAACCTATTGGATCTGGCATGCAATTTCTAGGACTATTGTCTAGCAAACCAGATTTCAGTGTCTGTGTAGTGGAGAAGCGTGGCTCAGTGGTGTGGAGAAGCGTGGCTCAGTGGTTAGAGGCGGCAGACCCGGAAGTTGAGATCGACCGTGGACCAGGGTTCGATTCCCCGCCTCGGCGGGTCTCGGCCTCAAAATTCCACAGACTCGACAATTCTCGCTCTGGTGCCTACTCAATTCACGGGGTCACACTCTGCGACTCTGGGCAATAGCTTGCTTAATCTCCACTACGGCCCCTCGCGGCGGGATGCCTGGCTTTCACCTTGTGGACACCCTGCCGGGGTTTCTCACAGGGTAATACCAGGACGGGTTCCCTAAGCAAGCGCCGGGACGCTTACGGGCAGCTGTGCGCTTTACAAGTCCAACACATTTACATTTTACATTTACATTTACATGTAACATCCTGCAGGGACAGTCAACCGGATTGCCGGCTGATACTCGAGACACCTACACGATGTGAGCCTCTGGCTTCTTCGTCTGTCAGTGTTCCAAGCCCTCAATAACTGACGGGGCCCATTCTCAGGGGACCTCTTTGCGTCCTGTCTGGATCATCAGCTCCCAAAGTATTTCAGCTGGCGCCCAGATCCGGAAGAGGCAGCCACGGACGCTTTCCTCCAGGACTGGCAGCAGGAATGGGTATATGCCTTCTGACCATTTGTGATGATCAAGTGCCTCTCAACTCAGGTACGATAACAGGGGGGCAGACATGGTCCTAGTGACCCCAACCTTGAAATTGCAAGTCTGATATCCAGTTCTTCTTTAACTTTCCTGGCATTTCCCAATCCTTCTACTCTGCTTTCCCGATCCCCTCAAAGATCCGAAGATGAATCTGCATCATCTAGTGCTGGAGGGGTCTCTGTCTCTTATGGGTATGGCATGCAGGACTACAGAGAATGAAGGTAAGTCCTGGGTCTTTCGAGACAGGCTGTGACCCTCCTCTTCAAGGTTTGGGCGGGCATCACTAAAATATTACAGATCAGCATGGGCCCGATGGTTGGACTAGTGTCATCAAGGACTTTGGATCCCGTGGGGACAGAGGTTGTCCATATTGTGAACTTTCTTGCCTCCAGATACATCAACACCTTCAGCTCCGCAATTTGACTGGGCACTCTCAAATTTCTGGTCAGCCATTGAGAGATCACCCCCTTGGTGCGCAAGCACTTGCGAGGCATTTGCCTTTCCCTTCCTCCCGCACCCAGATATTCTGTTCTGCAGAATGTCAACAAAGTTCTTAACCTGTTTTTGGCTTGGCATCCAACAAATACCTCTTTCGAAAGGAGTTGTCAGCCAAGCTAGCCAATCTTCTTTACCTGGTTTCATGTCGGCGTGTCTCATATGTCTGAGCACTGGATCTAACGGGTAGAGTATTTACACCGGAAGGGGTTACTTTCCATATTTCAAGATGTACGAAATGCAATTCTACGTTAATTACCCTTTTTTTCCGGATTTCCCAAAACTGTGTGGGGAAAGGTTTATAAAGAATTATGAGATTATGAAGGTGGACATCCGCCCCCATGGAGAGCAACAGTTGCTGATAGCCCTTCGGAAACTGTTCAAGGCGGTTTCTTCACCTACCATCGCCAGGTGGGTCACGAGGGACATGCAAAAAGCGGCATTGATACCAAAGTGTTTGGGGCTCACTCAACTAAAGGGGCTATTGCTTCAAAGGCTTACGCCCTCTGAGCCCACCTGGAGGATATCCTCAACGCAGCGGACTGGCTCTCATGTTCAACCTTCAAGAGGTTCTAGTTTAAACCACTCCAGAGTATTGCTTTGCTGGTTGTGGATAGGCTTTGAACGAGTGTAGCCCTCGCCTCCAGTTCTGACATAGAATGAAAAAGTTCCTAGCTATCGTGACGGAAAGTTTCAATTTTATTAAGGACACTGAGGCAAAGAATAAATAACCCACCCGCCATCATCAAATGGCTGCTGCTTAATAAAGTGAAGAAAGTACAGCGTCATCCTCACCTCAGTATCCTTAATAGAATTAAACTTCCTGTTATAATAGCTAGGAACATTTTGATTCTTACAGGTTACAGCGGCACGCTGGTCAGAAGTTGTGGCCAGTTTTAAACCCAATTTTTGTGTCCAGCGTTGTTCTGTGTAAAGAGACAGAGCAAGAGTCAGTCATTGTAGGACCCAAAGTGCAAAACAGGTTTTGTACGAGCAGTTCAGATGCTGTACAGGCCTGATGATGCTGCAATACGATGCAGTGACATCACCAAAGGATCACAACTGCTTATATTTAAAATGGCTGCAACTACAGACCCAGACTTTTGGATTCAGATGGCATAACGATCAGAAGCAGGCCAAATATACGTTACACAAGAAAAATGAGTGTCATTTAGCATTACTGGTTAAACAAAATTCCTGAAATTGCACTATTATGCTTGTTCGTGTAATTAATTACCTGCCATTCGCAGTAAAAAGTTACCTTCAATGCACAGTTTACAGAAACAACGCAATCAACAAGACGCAAGTGGCTGTTTGCATTGCTTTTGTTTTGTTGTTTTGCACTATCTTTTTTTAGTGTAAAATGCATCCTCGCGGACACAGTAGACAAAAGGACATATTTTTCACAAAAATTGAGTGGCAATGATCTTTTTTCTTTTCTCGTCATTTTTTGCAAAATATGTGTAATCATGCAAAAGGTATGCAAATTTCGCACACCCCTAATGAGGACCAGGAAAACCTTCCCACTGTTCCCTTGATAGTGTTGGCTCAGCTGCAGCAGGACAGGATTATTTTGTCACCGACGGCGAAAGAGGCCAAATTATGTGGCACCAGTTTATTCACTTTGTGGTACTAATTATTCCAGTGCATACAATGCCCGTTTCTATCCATAACTGAGTACATTTTATGGTTTTGGGGTCGAAGGCTGCTGGGCCTTGTATGTCCAGCTCTATGCTGAGGGGCTATGCCCTCCACTGTTGGTCTCATCTGCAATTTAGTTCTCATCTAAACTCCTCTGTATCTGCAACTTCAAGAACTAACCTACAAATGGTGAAGCGTGAAATGTATGAATGACTTCAGTTTATCTGTCATGTGACATCATGTTTTCAGTGGTACCAGATGCATACTACTGACAATAATCCGCAAGAGGGCTTAGACATGCATTCTTAATAGTTTGGATTTAACACTGCAGATAGCAGGTATTGCACAGGGAGACAACTATCAAGCTAACATATCTATGCAGGAAAATGGCCACAGGGATAAGTATTGGTAGTGTTATTTTGAATAATGTTGGCAGTGATGTTGACTGAAAAGGAAGAAAGTTGGCCTTAAAATACAAGTAGCGCTGCCTGCAATAAATTTGACTATTTAAGCTGCTGTTCATGTTATGCTGCTTTACAAGGACTATTGTTGTAGTATTCCGTCTTTACTTTTCTTTGTTTGATACTTCAAGGATTTAATACAGTATAATTAGTTAAAAATGGTAATATAGTCCTGCCACTGGCACGTGTTTTTAAGTCCAGGCAAGGCTAGGAGACACCCAAGTCTTGTACACAAGGCATTGCATCTCGGCATGATGTTCAGCACCAAGTCCCTTCAAGGTCTTTAACTCACATTCCTTGCACAGCAGCCTTCCGTGGTACATGGTGGCACGGCCTAAGGAGCCTATAGCGGATGGCATTCACATATACCTGGGGAACAACTAAGTACTGAACAGCAAGCAGCACCCTTTTAACAGAACAGTCACAGGCACTCAAATACTTTTTCCAAGCTGCACTTTATATCTTATGTCTCTTAAACACTTCATTAGAAAAGCAGACAGAAGCCAAACATATACATATAGATGCATCAAGCATCCATTTGGTGAATCTGAAATAGCGAAAAATGACGAATCGCTATTAAGAAATCGTAGAATGGGATGCCCCATCAAAATCGCTAAATATTTGCGATTCGCACCCGCCCGCAATCGCCAAATGAGACTCCGCAGAAATCCCTCCAAAATAGCAGTAGGCTGTTTCCGATCCCCCAATTGCAAAATCGTAAAAAACGAAATCGCAAATAGCGATCTCGCACATTGCGAGATCGCAAAAACGTGAAGTCGCATTTGAAGCCTAATGATTACATCACTTTCAGGAAGTAGCCTGCTCCATGCTTCATTCAGACCACAGAGCTGGATACAGGAGGAGGCAGAGAACCGAGCTCCAGGAGCCACACCCTGCAGTGCCCATACAGGAGTGGAAACCAAATCACAATGTCCCAGGAAGCTGCAGGACCAAGTGAAAAAGCCTGCAAGCGCAAAATCAAGTTCAGTAAAAAAGAACTTGAGTACCTGATTGAAGGAGTGAGCAGGGACCACGATCAACTGTTCGGGAAGCTGTCCCGGAAGGTGCCCGAGGCAACCAAGAGGCGGATCTGGGTGCGCATCAAGGCAAAGGTGAACGCGGTGGGAGTCACCCACTGGACCATCGATGACTTAAAAAAGAGATGGTACAACCTCAGAGGCCGTGCCAAGGAGCGAATAGCTGAGAGACAGGGGGAGACAAGGACTACAGGAGGAGGACACTCCACAGTCCCTGAAAACACCCCCATGGTGGACACCATACACCCTGAAGCCTGCGTGGGCTTTACCCAACTGGACACCTCCCGCACCACACACCAAACTCAAGGTAAGAGGCATGCTACTGTGACCCCGTACCCTAACAATGCCCATGCCCCCACTGCAATCCATATTTGTGAGCACAGTATTCCAGTCCCTGCTCCTCCCAAACGCCCAAACGCATTGTGGAACCTGTAGAGTGTAAATGTGCCTTGATAGCCACACACAGCCAGAATAGTCAAGATACACAGACCCCTAAAGACAGCCAGGGAATGCAGACATTAACCAATAGCGAGCCAGCATGCATGTTGCAAAATCCCAGGTGCCTGAATCATACCAGTAATCATGCACTCATATACATCACAGGTGCTGCGGATACTGACACGTCCGACAGAGACAACCTCCACATCGCGGAGCCACCTGAAGAGACTGAGGGGGAGTGGCAGCCTGCACCTGCACCGACACCCAGGGCCCTCCCTGCAGATACAGACGGAGCACAACATCACGTCTCGGCACATATGGAAGTGGAGCAGACCCCATCCCCACAAATCACTGCAATTGTGCAGGCCCACGCCAGCAGCAGGTCAAGGCAGCAGGGCTCCGTGCCCACCACAGCAGCCATGGAGCAACACGCACACAACGTGGGCCTGGGCATTGAGGCTCAGATGCTGCGTGTGCACCGCAAACATGCGCAGCACATGCCAGCAATGCATCTGTAGCTCTTCAAAACAGCACGCAACATTGCAGCCGGAAGATGCGTTTATGGATCCTGCGTCTGTTCTGGCTGCTGCCTGTAGCCTCAGCCGCCTTGCCACGATGTATAGACCTGCCATTGTGACTTTCCTCATGCTCCTAATGAGTTTCCTTAAGTGTGTTTGATTTAGCCAACACCTGTTTGTTATTTCCAACATTTTTTTTTTGCCACTTTGACTTCATAGTTACCACCTGGTTTAGCTTCTCCTTAAATTGCGACTCGTATTTTGCGAATTATGGTGTTTTCGCTATTTGCGATTACTGATGCATGTGGATAGTGATTTGTTTGCTAATTCGCTATTTGACTGCAAATTTGCTATTAAATTCGCAGGATATGGGGAGAATCGCTTTTAAGGAATCGCAGTGGGGGTTTCTACAGGTTTAGCGATTCTTTGCTTTGCGAATTCGCAAATTGTTGCTTTTCCACTTGATGCATTGTGGAAGTGGAATTTGCGATCGCAATCGCTGTTTCGCAGCCATTGCGATCGCAAATTCGCTTGATGCATCTATGCCAAAGTGTCTAAATTCGAACAAAAAACACAAACATGAAAACCACAATACATATTGACCTGTGGCATACAGCAAGGAAAACGTGGCTGAAAAAAATATAACATTTTGCTTAACTTGACATCAGGGCACTGACGCAAATTAATATGAAACTGCCCTTGTTCCACCTGCCCTTAACATAACAGCAGTATTACTTGTTGGAAGGAATTCAGCCCTCTCATTTAGAGGTGTATGACTACACTGTGTGCCAGCATTTATTGGCTTGCATCAGCTCACAACCAAGTAAATCACATACAACCAAAGAGATCATACGCTAAAGTGGAATCCCATGATATGTGTATGGAATGTATCACCCATAATTAAGGTTCCTTGAAGGAACATTTCCTTGAGCTTTCACGATCCAAGGTTTCAAATTTTGTAATTCTACATTTAATTTAGACTGGTTACACCAAGATCAGGATATAAAGCAAGCTACGGTGTTTTATCAATAAAGAGTGTCATCTGGCCATTAATCTTAGTGCACGATATATACTGCGTTAATTTACCATCTTTACAGGAGTTCGTCAGTGCTGCTCATCCGTCCGACAACCATGACAAAGTCTTGGCATCCAAAAAGAAATCACAAGTGAAGTGAATCAAGGAATCATGGCTATTATTGGAAGATGCGAATGTCCCTTCCAGTATTTGAGGAATATTTTTAGGAGGCGACCTAAGACCAAAATGTCTCATGCCTCTGTTTAGTCTATCCACCCCAACCATAACCCTAGATAATAGAGATTTCTAATGAAGCTCTTTCATGACAAGGATTGCAAGGTGTACAGATGTGTCTCAATGGGTAGAAGAGCATTATACAAAATAACACATTCTGGGGTGATGTTTCACAGATAGCATTCCCAACCCCTGATAAATTATATTTGTCTTAGATTCCCTGATAATCGGACTCCGAGCACCCTAAATTCCAATATAGAGTGAAAGTGTGTGCAAACAAATGTTGTCTTACTGCGAAGCCCATCCGGTTCTCCAGCATGTTTCCAACTTTACAAAATCGCATTGAGTTAGTTACGATTAAGGATAAGAGGTACAAAATACGCACTGACGTTTTCAGAAGACCACCTGTTGTCTATTATTTTTACATTGCGTTTACTCATAAATCATAACAGAGGGTAATTAATCAAGCTGTCAAAGCTGGGGTCAGAGGTCGCAGAGGGGAGTCCAAAGGTCAGGCATAGGCTGATAGAGGTCAGGGTCACACCACATTCCTCATTATCAAGTTAGGATGAGAAACGGGGACCTAAGCACACAAAAGTGAAAGCAGATGGAGAAGTGAGTGGATTTAAAAAAAAAAAAAATTCTGGCGAACAAAAAGAAAATAAAATGAAAGGAGACGGTCAGCTGTCGTTAAATAAAGAATAGAAAGGCTAGAATCCCCTCAAAGGTTTTCAGTTAAACTAAAGAAGGCACGGTTTAAAAATAGCTTTCTAAATTTCTGCAGAGCTTTAGTAAACTGCAAAATAAGACTAAAAGAGGGAATGCCAAAATGTCAACTGGTTATGTTGGACACTGAATACCGGTACCGACTAGGTACAATATAAACACACACTGTCCCTTACATAGAAAGTTGTTGCACCGCACTGTCGGGGTCCTAAAATAATGTATTATGTACTTCAGCTGACAGGTTATAAAACAGGGTAAAGTTAAACATTTGTAAATTCGTGACAGGAAATGTAAGAAGTGCTTGAATATTCGCAAACCTCATTAAAAAATATTCCGGACAACGTAACAGTTATAAAATATTGCACCATCATTCTGTCTTGAAACAGATGCACAATGCTGTGCAAAATTAAATGTTATTCATTCCTCAAAATCTTTGTTAATCTAATTATGAATGTTAGCGGCTTTATCAAAACATGCATCAATGTCAGCTCCTTAGTTATTGAACTGTACTTGGGCATAGATACAATTAAAATGTTTTAGTATGATAAAGGTGAAATTGTTATCTACCCCCAGTTCCACGAGGAGCCTGTAAAATGTACAGTGTAATGACAAACAACCTCCCCCTGCGTCCTATGTCTGCAGCACTAACACCCTTTGTCACCAAAGCCTATTTATTCAAAAACATTTACCTTGTACTTGCTTCGATGGTCATCTGCTATCTTACCAACTAGTAATCGATATTTTTGAATCTGCCTTTTAAATATTAAATGTTTCTTCAAAGCCAAGGTAACACACACATTGAATTTCCCTACCTTCTTCTCCATCCTCACTTATTTACACATTTTAGACACACACAGAAGACGGTGGGCAGGGGAAAGGTTTGTGGCGGGGGAGGTTTAGATCCCATGGACACACACTGAGAAAGGTCGAGCCTTGGTGCATAACTTCTGAAAATACATAGTTATCTCTTTAAGGACCCTAAGTTGGAAATCAGCTTTTCTACACGTTACTAACGTATCTGTGGGGGTTAAGTCTCTTGTTGAGAACGAAGCAGAGGGATTTGGAGCATTCGACATATGCCCTGCATTAAATGATGAGAGAGAAGTTTGCAGTGTTTAGGTGCTATCAGTAGAATCTGTTTTCAGAGATTTAAATTTGAGATGGTTTTGGGTCATCCAGGGTCATTATCATCATAGTCAGAAAAGAAGTGTCAGCTGGTTATGACATTTTTTTGCGGTAACTGGGTATGTTCATATGGTAGCAAATTAAGTCTCCAACAGGTTCAACCTACAAATGAAGCTTTGGCTGAGCCATGAGGAACACCTTGCAGGAGGGGGCTAAGTGGGGGATTTAGTCACAAATTTGTATTAGTCGAATGAGGTGCGTCTGATGGAGAATAAATGTGGTATATTTATCACACTTGCTTCTATGTTCCTTCAGAGTTAGAAGGCAGCCTTGTTGTTCATTATAGACAATTAGGATCAGCAGAAAGGTGACACCTAAATCAAAAACTTGCATGGTATGGACTACTGTGTGTCGCAGTGCTAAGGCTTGCCTCAAGACTTACGATCATCCACCAGGTTGTCTTTTGAGAAAGACTTCTTCAAAAGTGTGAGCACACAGCTCTCTAGCACCTTTGCTAGGACAGTTTGATGCAATGTAAGCGGACAATGATGTAGATCAATTGGGTATATAGGTGACTTTTTCACAAAAAAGTTTGACCTGACCAGTTTTGAGATAGCCAGGAATCTTCAACTGGTCACAGAATGTGTTCACTAGGTTTTTCCAGAAGGACGCAAAGTGGTATTTTATGTCCATTGTAGGGGATGTTTCAATGGAGTCACTAGAGTAATTTGAAGTTTTAAAGTTAGCAATGGTACGGATCATACCAACCTGAGATAGCTCATTAAAATACAGCCATTTGGCCAAGGATTTTATGTTCCTCACATTTTACTTCAATGCCAGTGATAAGGAAAGGGCGGACCAGTACCTTATTTTACAATGTCAAGTAAGTCTTGGAGGAAATTTTAGGCCGAGTCAGTCTGGCTTTGATGAAAGAGACTATGGCCCATATATACTAACGTATATTCCCCAATACACAGAGTGGGAAAAACGCTTTGACACGCTTCTGTTCTGGTGATAAAGTATGATGTCTGAAGAAGCCCCCTTAAGGGCTTCTCTTCTTTGTTAAGAAAAGCGAAAATATTTATATTTATCTTGGTTTCACACTATTTGTGGGTGGGCCTTGCCCTCATGAATGAATGTTGGGCAAGTCCACCAAGCAAAAACACAAACTCCAGATTTATAAAATCAATATGCTTTCTATCCAAATCTCATGTTTGCAATAATTTAGTTTGGCCAGTAACCCTTGTCTTTGTGTATAGTTGAGAGAAAAAGAAAGGTGAAGTGAGGTTTCCTAAGCATATATTTTAAATGGAAGGCCCACATTCCAACTCTTAACTCCATAGGGAGCTATTAGGACCAGAGTTAATTCAGTCAGTGTGTAAATGGGAATAACGATTTAAACTCTGCAGAATGGGACAAAACATGCCAGTTCTGGAATGAATAAGCCTTAAGACATGTTTTTCCTTATTCTAAGGAGTTTATTGCTGATATTCATCATTTGAACTGAGCAGGAGGTTAGTATTTGCTAGTGAGCCTGTGGAAGCCAAGGGCTATGTGGGGGGGGGGGGGTGGGTGGGGGAGACTTTCTGGATGAGGAAGCTCTGGTAGGAGCATTTTCTGCTTCCTCGTAGTACTGGAGTGGGAAGACAGGCAGTGCTGTACTTCTGACCCCCGCTCTGCCCCTTTCCGCCGCATTTTTTCAAAGTGTGGATTTGAATGGGATAAAACTAGGTCCACGAGTTCCAGGCCTGGTTATTTTAGGTCTGAAAACAAACGGCCATTGGGATTGCCCAGAGGATACCACTCTAGGCAGAATGGAGAACCTAGTATGACTGATATCCCACCACTAATTCTTTCTTGTGGTAAAGATAGATGAGAAGGTAATCGGGCGTTAGGAAGAGGTGCATAATAGTTTGGGATATTTCATTTAGCCAGCCTTCTCTTAGAATGAGAATTGTCACAGCTTTGAGTAATAGGTGTCATTCATCTGTAGACAATGAGTAATAACTCAACCTGCATTTGTGAAGGGGGCAATAAAGTAAGATGATTCTGATCATATGGATGGCGGTGAGGATGGGGTCCAGTGGATACTGGATAGAAGTATTACACTTGTGGGATGAAAATCATGAGAAGGCTAATGAACTGAGGTAATGGGAATGGGAGTATGTCAGGCGGTTTTAAATGTGACTGCAATAAGAAAAGAAAAAAATAGATGTTTAGGGAGTTTCAGTAATCTAATAAAACATGCCCAACATTGTGAAAGAAGTTAGAAGCTCTCAGCCCCTCTCCAGTGTCCTCTTTGAATTTAAAAATATTTATACCGCGCGCGTACACCAAGCGGTTTCATGGCGCTAAACAGTGCTACATACCCAGAGGACGAAATTGTGCGGGAAATGGGGAGCATTAAGATGGGAAGGCCTGGGTGAATAGAAGGGTTTTGAGGGCTTTGCGGAAGAGGGAATACTGAGGGCAGGATCGCAAGTGAATCGGGAGAGAGTTCCAAAAGGCAGGACCCAAGGTCGAGAACTTGGAGCCACCCCATTTTTTGCGTTTATAACGGGGATCACAAGAAGTTGGTGAGTAGATGAGCGCAGCTCTCTGGATGGGGTGTAATCATGGATCGCTGAGCTGATGAAGGCTGGGGCCAGCCCAGCCCGAACTTTGAACATGATACAGCCCAATTTGAACAGTGCACGTTGCTGTACAGGGAGCCAGTGTAGAGATTTAAGAAGGGGAGTTACGTGGTGGAATTTGGGAAGGTTAAAGACTAGCCGGGCCGCCTGGTTCTGAACCATCTGGAGGCGCCTCACGAGGTACTGTGGCATGCCACAGTAAATGGCATTACCATAGTCCAAGCGGGACGTCACCATCGCCAGGAGGATGAGTTTGAGGGCGGAAGGGGAAAAGAACCGGGAAACTTTCCGAATGGTTCGGAGGGAAAGAAAGGCTGAGGATACCACCGTGCTGACTTGGGAATGAAGGGAAAGTTGATCGTTGATTTTGAAGCCAAGAGTTTTAACGGAGGGAGAGGGAGTGGGCGGGGAACCTAAGGAGGGGGGCCAAAAGAGAGGAGACCAAGGACTGGAGCAACCACCTGTCAACACCAGTTCCGTTTTATCGGGATTGAGTTTCAGGTGGTTGTGGTTCATCCAGTCCTGAATGAAGGTCATAACTGAATGAAAATTAGATATTGAGGCAGGGGAAGAAGATAATGAAAAAATGAGCTGGAGGTCATCCGCATAGTTAAACACGGAGACCTCACGCTGCTGTAAAGCAAAAATAAGAGGGGCAATGTATAAATTAAATAACAATGGGGAAAGGGAGGAACCTTGAGGGACCCCATACTGTACTGGCCGGAAGTCGGCAGAATAATCCCCCAATCGAACAGCTTGGGAGCGACCGCTCAGGAAGGAGGACAGCCAGACCAAGGCCACACCCCCGATGCCCGCCGCTCCGACACGGGAAAGTAAGATGGTATGATCCACCGTGTCGAAGGCAGCGGAAAGATCGAGGAGGACCAGGGCCTGGGGCTGACTAGTGTCCATTCCTTCCCTGAGGTTATCCAAGACTGATAGAACCACGGACTCCGTGGAATGGGCGGGTCGGAAGTCGGCCTGCCTGGGGGCCAAGACACAGTTCGTTTCCACAAAGGAGCTCAAAGTTTTTACTACGTGGCGTTCCAGTATCTTGGCCAAAAAAGGGAGGAGTGAAATGGGGCGATAGTTAGCTGAAACCGAAGGATCAGCGCCAGATTTTTTTAAAATGGGGAGGATCACCGCTGATTTAAGTGAGGGGGTGACAATGCCCTGGGACAGTGAACTATTTAGAAACGTGAGGGGGGTAAGGGACAGGAAGAGTAGATCTGTTTGAGGATGTGAGCGGGACAGGGATCCAAGGGGGAGCCAGACTTAACCAAGGGGAGGAGGGAAAGAAAAGTGTCCCTGGTAAGAGGCGGAATAACATCCATGCGCGATGTTGCTGGAGGGCAGTGAGGATTGGTAAAAGAGGGGGACGGGCTGGGAATATTAGTTCTGATAATGCTAATTTTATCCAGAAAAAAAGAATTGAGGGAGTCACAGAGAAGCTGTGAGGGAGAGGGTTTGAGCGTGGACCTGTCCGAGTATGCTAGCTCCTGAACTATGGAAAAAATTTCTCTGGGCTGATTTTCGGCAGACTGAATTTTTGAAGAGAAATAGGCCTTCTTAGTTTCCAAAATGGAATTCTTATAACGGGCCGCAAGAGTGATATAGTGAGTTCTTGAATTTGGGCAGTAGTCCCTCCTCCAGATGCGCTCCGCTCGACGAAGATTAAGTTTTTGCGTCTTCAGGTCGTCATTAAACCAACGGTTTGCATCCTTTGCGCGTTTAGATGATATGCGCTTTAGGGGGGCGACTTGGTCACAGCCGGCTCGCAACCATTCATTGATGGTTGCCGCTTGATCAAGGGATGACAGTCCTGCGAGAACCGGGCTGGACGCGGAGAGCGAGGCAGACAAGGAAACTACATCTACACGATTCCAGGAACGCGCCCAAGTATTTTTGACTGAAGGGGGCTTGGGGACAAAAAAGAAGGAAAGGGAAAATGAAATAAGGAAATGATCGGACCAGGTGCAGGGGGATATGGAAACTGAGGAGACTGGGCACTCTCGGTGCCAGATTTGATCGAGGGTATGGCCCCGAGTGGGAGCATGAACCGCGGAGATGAAATTAAGAGAGTTGAGCGACTCTGAAAATTCCTTGGAGACCGTACACTCCGCGGGATCGGAGGGCCAGAAATTGAAGTCCCCAAGAACGACAATGGACGAGTGGTTAACTGCCAGGGTAGCCAACAAGTCTTGGAAACTGGGAAGAAATGATTGTGGGGGGGATGGTGGACGTATCAATCATGGGAGACGGCTTCTGTACTTCCTACAAGTGATCCAGGTCCACCAAATGCTTGTGTTCGCACCTTGCTTTTGCCAAGTGGTGTGTATTTCAAGCACTTGTATCCGCAGAGTCTAGCTCAGCCACAAAAGGCAGACACAAAAGCATAATCCCAAACTGGACTCGGTCTGTGGGGACCGAACAAAATACAGGAATACAATATAATGGCCAGAAATGAGAAGGAGTGAGTTGCAAGTCAGTGGAAGTTTACTAGTGTTCTACTATGGATGGATGGTGGCAGCATGAGACAGGATATACTCCAATGATGTTTCTCGGCCAGGACTTTTTCCGCAAAGTGTCTAACCTCAGCACATACCTAGTAGAAACCTTATGCTAAGCATTCGGAATGATATCTACAATAGATTTTTACACTATTTAATGATTTATTTACCTTATGTAAACTATGTATTTTTAACAACTAAATGAAGCCCACATTAATAGAACACTATAAAGAAGCAAATAAAGTATGCCGTATTACTCAAAATACACGTTTTTATTTTTACACCTAGGAATCATCGTACCCCTGTCACATGACAGACTGTGCCTGTTTATATCTCTAGTTAGACCCACCACCTCCTTCTTCCATGTAGACAGCCACAATGCGAAGGTTTAGGTTGAATTTGGCATTGGTCACAAAGTCCGCCAAGGTTGTGTACTCACTCCACTGTTATTCATTCTTTACATTAACAAGTACTCCTGATGTTCTATCAAAATTAAAGGTGCACTGCTACCTGTTCTATTATACGCAGGCGACAATGTACTCATTGCCGGTACCTCTAAAGTGTTACGTGTTAGAGCGTCCGTTTGTGTCTTTTATGGGCTCCATGGATCGTAACGTATTTATGTACCTTTTTAATGTATTGTATTTCTGTAGCTATTTTTTTAATGTGTATGTTTTTATGGTTGACATTATGAATCAAATACAGTTTATTATTATTACTCATAATATGCATATACTCTCTATATCACCCTGAAAAAGTACAATTGAATTTCTAACACATTTCATCGCTAAGCAACAGAGAAAAAATACAATATCACATCAGTTTCTCACGATGATAACAAGTGTCTCATTACAAGCTGGACCGAATATCACTCTTAGGCCCATTCATAATTAGACTCATAACAAGTTGGAGGAACATACAAAACAACAAGGGCAAAGTGTTCGCCAATGCAGCAAACACACAAGCTAGACAGCTGAAGTTACACCATAAATCCTAACTATGGACAGTTGGCAAGTGGCATTTCGTATGTCATCAGTACAAGTATTAGCTCAGACTGCATAATAAATAAGCCAATATGTTTGAGAAAATATATGATAGTTGGGGTGATTAGCTCTGTCGAAATGTAATTTTGAGAAAGTGCCGATAGAGTAGTCATAAAATATTACTTCCAACGGCACTGACAAGGAAAAACAATTAACCTGTAAATGTTCTCCACAGTAGACATCAGCCAGAGAACCACATATTTAACTACTCAACAACTGCAGCCTGCTGGAGAGGATCAAATAGGTGGATGGTCATACTCTTAGCATTGGAACTGATTGAATCAGTCCTTTTGCGCACTGCAGAGGCTACGTCATCTGTTATAAATGGGGTCCCAGAAAACTCTGAAATATCTCCTTTGTATCTCAATGTCTTTTAGCTGATACACCTATCTCCCATAACACTTTACAAATCACTTAAACTTAGAGTGAAATCACAGGCCCTATAGCAGCTTCTTTAAACTGTCCGATTCTTGTTGATGCCTGGACTGCCAGTGCTGAACTCAAGATGAATGAAATAGAAACAGGGGTTTCACTGGAGACTTGAGCTATAGTGATGTGAAACAAGTTTAAGAAAATGGCTGTGGAAAATCCTCACAGGAAGAAATCTGGAGTGTTGACTGATGTGACAGAGCTGTACCCAACTGCTGTCACTAAAACAGTCTTCTTCTTTCTGCAACGCCTTGAGTGAATTTCAAGAAGTTCATGTAATACCGGTACCCCTTATGGCTGAAACTTACTATGCTAGTAGGATTTAGGTCTACGTCTGCTATCATGACCTTCCAGATACCGTCCTCCACTGTATCCACATGCTACAAAATAGATTGCCATCATGGTGCCCCGAACGTGCTGCATGTATCACATTTCTCCAGCACAGGCATCTCAGCACTGGATACCAACACTGCAGCTCATTAGAAGTTTAGGTCAATCTCTATTGCTCAATTATTTTATGTGCTGTCTGGTCAGAATGATAGAATCTGGATGCTATACTGACTGCTACAACACAGCATCACATAAAATCACAAAACATGCATTAAAGGTATTTTGTAAAACATGCATTCGAAAACCAGAAAAGAGCCATCTCAAACAGTGTAACTCAAGGCTGATAGGCTTCAGTAAGATCACATGCAATCACGTTGCACCGGGACCTTGGACGGAAGCTAGGTTTTCCTGTGAATTATGGGATTGGACTGAGATCGACAGGGATATAGTTCTAGCATTTCTACCTCCAGGGTGATCATGACCACCGCAGACTTCCACTACTTTGTGAAGTACCACCTGCAACCCCAGTCACCTAGTCATTCAAGAAAAAGGGTTCCAGCGTGTCATGATTTTCATTGTTGATATTCAATGTTCTAACCTGTGGAGTTACTTCTGCATGTCTGGAACTAAATCCACTGAATATTCCTATGTACAGCAGTTTCAAAAGATTTTGCATTTTTTAAATAGCCTAGGGTACTGGATATTTGCCATGCTCTCCCAGAACTCTGAAGCATTCTACGAGATTAGAGTGCCAGTTCAGGAGCGTAGTATGTGCATTAAACAACTGGAAGGAGATTACACAGGGAAACGCTATAAGGTTTAGGTGCTGGTGCTGAGCACCGGCTCAAATTAAGCACTGGATGTGGCATGTCTGGTTTATCCTGAATATAATTGTCATGTAGTTCCCACTAATACCGCGTTTGTGGATAACAAACTTTGGGAGAGGTACCTAGACTGACTTCATACACTCCCATAGTATATGTTAGCCAAGAGACCAGCTAACTCAAAACCCCCCCTAATCCCCCCTAATTCGAACAGGGAGCGAATGGGTTCTGGCAACCATTGAACATGGCAACCCTGACCCCTCAGAATCATGGTAACAAATCAGTGGACGGCGTCTCAGCAACGGCGAAAGTCAATCATTCTAGTTTTTCAATGTGCAACATGATATACTTTGCATCCCTCCGTGTCATTAATATCTGTCTTTCAGTTATCTCGTATGAAGAAAACAGATTGGAAGTGTTAATATAACGCAACAGCACTCGCCCAGAACATATGTTTTAAAGTGTCCAGCTTAACACAATGGACCGAAGTTGCGACTGTCTATGTTCTAAAATAGACGTGTCTTGCTGCATTAGGTCAACTGCAGATGATACTAGGTTGGCCAATGAATATATCCTAGCGTATAACGTGGTCATGCCATTGTCAACCACTGCCAAAGCCTTTTCTAGATTAATCCTGTCAATCTCATGCAGCCTTATCAGCAGCTTTCTGTTGAGAGACTTTCCATAGTTCATTGTATATGGCATACAATAAGCACTTTTGACGTGGGTTCCAGGGACCTAACAAGAAATCCCCGAGATCCAAGTCATTTGACAGAAAGGACAAGTGTTGTTTCACCTGAAAGAGTGTTGAGGTCTTTAGCCAGTGAAGGCATAACTTCCTAACACTGTACGATATCACCACTCCCAGTGTTCAGATTATACAAAATGTTGGTCAGGTCTACTGATATTAGACCCTTTAGCGTAACCCAGGAATCAGAATGTGCACATGTGGGAATTCGTAGTGTGTTCAAGACTTTTATCTTGGCTATTCCAAGACATCATGTTTGTTGCACAGTTTTGGTCATGAAAATCATTTGATGTGGTATTAGGCATGCTCTAAACAAGGCCTCAGTTCACTGAACCTGCCAATCATTTGGCCCCCAAACAGATTTTACATTATTATGCCTCTCCTAGTAGAGTCAGCTGGGACATAAAAAAAGGAGAATATATCAGATTGGTGTTTGTTAGCATATTTGTCTTAGCAGATGTAGGTGCAAGCCTGTAAAAATTTGAGGGTGGGTCTTATGTATCAAAACCAGAAAAACAAGCACACTTTTGTGCAAACGTCTTTGAATTACCTTTTGGTGGTGTTGGGCAATGTTACAATTGGGTGTAATAATAAATGGCACATGGGATAATTGCTTTATGCAGAAAGTGGTGACCATAATAATGATAATAGAACATATCAACGTAATTAGATGTAGCATCATATAATTCATCAGAAGAAAATACAGTTAATTGATCCTGATCTTTTACAGGGGCGGCTGGTGATTGCAAAAAGTGGTGAGGCAGAAGTCCATACACAGCATTGCACCCGACAATTCAGTATAGCGAGCAAACCTGATGCCTTATTTTCTCGGCGAGTAGGGCTGGGAAGAGAGGGTGAACACAGATTTTTACACAACTCAATAGTTTTCTGTTTAATCAACCTGGAGAGGATGAAAGGCTGAGCTAAGCGCCGAAGTTCAAGCCGTGGGGTCAAATACAGATCATCCATCAGCTTTGTAGGAAGGCTTAGTGAATGCATTAGTCCAATGAGCCTTCCGACCGAGCTAAGAGGTAAGAGGGAAGAGGCAGAGGACAGACCAGATTCTCTTCAAACCTTCACCAATATTTCCAGTGTATGTTAAGCACAGTTTCTCAACAACTCACGTATTTCCATCCATCCATACACACTCATTTCCCCAATAAACTATATACTCCCATCCACACCCTTACCCATTCTGCTATTTACTCACTAACTCATACTCATTTAGGCACTCAAGCATACATTCTCATCAAACTATCCTCCCACTTAATCACGTTGCCTTACCTGCTCACATTTGCATTTTCAGGTATTATAATATGTTATTGGAGTCAGCAGGTTGCATTCATTCAATTAATCATGTTTTAACAAGCTTTTGTCTACCCACCTCATCATTGCCATAGTCATACACCCAGTTACTCACTCAACTACTCAATAAAGATATTTCCCCTACCTACCACATTCAACAATTATTTCACTTTCTCCCACTTTACATCATTCACCTACCCACTTGTATTCACCCATCAAGCATCAAGATTGCCAGTCATTCATCCAAACATATAACCATTACATATACCTATTTACACAATCACCCTCCACATTCAATGCCTCACCCTTTCGCATAAACACACCAAATATCACTCATTGAGTAACCAGCAATTTAATTAATACAAGGTTGCACCTTGTTACCACTTGTTTTATTCTCCTTGCAGATTGCATCTAGTGTCACAATAAGCACATATAATCTGCAATGGAGAAAAAACAACCACATGCAGTTGTGACAGTAAAATGTTTTGCACTGACCCGATTAGTACTGCAGACGAGACAGCAATTAGAAAGGGAAATAAAAAGACATGAGAAGGAACAGATTTTTACTTTTTTCTCCAAATTTACTTGTACAGTTCTGTTTTTTAAAGCTGATCTTATCATCTTGCTTGTGAAGGGTACGTTAGGTCACAGTTATCAGGATTATTTTTTGTTTAGTTTAATATTCGCGGAAATTGGACGTGTTCAGGCTTTCAAGCTTCTCATTGTACTGTTCAGAGCACGAATGTGCTCGTAAATTCACAAAAACCTAGCGCGACCTGATACCACACACGAAAGAAAATAAGTTTCTCTGCAGCGTCTGTTGGAAATTTCATTCACATCTTGTCACAGGGTGGGGTTTGGTCAGTCAAACTTGCTGGCCCCACCTAACCCTGTGACGAGTTATGAAAGGGTGAGGTAAGTGCTAATGAGTGACTTGCAAACTTGTGGAGCCCGGGCTTCACAGCTAAACGCCCGAGGCTGCTTTTAAACGGTGCACTAGAAGAAGGTGGAGAAATCAGAGCAACGTCACTGTGCTCTGAGGAAACGGCCAAGGCTGTGTGTGGATAAGCCCTGGTAGTACGGAATTAGGCACATCCTCACGAAGGGGCACCCCTTGCAAAAATGCCAAGTACACTAACCTTAATTTCAATGACGTTTACTTAAGCTTTCTTTTGTCCTAGAAGCCATAAAAGTAAAGGGGGCGCAGTTCCTGCGCCCATATACAGGAGCCGCTGCTGATCTTTTAGGAAATGATGCACTGTATCAATGTCCCAGTCATCAGAAATAGTACTTGTGGTGATGATATCATTTAAAGAAATTCTAAACAAATACGGAATCTGCAGAAGTTCAATAGGGCCATACAGATCACACTATTGCCTTGGGAACTTGAATCACTGTAATGTTCACCAGAACAGATCGTTTTGTTCACGGTGTGACGAAGCATGTGGTTTCAATACCAAGTTCACCAGTTGTACTGCAGAGCTTTCTGGGAGATCATCTCCATTCAGAAGTAAGAAAAAGACAGTCACCAAACAAATCCAGAAGACCATGAATAGTACCCCAATTGTAATCCAAAGGTGTACCAAGGGAGTAACAAAGTATGTCTTTTTCAGCCAAATATAGAGAGCACACACTTGTAGCTTGAAAGAGAGAGGCGGCAGCAGTGGTGTCTCAGGTTCATTTGAATCAGATGAGAAGTCGTCGTAGTCCACGAAGTAGCCAAATGCTGTTCGATCTATTTGTGGCAGCTCAGTAGGTTTTGTAGAACCGGGAGAAAGATCAATCTGTGACATATTGACGTAGATCTTATTGTCATCTCGTTGTCGAACTAAGATTTGCGTTTCTGTACTAGTTGATTGTACAGGGGTTGTTGTTGCAACAGGGAGAAGGAATACTTCATTGTTTATTACTGCTTCACGCTGGAGAGAGGAACCTTCTTTAGTTATCAAAGCTTTCATTTGAACATCCTGTGTGCTAGAAAGAGGAGTGCTGTGGCTACCCAGGAGCCCACGTGGCTTACTGTTGAGAACCGTCCACATAATCTGGTTTGATTAGATCAATAGAGGCAAACCTTTTGTCTCGTCAACTGGCAAGGAGCAGAAGTAGTACACTTCTGGTACTTTCGACAGCCAGGACAGGTACAGGCCCAAACTTTTTTCTTTCCACAATTTTTTCCCTGACCAGATCCCCAATGTCCGGGATCCAACCGGGCCTTGCCAAGAAAACCTTCACTTCCCCAGTGGCAGTGTGTTTTACTTGGACATTACACATTACTTTCAGGGCCGGACTGGCACCGGGCAATCCCCTGGTGCGCCACACGGGTGGGGGCCGGTTCTGGGTCCCTGGGGGCCGTTTTTGATACAGGGCCGTTTTTGCAGCATAGCTGCAAAATCGGCCCTGTAACAAAAGCGGACGAAAACCGGCCCCGGGAAAGAGCTCTGTGGCACCTCCAACCCCCCCTAGTGGGGAGGGGGGGCCGGCCGAGCACTTTGCCGGGGCCGGTTTTGCTTGTTCTGGAATTCATTTAGTTCCTTTAAAAAAGCTGAACATTCATTAATGTCAAACGCCACTGTGCTGACATTATCGAGGTCTGGGACCCACATTCTTACCCCGAACAAGATTTCATATGGAGTCCGACCGCCCTGGGTTGTTCTTGGCATATTGTTAAGTGCCCTCTGGATTCCATATGGGTGATGGACAACTGCGACCTGACCCTAGTACCCTTGCTGTTAAAGACTGCTTTAAATCATGATTTTTCCACTTGACTACCAAATTTGCCTCATGGTGATAGGGTGAGGAGTATCGCAAGGTCCAACCCAAACTTCCCATGGCCAATTTGTAAGCCTGAGAGCTAAAAGCCGGACCCTGGTCAGTTTGTAGTGTACCAATTGCATATGTCCCGGTGAAGACTTGCAAGTCTTTGATAACAGTTTGGGGGACAGCGAACGGCTGTGGCCATACTCACAGGAATCTAGATAATGAATCCACTGCCACCAAGATGTACTTGTCAGCCCTGTCAGATTGTAAGGGGCTGCAGTGGTCCAAATAGACACAAGCAAGAGGCGTGTTTGAAATCGATAGAAGTGTCTGTGGGGGACATGCAGTGGTGGAGCCCTTCATCTGCCGGCAGATGTCACATTTGAGGACAAAGTCCTTGGTCTGTTTAGTAAAACCAGGCCACCAATTGCACTGCTGCAATAATTAAACTGTAGCAGTAATCCCAGCGTGTGCTGAACCCAGAATCTCATGTGCAGCTAGTATTAACCCCAGTATGCGATCAGTGTTAGCTATGTCTCTAGCCCCCACTCCTGGAATGTGAGCATATGGTATGTTCTATGCATCTAACTTGTAGGAGTACTTGAGTGGACAGCCTTTCTGCAGGAGTGTCATTGTGCGCAGCCCAGACCCCCCAGGATATAGCGGCATGGATTGGCAAATTTAGCGGCACAAAAATGAAAATTTAGCGGCACAAAAATGGAAATTTAGCGGCATTTAGCGGCATTTTATTTTGTGGTTTTTGCAACACCAAACACAGATATCTTACTGTTTGAGTTATTTGACAACATGGAGCTATGTACATTTTGTTTATTTACAATTCAGCCCATTTGTTTTAGTTAAAAGGCATGTTAGTCCTGGCAAGAAAATCCCTTCGCAACCCTGATACCTACACATGCACTCCCTGCACTGCCCCCCTCCCACCCGGCCAGCGCTCTCCCACAAACACGCAGCCCAGGCCGGGGGCCGGTCGGCCACATCTCAACTGCCCCCCTCCCACCAGGGCAGCGCTCTCCCCTATGTGTGCGGCGGGCCCCCACCAGCGTAGGACGGACTGAGCATCGCTGAAAGTACATGTCTGGCGTGGTCCAAGTTATGTGGTAAGGTACACTGTATAACACAGCAAGAAAAGGCAAATTATGCAGAGCAATGCAGCACATTCTGAGGCACTATTCCTTCACTAGTTTGTCATTTTTACTATGTTAACTCTGCCTGTGCAAAGGATCTACCTGATTAGTATCCTTTAAAACCTACTTGCTACTTTTGATCCTTTTGAGCTAAAATAGGCAAATTATGCACAAGACGATGAATTATAAATGGCAAGTGTCAAAAATCCTTAGGCTGCAGAATTGCCTAGTTCCACTGGTTCCAATTTATATCTTATAATTTATATCTTAACTCTACAACTAAGTGCACTGGTTGTAATTTATATATAATTGCATTTAAACTATTTTACAGGCTGATAGTTAGGTTATGACATTTTGCACATCAAAATATTTTATTATTATTATGGTGATATACCAGAATTTGAGTGATATCACTGAAGCTGTAGTAGGCGGATCATGGAGATTTGAGGGTCCCATATTCAAGACTATTCTCAATTTGATGAAGTGGTGACTTTTCATCTCTTCCCTGACATAGAGGAGGGTAGGCTGCATCTGAATTGTGTGGTTGGTTTTCAAACTTCACTTTGTGGCTTAGGTGTTTTTCTGGTATTCAGAATAATAACTGTATCACTGCAGATGTTAGATAATTACGTTTTACCAAAGCAGGTTCTTTGCAGCAATACTCTTAAGCAGATCCTCCAGAAAATTGACATTTGTGTTATACAAACAATAATGCGTGGTGCCATGCATAAATTGTTTGCTCATTTTGGACACAACCGATCACTCTTTTTGCTCTTTTGCAATCCCTGTCTTATCCTACCCTGGAGGAACGGTTCTCTTTCATTCACTTTAGTCACTCCTTGTGATTGTCTGTTATCACCCCTCTCAACTGCCCCCCTCCCACCAGGGCAGCGCTCTCCCCTATGTGTGCGGCGGGCCCCCACCAGCGTAGGACAGACTTACCTGTCTTCTGTTTGCCGGCCGGCTTTCCTCCTGCTCCGAGCCCCGGTCTCGAGTCTTCGTGTCGCTGCCGCTTCGTGCTCTCTCCCCCTCTTGGTGTGGTGCTGGTCTTCTCCCTTCGCTCGGCCGCCGTCTTCTCTCGCCGCAAATGAATCTCCTGGGGGGAATGGGAATGGGAAAATGGGTGCCGCGCGCCTTCTTTTAAGGCGGAAACGGGCGACGGGGCGGAAACGGCAAATTTCGCGGGCTTTATGGCAAATATCGCGGCATTTGCGGGGATCGCGCGATTTCGCGATTTTTTTGCAAATCGCGAAATCGCGATAAGCTGGAGGGTCTGACTGACTGTCACCATGATGTCTCTGTTTATCCTCATACTAGAATGAATGATTGCTGCAACTGTAGCAGTACAAACTGTTGCCTTAGCATCTTCATCAGCCATGGGATTCACTACAACTGAATGCCGTTTCCAAAGCATCTTGTGCTTGATTGTGCAACCGCTAGAATCTCAAAATCCATTTGGGCCCCAGTGGTGAATGTATTTATTATATGTCTGGACACAATAATACATATCACACACTATAAGTGTGGGGAATCCATGATCCATATTCTCCAGTGCCAGTATCAGGACTTGGAGTTCTGCTAGCTACGCTATGCAGTCACGATGAGACTGCGTGTATGTTTTTTCAGGGTGGCACTTTCCATCATGCATGCACCCTTTTACTATTGCGCAAACGGACGAATATTGGTGCTTTGTCCCTACGGCAGGCGGGCAGACCCATAAGTGTAGACGATGTATTTATAATGATCTAGAGGCATTATTTCATTCGCCAGAGGATATTTTTTGTTCATACTGCAAAAAGGCTTGCGTTTGTAATATAGAGTCAAATCTATAGTCTGCATCTGTTGCAGTAACAGAGTTGGTCCATTGTATCCATAGTGGATGTAAAGCTTTAGCATGTGGAATGCTTGCATGGTGACGGCCTCTAAGGTAGACACAGGGGTTACAACAATTATGCGTCTATCCTCAACTAGTGTTCTCTCTCTACAGCAGTTTGTACCACTTTATTTTGTCAGTAGGTGCAAAACGTTTGTCAGCGTTTGTGTGTAAATGTGATTTGTATACTATTGGTACTATATCACCTTCTTTGAATGTGATATAGGTGTACCTAGATGGTCTACCAGATTTGTGGTGTTTACACATGTGTGTAAATTTGTGGAAGCTTTATTAGTTTGAACGGGACACAAAATGTTTATGTGATCCTGTGTCCAATGTGAGCTTGAAGAGTCTGGTCTTATCCATTCGTAAAATGGTTTTATACGTTCTGCGTAATCTAAAATATATGTTCTGCCAGAACTTAAAAATCCTAAAATCGATTGCAGACTTTTCAGAGTCATTGGAGGTTGGAGCAACATGCATTTTTCTAAAACAAAACATGGGTCTCTAGGCTTTTGCCTTCACTCAACAATTCGTATCCTAAAAATTGGACACTGAGATGGGCAATTTTCGACTTTTTGAAATTAAATTTGCAGCCCATGTGAGATAACCCCAGAACTATGCAGTCCACTCTGTTAAAGAGTTCCATTAATTCATTGTCTGTTAGATATATATCATCAACGTAGGACAATGCCTAATCTCATCAAAAATTCCAAATAACTCCTTTACTCTAGCTGAAAATAGCTCAGGGCTATTCCTATACCCCTGGGGTAATTGACAGAATTGCCACTGTGTGTCTAGTGCTGAAAATGCTGTCAAATTCTGCTTCCAGGCACTATATTTTGGCAAAACAAATCAATTTGAGATAGCTTATATTGTTTTGTATTTTGTCTGCACAACGTATTCATTAGAGCAGCACTGTGTGCATTTTGTACTGCGAATGTGCAAGTAGATGTGTTCAGAAGTCTGTAGTCCAATACTAGACGGTATGAATTGTCCAGTTTCATTATGGGAAACAAGGGATTATTCATTGATGATGTGCAATTTTCTATTACACCTTGATATTCAAGTTGTTCTAGAATTTCCCTAACTTGTTTCTTAGTTTCATGTTTAATGGGATATTGTCTTTGGGATTGAGGAGTTGATGTCAAAAGGATCTCCACCCCACATGAATGCGGTATAACGATGGAGCTTGCGTCAAAGCCCGCTCCTTGGTGTAAGAATGTTTCACTGATTCCGAAACGAGGTCGGAAAAGGGAAGTAAAATTTCAGTTTCCCCATTTGGACACTTCATTACGAAATTGGGTGGCCAGTCTTTTTCAACCTAAAAAATATCATAACCATACGTCAAGTTCTCCCAAAGGAGAGCCATGATGTTTCTGGGTATGTCCCCCTCCAACTGGAGTGTAATTTTGTATAAACAATGGGGTACACTTACCCTTGCATCTGGTGATTTTACTGTGATATGGTCGCTCAGCGCTACTGATGTCACATAATCCATCAGGTTCCGGCAAGCTATTGTGACTTCTGTCACACTGTCCAGCACCGTCACTGTCCATTCTCCATTCAGAAGCAGAGTCCTTAGCATTTTGAGCATGCCTGATTTTAATTCTGGCTACCTTTTTCTTTTTGAATTGAGGTTTAGGAGTCTTTGATTTTTCTTCTTTATTAATGATGTAATCAGACGAGTGTTGTGATTTCTTCTTCTCTTTCATGTGCTCTTCCGATCTGCGCTTTGCCCATCCACCTCTCTCAGAACATGTTCGGATGACTCCTGATAGGAATGTGCATCAGCATCCTGATACCGGTCAGGCTTCCTAATGTTATAATGGTTTCTGAGATATCTTTTTTCAGTGGCTTCCTGCCGAGGAGACCCACTCCATGATGTTGTTTTGTCTTTTTTTTGTTTAATATCTTATTTCTTCTTTGGGGTAGAATTGGGTGATTGCCTAGAGATCTTTTTCAGCATTACTCTTTACTTATGGTTTACCAGGTCTGCTTCTCAAATTAGCTCTACCTAGTGTAGCATAGGTTTCTTCGATAATCTTTGGCAATTCCCGCTCCTGCTGCACAGGAGTGAAAACAATCAGGCGTTGGCCTATACCCAATCCAACTCCCCCCCCCTTTTATGTTGTCTAATATGATGGCGGACACTGCAGCAAAATTGCCCATCAGTTTTAACCCTACGTCCAGGGCAGGTTCTGTCCTGTACCCATTCTGACGCTGCTTCAGTACCTCAGGTAAAACAACCAAAGAAGGGGTACCATGTGTTCTGGTGTAAATGGTAGCAAAGAATATACCCCAAGTTGCATAGTCTTCCACCGGGGAGCCGTCTCCATTGGCAAGCAAATAGTTAGTATTCTGAGTTTTTCCTCCGGGCTCGTGTGGGGAAACACTGCTTCAAGGTGGCTTATTTTTGTGCTTTCCAGAACAGAATTTGCTCCAGACTGTGGAGAAGTGTGGCTCAGGGGTTAGAGGCAGCAGACCCGGAAGCTGAGATCGGTCCTGGACCAGGGTTCAATTCCCCGCCTCGGCGGGTCTTGGGCTAAAAAATTCCACGGACTCGATAATTCTCGCCCCGGTGCCTCCTCGATTCACGGGTTCACACTCTGCGACTCTGGGCAATAGCTTGCTTAATCTCCACAACGGCCCCTCGTGGCGGGATGCCTGACTTTCACCTTGTGGATACCCTGCTATCTCACAGGGGAATACCAGGAAGGGTTCCCTAAGCAAGCGCCGGGAAACCCACTGCGGGTAGCTGTGCGCTATATAAGCTCAACTACATTTACATTTACATTTACTGGTGGGAATCTTTCCCATAACGGCATTCGGTGTTTGCTGGCTGATACCAGTAGTAGCCAATTGTGGTTGTGTGGTTTGAGCCGTCCTCACAGGGTTTACTGCTAGTGTTCACATTATGAACTGTGTGAGATTCTAGTGTATTTTTACTAAATCTCTGTATAGTGTGCGCTTTTCGGCTGCAGTTAGATTAGCAGGGTTAGGATGCAGTGTGTATGGAGCTAAGACCGGCCATGTGGCTGCGTCTTTACTGAGCAGACTGAGTCTCACATTTTCTGTTGTGTGTGAGAAGGCGCCTTAAAACTAACTAATATGTTCCTGGTAACAGAGAGGAACCTCTATATCCTCATATGGTGTGCATTCTTCCAGTGCTTCATCTTCAACATAAGTATGAAATAATTCTCTTTGAGCATTTGCAGCCAGGAATTTAACCCAGGAATAGAACACCTCTGTCTTAAATGCTTTGTGTGTCGCAAACACAAAGGTAACGTCTCCAAACGTAGCTGGGAGACCAAAATGTAATAATTTTAGAGTAACGGCATGTCTGCAGTTCTCTGTGATATTTAGTGTCTGCAGAAATTTGTCTCTAGAGATAGTAGAACAAATGAATTACCGAGAGGGTTAACACAATGTGGGAAATGTAATCTAAGCTTGATCAACCTACACCCAATACATAGATTTTACCTACTCAGCTGAGGAGGATTCTTCTACCACAACAGACATTTCCGGTTTGGAGGTGAGTAGGAGTCTATGAGAAGGCACGATTGAACTACTAAGGCGAACCATAAAATAAGAACCCACCATAAGTCCCCTTAACCCGAAAGGGAGCAAATTGTTTCTGGCAACCGACGAAGATGACAATACTGACCTCTCCGGATCGTGGTAACAAATCTAGAACTCTTTTGCTTAGTCAAAAAGAAATATACAAAATATACACAATAGGACGTTCTTCAATATGTATAAAGTACATGTGCAGAGATAATCAATAGACAGAACCATATGAAGGTGATTAGAAGAACCAAAATACTAAATAGCAGGTATAGTTTTGCCATGGTGCTAAGAACAGTGTATATATGCTGGCATATAAATCAAGGTAGTAATCAGGCGTACAACTATTATGAATTGCTGCTCATTGTCTGTCTAGGGTGTGTGTGAGAATATATAGCCAAGAATCCCCCCATGGGATGATCAAAACCCATCACCTGGTGGGTCAGAATGTAGGACCTCACCTTGGTCACAAACTTGACACCCCTCACTGAGAGGTTAGGCAGCTGCTTGGCAAAGCATCAGCAGGCATGGACCTCTCGATGTCAGCAGAAGGATCTCCTCTTGCTTACCCCCAGAAATGCTTATTTATGTATAACAAAAAGCAACCTTGCAATGTATATATAGATTAACATTGTCATGGGTTTGCAGATATTCCTGTCATCCCATGGATGACGATAGAATAACATTGTACAGCATGTACAAAAGGCCTTGTATTCAGTGTTCAAGGCATCATGATAATGTTGCGTAAGCAAAATGTGTAAATAAAGCAGTTTCAGAGAAACTAATCCAACATTGTCACGCAGGCAAATATGTACAAAAGGTCATCATAAAATTTACTGTGCAGAAAGAGGGCAATGTAAGAAAATGTACAGCGTTGCTACATGGGCCTAACTCAGGCACATAACATAAGGATAGGGAATGATGTAGTGAAGTGATGTGTCTGTTGATGCATGGACTAAGTGGGGATGCTGTAGAATTGTGAGTGTGGATGATGTCAGATGTGACGATGCATGCAATGTTGGTGTCTGAATGAAGCCTGAGAGACGATTACAGTTTGAGGTCGAATGGACCTCTAGCACAACTGCTGTATTTGGAACATAAGGGCCTAATATGGAATAAAGAAAGCCCCTCTTACCTGAATGTCTCCCGATGCTTTTATTAACACCCCGTTTCCCAGCTACAACACATACATATATGCAATACCCCTTCACATATATGGTTCACACAGTGGTATAGCTACCAATAGTGCAGCATGTTCAGCGGCACACAGGCCTAGGAGCAGCAGGGTCCCCTGCACCCCAATTATGATTGCATTTAACTACCTAATACGGGGGTATGTTTAGTTTCTTCATTAGAGCCCATGTCACCCTTGCTATGCCACTGGCCACACCTGACTTTTAAACATTAATTACATTTATAAATCACTCTACTACAAACCTTGGAGAATGTGTATCGAGAACAGGAAGAATGGATTGTCTAGACTCTTCAAAATATGATTTAAAGCCCATCTCTCAATCACCTTTTCAAATTTACCCCAGCCTTGTGCAAGGCCGGAGCTACCTCCCAAAGCTTGCTGTGCATGACAACAAGCTGAGTCCAGTAGATTTTGGGTGTCTGGGGCACTGAGCAGCTTCACTTACATTACGAATTATGTCAACGGAGATGTTATATGTAATGTATATGTAATTTCAATGATGATGTCATTTGTGGTGTCATCAGCCGTGTCTGAGGTTATGGGAAGTAAACTATGAGGGAAGATTATGGCTGCTTTCCTTACATAACCTGTACATTTCAATGGTGTGCAGGTTTTTCATTATAGCCATACCACCGCTACAATAGAAGTTTTCTTAGGGGGTTATGGTATATATTTACAAG
Organism: Lissotriton helveticus; assembly: GCF_964261635.1. Lineage (NCBI taxonomy): Eukaryota > Metazoa > Chordata > Amphibia > Caudata > Salamandridae > Lissotriton > Lissotriton helveticus. The sequence goes on from NC_136059.1 coordinate 685,772,852, forward strand.
AAATGTAAAATGATATTTATTATTATGTTAAGTGTGGGAGGGCATGACTCACAATATATGGAGTTTTGAGTGGGCCCATACTCCCTCTCTGCTTTCAACAACCGTAATGAATAGCATCTCACACTTGGAAGATCTGCATACAGGATTAAGCAGTGCTATTGTGTTCAATTCAATCGAAAACAGAGTCAAAGGATCAAGACATTGCTGTGCAACCTTAAATTCCATCTGTATATTCCATCTGGTAGTCAATGAAGATGTTCCCTGATAGGCATGAAATGGTCAAATTTCTGAAGATGGATAACAAGCCCAGCTGCATTTATACGTTATTTTTAGGTACACCTACATACAGAGTTCCTGTAATCCTCTCACAATTGAACTAATCTGTTCACCACATTAGCTCTATATGAAAATGGCAAGCCTGACTTGTTTCAGTTGAAAGAAACAAGACTGTGTAACAGTTGAAATCTGCGGTTGCAAAGAAAGATCCGAAACCAATTTATTTAAATGGCTACAAGCATGGTAGTAAGGTACATGCCAATAGAATCGGGCCACAGAGTTTAGTCTCATATGTATCTTGTTATTGAATGCTAATATCTCAATCTTGCTAAGGTTATATGTTTTTAGAAAAAAATATTTTATCATTTTTTGGATAGGTCTGAGGCTCAAGTTTCCTTAGAAATGCAGACAGCTGGATTTTCTGACAGACACCACACTAATTGCGTGTTGTCTGCATAAAAGTAGGTCTTAATTCCATATTCTTGTAGAAGAAATACTAACGGTATTAAATATAAATTAAAAAATAAAGTGGAGATGGGGATCCTTGCTGGAAAGCCAAGATTTGGGGGGTGAGCATTAATCATCGTCCACCGAGATGACAACCAAGTCAGTGACACGGCATGGTCTAACTCCATCCTGTCTATTTTGAACACTATGGTTTTCTTCTGTAATATTTTACAGCTGTAGAGTAGCAGCCTTCTCAATAAGTAACCAATCCCCTGACCTCAGGAGATAGCAGAGGAGATGAATGCCTTACATCTAGAAGTGGCAATAAACCAGCCACTCGTTGAATTCCTTGAGATTTCTCCCCGGACGGTGACCCTCATCTCTCTTCTCTACTAGAAACAGATTTATTTGGATGCATGACTGAGAGCACAATTGCGCCCTTTCTTAGGAGGTCTTAGACCTCTTGATCGATCAAGAAAGCCTGAGCTTGGAAACAACCCCCAGATGTTAGCTCTGTACAGTCTGTGCAGTATAGTTACAGAGTATGCGTTTTATTGGGGGACCAAGGGTTGTCTCGAGGACCTTCACTGAGATCTCTGTACTGCTCAAAGATTTTACTGTTTAAGCACAATATCTCTGCATGTGATGGCAGTGATGCTTTACATGTGCCAGTGGTGATACAGTGTAGTATTTATTAGTATACATGCCAATAGAATCGGGCCACAGAAAGGGGCGTGGCTAGCAGCCGGAGAAGATGGCCGCAGCCTAACGAGGCTCCCGACCCCTCGCCCAGTAATCCTTAAAATATATCCTATACACGACCTGGGATCCCCGTGAAACTCCGGGCGATCCCAGGCAACACGACAGCGCCTGCTCCGATCTGCTCAGCGCGTCGGTGGACCCACCGCCGGGCGCCCGACCAGGGTGAAGGAAACGAGGGTCCGGAGCGAAGAAGATGGCGGCGCCCGTCCTCCCGACGAAGAGCTGAGGGCTGCGTCTCTGGCCCTTTCACCCGGCTGCGGTGAGTCGCCTGATGCCCGGACGTCGCAGAAACTGCAGGACCGGCTGTTGAGAGCCCCGTCTCCTCCTGCTAACGGAGCTGGGATCGTGCTCTGAGTCCGGGTGCTCCCGGCGGGGCTCCTGGTGTGGCTCCTCCCTGCCTGGGACACACCAAATCGACCCCCCGGCTTCTGGAGGCCTTTCCCGCCGAGGGTTCTGAGAGGCAAGTCGGGGCCTGATCCGCGATTTGCCCGGACTGGGGGCAGAGCGGCGCCTCCAACGACAGAGGCTGTGGTGAGTGGCGACCCCGGAGCCCCCTGGAGTTACCTCCGCTACAGACGGTGACATTGGCGGGGGCGGCCATTTTACCTTGCCTCCCCCACAGGAGAGGACTTCCGCGGATTGAGGCCTATGCTATAAAGGACCCGCCGGGCCCGTCTGCCCCCTTCGTGGCATATTGACCTGCGCTGCGGCCCATATTTCGGGGAACATCCTGTCTCGCCCGGGTGTCCCTCCACCGGAGCGCCCACCAACGCAGCCCCTCGACTTGTGGCCTTCGGCGGGCGCGGGCCCCTCGGTCCGCCGGTGCCCCGTGAAGCCCCGACGGCGTCCCCTACCGGGACTACGGGACCAACATCGAGGCCCTGGTCCTGCTCCGGGGCCCTGCTTTGAGTCCCGGCCCTTCTCCCTAGTCACCCTCTCCACCACCGGATTGCTGGCAGCGAACCTTCCTCCCCTGAGGGATCTGCGGCGGAGTGTCACCCCGAGTCGGGCCTGGTGCTCGAGACCGGAGTGCGTGGCGGAGATTGCTGGCCATCTGGACGTCCCCACTGATTGCGCTCTTTGGACTGTGGCTCCCGGGCGAGCCCCCACCGGTTCATATGATATCTGTCTCCTTGCCGACCCCGGAGCGCTTGTTGGCGGTGGTGGGCCCCGAGGGATGAGGGGCCTTGCGATACACCCGGCGCGATCTCGCCCACACCACCCAATCGCAGGACCGGGACTTTGGATGGCTGCCTAGCCTGCACCGACGGAAGGTCTGAGCCGGCCTGGTGCGAGGAAACGACGATTGCCCGCCTCGACGTGGGGATTCTGTGTTGGAGTAGGCTCCGTACCAGCTTGGCCACCCCCTGGGAGAGCGGACGCGAGAGAGGACTACAAGGCCTGCGCTCGAGCCCGATCTGTGACCTGCCTGGCCCTCGCTCTCCTGACCGCCTGGGTTGCAGGTGGCCCCAGCGCCAGTGGCCTTCCACAACGATCTGGCACATCCCACCATCCCACTACGCAATGGGGAAGCCAAGGGGGGTGAAGGGAGATGGACACCCACCACCGGAAGCAACTGAAGAGACTCCGCCACCCTCCACTGACCTACAACAGATGCAGGACCGTATCCTAGCGGCCACGAAAGATGCACTGCATCAAGACATCGCACAGGTGTCGACGGGGTTGGGGCTCCTCCGAGCAGACCACGGAAAGCTTGCGGATAGGGTCAAGTCGGTGGAGGATGCACTGAAGGACATAGTGCCAGCACACAAATCGGCGGAGGGCCGACTCACGGAGGCACTGGAGCGCATACAAACCCTGGAGAGGCGAGCGGAAGATGCCGAAAATCGCAGCCGGAGGAATAATGTACGCCTTGTGGGCCTTCCTGAGAAAAAAGAGGGCTCGGACATGGTGAGCTACCTAACTGATTGGCTACGGACAACCGTCGCCCCAGAGGGCCTCTCGCCCTTCTTCACGCTGGGGAGGGCGCACCGAGTTCCAGCCAGACCCCCGCAGCCGGGCCTACCGCCTCGCCCAGTGGTCATCAAGCTGTTGCACTACAAAGACAGGGACCTGCTACTACAGAGGGCCCGGGAAGCGGGCCCCTTCCAGGTGGACAATAGCCGAGTCACGCTATTCCCGGACTACACCTTCGAAACTCAAAAGCTGAGGGCCTCTTTCCTCTCCATCAAGAAAGAACTGCGAACTGAAGGCATACAATACTCGCTTCTTTTTCCGGCCAGGCTCCGAGTGGTGGTGGACGAGAAATCGTTGTTCTTCCCGACAGCAGCGGAGGCATGGACCTGGTGGGACACAGATGGTGCCCGGTTCAGAGAGGAGGAGGAAAGACAGAAACAGCGTGCGTTGAAAACGTGGAGACACCACAGGCGCAGCCGGAGATCCAGAGGGCCCACGGAATCGCAAACGGAGGAAGAGAGAAAGGCGGCGTTGCAGGCAGTGATGGATGTATCGGGTCGGCGCTCGCCCAGTCGGGGAGATCCTCGGGCTCGGAAGAACAGGGCACGGGCTCAGAGACTGAACATTCGGAGTTTGGCGACATGAGGGGCCCGACGGTTACGCCACAGACATCAGAGAACATAATTGAGAGCTGAAAACAGCGCTGTCGCTCCTACTGGTTTGGGAGATATGGGAGCCACCGCCTTGGACACCTGTGCAGGCGCTTGTAAGACTGGTTCACCATGAGTTTTGCTGCACATTGCGGGGCGGGGGGAATGGGACCTGAACTTACAGTGCTTGAGGCTAGTTCACGCTCCTTAGGGCCCCTACGGCCTCCGTAGTGCAGACTGCGGAATAGTGGAACTTGCGAGCACGTTGCTAGACTGTAGTTTGGATGGGGTCTGCTCTTTCAGGGTTGGGTCCTATTCTGGGGGGGGGGCTGGAGTAGTTGGGGAGTCTCGAGGCATGACGTTGGGGTGGGGGGTGGGGATTGTTCATTGGGGGGATGGGGATAGTGTCGCGCCTGCTGCCAGAGGGCGAAATGTGATTGATTCGGACCGAACACTGTGGGACAATGGCTAACGCGGGATCGCTGAAATGTGTGTCTTGGAATGTGAGGGGGCTGCACACTATGGCAAGGAGGCACAAGATCCACACTTATCTGGTTCGGAGGGGGGTACACATAGCATTTCTGCAGGAGACCCATCTGACAAAGAAAGAAGGATTTGCGCTGCAGCGTAGGTGGAGAGGGCAATTGTTTAACACCACGTACTCTGCCTTTGCTAGGGGGGTGTTAATATGGATCCGAGCGGGCACTCCTTTTCAAGTGACCAGACATATAATTGACCCTGACGGGAGGTTTGTAGTGCTCGAGGGTAGGCTTCGAGGACAACACATAGTGCTCAGTAGTGTCTATGCACCTAACGTTTATCAGGCTAACTTCCTTACAAAATTATCCGGGATCATGGCCAGCTATCTCACGGGTCCTGTTTTGATGGGAGGGGACTTTAATTCTGTAGCGGACACAACCCTAGACAGATCACATCCACCACTGCACTCATCCCCAGTACATAGGCTAGCGAGATCCAGATTGGACTGGCAGAGACAGTGGGGACTCGCGGACGCCTGGCGCATACAACACCCGGCAGAGCGAGACTATTCATTTTACTCGAGCCCACATGACCTTCACGTCCGCATTGATACCTTTCTGTGCTCCCGATCGGTGCTACCTGCAGTGGTTAGAACTGAATACCTAACGCGAACCCTGTCCGACCATAACCCTCTACTCCTGACTCTGGACTGGATGTCCGAGATACCGCGAATCCTGACGTGGCGGATGCGGCCGGACACCTTGGACGACCCGCCATTCCGAGCTGCCCTGAAGGAGAGGATTTCTCAATACTTCATAGAAAACGAGGGTTCTGCTTCCGCCAGGGGAGTTGAATGGGACGCCTTCAAGACCGTAGTGAGAGGACACTGCATAGGAAAGTATGAGGGGGTGCGTAGGACCTTGCTGGACGACCTGGAGAAGGCTGAGCAGGCTCTGAGGGAGGCTGAGCGCGAGCGCCCTGGCCAACCTGAGCTCCAGAAGACGGTTAGCGACGCGAGGGAAGCAGTGGCGGTAGAAGTGGAGCGCCTTCGCAGTTTTGACTATAAAGTATATTGGACTAGATCACATGCGGAGGGCGACAAAACTGGCACGCGCCTGGCCTGGCTGGCAAACCCCACTAGGTGCAACCAACCGATCCTGGCTCTGAAAGGAAAGGGTGGCTGCGTCGAAACTACACCGTCTGCAATAGTAGAGGGCTTCCGGGAGTATTATGAGGGACTATACAAGAGGGCTCTTGGGGACCAGGGTGAGGCGATAGACGCTTTCTTAAATGAGCTGCAGTTACCGCAACTTGAACGGGACCAAGCTGACGCCCTAGGAGGCCCAATAGAACTGCCAGAAATAAAGAGTGCGGTAAAGCGAATGGCCCGGAACAAAACCCCGGGCATAGACGGATTGCCTGTGGAATTTTACGGTCGATACCTCGACCAATTGGCTCCTAGGCTCCAAATAATTTACAACGAGGCCAAAGATAAGGGCCGACTCCCCCAGTCAATGCGTGAGGCCATAATGATTCCACTATTTAAGCCGCGGAGGGAGAATACAGACCCCGCCTCCTACAGGCCGGTGTCGATGTTAACGACAGACTATAAGATCCTGAGTACTGTGCTGGCCTCCAGGTTGTTGACCCACATGCAAGACCTGATCCATAAAGACCAGTCCGGCTTTATACCCACCCGTAACACGACCCACAATATACGGCGGTTGCTCCGACTGATGGACGACCCCCCCCTGGCACAGAGACTCCCCTCGTATTGGCTGTGGACATTGAGAAAGCCTTTGACAGCCTAGAATGGGAATATCTGTTTAGAGTGATGCAGAGGTTCGGCCTGGGAGAAGGATACATCACTTGGACGAAAGTACTATATGCGACAGCTAGGGCGAGAGTAAAGGTTGGGGCCCTAATATCCCCCCAGTTCGAGGTACTGCGTGGCACAAGACAGGGATGCGCACTTTCTCCCCTGCTATTTGCACTGGTGGTGGAGCCTCTGCGCTGGCCAGGCGGGGTGATTATTACGGAGGGCTGGAGTTCAGAGGAGTGCGACACTTCATTTCATTATATGCAGATGACATTCTCCTCTATTTGGAGAATGCCGATGGTGCTGTGGAGGGGGCAGAGAGACTGCTGGCGCGCTTTGGCACGTTATCAGGCCTGAAAGTGAACTGGACTAAAACCTGTCTCTTCCCCCTGCGGAGAGACACGATCCCACCCCCGACCCGCCCACTGCTCCGGTGGGAGCCTGACTGCCTGCCCTACCTGGGGGTGCACATATACCGCGACCCGGCGAACATGCTGGACGGCAATGTGGGCCGCTGTATCCGAGCTTTACGGAACAGCATGTCCTTTTGGGTCACCCTGCCTCTGCCTCTGTCGGTGGCTGGACGGATATCTCTCTTGAAAATGGTTGCCTTACCACGCTTACTATATTACTTCAGAACTCTCCCCGTGTGGGTGCCTGGAGCGATTTTCCAACAATTAAAATCGGCACTCGTGTCATTCTTATGGGGAAAGGGCAGACGCAGGATCGCCCTAGCGACACTGACCCGCCCCAAAGACGAAGGAGGCCTGGCAGTCCCTGACTTCGAGCTCTACTACCTGGCCGCCCAACTGCAGACATTCACGCAAGAAGTTGAGAGAGCCTACCGCGGGCCGGACCCGGAGAGGGACGCCGGTACCCCCCGCCATGTGTTGGCTTATATTGCCCTGCGGCAAAAGCTGACGCTAGGTGACCTCTCCCAGGAAGAACGGACGTTTCGTTTATGCTGGAACCGCTCGCAGAAACGAGCGGGAATCCACCACCCGTATGCGCCCGAAATCCCATTGGGCATGCTGACGGCACTCCTGCACGGGGGGACTGGTCGAGGCTCCAGCTGTGGGAGGAGGCGGGATTACAGGTAGTTGGGGACTTATATGACGATGGCGTGCTAGCCCCGTACCAGACACTGCAGGAGCGCCACGATCTCCCAAGGGGGGACTACTTACTACACGCGGCAGTGGTGAGGGCTATCCAGGCACACTGGGAGGAGGGTTTGGCCGAACCGCCGATGGCATCGGCCTGCCAGTATACAATGATGGCTGCGGGCACCTTCAAGGCGGTGACATGCCTCTACTCAAGAATGATGGGTGAATCCTTGCAGCCGCTAGCGGCGCTGAAGGCCAAATGGGAGACAGACCTACACAGGGAAATTCCGGACACTATCTGGTCCCAACTGCTGCGAAGGCCGAGAAAGAGCACTAGGAACGCGCGCTTCCAGTTAATACACTTTTACATTCTTCATAGGGCCTACCTCACCCCTGGTAAAATTGCACAGTACTTCGGAGCAGTGGAAGCGGCGTGTCCCAGATGCAATAAAATAGGGGCGGACTTAGTGCATATGCTACGAGACTGCCCTCATCTGCAGGACTACTGGACGGACATTGGCGCCACAATGAATGAGGTGACAGACAGGACTCTGCAATTCGACAGTGCCACTAGCATATTACATTGGTTTCCACACACACCCAAAAACAAGATATCGAGTAAATTCATCGACATGGGCCTAATATTAGCGAAAAGGGAGCTGACCAAGGGGTGGAAGTCGAGGACGGGACCGACACACCGGAGGTGGTTGAACGAATTCCTAAAGTGGGCGGCGGCCGAGAGCACAATCAGATACCAACTGGCCCGCCGCGGCTCAGACGAACGAGCCCAGGAGGCAGCATTGGCATGGGAAATGCTAGTACAGTCACTACGAGATAACTCGGTGGAGGAGGAGAGGGGGGGGAGGACCCTGAGGACCAAGGAGATCTGATCGTGAGGGCCGCGGTGCCGGCCCCCCCACTAGACACACACACATAGTACACACCAAATTGCTTCTGCCCATTACCACAAATTCATACCACCCAGGGCTAGGCGCAGGCGTGGACACTGAGGGAGGGAGAGGGAGGGGGGGAGTAATAGTGCGGGTTCAGGGGTACAAACTGAAGATCAGGGGAACTATTGTCTGATGTTACTGGAGAGACGGGGGGTATTGACAGAAAAGCAGACACCAGATTACCTCAAATCAAGGCCATGGGAGGAAGAAGTGTAACAAGCACCGAGGAAACGAAGGATGCCGCCCGGCCTACGGGATGTGGGCTGAATGGCTGTTTGTATTAATCAGGTGCGGAGTTCGATTGAGGAAAAGTCTGTACTGACATGATACGGTAATGATATGTATACTGTAACTTGATCTGCAATAAAAAACGTTTAAACAAAAAAAAAAAAAATAGAATCGGGCCACAGAGTTTAGTCTCATATGTATCTTGTTATTGAATGCTAATATCTCAATCTTGCTAAGGTTATATGTTTTTAGAAAAAAATATTTTATCATTTTTTGGTTAGGTCTGAGGCTGAAGTTGCCTTAGAAATGCAGAAAACTGGATTTTCTGACTAATTGTGTATTGTCTGCGTAAAAGTAGGTCTTAATTCCATATTCTTGTAGAAAAAATACTAACGGTATTAAATATAAATTAAAAAATAAAGTGGAGATGGGGATCCTTGTGGTACGCTGGAAAGCCAAGATTTGGGGGGTGAGCATTAATCATCGACCACCGAGATGACAACAAAGTCAGTGACACGGCATGGTCTAACTCCATCCTGTCTATTTAGAACACTATGGTTTTCTTCTGTAATATTTTATAGCTGTAGAGTAGCAGCCTTCTCAGTAAGTTTTGCAATAAAAGATTTGGGGCTTACTTGGATCCAGAGAAGATATTTTCAATCAAGGAAAAACAACTGGTCTTTTAAATTTCTCAGCAAGGATTCCAGTCAAAATTGAATGAAAGGAAGAATGTCCTAACTTTCTCAACAGAAAACCGGGACTAAGAGGTAGGCGTCCTTGAGGTCCAAATGAAGTAAACAATCCCTGACCTCAGGAGTGGCTTAAGAGAGGAGTTACAAAGCCTGTGTGGACCATGCTGGTCACTGTTAATCCCGATACAAAGGCTGCAAGTGCAAGATGGACACCAGAAATGAAGACTAAAGTTTTATAAACAAGAAGATGACATAATTAAATAACTTTGTTCTGCATGTCTACAAAAGACTGATCAGCTTATAGTAGTGTTGCAGGAGAACAGTCTTACTGTAAACTGGCCTAGACCAAACTATTTGTCTACTTTGTCACAATAATGTTCATACTACCCTCCACCTATCTACTTTTTGAAGAACAGCTGCTCTAATAGCAGAGATTTTTCCTTTGTGATCTTCCGCTGCATTCTCAGGCAGTTGTTCAATGTGCTGGTGAGCTCCGACAGTCTGAGTTGATCTTCTGTTCTTTCAGTGTCCTGTGCCCTGATCGCCACCTTACACAAATCAGCTCTTAGCAAACTGAGCTCAATGGAGATAACGTTCATTTTATTTTATAGTGCAGATTTGGAACTCTCAGTTGACTGCAGATTCTGCCTAGAGGAAGATTGATGGGGAGGTAATCTATAGTAGCAGTGACTTGGCAATTTATAGAGCACAAACAAATGCCGAAGGCATCAAGGTGCTAAAGCGGTTAGATTTCTGCGAAGGGGAAGAACTGCATGGTCCCAGCCCTAAAGGCGACATTACAAGGACCAGGGTCAGGTCTTCAGTGCCTCACAAAAAGGAATGTGGGCTTGCAGCCATGAAATGGAATAAGGAAGAGTATTCCATAGCTTGGATGCAGCCAGAGAAAAAAGCTCGCCCTCCCAATCTTGCTTTTCTGAATTTAGGAATAACAGGCAAATAATTTCCAGCAGAACACGGCTGTCTAGATGGCAATGCATCGTTGGAACAGGTTTTTAATTCTATTAGGGCCTGTATTTTGTAGTGCCTTGTGAACAACGCATAAGGCTTTGAAAATAATTTGTTTGTCAACCTGAGGAAATCTGAAATTATTTCTGTTAGCATAAGCTGAAACCATCTTGGTTATGGCATCCATTTTGTTGGCTCTGTAATTCTCCCATCCTCTGTTGCTCGTCTTTTTCCCTGCCTGTGCTGTCTATTTTAGTTCACTTCCTGATTCAGCTAAAAGCAATATGCATGCTAAAGAGTTTGTAGCTGCCAGAACACCTGGTCTCAGACTCAACTGTCAATCCCTTTCTGCTGCCATAAGCATTCCTGCTCCCCCTCCCACTTTACTGACTAAGTGATTTCCCATCTGCCCATGCTTGTCGGTAACTATTCCTAATGTGGATACAAATAGAAGGTAGGCCTGTCCTTCTATTTGTATCCACATGCTTACCAGTGCAGAAAAATCTGTATATAAGGCCTGTGTTCTGTGACTTCAATGTACTACCTCAGGCAGCAATGGAGAGTGCTGTGTGGATGTAGTGCCACTCATGAGTGATTAATAAACCTGTTATTTGAATTCCAGCTTCAGTGCCAATCTCTGTTTTGTTAGGACCCGTGGACAGAGAAAGGTGATCCCTGCACCGGTGTGCTCATTAAAAAAGCACATTTCCACAGTTAGCGCCCGACGTGGGTCCTCATCGGAGACGCAGCCGCCCAAAGGAGAGGTCTTGGCAGAAGAATAGAATTTTATTGAGGAGGTGTCCTGCATGAGGAGACCCTTGTATTTGCAGCCGAAGTGATTTTTCCTGTTTTCTGTTTTTCTCCGGGTGGTGGCCGGTCCCGAGTGAGGTTTCCTTTGGTGCAAGTATTTGCAGTGACCATTAGGTCAACAAAGAGATTGGCAGTTGGAGTTTGGAGACTTTTGTTTGGTAAGGTCGCTGAAGCGGCGCTCTTGATTTGCTTGGCCAGGAATCTGGTTTTGTTTGTTTGATTTATTTTTTGCAAAAAATAAAGACAGGTAATGTGGAGATTTTTCTCTACTTTTGAATATTTTAGAACAGTAATATTTTACAAAGATCTTGTAGCATGCCTGTTTCCAGCACACTCCGTAGGTTGTGTTGCTGTCTTGGAGGTACCAAAATGGATTAAGAAAGAAGTCAGCCGGTTCCCCCAGAGGGGACACCTAATAGGCATATGTATATTGAATACAGTATTTATTCCAGAATGTACAGTACACTGTGGAACAAATATACGAAAAAGGATCCTGATTTACGATGGCCTGTGAATGGGTCATGTGACTTTAAAAAGATTCAATATTTAGAGCAGTGTTTATTCAAGAAAAAAAAAGTTGACGTGATATGTTTGATTGTGTACGAATGTGGGAGAAAGAAGTGGAAGAGATAGTGAGGAAAGAAGAAGCTATAGCAGAAAAAGAACAGCGTAAAACAATATATCAAAAGGAATTGGAATTAAAAAATAAAGAGATGAAGGCAATACAAGAAAAAGAGGAAAGGGAGCGTTGCTTAGAGGTAACTGGCCAGTAGCCTATTATTATTATTATTATTATTTGGAGCTTATAAAGCGCACTTATACCCAAGGGTGTCCTGGCGCTGCGTACTGATTCCCTGGAGTACAAGGGATTAATCCCCGAATAACCACGTCTTCAACCCTTTTCTAAAGAAAAGGAGCTCCTCGGCCTTCCTAATATGTGCCGGCAGACTATTCCAAGCTTTTGCAGCACTGTATGAGAAGGTATTTCCTGACCAACTATCCTTTTTTATTCGGGGTACCACCACTAGTCTGTTTTCGGTGTGGCGCAGTGCTCTCCCGGGCAAATACCAATGGAGGCACCTAATCAAAAACTCTGGGCCACAGCGCTTCAGTGCTTTAAATACCATGCACATCGCCTTAAACTGAGCTCGCCTGGGAACTGGCAGCCAATGCAACTGCTGTAATCCCTCTCGTACAGAGGCAAACCTTGGAATGCCTGTTAGCAGTCTCGCTGCTGCGTTTTGAACCATCTGAAGTCTGTACAGATTTTTTTTTCAAATTCAGGTACAGACTATTACAGTAGTCCAAAAGCGACAGAATAAGGGTTGAGACTGCTAACCTGAAACCATCAGCTGGAAGAGAGAATTTAATCTTTCTCAATATCCTAAGGATATGGAAGCATGGTGCAACCACTCTGCTGACCTGCTCCCCAAAATCCAGTTTCTGGTCCATGATTACACCCAGATTCTTTGCCTTGCACGTGGGGACAGGTGGCTTCCCCAGAGCCTCAGGCCAAATAGTCGGAGTCCAGATGTTAGGATTGTTCCCAAATACCATGACCTCAGTCTTCCCTGCATTCAATTTGAGGCAGTTCGAGGCCATCCAACCCGCAATGTCTTTCAGACATTCTTGACACCTCACGGCCATGTCCACTTGCGCCCCTCGTTGTATGGACAACACGATCTGCGTGTCATCTGCATAGGAATTGATTTGCAGGCCATGAGATCTTATTTGCGCCCCATTTATGCCATACTTAATACACCTAAGGATGATTTCATCTTGTGAGATTGACCTCCGCCCGTATAAATTTCCCTCTGCCCCTGAGAATGATCTTTCTGATGCAGAACATCTTTCTTCAGACGAGAAAGACACAGATAAGCAAGATGGGCGGCACACTCGCTTTACTTTGATGAAAAAGCCACAATCAGATCCACTGCTTGCAAAGAAGTTAATGGGACTACTTCTGCCCCAGACCTTGTAGCAATGGTTCAGCAGTGGAAGGATTTAGAGCAGTTACATTTTACAGAGAAGTTTACCTGGGAGGTAAAACATGGTTTTAGAAACGTTTCTAAAAACTTAGAACCCACTGCTATCAATTCTGATTATAAACAATTAAATGATGAAATTTTTCTTTTTTCAAATATACCTGATTTAATTAGAGTAGTTAAATTAAGACATGATACACTACGTTTAAAAGCGGAGCAAAAATCAGTTGGTAAAGTTACAACTGCACAAACAGTTCATTCCTGAGTGCAAAAAGAAGAAATTTTGGGGAAAGACAATGACCCAAGTAATACTGTCGTTGTTGTGAGACCGATGCGTGAAGCTGCGCCTTTGTATAGTTCCCCAAAGGGTGACGGCACAAATGACGATAAAGATTCAGATGATGCAAAGGGATATTTTGTTTATAATTGGGTCTATACTCTTGGAGTAGAGCAGACGTTATGGCTTTTAAGGCTGCTTTGCCTGATCCGCTAAAAAATCCTGCTGCTTTCTATGAAGAAGCGGAAGGAGTCATTAGCTCCTGCACTATGACCTTGCCAAGATATTGATATGTTTTTGGACTTATTTTGCCCCCTGATATGTGGAGAACAATTCGGAAAATAGATGATAATGTAGCCTATGGTGATACTTGGGTGCATTTAGAAGCAATAGATGCAGCTAGGGAATCTGCGCAGAAACCACAACAGGAGATATTCAATCTTCCCAAAGCTATTGTGACTAAGCTGAAAACTCCCATACCCCCTAAGAAAATAGATTGGACAAAGTTAACGTCTTGTAAACAGAAAGCAGATGAGTCCGTTTCTGATTTTTTTACACGATTTGAAGAGATATTTCATGACTTGTGGGCAGTCATTGACAGATGACACGGGTAAGCATCTGTTCGTCGACAAATTTCTCGCTAACATGTTGCCAGAAATAGCTAGTCGCCTAAAGGCCAGCGAGAGTTCATGGACTACGTCTTCTCCAGTATCCCTTTTCACTACGGCCCAGTATTATGAGCGTTAGGAATTGGAAGCAAAAGGCAAGGAGGATAAGAAGGTTAAGGATTTAAAGACGAAAGTTATGTTGGCTCAAGTATATGGCCCACCATTCAAAGGTGGTGGTAGAGGCGGACGTGCAGTAGATACTCCTGGTATACCCCCTTCCTTTCAAGCAACTTTGTCTTCTGATCAGTGCGCTTATTGTAAAGAGATTGGACATTGGTGTTCTGAGTGCCCCCTTTTGCGAAGTCAGCAGTATCAACGGGATAGAGGAAGCATGAGAGGACGCCCACGGAATTCAGGACCAAGGGGAGGAATAGGAAATCGTCCCAGGTTTGAGGCAGTTGAACATGGACCAAATTATTCTAATACTTTTGACAGACGGAATCAATATCAAATATCAGATTATGTAGCTGATGGTCTTGGGGTTTCTGATTATGCATAGGAATGCCTAGGATGGGGTAAGGAACCGGCAGAGGTCCCAGTAGATCAGAAAGGTTCTTATGTTGATGGAAATGTTTTGGGCTCTACTGATCGGTTTCTGGTTGATACAGGAGCTACTAATAGTGCTCAGTCTAAAAAATTGGTTCCTAGGGCTCCCCTGTCTGGCGCAATTATGACATTGAAAGGATTTGATGGGACACCTACATCTAGCCCACTATCATTTAGTCTTGATAAATTCACTGCAGAAGTCCATTTTTGCTATCCTTTAACACGCCGGATAACATTGTTGGTATCGATATGCTAAAATATTTTCGTGCTGCAATACGTAGTTTCCCAGAAGGTGTGTTATCTTAAATGATAACTATGTAATGGTTGAGAGGTCTTGTCTCCTTCAAGAAGATATGTAGTGTAGTTCCTATCTTCCCAATAGGCTCTGCGCATTGGAATAGTACCTACAGCAGTAAAGGCCTAGGCCAGACGTTAACTAGGTCTACTACTGTCGATACTAGACTTAATTTTTGGGTTTGCCAGCTAAGCTCAGAGTTCGCTAGAAACTTTCTCGAATGTTCAAGGAAGGAATTAACTCCCCTGATTAGACAAGAAGGGATTTAGTTTCTGACAACCATAGAACATGACAACTTTGCTCTCCCCTAATCAAGAGTCAATCTCGAGAGTCGTGTGAGCACAAGGCAATTATTTTACTCAGTCAGTACGTGCATTCTTAGTCTCATCAGAATGTAGAGAAAAGGAAGAGACGGGCGTGTTCAATAAAAGATGTTATTTATTGATCAGTCTCTTTTCTCGTACAAGAGAAATGGATCGATATTATTGCAATACTTATAGTTAAGTAAAGTGCATACATTAAAAGCAATAGTATAAAATAATACTGTAAAAACATTGATATGGTTTCTGAGCCATATGATGTTTAAAATGATTAAAATATATTTACATACACATATACATTTGACTAAACGTACTCAACTGGTGTTTCTAAATACGTCTACCCCGTGTACCTGACCTAAGTCTAATGCGTGGGCGGGAATAGAAAGTTACAGTTTAAGTTAAGTTTGTTTTTGCCAAGTGAATAACTAAAGAATTCTCTGTGAGGGGTTATTCAGTTCTGTACCTGGAAGTTAGGATGAATGAGGAATGGTATCTCTTTCTCTGCTCTCGATATTCCAGGCTGCCTGCGAGGGCTGCCCGAAAGCGCCGGTGCTGGGTCTCTCGGCTTGAGATAGCAGCGCGTCTCTCAGCGCGTCAGGAAGGCAGGGCTGCTGCCAGCGGGGTCTGCTTCTGCTCTCGGCTTCGGCAAGTATGGCTGCTCCGTCTTGTCACCACGCGTGTGTTTGCATAGGGCAAGGTCGGCAATATTTATACCTTAAAGGTGCCGAGATTGACGTAAGGATGGACATAGGTACGTCAATAAAGATGTCATACGACTTGCTCGTTAGCACATTCTTTTGCAAAAGTTCTCTGTGAAATCAAAACAATGGCCGCACGGATTATCCAGGTTGTCATAGGTTTGATTTGTTATGAGAACGTCGTATGCCTTATCAGGGGCTGGGGGAATGTCGCTTGTCTAATTAGATCTCAAGCGTTATGACCTAATCAGATAACACGTTCCTGTGCCGTAGTGTGACTGCGTCAGATAACGGTAACTGCATCATGGGGGTTTTCTTGCCTCATGGGCTGACTGTTAGTTAACTTGATAGTTAGTTTAACCAGAATAGGGTCAGGAATAGGGGGACTGATTCAGAACCTATAGAAATACACGACACCCACTCCACGCTAACTATGGTCATATTTACTAATCTATGCATAGTATAACATAGTACAACATACTATAGAGTATAGTGTATACCTTACCACCCCAAAATACATAAATGCATTTTGAAATTTTCAAATATACTGAAAAATTGCAGTCATATATATTGTATGCACTTAAGCTATGGATTAAATGCAAAAGTAAACACGCATTTTTATGCATTATTGCTTATTGGTATATGAGAAATACACATGAAATGGCTCTTAATTATGGCTATACAGAAAGGAAGTTCGAGACCATTTCATCACATAATAAAATATTTGTGAACATACCAGCGGGCAGCTAAAGTCTATAAAGTATCTAAAAATAGAAATTTTAGTTCTCTAGGAATAGTTCTTACTTTAAGCAGAAGATCAGTGTCCCGGAAAAAAAAATATATAGAAAAATATTTTAGGGGCTTGCTGAAAAAATTGCTGTCCGTGAGCTGGAGTGAAATTGTTCATGCGACTTTATTTTTAAAGTTGAAGGCCGAATTCAGGGAACGCCGTGTGCGAGTTTACTCAAAAGTCTCTATTTCTGTTCCGGAGAGAACATCATATCATTCAGGCTTTCGAAAAAACTGTCAACAGCTTCATGGGAAAGTTCCACTAAGTCGGAAATAGGGGTAACCATGCATTCGTGCGCATGATTGTCTGCATTGACATTCTGATTCGCATTGCTGACAGAAGGTCGTACCTGTTCGATGCTGCTTTCATCTTGAACTTCACTACTCTTCAATCGCAGTGGTGAAGATTCCAGGAATGCCGTCATCAGGATTGGCAGCCTTTGAGGGCAGCACAAAGCGTGAACCTTGGTAGGAACCAACAGTGTATCTGCATCCACTGGCGCATCCGATTGTAGCGTCAGACAGGTGTCTAACACGCATTCTTCTCCGCATAGCAGACACCTTAGTACAGGTAAAACACACCTTTGCCACATTGGCCGAAATGATAGAAACCAAGTCATGTTTAGGTCTCTAAGCCGGGAGAGTCCCAGGATTTTTGATATCCGGTCCCGGTATCCAATGGCTAGGATCGTATCTTCCATTGTCGCGAGAGTTTGATCTGTGACATGGGTTGCCATAACGAAAAATAAGGACTAGGAATAGGATTCCTGCAATTAGTCCCAGGATCAGGGGAAGTCCGCCAAAAATCGAATGGACGAAATCTGGAAAAATACCCAGTATGGCTTTGAATGGTGTTAATGCCATCGAAAATACTGTCTTAAATACCCCTGAGATCCCATTGGTATCAGAAATATTTAAGATTTCGCTCAGGATTTCCGCGAAATGTACGGGGGAATTAGTTGATAATAATGTATGTATCTCTGCAGTCGTCCTTGCGACTTGTAGATCATACGTTTCTTTTGATGACGTGAGCCTTGTAGGCGTCTGAAGAAGCACTGTTTTCATTCTGCTTAAAGTATCTATTCGAATAGAAGTAATTTTCAAACTGGGCCATGCCCTTGCCTCCCTGTCTGGAAAGGAGCTGGGGAATAAAGAACGTCCACAGCCCTTGACCTTCGCCGTTGTAGTGACTAGATAAGGAGTCCCGGGCATAAGACTGCAACATCTGCGGTCTACAATAAGAATGTAACTCCCATTATAGAGTCTTTGAAAGAATGGTTCTATTTCAGTTGCAGGTGCGCCTTGCTGGTGACATGAAAGGTTGTATGAATTCCCTTCACAGGCTCCATGCAAACTAATTCCGTTACACAGAAGCGTGCCGCTTAGTGACATAGCACAATTGTTGCCACTAAGAAACACTTTCTGTCCTTTATTACTGACACATGCATGTGAATAGGGCAGGTCCCATGTTGTTTTAAGGTACCCCTTTCCCAATTTCTCGTACATGCCAGCCTGTATATATTTTTGGCAGTATTGAAACCTGAAGGTTGAGATTGGAATATTTATGATTCCGTGGATTATCCATTCACTGACAGGTCGTTCTGACATTGTCAACGGTAATCTTTCTAGTTTTTCAATGCTCAAGATTGTATAATCAGCACCCTTTTGCGCCATACCGATTTGTCTATCAGTAAGGTTAAAGATTTGGAATAGTGACGTTGTGTTGATTAAACGCCAAGGCACATAGCCTGAACGCAGATTTTGTAACGTCCAGCCAAGCTGTACAATGGAACGCAATTGTGACTGACCATGTTGTAATAACAGTAAGTCTTGCGATAATATATCGATTGCTGAAGACACAATGCTGTCCAATGAAAAAATTCTGGAGGACAGAGTCATTAACCCATTGTCCACTACAGAAAGTGATTTTTCCAAATTAATACGGTCAATTTCCCGTATTCTCTCTGCTGTTTCAATTTGAGTAACCTTCCAGGCCTCATTGTATGCTGCATATACAGAGGCTGCTATGAAACGCTTTTGACGCTGTTTGCGTGGTCCCATTATGAAATCACGCAAGTCAGCACCATCAGTAAGTAAAGTTAGGTGTTGCTTAATTTCAGGCAGTGTGGAAGTCTGTAGCCATTGAAGGCATAATTTGCCCACACTGTAGGTTGTTATTATCCCTGGGTGATGTCTTTGGGGATATCTAGGGTCTGGCCTGGTCATTTTGAAACCCTGTGTTTTATTCAGGAATCTATCTTGACAGTTATTTGTATCTGTGGGCCAGATCAACCATTGTTTCCAATCAGGATGTGTTCTGTTTTGGTTTAATATATGGTTTACGTCTATCTCTTCATCTGTATCAGAGTTATTGCTAAACATTGTTGGCTTTGGAATAGACGGATTATTTAAATCTTTGATTTTGGCTAAGCCAAGACAGGTGGTTTGTTGAACAGTGTCATTTAAAAATATCATTTGTTCTGGGATCATGCAGGCTCTAAACAAAGCTTCTAAACCCTGTACTTGCCATTCTTTTGTACCCCAAACACTTTTCAAATCAACATTTTTGTCCCAATAATCAAATCCAAAAGTATTCATTTTTTCAAAGAATGAATCTGAATATATCAATTTTGTGTTGGTTATCATGGTTTTTATCCCTGTCTTGTTTGACAATTTAAAATAAAATGTTTCAGCATTACTTATGTTAAAACCTGAAAAATATGAATATTTGTCATAAACGGTTCTAGAGCTCCCTTTTGGAGGTGTAGCACAATGTTCCCATTGATTATAACTTAAAACATTTCTAGGTTGTGCAGATTTATGTAAAAAATGGTTACCATAATGGTTATAGCAATACATACTATCATAATTTGTAGAACCTTGCAAATAATCATGTTTTGTAAATTTAGCGGACATTACTAAGTCAGACATCATGTTGTTAATACTTTCGAAGTCCCAATCATCAGCAAATGAGTTTGGTTTTGCAAAGTCACTCAAGGAGATCTTGATTTGGTGTGGATATTTCAGGATCTCGACCGGACCATAAATTTCATAGTCAGTGTTGTCCCAGGCTACCCCACCAGGTATTGGATTGGCTGTGAAGTTGGCTGAAGAAAGTTCTGGAGAGAGTTCTCTTTTCTCGACGTGTGAAGATGTGTGTGGTTTGAGGACCAAGTTGATGTTCTGACTTGCTGTGTCCATTTTAGCATATTTTCCCTCAATGAAGCGTCCCAAAGTAAATACCATGATGAGCCAAAGTATGAGGATAAATGCACCAAAACCCACCCAAAATTCAATCCATGGAGAAACCAGATATGTTTCTTTCAGTTGTTTCAAAAGTTCCTTAGCTTTGTCTTTAAAGGATTTTGATGATGGCTGTGTCTTTGATTCACTGAAGCCGTCAGAGGAATCATCGAAGTTGATGAAGTATCCGGATGCAGTTCTGTCAATTGTTCCAATTGGCTCAGGATTTTTGTTTTTTGCATTTTCACTTGGTACTTCAGTATAGATTGGTGTGTCTCTGCTAAATGTCTTTATTTGGGTTTTAAGAGGTCTGAGTTCTATTGCATTGTTGCATAGTCCTTCTTGTTCTTCTGTAGGCGTTTCGAATGTGATGAGCCTCTTTGTTAGGACCTCTGTACTGGTAGCAAACCTTGGTGTTCTGCTACTTATTGGGAGTCCACTTGGCCTACTGATTGTTATCGGCCACATGTTGTGGTTTTACCAGGTCGATGGATACAACTCTGTTCTCCTTTTTTCCAGCAAGTGGCGGTAGTACAACTGATCTTGTCCCGTTGACAGACAAGACAGGAACTGCTTTTCTGTAAGAAGGCCCAAATTCCTTCTTTACCGCGATCTTCTCCCTGACTAGATCCCCGACTTTTGGAATCCAGACAGGTCTTGCTGGGACAGGTGGTGATTCTTCAGTGGTTGTTGGCTGTTGTTTCAACTGTATGTTGCTCAGGTCTTTTCTTGTTTTGTTTAAGTCCTGCAAAATAGCCAAACGGTCTTTGACATCAAAGGTTTTTTCTATTACCACTGAAGTCTGACTATCAAGGTCAGAGATTAACATCCTAGTTCCGAATAATAATTCGTACGGACTGAATCCCTTCAGAGAATTTCTTGGCAAGTTATTTAGACTACGTTGGACACTTATTAGATGTTTGACCCACCCAGCTCCCGAACCTAATATCCTTTCTATTATAGATTGCTTTCTGCCTTGGTTTTTTCTTTACACCATCCCGTACCCTCAGGAAGGAAGTGAGAAGATTCCCGCTGGGCTGTGCTCATTTGGCCATGTTTCCCCCCAGGCTGGTTTGCCTGAGTGAAAACAATGGTCAAACGTAACATGCTCTTAGCGTATATGCCAATTAGACTCGCAAATCTTGTATAATAGTCCGGACGTCAGCCGAGTGCTGGTGATCTACATTATAAGTGGAAACTAGCCTGTATATGTTAATCGCAAGCCATTCTTTTTGCTGGTAATATTATCTGCCTTGATACGACGAGGTATTAAACTGCTTCTCTCCCCACTGCGATCTCTGTTGCAGTTTGGGCAGTTTTTTACAAACATGGTGTAGTGCAGGCTCATGCCTGGCCACCAGTACCGTGATTGTAATTCTTCCAGAGAATCTTTTAATTTAAGGTGTCTGAGACCCTCGCCCATGTGTGCGTCTGCGATTAACAAGTTTCTCCTGTCCATGTTTGGAATCACTCTATCCCCCACTCCAGGGATTCGAGCAAAAGGGACGGAGTTTGCATCGAATATGTATGTATAATTGAGTGGATAGTTGATCGGTAGTGCTGAGCAGTCGCCGTTTGATGACGTTTTCACCGCCAGCAATGTTTCACCGTCAATGTATTTTAATGTACGCTTTTTTCGATCTACGGGAGCCGGTTTAGTGGCTGCCGCTGCGGCTGTTTCAGCCAATGAATTCCCTACAACGTGAACGCCATCACGTTGATGACTCAGTGAGTGAGTCACGTGAGTCTTTGGTAGTTCTTTTTGTAAAAGAGCTATTTGTTCCCAGAGCAGTCTCTGCTTTATTGGTGCATCTGTGTCATCTTTGTAACCGTTCTGAATCCATGTCTGCAAATCGCTGTTATATGATTTGACGCAGTAATATGAATCTGACACTATAAGTGTCGGGAATTCGCGATCCGCATTATCTAGCGCCATTTTCAAAGATATTATTTCAGTTTGTAGTTCTGAATTAGTTTCTACTGAGTGTGATTTTGTTAATAGAGGTCTTAGTTTACCTCCGCGCCACACTTCTTTTGTAATCTCACATGTGGGATTGTATGCATGTTCTCCCCAAACGGAGGGTTGAGCATGTCCGTCTGTGTAGATTACACAGGCGTAATGTCGTAGAGGAAGAATGTTGATTGGCAGAGGATACGTCTTTTCATATTTTAGATTTTTCAATTCTTCTAGTTCTTAGAAAATTGTCAACCATGCTATACTTGATAATTCATATCCTACGTACAGGACTGTCAGATGGGCAATTCTGGATTTTTTAAAGTTGAATTTGTAACCCTCTGCAGCGAACCCAAGTATTATGGTGTTCACCCTTTTCAAGTGAGTCTCCAAGTCATCATCTGTTAAGTAAATGTCATCGACATAAGATAATGCTTCATCATCATATAGTTGTAGTAATTCTGTTACTCTCGCTGAGAATACCCCCGAGCTGTTCTTGTACCCCTGGGCTAACCGACAGAATTGCTTTTGAGTGCCATTTACTGAGAATGCAGTTAAATATCTGCTCTCTGGTGCTATGTTTTGACAAAAGAATCCATTGGAGATGTCCAAGGTTGTTTTGTATTTTTTGCGCACTATGTTATTCATTAGTGCAGCACTGTGTGAGTTTTGCACTGCAAAAGTTTTGCAACATGTGTTAAGGTGTCGGTAATCCAAAACTAGACGATATGAATTGTCTGGTTTGGCGACCGGAAACAAAGGATTGTTCATTTGTGAGGTGCAAGTTTCAATCACCCCCTGGTATTCTAGCTGATCTAGTATTTCATTTACTTGTTTTTTAGCTTCTTGCTTAATTGGGTACTGCCTTTGTGCAGTAGGTTGTGATTTTAACTGGATTTTGTGAGGAGGAGAATCCTCATCCCATCCTACATGATTTTTATATAAAGCAGGTGCTAAGGCCACTGCCCACTTTCTAGCAAGTGTGTATTTTTTATGAATCGGGATTTGATTCGAGAAGGCAGGCATAATTACTTCTTCGCCATGAGGGCACTCCCTGACAAACTCTGGTGGCCAGTCTTTTTCAGCTAGAAGAATGTCATAGCCTTTGGAGAGGTTATCCCAAAATAGTCCCCTAATTTTCCTAGTCTTATCTCCCTCTATACGTAATGTTATCTCGTATATCTTGTGGGGCTTGCTAACTCTGGTGTCTGCAGTTTCCACTTGAAGGTATTCATTCGTGTCCACTGTCTCCAGATGATTCATAAGGACTTTGCGAGCTATGCTCACCTCTGCTGCGCTGTCTAGCATTGTCTGAGCCCATTCTCCGTTTTTCAGTTGTGTCCTCAGTATTCTCGGCATTGTTAACTACCTTGATACTGGCTACCTTCTTTTTTGGAAATTGTAATTTCTTTTTTAGCTGAGCAGGTTCCTTGTCTTTGGACTTGGCGTGCTCTTCTGATCGTCCTCTTCTTTCCGATTTCTGCGAGGAATTCTGAAAAGATTGAGAGGGACGTGTATCAATGTCTTGATATCTATCAGGTTTTTTAATATTATCCCTATTTCTAAGGTTATATCTATTCCCAGAGGGGTCACTCTGCGGTGACCTCTGTCTTTGGTTCGGAGATTTCTCTCTTCGCCTAGGAGACCTTCCTCGGGACTGGAATTTCTTTTCTTTAGGATTGGATTGTTTGTTTCCATCCCAGTTCTTTTTTGGTGAATTATTATTATTAAAAAATATTTTTTCTGGACTTGTAGTCAGTTGCGGTTTTACTGGTATTCCACCTAGACTATCTCTGCCTAGTTCTTCATAGGATTTTTCTATGATTCTGGCAATTTCAGCTGGTTGGTCTGCTATATCTGTCTCTTTTAACCTCTGGCGGATCGCCACGTTTGCTGCTTCACCTTTTATGTTGGCTAGTAATATAGCCGAGACCTGCTTGAAGTCCTTCAGTAATTTCATACCAAGAGTTAAAGCAGGTTCTGGACCGTATTCATCTTGAATTTGTTTTAGCACATCTGGTATTACCGAAATGGATGGAACACCGTGCGTTTTTGTGTAGATGGAAGCAAAGACTGTACCCCAAGTGTCACAGTCCTCAATGTGTGGTGCGATTCCCATTGGGAGACATATAGTCAGAATCCTGTGTTTTTCTAATGGGGTGGTGTCAGGAAACACCGCCTCTATTTGGGTAATTTTCTGTGCCAACCAGAATGGTATCTGTTCCCGTTTAGCTGGAACTTTACCTAGGCAGGATTGGATGTTCTGTGGTGTAATTTTGTTTGTGTTCCCCTGGTGAGGGGTCAGCTGTGGAAGTTTAATCGCTGGCTGAATTGTTGAAGTCCGCATTACATACTGAACTAATTGTCTATGAATTTTTAGTAGTTGTTTTAGCTGTATTAACAGCTCTGCTGCAGGCATTCTTTCGATGTCTGGATGTGGTGTGTATCCGGCTAAGACCGGCCACGTTGCTCCTGGTCTTCCTAAAGGACCGAGCCTTGTAATGTGATTGTTATGTTTTAGGGCGCCATCAAATAAGAGCAAATGCTCTTGGAATTTGAGTGGTACTTCCACCTCCTCAAAAGGAGTGTACGTTTCAGGAGGTTCCTCTACTTTGTAATAGTGGAAGTACTTTGTTACAGCATTTGCTGCTGGAAAATGTATCCATGAATAGTATACCTCTGTCTGCCGATATTCGTGTGCCTCAATTACGAATATGACTGTGCCACCTCTAGGTGTCAGTCCATTTTCTATAAGTTTTAGAGTTATAGATCTCCTTTTTATGACCGGAATGAGTATTATATCCGCGTCTGCTGCTTGCATGGTAGCATCAGCATCTGCGAGTTCAGTTGCTAATCTAACTGCCTCTCTTTCATCATCACTCTCTGCCATTTTACAGACAGGATGGTATTATGTTTGTTTGCAGATCAGGTTTCTTTATGGAACAAAGATTAGATGCACAATATTTTGGAACTGTTTATCCTTCAACGTTGACTAGACCAAGAACCATACATAGGAGTTCCCTCCTGCGAGGTTTTTGGAGGATATAACCTTTCACCCACTCCAGACGTCTTTGGAGTATTTGGGAAAAGGGGTCTGAGTGAGAAAGCACGACTGAGTTACTCTAAATGTCTTACGTTAGTTTTATCGCCCTTTCCAAACACGTTGGGCGCCATGTAGTGTAGTTCCTATCTTCCCAATAGGCTCTGCGCATTGGAATAGTACCTACAGCAGTAAAGGCCTAGGCCAGACGTTAACTAGGTCTACTACTGTCGATACTAGACTTAATTTTTGGGTTTGCCAGCTAAGCTCAGAGTTTGCTAGAAACTTTCTCGAATGTTCAAGGAAGGAATTAACTCCCCTGATTAGACAAGAAGGGATTTAGTTTCTGACAACCATAGAACATGACAACTTTGCTCTCCCCTAATCAAGAGTCAATCTCGAGAGTCGTGTGAGCACAAGGCAATTATTTTACTCAGTCAGTACGTGCATTCTTAGTCTCATCAGAATGTAGAGAAAAGGAAGAGACGGGCGTGTTCAATAAAAGATGTTATTTATTGATCAGTCTCTTTTCTCGTACAAGAGAAATGGATCGATATTATTGCAATACTTATAGTTAAGTAAAGTGCATACATTAAAAGCAATAGTATAAAATAATACTGTAAAAACATTGATATGGTTTCTGAGCCATATGATGTTTAAAATGATTAAAATATATTTACATACACATATACATTTGACTAAACGTACTCAACTGGTGTTTCTAAATATGCCTACCCCGTGTACCTGACCTAAGTCTAATGCGTGGGCGGGAATAGAAAGTTACAGTTTAAGTTAAGTTTGTTTTTGCCAAGTGAATAACTAAAGAATTCTCTGTGAGGGGTTATTCAGTTCTGTACCTGGAAGTTAGGATGAATGAGGAATGGTATCTCTTTCTCTGCTCTCGATATTCCAGGCTGCCTGCGAGGGCTGCCCGAAAGCGCCGGTGCTGGGTCTCTCGGCTTGAGATAGCAGCGCGTCTCTCAGCGCGTCAGGAAGGCGGGGCTGCTGCCAGCGGGGTCTGCTTCTGCTCTCGGCTTCGGCAAGTATGGCTGCTCCGTCTTGTCACCACGCGTGTGTTTGAATAGGGCAAGGTCGGCAATATTTATACCTTAAAGGTGCCGAGATTGACGTAAGGATGGACATAGGTACGTCAATAAAGATGTCATACGACTTGCTCGTTAGCACATTCTTTTGCAAAAGTTCTCTGTGAAATCAAAACAATGGCCGCACGGATTATCCAGGTTGTCATAGGTTTGATTTGTTATGAGAACGTCGTATGACTTATCAGGGGCTGGGGGAATGTCGCTTGTCTAATTAGATCTCAAGCGTTATGACCTAATCAGATAACACGTTCCTGTGCCGTAGTGTGACTGCGTCAGATAACGGTATCTGCATCATGGGGGTTTTCTTGCCTCATGGGCTGACTGTTAGTTAACTTGATAGTTAGTTTAACCAGAATAGGGTCAGGAATAGGGGGACTGATTCAGAACCTATAGAAATACACGACAGATATTGCTCTGGCATCTTTACCTAGTACTTTATGGGCTACATCAGATACCGATGTGGGACAAATGGTTATCCCACCAGTAAATATTCAAGTGAAGGAAGGTGCTTCATTAGCTCAACTGCCCCAATATAAAATATCTCCGGAAGGCGAAGAAGCATTGAAGCACATTGTTCAGGATTTGATCAAGGTGGTGGTTGTGGAAGAAGTCCCTTATAACATTTGTAATAGCCCTATCCTTCCTATTTTGAAAAGAGACAACGATACTAAGTTTTACAGATTCATTTTTGATTTACGAGAGGTTAACAAAATTATACTGCCCCAATACCCGGTAGTCTCTGACAACACTTCTTACTGTGATTCCTCCTACTGCCACTGCATTTAGTGTCATTGATTTAAAGAATGCATTTTTTCAATACCTATTCATCCTGATATAAGCTATTTGTTTGGCTTCACTTTGAATAATAGATCATACAGATTTTGTAGAGCTCCACAAATGTATACAGAGAGTCCTAGCATTTATAGCCAGGCATTTAAAAGGCAGCTTGATTATTTTCCTGTATCGAAAGGCGTGGCTCTTATTCAATATGTGGATGACATCTTCTTGGCTGCAGATACCCCTGAACAGTGTAAAGAAGGAACACTGTCATTATAATCATTCTTTGCCTCTCATTATCACAAAGTCTCTCGGAAAAAACTGCAATTTTGTAGACAGCAGGTTACCTATTTAGGTCACCTCCTGTCTAAGGACGGATGTGCACTCCCACCAGATCGCATTCAGACCATTTTAGAAACTCCTGTGCCCCGTACTCAGAAGAATGTCTGTGCACTGAGTGGC
Source organism: Lissotriton helveticus (assembly GCF_964261635.1). Classification (NCBI taxonomy): domain Eukaryota; kingdom Metazoa; phylum Chordata; class Amphibia; order Caudata; family Salamandridae; genus Lissotriton; species Lissotriton helveticus. Next base: position 685,800,112 of record NC_136059.1, read on the forward strand.
CTTACTTCTTTCTGTAGGCAGTAGATTCCTAGTTTTTCTCACATTATTAAACTCTTGTTGGCCCTTATGACTAAAGACACTCCGATTCCTTTCTCATGGACCACTGAATACCAGAATGCTTTTCAACAGTATTGTCACGATCTTTGTTCTGCACCAGTATTAGGAACTCCAGACTAACACATAACACAGTTAGCATAATGACGATTCAAAACCCAAAGTGATAAACACGACTGAGAGAGCGCCATGTTATTTTGAAAATTGTAGGGTTGCACCATAATCCCGAGTAGTCAGCACCCACATATTCAGAGGATCATACTAATGTAGTTTAGAAATGTAACGTTAGGCTGGGAAGCAGCACAATATGTAGTGATGTGTTTATTAATTAGAGACTAATGTAGTGCCTTAATTGAAATGTAGTGTTGCACAATGTAGAAATATACTCACATGTGAAATGTCGCATTAGCAATGATGTGCCTTAATGAAGTATATACGTGCTTATTAATGAGGGGATTAACGTAGGCTTTTAATATGAAAATATATTGTTTGTTTGAAAGTAGAAGGAATGCTTTATAGTGATGAAATGTAATGTCATGTTGTGTTAGAAATACATTTAAACGTGCAAGGGTCTGGAACACGCTGAAGCTAGTAGAGGCCTAACTGTATTTTTCTTCTGTTAGCTTTAGACGAGAAGGAATGATTTTCTCTCATCGGGAAAGAAGCTGTCCTCAGCAAATATTAAATTGTAACTTCGAATGTTTGCAGAGATGTTCCCATGTGTTTCAGCTTGCAGGTGCAAGGCCACAAGGCTCGTTAGGTAGAAGAGTTCATTGTTTAGGATCTAGGGTAGTAGGCGCGGATGCAGAGGAGTTGCTAAAGAATTTGGGAGTGCAACATTTAGCGAGGAAGGTGCCTGGGACCCAAGGACACACAAACGGACGCTTGATGGAAAGGTGACATTCTGGGAAAGTCTGAAGATCTGTACCTGCCAGAGGGGCGTACCTCTGGGCGTGTCGACTGTTTTTGGGATTTTGTATTAGGGACAGCACCCGAGGGTGGAGAGCAGATTTTGTTAGGAGATTGGCGGAGCAGGATGTAGGTCGCTGTAGAGAGAGTTTGGGGATCTTAGGGCAGAGTAAGGTGTAGGAAGGAGCATCTTAGAACAACCTCAATAATTGAGGAGACTTATTAGAAAGTGAATGCACTTCTTTGGAAGTCTTCACTGCTGATCTGATACTCTGGTCTGAAGGGAATGTTAAGTAGGGATGCTACTTTAGAATAGTGTAGGGACAGACTAACCATTTTCTTTTCTTTTGAAAATGCAGTCTAAACTTCAAGCAGTAACTGTTCTCGGTTGCCTGATGTTACTCGAATTGACTTTGCTTTTTATTTTGAGTCGTCTAATCCTGCATAGAATTATGTTTGTATTAGTGCCAGGCTATTTTCCGAATCTCTTGCTGAGATGTTTGTATGTTCAACTATTTTTGTCTTTGTAATAAATCTTTGAAATTTCAGTTTGTAGTCAGTGGTCCTTTGAGTTTGATTTAGATTTGATTGTAAAGTTGTTTAAAGTTATTGTTGTAAAATCTTCCCTTTATACTAGAACAGGGAAAAAGGTCCAGTAGACCTGGTTTGGGATTCTAGAGATGGGTAAGAAAATCTAGATGAGAATCCCAGCTTCCCCACAATCTTTACTTTTTTCCACAGATTATTTTACTGTTGGATTAGAAACCTAGCCTCCTATGACACCTTCGGGTAATGTTTGCGCTATATAAAAGCTCATTAAATAAATAAACTTTGAAATGTAAACTATGTAAACCTTTTAAATAATCCCATTTCTGATTCTGTGCCAAGGCTTGCAGAGTGAGGAGGTAGTGAGGAGGCGGGGCGTAGTGAGCGGCTGAGTGGAGGGATCGACATACACACGCCAGGCTCCAGTTGCCAGGTTCTGAGCTCCAGGCTCCAGGACAGTTTTACGGCCAGTGTCGAGCCTCACTGCCGGCTGTTGGTCATTGTGACCAGGGCCAGGAGGAAGGTCCAGGAGGAAAGTCCGGATTCAAAAGTAGTCCCACAGTGGCAAAAAAATATCTGCCCACCTGACTACCTGCACTAGACTGCCTGCACTATCAGGCTTAATTAAAGAGTGAGTTGGCGGTGCTTCTTCCTATTTACTGCTATCAGCCGCATTGGTGCAGTGAGTTGTGCTTTTAGTATTGACTCTTGAACATTGATTTATCATCTCGATTTAAATTGCACGTCACTTACTATAAGCTGATACTGGTTGTTTATTTTTTCAATCAGACACCTGCCTGCCTGCATTTTGTTCAGCTTTCACCCACGTCACTGCCTGGCCTACGAGACATGCAAAGTGTAGGGCAAAAGGAGTCTAGGGAGGGGCAAGTGCTCGCAAGGTGCAGCAGCGACGGCGGAAGTGGCCGACATTAGACAGTGGAGCTTGCAGGGGCCGTTGGTGGCCTGCCATAAGCAGTCACTTCTCTCCCTCCTCCCCTAATGCAAATTACTTTTAGTTTATTCCATATGAGCCAAGGAGTTAGCAGCCAGTTCTTGGCTAACCAACTTTAAGGTGTGGGAGTGGGTGGCCAGAGGTGGAGGGCTGCTGGTTTGCTTGTGCCTCCCCAAGTTGCAGCGTCATGCTCGAAAAAGACCCTTCAGTGGCCTACGGAAGTAGGCGGCACTAGTGCAAGGTAAAGCAGGCAGTAGCCACACCCAACAAGGAAAAAGGTTGAGAGCTGCTTGCTGGTGTGCTCGTGCCTTCCCGAGTTGCCGCGCCACGCTTGAACCAATCTTTTGCGGCCTTGGGAAAAATTCAGCACCAGCGCAGCAGCAGCCCCATTCAACAAGAAAAAGGAGAATCTTGGAGGGGCATCACAGCATTAAAGCAGTTTAAGGATTCAATACACTGCGCTTCAGGTCTGCTGCAAAAAAGCTTTAATCTCCATGCTACTTTTTTGAATTTATAATGAGGTACGGACACTCCAGTGTGCCCCTACAACCACAAATAAAATGGAGGAAAATGAAAATGAACAAATATGCCCTAGCTACCAACCTAAATGTCTCTCCAACAGCTGACAATGCTACTTCAAGGACAATGCAGCGCCTTACCCTGTTGGAAGTTAAGGGAGGCTCACCGAAGCAAAGCAGTGGTGCTGTCACTCAACCTACTATTGCGGATTATTTTAAATACCCAGAAAAATCATCTAAAGCGGATGGAAGGTTGTGAAACACAGCTATAATGACGGAATAAGTCCTATAGAACCTGCATCAATAACTAGCAACGCCCATCTGCACAGGTCGTCCACAAATAGGTTACCATTTGAATGCAGCCCATCAGGCAGTTTGAGGAAACAACCAGTAGATAACACCGCAACATCTGCATCTGAGTTTGGGTTTCGCTAAATGATTGTAAAGGCTCAAGAGCATTTTACACAAGATTTTTGCCCTCCAATCCCCTCCCAGTCAAGCGTCGCTTAGTCGTGAAACCTGTCCCAGAAAAAAACCTCAGAGTGCGCTACTGAAAGTTGTTCCTGATATAATAGATCAGGATTTGAGTACGAACATGAACGATACTGTTTTTGATCTATCACCAGGCACGGTTTCAAACAACGGGTACGCTCATCCTTAGGGATGCTGCCGACGATGCTGCAGTCAAAACTGGTTCTGGATGTGAAGATTATAATGAGAGCCAATAATGTTCAAGAAGTACAAGATGCAATAGGCCTCAATTGGGCAAAGGATAAGCTGGATACAGATCCCTTTAGTCCAGTTTATGACTGGAAGGAAAAAGCCCGATTTAAAACTGACTCTTCCCCCAACCCCCCCCCCTTGAGCATCCAAATTCTGAACTAGGCCATTCTGAGGAGGAAAATCTGGATTTTATTATTAATTCCCTCGAACCAGCCGATCTCTCTCTTCTGGCAAAAATATGACATAAGCATTTCTGCAGAGGTTGTCAAAATTCTTCAGTTTGGAACGGGCGCACAGAGCGTTGGTGGGCCCCCCCAGACCTGGGGCCCCTACTCGGGCCATAATCGCTAAACTATTCAATTTTAGGGATAAGGACCTCTTGCTCCAGCTTTCCCGTAGTGGACGACGTTTCTTCTTTGAGGGATATTCCATTGCGATATATCCAGACTATACACAAAGAGTCCAGGAACAGAGGAAGACCTTTGTGTCCGTCAAGCTTCGGCCCCTGAGACTTAAATCTGAAATACAGTCTCATGTTACCGGCGAAGCTCAGAGTGGTGAGTGCGGGCCGGATCTTTTCTCTATGGAGGAGGCGAGAGACTGGCTGGACACTAAAGCTCCGGAAGGTAAAAGACTGGTCTCCGCGTCAGGTACGGCGGACTCCCGTGCCACCAGATCCCCTGTACGGACTAGACTGCAGCCTCCGAAACACAAGTCTGAGCGGCGCACTATGAGTTTGGGCCGGATCATGGTGCAACGCGATGGCACATTACAAGTTTCAGACACGGAGCTAGTTTCGGATTCTGCGGAGATTACACCAGAACTCATCCCTGACACGGGAGGCTCCGACAGTGGAAAGGACTGAGACTGAGAAGCTGTAATGTGTCTCTTGTATTGTTAAGTTGAAAGTGTGGGAACCTGCACTAGCGGGTAGCCTCTGAGAAAGCTCTGTTTGATGGGGAGGACAGGTTGATGGGAGCTATAAATGTGGATAAAAGTGAGATTTTGGGGGGTTCTGGGTGTAGAGTACCATTGTGGATTTCCATACCCCCTCCTCTGCCTGGGTCCCGAGTCTTGGGTCACTGTTATGCCTGAAGTTATGATTATATGGGAGAAGAAATGGGCCGCTTTGGGCTGCTGGCGGTGCAGCAGCACCCCCTACTGAGACTCGGTTTACCGGGGAGGCTTGAGAGTGATCTCGCGCCCCGGGGTAGCCAACTCTCTTGTACAGCAATTTCTAGTAGCTATGGATAAGGGGGAGGTGTTGGGCAGTTTGTAGGACGGCTTGTATAGTAATATATATGTTCATTCACATGACTGCCCGGGGGGTGGGGGGACGGGACATGCAAGTTTTGTTTTATATATGTTTGATTTGTTGTTTGGGATTTTTCAGGGTCACCAAGGGATGCACCATACTGCACCAGTGTTGGTTGAGCAGGGCCGGGGGCCCGGGAGGGGTTCAGACCTACACCTTTCATATCGCTCTATTATGACAGAACAAACACTGAAGTTCCTTAGTTGGAACGTACGCGGGTTGGGTAACATTGCTAAGCGCCGCAGAATACAAGCCTTTTTAAAACGGTATGGTGATGCAGTGGCCGGCCTCCAGGAGACACATATATGGGGGGACTCCATCAAAAGCCTACGTAAGCGTTGGAGGGGGCAAATATATGCCACGTCATACTGGGGCTTTGCCCGAGAGGCGCTGATGTGGGTGGCACCTGGAGTGCCGTTCCAGCAACTCCATCATGTACTGGATCTAGATGGGCGATATGTCATTCTGTTTGGGAGATGGGAAGGCACAGAATTATGTATTATTAATGTGTACACACCCAACTGTGATCATCCCGACTTTTTCCGAGCGGTGCTGAAGGCGGCGACTCCATTTCTGAGAGCTGAGAAACTTCTTATGAGGGATTTCAACTGTTTATTAGACGGGTTCCTAGATAGGGAGCCCCACCAGAGATACAACCAAGCCAAGAATGGTGGTGGCTCTTCGCGATGTTCTGCAGGGCTTGCGACTGCAGGATGTACGGCATCTCCGTAACCCGGTATGGCGGGAGTTTTCCTGTTTTACTCCGGCAGCCAACACCTTCTCGAGGATTGATACCTGTTAGCTGTCATCTCTCAGATCAACTTTTGGCCACAACACAGGCAGTTGCTTATTTGCCACGATGTCTATCTAATCATTCCCCACTATTAGTGACTGTGCAATCTGGTCTGGGCAGACCCCCTATCCCCTTGTGGCGTCTTCGTGCCGAAGCCTTACAGGATCCTCCCTTTGTGCAGGCGGTTAAACTTGAGTTGCGACACTATTTTGTGGAGAACTGGGGATCCACTAATGCAAGATCAACGGAATGGGAGGCTATGAAAGTCGTTATTAGAGGGGTTTGTATGAAAACGTGATATGGTGTATATCAGCATCTATTAGCGGATATCCTACCCCTCAGCTGCATGCTGATCAATTGCAGATCTGCCTCATGCCACGCTATGGAATTAGCGGAAACCATTCTGAGCTAAAGTATCGCCATTGCTTTCCTAACAGAAACTTGGCTCAACCTCCATTTCACCTCCATCCTTGATATGCTCACCCCTCCTGGTTATTCCATCCTTAAGAAAGATAGAATTGATCAAGTTGGAGGAGGCCTTGCCATAATCTTTAAAGATGAACTAAAACTTGCGCCGGTTCATCTCCAAGACCCAGCCTCCTTCGAATACCTTTGCGCTCTTTCCACTCCTGGTTCCCCTTCTATCCGCCTTCATACCATCTACCAACCCCGGTAATCCTATCTCCTTCGCCGAGTAGCTCTTACCTCATCATCCAAGTGTCGCTCTCCAACTCCAGGAATCTCTTCCTTGGGGACTATATTATTCACTGGAATAAAACCAAAGACCCTGCTGCTAACCTCCTTAAAGAGACCATGAACATCAGTGACTTGTCCCAACTCTGCCAATCTCCTACTCACTCTAAGGGTGCCACCCTTGATGCCATTATCTCTAGTGAAGATCTGGCCTCCCTCTACAAGATCATTCCCGATGACTGGTCTGACCACCACCTTATCCTCTTCACCATGAATAGCTCTATTACTTGTCCAACCCCAAGCTGCAGCTTACAAATGAAACAAACCCGTAATCTTCACCTCATTCCTCCTGGCGAGCTGGATTCTATAATTAATTCTCGCTTGTCACTCCCCCCTCTCTCCCATAGCACCACGGACCTAACTGACCATTACAACAATTCCATCCTCAAAGCCCTTGACCAAATTGCCCCAACTAAACTTAAACCAATAAAAAACATCCCACCCAAACCCTGGTTCAACTCTGACCTAAATAACGAAAGACGTGCCCTCGGGCAGTCTGAACGTGCCTGGAGGAATCAACCTTCCTCTTCCAACTTGACAATCCTCAGAAAGGCCAGAGCCAACTACAAAAAGCAGGTCTTCAATGAGAAAGCCTCCTTCCTTCGTTCCCAACTTGACAAGGCTAGAAATCGTCCCAGAGAACTGTTTAACATAGTCAAAAAACAAACCTCCTCTGGCCCTCCAAAACTATTAGCTAACGTTGATAGATGTGAAGAGATTGCTAGCTTCTTCTCAAACAAAGTCAACCAGATCGAACTATCTTTCTCTTCCCCCCTCCACTTACCCAACACCCCCCACATACCCCACCTCCCCTCTGCCAACACCCCCCCCTAGCACTCCAACGGTACCATCTCACCACGTCCAACTCTGTCAAATCCCTTGGCATCAGCGTCGACCAGAATCTCAATCTTATCCCACATATTAAAAACGCGGCCAAAGGTGCCCTCTTCACTCTACATCATTAAAAAAAAATCAAACCCTTTATTCCAATTGATGACTTTAAAACCATTGTTCAATCACTTGTCCTTTCCAGAATTGACTATGGCAACGCCACCCTTGCTGGCACCCCCAAAGTCCATCTTGCCCCGATTAAATCTGTCCTCAACCTGGCGGCCAGGCTTGTCTCTGACAGTAAGCGTTATGAACACATCTCTCCGGTCCTCAAAAATCTCAAATGGCTCCCAATTGAAGGCAGATTCACCTACAAGATTGTGTGTATTACTCACAAAGCCCTTCACCAAAACACCCCCTCATACCTCTCTGACAAACTCCAAAACGCAGGTTGTTCTAGATCTCTGAGGAGCACCAACGCCCTTGTCCTAATCCCCCCTCAGACCAAAAAGACAAAGACTCAATCATGTTCTTTCTCAGGAAATGCCCCATCTATTTGGAATTCTCTTCCCAAAGACCTGCGATGCAACCCTTCCTACCCCCTTTTCAAGAAAAACCTCAAGCTACTGCTTCTCAACAAATATTGGGGTCCTTAATTCCTACTGATCCATCGGTCCATCTACCCTTTGCTGTCCTCTACACTCTCCCTTCCACTACCCTTCCTACTCTCGCTTTTCTAGAAAAACCTCATGCTGCTGCTTCGTAACTTATTTTGGGGTCCCTAATTCCTATTGTACTTTCTGTCCACTTACTCGTAGCAGTCTTCTACAATCCCTCTTCCTACCACTCCTCCTACTCTTGCTCTTGGAGGGCTTTTTCATCTAGTCTATGTTCAAATTTGGCATTTGCTGACTTTTTTTCATGTTGTGTTAAGTACCCTGTAAAGCGCTCTGATACTCTTGGGTCCAGTAGTGCTAAATAAAACCTTTTAAATAAACAAACAAATAAATAAATAAATAATGGGGGGGGGGGAGTGCAGGGAGTATTACTTGAAGCATGGTCCCGTCTTGAGAAGTATACATACACCATGTATAGACAGAGATTGCATGCGGAGGGAGATAGGTCTGGGGCACTCTTAGCTCGGCTAATCAAATAAGAGATTACTCATGATACGGTTTTGCAGCTCAGGGATAGTAACGGGATTCTGCTGCACACCCGGGAAAAGATTGTGCGGACAATTGCGGCACACTTGGAACAAACGTGTTCTGCGGAGGTCCGTCCTGGACCTCTCGCTTTTCAGGAATTCTTTTCAGATATTGAGCTTTTCTCACTGGTTGAAACGGAGGCAGAGATTTTGGTGGCGCCCCCCACACGGGAAGAACTGTTGTTGCAAATTCAGCAGCTGAAGAATGGGGGGTGTCCCGGGAGCAACAGCCTCCATAAGATCTTTGCTGGTGTCTTGGTTGACTACCTTCTAGCCGTATATATGGAGGCCTTCGAGACAGGGACACTACCTAACACTTTAATGGAGGCCCTGGTCTCCATGATTATTAAACAAGACAGGGATCCCCACTTCCCGGGCTCCTATCGCCCGATCTCGCTCCTCAATATGGATATGAAGGTTTTGAGCAGAGTGTTGGCGGCCCGCCTCTTGCCGCATATGACCCAGCTGGTGCATCCTGACCAGTCTGGGTTCATCCCAACCCGTAATACAACACATAATGTACGCTGTATGACGCATTTATGGCATGCACCGGTACTTGAGGGATTGGCTTGGGCGTTATGACTTCTTGATATTCGTCAGGCCTTCAACACGGTTGAGTGGGATTATGTGTGGTGGGTTCTGGCTCGAATGAAACTTGGGGACTCGTATATGCGGTGGGTGAAGTTGCTTTATTCTGGCCTGACCGCCCGGGTTCGACTCCACAACCAGGTGTCCGATAGGCTAGTGCTGCAGCGTGGTACGCGACAAGGTTGTCCCCTGTCGCCGCTCCTATTTGCGTTAGTGATGGAGCCGCTAGCGGCCGTCCTTCGCAGACTAATGGAGTGCTGGGGGGTTCAGGTGGGTGATATAACTCATGTCGTGTCAATGTATGCAGACGACACAATGGTTTATCTCACTCAACCTAAGGTGGCGATCCCAGAGCTTCTGCGGGAACGTACCCGATTTGGTCTACTTTCTGGACTCTGTCTTAACCAGGGGAAATCCAAACTCTTCCCCATTGGTAACCTGAGAGAAGTGAGCTTAGACAATCTGCCGGAAGTAGGAATGGGTTGGGTTACTGACTCGGTCCGATACCTTGGGGTCCGGCTGACGCATACCCATGATGTGTATCACAACCTAAATGTAGGGCAATGTATAGAAGAGATTAAAAATTCCATCAGATTCTGGAGGGATCTCCCGTTGTCACTGATGGGGTGGATTTCATTGATAAAAATTGTGGTTCTTCCACGTTGTATTATGTTTTGCAGAGCTCACTGTATCGTGTCCCATGGGTGTACTTCAAACACTTGGATCAACTAGTGGTGGATTTGCTGTGGGGATGTAAACATAAACAAGTGAAGCTCACTACTTCACAGAGAACTTGGGAGCATGGAGGGTTAGAGGTCCCCAGATTTATTTATTATTATATTACGACACAATTACAACATGCGATACACTGGCTGGATGACGGCGACAATTGGGAGAAATTGCTGTTAAGAGGGACCCATGGAGAGACCCCCCTACTGGAACTCCTTATGTTAGGCTCGAGGGACCCAGTGCACCTTCTGTACATTATTAGACAGGCTGTCATTATCTGGGAATACATGGTCCGCAATGTGGTGAAAAGAGTCCCGTATGCTCCGGAGGCCCGGCTCTGGGCGGTAGCACCGTTCAAGAATGTTGGCCAGCATATGCCCACCACTCGGAGGCTGTGATAAGATGGGAGACTTGTACCTAAATCAGCGGTTTCTCACTAGAGAGGAGGCTGTGTCGGCATTCAACTTAGGTCGTGGACAACACCTCCAATACGCCACGATTTCGGCGATAGCGCACAAGGTGTGCCCGACATTCCCCGAGGAGCCACCCATATCTACTATCCTTCGGACTTTGGTCACGATGGTCGGGGGCCGCTGATTAGTAACTCCTGTTTACAGGGCGCTGAGGGACGACTTTGCGGTAGCCCCGTTGCCAATACAGAACAAATCGGATGAACTGTTTGAGAAACCTCTGACAGAGACTGAGTGGAAAAAGGTGCACATAGAGGTCAAACAAATTAGCTCCAATGTGCGTTTTAAACTACTTCAATATAACATTGTACACCAAACATACCTGACCCCATATACACTACACAAAATCTACCCTGACAGGTCCTCTGAAGGCCCCAGATGTGGATATGTTGATGCCCGATTCTTCCACATGGTGTGGGACTGCCCTAGGGTGACCTCCTTTTGGGAAGCGGTATTGGAGCATTTGAAACACGTAACGGGTGGTCAATTCAACGCTCGAGTAGGCAGGTACTACTGGGACTTATCTCAAGACCCAAGGGCAAGAAACTTTCAAGACGATTTTTGCAGCGGGGTTTAGTGTTAGCAAAGAGGCGGTGGCGATTCATTGGATGAGTGCCCAGCCACCTACACTACAGAACTGGGCCAGGGACCTGGTAGAATGGGCAACGGCAGAGGTAGTTCGTATGAGACGAGTCCGAAATGATGTCAAACTAGAAGATGACGTGAGAGCATGGCAGGGAATGCTTGTGGAGGCTCCGCTTCGGGAGGAGGTCAAAGCCACTCCCTCACTGGGGACGCTGGGGGTCCAATCTGAGCACGACGAAGGGGTATGTACATCGCCCGTGATAGCCTAAAGGGCACACGGTGCAACTGAGTTATTGCACTGGTTTCACACTGATTATCGTGATATATATGTGATGGGAGGGGTATATCTAGCTGACCCAGGAGGGAGGGAAGGGAGGAAGTTCTTTGTTTCTTTGTATAGGATTTGGATATTGTTATTTTGGATCCTCCTATTTAGGGAGGTGTACAGTATATGGCATCGGGTAGATGCTCTTCCTACAAAATGACACTGTATTGCATTGTCCTTGATTTTTGTAATGATAATAGTTGTTTTATGATTATGGGAAATATGATTGTAACATACTGAGTTACTCTGTGGAAGAACATGTTGGAATAGGCAGCATCACCTGACACAATACCAATCTACTAATGGAAATTCTGAAGAGGCCAATCAACTACCACAATATACTTATCTCTTACTTTGAAGGAGGAGACAGCAATCTACAATAGGCCAAAATTATACACCTGCGTTGTTGATGTAAAAGCCGCCTTTAACACAGTTTCAAATAATTTTGCTATGGTCAAAGTTAGTGGCATGGGGCGTGCAGCAAAAACTTCTTGATATGTTTTTTGTTCTTTTAACCAATTTTATTTTCTTTAACAGCAGCACAGGCAGTTACATCACACCATTACAGACCACATGCAGATGTGCAGCATCTCCATCATATTACAAGTGACAACCATTACATTACAACAATATCAGTTGGAGTTCCTGGTTCACCCTGTATAACATGAATAATAACAAAACCCATTCAAACCAACTAAATCGTGCAGTGACAGCTCCTCAGTCAGTAATAGCCAATAGTAGCAATAACATAGTACAACCTTTCCATTGCATATCAATCTCAGTTGGAGTAATAGGGTATATGTGGCTTGAGTCGCAAACTGGGGCGTAGACTGGTATATGCAATCCGAAGCAAACTTCGCACATGGCAGGAGTCTGGCATTAGGTAGGAAGGCATGATCAACTATTTGCTGCACCAGGGTAACACCAGGGAGGCCCAGTGCAACTGCAAGGCAACCAGCCAGCAAGTAGGCCACTGCAGCTGTGCCGCCAGATAATAATGCTTATAGTTAGAGCCTCCCCCTTTTCCACAGGCAATTGCAGTTTACGGAGTGCAACGCGCCGCCTTCATGTGTTCCGGATGAAGCTGCCCAGCACGCAATGTAGTGTGCGAAAGGTGGATTAAGGGATTTGAACGGGAGGTTATGAAAAAAGTACAGCAGCCTAGGCAGCATCACCATCTTTGCCAAGGAAACTTGGCCCTGTACCATGAGTGGTAGCGCACCCCAGAACGCCATCTGAGGCTGTAACTAGGCTATAGCTCTGGTGAGATCACCATCGACTATGTCTTGTGTCTCATGATCTATGTTAATCATAAGGTAGTGGAATGTGCGGGGTCTCCAACACACCGGTAAGAGTCAACCACGTAATGCTATTTGGGGCCATCTGGATGTACGGGGAACAAACAGCACATAGCCTAGCATGCATGGGATTTGTGGTTTACTATTCAAAATCCGAGTGTTTCTTTATTGTATTTTAAAGCTTTATCCAGGTTTTGGGATTTAAAGCTTATGTTTGAGCTTTTCTGGCAGCAGTGTTTTTGTTATAAATTAAAGGAAGGAAAAGCATAATCTGAAGCCTCCGGTCCGGACATAGAATCACGAAACACTGTGTCTTCCAGCATGACTCAAGAAGGTCTCCCCTAGATATTCTGCACCTGTTGCCAACAGTCTAGTGGGTGGATCACAAAGTATCTGATTGAATCTAAGATGCAAATCATGCGGGCCAAATAATATGAGAACTCCCCTTAGTCGAGATGCAGTGATCTGCAACAAACCAGTAAACACCAGTGTTGCAGCCATTGGGAAAGATGGGTCGCAGACATCACCACTGGCAAAGCCGAAGTGGCAGATGCGAGCAATCCATTTACGGATTGAGCACAGAGTTGAAATCCCCACCCAATAAACTTTTTGATATCATCATACTGTTATATACCAACACATGGGTCCAGGTGAAGTTAGGAGATGGCAACTGCTTGACCCGGCGATTCGCCATTTTAAGTGGCTGAAGCAAAGCTACATGCTACACTATGTCTCTTTAACCTCTTCAAAGCTGATCTTCCTCTCCATCTGCATAATGTAAATGTACACTCCAAATTTGCAGGATGTAATATAAAAAACTAACAATATGCCAACTATACCATACTACTCAGCCACACGCCAATAAGTCTACAACTATTAATAGAGTCCTTTGACAATTATATAGCAGCAAACTGCCTAAAGATGAACATAAAGAAAACCAAGATTGTCATGTCAGAAGTTCGATTTAGACCAAGACTCCGAGAATGGAAAGTACGGATAATGGAAATTAAATCAGTCAGGTCCTATAAATACCTGGGCATCACATTTGATGACACAGTGTTGTTTAAGGGCCATTTTACCAACTAAAGGGCTCAAATTGCTTCACTTATCTTTGCTTTTAGAACTCTGTGTGACAACTTATCAAGTCCTAGCCATGAGCATTTAGTAAAAATCATGTACGCTAAGCTGCTTCCTTGATTGGCCTATGGATCAGTATTCTTTCGAGGTCTTGATGCCAAACTACTGGGCCACCTACAAATTAAAGCTTTCGAATCCATCTTCAAGATCCCAAGTAACATTGGACATGCAGAAATTCATTTGGAGTTTGGCCTACAAAGCCAAATTCTAGCGAGACAGTACGTCTTTTTAAAAAGTCTAAATATCCTGTTTTAATCTGAAACTGTCTCTCTAACTAATTTATGTTGGCAAGAACTTACAAATCATGATTTTACCAGTGTTTGGCGGCGGAAACAGTCAGAACACTGCGGTCTAAACCACAGGTGTTCCAATGCCGTAAGTTAAACCACTCTTCCCTTAACCAGGCATGTGCGTGGTTAAGGCAATGCGCGGTAGAGCTGCTGTCTACATTGGACGGAAACAGGAAGACCTTGTAGGGAGAGATCCGTGGTGAGGTAAATGGGGCTTGGGGAGTGGTCTGGGGGTAGCTTTGTGGGCTGGGATAGGTCGGTGGTGGTTTTGTGGGCTGCGGGGGGCTCGGGGGACGTTTTGTGGGCTGGGGGGGTCGGGTACTTTTGTGGGCTGGGGTGGGTCGGGGTACCTTTGTGGGCTGGGGGGTAGGTTGGTTAGTTTTGTGGGCTAGGGCGGTCGGGGTAGTTTTGTGTGCCGGGGGTGGTTCGGTATAGTTATTTGGGCTGGGTTGGGGTTGTTTTGGGGGTTGGGGAAGGGTTGAGGTCGTGCTAAGGGGTGCATCTGGGTAGTATTGTAGGCTAGGGAGGTGGGGTAGTTTTCTGAGCTGGGGTGTGGGTAGTTTTGTAGGCTGGGGGTTGGGGTTGTTTTGTGGGGTGGGTCGGGGTAGTTTTGTGGGCTGGGCATAGGTTGGGGGTCGTTTTCTGCACTGGGGGTGGGTCGGTGTCGTTTTCTGGGCTGGAGGGTTCGGGCTAATCTTCAGGGCTGGAGGGGTTAGAGGTAGTTTTCAGGGCTGGGGGTCAGGGGTAGTTTTCAGGGCTGGGGTCGGAGTAGTTTTTAGGGCTGGGGGGGTCGGGTAGTTTTTTTTAATTATGGATTTGGGTATTAGGCCTCAGGACAGGAGGAGGGGAATGGGTAGTCAGGGTAGTTTTTAGGGCTTAAGGGAGGGCGGGCCGTTTTTAGGGCTGGTCTGTGTCAGGTTAAGGGACAGGGTTTTAGGTCTCATTGCAGGGTAAGGGGACAGCTTGGGAGTTGGGGGGATAGGGGTATTTGGACCTTAGGCAGGGGGGGTTTGTAGCTTGGGGCGATGGGGAGGGGGGTTACGACCTTAGCCACACATACCCTTTTACCTTTCATGCCTTTACCACGAAATTACATGGTAAAGGCATGCGTGGAAAAGGAATGCTTGGTTAACACGTGGTCATTTTTAAGACTGCGTTGTTTAGGTATGCGTGGTTAGGGAATTTGTGGATCCGACATACAAATGTTTGGAGATCTTACTTATCAGAGTGTCTTCATACTTTTAATTTCCAGCCTTTTTGGCTCACGGATACAAACAAAGCCTCTATTAAGATCCCTTTCAATCGAGCTACAAATTATTTATCTCTTATACCGACGGATAAAGAGCCCTTAGTGGCAGAAAAAGCATGCTTGGATGGAGTGTTATTAATTTGTTTGAAAACTTGAGGTTCAGCCTTATCTACAGGCACATCTCCAACCACTTACAAGGGATTTATTTCTTAAGGCAAGACTTGGTGGGTATTCAAAAAAGGACAACACCCCAAGATGGGTTCAACAATGGCCAACAAACCGTTGAACAATCTGCAGCTTTTCAAAAGAACCTTTATTGCATATTGTATGTTTCTGCCCTCGTCTACTCCAAGTATGACGAACTTTATTTATCGAATCTGTTGTGAGAATATGCTGTCAAGCCATTATAATTAGCATATCTCGTAGATAAATCCCAATGATTTGTCGATTTACTAAGTTCTTGCTTTTGGTAGATAATATGTTGAAGTTGGTCTCAAAATCTTTATAGACTACCATGGAGTACATGTATATCATTTTAGTGCTACTCATAAGGTAACAAAATATATTAGTTTTATTAAGGACGACCCCACAAATTTTAGGAATTGTTGCATTTTGTAGAAGCCTTTAATATGAAAAATGGTAACAAATAGTGTTGGTATTGAGAGGAGAAGCAAAAACAATCAATTGTATGACATTTTAGTAATGTATAACAAATAGCAGTGGCATTGAACGAAACATGCAAAGCTGATCCATTGGCTAATATTTTAGTATGGATTGTAATAATTGAAGCACTTTAGTATTACTTGGCACCAATTTTGAACAATGATTGGACACTGTTTTAGTATGGCTTGTAATCGCTGAATCACTTTAGCGTTACCTTGCACCAACCTTTGTGAAATTATAAAGTTTATCGAGTTTAATTTTTATCAAATTTCAAATGGTTTTTATCCAACTGCTATATTTTATTTTTGATTACAATGAATTGTTATGTAAATGCTATATTAATGTTTTATATACATTTCAATTATTTTTATTAATCAGACAATAAAAGTAACTACTACTTTTAAATGATGTATACATTGCTGAAGAATGGCTCTTTAAAATAATATGTATGACCAAAACATTGCAGACACTCTCAACAGCAGGCAAGAGGTCATTGAAACTTATATGACAAGCTATATGGTGAAACTTTGAAATTAATAGATAGGAACATATATGTGTTATTTGACTGCAGAACCTAACTATTTAAGCCAGTAGATATTTAATAAACAACTAATCTGCGCATATAAACTACCTAGCACTGTGCTAGACTGACATTAATAATACATTGGATGCAACTGTTGCCAATTTATGAATTTGAGTCCCACCTTCCATTGTTAACTGAATAAAGATCCATAATAATAATAAAGAAGGTAATTTTGAAGATATATATTATATATAGGGCTTAATGTTGCATTTCTTGCGTGTAAGGGTTATTTATAAAAGGTGATACCACTTACCGATATCTCACTGATACCAAACATTATTAACAAGAACAT